>NC_137553.1:5497708-6790825 GCF_963082525.1 Nesoenas mayeri | reverse complement strand
TCAACACGCTGAGAGAGAGTTAACTGATAACACACAGGTCAGAAAACTTGCTGAACTCTGCAAGATGCTTTCCTTATTAACCTGTTTTCTTTGTGGGTGTCTGTTTAAGCATGTTGCAATTTTGTTAGGTCTTTGTTATATGGTACGATAAGTTCACGGACTGTTGAATCATCAGAATCTGTTGACTCAAGATGTGCGTTTTGTGATATTACAGAAGACCATAAGTAATTTAGTTCTTTACTGCATGAATGTGATGGTAAAATTTTGTGTGTAGTAGCTGTTATTTTTCTGTTTAGCGTGCTAGCTTTATTCCGGTATCCAGACTTGCGCAACTCTGTGACAGGCTGTGTCTCATCTGGATGTGCTGGATTTGGCTCTTTTGTATACACACCATGTAAAGAATCCTGGTTTTGGGATAACAGTTGTAGCGCACCAGATAAAACACTAAAAAAAAAAAAAGCCTTGCCCAGTCCAGCTTGCTGCAGCGGCGGGGGGGGTGGCGGGTGCCAATGGGGCTCCAGCACGCACTGACCTGTTTTGTCAGGGAGACCCAGCGGTACCTCTGCGTGGCTGAGCAGTAAGCGGTTCAAAGGTGCAATGCAAAAATTGAGATATTGTCTTGAGTAAGTTTAACTGTGATCCATCTGCATATTTGAACTTGGTATTTGTTTTTCATATCTGAGCTCAGTATTTTAATTTGCATATGTATATATATTTGGTACCAAAAGAATTTTGTTTGGGGAGATAATTACAAAATGGGAAACGGTTCCACTGCTAAAATACCACCTTGCTCCCCCTTAGGTTGCATCCTTATACATTAGAGTTTTGCTCATATTGTTATTTAATAATTTTGAGACCAGAAAAGAATTTAAGTAGTTAAACTCTGATTCGCATTGAATTTATGTGTTTGTTGGAGGTATGGGAACTAAAACTAAATTATATGATAGATGTGAATTTGGAAGAGGTTGTATTCAAAAGTTGCTAGAATATGAACTGATTTGGATCTAGGAAAATAGAATAATGGATTTATGCTTATTATACTGTTTTTTGACATCTGTAAATTGTAAAAGGTAAATGGAGCAAAGGAATGTAACTATTACTGAGCTACTTGGAATTGCATATAAAGTGTATTATGGTTGGAATGAAATGGGAAAACAAAAGACCAAAATATCCCAGGCCTGTGCTGAACTGCAAGATAAACTCAGCTCATTGTAACTGAGGAGTTTGCCAGAACCTCCTACTTCGTCCCAGCGATTACACCAGCTGCGTAGCCTTGGGTACATCTAAACTGCAGCAAGAAGAGAAAGGAAAAAAAAAAAAAAATGGAAAAACCTGGCTGCCCACTTTTGAAGTGGTGAAAGGGGAGTTTTCTCTCCCCCTCACTGCAGCGACGTTGTAATACAGAATGGAGCAGTCTGAGGGCAATATTTAAAGGCATCCCTAGCAGATCCATAGTTCTAATGAAACTCAAAAATTAAACCAAAGATTTGTTAATATACTTATTCTGTGCTAACTAGTTGTAAAAGACTTCTTAGTAAATTCACCATGATAATTTTTGAGATTGTGGGAAAGAAAGACAGACAGTATGTTTGGGGTTTTTTTTGAGACCAATGGAATGCCAAATTTGGAACAAAGTTTTAACAGATGAATTCTTGTATTTGCCAGAAAGCCCTGTACCTCTCTTGGGTCAAGATTTGTTAAGTAAATTGTAAGCTCAAATAACATTTTCTGAGAATCCTGTTTAGTTGCATGGCCTACAAGAAGCTGCTGGGATGCTGCAGATCTGCTTGTTGCAAGTGAGAAATCTCCAAGGAAATTTCGAATGCTGTATTTCCACTAGTATTAACAGCCAACGCTTCGATAAAGTAAACACTACACTGATAGAACTGAAACAGGACTTCGATCCGGTAAGGGAAAACAATATCCAATAAATATGGCAACCAAATGGAGTTAGAAACTTTTGAGGAATAAATTTATGACAACTTTACAGGCTGACTGCATCCAATTGGACTTGCAGATTTGTCTATTTATAGTTACAACATAGAAACAACCTGTGGCTATTGTGGGACAGTATGATGAGATTGCTAACACTCATATACCAATTGTTACTCTGATCAAGAAAATGCAGGGAATGAATTTAAGTCTTAATAGGCCATGATCCTTTTGTCATATATGTACCATTTGTGAAATTTAATTTTGACTTTTTGTTTGTAATCTATGTCCTTGTAAATTGCACTTGCTGCTTTTCTTAACAGCACAGCTGTTGGCATGCATAAATGTAAATTGCTGCAGAACCTACATGTCTTTGACATCAGATCACAGACCATACTTGAATTTGGTCTGATCCTACATACTTGCACAGTTTTTGTTGATAGTTCTGGGAAGTCTCATAAAGCTGAAGTGGTTTGGTGTGAAGATAACAACTGACATCATTCTGTAAAAATTATTGACGGTTCAACCCAATTAGCAGAGCTTGGTGCAGCTTTACATTACTTAGAGCTTTTTAAGGAGGAACCTCTAAATTTGATTTGTGATTTTGAGTACGTAGTCGAGATCCAACACATGTATCTGATTCCGAACTTTTTTGTTTGATTGGTTGTTTTTTTTTAAAAAAAAAAAGGGGGAAGTAGGGGAAACACCACAAAACCAGTTGTCAAAAGCATTGTATGTGATGAAATACTTTGCAAGTATGACTCAAAACCATGCTAAATCAGAAAGAACCTACATTAGTTATGGTCAAATCACTAGTCAATGGAAAAGGCCACATCAATTGATAACCTGGGGAAAAGGTTATGTTTGTGTCATTACAGGCCAAGGACAGAAGTGGATTGCCGCGAAATGGGTCAAGCCATGACTGAATAAAGACAACAAAGATTCAATGAATGCAGATGGACAGGAGGGAGATAAGTTGTGAGGACTGTTTCAGACGTAAACCATGGATCCTAATTCAGTGTTATAGATGCTCACAGACCTGGTGGTCCAGAAGCCTATTAGTAAGCAGGTGGTGTACCTTCCGTAGAGAATGACAGTTTGAACAAACTGTGGAATTAGCCAAAAGGGTAATATTATATTTAGATAGAACTGAGGTAAAAGTATGGGACATTCTTACCATAGCATCTACTGTATTCTTTTTCACTAGTGTAACAGCTAGTAAAAGCTTTAGGAGACATATCAAAGTTAAGCTATTGTTCTTTTAAATAGGTTAATTTAACTCTTGAAATACTAATAATAGATGTTGATGGTATTAGACATGTTATTCTACAAAATCACGCAGTTATAAATGTTCTACTTTTAACATTAGGATTATGGTTGTGCTGTATTAGCTTGTTTGATTATTCTAAATCTATTAATAAGTGCTTTAGACAAACTAGAACCGTACATTAATAAGATTGCTGTAGTAAAGTTAAGGTTTGACATATAGCTTATAAGTTTTGGAATAAGTGGGTAGTTGTTTGATCTTATTAAATAAGGCTTAATTGCATTATATGTAACTGTAATTATTGTGTTAATCATGTGCTGTATATTGCAGTGTATTTCAAAGATGATTCAGCGGGCTGTAAATGGGGTCTGGCTGGTTCAAGAACAAAAAAGGGGGAATTGTGGAGGGGTTGCTGTTAGATGGAGATTTGTTACTGAACCAGCCAGGAATTTCAAGGCTGGGAACAGGACCTGCCATGGGAGAGAAGCAACTCTGAAATAACAAGGCCCCAACATGGTGTAAATCAACAGACCTATCAGCAGTGAGACTTCGGCGCTTGGACAGCTCGTGAGCATAGATGATATCCAATTAGCGAATGCATGCTTGGAGCATGGATGTGTGATCAGAGAATAGTTGCATATATAAGGAGACTTGTTTCTGTAATAAATGGCTTTGCATGATTCACATTGAATCGGAATGCTGAGTCCTTTATTCACTCCAACAGTCCTATAATCTAACACGTTCCATAAATCTAATAACGCCTCAAACAACAAGGGGTTGGAAACTCACTGCAAAAGCGCTCTATGTATTCTTCATACAACTCCCACAACATAAAGAGAATCTGCTACCAGATTAATTGGACAGTTATGCCATTTTTGTAACGCAGCTATCACCGCTTGCATCGTGAAGGGTTGCTACCTCTGCTTTCATAGCAAGCTTCTGAGGTCTAATCATGGCCTGGGTTAGTTCATAGCCTAAATATTTCCATGATGCGGTTCGCTGTACCTTTTCTGGTGCCACAACCAGACCCCACTGACCTAATTGCTTCATCAACTGAATTATTGTATCCTCACTAATTTCCTTTTCATTGCACAAAAGGATATCATCCATATAATGATAGATGATCATCTGAGGGTGTTGTTGCCTAAATGACTTTAAAGCCAAACCTACATACCATTGGCAAATAGTAGGAGAATTTTTCATTCCCTGAGGTAACACTACCCAATGATATCTTTTCATGGGAGCTTGATGATTAAGCACTGGAACAGTAAAGGCAAACTTTTCACAATCCTCTGGGTGTAATGGGATCATGAAAAAACAATCCTTCAAATCAATGACAGTTATATCCCAATCTTTTGGAAGCATGGAAGCCACTACAATGGCTAAATAAGCATCTATATTATCTGTATCTTTGTCTTTGGACATATTACATGGACCCTCATATGTGAAAAAATTGATTTTCAACTTAATTGTTTGGAGATATATGAATTACCTTCTGAGCTAGCAAGAGCTGACATGCCAGTTCAGGGTGACCAGGAATGTCAACTGCAGTTTTTAATTGTATTCTGTTATTTTAGCTGCATTCTTTTGTTTGAATAACCTATTTTAGCACGAGTAGTCAAACTTGGCATGAGTGGCCAGGCCTGCTGGAATTCCCAGCCACATACTGTGAACTTATCTTAACCTGGTTGCTTGATGATGGGGGGTGCACCATGAAGACCTGAAGACCATACCAGGAGACAAAGAGGCAACACTGTCAGCAGAGGCTGCAGACCATCAAGATAAAAACAGTAAAAAGCTGCCTGGAAGACAGAGAAAAGATAATCCAATAAGAAACAAATAAGCCCCAGATCCAGAATTACCATTGAACTGAAAGGTGCGTGGAGAGTGGGTGAAGTATATGTAAAGAGAGGATGCATAGATTGTGAGGGTTTAAAAGCCCAAGCCTCTTTTGTCTCAGGGTCCCTCTCCTTGAGAGGCACCCAGTCCGGACTGTTTCTTTGTAACTTTCAATTTATTTATTTTTTTAATTAAATTAATTTTTTAAGCACAGACATCTGAGACTATGCTATGGGAAACCTAGGGTCAAGAACACTGGTCTGACAGCATAGTCTAGAATATTTTTCTGCTCCTGAGAGCACCTGTACTTGGTAATACATGATTTCCTAAGTCTAGGCAAAACACAATAAACTGAATACCATCTTGATTTCTTTACCACTTCGATTTTATTTTTAATGGTTAATTTTGGAAAGGCTGAAGTAAGCCAGTGCTTTATAGAGTAAGTGTTTGAAATACAGCTGTAAAGTGGATGTAAAAGATGTAAAGATGTAAAGTGGAGCCTACTAATGTTAACAATGAGTTTTAAGGTGTGATTAGACCTTAATATTCAAGAAGATATGGACAGACTTAATCACCAATCTTCTCTGTATTTTATGTGTCCTACTCTGAACCAATTGGTTTTGATTACAGATGGTACACTGACCTGGTTTCAGTGGGTCTGATATAGCATGATGGTTCTCATATCCATTTTCCTGGTTTATAGTGAAGAGAAACTGCTAATTTAATGTATACTGTGATTAAGTTATAAAAGACGTACCCATCATTAACCAGTTGACATGATAAATTATTTCTAACCACCTGCAAAATGAGGGGATATTTTTCAAGTTTTAGATCTTCTGCATGACAACAGGGAGAGAGAAGATGAATACATTGTTGAGAAGCAGAGTGTTTAGTTTATATTTAAATAATAATTAATAGATGTATTGTAGGTAACAAATTAAACAATTATAACTAACATCATCAGTTATTTCTTAGTATAGATGTATTGTATGTCAAAATTTCCAAAAATTGTAATCCATATGCAATAATTATGTGAATATAAGCAACACAAGAGCATCAAATCTTTGGAGCACTTATGGGGGATGATCCCCAGAGTTCCCCAGTGCTGTCAATAAAGAAAGCCTGCTTTACAGTATAATTGACTCTGCTGTTAAGTTTATTTCTTCGTTTCAATAGAAAAACTGAGAATAAATATTCTAATAGGTTCTGGGGATCTGTATAGAAGTAAACACAATGTATGACATGACAAATCAGGGCCCCTTCTAACATTTAAAAAATAATTGCGTAAGTGTAATTTTTTCTTGCAGAATAGGATTCCTGTATAGAATACAGGAGATCATCCAGAAATTAAAAAACACTTGACAAAGGAAACCATAAAGTAATAGCAGTGGTCTAGCACTGGGATTGGATCAGCAAGAGACATTTTTTGTTGGATTCTAAAAACCTTCATCCAAACAAATCCCTGTTGAAATTCATGTCTGTATGAGTAAGGACTACTTCAGGGTCCTTAGTAATAGTTCCACTATATTAAGCCTTTTAGATACACACTGTGCATCCATATGAAGGCCAGATATATTCAGTAGTTGCCCAGAGTACTTCTATAGTCAGGAAGTTCTTTATTCTACTCCCTGTTCAAAGTTGTAAGTAGCTAGACAAACATGTAAAGTTGAAAGACCAATAAGTAATTGTATCATATCTACCATCTCCTGAGGTGACATTTTCAAGATGGAATGATGAGCATGATTCCTGTATATATTATTTCTGTGAACAAAATACAAATGAAAAGCAACTAAAAACATACCAACCGTTACACAACAGTACCTGAAAATCCTATACCAAGTTGGTTCTTGCACTTTCCCATCTGAAAAGCCTGTTGCTGCCCATGGCTGGCATCAGCATCTCAGTGAATAACGATAGGTATCAGAGGTGGGACAGAGAAATATGCAGGTGTGATGGATGCACTCAATCCCCCCAACCAAACCAGTAGCAGTCAATAGTCTGTAAGGGTATAATTACCCAGGGATTTCTATGCTTGGCTGGGACCTCTGCAAAGGCACTGTGGAATAGTTGCTGAGGGAGCAAATTATTGAAACTAATTATCAAGGATACACTTATTGAGAATAAAGTTACATCCACATCTTCAGCATATAAGGCAGCTGTGCGGTGGGGAAGGAATCTGCTCTGTATGGTTTCAGACCCCCACCACCTGGCCTACATTCTTAGAAGGTTGTGCATAGGGGAAATACAGTGTACTGGCAATTAAGAAGTACAGGGGAGTGGAGTGGTGTGAAGATACTGTGGCCAGACCTGTGTAAAAAGGCAGGTACAGGAACCAGACAGTATAGCTGCTGCCAGTTAGAATAGATAAGGTATAGCTGCTGTCAATTAAAAAAGATACATGTTCAGTTCCATTCAAAATGCTAATTAGTGAGCCAGAAATTTTTCCAATGGATGAACTTTGCTCATTATAATCTCATTATAATAGCAAAACACACCTCCATCTCAAAGGATACTCACCTCCAGCACACTTTTGAGCATGCTCAGTTTTTACGTTAAAAATCAAAGCAAGAGTTTTTATACCAATCAATAACAAAGTTATGTATTCAGTTCATAAATGATTGGCTACAAGACTGGTGCTACAGGCAGGGCTTTGGCTTCTTTGATAACTGCTGGTTTTATAAGACACCAGTCCAGGCAGTGATGCGTGGGAAAGGTTTATCTCACAGACGCAAAAGGATTCTGGGGCAGGAATTAGCAGGGCTCATTTGGAAAGCTTTAAACTAGATTTGAAGGGGGATGGGGTTGTAGCTGGGCTTGCACCAGTGGGGCAGCACTCTAGAACTGATGAAGACTGGGAGGCCTCCCTTCCCCCTAGGGTGAAATTGGTGTACTCAGCTTGGTCCCTGAAATGCCTGTACACCAATGCACGCAGCATGGGGAACAAGCAACAGGAGTTAGAAATCTGTGTTCAGTCAGATGATTATAATCTGGTGGCAATTAGAGAGACATGGTGTTGGGTATTGATAAGGATCATGGCTGAAAACATTATGGAGAAACTAGTTCAGCCAGGAGATGACACATTCAGAGCAGGGGGAACTGCGATCTACACATCAACGATGAGCTAACAAGCCACAGATCAGGCTGGCTAACTGACTGGAGATGGAGGATGTGCTGGAGAGCGCATAGCCCCATCTCCTGATATGCCCAGCTCATCAAACAAAGGGGAAAAGTTGAGATCCTTTGACATGGCCCGGGACTGGTCGAAACTTCTTGATCTTTTGCAATCACCACTTCTCCCTGGATTTCTGCATGACACAAAGGAGCAAAGCGGAGACCCCTCAATGTGGCCCCAGGACTTGTCCAGACTTGTCCCTCTTTCCCAATCACCACTTCCCGCCCCCCCCCCCCCCCCCACCCCCCGACTTTCCTCTACTCTGGGAGCTATAAAAAGCTCACCTAAAACAGCACAGGTAGGGAATACCAGTCTCATATAAGGGCCTATCCAGTCTCATCCAAAGGGAATACCAGCTCAGCCTCACCAAGAGAATACCAGCACCCTGAGGACCCTCACTCTGAAGCAGACATCGGAGGACGCTGTGCTCCTGACCCCAGCATCCTTGCCATGGAACACCAAGGCCACACATCATTGTACAAGTCCTGTCATCCACACTGTGGGGCCATAAGAGACTGGATCCCTCACTCTTTTCTTTCTTCCTTTCTCTCTGCTCTTTCCTTCTCTCCTTCTTTCTATATCTCCATTTCTTTGTCTCTCCTTCCGTATATATATTACTCTCTTTCTTTCTCCCTTATACCTTAGTTTTCCTTCCCTCTCTACCACTCTCTTTCCCTTTTGAACATATAAGGATAACACCATCATTAAGCTCTGCTGTTGATTTCTGGTTAAATTTCATATTATAGCTACTGATGGTTGCCAATTTATCGCTCATAGTAGGACTTCCAGTGTTAATGTTTTGATAAGTTCTGTTATACTTTTGCCAAGTCACCATTCGCTGTAACCAATATTCCAACAAGTACTTTTAGTAAAACTCATAATTGAATTGGACCCTGGAGGTGACTGTCTGTCATTCACTTCACATAACTGCGCAGAATTAACCCAGAGTTAACTCACACCTGGTCTCATCTGTTGAGTCAGGGCGTGTGTTGCTTCTAGAGTTAACTCATCCCTCATCCCATCTTTTGGGACGGGACACATGGTGGGACAGCTCACATGACTGGAATGTGGTCATGGATGGCTATGTCCTTCTCAGGAAAGACAGGCCAGCTAGGCGAGGTGGTGGAATTGCTCTCTACATGAGAAACCAACTACAATGTATTGAGCACTGTCCAGGGGCAGATGAGGAGCGAGTTGAGAGTCTGTGGGTGAGAATTAAGGGGCAAGCTGGCAGGGGTGATACTGTTGTGGGTGTCTATTACAGGCCACCAGAACAGGGTGAGGAAGTTGATGAGGCCTTCTATAGGCAGCTGAGAACAGCCTCGCAGTTACAGGCCCTGGTTGTTGTAGGGGATTTCAACTACCCTGATGTTTGCTGGAACTCAGCCAACCATCCACAATCCAGGAGGTTCCTCTAGTGCACTGATGATAATTTCCTGATGCAAATGTCAGATGAGCCAACTAGGAGAGGAGTGATGCTGGATCTCATTCTCACTAATAAGGAGGGTCTGGTTGAAGCAGTAATAGTTGAGGGCTGCCTTGGTTGCAGCGACCATGAGAGGGTGGAGTTCAGCATCTCATGTGGCAGGAACAGAATACCTAGCAGAATTGCAACCCTGGACTTCAGTAGGGCCAACTTTGGCCTATTCAAGCAACTGCTAGGGGAAATCCCATGGGCAAGGGTGCTTAAAGGTAAAGGGGCCCAAGATAGTTGGTTAGCATTCAGAGACTGCTTCTTCAAAGCACAAGATCAGAGCATCCCAACAGGTAGGAAGTCAAGGAAGGGAGCCAGGAGACCTGCTTGGTTAAACAGGGAACTGCTGGGCAAACTCAAGTGGAAGAGGAGAGTTTAAAGCTCATGGAAGGAGGGGCTGGACACATGGGAAGAATATAAGGCTGTTGACAGGGGGTGTAGGGAAGCAACTAGAAAAGCTAAGGCCTCCTTAGAATTAAACCTTGCAAGATGGGTCAAGGACAACAGGAAGAGTTTCTTCAAATATATGGCAAATAAAATTAATACTAGAGGCAATGTAGGCCCATTAATGAATGAGGTGGGTGCCCTGGTGACAGAAGATACAGAGAAGGTAGATTACTGAATGCCACCTTTGTAGTGGTTGAGACGGACAAAAAAAATAGACCAACTTCTTCCAGGATGAAAGTAGTAGATGCCATTTATTGCCACAAGTACATTTTTATACAGTTTTACCAATTAATGTGTCTCTTCACTATTGTTTACAAGTTACAGCAGTAACATCTCATTGGCTAATTGTTACTCTGTTACTCTTTTACTCCCTTCTCTCTCACGGGCACACCTTAATATCTCCAGATACTCCTTTACTCCCATTTTTCTCATGGGTAGGCATTAATATCTTCAAGGCTAATTTCTGTTCCCATGCCCTCCATTAGGGAATCAACAGACCCACTGTAGTCCCCCACAATTCCCCGTTTTTGTGCTAAAAAATTTGACTTCGTTGTCTGCTGCAGGGCCCTTTGTAGCAGAGAAATCATGCATGGCAACATTAGTAACACAACCACAACAATCATCAAAACAATCAGTCCCGTTTTCACTACTGATAACAACCACCTTGAAAGCCCCCAACCACTAAGCAATTTATTTAACGAATCACATCAAAATCTTCACACCCATGTCCTTGAGCTAATAACAAAAAGTCTATTGCAGCTCTATTCTGCAGTGTGGCATGTCTTACAGAATCTACATCTAACGAAAGTCCACTTAAAGCCTTAGAAGTTCTGTTAGTTGGCTTCGCTAACCAGCATCCTAATTTTTCTCAAGTATTTAAAGATTTAGCTATGCCAACACCAGGTACAAGAGATCCTAAAATTCCTAACCTCGATCGCCAAAAATCTACATTATCATCACATTTTGACTTATATAGATGCAAAAAGTGTTTTTTCCCATCTTGCTCTTCTGTGATCTATTATCATGGATACACTAGGTGTTAAGAGAGTTAATTGTCCCAAACTACATGGCCCTCCAACAGCATTAGAAGGAATTCCTGGCCAGGCTCTATCTCCACAGATCAAGAATACACCATGCAGGAGTTTTCGGGGTTACTGTCCCATATCGTAAACGACACCCCTTGGATTCTTCTATGAGGCATTACACTATTGAGTTTCATTTCTGTAGTCACCAAGGGTAGCATTAACATTTTGCAGTTTTATCCATTCATGCTCTTGCATATTGTTCTGACACTTTTCACAAACGAGGTGGATACAAGCATCCATGGGCATAGATGTCAGCAATTCCAGTTCCTGTGGTTCAATATCTGCTTCTGGGAGGCAATTAATCCGAAGTGCTATGTTGGCATTATTACAGTTCATTGCAATACCTTTGCAACAACCACTATTTTGAAATAGTCGTGTGATGCTGCTGTAGTCATCAAGGGCGATGACAACCAAGCATGTGTGGAACGGGTTTTCCGGAGATGCCATGGCTAGGCATATGGAGTCCTGGCCAATCATGTTGGCTAAAGTAATCCACATGTTAGCCTTTGTCTGTGCAGGCATCCAAAATGGAGCAGTTGCAGCAATAATTTTCAGGAAGATAACACAGGTTTCACATTTCACGCCGGCAATCATTGCGGCCCTTAATCTGCAAAGACACAAGCATAGCCTCTCCCCCAGGTTATCAATTGATGCGGCCCTTTCCATTGACCATTAACTAGTGATTTGACCATAACTAATATAGGTTCTTTATGATTTAACATGTTTTTTGGTCATGCTTGCAAAGTGTTTCGTCACAGGGGGAATATGGGCTGCACCACTTAGATATAAGTGATTCATCACATACAATGCTTTTGACAATTGGGTTTGTGGTGTTTCCCCTAACTCTCCCCCTTTTTGCTTTTGTTTTGTTTTGTTTTGTTTTGGTTTTGGTTTGTTTTTGTTTTGTTTTGTTTGTTTGTTTGTTTGTTTGGCTTTTTTTAAAAAAAACCCACAAAAACAGTTCAGAATCAGATATGTGCGTTGGACCTTGACTACATACTCAGAATCACAAATCTAATTTAGAGTTTCCTCCTTAAAAAGCTCTAAGTAATGTAAAACTGCGCCAAGTTCTACTAATTGGGTTGAACCTTCAATAACTTTTAACAGAACGATGCCAATCGTTATCTTCATGCCAGACCACTACAGCTTTATGAGACTTCCCAGAACCATCAACAGAAACTGTGCAAGCATGTAGGATCAGACCAGATACAAGTATGGTCTGTGACCTGATGTGAAAGACTTGCAGGTTCTGCAGCAATTTACATTTAGATATGCCAAAAGCTATACTGTTAAGAAAATCAGCTAGTGCAATTTACAAGGACATAGATTGAAAATTAAAAAATCAGAATTAAATTTCACAAATGGTACATATATGACAAAGGGATCACGGCCTATTAAGACTTAAACTCATTCCCTGCATTTCTTGATCAGAGTAACAATCGGTATATCAGTCTGTTAGTAATCTCGTCATATTGTCCCACAACAGCCACAGGTTGTTTCCATGATGTAGCTATAAACAGACAAATCTGCAAGTCCAATCGAATGCAGTTAGCTTGTAAGGTTGTCATAAATTTATTCATCGAAGTCTCTAAGTCCATTTTGGTTGTCATATTTATGGGATATTGTTTTCCCTTACCAGATCGAAGTTCTTTTTCAGTTCTATCAATGTAGTGTTGGCTTTACTGAAACATTGGCTGCCAATACTAATGGAAATACAGCATTCAGAATTTCCTTGGAGATTTCTCACTTGAAGCACGTAGATCTGCACTACCCAAGCAGCTTCTTGCAGGACATGCAGCTAAACAGAATTCTCAGAAAATGTTATTTGAACTTACAATTTACTTAACAGATCTTGACCTAAGAGAGGTATAGGGCTTTCTGGCAAATACAAGAATTCATCTGTTAAAACTTTGTTCCAAATTTGGCATTTCATTAGTCTCAAAAAATGGCCGGCCTGCCTGTCTTTCTTTCTTTCTTTCTTTCTTTCTTTCTTTCTTTCTTTCTTTCTTTCTTTCTTTCCCATGACCTCAAAAACTAGCACAGTGAATTTACTAAGAAGTGTCTTACAACTAGTTACCACAGAATAAGTCTATTAATTATTTTTTTTTCTTTAATTTCCCAGCTTCATTAGAACTATGGATTCATTGGCGATGCCTTTAAATTTCACTCTCAGACTCCTTCATGCAGTATTACAGCTCTCTAGCAGTAACATTGCTGGGGGGGGTGGAATAAAACTTCCCTCTCACCCCCATCTGAGATGGGAAGATCTCCAGCCAAGCACAAAAACAAATCAGTCCGAACTCCACATCAAACCAGCCCGGCTCCACTCCACACACAAATTAGTACCAGTCTAACCCAGAGAAGCACTCAACACTCTGACCCCCCAAAGCTGACCAGTGTGAAAAGACTGACTTCAGCAAGGAGGTAAAACGATAAGCTGTTTTCACAGATATACCAGAACCTAAGAAACAAGATGGAAGCAAAAAGAAACAGCACCAACAACCCCTGATTCAAAGCTGAGAAGCAGTGCAGCATGACAACAAGGATGGATGATAACACTCCAAATAAAAAGACGGGGGGGATAAAGCCCCCCTTTCTCCGCTTAGCAGCAGGTAACCAGGTTTTTCCTTTTTTTTTTTTTTTCTTTCTCTTCTTGCTGCGGTTTAGATATAACCAAGGCCACGCAGGTGGCATAATCACTGTTACGAAGTGGGAAGCTCTGGCAAACTCCTCGGTTACAATGAGCTGAGTTAATCTTGCAGCTTGACACAGGCCTGGGATGTTTTGTTTTTGGTTTTTTTTTTTCCCATTTCATTCCAAACATAATACACTTTATACACGATTCAAATTAGCTCAACAGTCATTACATTCCTCAGCCCCATTTACCTTTTACAATTTACAGATGTCAAAAATCAGCATATTAATCATCAATCCATTATTCCATTTTCCTAGATCCAAATCAGTTCATATTCTAGCATCTTTTAAATACAACCTCATACAATACCAAGTTCACATGGATCATAGCATTTAGTGGTTTTGGGGTTTGTTTTTTTTTTTGTTTGCTTTACCTGTTTGTTTGTTTGGGTTTTTTGTTTGTTTTTAATGTGAATCAGAGTTTAACAATTTAAATTATTTTCTGGTCTCAAAATAACAATAAGAGCAAATTAACTTACAGTATCATACTTCATCCCATTTTTTCCAATGTACTGCAGAACATTAATTGCAATACAGCACTAAAACCCAGAATGCCACATTCAAGCCACAATCCAGTCCAATGTAGTTTCAAATTTTCTTTTATCAGAGGATTCCCCCACAAAGTTACTCTAATGTGTAAGGATGCATCCTAAGGGGGAGTAAGGTGGTATTTTAGCAGCAGAACCGGTTCCCATTTTGTAATTATCTCCCCAAACAAAATTCTTCTGGTACCAAATATAAATATGCAAATTAAAATACTGAGCTCAGATATGAATACCAAGTTCAAATATGCAGATGGATCACAGTTACACTTATTCAAGACAATATCTTGCTTTTGCATTGCACCTTCGGACTGCTTACTGCTCAGCCAGGTGGAGGCGCCGCTGGATCTCCCTGACAAAACAGGTCAGTGCGTGCTGAAGCCCAATTGGCACCTGCCCCTCCGCTGCCCTAGCAAGCTGGACTGGGCAAGGCTTTTATTAGTGTCTCATCTGGCATGCTACAACTTTTATCCCAAAACCAGATTCTTTACTTGGTGTGTATACAAAAGAGCCAATTTTAGTACACTGAGATGAGACACAGCCTGTCACAGAGTTGCACAAGTCTGGATATTGGAATAAAGCTAGCATGCTAGAAAGAAAAGTAACAACTATTACACACAAAATTTTATCATCACATTCACGCAGAAAAGAACTAAATTACTCATGATCTTCTGTATTATCACAAAACGCACATTTTGAGTCCATGGATTCTCATGATTTAACAGTCTGTGAACTTACTGTGCCATATAACAGACAAAGACCTATTAAACTGTAATATGCTTAAACAGATACCTACAAAGAATCCAGGTTAATAAGGAAAGCATCTTGCAGACTTCAGCAAGTTTTCTATGACCTGTGTGTTATCAGTTAATTCTCAGCTTGTTGAAGTTCAAACCGTTCCGTGTATAAAACTGTCTGAAATGATTTAATGATTTCTTGCAGAGATTTATTTTGTCCTGCTCTTCTCGCCTTAAAAACAACCAGTAAAAAAATTAGCTCACATTCCTGACAACCTGCTTGATTTTCAGAGAAGCAATACACAGAAGCACGTAATATGTACTGTAAAACTCGCAGATAACACATTGATAGCAAATATTAGCATTCTCTACTGCTAATTTCAACACCAGTGCTTCCTTAACTTCTGAGTTTTCAACCTGCTTATTGATGGCCTCTTGAGGTCAATAAATTGCATGTAATTCTCATTGGAACTCTGATAATAGTTGTAAATGATTTGACTGCTTTGTTGGTTTCAGACACCTCTATCATAGCTTGATATGCAAGGTCTGCTGACTGCCTCGGGACTTCAGAAACTAATAGCACCTGTAATTGTGGTGTGTCAATTAGTGTCTCTTCCAAGAGTTGGGGGATACCTGCCTCTTTCAACAGATCCCCATCGTTCTGTCCTAAATGATCTATAGCTGTTACATTGCATAGGTCTAATTTTGCTTTGAGTCTTTCATGGTTTTTATCTGATCTCAGGGCAACACGCACACATACTCTTTTTCCTTTTAACTTTTCAAAAAAAATGCTGCAAACCCCCATCCTCGTCCGAGTCATCCGATAACACGGACTTGAACGGTGCTGGAGAATCGTTAGTAACAGGGGGGTTCGGAACAGTGCACATTCTCGCCAGTACTTTCTAGCATCATAATTATTCGTATAACCTGAGTCCCCAAGTCCACACCCTATCCCATCACTCTCAGCATGACCTCATTGCCGACTGCTGGATTCACTCACTATTAACTGATCTAATCTGTCACACAGTTCTTTTGTCTAGTTCTTATCCATTGACTCCTTCTGCTCTCTCGTGGAAGTTGGAGGGTTAAAAGGCGGTGAAGGCAGATACAAATCAGTAAAAGGACTGATAGTACACTTGTTTACGACTTTAGCATTCTCAGCTTTCACAGGTTCTTTGGGCAAGTTGTCTGATTCCAATCCTTTGGACTTGTTGTTCTCACCAGGGTTGGGCAATGGTACAAGAGGCCACCCGCTCGGCATTTTTCCTCCACCCGCCCCGGACTGCTGAATCATTGGGGGTGCTGAAGGCACAGCAGGGGATGGAGTAGGGGGGGCATCGAAGACATGAACCAGGTAAACTTCACAGCAACTTTCAGGATACTTATCAGGCTGCAACACTGCAAAAATTCCGGCAGCAGCAGACTGTTCAGTCTTAAGATCTTTTAAGGTGGTAATTATAAGCTTCCATGTACTTGCTAATGATTTAGCTTCTTTATCTCCATTGCTGACTTTATCCCATAATTTCTGCCCTATATCATCCCAAAGTTCAAGTTTTGAGTCACTAATGCTCATAACAGTCTTTTCAGGTTTTAATTGCTTCACTGTAGTAATTATCAGTTCCCAGGTGGTTACAAGGCCGAGAATATATTTTTCACTGTGACTGATTGCCTTCCACAACACCATTCCCACTTTTTCCCAAGTCTGTATTTGAAAAGCTCCTGACAGGTCAGCAGGAAACTCATTGCCTCTGCACCAAATTAATAGTCTTTTGAGGTTACTCTCCTCATACTTCACCCCTCTCATACAGAAGATATGCAAGAGAATTTCTTCTTCTTCTTTAGAAATATTCTGCCCCATCTCCTTTTGCCCCCAGCTGCTCACCTCTTTGGGTGTCCATTGCAACGATATCAGATCCTCTGTCCCTCCTCTGTTGCTTCCGTAGCAATCAATCAGGAGTCATGCAGCCCGCAGACTACATCCTGGTCATGGTCCAGCCGTGCCGTCTCCAGCTGGGACTCATTCCTCACAGCAGTCATCCCCTTGCCGTAAATTCTCCTTGCGGATCACGTCGGGGTCACCACTTGCGAGGGCGAAAACTCAGACTCCACACAATCCAATATGAATTCAAGCAAAGCCATTTATTATAGAAATAAGCCTCCTTATATATGCAGTTATTTCCTTATCACATGTCCACGCTCCAAGCATGCATCAGCTGATTGGATATTGTCCATGTTCACAAGCTGTCCACACGCCCGAGTCTCACTGCTAATAGGTCTGTTGATTTACGTCGTGTTTTCAGCTTTCCAAGGTGGCCTTGAAATTCCTTTAGGTCTGACTAGTTTAATAACAAATCTCCATCTAACAGAAACCCATCCACACATTAACTTCAAGAAAATCCCTCAAATCTCCCACAAGCAACAAGTGCCATGTTGTTAACAGTTCAGTTGTTGCTTTGGATCTTTGAGTGGTGCTTTGCCCCATAATAACGTCCTTTGTCAAGTCAATTCCAGAAGGCTAATACCTTGCTTCTTCAGAAGCAACTTCCATGTAGATAGTATAATACCCTCTTCTTTAGATAAGTTCCCCCCCCCTGTTCCCGGTAGCTCACCTACTCTTGGTGTGGTGTCTTTTCAAGGATCCAGATCTTTGGCAGCTCCCCCCTGCTGCTCTATCAGCTGTACCAGGCTCCATCTCCACAGCTCATCTTCAGCTGTCACAGCTTCACCGCTTTCTCTTCTTCATGCGAAATCCTTCTTCATGCAGGATCACGTCGGGGTCACCATATGTCATGGTTGAGATGGACAAACGACATAGACCGAGTTCTTCCAGGATGAAAGTAGTAGATGCCATTTATTGCCACAAGTGCATTTTAATACAGTTTTACCAATTCATGTGTCTCTTCACTATTGGTTACAAGTTACAGCAGTAACATCTCATTGGCTAATTTTGCTATCATCAGTGTTACTCTTTTACTCCCTTCTGTCTCATGGATACACCTTAATATCTCCAGATACTTTTTTACTCCCATCTTTCTCATGGGTAGGACTTAATATCTTCAAGGCTAATTTCTGTTCCCATGCCCTCTGTCAGGGAATCCACAGACCCACTGTACTCCCCCACACTTCTTTGTTGACACTGCCGGAGGCTGTCCTGTGGAGCCCCGTACTGCTGAGGCCCCAGAGGAAGGCAGGACAAATAGAGGAGTTTGCCTTGGTTGATGAGGACTGGGTTAGGGAGCAGTTAGGCAATCTGGACATCCATAAATCCATGGGTCCACATGGGATGCACCCACAGGTGCTGAGGGAGCTGGCTGAGGTCATTGCTGGAACGCTCTCCATCATCTTTAGTAAGTCGTGGGGAATGGGAGATGTGCCTAAGGACTGGAGGAAAGCAAATGTCACTCCAGTCTTCAAAAAGGGCAAGAAGGAGGACCCAGGTAAATATAGACTGGTCAGCCTCACCTGGGAAACTGATGGAACGACTTATCCTTGGTGCCATCTCAAGGCATATCAAGGATAAGAGGGTCATTAGGGGCAGTCAACATGGCTTCACCAAGAGGAAGTCATACTTGACCAACCTCATAGACTTTTATGAGGACTTAACAAGGTGGATGGATGATGGCAGAGTGGTGGATGTGGTCTGCCTTGACTTCATTAAAGCATTTGACACAGTCTCCCACAGCATCCTCACAGCTAAATTGAGGAAGTGTGGTTTGGATGATTGGGTAGTGAGGTGGACTGGGAACCGGCTGAAGGAAAGAAGCCAGAGAGTTGTGGTCAATGGGGCAGAGTCTAGTTGGAGGCCTGTATCTAGTGGAGTGCCTCAAGGGTCGGTACTGGGACCAGTACTATTCAATATATTCATCAACGACTTGGATGATGGAATAGAGTGCACTGTCAGCAAGTTTGCTGATGACATGAAGCTGGGAGGAGTGGCTGACATGCCAGAAGGCTGTGCTGCCAGCCAGCAAGACCTAGACAGGCTGTCTGGAGAGTTGGACAGGGAAAAATTTAATGAAATATAACAAGTGCAAGTGTAGACTCTTGCTTCTGGGTAGGAACAACCCCAGGTTCCAGTATAAGTTGGGGAGCAACCTGTTGGAGAGCAGTGTAGGGGAAAGGGACCTGGGGTTCCTGATGGACAGCAGGATGACCATGAGCCAGCACTGTATCCTTGTGGCCAGGAAGGCCAATGGCATTCTGGGGTGTATTAGAAGGGGGGTGGTTAGTAGGTCGAGAGAGGTTCTCCTCTCCCTCTATTCTGCCCTGGTGAGACCACATCTGGAATATTGTGTCCAGTTCTGGGCCCCTCAGTTCAATAAGAACAGGGAACTGCTGGAGAGAGTCCAGTGCAGAGCCACAAAGATGATTAAAGGAGTATAGCATCTCCCTTCTGAGGAAAGGCTGGAGGAGATGGGTCTCTTTAGCCTGGAGGAGACTGAGGGGCAACCTCATTAATGTTTATAAATATATAAAGGGTGAGTGTCACAAGGATGGAGCCAGGCTCTTCTCAGTGACAGCCATTGAGAGGACATGGGGCAGTGGGTATAAACTGGAATACAGGAGGTTCCGTTTAAATTTGAAAAGAAACTTCTTCACGGTGAGGGTGATGGAGCACTGGAACAGGCTGCCCAGGGAGGCTGTGGAGTCTCCTTCTCTGGAGACAATTCAAAACCTGCCTGGATGCCTTCCTGTGTAACCTCATTTAGGTGTTCCTGCTCTGGTGGGGGGATTGGACTAGATGATCTTTCGAGGTCCATTCCAATCCCTAACATTCTGTGATTTTGTGTATTACTTGAGTCACTCAAGCTCCACCTACACAAAGAAAATAGTATAAAATACCCTAACAATGAGGAAGGCTGGGGAAGACACCATCAATGAGAAGTCAAGGGAACACCATAATAACAATTCTGGGACCAGTCAACAGGGTCACCCAAAGGGATACTGTTGGGTAAGATTTGCACACTTGGTTATATGAAGTGTTTCCCCGGGACACGTAGACTTCAAGTTTGTAGTTATAATCACATTAGTGCTATATAGTCATCTTAGAATTTATATATATTTTGTACCAGTACATATTTCTTGCAGCTAATGTGTGTTTTTTGCAATTAAAATGTGATTTTGCAGACAGTGTATTTTATCAGCAGTAATCTAAAAGAACTTGTTTAATAAACCTCTTTATTTGTGGATCTAGTTGTGAGAATTTCTTACTGGTAATGCTCAGACTTATAGTATATATTATACTATTTGTGAATCTGTGCAAGCATGTAAATTCAAAGGTTGCGACTGCCCCTGCACTATCAGTGAATCCATAAATTGTGTGAATTCAACATAACCAGCCTTTGAGCATGATTTGACTTATAGTGCTAACTTGAGGTCATTCAATGTAATTGAGTGTCACTCAGGGGTTCAGCCCAGCTGTGCCTTGCCCCAGTGAAATACTTAAGGCAAGCTGGAATGCAAGAGGGCTTAACTTCTGCTAAATCAACCCTTTTAAAACACAACAAGCACCCAGCTTGAGCTGACCCTGCTGCTGTACTACTCCATTAAATTCTTTATTTCTGTGAACTTTGATGCCTGAGAGCTTGCTTCGAGAGACCTAGGATCCAGACTTTGGAGCGACCTGACAGCAAGCCCCTAGAGAGGAGGTAACCAGCTTGAGATGCAGCATGATGAAATTTTGAAATCCTAGCCAAGCAATATAATGAATCAGATATGCTCATATAACCCTTTGGCCATAAACACATGTAATCCTTCACCTGTTTTCCCTTACCCTTCATGTCTTTTAGACATGAACTATTGATCAAGTCTGGGGCTAAGTTTGGATCTAGCTGCACCTGGACTCCTCTCTGAGAAGGTGTTCAGAAAGCAAGGGACTCCATTCTGAACCTCATGACTCAACGGGAGGGCCTCCCTCTGCCCTTTTGTATCTCCTGTCCACATATAATCGCTCTAAACCAACGCACCCAATTCTCCATGGCATTTTTCCTCCATCCAGTAAGTGACAGACTGAACCTTGCCATCAAACTCTGTTGAGTTGCACTTTTCTTTAAGTGATCTAAATACTGCTCTGTGGCAAGAAGGATCCTAAATCACTCCTCTGTGAATCAAAAATGGCTGATTTTATTACTGGTATATTTCTTGAAGATGGAGATTTTTTATCTCCAAAAAAGATTTCTGTATTAAGAACAATATCTAGTGTCAGGCTGCTTAAAAGGCTTTACTGTCCATCTGATTAATAGTTTTTGATCACTCTTGTATTTCTTCTTTTTTTTTTTTCATTCTCTCCAGGATGGAAATGGTTGACTTCTTTGTAAAGTCCATGTGGTGGATTGACCTTAGCTGGATCCCAGGTGCCTACCAATCTGCTCTCACACTCCCCTTCCTCAGCTGGACAGGAGGAGAAAAATATGAGGAAAAGTTTGCAGGTTGAGATAAGAACAAGGTGATCACTTACCAATTACCGTCACAGGAAAAACAGACTCGACTTGGGGAAATGAATTATTTTTTTTACCAATTAAACCAGAGTAGAATAATGAGAAATAAAACGAAATCATAAACCACACTGGAGTAAATTTCGGGGGGATACGGTGACAAAAGAAATATTGAAATTATATTGTACCCAATTGTGGCCTTTGTATAAATTAGATAATGAGGAAAAATGTCCTGAACATGGGACTCTAAGTTATAGTACTATATTGCAATTGTTGTTCTGCAGAAGTTCGGAAAAATGAAATGAAGTACTCTATGTTCTTATCTTTACACAATCATTTTGAGATTAGAAAAGAATGTAAGTTATGAAGTCTGATTTGCATGGAATTTATGCACTAGCTGGAGATGTGAAATCAGGAGAGGTTGTATTAAAAAACTGCTAGAAAATGGACTGTTTTGGATCCAGGAAATGAAAATAATAGAATGATGTTTAATATGTTGTTTATTGGACAATCAGCCCCATATGTCTGTAAGAAATTGCAGAAAGTAGATGGGGCTGAAGGAATGACTGTTTCTCAGTTAATTGGAATTGCATATAAAGTGTATAATAGCAGGGATGAAATGGAGAGAAAAAAAAAAGGGCAAAAAAAGAAGCAAAAAGAGAAGTATAGAGATCAAAAGCACAGGCCTGTGCTGTGCTGCAGGTACAGTTTGGATTTCAGGCCTGTGTTGTGCTGCACAGTTCTGCTCATCTTTACCAAACTTGCACTTACAAGTTCCTTGGCTGCAGGATAAACTTGGCCAGCTCATTGTAACAGAGGAGCCTACTAGGAAGCTCCCACTTGGTACCAGTGATTACATCACCTGCATGGCCTTGCTTGCATCTGAAAGTGCAGCAAGAATTTCTCAGGTGAACATCCTTTAGGAATAGAGTTGTTTTCTTGTAAAGAAACATTGGAAAGCTGACTGCCCACTGCTAAAGGGACACCACTAAAGGGGGGACCTTTCCCTGAGCAGATGGATTGCAACTTATTCTGTAGCAACTAGTTGTAAGGGACCTTTTAGTAGATTCACTATGCCAGTTGTTGGGGTCATGGGAAAGAAAGAGTTAAGGCCATTTTTGAAACCAATGGAATGCCAACTTAGAAACAAAACTTTAACACATGAATTCTTGTACATGCCAGAATGTCCTGTACCTCTCTTAGGTTGAGATTTATTATGTAAATTGTAAGTTCAAATAACATTTTCTGAGAACTCTGTTCAGCTGCTGTGGCAGGATGCAAATCCCCCTCTCTCTCCCTCCCTCCTTCAGTATGGAAGGAGTAGGCACATCTCTCTCTCTCTCTGCTGTCTGAGGCTAACAGCTTCTTTTGTTTGGCCCCAGAGCACCCTGGCCAGGACCATTAGGAGAAGGGAGTGCCGAGGCACCAGTGAGCCGCTGGGCGCCTGTGGCCAGTGTGGGGGATGTTTGGAGGCTTCAGGAGCACCCCACAGCCAGTGTGGGGGTGCAGAGAAGCTTCTGGAATGCCTACAGTCAGATCTGATCAGCCAATATAAAAAACGGGACTCTCGTCGAGACTCCGCCCATTGTCGCAGGTCTCTCGGAGCACGAGCAAGATGCTGCCGCCGAGAGCCCCCCTCCCCGGGATGGAGACTCCGCTTGCCTTGCCGCCGCAGGTGTGAGTAAAACTTCTTGCAGGATTGCGAGTATATTTATACTTTCCATGCACATTTGCATGTGTAACTTTCCGTGCACACTTGCATGCGTACTTTCCGTGCTTAATACGAGCACATGTATAAATTATTTCCTCGCACAATGGTGAGTGTATTTTCCTCCCGTGCTTCCACATAAGCACGTGTAATATTCCGGGCACATTTGCATGTGTAAATAAATTAACCCTCGCAAGATTGCGAGTGTAGTATAAATTTACCCTTGTAGAATCGCGAGTGTACACTTTCCGTACTCAATACAAGTACGTGTATCTCTAAAATAATCCCACACCATGTTTAGGCAAGTGTGTACTCCTCCCGGACTCAGAGACGGTTCCGGCATTGTTTTGGTGAAGCCATGTGTAATAAACAATTCTAAGAGGTAGAGATGTTTGTTCATTAAAGCTTCTTAAAAGGAAACACTCAGGGGTTATTGTGCAACACAGAAAGCCCCTGCCCTTTGTTATGCAATTGCCTTAAATGTTCGATCCTCTAAAGGTGGGGGGCAGGGGTAGATGAGAAGATAGGAGATTAACTGCCTGACAACAGAGGACACATTCGCAGAAAGAACGAGTGACGTAGCACCCTGAGCAATGAACCCGGGACTGTCGGCCCTATAAAAAGTTCGGAAGAAGTTTTTCCCGTGCGCGCCACTGGAGGAGCAGAGACTCCCCGGCCGCCCAGCGCTGTTTTTGCTTATTGCGTTGAAGTCCATCGGGAATAAATTTCTGTTATTCAAGTTAATTTTGAGTAAAAATTTATTACAATTTGGTGCCGTGACTTGGATGAAGGATATTCGGTGGCAACCCCTCTAAGGGAGGCGCCCCGCTTCTTTTTTTTTAAGCGGCCCTTGTGGGACTCTTGTCACCGGATCCTTCACCGACGAACATTCTAAATTGCAATAAGCAAAGTAAATGCCGGCAGCCCCTTAAACTTTGTGCACAAAGACCTGAGTGAAGACGCAGGACGCGTGAGTATAGGCCGGTTATCCACTCAGTTGGGGCTGGGATTCCTGAGATACAGCGGAGGGCATCTCAGAAGATGGGACAGAAGAAAAGTAGGCATTCTGTTCCCATGGGAGGGGAACCACAGGAAAGGCTTCCCCCAATTCCCCCAGATAGTCCGTTAGGATTAATGATTAAGTATTGGGATGATTACCCCTCTAGGCGGGGTAAAAGCAAAACAAAAATGATACATTATTGTATGGAAGTTTGGGGTGGTAAAGAGATCCGTAGAGACCACCTATATTGGCCAGTTTTCGGACCATTTGAGGACTGGATCTGTCAGGCTTTAAACATTTATGTTAATTCAAAGGAGCCTTTTAGTTCAGAAGAAAGCGAATACGCATTATTATGGATAAGATCAGAGACTAGGGTTAATCTATACCCGTTAAAAGAAAAGGGGGGTGATAAACATGGCCGCCAGAGGAAGAGATCCCGATGACACCCCCACCTTATATACCACCACCGCCACCCCCGGTACCAGTTCCTAGCCCAGTCCCTAGTCCACCCCCTTCGGCACCAAACCCAGAGGGTTCGGATGATAACCAGTCCACGGGGCCTGTCACGCGTAGCAAGACTAGACAACAGCAACAGCAAGCACCAGGGCAACTATATCCGCTGCGAGAGATCGCAATGGGAGGGCCTCAGGCGGGAATGGGATATGTGGCGGTACCTCTTAATTCCGGGGATGTTAGATTTTAAAAAGGAAATGGGGAGTTTGCTAGAAGACCCATTGGGAGTAACGGAGCGTGTTGACCAATTTTTAGGGCCCAACGTATACACGTGGGACGAATTGCAATCGATAATAGGAATATTGTTCACTGCAGAAGAGAGAGGAATGATCCGTAGGGCCAGTATGCGGATTTGGGATGAACAGCACCAGCAAGGTCCTGCAGCCGACACAAAATGGCCGCTGCAAAGACCTGACTGGAACAATCAGGATCCATTACATAGGGGTCATATGCAAGATCTACGGACTATATTAGTCCAAGGCATTAGAGAGTCTGTTCCAAGGGCTCAGAACATTGGCAAGGTATTTAGTGAACACCAAAAGAAAGATGAAACACCTACAGAGTGGTTGGAACGGCTCAGGAAAAACTTACAATTGTATTCGGGGTTAGACCCTAGTACCCCTGTGGGAGAGGCGCTGTTAAAAACACAATTTGTAGCTAGATCTTGGATAGATATTAGGAAAAAGCTAGAAAAATTAGGAGATTGGCAAATTCATGGGTTAGATGAACTATTGAGGGAAGCTCAGAAAGTGTATGTTAGGAGAGAGGATGAGAAAGAGCGGAGGACTGTATGAATGAATTGCAGCAGTCAGAGAAGGTACAGCCCAACAGCAATGGAAATCCAAAGACCGAAGGGCACAGAATAAGGGGCCTAGTCCTAAGGCAAGACTCCTCAATGACGAGACTGCAATGGAATGGGGTGAGCCGATAGAATGCTTTTACTGTGGAAAGAAAGGGCACATAAAGTGGAACTGTAGGAAGAAAATGGCAGATGAGAAAATGTTTAAAGTGGAATAGGGGTGTCAGAGGCTCTTTTTGCTGAGGACCCAAAAAGGAATGGAGCCCTTGATAAAACTAAAAGTGGGTCCCCAGCAGCAAGAAATTGAATTTCTTGTAGATTCTGGAGCAGAACGATCTACCATACAAACTTTACCCAAGGGATGTGAGATATCTTCCGACACTATGCAAGTAATTGGGGCAAAGGGAGAGCCATTTTGGGTCCCTGTTATAAAAGGAGTAGTTATTGAAACCGATTCCAAAATAGGAGTGGGAAATTTACTTTTAGTTCCTGAAGCTGAATATAATCTCTTGGGATGGGATTTAATAATTGAATTGGGTGTTAATTTAGAAGTAACAGGGAAAGAAATTCGGATAAGATTATGTCCTCTCAGGGTGGAAGATGAAAATAAAATTAATCCTGAAGTATGGTATACAGAAGACTCAGTAGGGAAGCTGGACATAACATCCTTTAAAGTTAAAATTTCTAGTCCAGAAATACCCATTCGTGTAAAACAATATCCAGTATCCGAAGAGGGCCGAAGGGGATTAAAACCAGAAATAGAAAGATTACTAGAAAAAGGCCTACTTGAGCCCTGCATGTCTCCCTTTAATACCCCCTTTTTAACCGGAGGAAAGAAAGATGGAAAATGGAGACTAGTACATGACCTGAGGGAGTTGAATAAAAGAACCATGAGTCGATTCCCTGTAGTGGCCAACCCGTATACCCTCCTGAGTCAATTAGGTCCGAATGATCAATGGTATAGTGTTATAGATTTAAAGGATGCCTTTTGGGCTTGCCCACTTGATGAAGAGAGCCGAGACTATTTTGCCTTTGAGTGGGAGGACCCAGATACGCATAGAAAACAACAATTGCGATGAACTGTGCTTCCCCAGGGGTTTACGGAGTCACCTAATTTGTTTGGGCAAGCTTTAGAACAAATTCTGCAGGAATATGAGCACAGTCCAGAAGTGGTACTAGTGCAATATGTAGATGATCTCTTGTTAGCAGGGCAAGACGAAGAAGTGGTTAGACAAGAAAGTATTAAGTTATTAAATTTCCTTAGTCTGCAGGGGCTCAAAGTGTCAAAGACCAAACTCCAGTTTGTTGAGCAAGAAGTGAAATATCTAGGACACTATTTAAGCAGGGGAACCAAACATTTGGACCCAGAAAGAGTAAATGGGATCTTGTCATTGCCAGCCCCAAAGTCTAAACGACAGATAAGACAAATCTTAGGACTAACTGGATACTGTAGACAATGGATCGAAAATTATACAAAGAAGGTAAAATTTTTGTGTGAAAAATTAACACAGGAAAAACTGGTACAATGGACGGAACAAGATGAGGAACAATTTGATTGCATAAAGAAAGAGCTGATAAGTGCCCCTGTGTTGAGCTTGCCAGATATACGGAAACCATTTTATTTGTTCACTAATATAGATGAAGGGACTGCATACGGGGTCTTGGCACAAGAATGGGCTGGACATAAAAAAACGGTAGCTTATTTATCTAAATTGCTAGACCCCGTTAGCAGGGGTTGGCCAACATGCCTACAAGCAATAGTATCAGCTGCATTACTAGTAGAAGAAGCACAGAAAATAACATTTGGAGGAGAATTGCATGTTTTGACACCACATAATATACGAGGGGTTTTGCAACAAAAATCTGATAAATGGATAACAGATTCTAGGTTGTTAAAATACGAAAGTATTTTAATTGAATCCCCTAAATTAACCCTAGAAATTACTTCCTTGCAGAACCCCACACAGTTCTTATATGGGGAATCTAGCGAACAATTAACACATGATTGTTTGCAAACAATTGAAGAGCAAACAAAAATAAGACCTGACTTAGAAGAAGAGGAATTGTCAGAAGGAGAAAAATTGTTTGTAGATGGCTCCTCCCGAGTCATTGAAGGGAAACGTAAATCAGGATATGCGATAATAAACGGAAAAACTAATAAGGTCTTAGAATCAGGGCCATTAAATCCTGGGTGGTCAGCACAAGCCTGTGAGTTGTATGCCGTTTTAAGAGCCTTACAATGGATCGGCACGGGTAGTGGAACTATATATACGGATTCGAAGTATGCATTTGGAGTAGTACATACATTGGGTAAAATTTGGGAAGAACGAGGGTTGATAAATTTCCAAGGAAAAAACTTAATACATCAGGAATTGATCGCACAAATCTTGCAAGAAATAAGAAAACCTAGAGCAATAGCAGTGGTTCATATAAAGGGACACCAGAAAGGCCTGAATCCCATTATTAGGGGAAATAACCTTGCAGACGAAGAAGCAAAAAGGGCGGCCTTATTAAATCTTAAAGGATTGACTTATGAGCTGCCAGATCCAAAGAAATTAAGAGAAAATGGCCCTAATTGCGGACAAGGAACAGAAAGGGAAAATGATTTCCCTTGCTATGAGTGCTGGAAAGATTTTAACGTAGACGCTATTCCCTGTACTTGTCTTGGGCTAAAAGATAGACAGTGTCCTAGCCGTCCACGCTCAAATATATATGTCTTTAGTACTGTAGAAAAAGAAAAGCTAACCAAACTAGGGGCAAAGCAGCAAGGTGAACAATGGAGATTAGAAGATGGGAGAGAAGTAGTTCCAAAAGTAACTGCGGTCGGTATAGTGAACAGGTTACATGATATTACGCATTGGGGAACACAAGCATTAGTAGATCAATTTGCCACAAAATATGCTTGTATAGGAGCATATAACATAGCAAAACGTATTGTTGAAGGGTGCCTTACATGCCAGAAAGTAAATAAACAACAAATAAGGAAACGAGTTCCCGACGGAAGGGAACTCACATACCGGCCATTCTCAAGAATACAGATTGATTTTACAGAGTTACCAAAGGTCGGGCGATACCGCTATTTATTGGTGCTTGTAGACCATCTCACGCACTTTGTGGAGGCATTTCCAACAACTAGGGCCACTGCTCGTACGGTAGCAAAAATATTGTTAGAAGAAATAATTCCCCGATATGGAATAACCGAAGCTATCGATTCCGACCAGGGCCCACATTTTGCATCAAGAATTATTACAGAAATCTTTCAGGCACTAGGTACTGACTGGCAGTATCATACTCCATGGCATCCACAAAGCTCGGGAAGGGTCGAACGAATGAATGGAGAGATAAAAAAGCAGCTTACTAAATTAATGATAGAGACTAAGATGTAAAATGTTTGCCCCTAGCACTGTTAAACATAAGGACCCAGCCGAGAACAGACCTCGGAATATCACCCTTTGAAATGTTGTATGGAATGACATTCGATTTAGAAACGCCACAAGATCACCCAAAAGTGAGTGATTTTCAGATGAAAAATTACTTAGTGCAGTTGTTGAAGCTTAGTGAAGTTGTTGAAATACCTTTGGGAAAAAGGGTTGGTGGTACAGCGTCCACCTCTGGACATAAAAATACATACTTTAGAACCTGGAGATAAGGTACTCATAAAAACATGGAAAGAAACGTCATTAACCCCTCGATGGGAGGGACCTTATGTTGTTTTACTCACTACAGAAACAGCCATCCGAACTGCCGCAAAGGGGTGGACACAAGCCAGCCGAGTTAAAGGTCCAGTCAAGACTAATGCCTGGACTGCAGAGCCCACAGACAACCCTCTGAAAGTTAAACTACGGAAACAATAAATGGACTTGGGCTTGTTGAATCAGTTCAGGAAAGACATTGAAGTGCTGGAGCGGGTCCAGAGAAGAGCAACAAGACTGGTGAAGGGACTTGAGCACAAGACCTATGGGGAGAGGCTGAGGGAGCTGGGGTTGTTTAGTCTGGAGAAGAGGAGGCTCAGAGGTGACCTCATCACTCTCTATAACTATCTGAAGGGAAGTTATAGCCAGGTGGGGATTGGTCTCTTCTCCCAGGCAGTCAGCAATAGGACAAGGGGGCATGGGCTTAAACTCTGCCAGGGGAAATTTAGGCTGGATATTAGGAAGAAATTCTTTCCAGAGAGAGTGGTCAGGCATTGGAATGGCCTGCCCAGGGAGGTGGTGGACTCGCCGTCCCTGGAGGTTTTTAAAGTGAGGTTGGACATGGCACTTAGTGCCATGATCTAGTAAACAGACTAGAGTTGGACCAAGGGTTGGACTCGATTATCTCTGAGGTCTTTTCCAACCCAGTCGATTCTGTGATTCTGTGTGATATCGCGCAAGTACAGAAAAACGATAAAGTTGTTTATATCCCATTTGTAAAAATCATAGAGTTAGATGTATTAATATAAGTTGTAATTGTTATCCTTTTTATATGCTTTAGGTGCATAGTGTTCCGAAACAATTGGTGGTTGCATTGTATAGACGGTATTCCCCTAGAGGAATATGCAATCAATGTTATAATATAGAATTAGAAATTACAGATTTGGCATTGAAATCAAAAGTCGCACGAAAAAGAGATCCAACCCGACAGTCCTGACTGGTGGTGTGTATACACCCACGAAATATAGCCTGAGCGGTCTTGCTCTCACCCTAATGAACCAACCCCTCTAAAATACAAATAACAAGGGTGTGCTGTAGAACTACCATAAAGAAAATACCGTGCCACTCTCCTATAGTCAAAGACTATAATTGGGAAGTGTATAAACAAAGGCATGGAGAGCAAAAGCATTCAGGGTTTCCTGAAGAATATTCTTGCTGCCAAGAAGATGGTTTACCCCGTGGCTCGAAGCAACCGAGTCGACGGGCGAGGCAGAGGAATAAGAAACGGTGGAAACAAGAGCCTGAGTGGAACTATGCCAAAATATTGGCCGAGCTACCCCAATGTTAAGCAGCACACCCAGGCACTAACTAAAAAGCAAGGAGGAATGAGCCAAAGTCAATGCAGCCCAATGTGGTACACTATGTTGATGTTGCTATTATTGCTGAGCTATGGAGAAACAGCGCATAGACCGTATAAGTGGACTTTAATTCAAGCAGAGGAAAGTCATGTGATTGAAGAAAATGTAACCGTAGGTGCACCCTCATTTAACGTAACCATTTGTGATTTATTAGGACATCTAGGTTCTGGGGAAGACTGGAATTTTGGTCACTGCAAACCTCCACATGAAAGGGGAAGTGCAGTATCAACTTATTGGTGCCCTAGCTCCAATCCAGGAAAGGGATATTGCAACTATCCTAACCAATATTATTGTACTTATTGGGGTTGTGAGACAATAGCCACAGCGTGGAGCGTTGCCAATCCGGATAAATATCTCCAAGTCAACTGGTGGCCTAGAGATTGTCGACAATCTCTCCCATTGCTTTATGGTCGTTCTGACCCAGGGAATTGCAAAACATTAGAAATTACAGTCTTGCAACCGCAAGACCAGGGGTGGTCAATTGACAAAACTTGGGGTGTAAGGATCTGGGAGACTAGGACTGATCGAGGGACACTTATAAAGATACAAAAAGAACCTGCCCCAGAAGGGAAATCCCAATCAATAGGCCCTAATGCGATAATAACGGGGAAATTAGAGATAAATAAAACTTCTAAGATACTTATATAACAATGACAGATAGCTCTGATATAGATGCATTTACACAACCGGAAGAAGTAAACCCACTTTGGACTCTAATAAATGCGAGCTATCAGGTGATTAACAAAACACACCCAAATTTAACAGCAGAATGCTGGTTATGCTTAAACACCAAACCACCATATTCCGAAGCTATTGGACTAAGAAATATGCCAAAGCTCGCTAATGGATCAAATCCTGGGTCTTGTAGGTGGGAAAATAATACTCAAGGAATATCATTGCAACAAGTCCAGGGGCAAGGAATATGTATAGGTCAAATACCCCCTGGAAAACGGTATCTATGTATAAATGGCACCCTTAAAGCTAATAGGCCTGGTGATTGGGTAATACCCGCCAATGATTCTAAGTGGATATGTTCAAAAACCGGACTTACACCTTGTGTTTCTATGAATTATCTAAAAACCATGAAAGAATTTTGTATACAAGTGGTCATAATTCCTAAAATTACTTATCACCCGAAAGAATATGAATATCAGCTAAGAAACTGTCTTTACATACCGATTAACGAAAAGGGAACCGATCACTGCTCTGACCTTAGGTATGATAATGGCCCTCAGTGTAGCAGGTGCAGGAACAGGAATTGCCTCAATAGTCAACCAAAACCAAGAATTCGCGGCATTGAGAGTAGCCGTCGATGAGGATCTGCTAAGAATAGAGCAATCTATTACTGCGCTAGAAAAACCAGTCAGATCCTTGTCAGAAGTGGTCTTGCAAAACCGACGAGGATTAGATCTACTGTTCTTCAAAGAAGGAGGCCCTTGCGCAGCTTTAAAGGAGGAATGCTGCATATATGCAGACCACACAGGTCTAGTAAGAAATACCATGAATAAGCTACGAGAAAATATAGAAAAACGAAAAAGGGAATATGAATCTCGGCAGAGTTGGTACGAAACCTGGTTTAGACAATCACCTTGGCTTACAACCCTCCTCTCTACTATAGCAGGGCCATTGATTCTCTTAATGCTAGTGTTGATGTTTGGACCATGTATTTTTAATAAAGTAATAGCTATTGTGAAAAGCAGGCTAGAAGCAGCACATTTATTATTAGTTAAAGCAAAGTATGAGCAGTTACCCAATCCAGATGATACTGAGTTATTTTTATTAAGTAGTCAAGAATTACAACGCTTTAATGAACAAAATAAGTAGAAAAAGAAAAGGGGGGAATTGTAATAAACAATTCTAAGAGTTAGAGATGTTTGTTCATTAAAGCTTCTTAAAAGGAAACACTCAGGGGTTATTGTGCAACACGGGAAGCCCCTGCCCTTTGTTATGCAATTGCCTTAAATGTTCGATCCTCTAAAGGTGGGGGGCAGGGGTAGGTGAGAAGATAGGAGATTAACTGCCTGACAACAGAGGACACAGTCGCAGAAAGAACGGGTGACGTAGCACCCTGAGCAATGAACCCGGGACTGTCGGCCCTATAAAAAGTTCGGAAGAAGTTTTTCCCGTGCGCGCCACTGGAGGAGCAGAGACTCCCTGGCCACCCAGCGCTGTTTTTGCTTATTGCGTTGAAGTCCAACGGGAATAAATTTCTGTTATTCAAGTTAATTTCGAGTAAAAATTTATTACACATGTGCATGCATTCCGTGGACCGCCTGTTGTATTAGTTGCTGCCCCTTAATAATTTCCTCAACTGATATCCGAACCTTTATTTGAGTCACTTTGGAGTGCTAAAACCCTGTTTCTCATCGGTTTAATAAAAGTTGTTTTGGACCCTGTTGTCCCTTAAACCAATCGCGGGGTGCCTCCATGACAGCTGCATATCCCACAAGAAAATGCTTGGAAGGCACAGATCTACTTGCTGCAATCAGAACAGCAAAGTGAGCAAGAAATCTCCAAGAAAATTTTGGATGCTGTATTTCCACTAATATGGGCATCTGAAGTACCTATGAAAGCCAATACCATACCAATCAAGGTAGAATTGAAACACAACTCCAAGCTGATAAGGAAAAACCAATATCCAATGAAAACAAGCTAAAATGGGGTTAGAGACTTTGATATACAAGTTTACGCACTACGGAATTTTGCAGGAACACCAATCAGAATATTATGCTCCCATTTTGCCAGTAAAGAAGCTACATTTTATGGAATACCGGTTGGTACAAGATTTAAAAGCCATTAATCAAATTGTAGTGGAAGTACAACTAATAGTGCCTAACCCAAACACTCTTTTAACTAATATAGCAAGAAATAATGTTTTACTGTTTTAGATTTGAAAGATGTCTTTTTCTACATTCCTTTGGACAACGAGAACCAGAAGTTGTTTGCCTTTGAGTGGGAAAGTCCAACAACTGGGCACAAGATGCAACTCTGTTGGACTGTACTGCCACAAGGTTTTAAAAATAGTCCCACTCTGTTTGGTAATGTATTAGTGAAAGAGTTGGAGGACTGGCAAGGTAAAAACCCAGAGGAAACTGTTTTACAATATGATATTTTGCTGGGCACAAAGACTAAGCAACAGTGCATTGAAGCCACTATTAGTTTGTTGAACTTTCTGGGACTGGCTGGTTATCGAGTCTCCCAAAAGAAGGCCCAGATTGTCAAAAGGACTGTAACATATCTCAGGTTTCAAATATCCCACAGCGAAAGAAAATTAAGTTGTGAAAGATAGGATATTTTAAAGAGGAGGGTAATTTCTGCTAAGGTAGGGGTTTTTTGTTGTGTGTTTGTTTTTTTAACAAAATGATGCCATTGTTACAGCTCAGGCTTTTCAGTGCCCCCGCCATTGCTAATGCTGAAGTTCAACAATAGGATGAGGAGCAACGGGCACAGACTGAAGCATAGGAGGTTCCATCTGAATATGAATAAAAGCTTCTTTACTTTGAGGGTCACAGAGCACTGGAACAGGCTTCCCAGAGAGTTTGTGGAGTCTCCTTCTCTGGAGATATTCAAGACCCACCTGGACACATTCCTGTGCAATCTATTCTAGGTGTACCTGCTTTAGCAAGTGGGTCGGACTAGATGATCTCCAGAGGTCCCTTCCAACTCTAACTATTCTGTGATTCTGTGAAGTCCTTTCCCAGCTTTTGCTTCCCTCTGCTACATGAAGCACACGGAGGACAGGAGGTGTTTTGAGACAGCCAGCACGGCTTCACCAAGGGTAAGTGTTACCTGGCCAACCTAGTGGCCTTCTACGGTAGAGTGACTACATCAGTGGACTAAGAGCGAGCTACATATGTCATCTATCTGGACTTCTGTAAAGACTTTGACATAGTCCCCCATGGCATCCTTCTCTCTAAACTGGAGAGAGATGGATCTGATGGGTGGACTATTCAGTGGATAAGGAACTGGCTGGATGGTCGCATCCAGAGGGTAGTGGTCAATGGCTCAATGTCCGGATGGAGATCAGTGATGAATTGTTTCCCTCAGGGGTCCATATTGGGACCAGTACTGTTTAATATCTACATCAGTGACATAGACAGTGGGATCGAGTGCACTCTCAGCGAGTTTGTGGATGACACCAAGCTAAGTGGTGCAGTTGACATGCCTGAGGGATGTGATGCCATTCAGAGGGACCTGGACAGGCTTGAGAAGTGGGCCCATGCAAAACTCATGAGGTCAAGCAAGTGCAAGGTCCTGCCCCAGTATCAACACAGGCTGGAAGATGAAGGCATTGTGAGCAGCCCTGTGGAGAAGGACTTGGGGGTACTGGTGGATGAAAAGCTGGACGTGAGCCAGCAATATGTGCTTGCATCCCAGAAAGCCAACCGTATCCTGGGTTACATCAAAAGAAGCATGGCCAGCAGGTTGAGGGAGGCGTTTCTGCCCTTCTACTCTGCTCTGGTGAGACCTCACCTGGAGTACCGCATCCAGCTCTGGAGTCCTCAGTACAGAAAAGACATGGACCTGTTGGTGAGGGTCCAGAGGAGGACCACAAAAATGATCAGATGGATGGAATACCTCTCCTATGAGGAGAGGCTGTTAAATCTGGAGTTGTTCAACCTGGAGAAGAGAAGGCTCCAGGGAGACCTTATTGTTGCCTTTCAGTACTTAAAGGGGGCTTATGAGAAAGATGGGGACAGAATTTTTAGCAGGACCTGTTGCGATAGGACAAGGGGAAATTATTTTAAACTAGAAGAGGGAAAATTCGGACTAGACGTGAGGAAGAAATTTTTTACAGTGAGGGTGGTGAAACAATGGAACCGTTTTCCCAGAGAGGTGGTAAATGCCCCATCCCTGGAAACATTCAAGGCCACGCTGGATTGAGCTCTGAGAAACCTGATCTAGTTACAGACCTTTGTTCAAAGTATCAGAGTAGTATAACTTCCAGTAAAGTCTGAGGAATGTAAACTAAATAAAAGACAAAATTAAATTTGCTTTAGGCACAGCTGGCATAGATTTAGATTTGGGGTTAGAATTAATCTTGTTTGGCTTACTTTTTTTTTGTTTGTACCACATAACAGCTACAAGGCTAGTTTTAGGGCTAGTAAAAGTAAAATACAACTGTGAATACTAAGTTCTAGAAGTGGATTGGGTGTAAAGAGTGATGGTTCATTGGCATAAATAGATGTCTGGTGGGAACTTCAGAGCCCACTTTATTGCTGAGCAGCATAAAGCCCATGGAGTGAGCTCAAATATGCATGCTGAAAGGGAGAGAATTGTTTTTTCTAAATTGGGCTTGTCTTGGTTATGCTGAGAACAAGGGTTAGGATCGGCATTAGGTTTGGAATTAGGTTTGGATTTGGGGACATCTAGATCTCAAGCACTCTACTCTTTTCCCCTGCTTTTTTTTTCTTTTTTCTTTTTTCTTTTTTTCTTTTTTCTTTTTTCTTTTTTTCTTTTTTCCTTTTTCTTTTTTTCTTTTTTCTTTTTTCTTTTTTTCTTTTTTCCCTATTCCCTTTTTTATTTTTTTCTTCTCCCCTATTTCCTTCTCTCCTCTCCCCTTTCTTCAGGTGGTGGTGTCTCAGATGAGTGATGTAGTCGTGCTTGCTGCAGAACAACATTTAGATCACTTAAAGAAAAGTACAACTACATGAAGTTTGATGGCAAGGTTCACTCTATTACTTACTGCATGGAGGAAAGATGTAAAGCAGAATCAGGTGAGAGTTGCTTTAGATTGATTTCTATGGGAACAGGAGATGTGATAGGGTTGAGGGAAGGCCTCCTGTTGAGTCACAAGGTTCAGAATGGATCCCCTTACTTTCTAAACTCCTTCTCAGAGAAGAGTCTAGGTGCAGCTAGATCCAAACTTAGCGCAAGTTTTGATCAACGATTCAAGTATAAGAGAAATAGAGGGTAAGGGATTATATGTATTTATGGCCAAATGATTATTTGTGCACACCTGATTCTTTCTTTCGCTTGGCTAGGATTTCAAAGTTTCATCATTCTGTGTCTCCACCTGCTTACCTCCCCTCTAGGAGTCTGGTGTCAAGTTGCTTCGAAGTGTGGATCCCAGGTCTCTTAGAATCATACAATGTCCTGACTTGGAAGGGACCCACAAGGATCATCGGGTCCAACTCCTGTCCCTGCATACAACTACTCCACAGTTCACACCATGTGTCTGAGGGTGTTGTCTAGTCTCTTCTTGAATACTGACAGCCTTGGGGACATGACTACCTCCCTGGGGAGCCTGTTCCAGTGCTCCACCACCCTCTGGGTGAAGAACCTTTTCCTAATGTCCAACCTAAACCTCCCCTGACACATTTTCCTGCCATTACCTCGGGTTCTATCATTGGTTGCTAAAGAGAAAAGTTTGGTGCCTAGCCTTCCTCCTCCGCTTGTGAGGAAGCTGTAGACCACAATGAAGTCTCCTCTTATCCTTCTCTTCTCCAGGATGAACAAGCCAAGTGACTTTAGCTGCTCCTCATGCAGCTTCCCATCCAAACTCTTCACCAACTTTGTAGCCCTCTTTTGGACACTCTCCAGTAGCTTAATATCTTTTTTATACTGTGGCACCCAGAACTGCACACAGTACTCCAGGGGAGGCCACACCAGTGCAGAGTAGAGCGGGACAATCACCTCCCTCGAGTGGCTGGCAATGTGTGGAGAGTTTTGGGCTGTCTGCTGTGAACAAGCCAGCACTTGATGTGGCTGTGGTGCACTAGGACCATACGGAAGTAAACAGAAGCTGGTCTGCCCTCAACCCAGGCTGCAGGAGGGGCACTTCCATCGTCGCTGCGCATACAGTGCCCTGCAGCTAATCACCATAGTGGGGGGGAAGAATGACTGCATGTGTAACCAATCATAGCCTGTGCTTGCCGCATGGCCTTTTGGTATAGAGTATATAAGGGTTGGAAAAACGTGGTCTCATGGACATTGATATTCAGTGTTGTTAAGAGTTCATTAAAGGGTATTGATGTTAAATTCATATTGAATTAGACTCTTTACTCTCGCCGGCCCGCCCGTCGTGCTCAAAGAGGTCCTGCCGGCAATTTTGCATTCTCCATATGGTCTCACGACAGCAATGCTGTGCTTGATGCACCCCAGGGCACAGTTGGCCCTCTTGGCTGCCAGGGCACACTGCTGATTCATGTTCAACTTGCCTTTGACCAGAATCCCCAGATCCCTCTCCTCAGAGCTGCTTTCCAGCATCTTCTCCCCCAGTCTGCATGTACAGCCAGGGTTGCCATGCCCCAGGTGCAAAATCCGACACTTGCCCTCATTGAACTTCATGCGGTTGGTGATTGCCCAGTTCTCCAATTTGTCCAGATCCCTCTGCAGGACCTGTCTGCCCTCGAGAGTGTCAAGAGCTCCTCCCAATTTTGTGTCATCAGCAAACTCACTAAGGAATCCCTCAAGTTCTGAGTCTAACTCATTTATAAAGACAGTGAAGAGTGCTAGCCCTAAGATGGATCCCTATGGAACACTGCTAGTGACTGGTCACCAGCCCAACATAACCCCCTTTACTAGAATCCTTTGAGCCCAGCTCCTCAGCCAATTGCTCACCCACTGCATTGTGTGTTTACCCAGCTGTATGATGGTCATCTTGTCCAGGAGGATACTGTGAGAGACAGTAATCCCGAGAGACTGAAATCCAAAAAGATCACATCAACAGGCTTCCCTTGGTCAACTAGGTGGGTAACCTTGTCATAGAATGAAATTAAGTTTGACAAGCAAGACTTTCCCCTAATGAACCCGTGCTGGCTGGTACCAATGACTGCATTGTCGTTCAGATGTTTTTCAATAACTCCCAGAACAATCTTCTCCATGATTTTGCCAGACACAGAAGTGAGGCTGACAGGCTTGTAGTTGCCAGATTCATCACTGTTGCCCTTCTTGTAGTTTGGGACAATATTTGCCAGCTTCCAGTCATCTGGGACCTCTCCAGATTCCCAAGAGCATTGAAAAATCACAGAGAGAGGTCCCACTATGACGTCAGCCAGCTCTTTAAGCACCCTTGGATTAATCCCATCAGGATCCACTGACTTGTAGGGAGCTACCTGGAGTAGCAAATCCCATACAAGTTCCAGATTTATTGGGAATTTATCATTCTCGCAGCCATGGTTTTCTAGTCCAGGGTTATGGGGGCCCCCAAGTCCATTATCAATGTTGAAGACCGAGGTGAAGAAAGCACTAAATGTCTCGGCTTTGTCTATGTTCCTGTTAATAAGGTGGCCATGCTCATCAAGTAACGGGCCAATGTTATTTCTAGTTTGCCTTTAGCCATTAATCTATTTTAAAAAGCATTTTAATTGTCCTTCACAGTACTGACCAGCTTCAATTCTATTTGAGCTTTGGCAGCACAAATTCCCTCCCTATAATGGTGAGCAGCATCTCTGTAGTCCTCCCATATTGCCTGACCTTGCTTCCACTGACCATGTAATTTCTTTTTCTGCTGTATTTCAAGAAGATCCCTGCTCAACCAAGCTGTCTTTTTGCCTCGCCTACTAGATTTTTGGCATTTTGGAATTGCCTGGTCCTGTGCTTTTAGTAAGTGGCACTTAAAAAACAAACACTGATGGACCCCAACACCTTCAAAAGCTTCTTCCCAGGGAATTGTACTAATGAGACCCTCCTCTACATACAGCGCCCCTCCCCACTCCTCCCTGCCTCTCCTGCACTGCCTATCCCTTCTGAATAGCCTATAGCCATCCATCGCAGCACACTAGTCACAGGATTCATCTCACCAGGTGTGGGAAAGCAATACATGTGGTTCCAGCCACCTGGATGATAAAGGAAGATCAATACTAACATGACTATCTGGATGGTCAAAGAAGAAATAATACTAACATAATTCGATCACAGCAACTAGTCAAAATATAAAGGGCCTGGGTGTGTGAATGAGTGGGTCGGAACACTGCCCACAAGATATGCATGGGAATGTGACTGAAAACAGTCATGAGTGTGGTGTGTTTGGGATAACATTTTTAGAAAAAACATCCTGTCTAACCTCTTGGTCCAGGTCTGTATCTGTAAACCTATAAATTGAGAACTGTTAATAAAAGTCAGCTCAGCCTAGCTCAGCTCTGCTCAGTTCTGCCTAGCTCTGCTCTTGCTGCTAGCAAGAACTCCATGTCTGTGCATCTCTGTCTGCGTCTGTATGCGTCGTTCTTCATCACTGCACAGAACAGGTGACTAAAACTGACCAACTAATTATTCCCTCCTGTACACGTCATATACCGTATAAAAGTGGGAGATCATGAGGACCTCGCTCTCTTCGACCATGGCTGGCATCTGAAGAGGACCCTGCCTGTCATTCCTGCGATCCTAGGCCTAATTCCAGACCCTGTGTCCCTCAATCCAGTTCCAGTTTACTGTGGAGTCCAGCCCAGGACTTCTGGGTACCTGCCCTGCAGCTGCTGGAACAATGCCAACTCCCCTGCAGATCGCCCCTGCGCTACCCCAGGAAATTCAAGATTGGTTTTGTATATTTTGTATTATTTTCTCTATTTATTAGTAGTATTAGTAAAGCATTTTTTCACTTTTCCAACTTGCAAGTCTCTCTCCCTTTTCCTCCTATTACATTTCCTTAGTGGGGAGGGCAGGGGGTTAACAGAGAACATCTGCCAAGGTTTATTGTTGCCCTGCAGTAAACAGTGACAACATGTCTACAATATGACTTTTTTGTTCTTTAAAAAATACTACTACGATAAAAAAAATAGTCCAAACACTTAAAGTCCTAAGCATATCCACACTTTCCCCAAGAGAGATGACTAATCTGTTCAGAGAAGATTTCACAGATTCCCCTAGCATTCTTCTCAAGTTTTTCTCTACCTTGACAGTTAAAAACTTTTATACAGTATTCAGTCTATATCTTTGCTTAAAATAAAGCAGATTTCTGTCACTCAATGGACAAGAACAACAGTTTACCCCTATTTTCTTTATAATAATGTTTTGGGGAACAATGATATACGCAGGCTCACACCCTGAAATTTCAACTATTCTCTGCCTACCTTTAATTATAAGCTGAGCAAAGACCTCAACCCGGGTTGTAATGGTTCTTTTGAGTTGAAAAGGCAAAAACACCCACTCTAAGATCTTTAACGGCTCCTTACCAGTTGTCCATTGCATTATGAGAGCAAAAGGATAATTAGTATTGTTTACAATTAGTAGTCCGATTACATAATCTGGGTTCCACCTATGGCTGAAAGCTTTTGCAAGTTTGGACATAATCTTTTTCAGAGCAGCTTCCGCCTCAGCAGTAAGCGTTCTAGGAGACCTAATGTCACTATTCCCTTTTAGCAGTGTTACAATTGGAGCTAAATCCTCATTAGTGATCCCACAAACGGTCTGGACCCAATTCAGATCACCCACTAGTTTCTGCACATCATTTAAGGATCGAATGACAGGCCGACATACTATTTTCTGAGGTTTCACTGTGGACTGAGAAATTTCCCAACCAAGATATTTCCATGCTTGTTGAATTTGTACCTTTTCTGGAGCAATTTGTAATCCCCTATGCTGCAATGTATCAGATACTTCATTTATCAAAAAATCAGTCAAAAAAGTTTCCCCAGCTATTAATATGTCATCCATGTAGTGGTAAATCACTATCTCAGGATGAGATTTTCTGATCGATTGCAAGGCCCAAGCCACATAAATTTGACACATAGTTGGGGAATTTTTCATTCCCTGTGGCAAAACTACCCATTGATACCTCTTCGCAGGTTCAGCCTTATTCACAGAATGTATGGAAAATGCAAAGCGTTTACAGTCATCAGGATGCAAAGCAATGGTGAAAAAACAATCTTTCAAGTCTGTGGGAAACTGCAGCGGGTCTGTGGAATCCTTGACAGAAAATATAAGAGTAGAGATCAGCCTTGAGATATTAAGATTTACCCTTGAGAAGGATGGGAGTAAAGGAGTATCCGGAAAGAGGAGAGATGTACCCATGAGAGAGAAGGGGATAGAAGAATAACATGGATGATAGAAAAATTAATCAATGAGATGTTAGTGCTGTAACTTGTAACCAACAGTGAAAAGACACATGAACTGGTAGAATTGTATAAAAATGCACTTGTAGCAATAAATGGCATCTATTACTTTCATCTTGAAAGAACTTGGTCCATGTCGTTTGTCCATCTCAACCGCGACATATGGTGACCCCGACGTGATCCTGCCTGAAGAGGATCTCGCCTAACAAGGTGACAGCGTGGAAGCTGTGAACAGCTGAAGAAGAGCTGTGGAGACGGAGCCCGATACAGCGGATGAGAGCAGTCAAAGGAGCTGCCGATGATCCAGATCAATTGAAAAGACACCTCGCTAAGGAGTAGGTGAGCTACCGGGAACAGGGGGGGTGAAACTTATCTAAAGAAGAGGGTACTATATTATCCACATGGAAGCTGCTTCTGAAGAAGCAGGGTGTTAGCCTTCTGGAACTGACTTTAAGAAAAATGTTACTATGGGGCAAAGCACAAGGTTTAGAGGTTAATCCTGTGACAGCATTTAGTGTGTCACAATGGATGGACTTGGGAGATAAATTGTTTGATAGTGCTACCCAAGGGTCCAAGGAAGCAACTGAACTGTTAACAATGTGGAGCTTGTTATTAGATACTCTGAAAGAGTTAAAACAGCAACAGGCAGAGGAGGCGGAGGGGGATGGTCTTCCTGGATCTCCTGGGCCAGACTCAGAGGAAAAAGCAAGAACAAGTACTACTCCGACCCCCTCTATTACTAAAGATTCGTCAAAACCGCCCAAGTCCATATTATCTGACATGGATAAGGATCCGCGGCACTTTCTTGGAAAGTTAAAAGGAATAAAGGAGGAGCGTACGTATGTGTGGCCCCGAGATGAGAAAAAACTATGAAAGAGTTGTATACATATGTGTGGACCCGAGATCAGATAAAAGCTATGAAAGACTCACATGAAAAAACAGCATTGTATTGTGCACAGTCTCGGGAGGGGCCCTCGGAGCACCGGTCGGAGTACCGGTCAGAGCAGTGCGTTTGGCCGATTGCTCTGCCATAATCCATCACGGCTCAAACCTCTCCTCTACCATCATCAGCCGTGGTTCCGCCGTCTGCGTCACCGCCATTAATCACAGTTCAACCCTCTGCCCCGCCGCTATCAGTCGTGGAAGAAAAATATGGACATTTTTTTTCCTATCCCCCCTTGCCTGGAGATTTAGGTGGGGAGGACCCCCCCGTGGTGAGCCAGACCGAGACAAATAACCTAAATCCTACAGATTTCGGTCCCCCCAACCTGCCCCTGCCTCCGTCCCATGATGCTGCAGAGCAAATTCCTGAGGGTGGGGGTAGAGTTTCAGAGCGTAAACCGAACTTACCAAAAAGCTGGGATTTACCCCCAGTTTCGATTACAGTTAAACCACGGGACCCTGTGCGTTTCTGGAAGAGACACTAATTGACACACCACAACTACAGGCACGATAAGTTTCTGAAATCCTGAGGCAGTCAACAGACCTCGCATATCAAGCTATGATAAAGGTACCTGAAACCGACAAAGCAGCCAAATCATTTGCAACTATTAATCAGGGTCCCAATGAGAACTACATGCAATTTATTGACCATCTTCAGGAGGCCATCAGTAAGCAGGTCGAGGACTTGGAAGCTGAGGAAGCACTGGTGTTGGGATTGGCAGTAGAGAATGCTAACGTTTGCTATCAACATGTTATTTGCGAGTTTTACAGTACATGTTATGTGCTCCTGTGTGTTGCCTCTCTGAAAGTCGGGCGGCTTGTCAGGAATGTGAGTTAATTGTTTTGCTGGTTGTTTTTGGGTGCGCCGTAAAACCTTGTCCCCGCTTGTGCCTTCCTCCCCTCCTCCCCCTCCCTCCCTCTCTCTTCTCAAGGTTTTTACTTGCAAGATGGGGTCAGGAATAATTGTTTTCAGCTGTGTTCCTGAAAAATCAGTATCGGGAAGTGTTTTAAAACGTAGGAAAGCACTCAGAATTATAAGGAAGGAAGATTTTGTAAAATATTGTAATTAAAGGTGGCTGTGGTATAAGTTAAATGATTGGGAATAGTGTCCGGGGAATAGAATCTTGAAGTATAACACCTTGTTGCAATTAATGTTGTTTTTAAGGTGAGAAGAGCAGGACAAAACAAATCTCTACAAGAGATCATTAGATCATTATAGACAGTTTTAGAGCTGGAATGATTTGAATGTCAACAAGCTGAGAGAGAGCTAACTGATAACACACAGGTCACAGAAAACTTGTTAAAGTCTGCAAGATGCTTTCCTTATTAACCTGATTTCTTTGTGGGTATCTGTTTAAGTATGTTGTAATTTTGGTAGGTGTCCTGGTTTTGTTAAAAACAAGTTTCTCTTTCAGTGAATTTTGCCTGTCAGCTACAGCCTTCATATTAACTGCATTTTCCTGGAGAACCAGACACATGTTTTGGTAAACCTAGCAATGGAATGCAAACTTATTGATAAGCATGGATGGACATCTCGCGAGAGGGGCGACGAGAAACAAGTGACCAAGAAACTGATCAACTGTGTATAACATTCCATTCACATGAATACTTCATATAAAAGTGGGAGATCATGAGGATCTCGTCACTTTTCCCTTATTCCCTATGGCCGACATTAGGAGATGACCTTGCTAGTCGTCCCTGCGAACTGAGGCCTAGTGACAGACTGAATCCAGCTCTGGTTGGCTGTGGAGTCTAATCCAGGACTTTGGGTGCCGGCTCTGCAGTTGCTGGGACTTTCAAGATTGGTTTTGTATATTTTGTATTATTTTCTCTATTCTTATTAGTAGCATTAGTAAAACATCTTTAATTTTTTCCAACTCTCTTCTCTCTGTTCTTCTTTTCCTCCCAGTCGCCTCTCCTTAGTGGAAAGGGGGGAGAGAGAGGGGCAAAAAGGGGGAAGTGGGGGGGAAGAGGGGGTTAACAATACATCTGCCAGGGTTTTATTGTCACCTCGCAATCTTAACCCGCGACAGATAATTGGCTCCCAACGTGGGGCAAGAGAAAGGGGTAAATTTGGAGATTTTTGGCTTTTCTACTGCTCTGATCTACCTTTCAGTTTTCTTGGCACGGTGCCAACTCATAGAGTTGTGATACTTGCGCGTCTGTTTGCTTTGGACATTATTTAGTGGTATTAAGGCAAAGTGAATTACACTGATTTAAAGATGTTATGGCATAAGTTGTATCAGTTATTTTCTACATTGTGCTCACTGATTCCATATCTGTGTTGGGCCTTCTTTTTACATCGAAGTATTCATTATATAAGAACAAGGAACTGGACAATGGTCATGATGATACTGTGTGGTTTGTCACTGGTTTATTTCATTATACTACAGCCGCTAATGAATTTCTACTCGCTTCTGCTTTACCTTGAAAAGCCTCCAGGAGAGATTAAAGAGCAGTACGGCTCTGTGTTTGCTAATTGGTCAAGCAAATCTTTAGAAAGGCTGACTAACAATACTTTCGTTTTTTCACTAGGACAGTTCGCAAATGTTTTAGAGAGCTTTGAATATCCTTGGAGTTTTGATAGAACTGTGATGGTGTTATCTGTTTTGCTGAATGTGTGTCAGTTTGTGCTTCTGTTAAGAGAAATGGCGTTCAACAGGAGGTTTGCGTCTCTTTTTTGTCCTGAGATTTGCGGTGCGTCTTCAGAAGCTTTAGTAAAAAGCACTCCTGGCCACTCGAGAAAGAGCAAAACAGTGAAAGCTGCCATTCAGCCACTGCCCCCCCGCAATGGCGGCTTCGCAGGCTGAAGCTACAGCTCCTACACAGAGTTCCTCTGCCAAGGTCACTGCAGATAACATTACTTCTCCAGCCTCAAAGGCAGCTCCCCCTTCTTCACACACTGGGCACTGTTGCTGCTGTAACCATAGCGATCACTGTGACAGTCATTCAGACCCTGGAAATGAATCAAATGATGGTGAACCTATATCAGCATCAGTTGCTGGTTGTAAGAAAGTCACTAGAAAGACTACCCGTGCAGCAGCTGATGGCACAGGGCCAACATCAACCCAAGGGGCACCATTAGGACAGGGAGGAGATGAAGTGACCACCACTCGGTCCTTTTCTCCAGGTGAGCTGAGAGATCTGCAAAAAGACTTTAGTCGTCGTGAAGGCGAGAATATTTTAACCTGGTTGCTCCGATGCTGGGACAATGGGGCAGAAACAATTGAATTGGAAGGTGGTGAAGCCAGGCAGCTGGGATCTCTGTCAAGAGATTCCACCATTGATAGGACAATTTCAAGAGAGTCTAACACCACTACTCTCTGGACCCGACTCCTGGCAGCTATGAAAGTAAGATTTCCCTACAAGGAAGATTGTATATCCAGGTTAGGGAAATGGAATACTATGGAGAAAGGTATTCAGTTCCTGAGAGAATTAGCTGTGCGAGAGATCATGTATTTTGGACCAAACAGCCAAGAGGGAACAGACCCAGATAGAATCAATTGTACACGACCTCTGTGGCGCAGATTTGTACAAAGTGCACCACCTGCATATGCTAAGTCATTGGCAGGAATGGTCTGGTCATCTAGAGGTATACAAAATATTACTGAAGTGATTGAGCAGCTCTGGAACTTTGAGGACAGCCTTGCTGCTTCTCTACGGGCTTGTGTCTCTGCTGTAGAGAAACTGTGTGAAAAATCTGATGACCGGTTTGAAAAGCTATTGCAAGAAATCAAAGAACTCAGAGAAGACACATACCATTCACGACCTGCACAAACCTATGTTTCAGCTGTTAGGAAAAGGCGTTTCCAATCTCGAGAGAGAGGACAGAGGCAGCCCACAAAAAGAGGTTCACTGTGGTTCTTCCTACATGAGCAGGGAGAAAACATGAATAAGTGGCATGGAAGACCTCCCTCAGAACTTCAGGAATGAGTATGTGAGATAAAAGGAAAAACTCCTAGGAAGGTGGCTGCTCCAGTTTACAAAAGGAGCAGAAGAGATTCTGATGCTCTTGAAGGAACCTCTAATTCACACCCAGAGACTATGCAAAACAGAAATTAGAGGTGCCCTGCCTCCAACCAGGTGGAGGAAAGGGATAACAGAGTTTATTGGACTGTACAAATACGATGGCCTGGTACAACACATCCCCAGGAATACAAAGCTTTAGTGGACACTGGTGCACAGTGCACAATAATTCCTTCTAATTATAAAGGAATGCAATCCATCAATATTGTTGGAGTGACTGGGGGATCCCAGGAACTGACTGTTGTAGAGGCTGAAATGAGCCTAACTGGAAAAAACTGGCAAAAGCATCCCATTGTGACTGGCCCAGATGCTCTGTGCATCCTTGGCATAGACTACCTCAGGAGAGGGTATTTTAAGGACCCAAAAGGGTATAGGTGGGCATTTGGTATAGCAGCTGTGGACACTGAGAAAATTGAACAGCTGTCTGATTTGCCTGGTCTTTCAGATGATCCTTCTGTTGTAGGACTGCTGATGGTTGATGATCAGGAGGTGCCAATTGCTACCACGACGGTGCATCGCCGGCAATATCGCACCAATCGAGACTCTTTGATTCCTATCCAGAAGTTGATCCGTCAATTGGAAAGCCAGGGTGTGATCAGTAAGACTCGCTCACCTTTTAACAGCCCAATCTGGCCAGTGCATAAGTCTAGTGACGAGTGGAGACTAACTGTGGACTATCGTGGCCTGAATGAAGTTACGCCACCACTGAGTGCTGCTGTGCCTGACATGCTAGAACTGCAATTTGAACTGGAGTCAAAGGCAGCTAAGTGGTATGCTACAATTGATATTGCTAATGCATTTTTCTCTATTCCTGTAGCAGCAGAGTGCAGGCTGCAGTTTGCTTTCACCTGGAGAGGCATCCAGTACACGTGGAATCGCTTGCCCCAGGGGTGGAAACACAGTCCTGCCATCTGCCATGTACTGATCCAGACCACGCTGGAGCAAGGTAAAGCTCCAGAACACTTGCAATATATTGATGACATCATCGTATGGGGCGACACAGCGAAAGAAGTCTTCGAGAAAGGTGAGAGAATAATTCAGATTCTTTTGGATGCTGGTTTTGCCATAAAACGAAGCAAGGTCAAGGGACCTGCACGAGAGATCCAGTTTTTAGGAATAAAATGGCAAGATTGCCGTCGTCAGATCCCAATGGATGTGATCAACAAAATTGCAGCAATGTCTCCACCTACTAATAAAAAGGAGACACAGACTTGCTTGGGCGTTGTAGGTTTTTGGAGGATGCATATTCCTGACTACAGCCAGATTGTGAGCCCTCTCTATCGAGTGACTTGGAAAAAGAACCAATTTGAGTGGGGACCTGAACAACGACAAGCCTTTGAACAAATCAAGCGTGAGATAACTCATGCGGTGGCCCTTGGACCAGTTCAGACTGGACTAGATTTTGAAAATGTGCTCTACACCGCAGCCAGAGATAATGGACTTTCCTGGAGCCTCTGGCAGAAAGCACCAGGAGAAACCCAAGGTCGATTCTTAGGTTTTTGGAGTCGAGGATACAAAGGATCTGAGGCCAACTATACTCCAACTGAAAAAGAGATACTAGCAGCATATGAAGGAGTCCGAGCTGCTTCAGAAGTGATCCGTACTGAAGCACAGCTCCTCCTGGCACCTCGACTGCCGGTGCTGAGCTGGATGTTCAAAGGGACGGTTCCCTCTCCACATCATGCGACCGAAGTTATGTGGAGTAAATGGATTGCATTGATCACCCAACGAGCTCGAATTGGAAATCCCAATCGCCTAGGAATCTTAGAAGTGATTACAGACTGGCCAGAAAGTAAAGACTTTGGGATGACTCCAGATGAGGAGGAAGTAACACGTGCTGAAGAAGCACCACTGTATAATACTCTTTCAGAGACTGATAAGCAGTATGCACTGTTCACAGATGGATCCTGTCGTCTTGTAGGAAAACATCGAAGGTGGAAAGCTGCTGTGTGGAGTCCCACACGACAAGTTACAGAAGCCACTGAAGGACAAGGTGAATCTAGTCAATTTGCAGAAGTGAAAGCCATCCATCTGGCTTTGGACATTGCTGAACAAGAGAAGTGGCCAATACTTTATACTGACTCATGGATGGTAGCAAATGCCTTGTGGGGGTGGCTACAGCAATGGAAGAAAAGCAACTGGCAGCACAGAGGTAAATCCATTTGGGCTGCCACAGTGTGGCAAGACATTGCTGCTCGGCTAGAGAGCCTGCCTGTGAAAGTTCGTCATGTAGATGCTCATGTGCCTAAAAGTCGAGCCACCGAGGAACATCTAAACAACCAACAAGCAGATCAAGCTGCTAAGATTAAGTAGCTGAGGTGGACTTGGACTGGCAACATCAAGGTGAACTTTTCTTAGCTCGGTGGGCCCATGATGCTTCAGGGCATCAAGGCAGAGGTGCAAGATATAAATGGGCTCGCCATCGAGGGGTGGATTTAACTATGGACACTATTTCACAGGTTATTCATGAATGTGAAACTTACGTCGAAATCAAACAAGCGAAACGGTTAAAGCCTGTATGGTATGGGGGCCGATGGTTAAAGTATAAGTATGGAGAAGCTTGGCAGATTGATTATATTACACTTCCACAAACACGTCAAGGTAAGCGTTATGTACTTACAATGGTGGAAGCAACCACTGGATGGTTGGAAACATATGCCGTACCTCATGCTACAGCCCGAAATACTATCTTGGGCCTTGAAAAGTAAGTCCTTTGGCGACGTGGTACGCCAGAAAGAATTGAATCAGACAATGGTACTCATTTCAAAAACAGTCTTATAGACAATTGGGCCAAAGAACATGGTATTGAGTGGGTATATCATATTCCATATCATGCACCAGCCTCTGGGAAAATTGAAGGGTACAATGGTTTGCTAAAAACTACACTAAAGGCACTTGGTGGTGGAACCTTTAAAAACTGGGATTCACATTTAGCAAAAGCCACTTGGTTGGTCAACACCAGGGGATCAACCAATCGAGCCGGGCCTGCCCAATCAGAAATTCTACAGACTGTAGAAGGAGATAAAGTCCCTGTAGTACACATGAAAAACATGTTAGGAAAAGCAGTCTGGGTTACTCCTGCCTCAGGCAAAGGCAAGCCCATTCGTGGGATTGTTTTTGCCCAGGGACCTGGCAGCACCTGGTGGGTGATGCTTAAGGATGGAGAAGTTTGGTGTGTACCTCAAGGGGATTTGAGTTTAGGTGAAAATATTCAATACTGAACTGCAGGATGTGAATTGCTATACTAACAGTATTTAATAAGTGTCTTCCAGATCAAGACAGTGATGATGAAACAAGAGCTAGCTTCTTTGAGTGGCGCCTGACAACTTCTTCGAAGTTGGTGTCTTTAACCCACAAACAGTGGTCATGAGATGCACTTGTACCATTTTTCCTGCCCTGGGAGATTGTTGTGACAAAATGAACTTAATGAACTTTTCAAAGGATGGTCCACTGATTAAGATTAATTACTCCTGTGTATATATGTACATATGTATATATATATATAGTAGTAGTGATTAATTAGATTGTGTTGATAGATTGTATTGATAAGGTTTAAGTATTCAGTGAATGGCATATTATAAGGGGTGGAATGTCCTGGTTTTGTTAAAAACAAGTTTCTCTTTCAGTGAATTTTGCCTGTCAGCTACAGCCTTCATATTAACTGCATTTTCCTGGAGAACCAGACACATGTTTTGGTAAACCTAGCAATGGAATGCAAACTTATTGATAAGCATGGATGGACATCTCGCGAGAGGGGCGACGAGAAACAAGTGACCAAGAAATTGACCAACTGTGTATAACATTCCATTCACATGAATACTTCATATAAAAGTGGGAGATCACGAGGATCTCGTCACTTTTCCCTTATTCCCTATGGCCGACATTAGGAGAGGACCTTGCTAGTCGTCCCTGCGAACTGAGGCCTAGTGACAGACTGAATCCAGCTCTGGTTGGCTGTGGAGTCTAATCCAGGACTTTGGGTGCCAGCTCTGCAGTTGCTGAGACTTTCAAGATAGGTTTTGTATATTTTGTATCATTTTCTCTATTCTTATTAGTAGCATTAGTAAAATATCTTTAATTTTTTCCAACTCTCTTCTCTCTGTTCTTCTTTTCCTCCCAATCGCCTCTCCTTAGTGGAAAGGGGGGAGAGGGAGGGGCAAAAAGGGGGAAGTGGGGGTGAAGAGGAGGTTAACAATACATCTGCCAGGGTTTCATTGTCACCCCGCAATCTTAACCCTCAACAGTAGGTCTGTGCTATATGGTATGATAAGTTCACATTCTGTTAAATCATGAGAATTCATTGACTCAAAATGTGCGTTTTGTGATAATACAGAAGATCGTAAGTAATTTAGTTCTTTACTACGTGAATGTGATCGTAAAATTTTGTGTGTAGTAGCTGTTTTGTGGTGTTTTTTTTTCTCTAGCATGCTACCTTTATTCCAGCATTCAGACTTGTGCAACTCTGTGACAGGTTGTGTCTCATCTCGATGTGCTGGATTTGGTTTTTCTGTATGCACATCATGTAAAGAATCCTGGTTTTGAAATAACAGCTGTCGCGCACCAGATGAGACACTAAAAAAAACCAAACCAAAACAAAACAAAAAAAGGCCTTGCCCAGCCCAGCTCGCTGCGGCGTGGGGGCGGGTGCCGCTTGGGCTCCAGCGCGCACTGACTTTTTTTGTCAGGGAGACCCAGAGGTACCTCCACCTGGCTGAGCAGTAGGCGGCCCAAAGGTGCAATGCAAAAATTGAGATATTGTCTTAAATTGGTGTAACTGTGATCCATCTGCATATTTGAACTTGGTATATGGTTTTCATATCTGAGCTCAGTATTTTAGTTTGTATATTCATATTTGGTACCAAAAGAATCTTGTTTGGGAAGATAATTCCAAAATGGGAAATGGTTCCACTGCTAAAATTCCACTTTGCCTCCCCTTAGGATGCATCCTTACATATTAGAATGATTGCTTATATTGTTAGAAAAGCATTTAAATTGTTAAAATGCTATGATAGATGTGAATTTGGAAGAGGTTGTATTTAAAAATTGCTAGAATATTAACTGATTTGGATCTAGGAAAATAGACTAATGGATTTATGTTTATTATACTGGTTTATACTGTTTTTTGACATCTCTAATTTGTAAAAGGTAAATGGAGCTAAGGAATGTAACTATTTCTGAGCTACTTGAAATTGCATATAAAGTCTAGTTGGAATGAAATGGGAAAACAAAACAGCAAAATATTCCAGGCCTATGTGCAGTTCATTGTAACTGAGGAGTTTGCCAGAGCCTCCCACTTCGTACCAGTGATTATACCAGCTGCATGGCCTTGGCTATATCTGAACTGCAGGAAGAAGAGAACGAAAAAAAAAAAAAGAAAGAAAAAAGAAAAAAAAAAGAAAAAACCTGTTTTCCCGCTGCTAAGCGGAGAAAGGGGGGTTTTACTCCCCCCGCTCTGTCCTTTTTTTTTTCCCTGAAGTATTGTCATCCATTTTTGTTGTGGCACTGTGTTGTTTGTTTTTCGGCTTTGAATCAGGGGTTGTTGGTGTTGTTTATTTTTGCTTCTGTCTTGTTTCCTGGGTTTTGGCACATCTGGGGAAAAGAGCTCATAATTTTACGTCCTTGCTGAAGTCAGTCTTTTCACACTGGTCAGCTTTGGGGGGTCACAGTGTTCAGTGCTTCTCTGGGTCAGACTGGTACTGATTTGAGTGTGGAGTGGAGCCAGGTTGGTTTGATGTGGAGTTCAACCTGATGTGTTTTCATGCTGGGCTGTACATCTTGCCATCTCAGATGAGGGCGAGAGGGAAGTTTTATTCCCCCCTCGCGCCCCTCCCCCAAGCAATGTTACTGCTAGAGACCTGTAATACTGCGTGAAGGAGTCTGAGGGTGAAATTTAAAGGCATCACCAGTGGATCCAGAGTTCTAATGAAACTGGAAAATTAAACCAAAAATTTTTTAATAGACTTATTCTGTGGTAATTAGTTGTAAGTGACTTCTTAATAAATTCACCATGCTAGTTTTTGAGGTCATGAGAGATAACAAAAGAAAGGCCGTTTTTTGAGAGCAGTGGAATGCCAAATTTGGAACAAAGTTTAAATACATGAATTCTTATAGTTGTTAGAAACTCCTATACCTCTCTTAGGTTAAGATTTGTTAAGTAAATTGTAAGTTCAAATAACGTTTTCTGAGAATTCTGTTTAGTTGCATGGCCTACAAGAAGCTGCTTGGATGGCGCGGATCTGCTTGCTGCAAGTGAGAAATCTCCAAGGAAATTTCAAATGCTGTATTTCCACTAGTATTAACAGCCAATGTTTCGATAATGCAAATACTACACTGATAGATCTGAAACAGGACTTTGATCCGGTAAGGGAAAACAATACCCAATAAATATGACAGCCAAAATGGAGTTGGAAAATTTGAGGAATAAATTTGTGACAACCTTACAGGCTGATTGCGTTCGATTGGACTTGCAGATTTGTCTATTTATAGCTACAACATAGAAACAACCTGTGGCTATTGTGGGACAGTATGATGAGATTGCTAGCAAACTGATATACCAACTGTTATATACCAATTGTCACTCTGATCAAGAAAATGCAGGGAATGAATTTAAGTCTTAATAGGTCATGATCCTTTTGTCATATATGTACCATTTGTGAAATTTAATTGTGATTTTTTTTTATTTGTAATCTATGTCTCTATAAATTGCACTAGCTGGTTTTCTTAACACCACAGCTTTTGGCATGCCTAAATATAAAATGTAAATTGCTGCAGAACCTGCAAGTCTTTAACATCAGGTCATAGGCCATACTTGTATTTGGACTGATCCTACATACTTGCAAAGTTTTTGTTGATGGTTCTGGAAAGTCTCATAAAGCTGTAGTGGATTGGTGTGAAGATAACAATTGGCATCATTCTGTAAAAATTATTGAAGGTTCAACCCAATTAGCAGAACTTGGCACAGCTTTACATTACTTAGAGCTTTTTAAGGAGGAACCTCTAAATTTGATTTGTGATTCTGAGTACGTAGTCAAGATCCAACGCACATATCTGGTTCTGAACTGTGTTTTTTGTTTTGGTTTTGTTCTTTTTTAAAACAAAAAGGGGGGAGAAGTAGGAAAAACACCACAAAAACAATTGTCAAAAGCATTGTATGTGATTAAATACTTTGCAAGTGTGACTCAAAACCATGCTAAATCAGAAAAAACCTACATTAGTTATGGTCAAATCACTAGTCAGTGGAAAAGGACACATCAATTGATAATCTGGGGGAGAGGTTATGTTTGTGTCTTTACAGATCAAGGGCCGCAATGGTTGCTGGCACGAAACGTGAAACCTGTGTTATCTTCCTGACAATGATTGTTGCAGCTGCTGTGTTTTGGATGCCTGCACAGACAAAGAATAACATGTGGAGCACTTTAGCCAACGTGACTGACCAGGATTCCATATGCCTAGCTATGGCATATCCGGAAAACCCGTTCCACACATGCTTGGTCGGCATCCCCCTTGATGACTACAGCAGCATCACACAACTGTTTCAAATAGTGGTCGGTGCAGAGGCATTGCAACAAACTGTAATAATACTAACATGGCACTTTGGATTAACTGTCTCCCGGAAAGAGACATTGAACCACAGGAACTGGAATTGCTGGGATCTGTGCCCATGGATGCTTGTATCCAGCTGGTTTGTGAAAAGTGCCAGGACAATATGCTAAAGCATGAATGGATAAGACTGCAAAATGTTAATGCTACCATTGGTGACTATAGAAATGAAACTCGATGGTGTAATGCCTCACTGAAGAATCCAAGGGATGTCATTGATAATGTGGGAACAGCGACCCCAAAACCTCCTGTAAAGTGTATTCTTGATCTGTGGAGATAGAGCCTGACCAGGAATTCCTTCTAATGCTGTTGGAGGATTGTGTATTTTGGGATTATTAACTCTCTTAACACCCAATGTATCTATGATAATACATCACAGAAGAGCAAGATGAGAAAAACACTTTTTGCATGTATATGAGTCAAAATGTGATGATAATGTAGATTTTTGGGGATCAAGGTTAAGGGTTTTAGGATCTCTTGTATCTGGTGTTGGCACAGCTAAAAGCTTTAAATATTTTAGAAAATTAGGATGCTGACTAGTTAAGCAAACTAACAGAACTTAAAAGGCTTTAAGTGGACTTTTTTTTTGATTTAGTTTCTGTAAGGCATGCCACACGGCAGAGTAGAGCTGCGATAGATTTTCTGTTATTAGCTCAAGGACATGGGTGTGAAAATTTTGATGGGATTTGTTAAATAAATTGCTTAGTGGTTGAGGGTTTTTAGGATGGTTGTTATCAGTAGTGAAAACAGGACTGATCATTTTGATGATTGTTATGATTGTGTTACTAATATTGCCATGTATGATTTCTCTGCTAAAAAGGGCCCTGCAGCGGACAATGAGGGCAGCATTTTTAGCACAAAAACAAAAAGGAGGAATTGGGAAACTGCAGCGGGTCTGTGGAATCCTTGACAGAAAATATGAGAGTAGAGATCAGCCTTGAGATATTAAGATTTACCCTTGAGAAGGATGGGAGTAAAGGAGTATCCGGAGAGAGGAGAGATGTACCCATGAGAGAGAAGGGGATAGAAGAATAACATGGACGATAGAAAAATTAACCAATGAGATGTTAGTGCTGTAACTTGTAACCAATAGTGAAAAGACACATGAACTGGTAGAATTGTATAAAAATGCACTTGTAGCAATAAATGGCACCTATTACTTTCATCTTGAAAGAACTTGGTCCATGTCATTTGTCCATCTCAACCGTGACACAAGCCAGTTATTAAGATCTGCCAGTTTTCTGGAATCATGACAGGGGATGGTAATCCCAGTTGTAATGCCCCCATGTCTTCCATGGTATCATTAATTTTTCGAAGATCATGTAACAACCTCCATTTATTTGATTTTTTCTGACTAGTAAACACAGGAGTATTCCAGGGACTTGTAGACGGCTCTAAATGCCCTTTTTTAAGCTGTGTCTGAACAAGATCTTTGACATGGGCGAGTTTTTCTTTACTGAGCGGCCATTGATTTACCCAGACTGGGTCATCATTTTTTCCACTGTAATTTCAGTACTGGTTGCCCATCATCAATGGCCGCTTCTAGAAATGCTGTTGTTTTGTCACCAGAGTTGCTCCTAGTTGTCCTAACACATCTCGTCCTAACAGAGAAACAGGGATAGACATCACATAAGGTCGTACAGAACATAATGAACCATCAGATAACTGCATTTGTAAGTGATGTTTGCTCATCTGGGTATTTTGCATACCCCCAACACCCATGACTGGTATGTGCAGAGACTCGAGAGGCCACCAAACTGGCCAATCTTTTTTGCTGATAATAGTCACATCAGCACCTGTGTCTACTAGAATTTTAAAAGTCTGTGACCGACCAGATTTGTCTAAAAGAGTCACCTTTTCCATTGGCTTAGCCTTACCAATGTCCAGAGCTAAATACAACTCTGCATTGTCAGTAGAATCAAAGCTTTCTTCTGCACACTCTTTAATTGAAACTTTTGGAACATTTGCTTTAAATGGAACCAATTGACGTATCTTTGAGCCTTTAGGAATGTGGACTGGTGGACTAAGAGTCCATACCATAATCGAAATGATGCCGGCAAAATGTGCATCAATTACATCTGGAAGTATAAAAATGCCATTTCTAGTGGCAGATGATCTCCCTAGAAGCAAAGCACTTAAACCATGCCCTAGTGGTCCAGTCATGTTTGTTGGTATGCATTGTACCTGAGTGTCAATTAATGTTACATCTTTCATAGTTTCTACGTCCACTGTGGCACTCCCTGAGGTGGCAGCGGTGACTGTGTCCAAGCAGCCTGAGACCTCACTTGTGTCATCGCGCCGGGTCTCGGTGCGCTCGTTTCCCCATTTCCCAGTGGCTGCCCATTTTTATGAAAAATAGACCTACAGTCTTTAGCTCTGTGTCCAAATTTTCCACAGCGGTAACATACATTACTGTCTATAGGATCTGTACCACTCTTATTTGATCTTCGATAAGTCTGATTGACATGACATTGGGATTTGTAATGCCCTGTTTTTCCACATTTAAAACAAAATCGGCCTGATCTATTTGGAGTGTGAGCTAACAGGGGCTTCATAGCAGCCGCAAATGCAGAAGCCATAAGACCAAATTTCTCTTCCACTGAGCCCACTCTGGCACAAGCATCCATCATCTCAGCTATTGAGCTATGCTTTGGTAAAGCAAGCAAGATTTTCTTACAAACTGGGTTAGCATTATGAACTGCGAGTGTCATAAGCAAAGGTTCTTTTACATTAGTATCAATCGGTGCCCTATCCAAAGCTTCCCTTAGACGTTCAAGAAAAGCCATGTACGATTCATTGTCCTTTTGCTTTACCTGAGAGTACGGAGGGACTGCTTTACCTTCTTCCGGTAGAGTTCGGAGAATGTCTCTTGCAAGAGAGGAACTCTGCCGCAAGATGGCAGTATCTAACTGTGCCTGCGCCTGAGGGTTAGCAAATTCTCCCACCCCTATCAGCTTGTCTTTCGAAGCAAGGCGCAACGGGTCTCCGTCATTGCGGTCTAAGTTATAAATAGCTGCTTCCTCACAAGCATCAATCCACCTACTTCTCCAGAGAACTTCTTGCATTGGTGTTAGTAGCAACGTAGCCAGCTGATGACAATCGTAAGGAGTTAGTATCTGCCCATCAAAAAGAGTATTAATAAAGCCTTGTGTATATTTTCCATGCAATCCATACTGTTGCACCGCTTTTCTAGCCTCTTTTACCTCCTCCCAACACAACCCAGCCCATCCAGTTTTCTGATTACCCTGTTCATCTCGCTGGTAAAAGACTGGGTATGCACTTGTTATTTCACCTTCTATCATCGCATTTCTGATAATTCCTCGCCAATGTCTTTTAATGTCAATCATTCGTAGACCTCGAACCCCCCGATGCATCCCCCGTTGCACCCCCCGTTGCACCCCCCTTCTCGTCACCATCAAGATAATCGCATTTCCAGGTGCTGGATTCTTTCAGTTGTAGCTGATCTATTTTTTCACACAGTTCTTTAACCCAGTTCTTTTCCAGCGACTCCTTCTCCTCTGGCGTAGGAGTTAGAGTGGTAGAAGGCAGTAAAGGCGGACACGAATCAGTAACAGGACTGGTATTACACTTATTTACGACTTTAGCATTCTCAGCCTTCAACAGTTCTTTTGACAAATTATCTGACTCCAGTTCCTTGGACTGCTTGGTCTCTTTAGGGTCGTGTGATGGTATTGGAGGCCATCTGCTGAGTGATTTTCCTCCTGCCGCCCCAGACTGCTGTATCATCAGGGGTGCCGAAGACACAACAGGGGTTGGGGTCGGGAGGGGGTCAAAGACACAAACTAGATAAGCTTCACAGTAATTTTTAGAGTTCTTATCAGGCTGCAACGCCGTAAAAATTCCAGTAACCGCAGCCCGTTCAGCCTTAAGTTCTTTTAAGGTGGTAATTATAAACTTCCATGTAGTCGCTAGTGATTTAGCTTCTTTATCTCAGTCGCTAATCTTATCCCATAATTTCTGCCCTATATCGTCCCAAAGTTCGATTTTTAAAGCTTTTTCAGCTTCTGTTGGGTAGCCGTTAGTTCTATACCAAACCAACAGTCTACGGATGTTACTTTCTTCATATTTAAGTCCTCTCATAGAGAGAATATGCAGGAGGAGTTTAACTATGGCTTCTTCCTCAGAGGATATATTTTGCCCCATAACTTCACTCTTCCCTCCTCCCGCTCCCAGCCGCTCACCTTTTACGGTGACTTCTTCAACAAAATTAATGCGGAATGTCCGTACGCCTCCGCCTGGTTCTCAGTCCAGCTGATCCGTCTCCGGCTGGGCCGCTCCAGTCTTTTCCCCAACTTCAGTGGTACACCGTTCAGAGTATCACGTCCGGGTCACCATTTGTTGGAGCGAAATAAGGACTCAGCAAAACAAGTCGATTCAATGTGAATCACGCTAAGCCATTTATTACAGAAACAAGTCTCCTTATATACGTAACTATATTCTAATCACACGTCCACGCTCCAAGCATGGATTCGTTAAATGAGTATTGTGGGCTGTCCGTGCGCTGGAGTCTCACTGATGATACGTCCGATGATTCACGTCACGCCAGGACCCCGGTGATTGTGGAACGCCCCTCTTTCCCACAGCAGGCTCTGTTTTCTGCTTCCCGAAGCGGCCTTGAGATTCCTTTGAGCCAGACTAATTCATCAACAAAGTTTTTATCTACCAAAACCCCCTCCACAATCACGTTCTTATACCATGTAAGGATGGCAAAGTGAACATAAATCACCAGCCTGTGAACAAGTTTAATGACACAGTGGTGCTCATGACTCTGAGACTGTAGGCAAATATAGATCCAGCTCTTTTATTTGACTCTGCTATTATTCTGTAGCATAAGTAGGGCTAAACATCTAGTTATAGAATAAACCTTAAAAAGACTTTGAATCACAGGGAATATTTCTGATTTATTCTGTGTACTGCATCTTGAATATTTTCTGCTTCCTAGGATATACTGTGAAATCAGCATTGACACCTGGAGGCATACTGTACATAGCAGTACAGTCACGATACCATCATATTGGCCAAGTTATCATTTATTAAATCTAAGGAAAATAGGTATAAGTACTTCAGAGGATAAATGGAGAACAAGTATGCATTCATGATTGATATACGAGAGGAATATGGCATGTGAAATAGAAATAATGATTTCAAATGAGAACTTTGCATCAGAAGAGCAAATGAAACTGAGTTTTAAGCAAGATCAGAAAGAAAGGTTAGGTAAATACTGTGGTCTAGTATGTAATGGAAAGTAGACTTAGAAAAGTCAGAGACCCTTGGAAATTTTCTCTTTGTGGGGTTGTCCTGGTTTCAGCTAGGACAGAGATAATTTTCTTCCTAGTAGCTGTGTTTTGGATTTAGAATGAGAATAATGTTGATAATACACTGATGTTTTAGTTGTTGCTAAGTAGTCAAGGGCTTTCCAGCTTCTCATGCCATGCCAGGTGCACAAGAAGCTGGGAGGGGGCACTGTCCTATCCCACTCAGTGGGGTGAAGGCAAGGTTAATTTTTAAATATTTGGTGTGGTAACTGGGAGTAATAACAATCACTCAAGAGGTTCAATTAAATCACTAATTTACTTAAAACTCAGCAGAATTACAAAGAAATAGTGACTTGGCAAAAGCTTGTAACTATATAATAAAATTTAACAAGACTTCAACAACAAATCCCACAATGATATTACCCTTATCTGCTCAGAATAAAGTCAGAAAAAGAGAGAGAAAAAGAGATACAGATATCAGAAGAGTTAAGATTTCACCATTCCAAAGATCGGTTGATCCAGTGACGTTCTCTGTAGTTCTCAGGGTGGTGGGTGTGATGAAATGCCACGCTAGTGGGTAGTTTTTTATACTTTAGTTCATTTGTGAGACAGGAGAGGGAAGCTCATTTCCTCCCTCTGCTCACTCCTTATGCTAATTAAGCAAATTGTTCCAGAAATTAGTTGGTGGTCCTAGAAGTGCGTTGGTTGCTCCTCTAGGGGTAGCTGGTGATTTGCGATTTCCCCTAGCCAGTCAGTGATCGCTGAATGATCCTGCTTTTGTGCAAATGTAGTTGATGCCTTTATCTCAAAGGCTGGTGCCTTTGTTTTGCAAAGAATAGGTAGGCCTCAAGGAAGAGATACCATTAATGCTTCCACAGCACTCATCTCTTCCTCCCTGCCAGAAGTTGCCAAACCAATTATTTAAGGCATAATAAGGTTCATACTGCATCTAGCACAGGCACAGCCAGGACAACTGACCCAAACTGGCCAAAGGGATATTCCATACCATATGACATTATGCTCAGGGGAAGCTGGCTGGGGGAGCCACTGTTTTTTGAACTGTCCGGGTATCAGTTGGCAGGTGGTGAGCAATTGCTTTGTGCATCACTTGTTTTATATATTCTTCTTACTATATTATTATCATTGTTTTTATTTTCCATTTTTGTCCTTTTAAACTGTCTTTATCTTAACCCAAGAGGTTTACTTTTTTCCCAAGTCTCTCCCCCATCCCACTGGGGGTGGGTGTGTGGTGTTTAGCTGCCTGTCAGGTTAAACCACAAGAGGATTAAACCTTTGCCAGTGTCACAAAGGTTGTAGCCATCTCTGCAGTTGAATTTTCTCTGTCTGCTGAGTGGAAGGGATATGTCACAGGCAGGAAATGGGTATGACAAGCAGGGTTCTGTGCGATAGATATCAGCTGGGATAGCATGGGATATGCTTGTTATATTGAGTAGCAGCTCACTGAGAGGTATTCCTGCAGTAAAAAATGACATGTAATCACATAATTAAGATGGTATTATTATGCACATGAAGGTTGAAAGACTTGCCTACTCTAGTCTTCCCAGGCTGCAGTACAAGCTTCTTTCAGGAGAATTCAGGTTACTTAATTTTCATCTTTTACAGCTGATATCTGCAGCTCAGGTAAACAGTCAACCCTTTTAGAGTCAAAGATGGAAAGTGGGCATTTTTAAAGTTTGAGGGATCTATCCTGTTTGAAGCATCTTATGTGGGATGAGATGTATTGTGCACTAGAAGGGTCTGCTTTTCATGTAGAGTGTAAAGGAAATGCAGAGTGCCTATCTTAGTTGTAAAGTGAACGTAATCAGATAAATCCCACACCTTGTACCCAGTCTATGAATGTATTTAGCTCTTTTTGTAGCTCTTGTTCCACTACATTCAGTGGCAACTTGTGAATTTTGAAGACTGCCTGAACTGTGTTATCTCAGAGCTCTTATCTGCCATGCTACCTTTTTCACCTGACAAGTCTAATTACCTTCCCCAAGACACTTCTGTTCAAATACTGTCTTAAGAGATCACAGAATCACAGAATCACAGAATGGTTAGGATTGGAAGTGACCTCTGGAGATCATCTAGTCCAACCCACCTGTAAAGCAGGTTCACCTAGAGCAGATCACACAGGAATGTGTCCAGGCAGGTTTTGAATATCTCCAGGGAAGGACACTCCACAACCTCTCTGGGCAGCCTGTTCTAGTGCTCTGTCACCCTCAAAGTAAAGAAGTTTCTCCTCATATTCAAATGGAACCTCCTATGCTTCAGTCTGTGCCCGTTGCCCCTCATCCTATCGTCAGGTACCACTGAAAAGAGTCTGGTCCATCCTCTTGACATCCACCCTTGAGATATTTATAAACATTGATGAGATCTCCTCTCAGCCTTCTCCAGGCTGAACAGACGCAGCTCTCTGAGTCTTTCCTCATAAGAAATGTGCTCTAGGTCCCTAATCATCTTTGTAGCCTGCCGCTGGATTCCCTCCAGTAATTCCTTATCATTCTTAAAATGGGGAGGCCAGAAATGGATGCAGTACTCCAGATATGGTCTCACTAGGGCAGAGTAGAGAGGGAGGATAACAAAAGGACACACTGATGACTCAGGGTCAACCTGTTGTTGACCAGAACTCCCAAGTCCTCCTCTGCAATACTGCTTTCCACTCCAAGCCTGTACTGGTCCCTGGGGTTGTTCCTCGCCGGGTGCAGTACCCTGTGGGAGCGTCAGGATGTACAGTTCCAGCCCCCTGGAGGATAAAAGAAGATCAGTACTAACATGACCATCTGGATGGTCAAGGAAGGCTAATACTAACATGATTAAATCACAGCAATCAGTCATAAACAAAGCGTCCTTGGACAGGTTACACAGGAGTGAGAGTGTGGATCTTGGGCTGAAAGACCACCCAAAAGAATGTGTGAGTGTGTGGATCTTGGACCGGAAGACTGCCCAGAAGACATGCATGAGAACGTGACTGAAAACAGAAGATGAGTGTTGTGTGTTTGGAATAATATTTTTGGAAAAAAACATCCTGTTAAACCTCTTGGTCCGGGTCCATATCTGTAAAGCTATAAATTGAGAAAGTGTTAAATGAAGAGAGCTTGCTTGCTTTTCTGCAAAAAAGCATCCATGCAGAGTACACAAGATGGATGCAGGCACTACAGAGCTCAGACCTTGCTAGAAGATCAACTAACCTGCTGGTTTTGCCTGTATATCAGGGATTCACGCAGGCACAATTTACCACACTGCTTGGATCTTTGCCTGCAGTAGAGCAGGAATTTCAAGGATGTTTGATAAGATGTCTCTAAGTTTTTCACAGGTCTGTGTTATCGAAACACAGAGGTTCTACTTTGTCAAGCACACAAGACTAAACAAGACTTAGTGTGATATATTGTGACAACCTTGAAGCACTTCCCCCCCCATCCTTAGCAGAACAAAGGACCTTGTTATGCCTTAAATGTCTGTTTTTTGTTACTTTGGGAGGAAGAGATAGATGACACCTCATCTTATCTTTCCCAAAGTTTTATGGCCATGGAGGCAGACACCTTGGAAGATAAGGGCAATTAACAGTGTTGCTGTGAAAGGCCTCATGGCCTAATTGGGATGATAAAGATGAACCATCTGTCGAACAACCAACTACCAGAAAAAAACGCAAACCAACAGCTACCCCTGATGGGCAAGACAACTCACTTCTGGTCAGTGCCGTGAACTTTCCCCTAGTTTGAAGACCCCAGACCCATTTCCAGAAGGGTCTTCCTAATTAGCATGAAGAGTGAGCAGAGGGAGGAGATGAACTGCCCACATGTAAATGAACTGGGTTATAAAATGACCCTGCAAGTGGCATCAGGTGTGGCATGTATATGCTGCGCAGCATGACCAAAGTCTTCAACGCATCCACCCTCCCTTCACCGGACATCGCTGGATGGATAACCTGTGGAGTGGTGATGTCTTACTCTCTTCTTCTCTCTCTCATATCTTTGTTTATACCTTACTCTCTCTCATATCTTAGTCTCTCTCTCTTTCTTTTCCTTTTTCTTGAACATATAAACGTAACATCATTTTAAGTTCTGCTGTTAAAATCTTGTTAAGTTTTGTATTATAGTTACTAATTGTTGCCAATCCGCCGTTTGTAGAAGTACTTCTGCTGCCAATGTATTGATAATTTTTGTGATATTATAACATACTTTTGCCAAGTCACTAATCGCTGTAATTTGTATTCCACCACGTGCTTTTAGTAAATTCATAATTGGACCCCTGGAGTGGCTGTCATTCACTTCGCATTGCTGCACAGAATTACCCAGAGTTAACTCACACCTGATCTCATCTGTTGAGTCAGGGCGCGTGTTGCGACTAGAGTTAACTCACCCCTCATCCCATCTGTTGGGACGGGACAGTTTATTTGATGTCAGAAGTGGGGTATTCTGAGACAAGCGGTTGGGGGGGGATAGGAGCCAGAGGCTCTAAAGGAGGACCAATCGGTCTGTGCCGCGTTCTCCGGCAGTGGATCATGGCATCCCGGGTTAAGCCAGACCTGGACTGCTCCCTGTTGTTGAATTTGCTAAAAGACTATAAGGCTTGCCTGACCCCTGAGAGGGTCTTAAGTGGGCCTCTGAATGTTGGTCATCTCCAGATATTGTAACTGAGTGAATAAGGGACTTGGCAAAAGAAAACAGGTTTAAGCTCGGAAAAGGTAAAGCAGTGGTGTGTGCTGTGTTGGGAGCGGCATTGACAGCTGCTCAGAAAGACAAACAAATTGAGCAGGGGGAGATTAAATCATTGCAGACAGAGTTGGCAGCAGAGTGTTCTAAGCGGCAACAAGCAGAAAAGGAGTTATCTGATAACAAATGAATCATAGAACCTAATGAAATTTAACAAGGGAAAGTGTAGAGTCCTGCATCTGGGCAGGAACAACCCCAGATTCCAGTATAGGTTGGGAAATTACATATTAGAGAGCAGTGTAGGGGAAAGGGACCTGGGGGTCCTGGTGGACAACAGGATGACCATGAGCCAGCACTGTGCCCTTGTGGCCAGGAAGGCCAATGGCATCCTGGGGTGTATTAGAAGGGGGGTGGTTAGTAGATCAAGAGAGGTCCTCCTTCCCCTCTACTCTGTCCTGGTGAGACCACATCTGGAATATTGTGTCCAGTTCTGGGCCCCTCATTTCAAGAAGGACAGGGAACTGCTGGAGAGGGTCCAGTGTAGGGCAACAAAGATGATTAAGGGAGTGGAGCACCTCCCTTAGGAAGAAAGGCTGAGGGAGCTGGGTCTCTTTAGTTTGGAGGAGACTGAGGGGTGACCTTATTAATGTTTATAAATATATAAAGGGTGAGTGCCACGAGGATGGAGCCAGGCTCTTCTCGGTGGCAAACAATGATAGGACAAGGGGTAATGGGATCAAGCTGGAACACAAGAGGTTCCACTTAAATTTGAGAAAAAACTTCTTCTCAGTAAGGGTGACAGAGCACTGGAACAGGCTGCCCAGGGAGGTTGTGGAGTCTCCTTCTCTGGAGACATTCAAGACCCACCTGGACATGTTCCTGTGCGACCTCACCTAGGCGTTCCTGCTCCAGCAGGGGGATTGGACTAGATGATCTTTTGAGGTCCCTTCCAATCCCAAACATACTGTGATACTGTGATACTGTGATAGAAAACTTGCAAAACAGTTTGCGAGACGCTTTTTCAAGAAAAAGACAGATAAGGTTGAAATTGGCTAATTATGAGGAGGATTTGGAAAGTGAACCAGGATTTTCCAACCCAGTAAAAGAAACCTATCTTACAGCAAGGGAGGAAGCTCCTTATTACCCGTGGAGAGAGCTGGGGCTTGTGTTGAAATCTGATCCTACTCCCGAGCTTCGGCTACTTGTTAGAACTGAAATTGTACATGATGGTGAGGAGGCTGAGCCCGCCATTGTCACTAAAAAAATACCGTATACAGTCACTGAACTAGCAAAACTACAGGAAAAGTATAGCAGGTAGGCTAAGGAGACTGAGACAGAATATGTGTGGAGAGTTTCTCTGGCTGATGGTGATAGAATAAGGCTTTTTGAAGAGGAAGCTCAAGGCTATTGGGGTCCTGGTGTGTTTCTAACAGTAGAGAATAACAGGGAGCCTTGGTCCCTGATGCAGAGAGCCGTGTATTGGGCCAGTGGTTTAGAACCTTTGGAGAGGGGAGACCCGCTTGCTATTCCTACCTCTGGGGTAAGCCAGCTCACTGAAAGCATTCAGAAAGCAGCTTGTCTTCAGCTGATGCATGATAGGCATTTGGTTCCTCACCAGCCCTCCCCAATGTTGTTGTTTGCTGACCCTGACAGGATGACACCTCTGATTAGAGGGTTACCTGACTTGTTAAAAATCTATGCCATACAAATCCAGGATTATCTGAGAGCCACCGCAGTGGGGGGGCCCTCAGACTGAACTGGGTCTCTCTTGGGGAGAGATTGCACGGGAGTTGATTAATTACAGCTGGCGCATGGGGTGTGTCAGGAAAGAGGTTAACTCTCAGGTAGTGGTCCACCATACTGAAACAGAGGTAAAATTCCCTTGCCCCCAAGACAAGAATTTTATGGGGGTAGGTTCGAGGCATCAGTGCTGGAAATTATGTCTGGATAAAGGTATTCCCCGGGAATCGATGAATGGCTTGCCCCTCCCCAATTTACAGCTGCTTGTAAAGATGTAGAAACCAGCAGATATGGATCAACCGGGAAAGCAAAACACCTCCATGGCCCCTGTAACTCAGGTGTCAGCTGTGCCAGTCGTTCCTACAGCTCCTAGAGAAGAATTCAACAGCCCCTTAAAGCCAGGAAACTTCTTTTGTCATCCCCAGTAAGTGAGCTGGGGGACAGCAAATGGATATATTTCAGCAGAGATTAGGAAGCTCAGAGGGAAACATACAGGGACAGCATGATTCCCGGCGGGTCCCGATCCCCGCAGCCAGTGCGAGAGAGCGGCTGACGTGGCGGGGGGCGTTCCCACGGTGACGGCAGGAGGTTTAAAAGCAGCTGAAACTAGATACTAGCATTCAGTCAGCTGATCGGAGCCAGCCCAGCAAGAGCCAGAGCCGGAGAGGTTCAGCCGACCACGAGGTTCAGCAGAGATTAGGAAGCTCAGAGGGAAACATACAGGGACAGCATGATTCCCGGCGGATCCCGATCCCCGCAGCCCCGGCAGCCAGTGCGAGAGAGCGGCTGACGTGGCGGGGGCGTTCCCACAGTGACGGCGACCACACCCCCTCCCCTTGCCTTGAAAAAGCCTTTGGGACCAGTTGCTGCCCACTAAGTGCAGAGAGGAGCAACCAGCTTGTGCAGTTGGTGAGTCCCACCCACACTGTGCTGCAGCAGCAGGTGTGGTACCTTGTGCAGCAGGGTGCAGACAACACTTGTTGCTTGTCAACCCCTCTAACTTATTGCCAGCATCCCAGACTGCTGACGACCATGGTCACCTCCAGGAGGAGAGCTTGTCTCAAACAGACTGTGGCAACGCAGACAGAGGTTCTGTCCCGAATGGTGGCTGTTCAGGTCTCCAGCTGCAGGGAGCCTGCTGCTGCCGGGAGAGGGAGGCCAGCACTCCACCTGTGTGAGGTGTGAGCAGGTGCAAGATCTGCTCGACATGGTTGTGAAACTTAAGGAGGAGGTTGAGATGCTGAGGACCATCAGGGAGTACGAAAGGGAGATTGACTGGTGGAGTAACACCCTGACGTGCCAGTCGGAAAGGCCCCAGGGAGGTACCCCCCAAAAGGAGATGGACCTCCTGTCCTCTCGGACAGAGGCGGAAGTCCTGAGATGGCCCCACCCTTGTTGCTGTCGGGCAGAGGTAGGGGACCTAAAAGACGACGAGGGTTGGAAGCGTATTCCGGTTCGGCGTCACGGGCAGCCCCCCTCCCTGCCTCCTTTGTCTCCCCAGGTGCCCCTCCGTAATAGGTTTGAGGCCCTGGATCTTGAAGGAGAGGTAGTTGAGGAGGTGGTGCCAAGCCTGCCTACAAGATCACATAGGAAGAGGCGGTTGACTTCACAACTTAAGACTGCCTCTGATAAGAAAGAAAGAAGGGTGATTGTAATAGGAAATTCCCTTCTGAAAGGAACAGAGGGCCCAATATGCAGAGTTGACCCTCATCTTAGGGAAGTTTGTAATCTACCTGGAGCCCGGATCAAGGATATCGCTAGAGAGCTCCCCAAACTGGTGCACCCGACAGATTGCTACCCGCTGCTGGTCTTCCAGACAGATGGGGAGGAAGCTGCTTCCCGTAGTCTGAGAGGAATGAAGAATGATTTCAAGGTCTTGGGAAGGATGGTGAAAGACTCAGGGACTCAAGTGATGTTCACGCCTTCCATCTTCAAGTGACGATGTGGGATGGAATAGGAAAATTCAGTCTCTAAATGGTTGGCTCCAGGACTGTTGCTACAGGCAGGGCTTTGGATTTTTTGATAATGGTTCGTTTTATAAGACTCCAGTCCGGACGGTGTTATGCGGGAAAGGTTTATCTCGCAGGGGCAAAAGGATGCTGGGGCAGGAATTAGCTGGGCTCATTTGGAAAGCTTTAAACTAGGCTCGAAGATGGATGGGGTTGTAGCTGGGCTTGTCCCAGTAGGGCAGCATTCTAAAACTGATGAGGACGGGGTGGCCTCCTATGCCCCTAGGGAGAAATGGGTGTGCTCTGCTCGCTCCCTGAAATGCCTGTACACCAATGCGTGCAGCATGGGGAATAAGCAGGAGGAGGTAGAATCCTATGTTCGGTCGGGAGATTATGATCTGGTGGCAATTACAGAAACATGGTGGGACAGTTCACATGACTGGAATGTGGTCATAGATGGCTATGCCCTTTTCAGAAAAGACAGGCCAGCCAGGTGTGGTGGTGGAGTTGCTCTCTATGTGAGAGAGCAGCTACGATGTACTAAATTCTGCCCAGGAGTGGATGACGAGCAAGTTGAGAGTGTATGGGTCAGAATTAAGGGTCAGGCTGGCAGGGGTGACACTGTTGTGGGTGTCTGTTACAGGCCACCAGATCAGGCTGAGGAAGTTGATGAGGCCTTCTATGGGAAGCTGAGATTGGCCTCACAGTCAGGCCCTGGTTGTTGTGGGTGATTTTAACTTCCCTGATGTTTGCTGGAAGGACCATTCAGCCAGCCAGCCACAGTCCAGGAGGTTCCTCCAGTGCATTGATGATAACTTCCTCATGCAGATGGTAGAGGAGCCAACTAGCAGAGGTGCACTGCTGGATCTCATCCTCACTAACAAGGACGGTCTGGTCAAAGCAGTAAAGGTTGAGGGCTGCCTGGGTTGCAGTGACCACGAGATGGTGGAGTTCAGCATTTTGTGTGGCAAGAACAGAATAGCAAGTAGAATTGCAACCCTGGACTTTAGCAGGGCTAACTTTGGCCTTTTCAAGCAATTGCTGGGGGAAATCCCATGGGCAAGACTGCTTGAAGGAAAAGGGGCCCAAGATAGCTGGATTGCATTCAGAGATTGTTTCTTCCACGCTCAGGATCAGAGCATCCCCACACGTAGGAAGTCAAGGAAGGGAGCCAGGAGGCCTGCATGGTTGAATAAGGATCTGTTGGGTATGCTCAAGCAGAAGAGGAGAGTTTACAGGTCATGGAAGCAGGGGCTGGCCACTTGGGAAGAATATAAGGCTGCTGTTAGAGGATGTAGGAAGGCAGCTAGGATAGCCAAGGCTTCCTCAGAATTACAGCTGGCGAGAGGGGTCAAGGACAGCAAAAAGAACTTTTTCAAATACATAGCAGATAAAACTAATACCAGAGGCAATGTAGGCCCACTGGTGAATGGGGTGGGTGCCCTGGTGGCAGAAGATACAGAGAAGGCAGAATTACTGAATGCCTTCTTTGTCTCTGTCTACTCTGCCGGAGGCTGTCCTGGGGAGCCCTGTATCCCTGAGACCCTGGATGAAGCCAGGTCAATGGAGGAGTTTGGAACAGCTTATCCTTGGTGCCATCTCAAGGCATATCAAGGATAAGAGGGTTATTAGGGGCAGCTTTACCAAGGGTAAGTCATGCTTGACCAACCTCATAGCCTTTTATGAGAATGTAACAAGGTGGATGGATGATGGCAGAGCTGTGGATGTGGTCTACCTTGACTTCAGTAAAGCCTTTGACACAGTCTCCCACAGCATCCTCACAGCTAAGTTGAGGACGTGTGGTCTAGACAATAGAGTAGTGAGGTGGGTTGCAAACTGGCTTAAGGAGAGAAGCTAGAGAGTGGTAGTCAGTGATGCAGAGTCTAGTTGGAGGCCAGTATCTAGTGGAGTGCCTCAGGGGTCAGTACTGGGGCCAATATTATTCAATATATTCATGAACGATTTAGACGAGGGAATAGAGTGTACTATCAGCAAGTTTGCTGATGACACTAAGCTGGGAGGAGTGGCTGACACACCAGAAGGCTGTGCTGCCATCCAGCGGGACCTGGACAGGCTGGATGGAGAGTTGGGCAGGGAAAAATTTAATGAAATATAACAAGAGCAAGTGCAGAGTCTTGCATCTGGGCAAGAACAACCCCAGGTTCCAGTATAGGTTGGGAAATTACATATTAGAGAGCAGTGTAGGGGAAAGGGACCTGGGGGTCCTGGTGGACAACAGGATGACCATGAGCCAGCACTGTGCCCTTGTGGCCAGGAAGGCCAATGGCATCCTGGGGTGTATTAGAAGGGGGGTGGTTAGTAGATCAAGAGAGGTCCTCCTTCCCCTCTACTCTGTCCTGGTGAGACCACATCTAGAATATTGTGTCCAGTTCTGGGCCCCTCAGTTCAAGAAGGACAGGGAACTGCTGGAGAGGGTCCAGCGTAGGGCAACAAAGATGATTAAGGGAGTGGAGCACTTCCCTTATGAAGAAAGGCTGAGGGAGCTGGGTCTCTTTAGTTTGGAGGAGACTGAGGGGTGACCTTATTAATGCTTATAAATATATAAAGGGTGAGTGCCATGAGGACGGAGCCAGGCTCTTCTCGGTGGCAAACAATGATAGGACAAGGGGTAATGGGATCAAGCTGGAACACAAGAGGTTCCACTTAAATTTGAGAAAAAACTTCTTCTCAGTGAGGGTGACAGAGCACTGGAACAGGCTGCCCAGGGAGGTTGTGGAGTCTCCTTCTCTGGAGAATTTCAAAACCCGCCTGGACATGTTCCTGTGCGACCTCACCTAGGCATTCCTGCTCCAGCAGGGGGATTGGACTAGATGATCTTTTGAGGTCCCTTCCAATCCGAAATATACTGTGATACTGTGATATTTCAGACGGCTCACTGAAAATAAGCAGGGGGATCTGCTAGTAACTTTTCCCCTTGGCCCTTTCAAGACTCTAGCTACTTTTCTAGTAGACACAGGAGACCAAATGTCTGCTTTAAGTTCTGACACTGCAGACCGAAGTTGAATTGTCTCTGACAAAAAACAAATATGGATTGAAGATATTTTTGGATATTTTAAGCTCCAACCTGTCGCGGTTGAGATGGACAAACGACATGGACCAAGTTCTTTCAAGATTGAAGTGATAGGGTGCCATTTATTCCTACAAGTGTGTTTTTATACAATTCTACCAGTTAATGTGTCTTTTCACTATTGGTTACAAGTTACAGCACTAACATCTCATTGGTTAATTTTGCTATCATCCATGTTATTCTTCTATCCCCTTCTCTCTCACGGGTACAGCTCCATACCTGTAGAGCGAGATAAGGACCAAGCAAAACAAGTCGATTCAATGTGAATCACGCTAAGCCATTTATTACAGAAACAAGTCTCCTTATATACGTAACTATATTCTAATCACGCATCCACGCTCCAAGCATGGATTCGTTAAATGAGTATCGTGGGCTGTCCATGCGCTGGAGTGTCACTGATGATACGTCCGATGATTCATGCCACGCCAGGACCCCGGTGATTGAGGAATGCCCCTCTTTCTCACAGCAGAGTCTGTTCTCGAAGTGGCCTTGAGATACCTTTGAGCCTGACTAATTCAGCAACAGGTCTTAATCTATCAAAACCCATCCACACATACCTCTGGATACTCCTTTACTCCCATCCTTCTCAAGGGTAAATCTTAATATCTCAAGACTGATCTCTACTCTCATATTTTCTGTCAAGGATTCCACAGGCCCGCTGCAGTTTCCCACAATTCCCCCTTTTTGTATTTGTGCTAAAAATGCTGCCCTCATTGTCTGCTGCAGGGCCCATTGCAGCAGAGAAATCATGCATGGCAACATTAGTAACACAACTACAACAATCATCAAAATGATCAGTCCTGTTTTCACTACTGATAACAACCATCCTGAAAGCCCCTAGCTACTATACAATTTATTTAACCAGTCCCATCCATCATCAACTTGTAACTTTTGTACTCCTTCTTTCAACAATTGTATGCTTTTATGAATTCACTCAGAATGATCTGACAAGTTTGTACAGCACATACCATCAAAATCTTCACACCCGTGCCCTTGAGCTAATAACAAAAAATCTATTGCAGCTCTATTCTGCAGTGTAACATGTCTTACAGAATCTACATCTAACAAAAGTCCACGTAAAGCCTTAGAAGTTCTGTTAGTTTGCTTAGCTAGCCAACACCCTAATTTTTCTAAAGTATTTAGAGCTTTAGGTGTTCCAACACCAGGTGCAAGAGATCCTAAAACCCTTAATCCTGATCCCCAAGAATCTACTCTGTCATCGCATTTTGACTTATATGCATGCAAAAAACGTTTTTCCCGTGTTGCTTTTCTGTGATCTACTATCATGGATACATCGGGCATTAAGAGAGTTAATCGTCCCAAACTACATGGTCCTCCAACAGCGTTAGAAGGAATTCCTGGCCAGGCTCTGTCTCCGCAGATCAAGAATACACCATACGGGAGTTTCCGGGGTCGCTGTCCCACATTGTTAACAACACCCCTTGGGTTCTTCTGCGAGGCATTGCACCAATGAGTTTCATTTCTGTAGTCATCAAGGGTAGCATTAACATTTTGCAGTCTTATCCATTCATGCTTTAGCATATTGTCCTGGCACTTTTCACAAACCAGCTGGATACAAGCGTCCATGGGCACAGATCCCAGCAATTCTAGTTCCTGTGGTTCAATGTCTATTTCCGGGAGACAGTTAATCCAAAGTGCCATGTTAGTATTATTACAGTTTGTTGCAATGCCTTTGCACCGACCACTATTTTGAAACAGTTGTGTGATGCTGCTGTAGTCATCAAAGGGGGATGCCGACCAAGCATGTGTGGAATGGGTTTTCCGGAGATGCCATAGCTAGGTATATGGAGTCCTGGTCAGTCATGTTGGCTAAAGTACTCCACATGTTAGTTTTTGTCTGTGCAGGCATCCAAGATGAAGCAGCTGCAGCAATCATCATTAGGAAGGCAACACAGGTTTCACATTTCGCGCAGGCAGCCATTGTGGTCCTTGATCTGTAGAGACACAAGCATAGCCTCTCCTCCACGTTAATAATTCATGTGGACCCGTCCATTGTCCTGTGCGCAAATCCCGCACCAACACTTTTGCCCCTGGACCCACCCTTTCTTGAGCCACTAAAGAGGAGAAGTGACGTAGAATGGGCAGCATCTGGGCATCATCAGAAACCTGCAAAAAGTTTAAAACATATGTGACTTTAGTCAAGCGTGCATCAGGTGGTTCACCCAACATTCCCCCTTTTTGTTTTAAAAGAAAACTCTTGAGCGTGCCATCAGCACGTTCCACAATACCTTGCCCTATGGGAGAATGAGGAATACCTGTAACATGAGATACTCCCCAGAGCTGTAGAAATGAAGCAACTTTTCGGGATACATATGCTGAACCATTGTCTGTTTTTACCTGTTGCGGAACGCCTAAGAAGGAAAATGCACGCTGCCAATGACGTATTACATCTCGTGCAGATTCTGCAGTATGAGCAGTGGCAATGATAGCAGAAGTAAAGGTGTCTATAGAGACATGAACATACTTCAAGCGTCCAAATTCAGGTACATGTGTAACATCAGTTTGTCAAATTTGCAAGGCTCGAAGGCCACGGGGATTGGTACCATAATAAGTAGGAATATGCTGACCTTGACAATCAGGGCACACAGCAACAATAGCACGTGCCTCAGAATTTGAAATGCCTAAGTGTCGTCTCAAGGCATGATAGCCTTGATGATAGAAATGATGTGAGGCTATTGCCTGTTGTTTAACATCAGGAACAGGTCCTAAAGTCACTGCTGAAACTAGAGAATCTGCTTTTGCATTTCCTTCTATTATGAAACCTGGTAACGTAGTATGACTTTTAACATGCATGACATAATATTCATGATGATGCTTCTGAATTTCAAGCCATAACAGTTTTAAAATACCAAATAACTTTTCATTAGATACATGTCCCAATACAGCTTTATCCAACCGTTGTACAAGCCCAGCCACATAAGCAGAGTCTGTCACAATATTCACAGGGCCAGGAAAGGCCTGAAACGCCATGGTCATTGCTCTAAGTTCGACCACTTGTGGTGATCCTTCCTGATATTCTACTTGATGTTGCCACTGTGGCCCATCGCCACAATGGCTGCCTTGCCCGTCCTTCCTGATCCATCTGTAAATACTGTAAATACTGTAGGTCCATTTACTGGGCTTGATTGATTCAATTGCTTCTGACCAAATCTTACCTGACTGCCTAATTTAATCACTGGATGTGAGGGCAAATGATAACTGATTTGACCCGTATAATTCATCATAGCTGCTTGTAGTGCAGAGCTATTAGCCATACACCACACAAAATAATCACTTTGCACAGGAAGCATGATCGTTTCTGGATCTCTTGCCATTAATTCCATGCAACGTAATCTGATTTTAATAATTACCTGAGGCACCAGTTCAAAAAGACCTGGGGCTGTCTTTTTTTTGATTTGGCTGGCAAAAAGACCCACTCTGAAATATGTAGAGGATCTTCCCACTTCTCATGCCATTGTGCGATCATAGCAAAAGGAATGCACTGATCAATCAAAACAATTGCTTGTACAGACACTGTCAAATCAATTCTCCATACTTGCTTACTACTGATTGCTTGTTCAATTTTCGCAATTAGCTGCTGTGCTTCTGTTGTCAAGGTGCGAGGGGCAGAAATATTAGTGTCTCCTCGCAAGAGATCAAACAATGGCTGCAATTGAGAAGAGGGGATTCCTACATAAGGCCTTACCCAATTGATCATTCCTGCCAATTTTGCACATCATTCAGTGTTTTGACTTTTACTTGCAGTTTTATAGGTTGTGGTATCACTGTCTGATCCAAAATTTTCATGCCCAAATAAAGCCATGGCTGTTGTCGTTGCACCTTCTCAGGTGCAATAACCAGCCCATACTGATTTAATGACTCACATGCTTTATTTTCCATTTCACTCAATTCTTGTGGCGTTGCTGCGGCCAACAAAATGTCATCCATATAATGATAGCAATACCCTGATGGAAACAAAGCACATACTGGACTCAGAGCTTTTGCCACATACCATTGACATATGGTAGGTGAATTTTTCATCCCTTGTGGCAGCACTTTCCAATGATACCTTTTTGCTGGCTCTCCATTATTTACAGATGGAACAGTAAAGGCAAACTTTTCCTTGTCTTGTTCTGCTAAAGGAATAGTAAAGAAACAATCTTTCCAATCTATTACAACAATTTCCCATTGCATTGGAATCATTGTAGGAGAAGGTAAACCTGGTTGCAAAGCTCCCATAGTTGCCATAACCTCATTAACCTTTCGTAAGTCATGTAATAATCTCCATTTTCCAGACTTCTTTTTGATAACAAACACAGGAGTATTCCAAGGGCTATGTGAGACCTCTATGTGTCCCACGGCTAGCTGTTCCATCACAAGAGATTGCAGGGCTGTAAGTTTTTCCTGAGCAAGGGGCCACTGATTGACCCATACTGGTCTGTCAGTTAACCATCTTAGTGCTAAAGTGGGCCGAGAAACACCCTGCATCACAGTGACCCCTGCTAAAAATCCGTAGTTATCCGTACTCCCCACTGCCCTAGGCAATCCCTCCCCCATAAATTCAGTGGGGCTGGGGCCACATAAGGTCTCACTGTAGCCCTTTGGTTTTCAGGATTAGCAATCACTATTGGTTTAGCTGACATTAAGCTGTTTGCGACTCCACCCATTCCCATCACACCCGCAGTATTTGAAACCAAGGGCCAAGAAGGAGGCCAGTCCTGCTGTGAAATTATAGTGACATCTGCTCCTGTATCAAGCAGTCCAGTAAGGGTCACCTGGCTGGGAACAAAAGCATTCATTATGAGTGTACAAACCATTTGTGGCCTTTTCTCTGACACTGTTTGAGACCAAAAAATAAGTGGCTTTCCAGTTGAACCAGGTCCATTGTCCCCACGAAGAACTTGCTCAGTCCTAGGAACAGAACTCAAAAAGGGCACAAGTTTTGCTAAAAGTGTTCGTTTTTGTATTGTCACAGGTGGTGTCGCTGTGGAAACCAAGGCACAAATTTGTCCTGTATAGTCCACATCAATAACCCACATGTATACCATTAATCCTTGCAGGGTACTACTTGATCGTCCTATTAACAAAGCACTCAGTCCCCTGCCAATTGGCCCCCAAGCATCCAGGGGTACTTTATGCACCTCTTGAGTTGTTATAGTTACTGTGTGGGCGGTGGATACATCCATCCCGGCTGCTCCGCCGTTTTTTCCTGATAGTGTGTGTCACGGAAGCACCCCGAGGTTAATTTAAGGGACAACAGGGTCCAAATCAACTTTTATTAAACTAGTGAGAAACAGGGTTTTGGCACTCCAAAAGTGACTTAAATAAAGGTTTGGATATCAGTTGAGGAAAATTATTTAAGAGGCAGCAACCAGTACAACAGGTGGTCCACAGTGTGCATGCACGTGGCTTCACTCAAAACAATGCCGGAGTCGCCCCTGAGTCCCGGAGAAGTACACACTTGCCTAAACACGGTGTGAGATTATTTTTAAAGAGATACACGTACTCGTAGTGAGTACGGGAAGCGTACACTCGTGACTCCGCGAGGGTAAATTTATAATACACTCGCAATGCTGCGAGAGTTAATTTACTTACACATGCAAATGTGCACGGAATATTACATGTGCTTACGTGGAAGCATGGGAGGAAAATACACTCGCGATTGTGCAAGGAAGATAATTTAAAGTACACGTGCAAATGTGCACGGACTAGTTACACGTGCATATGTGCACGGAAGGAAAATACACCTGCGATTCTGCGAGGACTAATTTTACACGCGCTCATATGGAGCACGGAAAGTTATACGTGCATATGTGCATGAAAAGTATAAATATACTCGCAATCCTGTGAGAAGTTTTACTCACATCCATGGCGGCAAGGCAAGCGGAGTCTCCATCCCGGGAAGGGGGGCTCTCGGCGGCAGCATCTTGCTCGTGCTCCGAGAGACCTCACGACAAAATGGGCGGAGTCTCGACAAGAATCCCATTTTTGTTATCTGATCAGACCTGACTGTAGGCATTTTAGAAGCTTCTCTGCACCCCCCACACTGGCTGTGGGTGCCCCCGAAGCCTCCCAAAAACATCCCCCACCCTGGGCGTAGGTGCCCAGCGGCTCACTGCTGCGTCGGCACTCCCTTCTAATGGCCCTGGCCAGGGTGCTCTGGGGCCAAACAAAAGAAGCTGTTAGCCTCAAGTAGCTGGGAGAGAGGGGGATGTGCCCACTCCTCCATACTGAAGGAGGGAGGGGGAGAGAGGGGGCAGAGAGGGGGGGTTGCATTCTGCCACAGTGTGTCACAGAGGGCTGCATGTGCACTGACCCCAGAAACGGATTTCCAGGGTTGCAAGGCGTTGTTGAAGGAGGCATTTGTGTCTGCACGCGCCCCCCCCCGGCGCTCGTCTTGTCGTTTCCCTGTGACAGTAGCTGTCCGTTAGAATGATACCTAGAATGGCACTGCTTAGAAAAATGTCCCTTTTTTCCACATTTGAAGCAAGTTACTGAGGCTGTATCATAGACAGGCGTGTGTACAGTTTTTGAAGCCTGTTTGCTTTTACGTGGACTGAGGAGTCTTACATGACCATTCCGACCGCGTTCATAGCACTTTTGATATTGTATTTTAGCTGCTGCCATAGTAGCAGCAAGTGCAGTCATTTTATGTTCCACTGAACCGACCTTGGCACAAGCGGTAATCATTGCTTCTCAAGTTGGATCTCCTGGCAAAGCCTCAATCACCTTTTGGCAATCTGAATTAGCATTATCACAAGCTAGCTGTTTTACTAGCAGTCCCTGGACATTCGCATCGAATACCTGACGTTTGACAGACGCTAGTAATTTTTCAACGAAGGAAAGAAACGGCTCTTTAGGACCCTGCTTGATAGCAGTATATCTCTGTTTTGGTTCTGCCAGCTCTCCTGTTCTAATTATAGCCTGGATCTCTATGGCCTTCACTTGCTCAAGCACTAGAGGAGGCCATTGTGCTTGAAGTTGCGGATCAATAAACCACCCCGAGCCCATCAATACATCCACACCAGTAGAAGAACGGGGATCATTTTCTGGGAAGCATTTGTTTACCACTGCTTGTGCCTCAGCCCTTTGCTGCCAAATGTGGATGGGTTTTGATAGATTAAGACCTGTTGCTGAATTAGTCAGGCTCAAAGGTATCTCAAGGCCACTTCGAGAACAGACTCTGCTGTGAGAAAGAGGGGCGTTCCTCAATCACCGGGGTCCTGGTGTGACCTGAATCATCGGACGTATCATCAGTGAGACTCCAGCGCACGGACAGCCCACGATACTCATTTAACGAATCCATGCTTGGAGCGTGGACGCGTGATTAGAATATAGTTACATATATAAGGAGACTTGTTTCTGTAATAAATGGCTTAGCGTGATTCACATTGAATCGACTTGTTTTGCTTGGTCCTTATCTCGCTCTACATCTGGTGACCCCGACGTGATATTCTGATCGGCGTACCACTGAAGTTGGGGAAAAGCCTAGAGCGGCCCAGCCGGAGGCGGATCAGCTGGACTGAGAACCGGGTGGAGGCGTACGGACATTCCGCGTTGTTGAAGAAGTCACCGTAAAAGGGTGAGCGGCTGGGAGCAGGAGGAGGGAAGAGTGAAGTTATGGGGCAAAATAAATCCTTTGAGGAAGAAGCCGTAGTTAAACTCCTCCTGCCTATTCTCTCTATGAGAGGACTTAAATAAGAAGAAAGTAACATATGTGGACTATTAATTCGGTATAGAATTAAAGGCCACTCAGGAGAAAATGAGAAGGCTTTTAAACGTTAACTTTGGGACGATAAACGGCAGAAATTATGGAATAGGGTCAGCAATGGAGATGATAAAGAAACTAAATCACTAGCGACTAAATGGAAGCTTAAAATTTCCACCTTGAAAGACTTTAAGGCTGAGCGGGCTACTATTGCCAGAATTTTTCCAGCGTTGCAGCCTGATAACAAACCTAAAAATGACTGTGAAGTTTACCTGGATCGTGTCTTTTGACCCCCTCCCCACCCCATCCCCTGTTGTGCCGGCGGCACTGATTCAGCAGTCTGGGGCGGGGGAGGAAAATTACCGAGTGGATGGCCTCCCATACCATCACACGACCCTAAGGAGACCAAGCAGTCCAAGGAACTGGAGTCAGATAATTTGTCAAAAGAACTGTGTGAAATGTAACAGCTATAGATCATTTAGGACAGAACAATGAGGATTCGTCGAGGGGGGCAGGTGTCCCACAACTCCTGGAAGAGACACTAATTGACACACCGCAACTACAGACACGATAAGTTTCTGAAATCCTGAGGCAGTCAACAGATCTTGCATATCAAGCTATGAGAGAGGTGCCAAATCATTTGCAACTATTAATCAGGCTCCCAATGAGAATTATATGCAATTTATTGACCATCTTCAAGACGCCATCAGTAAGCAGGCCGAAAACTTAGAAGCTAAGGAAGCACTAGTGTTGAGATTAGCAGTAGAGAATGCTAATGTTTGCTATCAATGTGTTATTTGCAAGTTTTCCAGTACATATTATGTGCTCCTGTGTATTGCCTCTCTGAAAATCAAGCAGCTTGTCAGGAATGTGAGTTAATTGTTTTACTAGTTGTTTTTAAGTGCACTGTAAAACCTTCTCCCACTTTTCCCATTCTCGCTGCAAGCAGCCCTGTGCCTTCCTCCCCCTCCCTCCCGCCCCCTGCTGCTCAAGGTTTTTACTTGCAAGATGGGGTCAGGAATAATTGTTTTCAGTTGTGTTCCTAAAAAATCAGTATTGGGAGGTGTTTTAAAACTTAGGAAAGCACTCGGAATTATCAGGAAGGAAGATCTTGTAAAATATTGTAATTAATGGTGGCTGCGGTATAACTTAAATGATTGGGAAAAGTGTCCGGACAATAGAATCTTGTTGCGATTAATGTTGTTTTTAGGGCGAGAAGATCAGGACAAAATAAATCCCTACAAGAGATCATTAAATCATTTCAGACAGTTTTACAGGCGGGGTGCTTTGAACTTCAACAAGCTGAGAGTTAACTGATAACACACAGGTCACAGAAAACTTGCTGAAGTCTGCAAGATGCTTTCCTAATTAACCTCTTTTCTTTGTGGGTATCTGTTTAAGTATGTTGCAATTTTGGTAGGTCTGTGCTATATGGTACGATAAGTTCACAGTCTGTTAAATTATGAGAATCCGTTGACTCAAAATGTGCATTTTGTGATAATTCAGAAGATCATGAGTAATTTAGTTCTTTACTGCGTGAATGTGATCATAAAATTTTGTGTGTAGTAGCTGTTTTTTTTTTTTTCTCTAGCATGCTAGCTTTATTCCAGCATTCAGACTTGCGCATCTCTGTGACAGGCTGTCTCTCACCTCGGTGTGCTGAATTTGGTTTTTCCGTATGCACATCATGTAAAGAATCCTGGTTTTGGAATGGCAGCTGTAGCGCACCAGATGAGACACTAAAACAAAAACAAAACAAAACAAAACAAAAGAAGGCCTTGCTCAGTCCAGGTCGGCGGGTGCGGATGGGTTTCAGCGCGCAACTGACCTTTTTTGTCAGGGAGACCCAGAGGTACCTCCACCTGGCTGAGCAGTGAGCGGCCCAAAGGTGCAATACAAAAAATTGAGATATTGTCTTAAATTGGTGTAACTGTGATCCATCTGCATATTTGAACTTGGTATATGGTTTTCATATCTGAGCTCAGTATTTTAGTTTGCATATTCATATTTGGTACCAAAAGAATCTTGTTTGGGGAGATAATTACAAAATGGGAACCGGTTCCACTGCTAAAATTCCACCTTGCCTCCCCTTAGGATGCATCCTTACACATTAGAGTAATTGCTTATATTGTTAGAAAAGCATTTAAATTGTTAAAATGCTATGATAGATGTGCATTTAGAAGAGGTTGTATTTAAAAGTTGCTAGAGTATTAACTGATTTAGATTTAGGAAAATAGAATAATGGATTTATGTTTATTATACTGGTTTATACTGTTTTTTGACATCCCTAAATTGTAAAAGGTAAATGGAGCTAAGGAATGTAACTATTGCTGAGCTACTTGAAATTGCATATAAAGTGTATTATGGCTGGAATGAAATGGGAAAACAAAAGACCAAAACATCCCAGGCCTATGTGCAGCTCATTGTAACTGAGGAGTTTACCAGAGCCTCCCACCTCGTACCAGCTGCGTGACCTTGACTATATCTGAACTGCAGGAAGAAGAGAACGAAAAAAAAAAAATGGAGAAACCTGTTTTCCCGCTGCTAAGCAGAGAAAGGGGGGCTTTACTCCCCCCGCTCTGTCCTTTTTTTTCCCTGAAGTATTGTCATCCATTTTTGTTGTGGCACTATGTGGTTTTTCGGCTTTGAATCAGGGGTTGTTGGTGTTGTTTATTTTTGCTTCTGTCTTGTTTCCTGGGTTTTGGCACACTTGGGAAAAAGAGCTCATAATTTTACCTCCTTGCTGAAGTCAGTCTTTTCACACTGGTCAGCTTTGGGGGGTCACAGTGTTCAGTGCTTCTCTGGGTCAGACTGGTACTGATTTGAGTGTGGAGTGGAGCCAGGTTGGTTTGATGTGGAGTTCAACCTGATGTGTTTTCATGCTGGGCTGTACGTCTTGCCATCTCAGATGGGGGCGAGAGGGAAGTTTTATTCCCCCCTCGCGCCCCTCCCCCAAGCAATGTTACTGCTAGAGAGCTGTAATACTGCGTGAAGGAGTCTGAGGGTGAAATTTAAAGGCATCACCAGTGGATCCATAGTTCTAATGAAACTGGAAAATTAAACCAAAAATTTTTTAATAGACTTATTCTGTGGTAATTAGTTGTAAGTGACTTCTTAGTAAATTCACCATGCTAGTTGTTGAGATCATGGGAGAGAATGAAAGAAAGGCCATTTTTTGAGACCAATGGAATGCCAAATTTGGAACAAAGTTTTAATACATGAATTCTTATATTTGCCAGAAAGTCCTATACCTCTCTTAAGTTGAGATTTGCTAAGTAAATTGTAAGCTCAAATAACGTTTTCTGAGAATTCTGTTTAGTTGCATGGCCTACAAGAAGCTGCTGGGATGCTGCAGATCTGCTTGTGCAAGGGAGAAATCTCCAAGGAAATTTCAAATGCTGTATTTCTACTAGTATTAACAGCCAATGTTTCGATAAAGCAAACACTACACTGATAGATCTGAAACAGAACTTCAATCCGGTAAGGGAAAACAATATCCAATAAATATGACAGCCAAAATGGAGTTAGAAACTTTGAGGAATGAATTTATGACAACCTTACAGGCTGGCTGCATTCGATTGGACTTGCAGATTTGTCTATAGCTACAACATAGAAACAACCTGTGGCTATTGTGGGACAGTATGATGAGATTGCTAGCAAACTGATATACCAACTGTTATGTACCAATTGTCACTCTGATCAAGAAAATGCAGGGAATGAATTTAAGTCTTAATAGGCCATGATCCTTTTGTCATATATGTACCATTTGTGAAATTTAATTCTGATTTTTTTTAATTTGTAATCTATGTCTTTATAAATTGCACTAGCTGGTTTTCTTAACAATACAGCTTTTGGCATGCATAAATGTAAATTGCTGCAGAACCTGCAGGCCTTTAACATCAGGTCATAGGCCATACTTGTATTTGGTCTGATCCTACATACTTGCAAAGTTTTTGTTGATGGTTCTGGGAAGTCTCATAAAGCTGTAGTGGTTTGGTGTGGAGATAACAATTGGCGTCATTCTGTAAAAATTATTGAAGGTTCAACCCAATTAGCAGAACTTGGCGCAGCTTTACATTACTTAGAGCTTTTTAAGGAGGAACCTCTAAATTTGATTTGTGATTTTGAGTACGTAGTCAAGATCCAACGCACATATCTGGTTCTGAATTTTTTTGTTTGTTTGTTTTTTAAAAAAAAAAGAGGGGGAAGTAGGGGAAGCACCACAAAACCAATTGTCAAAAGCATTGTATGTGATGAAACACTTTGCAAGTATGACTCAAAACCATGCTAAATCAGAAAGAACCTACATTAGTTATGGTCAAATCACTAGTCAATTAAAAAGGCCACATCAATTGATAACCTGGGGAAAAGGTTATGTTTGTGTCATTACAGGCCAAGGATTGAAGTGGATTCAACAAAGATTCAAGGGATGCAGATGGACAGGAGGGAGATAAGTTGTGAGGACTGTTTCAGATGTAAACCATGGATCCTAATTCAGTGTTACAGATGTTCGCAGACCTGGTGGTCTAGAAGCCTATTAGCAAGCAGGTGGTGTACCTTCTGTGGAGAATGGCAATTTGAACAATCAGCAGGAGATCCAAAAGGGTGATATTATGATTAGACAGTCAATGCATAGATAAGGTAGAATTATGAGATATCTCTATCATAGTAATCTAAGTTCAGCAACTGATAAAGTTTTAGAAGGGATATTAAGGTTAAGCTATTGATCTTTTAAATAGGTTAAGATAACTTTTAAGATATTAATTCAATTATTAATATATGCTGATGATATTAAGTATGTTACCCTATAAACTGCGCAGTTATAAATCTTTTAGGAATTTAAGAGAATATATTGTATTAACTTGTCTGGTTATTTTGAATCTATTAAAATAGTGTGTTAATAAGGTTGTTATAGTAGAATTAAGGTTTTAAGAATAGGCAGGTAGTTGTTTGATCTTATTAAGTAAGGTTTAACTGCATTATATATAATTATAATTATGTTGTTAATCACGTGTTCTATGTTGCAGTATATTTCAAAAATGATGCACCGTGCAGTTTAAGGGGCCTGACTAATTCAGGAAAAGAAAGGGGGAAGTGTGGATGGGTTTTGATAGATTAAGACCTATTGCTGAATTAGTCAGGCTCAAAGGTATCTCAAGGCCACTTCGAGAACAGACTCTGCTGTGAGAAAGAGGGGCGTTCCTCAATCACCGGGGTCCTGGTGTGACCTGAATCATCGGACGTATCATCAGTGACACTCCAGAGCACGGACAGCCCACGATACTCATTTAACGAATCCATGCTTGGAGCGTGGACGCGTGATTAGAATATAGTTACGTATATAAGGAGACTTGTTTCTGTAATAAATGGCTTCGCTTGATTCACATTGAATCGACTTGTTTTGCTTGGTCCTTATCTCGCTCTACAGCCAAATACTTCGAAACACTGAGAGCTGTACAGGTTGAAAAATAATCTGAGCTAACTGAGAAACATCGTAGGGAGTCATAGGTTCCATAGATAACAAACGTAACAGCTGAATAACCGCAGGGGAGTTAGGCCCGTACTGAGCAGTGGCTTTTTGCAAATCTCGAATTACTTTCCAGGAATAAGAAATGTGCTACAGAACCTCAGTCTGTGTTGCCACAGTCTGAGACAAGCTCTCCTCCTGGAGGTGACCATGGTCGTCAGCAGTCTGGGATGCTGGCAATAAGTTAGAGGGGCTGACAAGCAACAAGTGCTGTCTGCACCCTGCTGCACAAGGTACCACACCCACTGCTGCAGCACAGTGTGGGTGGGACTCACCAGCTGCACAAGCTGGTTGCTCCTCTCTGCAACTGGTGGGCAGCGACTGGTCCCAAAGGCTTTTTCAAGGCAAGGGGGTGTGGTCGCCGTCACCGTGGGAACACCCCCGCCACGTCAGCCGCTCTCTCGCAATGGCTGCCGGGGCTGCGGGGATCGGCACCCGCCGGGAATCATGCTGTCCCTGTTCGTTTCCCTTTGAGCTTCCTAATCTCGGCTGAACCTCGTGGTCGGCTGAATCCTGCCGGCTCCGGCTCTCGCTGGGCTGGCTCCGATCAGCTGACTGAATGCTAGTATCGAGTTTCAGCCGCTTTTAAACCTCCCGCCATCACCGTGGGAACGCCCCCCGCCACATCAGCCGCTCTCTCGCAATGGCTGCCGGGGCTGCGAGGATCGGGACCCGCTGGGAATCACGCTGTCCCTGTTCATTTTCCTCTGAGCTTCTTAATCTCGGCTGAACCTCGTGGTCAGCTGAACCCCACCGGCTCCGGCTCTCGCTGGGCTGGCTCCGATCAGCTGACTGAATCAAACACTGTCTATGTAGTCTTCATCTAGTAGGGATAGGAGCTGCACAATCACACATTCCACAATAGCAATGCCAAGCATAAAAAGCAAGAAACCACAAATTAACATCGTAGCAATATCTAAAAGCCATTTTCACCAATCTGTGAGTCCCAATGATTCTAGGAGAGAGCTGAACCAAGGTCCAGGCCTCAAGCTGTTAAACCAGTCCTACGGTTGCATTGCCTGGAAAAGCTGTCCAGTTTGGTGCTATTATACAAATAGGCACAGAGGTAACATTAATAACAAGTTTGATTACACAATTTTCCCCTGGTAGTATTGCTCAGGAGTTGACGCAAAGTTTTGAACTCTTCAATCAAGGTCCCATCACTTTTCCACAGCTGTCTCTCTTTCTGTTCAAGAAAAGGGGACTTGATTATTCTCCACATTGTGTTTCTTTATTATTTGTTTTAACTGATTTTCTAATATTTTCTAAGATTCAAACCAATCATTGCAAATTTAGTTCCAAATATGTATGAAACCTTGTATCAATTGCCGAGCTAAATTAGGTATATTTCTGGTTACACGCTAGCAAAAGCAGTGTTAGCCCTATACAACATATGAATATACATTTGTCCCACACCATTTCTCTCTTGTAAGATAAAAGAAAGCTAACATGCAAAATAAAAATCCCCAAACATATTAAAATAACAATATTACTAAAAGGCAACTTTTACTTCCCCCCCCCTTTTTTATTTAAAAAAAAATGAAGGGATGATCCACTGGTGCTGATCTGATGCTCTTTCCCATGGGTGTCAGTAGCATTCCATGCATAAATGTTCATTGTTGTCTTTAAAACGAGGGGTACAGTGCCAGTGGTGGGTAGTTTAATGAGGACAGGTCGGTTGGTTTTGTGGAGCGGGGTTGCTGGGTCCTTGCTTTACCTTTTCCCTGGAAGAATAGCAGGGGCTTGGAGACAGAAAGCAGTTAAGTCGGAGGCAACTCATTGAACTCATTTTTGGCTGAGTCTTGGACCACCCTGGCAGTAGGGGACTGATTTTAAAGGAATCAAGGGGAAAGGCGATCAGCAAATCCCCTTAACAGTTTCTGTGAGCCTCTTTAAATGAACGCACTGGCTGCCCCCCTGGCTCACTGACTGGGGGCTGCATGTCTGTTATCCACCCTCAGGAGTAATGGGCATCCCAGGGACAATCACTGTCCCACTGGCTCTGCTCTGCTTTCATGTCCCCCTAAGCGAGCAGTTCATTTTTATGGAGTGCCTTCTATGCCCTGATAAGCTTTTCCAAGGCCAGGGTAGACATTTCATCTGTTACATCTTGGGGAATTCCATTCTCTGTTCCCTGAGCCCACAAAAGGTTTCTCTTTGTCTCCGGGACACCTAGGGGAGGAGTTAGATTTACCTGCTGTTCCACTCTCGGTACAGCAGTTTTTGTTTCTGTGACTCCCCCCATCAGACCCATGCTACCACAATTAAGCTCTTGAGCCACCTCCACCCAAGCAACGGCTCAACCACCCTGGGGAACATACAGGGGAAGGTTTCGATGCGAGCTGCAGTCAGGAGTTCACTATCACTGCTTAGAGGAATAATTTGCTTGGAAGGGTGGGCTTCACACCAGGATTTCTACATGGTCAGAAACTGCACTGCATATCTCTCACTTTGTATATTATTTCATTTTTATTATTGCTATTTGTTTTCCTTTTCTTTTTTCACTGTTCCATTAAGTTCTTCTAATCCCAGCCCATGAATTCTGCCTTTTGTTTCCTGATTCTCCTCCCCATCCCACTGGGGCCAGGGAGGGGTGAGCAAGCAGCACATGGTTTTAGTTGCTGGTTGGGGGGAAGAGCAGGCTAAACTACTACAGTCCTTTTTGGTGCCCAACATGGGGAACAAAGAGTTGGAATAAGAACAGATCTGACCAGAGCATGTTAAAATATGCATTTACTATAGTAGTTAAGTAGTCGCTGGTCACAATGTTGCTTTGTTTGTCCATGTCAAGGTTTAAAGCAAGGTGGCAATAAACCGTGGCAGATGCTATCTGTTATCCCCTTTACCTCCTACCACCCCTCCTTTAGATTGGAAAGATTATAAGAAAGATAAGGGGAAAGGAAGAGAGACTTAGACTTCAAGTTGGAGAGTTTTAAAGGGTTTTACTAATGCTACTAATAAATAGAGAATATATACAAAATATACAAAACCAATCTCAAGTGCTCGATGTGGAGTTGGCATCACTCCAGCAGCGGCAGAGCTGGGTGTGTGGAGCTGGCGTGGCTCCAGCAGGTGCAGGTCAGGCCCCCAGAAGTCATGGATGGGACTTCACAGCAAACCGGAACCTGGTTGCAGGGATGCAGGGCCTGAGGCCTGTAGATCACAGGCAGACAGACAGGGTCCTCTCTAGATGCCGGCCATGGTCGGAGAGAGCGTGACCCTCGTGATCACCCTCTTATATAGGGGGCATGACGATTATGGGATGGAATACTTCCGTTGGTCAGTTCTAGTCACCTGTTCCATCCACCTCTCCTCAAACATGCCCCTCTCACAATGGAACATGGGAAAACTTATCAGTCTTTCTTGGCTACCATAGTACTAAATCTAAACATGAGCTTCTTCAGCATTCTGTTGGTCTCTTATCAGCACCGAGTACAGCATCCTAGGAAATATGCAGGCTAAAAATCAGAATAGTACAGCAACCTAGAAGAACTTAGCTGAAAGAAAAATCACTAAAAGAGAACCGGTCTTGCTTTTAACAAAACCAGGACAGTCCACATGGCTGTGTTATGTAAATTCTTATATGCACTATGTATTCCCTGTGGTGCTGTTTATTTCTGTGAGAAGGGTTAGGTTTATCATATTGCTGTCCTGTGTAATATCAACTTATGAGATGGTGACATCTCTTGCTGTGTGGTTCTACTGGTAATTTTATGCAGCACTGTAATTTCCATACCTCGGGCACCATTTCTCAGAACTGATTAAGAATTGCATCCAATCTATGGGAAAGAGGGGGGAGGAGGTGAAATTTTCCCTGCTTTTTCGCCTCCCTTTTCTCCTTCAGCCTAGGTACAACATTTTTTGAAAACTTTGAACACCCTGGGGATATCCAGCTAGCATGCTCTTATTGCTTCGTCTCCTGAATGTATCTCAAGTAATGTACATGACCATCCAGATGGTCATGTTACTATTGATCTTCCTTTATCATCCAGGTGGCTGGAACTGCACATCTTGCTTTCCCACATTTTACTTTCCAACATGTTCCTGCTTGAAGCCTTGAAATACAGATGAACACAGCAGGCCCTGTGATCTTCTACCAGGGCTGAATTGCTGCAGCACCTGCATCCCCACTTGTGTCACCTCTGCCTGGGAGCTTAGGTACTACTTCAGAGATTCCCCAGTAGCGAGGTAACTAAAATAAATTTACTCTTTGCGATTACATTCATGGCCTCTGGCTGCTTCTTGTGACGAGCCTGTGTTGGTTCACACAACCCACTTAGGGAAAGTTGCTCTGCAATGGCAGTGTTGGACTGTGATGAGATCAGTCACAAGAGCAGATGCTTGTTCAGACTGATTTCCCATATATGAACACTCGGTGATCTTTATCAGGGAAAATACTTTAAAAATGTGACTGTGTAGCAAATTTCAGAAAGATTAAGTATATAGGGTGAAAATTCTAGTTTGAAGTGATAATCGTATCCCACTGTGAGGCTCATTAAGAAGCCAAAATTACTATTTATACATACAAATGAGGCTATTTATGTTTATTTTTTTATTTCTTGCAGTGACGTCTTCCATCCTTGTCTTGTTGAAGTCAATTTTAAAAGCAACCACTGACTCCCCTGCTGCAGAGCTATGTACAAGAGCCAAAAATTAGTTGAATTTGTAGAATCACAGAATGTCAGGGATTGGAAGGGACCTCGAAAGATCATCTAGTCCAATCCCCCCGCTGAAGCAGGAACTCCTAGATGAGGTTACGCTAGTTAAAAAAACAATTATACAGACCTTCCTTTTCAAAGAAGCATTTAATGATCATTTGCTGACATTTAACAGCTACATAAAAAATATCCAAAATCATAATACTTGCTGCATGTCAAAGCATCTAAATAATGTCCAATTACTAAAATACATTATTCACCATTGAGACAATTATATTCTCATATAAAGCTTGTTACTATAATTAAGCTCCCAAGTTGTCAGTGCTAATCTGTCTCTTTCGGCATCTTATTTCCTGCTTAATGCAGTAAAATTATCACAAAAGTCTATTTATCACTTAGTAGGTATCTCCAGTTTCACTGGACAGTAAAAAAAGGAAATGTTTCATTTGTATTTAAAATGAAAAATTAAAATGAAAATTATACTTTATATTAATAAGAATATCTAACTTGTTCTCCAAACTTTCAGCTTCTAAGATGTTCACATTCTCCTATGTTTCTAGCAAACTTGGGTGGAAGAATTAAAAAGACTATTGGCAGAATCAGTGGAAAAAGAGCAGCTACAAGGAAGTTGAAGAGAATTCTTTTGAGAGTTTTGGGGACTGAGGAGAAAATAAGTATATTTTTTTAGGCATGTAGTATTTTACTATATACTTAATCGCAATTATTGTAGATAAATAAAGATTTTGAATTATTTCATGTTGCATTAACAGAATGACTAAAAATTCAGATCAAAATACTAATGAGAGATGACAAATATTCATGTTTATCAATGGATAAAACTGAAATTCCAGCTTTTAACTTGTTATACAAGAAATAAGGCACTGTAGAAAACCTAGGACAATGTCCCTCTCACTACTGATTTAAACTGAGGAAGAAAACTAGCTGGTATATGTGGCATTCTTTGCTGAGCACAGTTTGTACCTATAAGTGAAAGGTTAGTACTCAGTCACCAAGACAACAACCCAAATATTATTTCTTTTAAAAACCTAGAGTAGTAGCTCATACTTGTCCATTAGCCACTATTTTTTTTTTCTGTTTTATTTAATGAGATCTTTTAACCAAACTTTGATGCTGTCTGCCTGGTCATTCTGCCTCTAAACAGTGCAAAAACAGATTTCCCTGGCACTTGCCCATGTGTATATTGCCTGGCCTTTGCAAACAGAGAACTGCAGAATAGGCACCCATATTTTTCTAGAACAGAAAGATATAAACATAATCCGAAGTGTAGAACAAAGTCTAACACCAGCTTTTTACTGATGAAAAAATGTTCACTGCAAATCACCCACAATAAATGATATAATGAAGACTAACTTAACCAAGAGAAGAGAGCAAATTCAGTTCTGATATTTTACCTGTGTGTGTTCTGTAGCAAATAGCAATTGCATTCTCTATAAACAGTGGTTATTCTGAGAAATACAAATGTGTGTTGCAAAAATAAGAAAGGACAAATTTGCACTTTACATTGAACAGGGCTTACATGTTGGCCATACAGTACTTCCCCCCATCAGCATGTGGTCAGTGTTCCAAAATAAGATTTTGAATTATTTCATGTTGTGTTAACAGAATGACTAAAAATTCAGGTCAAAGTTTGTTCCATTTCACGCTTACTGCTGTAGCATTTCAGGTGCCCTTATTAATTCAAAAACTGTTGTACCTAGGCTGAAGGAGAAGAGGGAGGTGAAAAAGCGGAGGAAATTTCACCTCCTCCCCCATCTTTCCCATAGACTGGATGCAATTCCTAACCAGTTCTGAGAAATGGTGCCCGAGGTATGGAAATTACAACAATGCTGCATGAAATTACAACAATGCTGCATAAAATTACCAGTATAAATGCACAGCAAGAGATGTCACCATCTCATAAGTTGATATTACAATAGTCATTAGATTTTTGGAAAGTCAGGAGAGAAATTCCTTGGTGTCCCATGTTTGACAAATTTGAAAGCCAGAAGATTCAGATGCAAAAGCCAAAGTTTATGGTATAATTTTTTCATAAGTACTTCCTTCCCTTCCTCTTGTAATTCTCCAAAAAATCCACAACACAATACTGATGGTTAAGCTGCCTATCCTGATCTTGGGGATAAAAGAAGTAAAGGGGAAGTGAAGACAGAGAAGTGGAAATAGAAGAAAGAATTAAATGAGGAAAAATGGTACAAGAAGGAAAAAATATTTCTCCCTGCCTCGTTCTACATGTTAATGTAACTGCAAAGCACGATCATTTTTACTTTTCTCTTTTTTTAACTTTTGTGGAGATAATTGTCTTGAATGCCCAATATGGAGTTGGTGTCACTCCAGCAGCAGCAGAGCTAGGAGCTGGCTTGGCTCCAGCAGCTGCAGGGCAGGCACCTGGAAGTCATGGGTGGGACTTTACAGCAAACCGGAAACTGGATGAAGGGACTGCAGGGCCTTGGGCCTAGCATCACAGGCATGGGTGACAGGGTCCTCTCTAGATGCTGGCCATGGTCGAAGAGGCTGAGACCCTTGTGATTTCTGCTCTTATATAGGGTGTATGATGATTATGGGATGGAATACTCAGTTGGTCAGTTCTAGTCACCTGTTCTGTCCACCCCTCCTTCCAAATATGTCCCGTTATCAGTTAACTGTGGTAGGAGTTCCTGCTGTATTCAGTTCTGGCTGGCTAAATATCAGTGTATTTCAAATAAAACTGTATACTAAAAAAAAAAAAAAAAAAAAAAAAAAGTTTCAGCTTTTGAAACTTTTTCAGTACTGCTTAATGAAACCTGTTATTTTTCAGGGCTACAAAATAACCTTTGTATAACATAATTTTGTGGAGAATGAAGAATTTGCACGGTAAGTCTCTTTGAGTGCAACGGGTGGACCGGCGAGGACAGGACAGAGACTCGGGCTCAATATGAGTTTAACATCAATGCCCTTCAATGAACGTTTTAACAACACATTGAATATCAGTGTCCCCCAATACACGTTTTAACAACCCTTATATACTCTTTACTTAGTGGTCACCCGACAAGCGCAGGCTGTGATTGGTTACTCTCTGCAGTCACGTGTCCTCCCCCTATGGTGATTAGCTGCAGGGCACTGTCCACGAGCTGTTCACACACAGTGACGACAGCGCCCCTCCTGCAGCCTGGGTTGAGGATAGACCAGCTTCTTTTTACTTAAGCGACTTCCATTCTGTCTTTGGTGTCTCCAGACAACCCTCCGTGCAGGTCCTGGCCTACACCTCAGCCACATCAAGCTCTGGCTTGTTCACAACACACAGCCCATGTCCTCTTTCTTCCAAAAACTCTCCACATAATTTTGTCTCTGCTATTTTTTTCTTTAATCTTTAACTTTTGAAGAGCAAAAGACTGACTTTCTGGAATGAGCCCAAATAATTTAAAAAAATGACTTCTTATTAAAAGTACATAAATATCTCCCCCCAAAAAGACAAAGAAATGCATATATTTGAAAGTGCTTCCAGATTCAGTAGACACATAAATTAAATGCTTTGTATAACCCATTAAATAAAGCTTCCTTTTCTAGTTTTCTACTAAATAATTTGTACTGGAAAATAGCTTTATAATGTGGTGTCAAGCCTGAAAATATAATGAATTCAAGCTTTGTAATGTGGTCCCAAATGTGTAATACAGTGCAATAGGCAAAGCTTTTGAAAATACAGTAGCATAGACCAAGAACATGTGCCTCACTCAGTTGACAGTCAACAGAATAAAGCCATTTTTGTATGAAGTTTGGAAAGTAAACCTCTCATCAGCACAATTCTTAGCACTTGGCAGTTTCTCACAGAAGGGACAAAAAGCCTTAGAAAACTTTCACATATAGAAAACTTAGTGAGGTCAGCTACTAAACTTGTACAGAGGTTTAGAAAATTTTGTTTCAATTTGTCTCCAGTGATCTCCGGTTTATCTTTTGAGTGTAGTACTTCCATCAGTGCTTAACTCCATTTATGTCCCTACAACCTTTGTGTTCCCCTCTAGGTCCATCCTCTTTGCTGTCAAAGACAGACCATTTCCTCCTGAACATCCCACTATAACTTTTGTTTCCCACCATCTAGCTTTATCTATAAGCTCTCAGGACCCTTTATCTCTTGACTCTTTTTTTTTTTTTTTTTTTGGACATGGGAAGTATTTATAATCATCTGTAATTAACTAAAATTTCACAATTTCACACCAAAAACACAGTTAAAGTGATCACATACATTATTTTATGAAATAAAAACCAGAAGCTCAAAAAAGGAGCAAGAGATTAATGCAAAAAGCTAAGTGAATAAAGTGAATAAACAAGAACTCTTTAATTAAGAAAAATGTGTTCTTCACAATACTCTCCAATACTGCTCATAGACCTGTAGGATTTCCATCACTCAGAATTACTCCAGCTTGATAGGAAGAATCAAGTATGATGTTCAGGTTGGTTTCCTACAAACTTTCTACTTGCACAGTTATGCTGAATTCCAGTTTGGCAGGCTGATGTCCTGCTGCATAATTAATCTCAGATCTTTTTACTGCAAATGTTCTTTTTTACTGGTCAATAAACAATTCATGGAAATTTGGAACTAGCCATGAAGAGATAAGAGGAAGATGTGTTTATTCCCCCCAAATCAAAGCTGGACTCTAGATGCAGAAAAACATACTGTTTCTTAGATGCAGTTTAAGATAAAGCTTTCTACATGAATTACTGGCACTAATAACTTATGTTTCCTACCTACAGCACATGAAGTATATCTGTGATTTTAAGATATCTATCTGGCCCAGTCCTGTTCAGGAAATACTCTGGGATTACCAGGGGTTCCATAAAGAACCTGTTATTCCTCCTTTCAAACATCCGTATGAACTTCACAAAAGTATCATGGGAGATTAACAGCGTGGAAATTTTATTTTCTTGTGTGGACACCACTTGTCCAGGGTAAACTGAAGTTTGCAAAGCTAAGGTCAGTTTTGGTGATATTTAAGAGTGACTCAGTTCTCTGAGGTCAACAGGAGCTGCAAGTGCTAAAAAAGGACCTGATAAAAAGACACAAAAGAACCTCGTGCCACCAGTTTATGCCCCACAGTGCTCCTAGAACTTTTGTAAATACATGTTACCTTATCATAGATTTATCATCAGCTTTACCCAAGTAGCACCTTAACTACAGTTTCATCAACAGAGTGGCAGTAGATCACTTTCAGCTTTTCCTTCCAGCCCAGCTATGAAGCAGCATGACAGTGCTGATGCTGCACCTTTTTTATTCATTCTTTGGTCTATAACTCTTTAGATACTGCAGTTGCCTTTGTCTAAAACAGACTTTTCTAAGCTGTGCTGAGATAAAGAGGACCAACTCTCAGCAGCTCACTTCAGAAGTGTTGGAGGAAGCATGCTTTCTAAAGGGAAACACATTTAATGATCAATGATTTGAGTCTGATGCCTGTTTATAAATGAAATGCTCAAAAATTATGTTTGATAACTCTTTAGAGCTCCTGGGGGACATCAAACTGACAGAGACTGAGAGGAAAGTGCTCACTAAACCCATATCAGGTACCTATCTCAGCATCTTTGCACTGTCAGCTTAGACAGCTAATCCCTGCCTGCTCACTCCATCCTGAGGAGGCCAGTATTGTGGTGCTCTCTGGTGTATCTGCTGAGATGTGGCACAAGCATATGTACTAAGAATGGGACTGACATAAACTGGGCAACACAATGCTCTGCTAAAATAACAACAGCGAGTGCTCTGCTTCTGTTCAGAGCATAGGGTATAGGACTGCTGAATTGATTCCTATCTAATGCTGGCAACTACATTATATTTTTAATGGTAAACAATTCCATATTAAAGCAACCTTTTGCTCTGACTATTCTGACTGGAAGGCTGTTCTAATTTCTCATTTTTCCAGCGGTAGGAACTTTCTGCTTTCAAACACACATTTATTTCTTGCTAGTTCGTATGTCAAAAGCTTTTAAGCTAGAGAACAAAGTAGTTTTAAAAGTGCTCTAGAAGTAAAAGTGAAAACATTCAATTTCAAAATGCTACTGTCTAAAGCCCTAAACATTTTTCAGTAACAGTTTCAATACTCTCTCTCCCCCCTCTTCCCTGCCCCCCCTCTGACTATTAGAAATCTTTATAACCTATTTAGGTTAGACTTTGTTATCATCATTAATTGTCAACATCAATTTTGTTCTTTCTGAACACTTGATAGGACTTTTGTCTCATAACAGAAATAGCACATAGCCATGCAAGTAGACATGCATATGGTTTGCAATTGCTTAAGCGATCATAAATCTGTTGTTTATGAAGATCACAATGCTTGACTGTCTATTAATAGATTTTTAATAACTGATTTCTGAGGCTTTCAAGAGAAAAAGTCTAAAACCATGCTATTTGAGTCACTTGACTTACTAGTCTGGTTATCTTAAAAAAATGCTTTAGCTGAAACATAAGCTGAAACATTATTAACAACATAAAACAACCTTTTAACATGATTTTTTTTTGTTTCTGGCTTCCTCTTACTGTTTCTTCTCACTAAGTTCCCCTTCAAAAACTCTGGAAGGTTTGTTTCAATCAGTTTCTGTCAATTTTTTTTTTAATCTCTGACTAGAAATTTTTCCTTAGCTTATCACATTGATTGCCACTGCAACACATTCAGGTGTTTCTTTCACAAAGCACTTCCGTACCACTTCTCTAAAAGAAGGCGGCATTCAGACAGGTATGAAAGGAAAACAGTCTTTCAAAAGCCATTAGTGACTCCATGTGTGAGACTTGTATAGCAGGCCCATCAGAAACTATAGTGACTCCATAGGGACAGGATTAGCAAGGTCTCTTGAGCTCTCAATATCTCAGTTTCAAGTCTGAGGCTCAAGGCTCTAAAAGCAAGTTGTGGCCATTACAAGAGAAACATAGATACTGCAAAATCAACTACTGCTATGTTATGTGTCTCTTCTGTTCCCACCATCTGCAAAATCAAACCAAAACTGATAAATTATATATCCCAACAAAATCAAAATATTCAATCACTTTGTAACGAGTTGCAGGTATATATTTAACAAGAACTGAGAAGGGAAAGAATGACTCTCAGGCCTGTATCATTCTCCACATTAGCATGGTTTGATGAAGAAACTTCTCAGGCCTAAACCACCTCAGCTGCACCTAGGTCTCCATTTTAAGAACTTTGAAACAAGCATTTTAACAATATTAAAAAACAACAACAAAGAAACAAACAAAAAACCAAACACCAACAGAAAACCTCATTCAAACTGGTATATCAAAGAGCAAGAAAAAAAAATCAAGTCTAAAGTTTTACTATGTCTAAAAAGGACAGAGATAAGCAGCTTTCTGATTTTTTTTAAATTAATATATCCTGAAGGAATTCAAATTTTGGGTTATAAAAATGATTCCTAATTGTAGATCTTCTAATTGCAATTTCACATTTTAAAAATAGCTTTCTTAGATCTTTTGTAGAAGAAATAGACCACATACTACACAAATGCAGCTACAGATAAAACAGCCTAAACATTTGAGAACATGGTTTTCCTGTAAAGCTAGACATCTGTTCCTTTATGAAACAGACATTTTTCTTAAAAACAAACAAACCAAACCAACCAAACAAAACAAACAGAGATGAAAATCCCAGAGAAAAGTAAAGTGGTCTATTTGTTTTAAAAAGACCACATGCACATGATTCTACATTTTATTCCCACCTTGCACTGAAAAAACTGAGCACATTTTCTGCATGGATAATGCTGTTTTGAGAAAGAAATTAAAGAGGCTCAAACTACAAAACAGTCAACTGAGAAGGAAGCTATAATATACCTTCACAGAAAAAGGTAAGCCAAGGTCTTCAGCTCAGAAATTAGGAAATTTTCAAAGAGTAAGTTTTATATTCAGGACTACTTAACCTTAAAAAAAAATGATAGCAACCAAAAATTACTTCACACATTTACAAGGTTTAAAAACATCATACTAGCCATATCAGAAATTAAACTGAAGAGCTATAGGCTATTGTTGCACAGGTGGTCACAATGTTGCCCCTAAAACAGGGGCCATCCTTTTGAAATGTTCATTAAGTTCATTTAGTTAATGACTTTGAGCTTCACTTATCACAACAGCCTGCCAGGACAGGAAAGATGGTGTATCTAGTGCAGGTCATGATCATGGTTTGTGGGTTAAAGACATAACTTTGAAGACGTTGCCAGGCACCACTTGTTGAGGCCAGCTCTGGTTTCATCACCACTGCATTAATCTGAAAGACACTTATTGAACACTGTTAGTATGGCATATAGCATCATGTAGCAATTAACATTAACATTCAATATTGAATGTTCTCACCTAAAATCAAATCCCCTTGAGGTACACATGGAACTTCTCCATCCTTCGGCATTGCTCACCAAGTGCTTCCAGGTCCTTGGGCAAAAACAATCCCACGAATGGGTTTGCCTTTGTCTGAGGCAGGAGTAACCCAGACTGCCTTTCCCAACATATTTTTCATGTGTACTACAGGGATTTTATCTCTTTCTACAGTATGTAGAATTTCTGATTAGGCAGGCCTGGTTCGATTGCTTGATCCTCTAGTGTTGACCAGCCCAGTGGCTTTTGCTAAATATGAATCCCAGTTTTTGAGGGTTCTGCCACCCATTGCCCTTAGTGTCATTTTTAACAGATAGTATTCCAGGCTGTAGCATGGGGTATGGCAATATGTTTCCAGCCATCCGGCGGTTGCTTCCACCATTGTAAGTACATAGTGCTTACCTTGGAGGGTTTGTGGAAGTGTAATATAATCAATCTACCAAGCCTCTCCACACTTAGACTTCAGTCATCGCACTCCATACCATATGGGCTTTAACTATTTGGCTTGTTTGATTTCGGCGCATGTTTCACATTCATGAATAACCTGTGAAATAGTGTCCATAGTCGAGTCCACCCCATGATCATGAGCCCATTTATATGTTGCATCTCTTTCTTGATGACCTGAAGCATCATGGGCCCAACAAGCCAGGAAAAGTTCACCTTTATGTTGACAGTCCAAATCCACCTCAGCTACTTTATTAGCAGCCTGATCCACTTCCTGTTTGTTTCGATGTTCTTCAGCTCGACTTTTAGGCACCAGCATCTACATGATGTACTTTTACAGGCAGGCTCTCTAGCCGGGCAGCAATGTCTTGCCACAGTGTGGCAGTCCAAATGGGTTTACCTCTGTACTGCCAGTTGCTCCTCTTCCATTGCTGTAAGTACCCCCACAGGGTACTTGCCACCATCTGTGAGTGAGCGTAGAGATAAAGTACTGGCCACTTTTCTCATTCAGCAATTTTCAAAGCCAGCTGGATAGCTTTCCCTTCTGCGAATTGACTAGATTCACCTTGTCCTTCAGTGGCTTCTGTGACACATCATGTGGGACTCCACACACCAGCTTTCCACCTCTGATGTTTTCCTACAAGATGGCAGGATCCATCTGTGAACAGCACATACTGCTTTTCATTCTCTGATAGTTTATTATATGGTGGGGCTTCTTCAGCACGTTACTTCCTCTTCATCTAATGACATTACAAAGTCTTCACTTTCTGGCCAATCTGTAATCACTTCTAAGATCCCTGGGCGATTGGGACTTGCGAGGGTGAAAACTCATGAACTCCACACAATTCAATATGAATTCAAGCAAAGCCATTTATTACAGAAACAAGCCTCCTTATATATGCAGTTATTTCCTGATCACGCGTCCACGCTCCAAGCATGCATTAGCTGATTGGATATTGTCCATGTTCATGAGCTGTCCACGCGCCTGAGTCTCACTGCTGTTTTTCAGGGTGCTGTTTTTCAGCCTTCAGGCTGACCTTGAGATTCCTTTGGCTAGTTCAGAAATAAATCTCTATCTAATAGAAACCCATCCACACAACAACCTCAAGAAAATCCCTCAAATCTCCCACAGGGACTCCCTATTCAAGCTCATTGTGTGATCAGTGCAATCCACTTACTCCACGTAGCATTGTGCCCTGGTTTTGTTAAAAACAAGACCGGTTTATCTTTTAGTGAATTTTCCTTTCAACTAAGTTATTCTAAGTAACTGCACTGTTCTGAATTTAGCTGCATGTTTTTCCAGACACTGCGCTCTGGAGCTGATAACATTAACAATGGTATGCAGATGAGTCCCATGTTTAGACTTATCGCTATGGCAGACAAGGTTACTGATAAAATTTTGCACGTCCCATAAGTGAGAGGGGCGTATTTGCAAGGAGGGGCAGACAGAACAGGTGACTAAAATTGACCATCTGAGTATTCCATCCCATACACGTCATATACCCTATAAAAATGGGAGATCATGAGGGTCAAACACTCTTCAACCATGGCTGGCATCTGAAGAGGACCCTGCCTGTCGTGCCTGCGATCCAAGGCCTGGTTCCAGACCCTGCATCCCTGAATCCAGTTCCGGTTTACTGTGGAGTCTAGCCCAGGACTTCCGGGTACTTGCCCTGCAGCCACTGGAGCTCCACTGCCGTGGGCAATGGTGCACTACCCCGGGAAATTCAAGATTGATTTTGTATATTTTGTATTATTTTCTCTATTTATTAGTAGCATTAGTAAAGCATTTTAAACTTTTCCAAATTGCAAGTCTCTCTCCCTTTTCCTCCTATTCTCTTTCCTAGTGGGGAGAGCAGGGAGTTAGCATAGAGCATTTGCCACGGTTTATTGTTGCCCTGCAGTAAACGGTGACAACATGTCTACATCGGTTGCATGATGTGTAGAGTGAACCTTCCCTTTGAGCATCCAGCCAAGCACCAGCAGTCAAGGTGCCAGGAGAGGCTGTGCTTCAGTACCAATCATTCTGAAGCAGCTTGGACCCCTTCATATGCTGCTAGTATGTCTTTTTCAGTTGGAGTATAGTTGGCTTCAGATCCTTTGTATCCTCTACTCCAAAAACCTAAGGGTCGACCATGAGTTGCTGCTGCTGCTTTCTGCCAGAGGCTCCAGGTAGGGCCATTATCTCTGGCTATGGTGTAGAGCACATTTTTAGCATCTAGTCCTGTTCAGACTGGTCCAAGGGCTACTGCATGGGTTATTTCACACTTAATTTGTTCAAAGGTTTGTCGTTGTTCAGGGCCCCACTCAAAATGGTTCTTTTTCCAAGTCACTCCATTGAGAGGGCTCACAATCTGAGTGTAGTCAGGAAGATGCATTCTCCTAAAACCCACAATGCCCAAGAAAGTTTGTGTTTCCTTTTTATTAGTAGGTGGAGACATAGCTGCTTTGTTGCTGATCACATCCATTGGGATCTGATGATGCCCATCTTGCCATTTTATTCCTAAAACCTGGATCTCTCATGCAGGTCCCTTGACCTTGCTTCATTTTATGGGAAAAACAGTATTCAAAAGAATCTGAATTACTCTCTCAACTTTCTCAAAAACTTATTTTGCCCTGTCGTCCCATACAATGATGTCATCAATATATTGCAAGATTTCTGGAGATTTGCCTTGTTCCAGTGTGGTCTGGATCAGTCCATGGCAGATGGTAGGACTGTGTTTCCACCCCTGGGGCAAGCGATTCCACATGTACTGGATGCCCCTCCAGGTGAAAGTAAACTGTGGCCTGCACTCTGCTGCTAAAGGAATAGAGCAAAATGCATTAGCAATGTCAGTTGTGGCATACCACTTGGTTGCCTTTGACTCCAGTTCAAATTGCAGTTCTAGCATATCAGGCACAGCAGCAGTCAATGGTGGCATAACTTCATTCAGACCATGATAGTCTACTATTAGTCTCCACTCTTCACTAGCCTTATGCACTGGCCAAATTGGGCTGTTAAAAGTGTTAAAAGTGAGTGAATCTTACTGATCCCACCCTGACTCTCCAGTTGATGAATCAACTTCTGGATAGGAACCAGAGAGTCTCAGTTGGTGCGATGCACAGTCATGGTAGCAATTGGCACCTGCTGGTCGTCAGCCAACAACAATCCTAGAACAGAATGGTCCTCTGAGAGACCAAGCAAAGTTGAAAGCTATTCAATATTCTCAGGGTCCACAGCTGCTATGCCAAATGCCCACTGATACCCTTTTGGGTCCTTAAAATACCCTCTCCTGAGGCAGTCTATACCTAGGATGCACAGAGTATCTGGGCCAGTCACAGTGGGACGCTTTTACCAGTCTTTCCCAGTTAGGCTCATTTCGGCCTCTACTACAGTCAGTTCCTGGGATCCCACAGTCACTCCGGAAATACTTATGGATTTCATTCCTTTATAGTTTGATGGGATTATTGTGCACTGAGCACCAGTGTCTACCAAAGTTCTATACTCCTGGGAGTTTGTTGACCAGGCCATCGTATCTGCACAGTCCAGTAAACTCTGTTGTCCCTTTCCTTCGCCTGGTTGGAGTCAAGGGCCCTCTAATTTGTGTTATGCACCTTCTATGGGTACAAATTTGAAGTTCCTTTAAAAGGATCAGAATCTCTTCTGCCCCTTCTGGAAACTGAAGCAGCCATTTTCCTAGGAGTTTTTCCTTCTAACTCACATACTTGTTCCTGTAGTACTGAGGTAGGTTTTTCATCCCACCTCCTCATGTCTTCTCCCTGATCACATAGGAAAAACCACAATGTGCCTCTCTTTGTGTACTACTTCTGTAAGTGAGATGATTGGGAGAAGTGGCTGGAGAATAGAACCGCGAAGTATAAAACTTTGTTGCAAATTATGTTGTTTTTAAAGTGAGAAGAGCAAGACAAAAATATAACTCTGCAAGAGATCATTAAATCATTGCAGACAGTTTTAGAGGTGGAATGGTTTCAACTTCAACAAGCTGAGAGAGAATTGACTGATAACACGCAAGTCACAGAAAACTTGCAGAACAGTCTGCAATATGCTTTTCATTATTAACCTGTTTTCTTTGTAGATATCTGTTTAAATATATTACAGTTTCAATAAGTCTTTGCCTGTTATATGGTACAGTAAGTTCACAGACTGTTAAATCATGAGAATCCATGGACTCAAAACATTTTGTGATAATACAGAAGACTATGCATAATTTAGCTCTTTACTGTGTGAATGTCATGATAAGATTTTGTGTGTGATAGCTATTACTTTTCTTTCTAGCATGCTAGATTTATTCCAGCATACAGACTTGTGCAACTCTGTGATAAACTGTGTCTCATCTCGGCGTACTAAATATGGCTCTTTTGTATGCATGCTGGGTAAAGGATCCTGTTTTGAGGATAACAGCTGTAGCACCCCAGATGAGACGCTAATAAAAGCCTTGCTCAGTCCAGCTTGCTAGAACGGCAGGGGGGCAGGTGCCGAATGGGCTTTAGCATGCACTGACCTGTTTTGTCAGGGAGACCCAGCGGTACCTCTACCTGGCTGAGCAGTAAGCGGCTCAAAGGTGCAATGCTAAAATCAAGATATTGTCTTGAATAAGTGCAATTGTGATCCATTTGCATATTTGAACTTGATGTTTGGTTTGCATATCTGAGCTCAGTATTTTAGTTTGCATATTTATATTTGGTACCAAAAGAATTTTGTTTGGAGAAATAATTGCAAAATGGGAACCGATTCAACTACTGAAATAACACCTTGCTCACCCTTAGGATGCATCCTTACATATTAGAGTAACTTTGTGGGGGAATCCTCAGATAAAAGAAAGTTTGAAACCATACTGCATTCACTTGTGGCTTGAATGTGGGATTCTGGGTTATAGTGCTATATTGCAATTATTGTTGTTCTGCAGAACTTTGGAAAAAATAGGATGAAGTACAGTACTGTAAGTTAATTTGCTCTTATTGTTATCTACGAATTTTGAGACCAGAAAAGAATTTAAGCTGTTAAACTCTGACTCACATTGAATTTATGTGCTAGTTGAAGATATGGGAAAGAAAAGTAAATGCTATGATGGATGTGAACTTGGGAGAGGTTGTATTTAAAAGTTGCTAGAATATGAACTGATTTGGATATAGGAAAATTAAAGTAATGGATTGATGGTTAATATCCTGTTTATTGATATCTGTATTGATATTGATAACCTGTTTATTGATATCCTGTTTATTGATATCTGTAAGAAATTGCAACAGGTACTCTACATTGGTGAGGCCACACCTGGAGTATTGTGTTCAGTTCTGGGCCCCTCAGTTCAGGAAAGATATTGAAGTGCTGGAGCGGGTCCAGAGAAGAGCAACAAGACTGGTGAAGGGACTTGAACATAAGACCTATGGGGAGAGGCTGAGGGAGCTGGGGTTGTTTAGTCTGGAGAAGAGGAGGCTTAGAGGTGACCTCATCACTCTCTATAACTACCTGAAGGGAAGTTATAGCCAGGTGGGGATTGGTCTCTTCTCCTAGGCAGTTAGCAATAGGACAAGGGGGCATGGGCTTAAACTCTGCCAGGGGAAATTTAGGCTGGATATTAGAAAGAAATTCTTTCCAGAGAGAGTGGTCAGGCATTGGAATGGCCTGCCCAGGGAGGTGGTGGACTCGTCATCCCTGGAGGATTTTAAACTGAGATTGGACATGGCACTTAGTGCCATGATCTAGTAAATGGACTAGAGTTGGACCAAGGGTTGGACTCGATTATCTCTGAGGTCTTTTCCAACCCAGTCGATTCTGTGATTCTGTGTGATTCTGTAAATGGGGCTGAGGACTGTAACTATTGCTCAGCTAATTGGAAATGCATATAAAGTGTATTATGGCTGGAATTAAATGGAAAAATAAAAAAGCAAACTATCCCAGGCCTGTGCTGTACAGCTTGAACATAAATTTCAGGCCTGTGTCAAGCTGCAAGATAAACTCAGCTCCTTGTAACCGAGGAGTCTGCCAAGGGCTGGCAGCTCCCACTTGGTGCCAGCGATTACACCACCTGCGTGGCCTTGCCTGTATCTAAACTGCAGCGTGAAGAAAGAAAAAGTAGAAAAACCTGGCTACCCACTGCTAAAGCGGCGAAAGGGTGGCTTTATTCCCCCCGCCACAGCAATGTTGCTGCTGGAGAACTGTAATACTAAATGAAGGAGTCTTAGGGTGAAATTTAAAGGCATTCCCAGTAGATCCGTAGTTCTAATGATGCTGGGAAATTAAACAAAAAATCTGGTAATAGACTTATTCTGTGGTAATTAGTTCTAAGAGACTTCTTAGTAAATTCACTGTGCTAGTTTTTGAGGTTATGGGAAAGAAAAAAAGAACGACCATTTTTTGAAACCAATGGAATGCCAAATTTGGAACAAAGTTTTAACAGATGAACTCTCTCCAGCATCTCAGTGTCTTTCCTATGGTGATGGGGCGAAAACTGAACATAGTATTCAAGATGGGGCCTCACCAGCGCTGAGTACAAGGGGATGATCACTTCCCTAGTCCTACTAGCCACACTATTCTTGATACAACCAGGATGCTGTTGGGGACTTTGCTCCCCCAGTCCCTGTCTTGCATTTCATTTTCCACTCAAGAAGTGTGGGAAGAGAGCTTGCCAGTGAAGACTGAGGCAAAGAAGTTGTTGAGTACCTCAGCCTTCTCATTTGTTGTTGAGTTTACCAGTCTTGCTCGTTAGGGGGCACTCTTCCTTTGACCTTCCTTTTCTGGTTGACATGCCTGTAGAAGCCCTTCTTGTTATTCTTGTGTACAGCTTTTCATCCATCAGTATCCCCAAGTCCTTCTCCACAGGGCTGCTCTCAATCCCTTCATCCCTCAGCCTTTATTAATACTGGGGGTTGCCCAGACCCAGATGCAGGATCTTGCACTTGGCCTTGTTTAACCTCATGAGGTTCACGTAGGCCCACTTCTTGAGCTTGTCCAGGTTCTTCAGGCGTGTCAGCTGCACCACTCAGGTTCATGTGGCTGAGGGTGCACTCAATCCCACTGTCTATGCCATTGATGAAGATATTAAACAGTACTGGACCCCTGAGGGACACCACTTGTCACTGATCTCCATCTGGACACTGAACTGTTGACCACTACCCTCAGGTTTGCTCAGTCTCATACTGACTCAAAGTTTCTATGTATATTTTGCCAAAATGAGATTATTTTTATCTCATTATTAACATCTGAGAATGAGGTAAAAGCTAGTTGTTTAGGCTTCTTCTATAGTTAAAGACGAGGGCGAGTTTCTCCAGGAACTGATTCTTCATATCTTAAAATAGTTGTTATGAACTGTTCTCTGGAGAAGCTCCAGAGGTTTTAAGGACAGACTTTAAGGATATCTGCAGTACAAAATTACAGGGATTTTTTTTTTTTTTTTTTTTTTTTTTTATGAAGTGGAAGAGGGGATTCTCAAGGAGAAAAACATTCAATTTGACTGAAAAAAAACCCAAACCACTGATGACTGCAGTGTGGTAATCCTTTTAACAGGAAAGTTCATAACAGATCAAGGTAATTTTTGCAGTGCTAGTGTGGAAAAGATCATTTGGCCTTCAAGCATGCAACAATATACTTCCTTGTTATTTCTGTCATGTAATTAGCAATTATTTGTTCTCAGAGCATGTATACTAGGAAGAATTAATTCTTGCCTATTCAAATAGTTATTTCAGACTAATTTGATTTATTCACATTGTCCTGGTTTTGTTAAAAACAAGTTTCTCTTTTAGTGAATTTTCCTGTCAGCTAAAGTCTTCTTACTAACTGCACTTTTCTGAAAGTTAGATACATGTTTTGGTAGATGTAGTGGCAGAGCCCCCCCCCACCCCGGGGGGGATGGGGTTGTTGCCAGCCTGGCTGAGAGGTGAAGCCAGAGACAAAAGAAACGAAAGGAGCACCATTAGAAGGTAACAATGAATGGGCAATCGCCGGACACACGCGTGCAGAGCACGTGGACAGTACATGCAGTTTATCACGTTATTGTATAGCATGAGTTACAACCAATCACATTGTTGCAAGGCGCGTGGACAGGGCAGCTTTGCTATAAAGCTAGCCCGGTCCGACAATAAAGTGAACTCTGTGAACATCACATTGGTGTGTCAGGTTCCGTCTCTCACATGGAAAAAGCAACATTTTGGTGACCCCAACGTCATACTTTGTGTAATAGACTTAACAATATATTTGTTAATCAAACCAAGAAAAGAATCCTGGTTTTGGGATAACAGTTGTAGCACGCCAGATGAGACACTAATAAAAGCCTTGCACAGTCCAGCTTGCTGGAGCAGCGGGGGGGAGCAGGTGCCGATGGGGCTCCAGCATGCACTGACCTGTTTTGTCGGGGAGACCCAGAGGTGCCTCCACCCAGCTGAGCAGTGGGCTCAAAGGCACAATGTTAAAATCGAGGTATTGTCTTGAATGAATGTAATTGTGATCTGTTTCTATGTTTGGATTTGGTATGTGGTCTGTGTGTCTGAGCTCAGTATTTTAGTTTATATATTTGGTACCAAAAGTATTTTGTTAGAGACATAATTACAAAATGGGAACCGGTTCTGAGACTAAAAATATCACCTTGCTCTCCCTTTTAAGATGCATCTGTAAATTAGTGGGGGAGAGTGATTTGAATATAAAGTTCTAGGATTAGCTGTATTTCAATTTAGTGTTGTTTCGGGGATACATTGATTCAAATCTAAATTTAATGTAAGACATTGATGCTTAATATGCTGTTTATTAACATCTGTAGGAAATTACACAAGACAGAGGCTGAGGGATGTGACTTACAGCCAGAGGATCAAGTATTAATAAAAACTTGGAGAGAGCTCACTGGTCCCCTGTTGGGAAGGGCCTTTTTGTTGTTCTTCTCACTACAGATACTGCAATTCGCACAGCAGGGTGAGGTTGGACTCTTGCATTCCGGGTCAAAAGACCAGTAGAATCGACCTCCACCAGATGGACTGTCACGTCTGAACCAGGAAATCATCGAATGAAAATAAAGAGAAGTGGTCTGGCAAGTGAATCACCCTAAAAGGGCCATAAGAAAAATTTTAGGACTAAAACTATAAAACAAACACACATAATATATTAAGATAAGGTGCTGTATTCATGATTGTAATTGTTTTCCTTTTGTCTGTTATCGTTCTATATTGTAAAGAAAAGTGTTATTACCATTGCAGTTACAATAACATTTCCCGAGGGTTGTGTCCTGAATGTATGCGAGAGGAACTTAAAATAACTTGAACTACTGGCTGTATTGCTGGCAAGCTAGGACAACTTAAACTAGACTTTGAGGGCCAAGACTATTGGGATTCAAAGGGTTTTTGGGGAGCTCTTTGAAAAAGGAGTCAGAGGAGAACTACAAAGTCGTGGTCAACCAGTCCGAATAGTGTCTCAGAGAGTGATCAAGATTCCTTGTAATCTATACCAGATAAAAGCTGAAGTGTGGGAATTTGTAATTAAGAGATACAACAAATGAAAATTCCTACCTGGGGCTCCTGAAGAATATCCTTACTGCTGAGGAGATGGACTACCTAGCTGCTGGAAGCAAGCCAGCAGGCAAAGGAGGCAGAAGGGTAAAACAGTGGGGCATGTTAATCAGGTGGAATTCAATGTTGAGTTTACTACAGATGCTCAGTGGGACTATACATCCATTTTCCAAGAGCTTCCAAAGTGTGAAACCTGGCCATAATAAAGATTATCCTGTAGCTCGACAGCAATACTGGGCTGTTAAACAAATGTTAAAAATTGGCTTAATTCTTTTTATAAGATTAGATGTGGTATGTGGAAGTAATTTTAATAATCCACATCAACCTTATGAATGGATCCTTCAAAGATGGGAAGATCAAGTTGTGATTGGGCGGAATATAACCGTAGGATCCCCTAGCTTTACAGTTACTGAGTGTCAACTAGTACCTATAGAACCCTGTAGCGACCGTATAAGCCAAAGACCTTATTATTTTTGTCCTGCTTCTAATCCCGGGAAGAGTTATTGTAACTATCCTAATCAATATTATTGTGCCTCCTGGGGTTGTGAAACTATTGCCTCTGACTGGGCACCTCCTATGAAAGATAAGTTTTTAACTGTAACCTGGGAACCTGTGAGATGTACCCCCCTAGTAGTTAATTTATTTAGAGGCAAGTTGATAGGGCCTGCTAACTGTAAATATTTAACACTCACAGTTCTACAACCAGAAGATCAAGGATGGCTATTAGGCTTTGGGAACCCGAAACGGACAGAGGGGGATTAATATCTTGGGAAATCCTTAACTTCCCTCTCTGAGGTAGTCTTACAGAATCAAAGAGGGTTAGATTTATTATTTCTACAACAAGGAGGGGTATGTGCAGTTCTAGGAGAAGAATGCTGTTTTTATGCTGACCACACAGGAGTCATACGAGACTCCTTAGCCAAAGTAAGAGAAGGATTGACACAAAGGAAGCAGGAGAGAGAAGCACAACGAAATTGGTATGAATCTTGGTTTACTCACTCTCCTTGGCTAACCACGCTGTTGTCAACCATAGCGGGACCTCTAGTTATATTAATACTGATTTTAACTTGTGGGCCCTGTATTTTAAACAAAATTATAGGGCTAGTAAAGAATGGATTAGGAGCAGCCCATCTGATGGTGTTGAAAAGGCAGTATGAACATCTAGAGAAAGATGGAAATACCGAAAAGGAAACTTCTCTTATCCTCTCTTTAGCCTGAGAATCGGTCGCCCGGTTTGATAAACAAAATGGTAAAAATAAAAAGGGGGTATTGTAATAGACTTAACAATATATTTGTTAATCAAACTGGTCTAAATGGATATATTATCAGTGGCTGTGAAACCTGAGCATATAACATGATATTAGTACATGCTGCCATTAAACAATGTAACCTGTATGTAGTCTTTGTAAAAAACTTGTTCCACAGATATGTGTAAAAGCCTAATTTAGTGTACCCTGCAGAACATTCAGTAAGAGACTGACAGAGATAAGGGCCCAGTTGCATCCTTGTGTGAATGAGATAACAGGGGTCTTCAGCACAAAGCGGGAGGAAAACCAGCTCAAGCCGTTGGAGCCTTGGCCAAACCCAGTGTGCTAGGCCAAAGATAAGAAGTGCACGACAAGATAGACTGCAGCCTTCATCCAAAAGACCCCCGCCCGTGACCACCTGGAGACACTGCGCAGATGCAACAGGAAAGAGCCAAAGCTGAAGACTATAGATATAATTCCTTGGAACTCATTTTAATAAGGACGGCCTTTTCAAGGAAAAAGTTATGAATATGTATAGGCGTTCCTGGAATAACTATGAATATGTAATCCTTTACCACATTTAACCAGGCTTGTGGCTACTGAAAACGTGCACCGTGGCGGAGCAGGAGACTCCCCAGTCCCCCAGGGCTGTTTTGCCCACTTGCCACTTGCTGCAATAAATTCTAAGCAATTTATTCTGACGAGTGCGTGCTAGTTATCGTGATCATCTATAACACTTTGTATCGAAGCAAAATCGTTGGACGTGAAGAAAGCCACCTGGAGGGCGAAGATTAGCCCTGCGCTCGAAGAATAGCGGAAAGTAGGCCTATGAGGAATCAGGTGGCATGGGAAACGCGGCATCCGAGGAAGAAAAAATAATAATGAAAAGTATTCTGCAGCTGGTTGCACGAACAGGAAGGTATTTTGAAAAAGACGCGTTAAAGCGCCTGCTCCGTTTCACCCAGCAGAAGGGGTGTGTCCGATCGATGGATGAATTTTTTCTCCCGGTACATGGGAGGACATAGGGACTGAACTATAGGAAGCAGTCACAAGGGGGAGCCACGAGGCTTGCAACCTCGCCGGACCGTGGTGGGAGGTCAGGCAGCTGATGCAGAAAGTCTCAGGGGAGCTGGAGGTGTGTGCTGTCCCCCCGGAGCCGCCCGCCGCGAGCTGCCCCCCCTCTGAAAACTCTGAAAAATCAATACCACTGGTATGTCACATACCAGATTTGGAGTTCTGGAGTGAAGAGCAAATTATACCCTCTGCACCCTTTGAGCCATTGCCTGCCTCTGACGACGAATGGCAGCAACCAGCAAGTTTCAACAAGCCAGGACAAGTTAATCCAGCTGACGTGCCTTTGCCGGAGGATCCGATGGAGCAGCAGGATGGAGCACCGCAGAATCACCCTGACTTCCAGGAGGAGAGCCACGTGCAGAGCCTGAAGGACTTACTGAGACGGCAGGAGAGACAGATACAAGAAGTTCTAAAAGCTATGAAACAACTAGATGGCGGTAACAGTAAAACTTCATGGTTAATAGCATATAAAAAGGTGTCAGATGCAATTAAGGACAGGTTGGAAGCAATTGGCAGGGAATGTGAAAAACGGGGAAAATAGGAACGGGAGGGGGTGGAATTAGACCTCACTCCTGAGGAGCTCCGTATTAAAAGGGAGCGAATACAAAAATGGGCTAGACAATGTGTTGAAGATGGGATGTGGTCTGTAAGAGAAACAGATGAATATTTGAGAGCGCGATATGGAAAAGTGCTGGAGACTGGGTTAGCAGATCGGTTTGCAAATATGCGTTGACTCACTGATCCACAGGGAAACACAAGGGAATTGTATAGCAGTGATAGTAATGATAATTTGGGTACTGCCCTTGTGCATCAGGGTAGAGATATTCCTCGAGATCATTCTTATAATGCAGGGCAACGCTGGCAAGGGGTAATCAGAGATGCAACCATTGAAGGGATTATGTTACCTGGCAGTATTACAGCAATGCCAGTGCACATAGATAGTAGAAGACAAAGGCAGTGGTCGCCCTTTGATTGGAAAACAGTTAAGCAATTGCAAAGTGCAGTTATGCAATATGGTATGGATAATAAGCACGTGATGCAGCTAATCGATTCATTTTTCAAGGGACAAGTACTAACTCTGACAGATATTAAGACATTGATGGAGTTATTGCTTCCCCCAACGGGGTATATGCTGTTCTTGGACAAGTGGCAGGGGAAGGTGGAATTGGCGGTATTAGAAAATGTTCATTTACCAGCTGATGATCCATTGCGATTAGCCAGCATGGACCAATTACTGGGTCGTGGGCAATATGTGGATGGTGCCACTCAGGCAGCACTTCATCCAAGGATTTTGCAGCAAACGCAAGGGCTTGCTCTGGCGGCAGTGAAAGAATTGCCAAATATAGGTAACCCTGTGCCACCCTATTCTACAATAAAGCAGGATCCTGGGGAACCATATATGAAGTTTGTGAACCGTTTCAAAGAAACTATAGATGCTTCTCCTAATCTGACTCCAGAGGCAAAAGCTGCTGTGGGGAAAGATTTGGCCATGATGAATGCAAACACCCAATGCCAACAGATATTAGCTGGCTTGGGAAAAACTGCTTCTCTGGCAGAGATGGTGGAAGCTTGTACATGGGTACCGATTATGCAACGGGAGGTAGAAAAGGCAAAAATACATGCTCAAGTCCACACTGCAGACTTGGCTGCAGCACTTAAGCCTGCAATGAAAGGCTGAAGCCTTTCTTCTTGCAGCCTAGCATGTTTTACTTGCGGACAGACAGGAAATCTTAAAAGAAACTGCCCTCAGTATGCTTAGCAGCATTACAGAAATGACATAACTGCCCAATTAATCTGGTAGCAGATTCTCTTTATGTTGTGGGAGTTGTACAAAGGATACATAGAGCACTTTTGCAGTGAGTTTCCAATTCCTTGTTGTTTGAAGCATTGTTAGATTTGTGGAACGTGTTAGATTATAGGACAGAGCCAGTATTTATAATGCATATAAAAAGCCATTCTAACCTGCCAGGTGGTCTAGTTGAGGGAAACAGCATTATAGACAAACTTGTGGCAGTAACAGATATATCTCCTTTTGAACAAGCCAGACAAGCTCACGAATTCTTCCAACAATCCTCAGCATCACTCCGAAAACAGTTTACACTTACCAAGGAACAAGCTCGAGCCATTATTACAGCTTGTCCTGATTGTGCCCGCATAGTGCCTTTGCAACAAAAGGGAGTAAATCCTCGGGGCTTGCAGCCAGGTCAGCTATGGCAAACTGATATTACTGAATTTGCACCGTTTGGCTGACAAAAGTACATTCATGTGTCCATAGATACCTGTTCAGGACTGCTGTGGGCTACAGCTTTGACCTCAGCAAAAGCAAAAGTGGTAAAGCGTTATTTATTACAAGCTTTTGCTGTCATGGGTGTCCCTACACAGATCAAGACAGATAATGGTCCTGCATACCGTTCTGACACACCTGCAAACTTCCTCGTCCAGTGGAAGGTACAACACCTGTTTGGAGTCCCTTAAAATTCTACTGGCCAGGCAATTATTGAGTGTGCACACCACACCCTGAAAAATCTTTTGTCTGTTTTGAAAAAACAAGGGGGAATTGGTGTGAGTCCAGAAGAGGTTTTGATGAAGGCATTGTATGTGCTGAACTGGCTTAATCCTAAAAGTGAGACTGAAATGGAACCTGTTGTTATGCACCATATCAAAAATGTCAAAGTTTTTTCCGAAAATGTGCCTAAGGTTAGTGTGTTTAATCTGACAACACAACAATGGGAAGGTCCTATGTCACTAATAACCTGAGGAAGAGGATATGCTTGTGTTTCTACAGGTAACCATAAAAATTTGTGGGTGAAAAGTGGGTGAAGCCTTGGCTAGCTAACAAAGAAGAAACCAATTGCAGTGATGACAACCCTTAACCTTAGAGATGTTATCGCTTTTAGCAACGGATGTAGCCAGTGTTGAGAATACCACTTTGTAAAACAGAGCAGCGATTAATTTGTTATTGGCCGTGGCCACAGTTATGAAGAGTTTGATTGTATGTGTTGTTTGAACTTAAAAGATAAAATGATAAAAGATTTGCAGAACAAGAAAATAACAGATGTTGGGTTTTTTGTGTTGGATGCTTTGTTTGGTTAAAAGGAATATTGAAAACAGGTCTGTTCTTGTTAACTTTAATTGTATTAGCCTTAATGTTCTTACCCTGTATTTCACATTGTCTTTAAAGCATGATACGGCGTATTGTTAAAATTATATTAAATAAAAGAGGGGGAGATGTAGTGGCAGAGCCCCCCCCCCCCCCAGCCCCGGAGGAATGGGGTTGTCACCAGCCTGGCTGAGAGGTGAAGCCAGAGACAAAAGAAACAAAAAGAGCACCATTAGAAGGTAACAATGAATGATCAGTCGCCGGACACACGCGTGCAGAGCGCATGGACAGTACATGCAGTTTATCACGTTATTGTATAGCATGAGTTACAACCAATCACATTGTTGCAAGGCGCGTGGACAGGGCAGCTTTGCTATAAAGCTAGCCCGGTCCGACAATAAAGCGAACTCTGTCAACGTCACATTGGTGTGTCAGGTTCCATCTCTCGCATGGAAAAAGCAACAGGTAGACATAGCAAAGGAATGCAAGGTCTCTTCTAAGTATGCATCCCACGAGAGAGACAAGCAGTGAACTGAAACAGGTGACCAAAAACTGACCAAGTATTCCATCCCATTCACATGATACATCATATAAAAGTGGGAGATCATGAGGATCTCGTCCCTTTTCCCTATGGCCGACATTAGGAGAGGACCTTGCGAGTTGTCCCTGCAAACTGAGGCCTAGTGACACACTGAATCCAGTTCCTGCTGGCTGCAGAGTCCAGTCCAGGACTTCCGGGTGCCAGCCCTATATCTGCCGGAGCAGTTGCCAGGATTTTCAAGATTGGTTTTGTATATTTTGTATTATTTTCTCTATTTTATTAGTAGCATTAGTAAAACACTTTTAATTTTTCCAGCTCTCTTCTCTCTGTCCTTCTTTCCCTTCCAATAGCCTGTCCTTAGTGGGAAGAAGGGAGGTGAGGCGGCTAAAGGGGGGAGAGGGGGTTAACAAAACATCTGCCACGGTTTATTGTCACCCTGCAATCAAACCTTGACACACTTGAATACATATTGTTTCATAATCAAATACTGCAGGACTGAACTCCAAATACAAAATGTTTCTGAGTTTGGATCTACACAGGATATAAACTGATGATTAATTGAAGATTATTGAAGTAACCTAACATTTTAAAATTTCTGTATTTTAAACCAGATTTTCTCACATTTCTATATTTATATCGTGGGTTTTTGCTACAAAGGCTTTCATATATTGTTGCTTTTATCCAAAAGAAAGCAAGCAATTTACAATGTGACTTGATTCCTTTTAGCTTCATCCCACAAAATGATATCCTTGCCCCATGACAGTTTCTTTGATACATTACCTAAAAGCACCACATCTGTTTGGACTACTTTTATTCCACTTCTTTGCCAGGATATCCACGTGGAAGAGCCTTCCTTTGATTCTGGCTATTCTCCACCTCAGTCCCATTAACAAACAGCTGGATTAAACAACGCCAACAAAAGAGCATTGCTGTACAGTGGAAGGTGAAGTCTGAACTCCATGACGATGCAGAATAGGAAGTTGCATTTCCCAAGTGCTTTTCATTATACCAACTGGGGACTATGGATATCATTCATTGTAGGCTGGAGTAACCGAATGTGGCAGGTCTAATCAGCCTATAAAAAACGTGACTCTCGTCAAGACTCCGCCCATTGTCGTGGGTCTCTCAGTGCATGAGCAAGATGCTGCCGCCGAGACCCCCCCCTCCCCGGGATGGAGACTCCACTTGCCTTGCCACCACGTGTGTAAGTAAAATTTCTCCTCGCAGGATTGCGAGTGTATTTAGACTTTCCGTGCACATTTGCACGTATAACTTTCCATGCTCAATATGAGCATGTGTATAAATTATTTCCTCGCACAATCGTGAGTGTATTTTCCTCCCGTGCTTCCACATAAGCACGTGTAATATTCTGTGCACATTTGCACGTGTATTAACCCTCACAGGACTGACATGCGGAAACAACTTTACAACCTATAAAGTCATAAAAATTTACAACTCACAAAGTTATAAAGCAGGTATGTTTATTTCGACGTCAGGTGCAAGGGGGATCGTTCCACCATTCATGCGCACCTTCTAACAATATGAGGTGTGTTTAAATACAGTAAGGTGTTACATATTCATAATGACCCCAGGAACACCTATACATATTCATAACCTTTCCCCGCTTCTTATTAAAATGAGTCCCAGGTAATCATTTCCATAGTCTCCTCCTTGACCCCACCCTGTTGCACCTGCGCAGTGTCATCTGGTGGTCTTGAGGAGGGGTCTTTGGATGAAGGCTCCTTCAGCTTCGTCACAGTGAACTTTTTACCTTTGGCTCATTATGTTGAATTGACTGGAACCCAAGCTGCCAAGTCAATTTAAACCAGACTGGTGCCCCCTTTTGCTGTAAATCTTCATTATCTTGTCTCCTCAAGTTTACAGCTAGGTGCAGTAAAACTTCTTATCTTGGCATTCGATGGAGTTCTGTTTTTCTTAACATAAGTTTACATAAAGCTCTAAACTAAGCACTTATTGTGTGGCTAAGCCTTAAAGTGTTAGTTCGTTAGTAGGCACCCATTATATGTTTAGTTAACCCTTAAAATGATAGTTCCCTCTATCAATTCCCCCCTTTTCAGGAAGATTAGTAAATTCTTTTACTAATATGATGATTCCCTATTTAACATTTTCTCTGACCACAAGTAAGAAGGCTACTTCTACATGAGAAGACTTATCTTTCTCCCTTAAAGAACAAACAAATTTTAATGTTCAACAAAACATTTCAGTTACTCTTTTGGGGCAGCTGATGACCAGGTGGCTGGTGCCCCGGCAGAAATGGCATCTTTTGGGCTGCAGCGGGAGCTCGCACTCTTTGGCATGGTGACCCCGCTCACTGCAGTTATAGCACTTTTCTTTTGGGTTTCTTCTTACCAATGCGGTAAGCATCACCCAGACTGGTCACCCAGAAGGACTAAAAGGTGATTGTGAAAAATATAGTTTTCCAGGTTGCATCCGGGTTACCCTTCATGGTGCTTTGCAGGCTTTCTTCACTCTAGAATGATGAATCCAGGCATTCTGTTCTTTACTATTGGTAGCAGTGAAGGATATCAGGAGGTCTTGAAATGGACCTTCCTATTATGGTTCCAAAGTTCTCTGCAAAAGACTTGACATACACATAAATAAAATGTGGCCCTCTATCAGAGGATATAACAGCTGGAACTCCAAACCTTGGTATTATTTTGTGTATTAGTGTTCTAGTCACCTCCTAAGCTTTTGCTGTCCTGGTAGGGAGTGCTTCTGGCCAACCTGAAAAAATATCAGTTAATACCAACAAATATTGGTACCCCCCCTTTTCTTGGGAGTTCTGAACAATCAATTTTCCATTGTTCTCCAGGCCCATTCCCATTCCCAATGTGACCCATTTCTAGCTTGGGCATATTTTTGGGACTGGTCTGAAGGCAAAGATCACACTGCTGTCACCTGTTTTACAGTGATATACAAATTTCTAGCTCCTGTTTCCCTAATCAAATGTTTGCATAGTGGTTCTACTCTGCAAAGTCCCTTCTTATGTTCTTCCCTTACTGAAGGCCAAACTAGATGAGAGGGGACGATAAGTTTTCCCTGGGCGGGTATGAACCCACCCTTCCTTATGATATGATTCCTCTAACTCTATGATGAGTTCTGATTCTCTTTAATATACTCTGGCTTACCTTTTAAAGAGACCTGCCCGCCAAGGACTAGAGCACTTTCTGTTTTTACCTTTTGCTTAGCCGTTTGTTTTGCCTCTCTGTCCGCCAGCCTTTTCCAATTCCGAGCTCACTTTCTGGTGTGCCTTAATATGCATGATTGCCATTTTTCTTAGGAAGTTGAACTGCTTCCAGCAGTTTCAATATCTCCTCCACACGTTTGATATGTTTACCTTGAGAGTTCAAAAGTCCCTTTTCTTTCCAAATTGCTCTGTGCACATGCACAACCCTGAAAGCATACTTGGAGTCAGTATAGATGCTAACAGTTTTACCTTGAGCTAGTTCCAGAGCAGAGTAAGGGCAATTATTTCTGCCTTTTGTGCGAAAGGATTTTTTTTAAGCAAAGGTCCAGATCACTTCACGGCTAGCTGCTTCTGTCCATAAACCAGTTTTCAGCATTTTCAATGGGAATGTCTTTTAGATCTAGTCGATTGGATCATGTTGCTTCGATGGTCTCCAGGCAGTCATGATGAACTGGTTCTCCAACATTACCACTGAGGAAAGAAGCTGAGTTGACAATGTTAGTGACAGTAATTTCTATACCATCTTGTTAGACACTGTGTCGGATACTAGCACAGCCATTTTCTGACCCATGGTAAATCTGCAGGCCTCCTGTATATTCAGTACCACTGCAGCAACTGCCCACAGGCATCCAGGCCACCCTTTTGCAGTTGCATCTGTTTGGAGAAATAGGCCACTGCTCATCGATATGGGCCAAGATCCTGTGCCAATATACCCAAGGCTATTCCCTGTTTCTCGTGAAAGAATAGGAAAAATGTTTTACTCACATCTGGGAGTCCTAGAACAGGGACTGACATCAAAGCCTTTTTAAGTTCTTTAAAGGCTTGTGTGGCTTCCTTATTCCATTGCAGGTGTTTCTGGTCCATAGGGTCCAGGTCACACAGTCTCCTTGGTTCTAGTAGTGATTAAAATGTCATCTACGTATTGTAGCATCTGTCCCTCATCAGACAGGGCTTCCCAGGATTCAAAATCTTTAGTAAGCTGTTTTCAAATACTGTGGGGCTATTCTTAAATCCTTGTGGCAACACCATCCATGTGAGCTGGGTTTTACATTTATTTTTAGGGTTCTCTCATTCAAATCCAATATAGTCTGGCTAGCTTCATGGAGAGGGAGGCAAAAGAAAGCATCTTTTAAATCTAGAATGATAAAGCAAGTCAAACTAGGTGTTAATACTGTCAGAAGGGTGTATGTGTCTGCTACCACTGGGTAGAGGTCCTCAGTTATTTTGTTTATAGCTCATAAGTCCTGAAGCACCCAATATGACCCGTCTGGCTTGTGGATAGGCAACATAGGGGTGTTATAACTGGACTCACATTCCTTTAATAACCCTATTTCCAGGAATTTCTCTATTACTGGCCGAATTCCTTCCCTGTCCTCTTTTTTCACAGGGTATTGTTTGATCCTTACCAACTGCCGTCCTTCTTTGATTTTTACCTCAAGTGGTAGGGCATTTTTGGCTCTTCCAGGTACATCAGTGGCCCATATTCCGGAATACACTTGGTTCACAACCTGTTCATTAATTTTGCCTTCTGTGGCAACAGTTACTAAAAGGAAGCTCATTATTTGCACATATTGCAAATCATTTACCTCCAGAGTAATTTCTCCTTTTTCAAATCTTATCACTGCGCCCATTTGTTCTAATAGGTCTTTCTCCAAAAGAGGATTTGTGGAGTTAGGCATATACAGAAATCTGTGAATGCCTACTTGTTTACCCAATCTGTATTCCAAGGTTCACAAAAAATATGCTCTTTCATTTTGGCCAGTGGCTCCCTTTACTACTATGTAGTCATTACTTATTGGCATTGAGAACAAGAATGTTGCTCCCATATCTATTAAAATTCCACTTGTTTTTGTTCTTTCCCTAGTTTCATTATAAACAGTGGATCCGCTAGGGTGAATTCCCCAGGTCCTCCTCAGTCTCTTTCAACCTTTGCTACTGTCCGATTCTCCCTTTGCCTACTTCCTCTGCACCTTTCTCGACATTCATTTTGCCAATGTCCTTTTTATTCCCACACCACACACACCGATCTCTTTCTAAAGGCTTTGAAAACCTTCCAACCCTTTCAATTCTCAGTTCCCTACTCTTGTAGCGCTGCTACTATCATACACCTATCCTTCTGACGGTCTTCTTCCCTGTTACTAAATACTTTCCAGGCTTCATGTAACAATGTTTCCAAATTCCGACTTTTTGTTGCTTTCAGTTTCTGTAACTTCCTCCAAATATCGTTCATTTGCTGACTGACTTGTAAATAACAAGACTAACTGCTGTATCCCTCCTTCTGAACCCGGCTCAAAAGGTGTATATCTAAGGGGAAATCCGGGTGCTCTGTGCGCGTTACACACAACAAAGCAGCACAGCAGGAACGGGCCAGGCGGCGGCGACTGCCCCTCCCGCTTCATCCCCCACGGATGGCGAGCCCGGAGGAGAGGAGCTGCAGCTCCAGCTCCAGCAGCCGTCGCTCTCCCCCCCACCTTTTTCCGCTGCTTTAGCAGGCAGTCAGCTTTTTACTTCTTTTCTTCTCGCCCCAGCTTATGGAGAGGGCGACAAATTTATGTTCAAACTTCACAGCATAGGCTTGGGGTCCTCTTGCCCTTTTTCTCTCTTCATTTAATTCCTGCGACTATAAACTTTATATGCAATTTCAATTAGCTGAGCAATAGTTACATCCCTCAGCTCCTACCTTTTGTAATTTCTTACAGATGTCAATAAACAGCATATTAAGCATCAATCCCTTACATTAATTTTAGATCCAAATCAGTCTATCCACAGAAAAACACTAACTGCAATACAGCTAACCCAGAATTTCACCTTCAAATCACTTCCCCCACTAATTTACTCTCATGTGTACAGATGCATCTTAAGGGGGAGCAAGCTGGTACTTTAGTAATGGAACCGGTTCTCATTTTGTAATTATCTCCCCAAACAAAATTCTTTTGGTACCAAATATAAATATACAAACTAAAATACTGAGCTCAGACACGCAAACCAAATACCAGGCTCAAATATGCAAACAAATCACAATTACATTCATTCAAGACAATATCTTGATTTTAGCATTGCACCTTTAAGCCACTTACTGCTCAGCTGGGTAAGAGATACTGCTGGGTCTCCCTGACAAAACAGGTCAGTGCGCGCTGGAGCCCCATCGGCACCTGCCCCCCCGCTTCCTTCAGCAAGCTGGACCGGGCAAGGCTTTTATCAGTGTCTCATCTGGGGTATTACAACTGTTATCCCAAAATAGGATTTCTCACCTGGTGTACATACAAAAAGCTAAATTTGGTATGCTGAGATTGTTAGCAAAAAGGACACATAACCACGGACGTAGTTATATGCGGTGCTTTTATTCCAGTGCTGGGAAACCAGGGGTTCGCACCCAAAGCTGGCTTCGACCACCGATTCAAAGTTCACTACATTTATACAACTTAGTTACATACATATTCATCACAACTCTTAACAACCATTAGCATATTCCACACCTATTCTAACACAAACTGTCTATCTAAGCGATGCTAAGTAACATTCGCATGTTTATCAGTTATTTCTAAGTTACCTGTTTTAAGAGAATATGTCATAAATCTATGTCAATTTTAAGAATAGGGTATGGTTATATAAGATCATGCTTGAATGCACATCTCCTTGGACACAGTCCGAAAACTTCAAGATAAGGTAAAAATCTTGGATACAGCATCTTAGATACAGTTTACAAAACCAAGAATCTTAGATACAGTTATACAGTTTACAAAACTAAGAATCTTAGATACAGTTTGCAAAACAGAATACATCTTGCAAAAACTAATTCAACTATAAGATGTAAAACTAATTCAACTTTAAGACGTAAAAACTAATTCAACTATAACAAGATGAGACACAGCTTATCACACACAAAATCTTATCACCATATGCACACAGTTAAAAGCTAAATTGCTCATCATACAGATGGTTGTACTCTAAAGTTTATTACAATAGACATGGAATGCCCAGGCACTTATAAAGATAACACACATGATTACCAAGCTAGCTATTAGTTCAACAAACACTTATCATTTGCTTCATCCGTCTCTGGCCAGTCTCCTCGTGGAGAACACGGAACCGCGGATCGGGACTCTGCACTCCCTTTACAGTCAGACTGCGTCTCAGGCACTCATTCACACAAAGCACGGTACCGGGCACAAAAACTTCTTGATCATACAACATGTAACTGTCACCAAAAGTATTCCAATTACAGCTACAGCAATATAAATTTCAATTCCCATGGGTTAAGATGTTATAAGGCGTCAATTGATATGGGGACTCAAACCCCCGACAGTTGTTAGTGGGACTCGAACCCACGACTAGAGACTCTGTTTACCCTTCTCCCGCTTCCATAACAGTCATTAGCAGGTCCATTCTGGCTCCCGTAATCGGGACGCAACAGAAGTCTCAGGGTTACTCGATCTACCCCCAAGATCGCTAGCGGCTGACCCCCTTCTGGTCAAGTCAGTAACCCCTTAGGTACTCATTTACACCAATAAGGGGAATCAGGCCATGCGCAGGCGTCCCTCACGAGTTACTGGCCCCCCATGTTACAGGCCCGTGTTACAGTAAAACATAAACATACCTTATCCGCTTAATGCAAAAGGTCGTTGCTTCCCCACCCCCTATCGAGGGATCCGGTACTGGTGGCGCTGGACCGGTTCGTGGGAGCCTTGGTGGTTTCGCTATAGCTGGCCACTCCCCTCCCCACCGGCCGGTCCCGATTGCCCATCGCAGTCGAGACCGCGGTATCCAGACGGTCCCCCTCCCCGTACCGGCAACTCGGAGGGTCCGGCATAACAAAGCCCCACCTCGCGAATGCCGGCGACCGCCCCGGGACTGGCGGCGCGAAGCGGAGCAGCCTGAAAGGGCCGCTAGAAATACATGTCCAGCACAGGCCTGACCCAAAAAACAGAGGCAAACTTCCCCCCATAAAGCTTCTACCGCTTGTCCGCGCACCTCCTCCCGGCTGCCCCCACCCCCCCCCCCCCGTTCCTGGCATCTAAGTCCTGGTGGTGTGGGGCGGGGCAGCCCGGCCTCGCGAGCGCTGGCCGACCCCCCTCCCTCTTTCAAACTGAAGAAAAAAAAAAGCCGCGGCTTGGGACCAGCAATTCCGTCCCGTCTCAGTGCTCTCTCTGAGGTTCAGAGTCAGCTCGCATTAGGACCCGACAATATGCCTCAGCACTTCTGGTTACTAAAAGGAGCTGCTAATATTACTTGCTATTGAAAATTAACTGGTACTCCACTGCAGCTAAATGGGGCATTATGGAGGCCATTAATGATTTTCATAAAGAGTCAATAACAGGCAACAACTCGATAAAGACTGTAATAAATTTTGACTCGAAATTAACTTGAATAACAGAAATTTATTCCCGTTGGACTTCAACGCAATAAGCAAAAACAGCGCTGGGCGGCCAGGGAGTCTCCGCTCCTCCAGTGGCGCGCGCGGGAAAAACTTCTTCCGAACTTTTTATAGGGCAGATAGTCCCGGGTTCGTTGCTCAGGGTGCTACGTCACTCGTTCTTTCTGCGAATGTGTCCTCTGTTGTGAGGCAGTTAATCTCCTATCTTCTCACCTACCCCTGTAATAGATATGGTCAAGGTTGTTGAACAAATCGAGTAGGGTTCAATCATATTATGCATATCGTTGTAAGAAGTAATTACGCTTGTGCAAGTTTCATTATATTTTGTAAAAAAATAGTAGTTAGGCCAATGGCCGGATGCCAGGCCCCAACCAAGCCAACGGCCGGATGCCAGACCCCAACCAAGCCAATGGCCGGATGCCGGACCCCATCCAAGCCAATGGCCGGATGCCGGACCCCAACCAAGCCAATGGCCGGATGGTGCAACAGATAACAGAGTGCCCGAATGGTGTAACAGATAACAGAGCGCCCAGATGGTACAACAGATAACAGAACTCCAGAGGCACAAACACCAAGCAACACCCAGCAACATCTTTCACTGTCGACTAGCCAACCAGGAGCTAACTCGTCAGGGTGTCCCAGTGCGTGAACAAGTGTGTAACATATATAAGCACATATGAAAAGTTGAGTTGTGTGCCGTGGCGGAACTGAGCTTCCCCTGGTCACCCAGCGCTGTTTTGCCTAATTACTGCTTGCTTTAAATTTGCTTAATCAATAAAATTAATTAATTGGCTCAAAGACTTGTCTTCATTTATAACAAATTTTGGTGCCGTGACTCGGATTAAGGATTTCTCGGAGGGACTTCTAAACTTCAGGGAGGCGCCCCATCCCAGTTTCAGACGACCCTGGAGTGGACGAAGGATCGCCCCGAAACCTTAACCTCCGAACCCTAAATTCAGGTAATTAGGCAAAAGAATTAAGCCCCGTAAAACTTTGTGCACGAAGAAACGGACGAAGACCCCAGGGAGGGTAAGTATAGAAAGCGATTCCGTTCGGTTGGGGTGGGTTTCCTGGAGTGTGCTTGAACGAGACGCCTCCCCCGTTTTGGGGAGGAAGCGAAGCGAGTGCGGACTCTGCCGTAAGGCAGGGCGGGACTCTCTAGTAGTGCGGTTCTCATTGTCCGCGAGGGCGTGAGCCACGAACGAGGGGTGCGTGTGTGTGTGTGAAAGAAGGCACTCCGGAAGATGGGACAGAGGAAGAGCAAGCCCTCTGATCTCATGGGGAAGGGACCCAAGGAGAGGTTACCAGATATTCCCCGAGATTCCCCATTGGGCCTTATGCTCAAGAATTGGGAAGGTGCGTCTTGCACACGGAACAAAAGTAAGGAGAAGATGGTTTATTATTGCATGCATGTCTGGGGAAACCAGTAGATTAGACCAGATCATTTATTTTGGCCAATTTTTGGGTCGTATGAGAATTGGATTTGTCAGGCCCTAAATCTTTATGTAAATGATAAGGAGCCCTTTAATCCTGAGGAGAGCGAGTATGCGCCTTGTTGGCTACCTTCTGCTACTCGTGCTGGGATTTTCGCCTTAGGTGAAAAGAAATCTGGCCGCAAAAAGAGGGTCCCTGAGGAACCTCCACCCCCTCCCCCTCCCTATGATCCCCCGCCAGTAGTAAATCCAAGACCCCCCTCTCCCCCTATGCCTTCGGCTCCTGAGGAGGATTCCGATTCTTCGGGGTCAGTTAGAGGGACCCGAAGACTCACGAGGAGTCAAGCTAGACAGCAAACAACATCAGGAACAGGACAACAAGCATCATCAGAAACAGGGCTATATCCATTACGAGAAATAGCGATGGGAGGTCCACAACCCGGGGTGGGATTTGTGTCAGTGCCTCTAAACTCGGGGGATGTGAGAGAATTTAAGAAGGAAATGGGGAGTTTGTTAGAGGATCCCTTAGGAGTTTCGGAAAGGATAGACCAGTTTCTAGGACCTAACCTATATACCTGGGATGAACTGCAAGCTATTTTAGGGATACTATTTACCGCGGAAGAGCGGGAGATGATTCGGAGGGCTGGGATGAGAGTCTGGGACCAACAACACCAACAAGGGCCGGGTGCTGACATTAAGTGGCCCCAGCAGCGCCCTAATTGGGATAATCAAAACCCGGAACACAGGGGCCATATGGGAGATCTCCGCACTATAATCGTACAAGGGATTAAGGAATCGGTCCCTTGAGGGCAGAACATAAATAAAGCCTTTAATGAACAACAAAAGAAAGATGAGACTCCCACAGAATGGTTAGAAAGATTAAGAAAGAGCTTGCAGCTTTACTCCGGGATAGACCCTATGACACCGGTTGGGCAAGCTCTTTTAAAAACTCAGTTTGTGGCGAAGTCATGGCCGGATATTAGAAAGAAGTTAGAAAAATGGGAAGATTGGCAAGAGAAAGGGTTAGACGAGTTGCTAAGGGAAGCGCAGAAGGTTTATGTGAGAAGGGAGGAAGAGACCCAGAGGAGACAAGCTAAAATTTTGGTAGCGGCAGTTCGAGAAGGACAGAGGACAGCTCCACAGAAGGGAGGGCCACCGCGCATAGGTTGGAACGGGCCACCTCAGGGAAGTCAAGTCGGACCGCAGGATTTGAGAGAAATAGAATGTTTTTACTGCCAGAGGAAGGGACATATGCGTAGGAATTGTAGGAAACGTATGCAGGATGAAAAGATGTATCACGCGGAGTAGGGGTGTCAGGGGCTCTATCTGCTGGGGACTTCTAAAACAACAGAGCCCTTGATAAAATTGAAGTTAGGTCCTCAGCGTCAGGAAATAGAATTCCTGGTGGATTCGGGGGCAGAAAGATCTACCGTCCAAACTGTGCCCCGGGGATGTACCCCCTCCTTGGAGAAAATACAAGTAATAGGAGCAAAAGGAGAACCCTTTTTTGTACCCATAATTAAAGGAGTTGAAATAGAATCCCCATCCCGGATAGGGGTAGGGTCCTTTTTATTAGTACCTGAGGCCGAATATAACCTATTAGGAAGAGATTTAATCGTAAAATTGGGAATTAGTTTAGAAGTAAAAGATCAAGAATTGAAGGTGAAACTGTATGTTTTAACAGCCGAAGATGAAGATAAAATCAGTCCAGAAGTATGGTACACTCCTGAGTCGGTAGGGAAGTTAGAAATTCCACCGATTACAGTGACAATAATGGATCCGGGAGTACTGATACGTGTTAAACAATACCCTATATCACAGGATGGGAGACATGGGCTGCAACCTGTAATTGATCGATTATTACAACAGGGACTGCTAGAACCATGCATGTCACCCCATAATACCCCCATATTACCCGTGAAGAAATCAGATGGGTCCTATCGTTTAGTGCAAGATCTCCGTGAAGTAAATAAAAGAACGATAACTAGATTTCCGGTAGTGGCCAACCCTTATAACCTATTAAGCCAAGTGTCCCCAGAATTAACCTGGTATAGTGTAATAGACCTAAAGGATGCCTTCTGGGCTTGTCCCTTGAGGGAAGAGTGTCGTGATTATTTTGCCTTTGAGTGGGAGAACCCTGATACCCATCGGAAACAACAACTTAGATGGACAGTTCTTCCACAAGGATTTACTGAATCACCAAACCTCTTTGGACAGGCCCTGGAACAAGTCTTGGAAGACTTTGAACTGGAACCTGGGGTAGTTTTGGTACAATATGTAGATGATCTATTAATAGCTGGAAAAAGCCAAGATAGTGTGTGAAGCACCAGCATTAGGTTATTAAATTTCTTGAGCCTAAAGGGTTTAAAGGTATCAAAATCTAAACTGCAATTTACTGAGGAAGAAGTGAAATATCTAGGGCACTGGCTGAGTAAAGGGACTAAGAAGCTAGATCCAGAGCGAGTAAACGCTATTTTGTCCCTCCAGCCTCCCAAGAATAAAAGGCAAGTGCGACAACTTTTAGGTCTTTTTGGCTACTGTAGACAGTGGATTGACAATTACAGCAACAAGGTTAAGTTCTTATATCAGAAGCTAGTGGGGGAAGGCCTGATGAAATGGAGTACAGAGGATGACGAGCAATTAGAAAACTTAAAAACTGATTTAGTAAATGCTCCAGTACTGAGTCTGGTGGATACCCGGAGGCCTTTCTATCTATTTGTTAACACAGAGGGTGGCACAGCCTTCGGGGTCCTAACGCAAGAATGGGCAAGTAAAAAGAAACCCGTAGGGTATTATTCCAAATTATTAGATCCAGTTAGTCGCGGCTGGCCTACCTGTTTACAGGCCATAGTTGCTACTGCTCTCTTAGTCGAGGAAGTCGGGAAAATAACTATGGGAGGAGAATTAAAGGTATACACATCTCATAATATAAGAGGGGTATTACAGCAGAAAGCTGACAAATGGATTACGGATGCTAGGTTACTGAAATATGAAGGAATTCTATTGCACTCTCCTAAGTTAGAGCTTGAAACCACTAATTTACAGAATCCAGCCCAATTTTTGTATGGGGAACCGAGTGAATCTCCTTCCCATGATTGTATCAGGGTAATAGAATATCAAACTAAGATAAGGGAGGATTTAGAGGAAGAGGAGTTGTTATGTGGAGAAAAATTGTTTGTAGATGGATCATCGCGGGTAGTGGACGGGAAAAGGAAGTCAGGATACGCTATAATAGATGGGAACAGTTGGACAATCAAAGAATCGGGTCCCCTTAACATAAGTTGGTCGGCACAAGCCTGCGAACTATTCGCAGTATTGAGGGCATTACAGCTGTTAAAAGATAAGAGAGGAACAATATTTACGGATTCTAAATATGCATTTGGGGTAGTTCACACGTTCGGAAAAATTTGGGAAGAGAGGGGCCTAATGAATTCTCAAGGTAAAGGATTAATACATGAGACCTTAATAAAGCAAACTTTGGAGGCATTAAGAGGGCCCAAACAAATTGCGGTAGTTTATGTAAAGGGCCATCGAAAGGGAACCTCCACGCAGATAAGAGGGAACAATTTAGCAGACGAGGAAGCTAAGAAAGCTGCGTTACTAATAATAAAAGCAGTCGAACAGGATCCTGTACAAACTAAGTATGCTATGAGATTTACAAATCAGGAAAAGGAAAAATTGGAGCAAATGGGAGTAGTTGAACAAGAAGGAAAGTGGTGGCTACCTGACGAGAGGGAAATGCTCCCAAAAGGAGTAGCTTGGCGAGTCTTGAGAGAGTTTCATAGACAAACCCATTGGGGAGTACAGGCTCTGGTAGATCAATTTGCTAATAAATATATGGCCTTGGGAGTGTATGATCTAGCAAAAAGAATCGTTGGAGAATGTTTAACATGTCAAAAGATAAATAAACAGCGCCTTAGGGAAAGAGTCCCTGGGGGGAGGCAACTAGCCAAGAAGCCATTCGAAAGGATTCAGGTAGACTTTACAGAGTTACCGAAGGTAGGTAGATATAAGTATCTCCTAGTTTTGGTTGATCACCTAACTCACTTTGTCGAAGCCTTTCCGGTAGCTCGGGCCACTGCAAGGACGGTAGTAAAAATATTATTAGAACATATCATACCTAGATATGGGATCATGTCAGTTATCGATTCGGACAGAGGGCCCCATTTTACTTCCAAAATAATTAGAGAAACGTTAGAAGCTCTGGGAACCAAATGGGAGTATCACACTCCTTGGCACCCCCAGAGTTCAGGGAAAGTTGAAAGGATGAACGGAGAAATTAAAAAGCACCTAACCAAATTAATGATAGAGACCAAAATGAGCTGGGTGAAGTGCCTCCCCTTAGCCCTCTTGAACATAAGGACACAACCGAGGGCTGATACAGGACTTTCCTCCTTTGAAATGTTATATGGAGTGCCCTATGATTTGGAGAAACCAATAGAACACCCTAAAGTGGAAGAAAAGATGTTACAAGAATACCTTATAGAGCTCATGAAAAGGAGGCAAGAACTGTTAAAGCGAGGCCTGGTGGTTCAAAGACCACCTTTAGATATAGCAATACATAGTATTAAACCAGGAGATCAAGTACTCATAAAAACATGGAAGGAATCATCGTTAACCCCTCGCTGGGAGGGACCTTTCCTTGTTTTACTCACCACAGATACCGCAGTCCGCACCACGGAAAGAGGTTGGACACACGCTAGTCAAGTAAAGGGTCCTATTCTGCACACAGACTGGGAAGTCGCCGGGAAACCGGATGAGTTGAAGCTGACCTTCAAGAGGAAACAGACACGTGACGCATAGCCCTGGATACCAGGCTTTTTATGGACAATTGTAAGGAATTATAGAAGTCGCACTTCGCATGTCCTGTATGTAAGCAATGCAATTCGTGGGTATGTCGCGTGTGTAACGGGTGCGGGATACAGCAGTGGAAAAAGTTTCCTTATGTTGAACGATGGTGTAATGAGTGTTGGAAAAAAAAAAAAAAAAACCTTAAATATCATTAGGATATTAATAATCACTGGACGAGAACATAGCACGGATCCTAGTTACCAATACTGTAGAAGAGATTGGTACAAAACTGTTGCACAATTAGAGGAAGAACTTATAGTTAGGGATATAGGGTGTAATAAAACTATTCAGGTACCCTCTGTTTGGACTGTAAGTCCAAACATTTGGGAAATAACCACGAGGAAGTGTAAGAAGCGTTTTGGTAAGAAAAGATACAGGAAGTGTTCCAAAACCTGTGAGGATTCGGGACAGTGGCCAAAACCTTGTATTCGAAAATAGCCCTATTGGGTTGAGTATTAGAAAGTGGGTTGTGGCAGAACAAGAAGAGAATTCAGGAGGCAGTTCCCTGAAGACTACAACTGCTGCCGAGAAGATAACTTACCCGGCTACTCTGAAGCAACAGAGTAGGCCCAGGGCAAGGCAGAGGGGTATCCTTGTGGGGATTGGCAAGTGCCTCCGAAAACTTCTAAAATAAAGCAGCTCCATTAAGCAGAACAACCCTCAACAAAATGAACCTCCACTGGCTGATTTTCAGCCAACTAAGGGCTGGGTCGCTCTCCCTAATCCTCCTTACCTTACCGGTAATAATAGCAATAAACCAAGGCAGTTCCCATCAACCTTTTAAATGGACCCTCTATCGATGGGAGGACCAAACGATAATACAACAACAAACCACATCAGGGTCACCCTCTTTTACTCCAACCTTATGCCAATTAGTTGAGGTTAGGCCATGCCTTAACGAAATGGGGTTTTATATGTGCCCTAGCACAGGGCCCTCATTTTGTAATACCCCAGGACACTATTATTGCGCTTACTGGGGGTGTGAAACAATTGCCTCAAATTGGCAGGTTCCTCAGGCCAATGTGGATAAGTTTTTAAAGGTTGAATGGGGACCTCCAGGATGCATTGCCCCTACGGGACTCGGGGGCGGGATGCAATTAGCTCGCCGTGGGAGACTAGAACCCGAGGGCAGCTGTAAATACATAGTCATGAACATAACAAATCCTGAACATAATGGATGGCTTGTTGGAAAAACCTGGGGAATGCGGTATTATCAGCCGGGAGATGACAGAGGAGGCATGTTTATCATAAAGAAGGAAGAAGTTAAACCGACCTTTCGAGCAATAGGTCCCAATCCAGTAGTAAAGTCCATCCCCTCGCTAGGTAGGGAAACAAAGACAGTAGAAAAAGAAAATATAATAGTAAGAGAGGAAACTGTCACTGAAGCCTTGAAATCTCTGAATACTGAAGCCTCAGAATCTTTGAATCCTCTGTGGGAAATTATCCGGGCTACTTATCAAATCCTAAACTATACTCAACCCAACCTAACCAATGGTTGCTGGTTGTGTTATAATGTTAATCCACCTTTTTATGAAGCTATAGGGGATAATCGTCTGTATACCACAAGGAAGGAGTCTGCGCCTATTCAGTGTCTTTGGGAAAAGCAGAAAAGAGGGATAACTATGCAACATGTAACTGGGATAGGGACTTGTATAGGTAAAGTACCAAATTCCAAGAGGTCACTTTGTGGTAATATCATAACGAGATTTAAGGAAACCACAGGATATATTATTCCCCCGAATGGAACAAAATGGATATGTTCCAGGAGGGGACTTACTCCATGTGTGTCTTTAAAGGTGTTTAACAGTTCCCGAGAGTATTGCATGTCAGTTACCATTATTCCAAGGATATTATATCATCAAGAAGATGTGATGTATGATATTTGGGATACAGGGCTCCATCGTACCAAGCGAGAACCCATTACGGCTATTACTATAGCCACGTTGCTAGGGTTAGGGGTAGCCGGAGCAGGAACAGGGATAGCTTCACTTGTTCAACAAAATCAAGGATTCAATTCCTTGAAGACTGCAATAGATGAGGACCTAGAGAGAATTGAAAACTCCATAACCGCCTTAGAAAGATCTCTAACCTCACTATCTGAAGTAGTGTTACAAAACAGGAGAGGGATGGATCTCCTTTTCTTACAGCAAGGGGGATTATGCGCAGCCTTGAAGGAAGAGTGTTGTTTTTATGCAGATCACACAGGGGTAGTCCGAGACTCGATGGCAAAATTAAGGGAGAGACTGGAACAGAGAAAAAGGGAAAGAGAAGCTGCAAAGGGGTGGTACGAGTCTTGGTTTACTCAGTCCCCGTGGCTAACTACATTGCTATCCACAATAGCTGGACCCTTGATAATATTATTACTTACCCTAACCTTTGGACCCTGTATCCTAAATCGACTTATTGGACTAGTTAAAAGCCGTGTAGAGCAGGTACACCTTATGCTGCTACAAAGATATGTTACTGATGGAGAAGCTGAAATGATCTTACTAGCCCAAGAAGTGGTAACTCGATTTGATCAACAAATAGATGCTCGAGAGGAAAGGGGAGAATTGTAATAGATATGGTCAAGGTTGTTGAACAAATCGAGTAGGGTTCAATCATATTATGCATATCGTTGTAAGAAGTAATTACACTTGTGCAAGTTTCATTATATTTTGTAAAAAATAGTAGTTAGGCCAATGGCCGGATGCCGGGCCCCAACCAAGCCAACGGCCGGATGCCAGACCCCAACCAAGCCAATGGCCGGATGCCGGACCCCAACCAAGCCAATGGCCGGATGGTGCAACAGATAACAGAGTGCCCGAATGGTGTAACAGATAACAGAGCGCCCAGATGGTACAACAGATAACAGAACTCCAGAGGCACAAACACCAAGCGACACCCAGCAACATCTTTCACCGTCGACTAGCCAACCAGGAGCTAACTCGTCAGGGTGTCCCAGTGCGTGAACAAGTGTATAACATATATAAGCACATATGAAAAGTTGAGTTGTGTGCCGTGGCGGAACTGAGCTTCCCTCGGTCACCCAGCGCTGTTTTGCCTAATTACTGCTTGCTTTAAATTTGCTTAATCAATAAAATTAATTAATTGGCTCAAAGACTTGTCTTCATTTATAACAGCCCCAGAAACAAGAACAGCCTCAGTTGTAAAAAGTTTGCTATATTAGCTTCGTGCAACAAGAAAACCTCCAGAGCACCACAGGATATATAATAGAATAGTTGGAAGAGCTATAATTATCAGAACTTTTGTTTTCCTGTTGCAGACTTAATGACTGTTTCTCTCCCCTGATTGTAAGGGGAGTTCATGACCAGGTAGCCTGAATGTTAGATAGGTGGTCCTAATCACTCACTTAAATTCCTCCTTAATGCATGTTGAAATGATCATTTCTGGCACCAGATAAGACTAGGCAGAATTTGGGTTCATTAAAAATCAGGAAAACAACTGAGGAAGCCCAGACTTCAGTAGCTACCTAACCCAGGATGAACTTAAAGTTATCTGCCACCTAGGTTTTATAGCACAAAGTCATACAAAAATTTAGAATATGATATAGATATAGATATAGATATAGATATAGATATAGATATAGATATAGATATAGATATAGATATAGATATAGATATAGATATAGATATAGATATAGATATATCCCCATCTAAGAGCAAGGTATCCTATTTTACTGTATACTCACTCTGATATCATGGTCAGAGGTGATGAATGCTTCCTGGATTAAATAATTTCTTCTCCAAATAATTAAACAATGTAACTAAATAACTACATTTCTTTTTAAGCACTCTCTATTCATCAAATGTGAATTGCATGAGCAGTCTAAGAGGGCCAACTCAAAATTCCTCTCCTCCCAGCTAAGTGCCCCAGATGTTAGGCCACAGGCAAGATCTCTCTTTGCTTATCTGCCTGGAAACATAAATATGCATCCCAGGATGAGCAGAGACCTGATTTCAATAGCAGAGGTAGAGAGTGCTTGTCTTTGACTGGTTTATTGCCTGGTAGCAAAGACACTTCTGGAAAAGTGCAAGAGGCAAGTATACATTGCCACAAGCTTCAAGGGACAACTAAGCCCACGTTTCCCAGGTAACTATTATCATCACTTCTCAGGCAGCTACTTCTTGAAAAAGAGCTTAACTAGATACCTACTTCCTAACATTTTTCCCCACCCTTGACTTCAGGGGACAGAGCCACCTAATGCTGGTGCCTGAGAAAGATGGAGTTAAAACACTCACATCGACCCTCTACTTAACTGCAGGAGCCTTTCTGCTTTGCAAACAAATATTTTTCATGCACTTCAAAAGTGCCTAAATGTTCCTGCTGAGCCTAAGCCACTTAACTCTACCACTCTGACCCAGCCAAGCTGGGGCAGGGAGGGTAGGTTTCAGGTGCAGTGGGGTAGCAGCATGTGCTCTCCCAGCCCTCAGCCCATACATTGGACATATCCAGATGCCTGTGGTCAGGTGGGTGACAGGTTATTTCTAGTCAGAGTTCAGAAAGAAGTTATATTTTTTTGTAAAATGCAACCACTGTACATTTTGGGGACAGAGAGAATGGTCCATGTATATTTAAGAAGAGTTTTCTGGAGATAATACTTGCTTCCACAAAAGCAGAACAGTTGCTTTCTGTCTTCAGAGAAACTAAGTCTATTGTAGCTGTCAACTTATGAGAAAGTCAACTCCAGAGACTCCCAGAGTATTTTAATTACTGTATTTGTTCAAAAGATAACTTGAACTTGGGTAGGTTGAAAAAGAAAACAACAACAAGAGTAGAGACAGTGAAATGAAAGGATATTTGGCTAGAGTCAAACGGATAACTTACAAGAAGATCTACTAAAGGACTACTTTCCAAGCAACACTGCTGGATTTTTTCTCTGTTTTACTCTGGTTTTTATTGTTTTGCCCATCTTAAGACAGTTATTTCATTTTCAGTCATTTCTGCTATTCTAAGTTTCACCTATATGTATTTCTGGCATATCTAAATGGGAACTCTATTTGGTGGGCACAGTTAGACAAAGCTTCAGGCCACTTGGTCACAGAGGCACCTCTGTACACATACGCAGGCACGTCGCAAGAAGAGCCAGAGGCCACGAATGCATTGCAAAGAGCAAATTTTATTTTAGTTACCTCTCTACTGGGGGATCTCCAAAGCCACACCTGAGCTCCCAGGCAGAGGTGACACAAGCGGGGATGCAGGCGCTGGTCAGTTCAGCCCTGCTGGAAGATCACTGGACCTGCTGAGCTCACCTGTATTTCAAGGCTTCAGGTAGGCGCAGCCTCCCGCTCTTTCTCACAACAAAGCAGGAATCTCAGACATAGTGATAAGGTGCCTGGAGCTTCTCACAGGCCTATGTTATCTAATGCAGAGGTTCTACTCATCAAGCACACAAGGCCAGTAAAACAATTAGTGTGATGTATGCGCTTTTTCTACAGACAGGTGCAAGTCACTTGAGCGTATTTACATTTAACTAACCTCCTCGACAAATCTTCCGCTATATCCCCATACATTCCACCCCCTCGCTCACGTGACTTGCTTCTGCTGGGGCCAACAAAGCCAGAGTTGTTCGTTTGGGCTTGTGAGGTGTAGCACAGAGCAATTTACAGGGGCACACAATAAACACATAAAGAAAAAGGAAAAAACATATTTCTATAATAATCAGGTGTCCCATTCATCTTGTCAAGGAATTAAACGAGTCATTCAGCCAGGCATCAGTTCCAAAGATGCAAGATGTTGTCTTCCATGCTGTCTAGTTCATCATCTGTGTTGAAGCAACACATGACTTCAAAATCAAAGCAGCATTTGCAGCTACTATCTACTCAGAGAAACAACAATAAGAAACATTAATGTTAAAATCTCTTAGCATAGCACAATTCTCTAACACAGCTATGGGGGTTGTCACCTTCCAGTAATACATACGCTGCTGCTCCATCTCCTTCAGCTGGTATCACTCTGGGTTTAACAACCTGCTGTGGGCTAATTGCCTACACAGACTGGAAAGTCGTGGCCTGCACTTTTTCAGATTGGACTTCAGTTGGATGTTGAGTCTGTGACACCAATAACATTGTTCCAGTGCTGTCTCCTCTAGATAAAACACAGGTGTTCACTGAAGATACCTGAAATACATGAACTCGAGAATCTGATATTAGTAAAGGATGTAACATAAGAGGAGAAATCAGGGTACAAAACCATACAGCATTCTCTGGAGTCATATGAATTTTTACATGTAGATCAATAGGCTGCAGTCCCACTTCACAATCCATTGGTGTGAATAATTTCATTTCCTCTGTAGTTAGCGCTGACACTGTATCCACAGAAGTGTATACATATTGCAACCCCCTAGATGGGGGTACGGGGCCAATATAATCAACCTGACAGGTATTCAAGGCCCACTGACCCTGTTTTACCTTTCCCCATGCTCTTATACGTAGCTGTGTACAAGCAGCACAATGATGCGAGCATGTTTTACAAGTACATAACAGCAAAGGGGTTTGATTGTGACCAATGTCCCATGTGTGTGCAGCATAAGCTGATCCACGTCCACAAGCTATATGCACATTTAGAGCTTGAGCATGCAGCTCAGCAGAGGTCACATTATCTGCTTTCTTACTGTTTTGAGACTCAAATGAATCAACTTTATTGTGCTCTGCTATTAACCCTTCACAAGGGGAATCCTCCTCCACAGAAGATGTAGGGATGAAAATTCTCCAATGCCCTAAAAATCCTAAAAGCGCATGTAATTGTTTTATTGCAGCTGGTACAGAAAACTGCTGGACTGTGTGCTGTACTTTATCTGGTGTTTCTCTAAGCTGCCTATGCCAAACTATTTCTAAAAATAGTACAGTAGCACAAGGGCCCTGTGTTTTCATCAGAGTAATTGCCCAGCCTTGGTCCTGCGAACGCACCTTCAAAAATTCAGCAGCTGCTTCAGTTTCTTGTTGTGACACTGCCATAATCAACAGAATATCAATGTCATGGCAATCAGTAACAGTACCCGACCATAGTGCTATATCAGCTACTGTCATTTGGTGGCAAACGGAGGGACTGTGTTTGTATCTCTGAGACAATACTCGGCAAGTATATTGCTTTTGTTGCCAGGCAAAGGCCAACTGGTCTTGCACTGAGGTGGCAGGTGGGGTGGAGGGTGGGTGCAGTGTTGGCGGGGGGCCTAGGGCTGGTTGGCTTTTCTGCATAAGCATTAACTTTTGCAAGCAGCAAAAAATTTGTGATGGTATGATCCCACTTATTTCTGATTGTGGGATACCAGCTTGTACTAAATCATTCCACATTAGTGTTCTCATCACCTGTGCTGTAACTCTTCTCAGTTTTGCCAGATTTCCATTATCTGCCACCCAAACAGTGGGTCCTGACATTACATACTCAGTTCCCCTCAAGACATTTGCTAGAGTGCCTGCATTACCTGTAGCACTTGTCACTGCTACCCTGTCCGAATTGGATCCCATAATCAATGCATACACCACCCCCATCTGCTGCACTAAATCAATACTTTCCTCCATTTTGCACCAATTTCCATGGGACAACATAGATTCAACAGGTTCAGCATATGCTGTTAAAACTGCTGCACACAAACATTGATACAGCATAGGTGCAATAATATCTTGCCTGTCCGGACCTCTGACAGTTTGCAGCTGAGCATATTGTTGTTGTATCTGATCATCATAGGCTATAGGGTTTAAGAAATCTTTTTCATCTGCTAATGAATGGATAGACACAGCTCCACTATCCCAAGCTGGCAAAATCTGTGCCGGAATTCCTTCCCTGCTTGTCTGCTGAAAGATCTCTGAAAATGACGTTAACTCCTTTGGAGAGTGAGTATGTGCGATCTGCCCCGCCTCATCTGCTTGTTCCTGCTGCAGCATCATTTGTACGGGGGTGTGGCAGAATGCAAACCCCCCTCTTTCCCCCTCCCTCCTTCAATATGGAAGGAGTAGGCACATCTCCCTCTCTCTCTGCTACTTGAGGCTAACAGCTTCTTTTGTTTGGCCCCAGAGCACCCTGGCCAGGGCCATTAGGAGAAGGGAGTGTGGAGGTGCCAGTGAGCCACTGGGCACCTGCGGCCAGTGTGGGGGATGTTTGGGGGCTACAGGGGGGGTGCAGTGTGGGGGTGCAGAGAAGCTTCTAGAATGTCTACAGTCAGATCTGATCAGCCAATATAAAAACGGGATTCTCGTCGAGACTTCGCCCCGTTGTCGCGGGTCTCTCGGAGCACGAGCTTAGCTACTGCCACCAGGAGCCACGGCCCTCCCTCCCCGCTTCCCGGGACTGAGACTCCTCTTGCCTTGCCGCCACGTGTGTAAGTAAATTAATGCTCGCAGGATTGCAAGTATATATATATATTCCGTGCACATTTGCACGTGTACTTTAAATTATTTCCTTGCACAATCGCGAGTGTATTTTCCTCCCGTGCTTCCACATAAGCACGTGTAGTATTCCGTGCACATTTGCACATGTAAGTAAATTAACCCTCGCAGGATTGCGAGTGTATTATAAATTTACCCTCGCGGAGTCGCGAGTGTACGCTTCCCGTACTCACTACGAGTACGTGTATCTCTTTAAAAATAATCTCGCACCGTGTTTAGGCAAGTGTGTACTTCTCCGGGACTCAGGGGTGACTCCGGCATTGTTTTGAGTGAAGCCACGTGCATGCACACTGTGGACCGCCTGTTGTACTGGTTGCTGCCTCTTAAATAATTTTCCTCAACTGATATCCGAACCTTTATTTAAGTCACTTTTGGAGTGCCAAAACCCTGTTTCTCACCGGTTTAATAAAAGTTGTTTTGGACCCTGTTGTCCCTTAAACTAACCTCGGGGTACCTCCGTGACAGGGGGGTTGTGCTCCCACCACTTCCCTGCCATTTAAGCCAGGATCAAATTCAGACCTAATATTGGAGTCTGAGGATTCACTCCAAATATTTCCATCCCATTCCTTGGGATTCCAAGAGTGTTTTGTGGTAAGAGCACAAACCTGAGAACACAAAAACTCACTTTTGGCATATTTTTCCTTTTGTTCCTTATCAATACATGCTAGCAACCGGTCTACATTATCTTGCAGCTGATACCACCGCTCTGCTTGAACAGTAATTACTTCTTGTGCGATCGCCTTTGCATCCTGTAAAATCTCAACCTCCTTTTCCAGTTCTCTTATTTTATTCTTCAATGCAACAACGTCACGATCAAGAGCTCTAAGACTGGTAACAAATAACCATCCCAATCTCCCTGCTAATTTGTGAGAAGTTGATGCCGCTCTCCATGGAAACTTTAGCATAGCTTCTTGAATTATCTGGGGGGTAATCACCGCCCCATCATCAAGCTGAGGCCATGCCTCCTGTGGAGCGAATTCAGACAGGAGAGCAGCCACGGGAGCCCAGCGCTCCGTACTGGGCCATCCCGGAATTTGGGGAGTCACCCGTGAGGCCTCCCCTGTTCCCAGTTTTTTTGCAAACCACAGCATGGCTGGTTCTAGCGACTGCCGACTAACGCCAAATATGTACACATACGCAGGCACGTCGCAAGAAGAGCCAGAGGCCACGAATGCATTGCAAAGAGCAAATTTTATTTTAGTTACCTCTCTACTGGGGGATCTCCAAAGCCACACCTGAGCTCCCAGGCAGAGGTGACACAAGCGGGGATGCAGGCGCTGGTCAGTTCAGCCCTGCTGGAAGATCACTGGACCTGCTGAGCTCACCTGTATTTCAAGGCTTCAGGTAGGCGCAGCCTCCCGCTCTTTCTCACAACAAAGCAGGAATCTCAGACATAGTGATAAGGTGCCTGGAGCTTCTCACAGGCCTATGTTATCTAATGCAGAGGTTCTACTCATCAAGCACACAAGGCCAGTAAAACAATTAGTGTGATGTATGTGCTCTTTCTACAGACAGGTGCAAGTCACTTGAGCGTATTTACATTTAACTAACCTCCTCGACAAATCTTCCGCTATATCCCCATACAGCACCCCAGAAATCAATTTAGGCAGGCAATAAGCTCCAAACACACTTTATTCTAACCAGAACTGTTTATCAGAAAACCAACTAGAAACGCAGTTTCTCAAAAATTATTCACCACTCCAACACCATTATAAAACACAGATTCAGATACCGGTTAGGAGTTCAGTTACTACACAGCCAATTCAGACTCAAGTGGTCCCAAAACTCTAACATGATGATTCAAAATGCACATCTTCCTACTCAGATAAAGTGAGAACTCTCAAGGGTACCCAGAGGATTGCTTACTAATAAGGCAAGGTGCCTCAGTCCTCGAGGAACTTTCCTTACATGGCCAGTCTAAGGATGAGAGTCTGACTGCAAGCCCTCTGCTCTGAGGAAGACCAACTCAAAATGGGGTCTCCAGCTGTGGCGATTAGGGACGATGCATACCAGGACACAGACAGAGATTCACGCAGAGGCAGAGATCTTGTTCAGGAAGGAGTGCAGAGCTGGGCCGAGCAGAGAGCTGACCTAGGCCTAGGCCGCCTTCTTTATTCACCATTGACAATTTATAGGATTTACAGGTATGGGCCTGGAGTAAGATGTTTACAAAAGGTGTTTTTCCTCTAATTGTTATTAAAAACACACTAAACTCATGTGATGTTTGTCTCACTTGTTTTTCCACTCGTTCACAGACCAGGTCCAAGGACATTCACACATCCCATGCACTTGGGGGCGGTTATCCAGCCCGAGATACCATTCTCACAAGTCTGGGCTATAACTTTTTACAATTATTGGAAACGTACTTCAAAGTAATCTGTCCAAAGCCCTTTATATATTATTATGTTAGTATTATGTCTTCAACCATCCGGATGGTCATGTTAGTATTGATCTTCCAGTATTGATAGTCCAGAAGCTTCTCAGCTAGTCTGGGAACCTCCTTTGTTAAGGACCCTGTCGATTGACCGAGGGTCCCACCCCTCCTGAGGTGAAGCTGATTGACAACACCTTGGTACCATTCTAGGTGTATATATGTGGGGACAGGCACAGTCGGGCACAGAAGGTGCTAAAGAGCTGTCAACCTCCTCATTGAAAGCTCCAGATTTAGGGGAATGTGTACTGCCTCACAATCCAGCCTGTGACCACAGTCATCTGACAAACTACTTTGGAGTTGTGGTACAGTCACTTCTTGCCTCCGAAGCCAAAAGGGGGCATTCTGTTGGTGAGTTTTAATGTCCACTGTGGATCATCATACCTTATGTGTCATTTTCTTGTTGCAAATCAACTTAGAATAGAACAGAATAATACAAATTAAAACAAATACAAACACTAGAGAGAGCTACTCAGCTATCCTAATAAGGAAAACAAATGCATTGAAGGATTTATCTTACCAGTTAGTAATCTATACAATTCTGATATGCTAATACCTCTAATTTACAAACTCAAAACATCTTCTATGGTTACTTTAGATACCTTATGCATTAAGACCCAAAATGGAAACAAAAGCCAAATTACGCTGAACTACATCTCCATCCCCCCATCACTGATCAAACAGACAGACTTCTCTAACAAACAATTGTTAATAGGTTTTGCTGTAATTTTTTAGCTGTCCCCAGGTAACATCACTGGCCTCCTTCTTCAGTCTCTTCTGTTTCTTCATTGCCCTCTGCTGCAGGGACAGATGCTGCATCTCTGGTACTGGGTCCTGCATCATGTTTGTCCAACTTGTAGAAAGGTTTAACATATTTCGCAGGAAGCCACTTTGGTCCTGCTGGAAGAACACAAGCATACCCCCTCCCCCAGGTGATTAGTTCTACAGGCCCTTGCCACTGGTGATCCCGGTATAAAACCTTTGGTCTCTGAGACAGTGAATCTGGAACACGGAAGTGTTTTTCCACTGCTGTGATAGAGGAGGGAGGCATGGTACGATTCAAAAAATTAAAGTATATGTTGCATTGTCTAATTGTTCTTGAGGTGTCATATTCCCCCTTTTTTGTTTTAATAACATCTGTTTCAGTGTGGAATGTGCTAGTTCAATGATAGCCTGTCCAGTGGGAGAATGTGGAATACCTGTGACATGTGAAACACCCCATTGCTGTAAAAAATATTGTGTGGATCTAGCAGTGTATCCAGGACCGTTGTCAGTTTTAATCTGTTGTGGCACTCCCAGCATAGCAAAACAGCGGGTCCAGTGACGCTGAACATCTCTGCTTTTCTCACTTTTATGCGCAGATGCACAAAGCATACCTGAAAAAGTACCTATAGAAACATGTACATATTTCAAACGGCCAAAAGATGAAATGTGTAACATCAGACTGCCAAATGTCATTAACTGAGAGTCCGCGAGGGTTAATTCCAAGGGAGGGCGAGCTTGTAATCAGACCTTGACATTCCGGGCAAGAGCACACTATGTCTCTCGCTTGCTCGAGAGTGAGACCAAACATCTTTTTTAAGGCAGTAGCATTCTGATGGAAGAAAGCATGTGAAGCCCTGGCAGACTGGAAATGGACTGTAGCTACAGTATAAGAATCCGCAATTGCATTACCTTCAGTTATGGGACCTGGTAAAGTTGTATGAGAGGGTATATGAGTAACAAACAGTGGGTGTTTGTGAAGCTGTAATGCAGTTTGCAATGATACAAACATATCAAAGAGCTGCTGTTGTGAGATTTCTTTAAGAAAAGCAGAGGGGATGCACTGTAGGACCTTGACCACGTACTCAGAATCACAAAACAAATTTAGAAGTTCCTCCCTAAAAAGCTCTAAGGCATAGAAAACTGCACCAAGTTCCACTAATTGGGTTGAACCTTCAACAATTTTAACAGAATGATGCCAATCATTATCTTCACACCAGACCACTACAGCTTTATGAGACTTCCCTGAACCATCAACAAAAACTGTGCGAGCATTTGGGATAGGACCGAATACAAGTATGGTCTGTGGTCTGATATCAAAGACATGCAGATTTTGAAGCAATTTACATTTAGGCATGCCAAAAGCTATGCTGTTAAGAAAATCAGCTAGCGCAATTTGCAAGGACGGAGATAGTGAATAAAAAAATCAAAATCTGCTTTCACAAAAGTTACATATATGACAGATGGATCATGGCCTACTAAAGCCTGAATCCGTTCTCTGCCTTTTTTGATCAGAGTAACAATCAATTCCAGGGGCTCAGTAATAGTTTTACAAAAAGAATTGGGCAAAAAAATCCATTCCAAGTATATCAGTCTGTTTACATTCTCATCATACTGTCCCACAATAGCCACAGGTTGTTTCTGTGTTGTAGCTATAAATACACAAATCTGCAAGTCCATTCGAATACAGTCAGCCTATAAGTTTGTAATTTTGTGTGCTACCAGCTCTAATTCTCTCTGTGCCTGCGGAGTTAAAGTGCGAGGAGATGTTAAATCTGAGTCTCCTTTTAGGAAATTAAACAGATGCTGGAGTTCATGGTTAGAAATTCCAAGCATGGGTTGTACCCAGTTAATTGTACCCATCCATTTCTGTAAATCATTCAATGTCTTAATGTCATTATTAATTGTCAAAGGCTGGGGTCTGATCATAGTTTCTATTAAAATCCAGCCCAAATATTTCCAAGGAGGCACAGTCTGCACTTTTTCCTGGGCAACTTGTAAGCCATGAAGTTTCAGAGCTTGAATTAAGTGTGTTACCGCACCTTGGAGATAATCAGATTGTTCAGCACAAACTAAAATGTCGTCCATGTAATGATGTATTATATCCTCTGTAAATGCCTCACGTGTAGGCTGAAGAGCGGTACTCACAACAAGCTGGCAAATTGTGGGGCTGTTCTTCATACCCTGAGGTAAAACCGTCCACTGATAACGCTGCATAGGCTGAGCATTGTTAATGCTGGGAACTGAGAAAGCAAAATACTGACAATCGTTAGGATGTAGTGGAATGGTAAAAAATCAATCCTTTATATCTATAATCTGTAGTGTCCAATTACTAGGCAGCATAGTGGGATTTGGGACACCAGGTTGTAAGGCTCCCATAGGTTGCATTACTGCATTAATTGCACATAAATCTTGTAGCAAATGCCATTTCCCTGATTTTTTCGGGATAACAAAAATGGGAGTATTCCACGGACTCGTGTAAGGTACTATGTGTCCTGTCTGCAACTGTTCTTGAACTAGTGAATGAGCCTGGAGCAATTTTTCTCCTTTCAAGGGCCACTGGTCGACCCAAACCGGCTTGTCTGATAACCAAGTAAGTTTGAGCAGGGGTTTTAGATCAGCGACCCTTAAGATAAATTTGTGTCTGCAGTGGTTAAAGTAACGTGCCATTGCCGTAGCAAATCCCTACCCCAAAGGTTGATAGCAGTCTGTAAAACATACAGCTGAATCCAAGCTGAAACTTTATCTGGGCCAACAACCTGCAACACCCGAGCACTTCTCATCAGTGTTTGACTTCCTCCAATTCCAACAATTGTGGCCATAGCTACTTCCAGGGGCCAGTTTTCTGGCCATTGCTGTTTAGAAATGATAGAAACATCAGCACCAGTATCCACTAGCCCTGTAAAAGGTCTGCCCTGAATTGAAACAGTAAGCGCAGCTTGCTGTGTAGTAATCTCCTGGGACCACAATACTTGTGGTTGGCCAGAACTCCCAAAACCAGAATCACCTCGTCCAGCTGTAGCTGTCTGAGGGACCCAGTATGGCAAAAGCAACAGTTGCGCAATTCGCTGATTAGCTAGAATTTTGCAGGGAATCCAAGTAGCTGTGACCATGATTTTAATCTCTCTGAGATAGTCTGCATCAATTACACCAGTAAGAACAAATATACCCTGTACACTAGCACTAGAGCGTCCAACAATCAATAAAAAAAATCCAATAGGTAAAGGTCCCCATACAGAGGTACCTACTGTATATACCTGGGAGTCTGTAATTAACAATTCTGTTGTGGTTGCCAAATCCAACCCAGCGCTACCTGCGGTTGCAGGGGCGAGATCATAGACTGTGTGCCGGATTGCGATACTGCTGCTGCTCCGGAGGAGAGATTGTTCTGCAACTGGGAAGTTAGATTCTGAACCCTGTTGGATTGCAGGGCACTGGGTTTTGCGCCCCTCTTGCCGTTTCCTGGCAGGGGTTTCCCTGATCTATCAAACTGAGATCTGCAAGAATTACTCCAGTGATATCCTTTCTGACAGCGAGGGCACAACTGTGGTGAGCATTCTCTTAATGTTTTATAATGCTTTTGAGGACAGTTTTTACTGACATGACCTTCATTGCTGCAAATAAAGCACTTAAGACTCGCTTGATTTACACTGAGTTGAGACAATGTGGCTGCTAATACTGAAGCCCGAAATGTTTCAGTCCCGATATTCTGACAAGCCTTAACGTATTGCGTGATATCAGTGACTTTACCTTTCACCGGCAACAAAGCATTCTGGCAGTCAGAGTTAGCATTATCATATGCCACTTGCAACAGTATAACTTCTGCCGCATCTTCATTTTCAAACTGTCTTGCTATACTGGTTTGCAATCTGTCAAGAAAACTTATATAAGACTCCTGCGGTCCCTGTCTTATTGTTGCAAACGAGCTTACACGCTGCCCTGCCTCTGGGACCCGACACCATGCTGTAACAGCAATGCGAGTTGCCTGTTCAAAAACCTGCCTCTGAAGCCCAGCCTGTGCTTGTGGAGTGATATACTGTCCAGTTCCTAGCAACATATCCTGATTTATCCCTGCTCCTGATGACAAATTTTCCAGGACCTGTTCAATCACAAGATCACGATACTCTAAATGCCACACAGAATATTGTGTTGGTGTCAAAATTGTTTTAGCAAGCAATTTCCAATCCCATGGAGTCATTACGTATGTGGCACCAATACCTTCAATAATCCCCACTGTAAAAGGACTATGTAACCCATTCTCTTGCACAGATTTTTTTAACTCCTTAACCATTGTATAAGGTATTGCGTCATGTTCTGATGTTTGGTGTGGTTTGTAAAAAACTGGAAAGGCGAAAGAAAAATCGCTGTGCTCCATAGCCTTTTCATGGCATTTTTGCATTACCCCTTTGTGTTCTGCTGTCTTAGTCATGAAGGGGTTACTGGGTGCTGCATCATTAAAATCAGGCAAAGGAGGTGCTGAGGGTAAAGTTTTAGACTTCTGACCCAGCTCCTCACAAATTTCTGCTTTATCTTTACACTGCTGTGATGGCATTAATGATGGATATAAAACTGACTCTTTTTCAAGATCTACAGAGCCTGACTCAAAAGGATTAGTGCTGTCAGTGCTCTCAAGAGTCAAATCATTAGCAACCTGCTTGTTTGTGTTTTTCTGGTTATCCTCCCCTGTTTGTCCTTGTAGTATGTGCTCTGCCGACTGCAACTGCGATAGTACAAAGTACACAAATCTCCAAGTAATATGTAAACTATTGGGAACTGAATTATTTTGTGCGTTTAGCTGTTCCCCGACCTGTTTCCAAATTTTACTGTCAAACATCCCCTCACTCAGAAACCAGTCACAATGCTCTCTCACCCATACCAGGAGTGAAGCTACCTGCTTCTCAGAAATACGATACCCAGAAGAATGTGATAGCTGCAGTAAAACCTGCAAATACAATTTATGTTCCTGAGAAGCGCCTTCCCCCATACTAATGCAATTCTGCAGCTCTCTCGTTCCATGAGGACTGCTTGTCCCTATTTATACTGTAGGGATTAATGTGGCCACAAATAAAATTTACTCACCCATCAGATTGGGTGGTCGCCACCAAACACACTGCTCGATGAAAAGCCTCCAGGGGTCACACACTCACACGGGGCACCATTTGTGGCGATTAGGGAGGATGCATACCAGGATGCAGACAGAGATTCACACAGAGGCAGAGATCTTGTTCAGGAAGGAGCGCAGAGCTGGGCTGAGCAGAGAGCTGACCTAGGCCTAGGCCGCCTTCTTTATTCACCATTGGCAATTTATAGGATTTACAGGTATGGGCCTGGAGTAAGATGTTTACAAAAGGTGTTTTTCCTCTAATTGTAATTAAAAACACACTAAACTCATGTGATGTTTGTCTCACTTGTTTTTCGACTCATTCACAGACCAGGCCCAAGGACATTCACACATCCCATGCACTTGGGGGCGGTTATCTGGCCCGAGATACCATTCTCACGAGTCTGGGCTATAACTTTTTACAGTTATGAGAAACGTACTTCAAAGTAATCTGTCCAAGGCCCTTTATATATTATTACGTTAGTATTATGTCTTCGCCCATCCAGATGGTCATGTTAGTATTGATCTTCCTTTATCATCCAGGTGGCTGGAACCGCACATCTTGCTTTCCCACATTTTACTTTCCAACATCCAACAGGCTCAATTTATACCCTAAATTGAATCTGAGCTGTGGTAATTTATGGTAGTGGTCCAGAAACTTCTCTCAACTGAGACGTCAACTGGTTAAGGGCCCTGTCTGTCGACCAAGGGTAGTATACATGACCATAGTGGTCCATCAGCTGGTTCTTTTGGGTTGGGGTGCACCTGCTACACACATTCTTTCCACTTAGGAAAGGTAAGCTAAATTCTCATTTGAAAAATTTCAGCTAAATCTGAGTTTAATCTCTATAAATCCACTCAGTTCTATATGCATATGTGTGGGGGACTACGGTGGGTCCGTGGATTCCCTGACGGAGGGCATGGGAACAGAAATTAGCCCTGAAGATATGAAGGCCTACCCGTCAGAAAGATGGGAGTAAAGGAGTATCCAGAGATGTTAAGGATGTACCCGTGAGAGAGAAGGGAGTAGAAGAGTAACATTGATGATAGCAAAAATAGCCAATGAGATGTTACTGCTGTAACTTGTAACCAATAGTGAAGAGACACATGAATTGGTAAAACTGTATAAAAATGCACTTGTGGCAATAAATGGCATCTACTACTTTCATCCTGGAAGAACTTGGTCTATGTCGTTTGTCCGTCTCAACCATGACATCTGGTGACCCCGATGTGATCCTGCCTGAAGAGGATCTCGCATGACAAGGAGACAGCGTGAAGCTGTGAACAGCCGAAGAAGAGCTGTGGAGATGGAGCCCGGTACAGCTGATAGAGCAGCCGAGGAGAGCTGCCGAAGATCCGGATCGTTGAAAAGACACCTCGCTAAGGAGTAGGTGAGCTACTGGGAACATGGGGGGAAACTTATCTAAAGAAGAGGGTATTGTATTATCTGCATGGAAGTTGCTTCTGAAGAAGCAGGGTATTAGCCCTCTGGAATTGACTTTACAAAGGACTATGTTGCTATGGGGCAAAGCACTACTGAAAGATCCAAAGAAACAACTGAACTGTTAACAACATGGGACTTGTTGCTAGAGACTTTGAGAGGATTAAAAGAGCAACGGGAACATGCAGAGACAGTGGAGGGGGGTGGCTTCTTTGGGCTACATTTGAAACAAACAAACAAACAAACAAACAAAAAACCAAACCAAACCAAACAAATAAACAAAAAAGCACTGTTCTAAACCCCGAACCCCCCTGTTACTAATGATTCTCCAGCACCGTTCAAGTCCAAGTTATCTGATGACTTGGATGAGGGTCTGCAGCATTTTTATTTTTTTTTTAAAGTTAACAGGAAAAAGAGTATGTGTACATGTTGCCCCAAGATCAGATAAAAACTATGAAAGACTCAAGCAAAATTAGACCTATGCAATGTAACAGCTATAGATCATTTAGGACGGAACGATGGGGATTCGTTGAAAGTGTCAGGTATCCCACAACTCTTGGAAGAGACACTAATTGACACACCACAACTACAGGCACGATAAGTTTCTGAAATCCTGAGGCAGTCAACAGACCTCGCATATCAAGCTATGATAAAGGTGCCTGAAACCGACAAAGCAGCCAAATCATTTGCAACTATTAATCAGGGTCCCAATGAGAATTACATGCAATTTATTGACCACCTTCAAGAGGCCATCAGTAAGCAGGTCGAAAACTTGGAAGCTAAGGAAGCACTAGTGTTGAGATTAGCAGTAGAGAATGCTAATGTTTGCTATCAACATGTTATTTGCGAGTTTTACAGTACACATTATGTGCTCCTGTGTATTGCCTCTCTGAAAATCAAGCAGCTTGTCAGGAATGTGAGTTAATTGTTTTACTAGTTGTTTTTAAGTGCGCCGTAAAACCTTCTCCCCGCTTTTCCCATTCACGCTGCAAGCAGCCCTGTGCCTTCCTCCCCTCCTCCCCCTCCCTCCCTCCCTCTTCTCAAGGTTTTTACTTGCAAGATGGGGTCAGGAATGATTGTTTTCAGTTGTGTTCCTAAAAAATCAGTATTGGGAGGTGTTTTAAAACTTAGGAAAGCACTCAGAATTATAAGGAAGGAAGATCTTCTTAAATATTGAAATCAGTGTTGGCTGCTGTTTAAGTTAAATGATTGGGAAAAGGGTCCGGAGAATAGAATCTTGTTGCAATTAATGTTGTTTTTAAGGTGAGAAGAGCAGGACAAAATAAATCTCTACAAGAGATCATTAGATCATTACAGACAGTTTTACAGCTGGAACGGTTTGAACGTCAACAAGCTGAGAGAGAGTTAACTGATAACACACAGGTCACAGTAAACTTGCTGAAGTCTGCAAGATGCTTTCCTCATTAACCTGTTTTCTTTGTGGGTATTGGTTTAAGCATGTTGCAATTTTGGTAGGTCTTTGTTATGTGACACGATAAGTTCACAGTCTGTTAAATCATGAGAATCCGTTGACTCAAAATGTGCGTTTTGTGATAATACAGAAGATCATAAGTTATTTAGTTCTTTACTGCATGAATGTGATGGTAAAATTTTGTGTATAGTAGCTGTTATTTTTCTCTCCAGCATGCTACCTTTATTCCAGCATTCAGACTTGCGCAACTCTCTGACAGGCTGTGTCTCATCTCGGTGTGGTGAATTTGGCTTTTCCATATGCACACCATGTAAAGAATCCTGCTTTTGGAATAACAGCTGTAGTGCACCAGATGAGACACTAAAAAAACTCTTTGTATTTGATCTGTGGTTTACGGTTGTTCCTGCGACCTGCCTGTGTCGGCTCACACAAATGGAACAAGCCAGGACAGAGCCTAACAAAGAAAACCTTTAAATGAAAATAACAACCATGGATAGAGACCGCCCAAGATTTCTACTGGAGAAAATTACTCAGTTTACTCATCTGAAGCTGTATAAACTCACTTTTACCTTCATTAACCCTGAAGTATTTTATTCACATTTAGCTGTTGGACATTAAGCCATTACATTGACAGTTCCAGTTGTAGCCCTCATGAAAATACATTACATTAAATAAATGCAAAAATTACTTTATTTCATAAAAATTGTTCCAGACCCAGACAGTACAGAGTCTGCTCTTTGGCCCAGGTGTCTATGAGGTTGTTTCAGAAATGAGTCCTGTTGTTTGATTCAGTTCTTTCTGGGATGCCGTGTCACCATAGGACTTTTTCAAAGCCCAGGATAGTATTCTGGGAGGTGGCATTGCGGTATGGGATATGTTTCCAGCCATCCAGTGGTTGCTTCCATCACTGTAAGTACATGGCACTTGACTTGGTGGGTTTGTGGGAGTGTAATATAGTCAGTCTGCCAGGACTCATATTTCAGCCGTCGTCCTCCACACCAGAGAGGCTTTAACCACTTGGTTTGTTTAACTGCAGTGCATGTTTCACATTCATAGACAATCTGTGCAATAGTGTCCATGGTCAAGTGCAGTGATTGAGAACCACGCACACAGAAACACACACGCAGAGTTCGTGTCAGCAGTGAGAGCAGAGCCAGGCAGAGCTGAGCTGAGCTCTCTTTAAGTAACTCTTTCTCAATTTATAGCTTTACAGATACGGGCCTGGACCAAGAGGTTAAACAGATTTTTTTTTTTAAAAAAAAAATGTTATTCCAAACACACCACACTCATCTTGTGACTGTTTTCAGTCACATTCTCATGTATATCTTGTGGGCGGTCTTCCAACTCGACATTCACACACCCACACATCCTTGGGGTGGTCTTCCAGCCTGAGATCCACACACTCAGTCCTCTGTGTATTCATCAGGTGGTTTTCCAGCCCAGGCTATCATTTCTCACAAATATACAACTCTGTGTAACCTATCCAAGGCCGCTTTGTTTTGACTGACTGCTGTGATTTAATCATGTTAGTATTAGTCTTCCTTGACCATCCAGATGGTCATGTTAGTATCGATCTTCTTTTATCATCCAGGTGGCTGGAGCTGTATGTCCTGCCATTCCCACAGTCAAGCTCACCCCTTGATCACAAGCCCATCTATGTGTTGTATCTCTTCCTTGATGGCCTGAGGTGTCATGGGCCCATCTAGCTACAAATAATTCATCCCTATGTTGCCAGTTCAGATTTACCTGAGCCACATCAGTCTTAGCAACATGATCCACCTGCTGGTTGTTTTGGTGTTCTTCAGTGGCCTGACACCTGGGTACATGAGCATCTACATGAAGTACTTTTACAACCAGGTTTTTACCCAGGCACCAATATCTTGGTGCACAATTGGGCAGCCCCAGTGTGTTTGCCTCTGTGCTGCCAGTTGCTCTGCTTCCATTGCTGCAACCATCCCCACAGGGCGTTTGCCACCATCCATGAATCAGTATATAGATAAAGTACTGGCCAGTTTTCTCATTCAGCAACATCTAAAGCCATCTGGATGGCTTTCACCTCTGCAAACTGACTCAATTCACCTTCTGCTTCAGCAGTTTCTGCAACTTGTTGTATAGGACTCCATACAGCAACTTTCCACCTCCTATGCTTTCCTTCAGTATCACAGGATCCACTAATGAACAGGGCATATTCCTTCACATTTTCTGGTAGTTTATTATACAGTGGGGATTCTTCAGCACTCCTGGCGTTATTCCGAAATATTTGCCTTCTGACTAGTCCATGATCACTTCCAAGATCCCTGAGTGACTGGGATTTCTTCTTTGAGCTCATTGTGTGATCAGTGTGACCCACTTACTCATTGTAGCATCAGTTGCATGATGTGTGAAGGGGACCTTCCCCTTGAACATTCAGCCCAGTACCGGAAGCTAAGGTGTGTACTAGTTTTGTTTAAAACAAGACCAGTTCTCTTTTAGTGAATTTTCCTTTCAGCTAAGTTCTTCTAAGTAACTGTACTTTTCTGAATTTGGCTGCATGTTTTTCAGACACTGTTCACTCCAGAGCTGATAACGGTGGCAATGGTAAGCAGAAGAGGCACAGGTTTAGACTTATTGCTGTGACAGCCAAGGTGACTGATAAATTTTGCACATCCCGTAAGTGAGAGCGGCGTACATGCAAGGGGGGCAAACAGAACAGGTGACTAAAATTGGCCAACTAAGTATTCCATCCCATACACGTCATACACCCTATAAAAGAGGGAGATCATGAGGGTCTCGCTCTCTTTGACCATGGCTGGCATCTGAAGAGGACCCTGCCTGTTGTCCCTGCGGTCCAAGGCCTGGTTCAAGACCCTGCATCCCTGAATCCAGTTCCAGTTTACTGTGGAGTCTAGCCCAGGACTTCCGGGTGCCTTCCCTGCAGCCACTGGAGCAATGCCAGCTCTACCGCAGGCAACACTGCACTATGCAGGGAAATTCAAGATTGGTTTTCTATATTTTGTATTTTTTTCTCTATTTATTAGTAGCATTAGTAAAGCATTTTTAACTTTTCCAACCTGCAAGTCTCTCACCCTTTTCCTCCTATTACCTCTCTTTTCAGTGGGGAGGGCGGGGGGTTAACAGAGAGCATCTGCCACAGTTCATTTTTGCCCTGCAGTAAATGGTGACAAGGTGCCAGGAGGAACTGTGCTTCTGTACCCATCACTTCCAAAGCAGCTCAAACCCCCAAATATGCTGCCAATATCTCTTTTTCAGTTAGAGTACAGTGGGCCCTGGATCATCTCCAAAACCTTAAAGTTCGACATTGTGCGTCCCCTGCTGCTTTCTACCAGAGGCTCCAGGTAAGGCCATTCTCCCCGTCTGCAGTGTAGAGCATATTTCTAACATCTAGTGCTGCTCAGACTAGCCCGAGGGCTACTGCATGAGCTGTCTCCTGTTTAATTTGTTCAAAGGCTTGTCATTACTCAAGGCTTCATTTAAAATTGTTCTTCTTCTGAGTCACTTGATAGAGAGGGCTCACAATCTGACTGTAGCTTGGAATGTGCATTCTCTAAAAACCCACACCACCTAAGAAAGCTTGTGTTTTCTTTTTGTGAATTGGTGGCGACATTGCTTATATTTTGTTGATCACATCCATTAGGATCTGAAGACGTCCATCTCTCCATTTTATTCCTGAAAACCGAATGTCCTGTGCAGGTCCCTTGACCTGCAGGTCCCTTTGTTCTACAGCAAAACCATCCAAGCACTTCAACACTCTCACCCAACTTGGTGTCATCTGCAAACTTACTGTGGGTTCACTCAATCCCCTCGTCCAGATCATTGATAAAAGTATTAAACAAAACTGACCCCAATACTGAGCCCTGGGGAACACCACTCATGACCGGCTGCCAACTAGATTTGGCTCCGTTCACCACCACTCTTTGGGCCCAACCAGTTCTTTACCTAGTGAAGAGTATGCCTGCCCAAGCCATGACCTGCAAGCTTCTCCAGGAGAATGCTGTGGGAAACAGTGTCAAAGGCTTTACTGAAGCTTGGTTGTCTTGTGTATGCGACATGATGGTACTCAGGATGATCTGTTCTGTGACCTCCCCTGGCACCGAGGTCAGACTGACAGGCGTGTAATTCGCTGAATCCTCCTTCTGGCCCTTCTTGTAGACGGGCATCACATTTTCCAACTTCCAGTCAGCTGGGACCTTCTCGGTTAGCCAAGACTGCTGATAAATAATTGAAGGTGGCATGGTGAGCACTTCTGCCAGCTTTCTTGGAACCCTTGGTTGGATCCCATCTGGCCCCATAGAGTTGTGCACATCTAAGTGGTGTAGCAGGTCACTAACCATTTCCCCTTGGACTATTTGGGCTTCATTTTGCGCACCATCCCTGTCTTCCGGCTCAGGGGGCTGGGTACCTGGAGTACAACTGGTCTGACTACTAAAGACTGAGGCAAAGAAGGCATTAAGTAGCTTAGCCTTTCCCTCATCCTCTGTTACTATGTTTTCCCCCCGCATTCACCAGAGGGTGAGATTCTCCTTAGCTCTCCTTTTGTTGCTGATGTATTTATAGAAGCATTTTTTGTTCCCTTTTACAGCAGTACCCAGGCTCAGCTCTAGTTGAGCTTTGGCCCTTCTAATTTTTTCCCTGCGTAACTTCATAGAACCCTTATAGTCCTCCTGAGTTACCTGCCCCTTCTTCCAAAGCTCATAAATTCTCCTTTTATTCCTAAGTTTCAGCCGAAGCTCTCCATTCAGCCAGGCCACTCTTCTTCCCTGCCAGCTTGTCTTTCGGTCCACAGGCACAGCCTTCTCCTGCACCTCTAAGACTTCCTTCTTGAAGAGCACCCACCCTTCCTGGATTCCTTCAGTCCTTCAGGACTGCTTCCCAAAGGACTCTGCCAACCAGCCTCCTAAACAGGTCAAATTCTGTCCAAGACAGCAGTTCTGCTGACTGCCCTCCTTACTTTTCCAAGAGTAGATGTCGTGGTTGAGACGGACAAACGACATAGACCAAGTTCTTCCAGGATGAAAGTAGTAGATGCCATTTATTGCCACAAGTGCATTTTTATACAGTTTTACCAATTCATGTGTCTCTTCACTATTGGTTACAAGTTACAGCAGTAACATCTCATTGGCTATTTTTGCTATCATCAATGTTACTCTTCTACTCCCTTCTCTCTCACGGGTACATCCTTAACATCTCTGGATACTCCTTTACTCTCATCTTTCTTCTCTTCATATCTTCAGGGCTAATTTCTGTTCCCATGCCCTCCGTCAGGGAATCCACGGACCCACCATAGTCCTCCACAAGTAGAAAATTCAATCATTTCATGATCTCTATGCCCAAGGTGACCTCCAACCATCACATTACACACAAGTCCTTCTCTGTTCGCAAACAACAGGTCCAGTGGGGCACCTTCCCAAGTGGGCTCACTGACCAGGTGCATCAGGAAGTTGTCTTCCACACACTCCAGGAGCCTTCTAGATTTCTTTCTCTCTGCTGTGTTGTATTTCTATGCAGTAATTTGAAGTCCCCCATGAGAACCAGGGCTAGCGATCATGAGACTTCTCCCAGCTGCCTGCAGAATATTTCATCTGCCTCTTCATCCTGGTTGAATGGTCTGTAACAGACTCCCACCAGGATATCCACCTTGTTGGCCTTCCCCTTGATTCTTTCCCATAAACACTTGACTCCATTGTCATCATTAAGCTCTGGACAGTCACACCATTCCCTAACATACAGGGCTACCCCTCCTCATCTCCTTCTTTGCCTATCCCTTCTGAAGGTTTTATAACCATCCGTTGCAGCACTCGGTTGTGTGAGTCATCCCACCATGTTTTGTGATGGCACCTACATAGTAGTTTTTCTGCTGCACAATGACTTCCAGCTCCTCCTGTTTGTTGCCCATGCTGTGTGCGTTGTTATAGATGTGCCTCAGCTGGGCTATTGATCCTGCCAACTTTTTGTGGTGAGAAAACCTCATTCCTTTGTGACCATCACTGGAAATTCATTACATAAAGGAGGGCAGAGAATGTGTATTCATTTTCTGATCCAAGATCCTCAAATGGCAGATCCCTCAAATAAATGGCAAAGTACAAGTCAGTAGTTTTTGAGGTTACTGAGGGTCCCAAATCCTACAACACCAATACCATCAGAGCATTTTTTTTTTCTGGCTAACAGGGCAGTGGGAAGTTTCAGCTGAACCCTTGAAGTTTTGAGACATAATAGCTTCTGTTGTAGCATCGTGTAAAATGACTGAGGACAAAGTAATAAGCTCTTGTCAGTGAGATTTTATGAGCTGGCAAACAATGAAGTGAGCACAAATGTCTATTAATTTGAGCCATGAGATAAGAATAATCAGCAAGGTTAATGTTTACGATTTCCCAAAAGGAAGGAAAATTAATTACTTTTCTCAGACTGTGTCTACTGTCACAAAATTGCAAAAATTCAAATACATTTTTAGGGAAAACTGAGGAGATCTCCTGATAAGATGCAAAGGCTCTGTAATGGAAGACTATATTAAAGAAACTTTCACTAGAGAGAGTGATCCTATGCTATTACCCCAGGAGTAAGAATGATGGCACCCTTAATGAAAATAAACCTTAAGGACCATATGTAATGCTGAACCAGATTCTTGGAGTGTTGCAAGAAATATTAACTTCCACTTACCAAATCAAGCTGAACCATAATTGAGAAGCAGGAAACAGGATAGACAAAGTGTTCCAGGACAATAGCCCTGCTAGGTCTCAACATGTGATCCACTTTGAATACTTCTGCTCCCTCTCCCATTTCTTTAAAAATCCCTAGGAGATGCAACATTCAGTGACACCTTGAGGAATGTCTGTCCTTTATGAGAAGATTTATAGCTGTGAGAGATGGTGCTGCTTAGCACGCGGTGTGAGCATGGAAGGCTGAGATATTGTGAATTATTGTCTCAAAGCTTGCTTGCTGAAATAATATTAATTATTGTCTCAAGGCCTGCTTGTTCTGAAGAACAAGACAGAAAAATGCTTGCGATGTTTGCTTGTTATGCTTGCTGGTTTTTTTGTGGAGAAAGCTTATGTAAACCCAGAAAAGGTGTGATCACTGTGAGTTGTTAAAATTCAAAAAAATGCTTGGAACTTGTGTAAGCTCAGGCGAAGCTCAGGCAATATCAGCCACCAACATCTGGGACCAGGGCTGCAGTGTGCTCTGGAAACACCTGCCACCAACTGCCATAAAACACCCCAGGGAAAGGTCTGTGAATGTGGCCATTCACCACTGGGACCTGAAACCTGAACCCTGAGACCAGCGGGACCTGAGCCCTGTGAACTGCCAGCACTACTGGGACCTGAGATCTGAGTTGACCAGCAGGAGAGGGCGATTGGATCCAGGTGGTGACTATCTCTTGCTTATTTTCTTGCATACTTCCTTAATTTTCCTCCTAATCTTTCTCAATTACTCTATCACTCTGTTTTCAGGCATAAAAATAAAATAGATTGTTTAGCAGCATCTGACCTTATTTGTGTCTTAATCACACCCTTGGGATCCTTTTGAAACCTTCCCAAGCCTGAAATTGGAACAGGACCCCACAATAGCACTAAGAAGGCAGAAGGGTTAGTGCATGAGCAGGGAAAAGCAGTTAGGAGCACCATACCCCACCTTTACTAGAGTCAGAAAAAAAAGTACTGCCTGAAGGCCTTTTACTTTTTTTTTTTTTGAATGAATGAGCCAAGTCCAACATCTTTGGGGTATCAACCCTCAGTCTTTGCAATTAAAACGATTGCATTGAGGGTAGCTCACTTTATCATCCACTTCTTTAAAAAGAATCCAGTTGTGCTGTCTAAACTGCGGTGTCAGACACTTATGACCCATTGTTACTAAAATTTCACCAGTACCTAAACTTTGACTCCTGATTCTTACAGTGCTCAAATCACACCCACTGCAAGAACTGCTATTACTTTCAAACTGTGAAGTGTTAGGGCTGCATCCGCTAAACACAATTAATTCTAATCCAGTTTTGTGCAACTGGTGAAAGATCTAGAGAACAAGTCTTATGAGGAATGGCTGAGGGAATTGGGGCTGTTTAGCCTGGAGAAAAGAAGGCTCAGGGGAGACCTTATCACTCCCTACAACTATCTGAAGGGAGGCTGTAGTAAGGAGGATATTGGTCTCTTCTCCCAAGTAGCAAGTGATAGGATAAGAGGAAATGGCCTCAAGTTGCACCAGGGGAGGTTTAGATTGGATATTAGGAAAAATTTCTTCACAGAAAGGGTTGTCAAGCTCTAGAACAGGCTGCCCAGGGAAGCGGTTGAGTCACCATCCCTGGAGGTGTTTAAATGGCGTATAGTTGAGGTTCTTAGGGACATGGTTTAGTGCTAGAGTTAGATTAATGGTTGAACTTGATGATCTTGAGGGTATCTTCCAACCAAAATGATTCTATGATGTGTAACATTGCACCTCTTTATGTGAGAAGGTGATTCTAACACTTTTTAAAATTCCATTGAAAAGCAATTCCAAACACATACACATACACATACACGCGTGTGCGCACACATGAACACACAGAAGTGGCTTTTTGCTGATTTTCATTGAAATACTCCCATGGAAAATGTCTGGCAAACTCTAATGATCAGATATATATGAAGTAGGACATTTGGTAAGCAATCCCCTATGACTAAAGAGGTTGTTGCTATTACAGAATTGTGATTCACCATCAAAGTAATCTCTGATGAGACAACAACTAAGTAATTTAACTTTTACAGAATAAGTATGAGGCTCTGGGTATGGTAGACAAAGGACATGATGAGACACTGAGGCCACAGTGGAGCACACTTGCAGTCTTATGGAGATGAGCCAAGGGCTCCTGAGGTAATAGAAGGCAACAGGGAAACACCAGTAAAATACTTCAAAGGAATTAAGGGGTGTTCCTCTAAGAAGGTGACACGACTGACAGTCCAGATGAAGTGCCTTTACACAAATACAAACAGCGTGGCCAACAAACAGGAGGAGTTGGAAGCCACTGTGCTGCTAGAAGTCTATGACCTAGTGTCATGTCCCGCCCAGAGGTATGAGTAGGGGAGAGAAGTGATTCAGGTTCATGGGTCCCCTTGGTTGGAAAACAGTACACACAGTACTTAAGGTCCATAAACAAGAAAAGCAACACCTTTTATTTTGCAGCGTGGCCCAATTAATAGATGATTCGGCAGCAGAAAGATTTACTTAAGCTTAATCAGTGAACAGTTTAACAGCAAAAGGATTTCCATAAAGGAATTTGCAGCACATGTGGGGTTTTAACCTTATGTTATTACACTACTCACAGAAGGAGAGGCAAAGAAATAGGGATATAGGAAAGAAAGAAGGAAAGAAAGAAGAGAACAAAACAAAGGAAGAAAGAAAGTGAGGGATTCTGCCACTCTTACTGCTCTGCAGCATGGATGATAGGACTTGTAGTCTGGGTCTGGTGATGTGTGGCCTCCAGTATCCTGTGACAAGGATGCTGAGGTTTGTAGTTTGGGAGCGCAGCGTCCTCAGGTGTCTGGTCTGGTTCCTGCGACAAGGCTGGTGGGCGGAGGGGTCCTCAGGATGGTGGGTTCCCTTCCAGGGCTGGTTTAGGTGAGCCTTTTTATAGCCCTCTGGGTTGCCTGCTTGTGTAATTTTTCTTTTATCTTTTGCAGAGGTGTTACAGTGAAAAATCGGGGGGGGGGGGGGGAAGGGGGGGTGTGATTGCGAAAGATAGACAAGTTTCAGGCCATCTTGAAGGGTCTCAGCTTTTCCCTTTGTGCCATGCTGGCATATCAAAAGGTGGAGCTATGTGCCCTCTGGCACGTCCTCCATCTCCTACTGTCAGCCAGCCGGCCTTTGTCTGTGGCTCCTTAGCTTGTTGCTGGTATGTAAATCATAATTCACCTTATCCTGAGTGTCCCATCTCCTGCTACTTTTCAGCCTTTGACAATGTTAAATCTCTTGCTACTAGGCCACAATGTTTGAGGTTTCAGTCTCTGACAATATCCCATCTCCTGAGGCTGGAGGAACTGTTTTTTGCACAATGTTTGAGACATAGTTCTTTTTAGTCTCTGACACCTAGTGGCCATTACTGAAACTTCATGAGATATCATGACTAGAGTGCAGCTATTGATGGCTACAGGCTGTTTAGAAGGGACAGGCAAGGAAGGCAGGGTGGAGGGGTTGCCTAATCAAGGGGAGACTACTTGTGACAACCTTGAAGTGCTTCCCCCCCCCATCCTTAGCAGAACAAAGGACCTTGCTATCCCTTAAACGTCTGGTTTTTGTTACTTTGGGAGGAAAAGATAGATGATTGTGTAGGCAGACATCTCCCTTATCTTTACCAAGGTGTTGTGTTTGGCAGAAGAGATAGATGGTTATGGTGTCAGGCCTCATGGCCTAATTGGAATGAGATGAACCATATGTTGCACAACTAATTATCAGAAGAAACCATGAACCAACAGCTACCCCTGACAGGCAAGACAACTCACTTCTGGTCAGTATGTTAGCAAAAAGGACACATAACCACGGACGTAGTTATATGCGGTGCTTTTATTCCAGCGCTGGGAAACCAGGGGTTCACACCCAAAGCTGGCTTCGACCACCGATTCAAAACTTACTACATTTATACAACTTAGTTACATACATATTCATCACAACTCTTAACAACCATTAGCATATTCCACACCTATTCTAACACAAACTGTCTATCTAAGCGATGCTAAGTAACATTCGCATGTTTATCAGTTATTTCTAAGTTACCTGTTTTAAGAGAATATGTCATAAATCTATGTCAATCTGAAGAATAGGGTACGGTTATATAAGGCCATGCTTGAATGCACATCTCCCTGGACACAGTCCGAAAACTTCAAAATAAGGTAAAAATCTTGGATACAGCATCTTAGATACAGTTTACTAAACCAAGAATCTTAGATACAGTTACGTAGTTTACAAAACTAAGAATCTTAGATACGGTTTGCAAAACAGAAAACTAATTCAACCATAAGAAAACTAATTTCAACTATAAGATGCAAAACTTATTTCAACTATAAGATGTAAAAACTAATTCAACTATAACATTTCCCCCCTTTGAAAATGCTTTTCTATTCCTAGACAATGCATTTTCACTTCATTGTTTTAATTATAGTTGGATACACTATGTTTCCTTATCAGCTGGAGGGTTGTCAATAAGTGGGTTAGTATTTCTGCTAAGGATAGTAAAGATGCGATCGTTCCTGGCGTTTGATTGACTTACTTGACGCTTAACACAAGCATATAGCAAAAAGAGAAGAGTGACTATAACTGCAAGCAGGAATAAGTTTTCCAGTAATGAATATACCCATCCTCCCAAATTCAGGTTCAATTTACCTAGTAAGGCCCCAATCCAGCTCTGCTCTGCATCTTGCTTTTCCTTTTGTAGTTCCTTTTCTGTTTGGGTTAATTGGGAAATATCTTTCTCCACTTCAGAAGTTACATTTGGGATATGAATGCAGCAATGATCAACCCTATCTTTTAAATATCCGCAAACACCATTTTCTTTCAGCAACATTATGTCAAGTGCCATTCTGTTCTGCAAGGTCATTCTGGTTGTAGCTTGCAATTGTGTATTGAAATCTCGAAAACCCTTTTTGGTTATCCTTGCCAATTGATCCATCTGCCCAATTAATTTGTCAATCATTTCTCTGTTTCTATAAGCTGCAATCGGTGCAAAGAAGGATTCTAATGCCCAGCTGAATTTAACACTGCTTGACGGTTCATGCCACACATCATCTTCATCTATCTCTCGCTTGCGCCTATTTTGACTGCTTCTTTTGGATCCAATTGTTTCTGACAGATGCAACCTGCTATTACTGCAACTTTAATGATGGACAGAGGTATCTCTCTCACATCCGTCTGGCAGGTTATTACTCACGAGCAATTCCACCATGGTACTGTTATCCCTCTTGTTACATTGGACCATTGTACACACCATGGGAATGCTTCACTATGTTGATATTGTTGTACAATACTCAACGTCCACATGTTATTCCATGATTCAGTTATGTTCTGATTATCCTGATCTTTACATTCCCAATAGGTTCGGTTGACTTTTTCATATACTATCTTTTTGATCCAACTTTCTTTGAGAACTATCTTTCCTCCAAATTCCACTGGTTCGGGTCCTGTTTTTTTCCACTGTTCAGTTGGCACTTGCTCTAACCTAGTACGAGATTCACACACTATCCTACCAGTTTTGTTTATTTCTGATAAGGTTGTAGATATTATTCCCCATTGTATTGGGTCTTCGGCCGATTTCGGAATGGGAAGGCAAGCAGTGATGCTACTGGTGTTCTGGGTTTGTGCAAAATCTCGAATCAACCCTATCATCAGGTTCTCTGCCTGATTCTGTACACTCTGCACTACTTGTGGCATTTGAGTGTCGTCACTATCTCCTATATCCCTTTGTGTCCTACATAATTGTTCTCCAGTGACTTTGCAAATCAGAGTGGCATTCTCTGTTCCTTCTTCAAGAAGTGTTCCCACAAAAGCAAACAGTCTGGGTACATTTACTACTATGAACACAATACGGTAACAAAACTAGACATCCTGCGTCGTGATTTTAAGTGTGGTAGGACCCACTAATTGAGATTGCCACTGTTTTGGGACTTTCTTGACTTGGGTGTAGTGTATCCAGGAATCTACTTCAGCAACCTTGATTGCGGTAAATGTAGTTAAAAGTACTTGATAGGGTCCGTCCCAACGTTCTTTTAAAGGATACTCTCTCCAGGTCTTTATATACACTGTGTCTCCAGGCTCTATGTCATGTACCAGATTCTCAAGTGCTAGTGGGCGATTCCACACTAGTGCGGATCTGAGTCGATTCAATGTCCTGCCGAGAGACAACACATAATTGTATACATCCTGATTACCTTTTACATGTACACTTGGATTCGGATCAGGTGCTTCATATGGTTTGCCATACAAAATTTCGTATGGACTTACTGACATTCCGCTCCTGGGTTTAATCCTAATTCGCAATAACGCTATTGGTAAGGCCTGAGGCCATTGAATTTTTGCTTCCTGGCAAATTTTGCTAAGTTGTCTTTTTAATGTCTGATTCATTTTCTCCACTTGTCCACTAGATTGGGATCTCCATGGGGTATGTAATTCCCATTTAATTCCTAAACATCTACTGATTTCCTTCACCACTTGAGCAACAAAGTGTGGTCCCCTGTCGGATGATATTCCCAATGGTACCCCAAATCTTGGAATTATTTCTTTCAATAGCCATTTTACAGTTTCTTGTGCCTGGTTGGTGCGACAAGGAAAGGCTTCTGGCCATCCTGAAAAGGTGCATACCCCAACTAATAGATATCTGAATCCTCGAGTTTTGGGGAGTTCCACATAATCTATTTGCCAATAATCTCCTGGTTGTATGCCTGTCTTAATTCTTCCCATATCTACTTTTCTTTTTACTAAAGGATTATTTTTCAAACAAATTTCACACTTAGCTGTAATAGACTTTGCCATTGTTAACATCTGGACTGAGATAATCCATTTTCTCAGGTATTTTACCAATGCTTCTGCACCCCAATGACACTTCTGATGCTCCACTTGAAGTATTCCTCTCATAATCGTGGTCGGCACCACAACTTGTCCGTTGGTGGTCGCATACCATCCAGAATTATCCTTGACAGCTTTTACTAATTTTGCCAATTTCTTGTCTTCTGTAGAATATTTAGGTGCCTCTAAAGGTGTAGGTAATAAATCAATTGCTCTTACCTTCTGGGAGATAAGACCCACCATTGTCCAGACTTGTCGTTTCACCGATCGAGCTGTTTGATCAGCAAGTCGATTTCCTTCAATAATTTTTGATGTTCCACTCTGATGAGCTTTGCAGTGCATGATGGCAACTCGTAATGGTTTCTGAACAGCATTAATCAAGTTTAATATTTCCCTCTGGTATTTGATGTTTGTTCCTTGGGAGGAAAGTAGTCCACGCTCTTTCCAAAGAGCTCCATGCACATGAACAACCTCAAATACATATTTTGAGTCAGTCCAAATAGTGACCCTTTTGTCCTTGCTGAGCTCTAATGCCCTAGTTAGGGCAATCAACTCAGCTTTCTGTGCTGATGTGTTTGATGGTAGGGATTTGGCTTCAATCACTGTTTTGACAGTAGTAATCGCATATCCTGCATACCGCACTCCGCTTTCCACAAAACTACTGCCATCAGTAAAAAATTCCCAATCCATCTCCTCCAGTGGGGTATCCTTCAGGTCAGGACGACTTGCGTGGGTATATTCGATGACCTCCACACAGTCATGTTCCAAATCCCCTTCTTCTGTTTCTGCATTTAAAAACACAGCTGGATTCATTAGGTTAGTTGTTTTTAAAATAACATCATTGTGTTCTGTCAGAATCGCTTGATATTTCATCATTCTACTTGGGGAAAGCCAATGGCCCCCCTTTTGTTCCAATACAGTAGTCACCATGTGGGATACAAATACTTCGATCCTTTTCCCCATGGTCAGTTTCCAAACTTCCTGGATTAATATCATGGTAGCAGCCACCGCCCGCAAGCACGCCGGCCATCCAGCACTTACCGGGTCAAGTTGTTTAGAGAAATAACTTACGGGCCATTTCCAAGATCCCAGCCGTTGGGTTAATACCCCTAGGGCAAGTCTCTGTCGCTCATGCACGAATAACTGAAAGTCTTTACTCAGATCAGGTAGGCCCAAAGCAGGTGCTTGCATTAAAGCTTGTTTCAGTTTTTGGAAAGCTTCTTGTTGCAGTTTTTCCCACACCAAAACCTTATTCTTCTGTGCCTCATATAAAGGTTTGGCAATAAGTCCATAGTCCATAATCCAGAGCCTGCACCATCCTGCCATTCCTAGAAAAGATCTTAATTCATGCAAGTTACGCGGTTCAGAGATAGCACAGATAGCATGCACGCGGTTTATACCTAGTCTTCGTTGTCCTTGAGAAAGCTCGCATCCTAGATAGATCACAGTCGTGGATGCAATTTGAGCCTTATTTTTCGACACTTTATATCCATTCATTCCTAATTGATTTAATATTTCAATTGTTACCTGGATGCAAAGTTCTTGGGTCTCAGCAGCAATCAGAATGTCATCCACATATTGCAGCAACAAATACCATTGTCGGGGAATTCCGATATGGCCTCCTGTAGTCCACTCCTCAAGCTCTTTGGCTAGTTGATTCCCAAAGATAGTCGGACTATTCTTAAATCCTTGTGGAAGGCACGTCCAGGTCAATTGAGTCTTTCTTCCGTTGTGAGGATTTTCCCATTCGAAAGCAAATAGCTTTTTGCTTTCCTGGTCAAGGGGTATGCAGAAGAAGGCATCTTTTAAATCAAGTACTGTAAACCATTTATATTTCGCCTTCACAGATGTTAACAAGGTATAGGGATTTGCAACTACTGGATGTATGTCCTTAGTGATCTGGTTTACTGCTCGTAAGTCTTGGACTAGTCGATAGCTACCATCAGGTTTCTTTACTGGAAAAATTGGGGTATTATATTCTGATTCACATTCTTCTAGAATTCCATATTTCAAAAATTTCTTAATTAAAGATACTATTCTTAATTTGGCTTCCAATTTCAATGGATACTGTCTCAACCGTACTGGTTTAGCATCCTCCTTCAGCTCCACTTTCACAGGTCTAGCTGCTTTTGACTTCCTAGGTATGTCAGTTTCCCATACTGTGGGAATTACTGCATCTTCTATTGCCTGTGGTATTTTTACAAACGGTTTTTCTTTTAATAGTAAAATCTGTCCTACCTTTGACTCTGGAATTTTCATTACCAACTCTCCATCCTCAAATGTTATTGTGGCTTCCAATTTAGTCAGCAAATCTCGTCCTAAAAGAGAAACTGGACAATCTGGAACATACAAGAACTCGTGGGTTAGTTCCTTTTCTCCAAAACACAAATCCAAGGGTTGCAGGAATGGCCGTACTTCCTCCTTCCCTGTGGCACCAACAATTGTAGCTCTGTGACCTACCACCCCTTGTAAGGAATTCAGTACAGAGTAAGTAGCCCCTGTGTCTACTAAAAATTTTACATCCCGGTTTTGGCAGCTTCTTTCAATCTTTCTAACAAGGCTGAGGGAGACTCATTCTTTTCCTGCCTCACATTATATAGTTTTGACCAATTCATTTGCTTCGGCATAGCAGTTTGAATGCAAATCAATAACCAATCCTGATATCTCCAGAGACAGCATAACCCGCCTCCTGTATTATAATTCCATCGGGGATCTTCTTTTGGAAAGTTCTCATCAACGTTACCCTCTACTTTCCCATTCCGAATATCTTCTCTCACTCTATCCCTCGCAACCTTATATTTTCTGTAGAGTCCATTAATGTATCCAAAATCACTTGTAAATAATCCCAATCAGGATTCTGCATTTTAATTATCATCTTAATTATTGCAACCTTATCTGGATTTTCCAATAAGGACCAGCTGATTGCTTCCAGGTTACTAAATCCCCTGGCGAAAACGGAACTTCTACATAGACTGGTTCCCCCTCCTTTTCCTCCGCGCGGGCGGCGAGCCTGGAGGAGAGGAGCTGTAACTCCAGCTCTAGCAGCCGCCACTCCCCCCCCGCTTTTCCACCGCTTTAGCAGACAGTCAGCTTTTTATCCTTTTTTTTCTTCTTCTCTCCGCAGCTTATCAAAGAGAAGCTGCCGGGCACAGGTTTGGGCTCCTTTTGCCCTTTTTCTCTCTTCATTTAATTCCTGCGATTATAAACTTTATATGTAATTCCAATTAGCTGAACAATAGTTACATTCCTCAGCTCCTACCTTTTGTAACTTCTTACAAATATCAATCAACAGCACATTAAGCATCAATCCCTGACATTAATTTTAGATCCAAATCAGTCTATCCACAGGACAAGCCTAACTGCAATACAGCTAACTCAATTTACTTTCATGTGTACAGATGCATCTGAAGGGGGAGCAAGGTGGTACTTTAGTAACAGAACCGGTTCTTATTTTGCAATTATTTCCCCAAACAAATTCTTTTGGTACCAAATATAAACATACAAACTAAAATACTGAGCTCAGACACGCAAACCAAATACAGAAACTAAACCAAATTAACACAAATACGAAAACAAACACAAGAACCAGCTTAAATACAGAAACTAATGCAAAACCAGACCAGAATAGAATCAGAAACCAAGGTTCAAGACCTGCAACAAATACACGAACCAAACCAAATGGCACCCAGGGACCGAACCAAACCAGAACAATAACAGAAACAAATACAAGAACCACACCAAATACAGGAACAAATACAGGAACCAGACCAGAACAAATTCAGAGACCAAGATTAGGATGCCGAACCTGCAGCAAATACACAAACCAAACCAAATGGCGCCTAACCAAGTGCTGAACCTTTCAGCTACACAAACTAATTGGCGCCTAACCAAATGCCGAACCTGCAGAGGTTTCCCTCTGTCTGACGGACGGCGCCTATAGGCTTTACCAAACAGGAGCTCCCTGCCCAATCGAGCGTGGCTTTCGCCGCGTCTGACCGGCAGGCTACCAAACCAAATGGGGTACCCCAAATCCAAAAATAAAAGCACCTTCTTACCAATCAGAGGTCCGTCGAGAGCAGCGGAGGGTCGGTCGCGTCCGATGCACTCCCCAAGAATACCTCGGTGCTAGCCGGAGCAGGATCAAGACGCGATCCGCCTCAGCAGTGCTCGCGAGGTCCCATCTGGGTCACCAAAAATGTTAGCAAAAAGGACACATAACCACGGACGTAGTTATATGCGGTGCTTTTATTCCAGCGCTGGGAAACCAGGGGTTCACACCCAAAGCTGGCTTCGACCACCGATTCAAAACTTACTACATTTATACAACTTAGTTACATACATATTCATCACAACTCTTAACAACCATTAGCATATTCCACACCTATTCTAACACAAACTGTCTATCTAAGCGATGCTAAGTAACATTCGCATGTTTATCAGTTATTTCTAAGTTACCTGTTTTAAGAGAATATGTCATAAATCTATGTCAATCTGAAGAATAGGGTACGGTTATATAAGGCCATGCTTGAATGCACATCTCCCTGGACACAGTCCGAAAACTTCAAAATAAGGTAAAAATCTTGGATACAGCATCTTAGATACAGTTTACTAAACCAAGAATCTTAGATACAGTTACGTAGTTTACAAAACTAAGAATCTTAGATACGGTTTGCAAAACAGAAAACTAATTCAACCATAAGAAAACTAATTTCAACTATAAGATGCAAAACTTATTTCAACTATAAGATGTAAAAACTAATTCAACTATAACAAGTACCGTGAACTTTCCCCTAGTATGAAGACCCCAGACCCATTTCCAGAAGAGTCTTCCTAATTAGCATGAAGAGTGAGCAGAGGGAGGAGACAAACCACCCACATGTAAATGAATTGGGTTATAAAATGACCCCGCGCGTGGCATCAGGTGTGGTGTGTATATGCTGCGCAGCGTGACCAAAGTCTTCAACGCATCTACCCTCCCTTCACCGAACATCACTGGATGGATAACCTGTGGAGTGGTGATATCTTACTCTCTTTCTCTCTTTCTCATATCTTTGTTTATATCTTACTCTATCTCTCATATCTTAGTCTTCCTTCTTTGTCTCTTCCTTTTTCTTGAACATATAAACGTAAGTTCTGCTGTTAAAATCTTGTTAAGTTTTGTATTACAGTTACTAATTGTTGCCAATCCACCGTTTGTAGAAGTACTTTTGCTGCCAATGTATTGATAAGTTTTGTGATATTATAACATACTTTTGCCAAGTCACTAATTGCTGTAATTTGTATTCCACCACGTGCTTTTAGTAAATTCATAATTGGACCCCCAGAGTGATTGTCTGTCATTCACTTCCCATTGCCACGCAGAATTACCCAGAGTTAACTGACACCTGATCTCATCTGTTGAGTCACATTCAGAGTTAACTCATCCCTCATCCCATCTGTTGGGACGGGGCACTCCTGATGAAGCCTTCTTACTCCAGCTACAGAAGGCATCGCACTCACAGGCTTTCATCTTGCTGGGGGACTTCAACCACACTGACATCTGCTGAAAAGTAGTATGGCGAGTTGTAGGCAATCTAAGACACTCCTGGAGTGCATTGAGGATAACTTCCTCAGCCAGGTAACAGACAGCCCTAGCAGGTGGGGGGGCATGATACTGGACCTCACCCCACCAATGCAAGCGAGCTAATTGGTGACATTAAGACTGGAGGCAGCCAGGGTTGCAGTGATCATGCACTAGTGGAGTTCGCAGTCCTGAGGGATGTGGGACAGGCAAAGAGTAAAGTCAGGTCCCTGAATTTTAGGAAAGCAAACTTCTAGCTCTTCAAGGAGTTAGTCAACAGGACACCCTGGGAAACTGCCCTCAGGGACAAGGGAGCAGAAGAGATCTGGCAGATCTTTAAGGATGTTTTGCATAGAGCACAAGAGGTCTCAATCCCTAGGTGTAAAAAAAAAGGTAAGAAAGGCAAGAGGATGGCATGGCTGAGTCAAGACCTGCTGGTCAAACTAAAGGGCAAGAAGGAAATGCACAGGCAGTGGAAGCAGAGACAGGTATCCTGGGAAGAGTATAGGGACAGTGCCTGGTTGTGCAGAGATAGGGTCAGGAATGTCAAGGCACAACTGGAGCTGGACTTGGCAAGGGACGCAAAGAACAACAGGGGCTTCTACAGGTATATCAACCAGAAAAGGAAGGTCAAAGAAAGTGTGCCCCTCCAATGAGCAAGATGGTAAACTGGTAACAGCAGATGAGGAGCAGACTGAGGTACTCAACAACTTCTTTGTCTCAGTCTTCACTGGCAAGCTCTCTTCCTACACTTCTCAAGTGGAAAATGAATTGCAAGATTCCCCCAGGAACTGGGGGAACAAAGTCCCTCCCACTGAAAGAGAAGGTCAGGTTCGTGACCACTTGAGGAACCTGAACATACATAAGTCTATGGGACATGATGAGATGCATCCCAGAGTCCTGAGGGAATTGGCTGATGTAGTTGTTGTCACGGAGGCACCTCAAAAGTCAATTTTAGACAGACAACAAGTTCCAAAACAGACTTTATTCTAGCTGGAAAAGTGTAGCCAATAAACCAACCAGAAACAGGGTTTATACAATTATTTAGCCCTCTGACAACATAAAATACAGTTTCAGATATCAGTTGAGGAGATTATTGGGAAACAACAATATAAGAATAAAGAGGATCCAGAACATGCACGCATACACTCACAAGAGACAAAATCAGAGGCTTCTCACTCCAAGATACCCATGAGAAATAATCACTCGCCTGGGTTAGGAAAGGGCTCACACTTGCCTGGGTTAGGCAAGGACTCATTCAAGGATATATCCAGTAGAGAAGAATAACCACTCACCATAGGAGGAGGTGAGGTGCTCTCAGTCTCAGGGTTCCAGTTCACAAACCTGCTGCTCTGAGAAGACCACTCAAAGGGGGTCTTTGATGGGGACCCCATTTTATAGCCTGGTCAGATCTGGCTGTGGGCATTACAGATAGTCCAGAAACTTCTCCGCTACTCTGGGCACCTCCACCTTAAGGACCCTATCAATTGACTGAGGGTCCTACCCCTCCTGCCCCCTGTCAAGATTTGATTGCAGGGTGACAGTAAACTCTGGCAGATGTATTGTTAACCCCCTCTCACCCCCCTTTCCCCCTTTAGTCCCTTCCTCTTCCTCCTTCCCACTAAGGGCAGGCAATTGGGAGGAAAAGGAGGACAGAGAGAAGAGAGTTGGAAAAACTAAAAGTATTTTACTAATGCTACTAATAAAATAGAGAAAATAATACAAAATATACAAAACCAATCTTGAAAGTCCCAGCAACTGCTCTGGCAGATGTACGGCCGACACCCGGAAGTCCTGGACTGGACTCTGCAGCCAACCGGAACTGGATTCAGTCTGTCACTAGGCCTCAGTTCACAGGGACGGCTTGCAAGGTCCTCTTCTAATGTTGGCCATAAGAAAAAGGGACGAGATCCTCATGATCTCCCACTTTTACATGAAGTTTCACATGAATGGGATGGAATACTTAGTTGGTCAGTTTCAGTTCACTAGTCCTCGTTGCCCCTCTCACAGGATGTGCATCCATCCTTATCAGCGACCTTGTGTTCCATTGTTATGTCTACCAAAACATGTATCTAGCTTTCAGGAAAGTGCAGTTAGTAAGAAGGCTTTAGCTGACAGGAAAATTCACTAAAAGATAAACTTGTTTTTAACAAAACCAGGACACCTCCCCAGCTGGGTGGAATCACCCTGCCCCAGGATAGGGGAGGATGTGACTGTCAGTACCTTGGTACCACCCTAGGTGTATACATGGGGACAGGCACAGCAAGGCACAAAAGGTGTTAAGGAGCCATCAACTGCCCTGATGAAGGCTCCAGGTCTCAGGGGGATGTGCAACTACCACAGTTGCGAAGTCACTCTCCATGATATTTGAGAGGTCATGGCAGTCAGGTGAAATCCCTGGTGACTGGAGAAAGGGAAACATCACACCTATTTTTAAAAAGGGTAGAAAGGAGGACCCTGGGAACTACCGACCTGTCAGCCTCATCTCTGTGCTTGGGAAGATCATGGAACAGATCCTCCTACAAGCTATGCTAAGTCACATGGAGGACAGGGAGGTGATTAAAGACAGCCAGCACAGCTTCACCAAGGGCAAGTCCTGCCTGACCAACCTAGTGGCCTTCTACGATGGAGTAACTACATCAGTGGGCAAAGGAAGGACTACGGATGTCATCTATCTGGGCTTTTGTAAAGCTTTTGACACAGTCCCCCATAACATCCTTCTTTCTGAATTGGAGAGGGATGGATTTGAGGGGTGGACTGTTCGGTGGATGAGGAACTGGCTGAATGGTCACACCCAGAGGGTAGTGGCCAATGGCACAATGTCTGGATGGAAACAAGTGACAAGTGTTGTCCCTCAGGGGTCTGTATTGGGACCAGTACTGTTTAATATCTTCAGCAATGACAGACAGTGGGATCAAGTGCACCCTCAGCAAGTTTGTGAATGACACCAAGATGAGTGGTGCAATTTACATGCCTGAGGGACAGGATGCCATCCAGAGGGCCCTGGACAAGCACAAGAAGTGGGCCCATGTGAACTTCATGAGGTTCAACAAGGCCAAGTGCAATGTCCTGTGCCTGGGTCAGGGCAACCCCCAGTATCAGTACAGGCTGGGGGATGACGGAACTGAGAGCAGCTGTGGGAATATAACAGAAGATTGGCAAGGAGGAGGATTGTAGACATGCTCAAATGACTGTAGCTGGGGTGTAGAAAAACACGTCACAATAATATTATTTTTGCCTTGTGTGCTTGACAAGTAGAACCACTGTGTTTAGATAACATAGGCCTGTGAGAAACTCAAAGGCACCTTATCAAATATGCCCAAGATTCCTGCTTTTTTTGTGAGAAAAATCAAACCACAGTGGAAAACTATGCCTGCTTAAATCCCTGAAATACAGGCAAAACCAGCAGTTTTGTGGATCTTCTAGCAAGGACTGAACTCTGCAGTGCCTGCATTCCTGCTTATGTGCCTCTTCCCAGAGGGCTTAGGTGCTTTTTCAGAGATCCCCCAGTTACAAGGTAATGAAAATAAATTTACTCTTTGCATTTCATCCATGGCTTGTGGTTGTTCCTGCAATGTGCCTATGTAGGTTCATACAGCAGCTCTGAGGAGAAGGATTTGGGGGCACTGGTGGATGAAAGATTGGACATGAGCCAGAACTGTGCACTTGCATCCCAGAAGGCCAATCATATCTTTGGCTGCACCAAAAGAAGTGTGGGAAGCAGCTCGAGGGATGTGATTCTGCCCCTCTGCTCTGGTGAGGCCCCACCTGGAGTACTGCATCCAGCTCTGGAGTCCTCAGTATTGGAAAGACATGGACCTGTTGGAGAGGGTCCAGAGGAGGGCCACAAAAATGGTCAGAAGGCTGGTACACCTCTCCTATGAGGAAAGACTGAGTTGGGATTGTTCCACCTGGAGAAGAGAAGGCTCCGGGGAGACCTTATTGTGGCCTTTCGGTACTGAAAACAGACCTATAAGAAAGATGGGGACAGACATTTTAGCAGGGCCCATTGCGATAGGACAAGGGGTAATAGTTTTAAATTAAAAGAGGGGAGATTCAGGCTAGACATGAGGAAGAAATTTTTTTACAGTGAGTGTGGTAAAATACTGGAAGAGGTTGCCCAGAGAAGTGGTAGATGCCCCATCCCTGGTGACATTCAAGGCCAGGTTGGACAGGGCTCTGAGCAACCTGATCGAGGTGAAGATATCCTTGCTTATTGCAGGGGTTTGGACTAGATGACCTTTGAAGGTCCCTTTCAACCCAAACCATTCTATGGTTCTATGATTCTATGCTTCTAAATCTGTGTAAGTACTCCCACCAAGGTTAGATCAAACAACCCCTCACATCAAGAGCCGCATTAAGACCAGCACTGAGAAGAAACAAAAGCGAGTTATGGTTATCGGTGATTCCTTCCTGAGTGGAACAGAGGCAGACTATACCCTCTTTTGAGGTAAGTTTGCTGCTTCCCTGAGGCCCAAATCTGGGATGTCCCTGTAAGACTGATCAACTTAGTATGGCCTTCAGACTATTACCCACTCCCATTCTTTCATGTGGGTACTAATGATGTTGCAACAAGAAGTTTAAGGTTGATCAAAAGAGATTTCAGGAACCTGAGAAGGATGCTAAAAGATTAAGGAGCACAAGCAGCGTTTTCTTCCATCCTACCAGTAATATGGAAAGACTTCAGAAAAAACAGGCAAACCAAAGACATTAATACCTGGCTCCAGGACTGATGCATCTGCTAAAACTTTTTTTTTTTATAACCGTAGAAGAGTCTTTGAGGCACAAGGTATGCTGGAGCCTGAAGGCATCTACCTGACCTGATGGAGGAAATGCATCTTTGCTTGTAAGCTGGTGGGACTGATTGAGAGGGCCTTAAACTAGAACTGATCAGGGAAGTGGAAACTGTCAGGGAAGCTGAAGGTAAGCCAAGAGTTGGCATGGCATCACCTGAAGGTGGAAATAGTAGTGGGAACATTTACGCTGTTCCAGGGAGTACTGAGGGCTTAGGAGCACATCTGAAATGCCTGTACACCAGTGCACGCAGTATGAGAAACAAATAGGATGAACTGGAAGCTTTGGTTAGTTCCCAGAGCTATGTTGTCATTGATATTAGTGGGACTTGGTGGAATGTGTGCCATGATTGGAGTGCTGGGATGGAGGTCTACAGGCTGTTCAGGAGGGATCAGCAGGGCAGGTGAGGTGGAAGTGTTACACTCTGTATGCAAAGGAGACATGTGACTGTACAGCCCTCACAGTTAGGGGTGATCGAGTTGAGAGCCTCTGGGTGAGGATTAGGGAGATGGAAAACAGAGCAGATGTTACTGTGGGTGTCTACTACCAACTGCCCAGTCAGGACGATAGCACTGATGAGGTATTCCATAGGCAATTAGGATATATCTCTGGATCGATAGCCCTTGTCCTTATGGGAGATTTCAACTTCCCAGTCATCAACTGAGAATACTACTGTGACAAGTAAGTCTGGGAAATTCCTGAACTTTGTAGGAGATAGTGAGACAACTAGGAAAGATGCCCTCCTAAACTTGTTATTTGTGAATAAAGAAGGACTTGTAGGAGATGTGATGGTAGGTGGCTATGTAGGGCACAGTGATCAAGAAATGGTTGAGTTTAAATTTTTCAGTATAATGAGAAAAAAGGTCAGCAGAGTTGCTACCCTGGATTTCAAGAGAGCAAACTTAAAGCTATTCAGGGAACTACTATAGCAGTGTCCCCTGGGAATCTGCTTTTGAGGGCTTAGGAGTTCATGAGTGCTGGTCAGTTTATAAGAACCACCTTTTAAAAGCACAGGAGAAGGCCATCCCAGTGTCAAAAGTCAAGCAAGCAGAGCAGAAGACCAGCTTGGCTGAACAGGGAACTCTTCTTGGAACTCAAGAGGAAAAAAAAATTATATGTTCTCTGGAAGTAAGGTCATGCTTTACAGGAAAATTAGAGAGCTGTGGTTTGCATAGGCAGGAAGAAAACACAGAAGGCTAAAGCTCAACTCAGTTTGAAGCTGGCCAATGTTGTGTCAGACAAGAAGAAAGGCTTTTTTAAGTACATTAATAGCAAGAGGAGGTCCAAGGAAAACATTGGACCAATACTTGTTGAAGATGGTCACCTGACAAATATGGATGAAAGAAAAGTGGAGGCATTCAATGCTTTTTTTTGCCTCAGTCTTTAATAATATTGATAGATCTTGGGCTGTCCAGTCCTCTGAATTGGAGGCCATGACTATGGGAACTGAAATTGTAAGGGACCATCTGAATCAGCTGAATATTCATAATTCCATGGGATTTGTCCCAGAGTACTGAAGGAGTTACTGAATGTTATGGCAGGACCCCTATTGATCTTGAGAGTCTGGGGAGGTCCCTGCTGACTGGAAGCTAGACAATGTTATTACAATTTACAAGAAGGGCATGAAGAAAGTACACAGGAAACTACAGGCCTGTTAGTCTATTATTGTTGTAACTAGTTTTGGGAGCTGTATTTTGTTTTTGTAAACTGTATCCAAGATTCTTACCTTATCTTGAAGTTTCACAGGTTGTATACAAGTTTTTATCTTAGTTTGAGAACAGAGAACTGAAAGTCAGTCCTCAGTTAGTCCTTATCTTATCTTGAAAGGATAGGATGTGCTGAGAGTGTGCATCTACCAACATCCAAGAATTTCACAGGATTTCACAATAAATATAGGAATAGTGCGCATGTGCTGTGATGAAAGGTGAAAAGTACATTAACGATGAAGACTCCTTACTTCATCCTGAAGACCCCCTAAACAACCACCAGAGGACACTGCGCATGCTTAGAGTAATTCTAAGGTGTTGCAACTGATATTGTGAAATAGTTGTGCAATCTGATGAATATGTAACACATACGTTGTAAACCTAATGAATATGTATGTAACCAAAACGTATAAATGTAGTGGAGTTCGAATCAGCTGTTGGGAACCAGCTTTGGGTGTGAACCCCTGGTTTCCCAGCGCTGAAATAAAAGCACCGCATATAACTACGTCCGTGGTTATGTGTCTCGTTTGCTAACATTTTGGCGACCCAGATGGGGCCTCGTGGGCACTGCTGAGGCGGATCGCATCTTGATCCTGCTCCGGCTAGCACTGAGGTATTCTTGGGGAGCGCATTGGATGCGACCGACCCTCTGCTTCTCTCAACGGACCTCTGATTGATAAGAAGGTGTTTTTATTATTTGAGTACCCGATATCTGGTCTGGTAGCCTGCCGGTCAGACGCAGCGAAAGCCACGCTCGGTTGGTCAGGGAGCTCCCGATCGATAAAGCCCAGGCGCCGTCCGTCAGACAGAGGGAAACCTCTGCAGGTTCGGTATTTGGTCTGGTTCCTGAATCCTGGTTTCTGAATTTGTTCTGGTCTGGTTCCTGTATCTGGTCTGGTTCTTGTATTTGTTTTTATCTGTTTTGGTTTGGTTTGGTTCCTGTATTTGCGTTTGTTTTTGATAATATGTCTAATTCAAATGTATCGCCGTTGAATTGTTTATTGAAACATTGGAAGGAGGCTGGGTTTGGACAGTCTATGCACAAAAAGAAGTTAATCGAATATTGTACTCACTGGTGGCCCGAATATAAATTACCTAATGAAGTACAGTGGCCACCGGAGGGGACTCTGAATCATGAAATTATTGCTGAGTTAATGAGGTTCTGTCAGAGAGAGGGCAAATGGGACAAAGTTAAATATGTTGATCTCTTTTTCTATCTTGAATGACAGCATGATTGGACGAAGGGTTGCAGACTGATGTTAGTGCAGAGTAATAATGAAAATAAGTGTATGGGATGTAAAACAGAAAAGAAATGTATGAAATGTTCGGCTGTGGAAAATAGCAGTGGTAATGATTCAAAGACGGATTTACTGTGTCTCGATGTTGCACCTTCTGAGGAAACGGTATCAGTCAGACCCTCTGCGCCTATCCCTCTTGCTGATAGTGATGATGACTCAAGTGATGATAAGGAGGTAATAACTGGTGTAAAAGGGATAACGGTAACCCCAGTGTCTCACCGAACTAGAAACAGGGAAAAAGAATAGGAAGCGCAAAAGGGAGGAGGATCATCAAATGTAATGGCACTCCTGCGGCAGGCGGTAGGTGTTGGGGGGGGAACCAGTCTATGTAAAAGTCCCTTTCTTGCCAGGGGATTTAGTAATCTGGAAGCAATCGGCTGGTCCTTATCGGGAAAACCCAGATAAGGTTGCAAAAGTAATTAAGATGATAATTAAGACGCAGAATCCTGATTGGGATGATTTACAAGTTATTTTTGATACATTAATGGACTCTATAGAAAAAGATATGGTTATACGGGTTGCAAGGGATAAAGTGAGAGAAGATATTTGGAATGGGAAAGTAGAGGGCAATGTTGATGAGAACTTTCCAAAAGAAGATCCTCGATGGGATTATAATACAGGAGGCGGGTTATGCCGTCTCTGGAGGTATCAGGATTGGTTATTGATTTGCGTTCAAACTGCTATGCCGAAGCAAATGAATTGGTCAAAATTGTATAACGTAAGGCAGGAAAAGAACGAGTCTCCCTCAGCCTTCTTAGAAAGATTGAAAGAAGCTGCCAAAAGATATATGGATTTAGATATAGAAATGGAACAAGCAAAAACTCAGTTGGCTTTAATTTTCTTAGGACAGTCTCAAGATGACATTCGGAAGAAATTGCAGAAATTAGAAGGTGCACAATTAAGGGACTTGGACGTAATGTTAGAAACAGCTTGGAAAGTTTATAATAATAGAGAAAAAGAGCAGTCGAGACATCACCAGCAATATTTGTTAGCTTTGATCCAGGGACAAGGCAGGGGAGTAGGGGTCCGTGGTAGGGAAGCTGGAAATAGTCGAGGAGGAGGTCGGGGATGTGGTTCATGGAATACCCAAGGAACTCCCTTGAGACCCCTTGTGAGGCTTGGCATAAATCAATGTGCTTATTGTAAGCAGGAAGGACACTGGAAGACTGAATGCCCCGCTAAGAACCCCGTGGGTCAGGTGTCCAATGCGGCGGGAAATGCGGTACAGACTATGGTGTTGGGGGAATACAGTAATGACAGCTGACTATATGAAGGCACGAAAGTGAAAACTCAGAATAAGGAGCCCTTAGTGACAATACAAGTGGGAGATCGGGATGTAAGATTTTTAGTAGACACAGGGGCTACTTACTCTGTATTAAATTCCTTACAGGGGGCGGTAGGTCACAAAGCTACAACAGTTGTTGGTGCCACAGGGAAGGAGGAAGTACGGCCATTCCTGCAACCCTTGGATTTGTGTTTTGGAGAAAAGAAACTAACCCACGAGTTCTTAAATGTTCCAGATTGTCCAGTTTCTCTTTTAGGACGAGATTTGCTGACTAAATTGGATGCCACAATAACATTTGAGGATAGAGAGTTGGTAATGAAAATTCCAGAGTCAAAGGTAGGGCAAATTTTACTATTAAAAGAAAATCCAATTGTAAAAATACCACAGGCAGCAGAAGACACAGTGATTCCCACAGTATGGGAAACTGACATACCTGGGAGGTCAAAAGCAGCTCAACCTGTGAAAGTGGAGCTGAAGGAAGGTGCTAAACCAGTACAACTGAGACAGTACCCGTTGAAATTAGAAGCTAGATTAGGAATAGTATCTTTGATTGAGAAATTCTTGAAATACGGAGTTCTAGAGGAATGTGAATCAGAATATAATACCCCAATTTTTCCAGTAAAGAAACTTGATGGTAGCTATCGACTAGTCCAGGACTTACAAGCAATAAACCAGATCACTAAGGATATACATCCGGTAGTTGCAAATCCATATACCTTGTTAACATCTGTGAAAGAGGAATATGAATGGTTTACAGTACTTGATTTAAAAGATGCCTTGTTCTGCATACCCCTTGACCAGGAAAGTAAAAAGTTATTTGCTTTCGAGTGGGAAAATCCACACAATGGAAGAAAGACCCAATTAACCTGGGCACACCTTCCACAAGGATTTAAGAATAGTCCGACTATCTTTGGGAATCAACTAGCCAAAGAACTCGAGGAGTGGACTACAAGAGGCCATATCGGAATTCCCCGACAATGGTATTTGTTGCTGCAATATGTGGATGATATTCTGATTGCTGCTGAGACCCAAGAACTCTGCATCCAGGTAACAATTGAAATATTAAATCAATTAGGAATGAATGGGTATAAAGCGTCGAAAAACAAAACTCAGATTGCATCAATGGAGGTGATTTATCTAGGATGTGAGCTTTCTCAAGGACAGCGAAAACTAGGTTTAAACTGTGTGCATGCTATCTGTGCTATCTCAGAACCTCAAAACTTACATGAATTCAGATCTTTTCTAGGAATGACAGGATGGTGCAGGCTCTGGATCATGGACTATGGACTTATTGCCAGACTTTTATATGAGGCACAGAAGAATATGACCTTAGTGTGGGGAAAGCCACAACAAGAAGCTTTCCAAAAACTGAAACAAGCTTTAATGCAAGCACCTGCTTTGGGCCTACCTGATCTGAGTAAAGACTTTCAGTTATTTGTACATGAATGACAGAGACTTGCCTTAGGAGTATTGACCCAACGGCTGGGATCCTGGAAAAGGCCCATAGGTTATTTCTCTAAACAACTTGACCCGGTAAGTGCTGGATGGCCGGCGTGCTTGCGGGCGGTGGCTGCTACCATGATATTAATCCAGGAAGTTTGGAAACTGACCATGAGGAAAAAGATCGAAGTATTTGTACCCACATGGTGACTATGGTATTGGAACAAAAGGGGGGCCATTGGCTTTCCCCAAGTAGAATGATGAAATATCAAGCGATTCTGACAGAACACAATGATGTTATTTTAAAAACAACTAACCTAATGAATCCAGCTGTGTTTTTAAATGCTGAGACTGAAGAAGAGGATTTGGAACATGATTGTGTGGAGGTCATCGAATACACCCACGCAAGTCGTCCCGATCTGAAGGATACCCCATTGGAAGAGATGGATTGGGAACTTTTTACTGATGGCAGTAGTTTTGTGGAAAGTGGAGTGTGGTATGCAGGATATGCGATTACTACTGTCAAAACAGTGATTGAAGCCAAATCCCTACCACCAAACACATCAGCACAGAAAGCTGAGTTGATTGCCCTAACTAGGGTATTGGAGCTCAGTGAGAACAAAAGGGTCAATATTTGGACTGATTCAAAATATGTGTTTGGTGTTGTTCATGTGCATGGAGCCCTCTGGAAAGAACGTGGATTACTCTCCTCTCAAGGAACAAACATCAAATACCAGAAGGAAATACTAAACTTAATTAATGCCATTCAAAAACCATTGCAAGTTTCCATTATGCACTGTAAAGCTCATCAAAGTGGAACATCAAAAATTATTGAGGAAAATCGGCTTGCTGATCAGACAGCTCAATCGGTGGCACGACAAGTTTGGGCAATGGTGGGTCTTCTCTCCCAGAAGGTAAGGGCAATTGATTTATTACCTTCAGAGCCACCTAAATATTCTATAGAAGACAAGAAATTGGCAGGTCTGGTAAAAGCCAGGAAGGATAATTCTGGGTGGTATGTAACCACCAATGGACAAGTTGTGGTGCCAATTACTATTATGAGAGGAATACTTCAGATGGAACACCAGAAGTGTCATTGGGGTGCGGAAGCATTGGTAGCATATCTAAGAAAACGAATTATCTCGGTCCAGATAACAATGGCAAAGTCTATTACAGCTAAGTGTGAAATTTGCTTGAAAAATAATCCTTTAGTAAAAAGAAAAATAGAAATGGGGAAAATTAAGACAGGCATACAACCAGGAGATTATTGGCAAATAGATTATGTGGAACTCCCCAGAACTCGAGGGCTTAGATATCTACTAGTTGGGGTAGATACCTTTTCAGGATGGCCGGAAGCTTTCCCTTGTCGCACCAACCAGGCGAAGGAAACTGTAAAATGGTTACTAAAGGAAATAATCCCTAGATTTGGGGTACCACTGAGAATATCATCTGATAGGGGACCACAATTTGTTGCACAGTTAGTAAAGCAGGTCAGCGGATGTTTGGGAATTAAGTGGGAATTACATACCCCATGGAGACCCCAGTCTAGTGGACAGGTGGAGAAAATGAATCAAACCCTAAAAAGGCAAATTAGCAATATTTGTCAGGAAGTAAAAATTCAATGGCCTCAAGCCTTACCAATAGCATTGTTGCATATTAGGATTAAACCTAGGAGCGGAATGTCAGTAAGTCTATACGAAATTTTGTATGGCAAACCATATGAAGCACCTGATCCAAATCCAAGTGTACATGTAAAGGGTAATCAGGATTTATACAATTATGTGTTGTCTCTTGGCAGAACACTGAATCAACTCAGATCCGCACTAGTGTGGAATCGCCCACTAGCGCCTGAGAATCCAGTACATGATATAGAGCCTGGAGACATGGTGTATTTAAGGACCTGGAATGAAGAACCCTTAAAAGAACATTGGGACGGACCCTATCAAGTACTCTTAACTACATTTACTGCAATTAAGGTCGTTGGAATAGACTCCTGGATACACTACACCCAAGTGAAAAGAGTCCCAAGGGTGTGGCAATCACAAATAGTAGGTCCCACCACGCTTAAGATTACACCACAGGATGTCTAATTTTTGTTATCGTATCGTGTTCTTGGTAGCATATATACCTAGATTGCTTGCTCTCGTGGAAGTACCCCTTAAAAGAGGAACACGTGGTGACTGAGGAAGAAAGTGCCACTCTAGTCTGCAAAGTCGCTGGAGAACAATTGAGTAGGTCACTAAGAGCTATAGGAGATGGTGAAGATACCCAAATGCCACAAGTAGTGCAGAGTGTACAGAATCAGGCAGAGAACCTGATGATAGGACTAATTTGAGACTTTGCACTGACCCAAAATGCCAGTAGCATCACTGCTTGCCTTCCCATCCCAAAATCAGTCGAAGACCCAGTACAGTGGGGAATAATATCTACGACCTTACCAGAAATAAACAAAACTGATAAGATAGTGTGTGAATCTCGTACTAAAACAAAGCAAGTGCCAACTGAACAATGGGTTACAACAGGACCCGAACCAGTGAAATTTAGAGGAAAAGTAGTTCTCAAAGAAAGTTGGACCAAAAAGACAGTATATGAAAAGGTTGAGTGAGCCTATTGGGAATGCAAGGATCAGGACGATCGAAATATAACTGAATCATGGAGTAACGTGGACATTGAGTATTGTACAACAATATCAGTATAGCGAAGCAATCCCATGGTGTGTACGGTGGTCCAATGTAACAAGAGGAAAGACAGTACCATGGTGGAATTGCTCGCGGGTAATAACCTGCCAGACAAATGTGAAAGACATACCTCTATCCATCGTTAAAGTTGCAGTGATTGCAGGTTGCATCTGTCAGAAACAATTGGATCCAAAAGAAGCAACCAAAATAGGCATTGATGGAGATAAAATTGATTGCAGTGGCGTTATAGGAAGTGTGGAACATTTAGTTTGGGCCTTGAGTGATGGGACCTGTGCAACACATTTACCAATAGCAGGACCTGTGAGGGAAATTACTTTGAGGTTACCAAACCTATGTCCCATTTGGAAAAAGTCACCCTTGAAGAATAGGCAAGAACTTCTACAGGTTAGGCACAAACGAGAGACAGATGAAGAAGATGTGTGGCACAAACCATCAAGTAGTGTTAAATTCAGCTGGGCACTAGAATCTTTCTTTGCACCAATTGCAGCCTATAGAAACAGAAAAATGATTGACAAATTAATTGGGCAGATGGATTGATTGGCAAGGATAACTAAGAAGGGTTTTTGAGATTTCAATATACAATTGCAAGCTACAACCAGAATGAGTTTGCAGAACAGAATGGCACTTGACATAATGTTGCTAAAAGAAAATGGCATTTTTGGATATTTAAAAGACAGGGTTGATCATTGCTGCATTCATATCCCAAATGTAACTTTTGAGGTGGAGAAAGATATTTCCCAACTAACCCAAACGGAAGAGGAACTGCAAAAGGAAAAAAAAAGACGCAGAACAGAGCTGGACTGGGACTTTACTAGGTAAATTTGACCTGAAGTTGGGGGGATGGGTACATTCGTTATTGGAAAACTTCTTTTTACTTGTAGTTTTAGCTGCTCTTCTCTTTTTGCTGTATGCTTGTATTAAGCGCCTAATAGGTTGAACAAACGCCAGGAATGATTGTATCTTTACTGTTCTGAGCAGAAATTATACTAACTCTCTTTTTGATAACCCTCCAGTTTATGAAGAAACACAATGCACACGGCAACACACGGCCATAATTAAAAGTAATCAATGATCAACTACGATCATGAAGTGAAAATGCATTGTCTAGGAATAGAAAAGCATTTTCAAAGGAGGGAAATGTTATAGTTGTAACTAGTTTTGGGAGCTGTATTTTGTTTTTGTAAACTATATCCAAGATTCTTACCTTATCTTGAAGTTTCACAGGTTGTATACAAGTTCTTATTTTAGTTTGAGAATAGAGAACTGAAAGTTAGTTCTCAGTTAGTCCTTATCTTATCTTAAAAGGATAGGATGTGCTGAGAGTGTGTATCTATCAACATCCAAGAATTTCACATGATTTCACAATGAATATAGGAATAGTGCGCATGTGCTGTGATGAAAGGTGAAAAGTACATTAACGATGAAGACTCCTTACTTCATCCTGAAGACCCCCTAAACGACCACCAGAGGACACTGCGCATGCTTAGAGTAGTTCCAAGTTGTTGCAACTGATGTTGTGAAATAGTTGTGCAATCTGATGAATATGTAACACATACGTTGTAAACCTAATGAATATGTATGTAACCAAATCGTATAAATGTAGTGGAGTTCGAATCAGCTGTTGGGAACCAGCTTTGGGTGTGAACCCCTGGTTTCCCAGAGCTGAAATAAAAGCACCGCATATAACTACGTCCGTGGTTATGTGTCTCATTTGCTAACAAGTCTAACCTCAATTCCTGGAAAAATTATGGAGAAGATCATACTGGGTGCTATTGAAAGGCATTTAAAGGACAATGCAATCATCAGGCAACATGGATTCATAAAGGGAAAGTCCTGTGTAAATAATTTGATATCCTTCTATGATCAGGTAGATGAAGGGAAGGTGATGAATGTAGTTTTTCTGGATTTTAGTAAGGCTTTTAAGACTGTTCCTCATAGCATCTGTGTGAGTCAAGGTTACTGATAAACTTTGCATGTCCTGTAAGTGAGAGGGGCGTATTTGCAAGGAGGGGCAGACAGAACTGTGGGAAAGCAAGATTTGGGGAAGCAAGATGTGTGGTTCTAGCTACCTGGATGATAAAGGAAGATCAATACTAACATGACTATCCGGACGGTCAAAGAAGAAATAATACTAACATAATTAGATCACAGCAACTACTCAAAATATAAAGGGCCTGGGTGTGTGAATGAGTGGGTCAGAATGCTGCCCACAAGATATGCATGGGAACGTGACTGAAAACAGTCATGAGTGTGGTGTGTTTGGGATAACATTTTTTGAAAAAAACATCCTGTCTAACCTCTTGGTCCAGGTCCGTATCTGTAAACCTATAAATTGAGAACTGTTACTAAAAGTCAGCTCAGCCTGGCTCAGCTCTGCTCATTCTGCCTAGCTCTGCTCTTGATGCTAACAAGAACTCTGTGTGTGTGCGTCTCTGTCTGTGTCTGTATGCGTCGTTCTTCATCGCTGCTCCAAGTTTCGCTAATGTAAATTATATCATATCCCTGAGACCAGGCCAAAGCTTCTAGTTCATCTTGTTTTTTCCTCATGCTGAATGCATTAGTGTAGAAGCACTTCAAGTGTTGTTGATTGTGCCCTTCACCTCGTGGTGCTGTCTGAGGAATCTCGCTGCCAAGCATCTCCTCAAGCTTTGGTGTGCTATCCTGCTGTGATGGAGAGACGGGACACAGCTTGATGCAAGCAAAATGTCAACTTTATTGTAATTTCTAACATATTTTATACCTATCCTAAACAGCGCGTCACACACTGATTGTTTTGTTATTCTTGCTAGATACCTACTGATTGGCTAATGTTTGTTTAGGCAGTTGCTATCTTGATTAATGCAATCTCCTTAGTGTAGCAGCAGCAGCAGCAATTCCTTCTTGACAACCTTAGTAACTCGTAATTCTTATCTACATAAAGGGTTTAGCACATCCTGTCTTTAAGTACTGTTTCTGTTTTTCGTCACCAGGGTCTGTTTCCTTTTGTCAATTGATAAGTGCTGGGAGTTTTGCTGAGGCCAGCCAAATCCTGTCCCACATCTCCCCCTTCCTTCTGTACCACCCAAGTAGCATGCATTAGTTTTTCTAAACTTTTCTTTATGCAACTTAGAATACAACCTAAAATAAGCAAAGCTACGATAACAGTAATAATAAAATGCAATCCTTCTAATAGGAACACTTTTAACCGTCCAGTAATTCCGAAGTGCAATAGCCAATCTCCAAGTGGGTCATCGATTTCTTTTAACTTATGCAAGTTGTCCTTTAATTGGGTCAATTTCTTATTAATAGACTCCGAGTGGTCAGAGAGATTCATGCAGCACATACCTTCAAAGTCTTCACAGCCATGCCCTTGTGCTAAAAGTAAAAAAATCAATGGCTGCTCTGTTTTGAAGTACAGCATGTCTAACGCTAGCTACATCCTGTGTTAGGTCTCCTAAAATTTGGCTAGTCAAGTTGAGCTCCTTTTTTGTCCAACATGCGAGCTGTTTGAGTGAGGTCATGGCCCTTGCTGCGGTAGCGCCTGGCACAAAGACAGAGGCAAGGACGGTGATAGTGTGGTCCTACAATATGGGGTCCCCTATTTCTTTGCAATCTAATTCATGTGTGGATTGCTTCTTTTGAATGTGAGAGCTCGCATTAAATAATTGATGTAACAAGGGGTGGAAAAGTGTTAATTGACCTAAATAGCAAGGTCCTCCATGGGGGTCCCTGGGTATCCCCACCCATGCTTGATCCCCACAAATTAAAAATAGTCCTGGGGGGAGACGTTTAGCAGGGAAGTCAGTATAATTTAACCTCGAGTATGTATAACTGCCAACAGCTTTTTTTTAAATCTGGAAAGAGGGGAGGACGCGGGTTGACGGTGCCCCATTCTGTCATAGGGACATTCATTTGTTGCATAGGTCAAGGCTTAAACGTGAACCACCCTCCGTTTCTTGTTACATTAGTAGTATTTAAGCACCCCAGCAAATCTAATTCCTCTGGATCATTTTTCATCGTATTATTAAGAGCTAGAATTATTTCTGCTTGCCAGGCTCCATCAAAATGTGCTGGTTTCATCCCTTCTGTAAGCATTTCTTTACTTAGCAAAGTTTGATTAATCTGAGGGATGGTTCACAGCAATAGAACAGTCTCATTCTTTACAAAGCCTCGAAACTGATCCGGCCACCACGTGGGAACCTCAATTAAGCAAGTTCTAAACGGATCTCCAGGTGTAGCCATGCTCAAGCACATGGAGTCTTGATTTGTTAAATTAGCTATTGTGACCCATACATTTTGTCAAGGGCTAATTTGGATCCCTGGATGTGCAAGTGTTCCTATACCTATATTAAATCCTAATATTATCAGACAAGAGAGGATCATTTCAAAAACAATTTTTTGCCCCTTTCCCATTTCCATGCAAATAGTTTGAAGCATCTCTCTTTTGTTTGATCCCAGTCCTGTTTAAGGATGGCCCATATAGCGGGCACTAGATTAGTCTTACTACACTATGGTCACAGACTAACACTTCCTCAGCTCTTTTATACACTAAATAGGCCCAGTCTCCGCAGTCACGTAAATAGCGATCACTTCCCGAAGGTTCGTGCCCTGTAATAAGCAAAACTTTTGTGACTTCAACTTCCTTGTCTAAGCAACTATCACGCCATCGTCTAGCGAGCATCACCCAGCGCCACCATTCTTTCCCACAAGCATAACATGCACATAGAACCCAAGGTTCGCAGGTGTTGCACAAACAATCTCTGTAAGTGGCGTTTCTTTGCACCAGTTCGTATAGTCCTTTTTCCTCTCATGATGGTTAATTTTCTCCACTCTGAGCAGTGTCAGCAGGTTGCTGTTCGAAAGACTGATCTGGAGGGTGAGCCGAGCCGTCTTCAGATGGTTGCGGTAAAGATTCGCGGAAAGGTCGCACACTCTTTGCCGGGATCCATCGAGGGCCCTTTTCTGTGGAGACAGAAGCATAGCCTCTGCCCCATGTGATAAGGGGATAGGGGCCCATTACCTTACCTGTTTCCGGGTCACGGACTAATACCGGGGCCTTGATCTGTACTTCAAGTGAAGCAGTCGTGTTAAAATGCTGAACTATTGGAGGGTTATTATCGAATAAAGAGCAATTTAAAAAGTTTAAAACGTACAAAGCTTTCTGTAGACGTTCCTCAGGGGTGTCAGTCCCTACTCCCCCTTTTTGTTGTTGTAATAAATGTTTCAAAGATTGATGAGAGCGTTCAATCAGGGATTGACCTGTAGGGGAATGAGGAATGCCAGTAATGTGAGTCACATCCCAGGCGTCCAAAAAAGCCTTTGTAGCTGCAGAGGTATATGCAGGACCATTGTCCATTTTGATTTGAGAGGGTATACCTAAGGTGGCGAAAGCACGCATCAAGTGTCATTGAACATCACGCATCTTTTCCCCAGCATGACAAGAGGCAAACAAGGCGCCTGAAAAGGTGTCAATAGAGGAGTGAACATATTTAAGTTTTCCAAACTCTCCGTAATACGTGACGTCCATTTGCCACAATTGTAAGCTTTGTAACCCCCTAGGGTTAACTCCTCTCGCTGCTGACGGGAAAGAGTGCTTCTGGCAGTCAGGGCAAACAGCAATAATATTGGCTGCTTGTTGGGAGGTGAGACCAAACTGGCGTTTGAGACCTCCTGCGTTTTGGTGAAAGAAAGAGTGGCTCAATTTAGCTTGTGCTATACGATCTGGTAAAACTTGTACTGATAACGTCAGCAGATCCGCTTGTTGGTTTCCTTCCACAATAAAGCCAGGAGGGAAGTATGGGATCGGACATGCATAACAAAATAAGGATTCAGGCGTGTCCAAGGGAAAAATGAGTTCTTGCAATAAAACAAACAAGTCAGAATGCACAACATCACGTAGTACAGATGCCTCGGCTCGTTCAACAATTCCTGCAACATAAGCTGAATCAGTGATAATGTTAAGTGGTGCAGACCACCTCCGAAAGGCTTGAACAACTGCGGTCAACTCTACTATCTGGGGAGAGCCAGGAATGGTTTGTAGGTCTGAGTCCCATTGCCCTTGCTGATTGGCAATTGATAAGTGCTGGGAGTTTTGCTGAGGCCAGCCAAATCCTGTCCCACACTATCCCGCTGCTCATCACTGACTGGCTTGGTACTGCTTCCTTCCCCCTTTCAGTCTAGTTTAAAGCCCTGTCACTCATCCTTGCTAGCTCCTGAGCAAACACCCTTTTCCCCTTCTGCGAGAGGTTCATTCCATTGGGTGTCAGAAGACCTGGCGAAGAACAGACCATCCCATGGCTGAAAAACCCAAAGTTCCATCCATAACACCAGTCACATAGCCATGTATTGATTAGCTGGGCCTGACTGTTCCATTTTGTATTCCTGCCTGCTACTGAAAGGATGGAGGAGAAAACTACCTGAGCACCTGAGTCACTGATCAGTCACCCCAAAATCTCTGAAATTCCTTTTGATTTGCTTAATACTTTTTTTTCCTGTCTCTTCCCTGCCAACATTTAAAACCAATAGCGGGTAATAGTCAGAGGACCTTACCAGCTTGGGGAGTTGTTGAGCCACATCTCTTACCCTGCTGAATATTTCAGTTGAATTCCTGTTACTCAAGTCCCATACATCTAGCTTAGGAAATATTCCTGCATGTCACATTTACAACAGTTTTTTTGAGTCATATATTTTGATAAACATTCATTTGAAAGTTGTGAATACAGAGTTATTATAGCTTCTAATTTCAGTGTACTATTAGTGCTTCCCAGGGCACATAAGAACAGAGTAGATGCAGGAGCAACACTGTGCAGACCAATCCAAGTCATCTATCATCATCATTTGCCTCTTTTGAAAGAGACTCCATAGCATCTTGGCTCCATGCAGCCATCTTACCAATTTGCCATTAAATCCTCAAAATATTCCTCTGCTTATGAGCTCTCAGATGCCCATTGTTTGTAAATGTTGGAAATGTTTTAGTGGAAATGGGTTTGGAAAAAATTACCTACATTCCCTCTATAGCTACACTCAGAGGCATCAGGATTGGATATCCTGAGTGGTTGTACAGGGTTAACCATATGTGAATATTTTATTTTTACCAGATAAAGATCAAGGTGATACATTACAAATGGAAATGTACAGGTGGGCTTCAGTGCACGTTACTCACAAAAAAAAAGGTATGTGAATTTAATTATTAAATGATATATGTAGAAGTAATTACATAGACATGAATGCTTAGAAGTGCAACAAAATCACAGAATAACACAATGGCTGGGGTTGGAAGGGACCTCTGTAAATCATCTAGTCCAAACCACCTGCTAAAGCAGGTTCACCTAGAGCAGATCGAACAGGAACACGTTTTGAATGTCTCCAGAGAACGAGACTCCACAACCTCTCTGGGCAGCCTGTTCCAGTGCTCTGTCACCCTCAAAGTAAAGAAGTTTCTCCTCATATTCAGATGGAACCTTCTATGTTTCAGTCTGTGCCTGTTGTCCCTCATCCTATCGTTGAGCATCACTGAAAAGAGTCTGGTTCCATCCTCTTGACACCGACCCTTGAGATATTTATAGGCATTGATGAGATCCCCTCTCAGCCTTCTCTTTTCCAGGCTGAATAGACCCAGCTCTCTCAGTCTCTCTTCATAAGAAAGGTGCTCTAGGCCCTTAATCATCTTCGTAGCCAGCCGCTGGACTCCCTCCAGTAATTCCTTATCCTTCTTAAACTGGGGAGCCCAGAACTGGATACAGTACTCCAGACACGGCCTCACCAGGGCAGAGTAGAGAGGGAGGATGACCTCCCTCAGCCTGCTAGTCACACTCTTCCTTATGCACCCCAGGATACCATTGGCCTTCTTGACCACAAGGGCATATTGCTGGCTCATGGTCAGCCTGTTAACCACCAGGACTCCCAGGTTCTTCTCTGCAATGCTGCCAAGGCTGACCCTAACCTTCACATCTCCAACCAGTCCTTCTTGGTTTGTTAGGACAAGGTCCAACAGAACACCCCTCTTTGTTGGCTCCTCCACTACCTGTGTCAAGATATCATCAATGATCTGTAGGAACCTCCTGGACTGTGCATGTGTCCTGGTTTTGTTAAAAACAAGACCAGTTCTCTTTTAGTGATTTTTCTTTCAGCTAAGTTCTTCTAGGTGGCTGTATTTTTCTGAGTTTTAGCCTGCATATTTTTTCCTAGGATGCTGTACTCGGTGCTGTTAAGAAGACCAACGGAATGCTGAAGAAGCTCTTGTTTATATTTATTACTATGGTAGCCAAGAAAGACTGATAAGTTTTCCCACGTTCCGTTGTGAGAGGGGCGTGTTTGAGGAGGGGTGGATGGAACAGGTGACTAGAACTGACCAACGGAAGTATTCCATCCCATAATTGTCATACCCCCTATATAAGAGGGTGATCACGAGGGTCAAGCTCTCTTCGACCATGGCCAGCATCTGGAGAGGACCCTGTCTGTCTGCCTGTGATCTACAGGCCTCAGGCCCTGCATCCCTGCAACCAGGTTCCAGTTTGCTGTGAAGTCCCGCCCATGACTTCCAGGGTCCTGAGCTGCACCTGCTGGAGCCACGCCAGCTCTGCACACCCAGCTCCGCCGCTGCTGGAGTGATGCCAGCTCCACATCGAGCACTTGAGATTGGTTTTGTATATTTTGTATATATACTCTATTTAGAAGTAGTATTAGTAAACTCTTTAAAACTCTCCAACTTGAAGTCTAAGTCTCTCTTCCTTTCCCCTTATCTTTCTTATCATCTTTCCAATCTAAAGGAAAGGGGTGGCAGGAAGTGAGGGAATAACAGGGAGCGTCTGCCACGGTTTATTGCTGCCTTGCCTTAAACCGTAACAGCATGCTTAGCTGTGTTGTCTTCCCAGCAGATATCAGGGTGATTGAAGTCTCCCATGAGAACCAGGGCTTGTGATTGCGAGGCTAATTTCAGCTTTCTGTAGAAGGCCCCATCAACTTCCTCTTCCTGATCAGGTGGCCTATAGTAAACACCCACAACAGTGTCCCCTTTGTTAGCTTGTCCCTTAAATTTTACCCATAAGAACTCAGAGGCAGAGTTCAATACATTTGAGTTGCTCTCTCACATAAAATGCAACTCCTCTACCTTGCATTGCTGGCCTGTTTTTCCTAAAAAGTACATAGCTTTCCATGACAACATTCCAGTCATGTGAACTGTCCTACCATGTCTCCATAACTGCAATGAGATCATGGCCCTGTGATCCCACATAGATCTTTCATTTTTCCTGTTTATTCCCTGTGCTCTGTGTGTTGGTGTACAGGCACAGAGAATTAACTAAGCATGTAGGTTTCCCATGAGGGGTGCAGAAGGATCCACCATAGTCATACATACCCTTGAGGTGGTTGGCCTTCCGGTTCTCATCTTGGGAGGCAGCTAAGGAATATTTGTTGTTGCTCTGGTTGGCCTGGCTTATTCCCCACTTGGATGTGATGGACCCCAGTTGGATGTGATGGACCCCACCCCCTGAGCTTTTCAGTTTAAAGCCCACCTCACCAAGTTGGCCAGTCTACTGCCAAAGATTCTCTTGCCTCTTCCAGACAGGTGGATTTTATCTCTCCCTAACAGGTTATAGCCATAAAACAATGTTCCATTGTCCCTTCAGGAGCACTGTTTTTAACTCTGATGCAAGTGCTCACCATTATAGCAGAGGCACTACCCTCAGCTTCAGTGCCCTCCTTGCTCGAACTGCCACACGAACTGTTATGTCCCTGGTTGCTTGCGCTCCCTAGATCCGTTTAAATCTCTTGTGGTTGCTCCTGGCAATGTCCAAGCCTTGTCAGCTTCTCTCAAGAGAGTTTCCGCTTCCCAGCAGGAATGCCACAGCAGACACTTCCTCAGATTTCCCTGGTTCCGGGAACTTCACTGTCCACCCTGATCTAGTGTTCAGCCACGGAACTAACCATTGCTGCCATTGTGTGCCTCACTGAGTAGTAAAACAGACTAATAAAACAATGACCAACTATAAGTTTTTTTTTTAATAAGCAGAAGAATGTCAAATTATGCTCTTTTTTTTTTCCTTGAATAACACAAAATATACTTGTAATAGATGGTGTATGTCCCTAAAAGGAAAAAAAAAAATACATTAATATGTGAAACTTGTCTTGTTTTTAACAAAACCAGGACATCTATGTACAAATCTATGATTAAGTATTTAAGCCATATTAATTTGGATTTTAGATGTAACTGTCCTCTCAAGGACTTGGAAAATTCTGCTCTTGCCAGACAGCCAGACTCCTGTTAAGAACTGATTTGAGAAAAAGAATTTTGCATCCAAAAAGATTTTATTTACTGGTCAATAATTCATTGAATAAAATCTTTATTGTGGTTTTAAGATTCTACTCATATCAATGTGGTAATCTGAAAAAAAGAAATCAGGCTTTGTCACAGACACATAAGAAGTCATGAGATTTGAAAAAGCTGCTTAATATGTATCATACTGATTGTTCTGGATACCTTCTATTTTAACATTTGTATGTACTTCCTCAATTACATGTGGATGAGAAGTTGATTGACTTGCTATTGTTTCATCTGTGCTCTCTCTTTTCTTGGTCTTTTCCAGTTCAGTTTATTGTTTTATGAATATTGCTGCAGTTTTGTCCCGTCCCAACAGATGGAATGAGGGGTGAGTTAACTCTGAACGTGACGTGCACCCTGACTCAACAGTTGAGACCAGGTGTGAGTTAACTCTGGGTATTTCTGCACGGTTATGCAAAATGAATGACAGACAATCACTCTAGGGGTCCAATTCAATTATGAGTTTACTAAAAGCATGTGGTGGAAATACTAATTACAGCCATTAGTGACTTGGCAAAAGTATGGTATAGTATCACAGAACTTATCAATACATTAACAGCAAAAGTCCTTCTACAAACGGTGGACTGGCAACAATTAGTAACTATAAAACACAACAAGATTTTAACAGCAGAAATTAAAATGATGTTACTTTCGCATGTTCAAGAAAAAAAGAAGAGGGTGAGAGAGTGGGAAGGAAAACTAAGATATATGAGAGAGAAAGAGAGTAAGGTATAAACTAAGATATGAGTGAGAGAGAAAGAGAGTAAGATATCACCACTCCACAGGTTATCAATTCAGCTATGTCTGGTGAAGGGAGAGTGGATGCGTTGAATACTTTGGTTACGCTGCGCAGCATATACACTCCACACTGATGCCACGCGTGGAAATGGGTCTGGGGTCTTCAAACTAGGAGAAAGTTTACAGTACTGACCAGAAGTGAGTTGTCTTGCCCATCAGGGGTAGCTGTTGGTTCGTGGTATCTTTGGGTAGCTGGCTGTCTGATAGATCAGATCATCTCATTCCAACTAGGCCATGAGGCCTTCACAGCGATTAACAAGGTGCTTGACACCATAACAAACACAATACCTTGGGAAAGAGAAGGGAGATGGCTGCCTGCACAACCACCTACCTTGTCCTCCCAAAGTAACAAAAACCAGTCGTTTAAGGCATAACAAGGTCCTTTTTTCTGCTAATGATGGGGGGGATGGAAATGCTTCAAGGTTGTCACAAGTTTAACAGAGATCTTATTTATAAAGCACATATATTTTCCGATGCATGCTTTTGTGACCCAATGAATCCAGGCAGTTTGTCTTCTCAGTACACTGAAATGTTTTCTGCAAACCTACAACATACCTGCTCTGGCAGTTCATCCTTGAAGAATACAACTGCTTTAAGCAACTATGACTTCTTTATCCTTGAAGTTATTTAATGAGTTATTTTTCCCTATGGCTTAGCAGTACTTGTATCCAACACAATAAAAAATCCTAAACCAAACCTAATTAGCAGTAGCTCTTTTGCATGTCTGAGCTCTTCAGATTTTTCTTCCCTTTTCTAGAATAATTGTGAAAAGGTCAGGTAACTTTCTTTCAGCACTTCTCCACTAGGCACTTTCTAGAATATTGGCCTAAATCTTTTTTGAGCAAACAATGTTGTCACCTTTCCTTACTCCTCATTGACACTGTTGCTGTCCCCTCATTTCCCTTCCACCTCCTTTCCGCCACTAAGCACTCTCCATACAAGTGGGGAGCCCAAACTAAAGGACTGCTAGTGTTAGCAATCAGGACACATAACCACGGACGTAGTTATATGCGGTGCTTTATTTCAGTGCTGGGAAAACAGGGGTTCGCACCCAAAGCTGGCTTCACTGGTCAGTTTAAGTTACACAGTATTTATACAGTCCATTCACATACATATTCATATATTCATTAAGATACGTAACGGTTACTCAACATTGATTGCAACATCGATTGCAACATCTTGGAACTATTTTGATCATGTGCAGTGTCCTCTGCTGACTTGCTCAACCTCCAGAAATACTGCATGTACTTCTCCTCACTCTATGCGTATTTAGGCTAAAATAAAAGCTAGGTTGTTAAGATAAGAGTATACTCGAACATGATATGCTTGAACATCCTCTCAGGGACAGTTTACAAAACTGATTCATCCTTTCAGGAACATTTTATAAAACTGGTTCTGTTACTAACACTAGCACAGTAGAGCTTGCTAGTTTGGCCCCTGTTCTGCACTGCACCCTCTCATTTCAAATGGCAGTGTGATCTATTAATAAGGAATGTGTAGCCTTAACCTGCAGAATAAAATCTTGTTTTGTTGTTACTTTTGGAACTTCTGGTCTTTAGTAATGTTATCTCCCTAGAAAAACACAGTGACTGCACACAAATCTGGATTAGACTTGTACATGTAATGATTCTGCCCAGTCACTGGGATTTTGTTATTCAGTTTAATTATAGTCTTTAGGAAGGATTATTTATTTTCTTCTGTTAAAATAAACTTGCTGTAATTAAGCCACAGAAATGTAAAATATGTAGTAATGCTAGCTTTATACTGCTAATACATGTTTAAAATATTTGCAGGTATATTCCTGAAAGCAAATAATGTTAGAATAATGGGAATGAGAATGAAAATGTTCAAAGAAGTTTGATCAATCTAAACCCTTCGGCTGACAAGCTATAAATATCCCCTGTTGGATTTAGCCAAAGAACTGGTCTGTGTTTTGGTGAGCTGTGAGGAAAATGCACTATAAGCTTTGCAGAAGCCAGGTGTTTCTCTCGTTTGAAGGATGGCCTGTGGGAACGACAAGATGTGCGGTTCCAGCTAAAGGACCTTGGACAAGTTATACAGAAGTATGTTTTTTATGAGTGTAAGGAGTGATAGTCTAGGCCAGTGAGAATGATATCTCGGGCCAGAAAACTACCCCCATATGTATGATATGTGAATGTTGGGCCTGGGCGTGTGAATGAGTGGGTTGGAACTCCACCCACAAGATATGCATGGGAACGTGACTGAAAACAGTCACAACATGAGTGTGGTGTGTTTGGAATAACAATTTTTGAAAAAACATCCTGTCTAACCTCTTGGTCCAGGCCTGTATCTGTAAACCTATACACTGAGAACCATTAATGAAAGTCAGCTCAGCCTGACTCAACTCTGCTCTGCTCTGCTCTGCCTGGCTCTGCTCTTACTGCTAACAAGAACTCTGTGTCTGCGTCTCTGTCTGCATCTGTATGTGTCTGCATCTGTATGTGTCATTCCTCATTGCCACAAAGGCCCAAATGTTGATTTCATGTTTATTTCTTCTTTCCAAGGATACTCTTTGCACTCTTTTTCCTATCTCATTTACAAGCATGACATTTTTTTGGCCTATGCTTTACTGAATAAGCTAGACTATTGATCTGTGTGTTTTTGTTCTCTCCAGAAGAATATTGCAAGTTTGATGTGACAACTTAGTTTCCCATCTGGAATCATCATTCTCTGCCACTAACAGACCAGGTTGACTATCCTCTGTGCCTTTACAGATAACCAACTGATCTTTTGAGGTCCCTTCCAATCCCAAACATACTGTGATACTGTGTGTCGCGGTTGAGACGGACAAGCGACATGGACCAAATTCTTTCAAGATGAAAGTAATAGATGAAATTTATTGCTACAAGTGCATTTTTATACAATTCTGCCAGTTCATGTGTCTTTTCACTATTGGTTACAAGTTACAGCACTAACATCTCATTGGTTAAACTTGCTATCATCCATGTTATTCTTCTATCCCCTTCTCTCTCACGGGTACATCTCTCCTCTCTCACGGGTACATCTCTCCTCTCTCACGGGTACAACTCCATATCTCCGGATACTCCTTTACTCCCATCCTTCTCAAGGGTAAATCTTAATATCTTCAAGGCTGAGCTCTACCCCCATATTTTCTGACAAGGATTCCGCAGACCCGCTGCAGTTTCCCACAACTGTGATACTGTGAAAATAATGACACATTCATAATAATCTATGAACTTTGCTTTTATCTGTAACGACTACTGGTTCATGCTGCTATTTTTATGCTAACTGTCCGGTGCCAAGTAACATCATTTATTTCTAAAAGCAGCATAAATAGGTAGCAAAGTAAGTCATAGCTCAATGCCTTTCCATCAATTTCAATATTAGTATTCTATGATTCGTTTTAAAGAAAGCTTACAGATCACAGCAAGTCACACTCAAATTGCAAACAGTCCAACAGTTCCCAAACCAAGACTGCAAAGCCCATGACTACTTACTTGAATTCACAGCGTCTAAAACGTATCACCCATTTATTCACAGAGGATTTAGTTGTTGCAATCCAAAGTGCTGGAAGAGGATCAGCTGATCTATCAAGTTCCATCTAAATAATGAAAGCACAAATACTTTCAGGCACACTTAATTTCCCTTTGTTCAATTAATATTTGCTCTGTGCAGACCTGCTCCCATACTTGGATGTAGCTCAGAAACAGCACTACTTTCAGTTTACTAAAGAAACGCAGAGTTTAAGTGAAAAATAACTAAGCTGCCATTTTTGAAACTCCAGATAAATTGTTTCAAATATTCAACAAATAAATTCTGGACAGTAGATGCAATACGTCTAAACACTCAGTATTTAAAGTTGCTTCTTGTCTAACAGACAGTTTGATAAGTACAATATTACCTGAATTACTTTGCATTCAAATAATTCACATGGTTAAGAAGAAAGTGTAAGAAGTTTTGTGCTAATTAAAAAGCAGAACATTATATAACGACATATATAACTATATAACTTTATATAACTATAAAGTCCTATTTCTTGGACAAGAATGAAACACAGTAGCTAACTTAAAAGTCTTCTAACTTGAACTTCTCAATTTCTGACTTCTACATTAACATATCCAGGATTTTATCTGAATATACTGAGCCAGAGTTCACTCATAAGGAAAGCGAGATTGCTCATATACTGGTATCTGTTTCAACTGCACACTCCTTATACACATATATGTTCCAAGGTCATGTCATCCAGAGTTACAGATGGCAAAATAAATTCAAAAACCAGTCTTTTCAAAAGACTCAAAACTTGTATGTGCATGCAGCTGAGAAAACATCATGCTTATGTGTCAAAAAAAACCCACAATAAATTTTACTCCTAGTTCCCATGAGTATGCAACATATTCCAACGCAGTCCTGTGCATACATATTGCTGCTAAGAAACATTATTTTTGTGTAAAGCCTTGCCAATGCCAGCTTAGTTTCTTAAAACCATTCTAGAGTCTGGCAAAAACAACTTTTCACATTTGAAGCATATTCAATTTCATTAATATCTGAAATTGTAGATTTTAGGTAGCTGCCAGGCACTTACCTTCTTCAGACAATTAAATTTCAGATGCAATTTAAGAGACAAACCCAATATACAGAAGGTGTGGTGTAGCAAATAGTTCTTACCCAATATGCTTTTTTATCAACTTATTTCTCAACAACACACAATATAATTACATTTTTATACTGTGATGGTGACTGAGCACTGGAAACAGTTGTCCAAGGAGGTTGTGGAGTCTCCATCTTTGGAGATATTCAAAAGTCATCTGGAAATGGTCCTGAGCAACCAGCTCTAGGTGACCCTGCTGAGCAGGAGGTTGGACCAGATGACCTCCAGAGGTCCCTTCCAACCTCAACCATCCTGTGATCCTGTGACAACTTGTAGTTAATGGTCTCTCACGTGTTAAATGCTCTCCCTGGGTTACTCTGTTGTTGTTCTCTCAACTCAGATCTTTATTTTGTTGCTGGTGCACCAAGAACCAACTACACTGGCAGAATAGTGATTTATGGTGTTGACAGCCATGGTAATATCACAACTCTGCAGTCCCAGAGAGGTGAGCAGGCAATTATGGTCATGAATGCAGATTTTGCAGGCATCTGTTTCTATTGTCACAGCAGTAAATCACAATGCATTTGTTTTGAAAATTCCTCTTTCTTGCAATGCATTTTGAGTCCCACTTGCACTTTTCTCTGCCACTAGACTATTTCAATGAGGTTGACTGCAACTCCTAAACGGTATTTTAGGAAGTCATTCAATTAGTCATAAAAGATAATCTACAAAGCCAGTTAATGTGTCATGCCGTCAACATTTCTAATTGGGACTCAACTCTTCTCTGCCTGAGAAGTTGTGAAGATGATATTAAAAGAGAGATTTGGAAGCTTATTCTCTTTTTCTCCATTTGGGAAAGAGCGGAAAGTTTAGAAGGTTTTGGTTTGTCTTGTTTGTAAAACAAATCTGAGAATAAATCAGAGATTGGGTAGTTTCATGTGCACAGTTTAACATTAAAAAAATATACCTCTCATAGCTTATTCTCTGTTTGCATTCTTATTGTTGAGTGGCAAAACCATAGCAGTAGCTACTGGGTGGAAACAGTGGACACGGTAAGGATATGATTCATCAAACACTGGAGTATGTTATATAGTAATTTCCTTTCAACAGGAAATTTCATTCATTAGTATTAGACTATTTCTTAGTTTTCTGCGTCAGGTGCTAAAACATTATGCTTTACAAAATCTGCATGTAAACACAACTCTCTTAAAACTGATTTCAGATTGGCTCCTATTTTGGCAGTGTGGTGTGTTCAGTGGATGTTAACAGGGATTCTGCAACAGATGTGCTCTTTTGGGTGCACCAATATTTATAAATGACCTGAAGAAAGAGGAAGGGAGAGCATACATGTTTTCCATCACAATGGTAAGAATGGCACTGTAGCAAAGCTGGAATTGGCTTTCTGCCTCCCTGTCCATGATAAGTGGTGATATTTTCATTTGCAGCTAGAGGAATTTGCTGTTGTTCCCTGGACTACAGTTTTACAAAGGAAAAAGCGTTCCAAACTGCAATAGTACTTAGTGGCAATGTCTGTTCTGTTAAATCAGAAAGTGATCAGAAGAGCAACCCCTGGCCCCATGGCCAACTGGTACAGACTCGTTCAAGCCATCATTGCTTCAGGCTAGCTTCTTTCAAAGCAAATTGGCCACATGCATACTAAAAAGCCTTTGGCCCTGGATCTCTTCATAGCCCCTAAGTCACTATTTAGTGTATATTTTTCAAAGTGTTTGAAATACTGTGAGTAGCATTTTTGCAACAAAAAACAGAGTGTGTGCTTTGCCCAGGGTGTGGCAGGGGTAAATGGTGTCAAGCCTGCCTGGTTTAGAGGACTACAGATGGAGCCCTGCCCAGTGCAGCCTTGCCCATTCTGATTTTCAGGAGCAACTGAAAACTGCTGATTTAGGTGGATCCCTGGTCCTGGTTTTAGGCACTGTAACCAAATATAAAACAAGGTTGAACATTTGTCTGAAAAACTTAGCTCAAGGCTTTTGCTAATTAATTGTTTGACATTTAATTTTGGCAAATCTGTTCAACACCTAACAGTATTCCCAAAATAGTTCTAATAAATGTTCTTCTGCCACTTTTCTGCATTGTTTTGCAGACTTTCACGCTGGAAGGTTACTATTGCTCATTTTGCTGTCTTTGTCAGCAAAACCATCTTATTTGTCTGATGATTGACTGACTGTGGTTTTTATTCAGCTCTGTGGTAGGTGTTTTCAGAATATCTGTATTAATAGTCCTGAAGCCTCTGGCACTTTTGAACAGCTTCACAATCAATCGTGGATGTCTGTGTAATAAATTTTGACTCAATCTTGTAAATAACAAGAATTTATTTAGAATCCGGCAATAAGCAAAGACAGCGCTGGGTGCGGCCTAGAGACCTCAGTCTCTCTCACGGCACACGCGCCAGCTAATTCAGTCCTCTGGGTTTTATAGACCATCTCTAGTCCACAGCTTCTGGGTGTAACTTTCCAACTCACGGTGTGCCTTGCATCATGTGAGGTTGACTCTTGTGTAGCCAGTTTCGGTCGCCTTACTTTGGTTACTTATTAGGTAAATACATCAAACAGAACAAAGCAAGCAAGCATACAAAGACTTCTCAGAACTCAAACAAACATCTCCTTATTAGGTAATTACATCAAGCAGAACAAAGCAAGTAAGCATACAAACACATCTCGGAACTCAAACAAACATCTCCAGGAGCTTTAATGAACAAACATTCCTCAGAACTGCTTGTTACAATTTCCCCCTTTTCTATTTGTTTACTTATTTTGTTCGTTAAAGCGTTGCAACTCTTGACCACTTAATACTAATAATTCGGTGTCATTTTGATCACGTAATTTCTCATATTTTGCTTTAATCAACATAAAGTGAGCGGCTTCTAGCCTGCTTTTCACGATCGCTATTACTTTATTTAAGATACATGGCCCAAAGGTTAATACTAGAATTAAAAGAATCAGTGGTCCTGCTATAGTGGATAAGAGGGTTGTAAGCCAGGGTGATTGTCTAAACCAGTTTTCATACCAGCTCTGCTGAGATTCATGATAAGTAATTTTAGGAATAACTACTACCTGTACGCACTGCTTTCTATTATTCCCCCTGTCGAATCACGTTGGGGAGGTTTACATCCCAAAGGTCTCCAAGTTGTGGTTAAAAACTTATCTCGCATAGAAGGTGCCCAAGCAGAGGCGATAGTTTCACAACCCCAATAAGCACAATAATACTGATTAGGATAGTTGCAATAACCCTTCCCTGGATTAGACGAGTGTCGAGGGTTAAGATTGCGGGGTGACAATAAAACCCTGGCAGATGTATTGTTAACCTCCTCTCCCCCACCCACTTCCCCCTTTTGCCCCTCCCTCTTTCCCCTTCCACTCAGGACAGGCGATCGGGAGGGAAAGAAGAACAGAGAGAAGAGGGTTTGAAAAAATTAAAGATGTTTTACTAATGCTACTAATAAGAATAGAGAAAATAATACAAAATATACAAAACCAATCCTGAAAGAATCAGCAACTGCAGAGCCGGCACCCGAAGTCCTGGATTAGACTCCACAGCCAACCGGAGCTGGATTCAGTCTCTCACTAGGCCTCAGTTCGCAGGGACGACTAGCAAGGTCCTCTCCTAATGTCGACCATAAGGAAAAAGGAAAGGGAAAAAGGGAAAAGGGACGAGATCCTCGTGATCTCCCACTTTTATATGAAGTATTCATGTGAATGGAATGTTATACACAGTTGGTCAGTTTCTTGGTCACTTGTTTCTCGTCGCCCCTCTCGCGAGATGTCCATCCGTGCTTATCAATAAGTTTGCATTCCATTGCTAGGTTTACCAAAACATGTGTCTGGTTCTCCAGGAAAATGCAGTTAAAATGAAGGCTGTAGCTGACAGGCAAAATTCACTGAAAGAGAAAATTGTTTTTAACAAAACCAGGCCATTCCACCCCTTATAATATGCCATTCACTGAATACTTAAACCTTATCAATACAATCTATCAACACAATCTAATTAATCACTACTACTATATATATATGTACATATGTACATATACACACAGGAGTAATTAATCTTAATCAGTGGACCATCCTTTGAAAAGTTCATTAAGTTCATTTTGTCACAACAGTCTCCCAGGGCAGGAAAAATGGTACAAGTGCATTTCAGTATCACTGTTTGTGGGTAAAGACATCAACTTCAAAGAAGTTGTCAGGTGCCACTTGAAGAAGCTAGCTCTGGTTTCATCATCACTGTCTTGATCTGGAAGACACTTATTAAATACTGTTAGTATAGCAATTCACATCATGCAGTTCAGTATTGCATATTTTCACCTAAACTCAAATCCCCTTGAGGTACACACTGAACTTCTCCATCCTTCTCCACGAATGGGCTTGCCTTTGCCTGAGGCAGGAGTAACCCAGACTGCCTTTCCTAACATGTTTTTCATGTGTACTACAGGGACTTTATCTCCTTCTACAGTCCGTAGAATTTCTGATTGGGCAGGCCCGGCTCGATTGGTTGATCCCCTGGTGTTGACCAACCAAGTGGCTTTTGCTAAATGTGAATCCCAGTTTTTAAAGGTTCCACCACCAAGTGCCTTTAGTGTAGTTTTTAGCAAACCATTGTACCTTTCAATTTTCCCAGAGGCTGGTGCATGATATGGAATATGATATACCCACTCAATACCATGTTCTTTGGCCCAATTGTCTATAAGACTGTTTTTGAAATGAGTACCATTGTCTGATTCAATTCTTTCTGGCGTACCGTGTCGCCAAAGGACTTGCTTTTCAAGGCCCAAGATAGTATTTCGGGCTGTAGCATGAGGTACAGCATATGTTTCCAACCATCCAGTGGTTGCTTCCACCATTGTAAGTACATAATGCTTACCTTGGCATGTTTGTGGAAGTGTAATATAATCAATCTGTCAAGCTTCTCCATACTTATACTTCAACCATCGCCCCCCATACCATGCAGGCTTTAACTGTTTCGCTTGTTTGATTTCGGCGCAAGTTTCACATTCATGAATAACCTGTGAAATAGTGTCCATAGTTAAATCCACCCCTTGATCGCGAGCCCATTTATATGTTGCACCTCTGCCTTGATGCCCTGAAGCATCATGGGCCCACCGAGCTAGGAAAAGTTCACCTTTATGTTGCCAGTCCAAGTCCACCTCAGCTACTTGAATCTTAGCAGCTTGATCCGCTTGTTGGTTGTTTAGATGTTCCTCAGTGGCTCGACTTTTAGGCACATGAGCATCTACATGACGAACTTTCACAGGCAGGCTCTCTAGCCGAGCAGCAATGTCTTGCCACAGTGTGGCAGCCCAAATGGGTTTACCTCTGCGCTGCCAGTTGCTTTTCTTCCATTGCTGTAGCCACCTCCACCAGGCATTTGCTACCATCCATGAGTCAGTATAAAGTATTGGCCACTTCTCTCGTTCAGCAATGTCCAAAGCCAGATGGATGGCTTTCACTTCTGCAAATTGACTAGATTCACCTTGTCCTTCAGTGGCTTCTGTAACTTGTCATGTGGGACTCCACACAGCAGCTTTCCACCTTCAATGTTTTCCTACAAGACGACAGGATCCATCTGTGAACAGTGCATACTGCTTATCAGTCTCTGAAAGAGTATTATACGGTGGTGCTTCTTCAGCACGTTTTACTTCCTCCTCATCTGGAGTCATCCCAAAGTCTTTGCTTTCTGGCCAGTCTGTAATCACTTCTAAGATCCCTGGGAGATTGGGACTTCCAATTCGAGCTCGTTGTGTGATCAATGCAATCCATTTACTCCACATAACTTCGGTTGCATGATGTGGAGAGGGAACCGTCCCTTTGAACATCCAGCTCAGCACCGGCAGTCGAGGTGCCAGGAGGAGCTGTGCTTCAGTACCGATCACTTCTGAAGCAGCTCGGACTCCTTCGTATGCTGCTAGTATCTCTTTTTCAGTTGGAGTATAGTTGGCTTCAGATCCTTTGTATCCTCGACTCCAAAAACCTAAGGGTTGACCTCGGGTTTCTCCTGGTGCTTTCTGCCAGAGGCTCCAGGAAAGTCCATTATCTCCGGCTGCGGTGTAGAGCACATTTTTAACATCTAGTCCAGTCCGAACTGGTCCAAGGGCCACCGCATGAGTTATCTCACGCTTGATTTGTTCAAAGGCTTGTCGTTGTTCAGGTCCCCACTCAAATTGATTCTTTTTTCAAGTCACTCAATAGAGAGGGCTCACAATCTGGCTGTAGTCAGGAATATGCATTCTCCAAAAACCTACAACGCCCAAGCAAGTCTGTGTCTCCTTTTTATTAGTAGGTGGAGACATTGCAGCAATTTTGTTGATCACATCCATTGGGATCTAATGACGGCCATCTTGCCATTTTATTCCTAAAAATTGGATCTCTCGTGCAGGTCCCTTGACCTTGCTTCGCTTTATGGCAAAACCAGCATCCAAAAGAATCTGAATTATTCTCTCACCTTTCTCGAAGACTTCTTTCGCTGTGTCGCCCCATACGATGATGTCATCAATATATTGCAAGTGTTCTGGAGCTTTACCTTGCTCCAGCGTGGTCTGGATCAGTACATGGCAGATGGCAGGACTGTGTTTCCACCCCTGGGGCAAGCGATTCCACGTGTACTGGATGCCTCTCCAGGTGAAAGCAAACTGCGGGCTGCACTCTGCTGCTACAGGAATAGAGAAAAATGCATTAGCAATGTCAATTGTAGCATACCACTTAGCTGCCTTTGACTCCAGTTCAAATTGCAGTTCTAGCATGTCAGGCACAGCAGCACTCAGTGGTGGCGTAACTTCATTCAGGCCACGATAGTCTACAGTTAGTCTCCACTCATCACTAGACTTAAGCACTGGCCAGATTGGGCTGTTAAAAGGTGAGCGAGTCTTACTGATCACACCCTGGCTTTCCAATTGACGGATCAACTTCTGGATAGGAATCAAAGAGTCTCGATTGGTGTGATATTGCCGGCGATGCACTGTCGTGGTAGCAGTTGGTACCTGCTTATCGTCAACCATCAGCAGTCCTACAACAGAAGGGTCATCTGAAAGACCAGGCAAATCAGACAGCTGTTCAATTTTCTCAGTGTCCACAGCTGCTATACCAAATGCCCACCTGTACCCTTTTGAATCCTTAAAATACCCTCTCTTGAGGTAGTCTATGTCAAGGATGCATGGAGCATCTGGACCAGTCACAATGGGATGCTTTTGCCAGTTTTTTCCAGTTAGGCTCATTTCAGCCTCTACAACAGTCAGTTCCTGGGATCCCCCAGTCACTCCAACAATATTGATGGATTGCGTTCCTTTATAATTAGAAGGAATTATCGTGCACTGAGCACCAGTGTCCACTAAAGCTTTGTACTCCTGGGGGTGTGTTGTACCAGGCCATCGTATTTGTACAGTCCAATAAACTCTGTTATCCCTTTCCTCCACCTGGTTGGAGGCAGGGCACCTCTAATTTCTGTTTTGCACAGTCTCTGGGTGTGAATTAGAGGTTCCTTCAAGAGCATCAGAATCTCTTCTGCTCCTTCTGTAAACTGGAGCAGCCACCTTCCTAGGAGTTTTTCCTTTGATCTCACGTACTCGTTCTTGAAGTTCTGAGGGAGGTCTTTCATGCCACTTATTCATGTTTTCTCCCTGCTCATGTAGGAAGAACCACAGTGAACCTCTTTTTGTGGGCTGCCTCTGTCCTTTCTCTCGAGACTGGAAACGCCTTTTCCTAATAGCTGAAACATAGGTTTGGATATACAATCTTCCTTGTAGGGAAATCTTACTTTCATAGCTGCCAGGAGACGGGTCCAGAGAGTAGTGGCATTAGACTCTCTTGAAATTGCCCTATCAGTGGTGGAATCTCTTGACAGAGATCCCAGCTGCCTGGCTTCACCACCTTCCAATTCAGTTGTTTCTGCCCCATTGTCCCAGCATCGGAGCAGCCAGGTTAAAATATTCTCGCCTTCACGACGACTGAAGTCTTTTCGCGGATCTCTCAGCTCACCTGGAGAAAAGGACCAAGTGGTGGTCACTTCATCTCCTCCCTGTCCTGATGGTGCCCCTTGGGTTGATGTTGGCCCTGTGCCATCATCTGCTGCACGGGTAGTCTTTCTAGTGACTTTCTTACAACCAGCAACTGATGCTGATATGGGTTTACCATCATTTGATTCATTTCCAGAGTCTGAATGACTGTCACAGTGATTGCTATGGTTACAGCAGCAACAGTGCCCAGTGTGTGAAGAAGGGGGGAGCTGCCTTGTTAGCCTCTGAGGCTGGAGAAGTAACGTTATCTGCAGCAACCTTGGCAGAGGAACTCTGCGGAGGAGCTGTAGCTTCAGCCTGCGAAGCCGCCATTGGGGGGGCAGTGGCTGCAGCGGCAGCTTTCGCTGTTTTGCTCTTTCTTGAGCGGCACGGAGTGCTTTTTGCTAAAGCTTCCGAAGACGCACCGCAAGTCTCAGGACAACAAAGAGACACAAACCTCCTGTTGAACGCCATTTCTCTTAACAGAAGCACAAACTGAAACACATTCAGCAAACCAGATAACACCATCACAGTTCTATCAAAACTCCAAGGATATTCAAAGCTCTCTAAAACATTTGCGAACTGTCCTAGCAAAAAAACGAAAGTATTGTTAGTCAGCCTTTCTAAAGGTTCACTTGACCAATTAGCAAACACAGAGCCGTACTGCTCTTTAATCTCTCCTGGAGGCTTTTCAAGGTAAAGCAGAAGCGAGTAGAAATTCATTAGCGGCTGCAGTATAATGAAATAAACCAGTGACAAACCACACAGTATCATCATGACCATTGTCCAGTTCCTTGTTCTTATATAATGAATACTTCGATGTAAAAAGAAGGCCCAACACAGATATGGAATCAGTGAGCACAATGTAGAAAATAACTGATACAACTTATGCCATAACATCTTTAAATCAGTGTAATTCACTTTGCCTTAATACCACTAAATAATGTCCAAAGCAAACAGACATGTGAGTATCACAACTCTATGAGTTGGCACTGTGCCAAGAAAATTGAAAGGTACATCAGAGCAGTAGAAAAGCCAAAAATCTTCAAATTTACCCCTTTCTCTTGCCCCACGTTGGGCACCAATTATCTGTCGCGGGTTAAGATTGCGGGGTGACAATAAAACCCTGGCAGATGTATTGTTAACCCTCTCTCCCCCCCCAACTTCCCCCTTTTGCCCCTCCCTCTTCCCCCTTCCACTAAGGACAGGCGATCGGGAGGGAAAGAAGAACAGAGAGAAGACGGTTGGAAAAAAATTAAAGATGTTTTACTAATGCTACTAATAAGAATAGAGAAAATAATACAAAATATACAAAACCAATCTTGGAAATCTCAGCAACTGCAGAGCCGGCACCCGAAGTCCTGGATTAGACTCCACAGCCAACCAGAGCTGGATTCAGTCTGTCACTAGGCCTCAGTTCGCAGGGACGACTAGCAAGGCCCTCTCCTAATGTCGGCCATAAGCAGAAGGGACGAGATCCTCATGATCTCGCACTTTTATATGAAGTATTCACGTGAATGGAATGTTATACACAGTTGGTCAGTTTCTTGGTCACTTGTTTCTCGTCGCCCCTCTTTCCTGATTTTGTTAAAAACAAGTTTCTCTTTCAGTGAATTTTGCCTGTCAGCTACAGCCTTCATATTAACTGCATTTTCCTGGAGAACCAGACACATATTTTGGTAAACCTAGCAATGGAATGCAAACTTATTGATAAGCATGGATGGACATCTTGCGAGAGGGGCGACGAGAAACAAGTGACCAAGAAACTGACCAACTGTGTATAACATTCCATTCACGTGAATACTTCATATAAAAGTGCGAGATCATGAGGATCTCGTCCCTTTTCCCTTTTTCCCTTTCCTTTTTCCTTATGGTCAACATTAGGAGAGGACCTTGCTAGTCGTCCCTGCCAACTGAGGCCTAGTGAGAGACTGAATCCAGCTCCGGTTGGCTGTGGAGTCTAATCCAGGACTTCGGGTGCCGGCTCTGCAGTTGCTGATTCTTTCAGGATTGGTTTTGTATATTTTGTATTATTTTCTCTATTCTTATTAGTAGCATTAGTAAAACATCTTTAATTTTTTCAAACCCTCTTCTCTCTGTTCTTCTTTCCCTCCCGATCGCCTGTCCTGAGTGGAAGGGGGGAGAGGTAGGGGCAAAAGGGGAAAGTGGGTGGGGGAGAGGGGGCTAACAATACATCTGCCAGGGTTTTATTGTCACCCCGCAATCTTAACCCTCGACACCCTCTCGCAAGATGTCCATCCGTGCTTATCAATAAGTATGCATTCCATTGCTAGGTTTACCAAAACATGTGTCTGGTTCTCCAGGAAAATGCAGTTAATATGAAGGCTGTAGCTGACAGGCAAAGTTCACTGAAAGAGAAACTTGTTTTTAACAAAACCAGGACAATGAGGGACAAAAATAATAGGCTTTTCGATCTAAACATGGTTGTATAGGTGCTAACTGACAAAGGGGAACAGAAAAACTAGGGGATCCTACTGTAGTGTTCTCTTTAATCACCCGACTCTCTTCTACCTGAATTAAGGTCCATTTGTATGGTCTATGTGCTGTTTCCCCATTACCTGCTATTAGCAATAATATTAATACAGCATACCAGGTGAGTTTGCATTTGCCTAGGTTCAGCTTGCTTTGATTTTGCAATTTGTTGTGCTGCCTAGCACTGGGGTAGCTCTCCCAACATTGCTGCACAATTCCATTCGGGTTTTTGCCCCCACTTTGTGTTATTCCTCTGCCTCGCCCATCGACTCGGTTGCTTCGAGCCACGGGGTAAACCATCTTCTCGGCAGCAAGAATATTTTTCAGGAGGCCCCGAATGTTTCCGGCGACTGCACCGTCGCTTGTAAGCTTCCCAGTTGCAGCTTTTTACCAAGGGGGAATGGCACGTTATTTCTTTTACAGTGGTTCGGCAGCACACTTGTATTATGTGTAATTTCAGAAGAGTTGGCTCATTAGGGTGGAAACAAAACTGTTCAGGTCGTATTCCATAGACATATATGTTCCACCAACTAGGATCTTCGGTCTCGATTTCTCCTCGTAAGACTTTAAGTTTTAATACTAATTCAGTAATTTCTGTTTCAATTGAATAACAAGTCCCTCGAGGGGGAATATCGTCTAGGCAATGCAACCACCAATCTCCCTGGCACACTGTACAACTAAAACATACAAAAGGATAACAGTTGCAATTTATGTTTTCACATACAACTCTATAATCCTTACAAAGAGGGTATTTATAATCAGCTTTATCGCTTTTCTGTACTTGCACAATGCAGGTTGGTAAATCCAAGTCCATTTATTGTTTCTTCAGTTTAATTCTTAAAGGTTCATCTGTGGGTTCTGCAGCCCACGCGTCGGTCTTGATCGGGCCTTTCACTCGACTGGCGTTCCATTGTAGTCTCGCTATTAAGGGGTCTTGTCTTAGGACTAGGCCGCTTATACTCTGCCCTTCCATCTTTGGATTTCTGAGCTGTACCTTCTCTGACTGCTGCAACCATCATTCGTACGGTCCTCCGCTCTTTTTCATCCTCTCTCCTGACATACACTTTCTGAGCTTCCCTCAATAGTTCATCTAACAACATTTCCAAATTTCTACTTTGAAATGGCGTTTTTCGGCAGTTCAAATAGCTGTTTCTGTAGTGAGTAAAATAACATAAGGTCCCTCCCATCGAGGGGTTAGTGATGCCTCCTTCCAGGTCTTTATAAGCACTCTATCTCCGGGTTCTAGAGTATGTATTTTTATGTCTAAGGGCGGGCGTTGTACCACCAACCCTTTTTCCCAAAGGTATTTCCTCTGCTTTAACAACTGTATTAGATAATTCCTTATTTGGAAATCCTTTATTTCTGGGTGGTCCTGTGGTATTTCTAAATCATAGGGCATACCATATAACATCTCAAAAGGTGAGATCCCGAGGTCTGTTCTCGTCTGCGTTCTTATATTTAATAGTGCTAAGGGCAAACACTTTACCCATGACATCTTAGTTTCTATCATTAGTTTTGTGAGTTGTTTCTTTATCTCTCCATTCATTCGTTCTACTCTTCCTGAACTTTGTGGGTGCCATGGAGTATGATATTGCCAATTGGTACCTAGTGCCTAGAAGGTCTCTGTAATAATCTTTGATGCAAAGTGTGGGCCCCGGTCGGAATCAATGGCTTCAATTATTCCATATCGGGGAATTATTTCTTCCAACAGTATTCTTGCTACTGTACGTGCAGTAGCTCTAGCTGTTGGGAATGCCTCCACAAAGTGTGTAAGGTGGTCTACTAGCACCAACAAATAACGGTAGCGTCCGACCTTCGGTAACTCTGTAAAATCAATTTGTATTTTTGAAAATGGTCGATATGTGAGTTCCCTCCCACTGGGGATTTGTCTCTTTATTTGTTGTTTATTTACGCGCTGACAGGTGAGGCACTTTTCAACAATTTGCTTTGCTACATTATATGCTCCTATACAAGCGTATTTTGTAGCAAATTGATCTACTAATGCCTGCATTCCCCAATGTGTAATATCATGTAATCTGTTCATCATGCTAATTGCAGTTACTTTTGGAACCACTTCCTCATTCTGCCCTGCCAGAAATAGATCATCTACGTACTGCACCAACACAGCCTCAGGGCTGCGTTCACACTCCTGTAAAATCTGTTCTAAAGCTTGCCCAAACAAGTTGGGTGACTCTGTAAATCCCTGGGGGAGTACCGTCCATCGCAACTGTTGTTTTCTATGAGTGAGTTGTTTTCTATGAGTGAGTCCTCCCACTCAAAGGCAAAATAATTTCAACTTTCCTCATCTAGTGGGCAAGTCCAAAAGGCATCTTTTAAGTCTATCACACCACACCACTTATCATCGGGCTTAGGTGACTCAGAAAGGTATACGGGTTAGCCACCAAGGGAAATCGACTCACAGTCCCCTTGTTTACCTCCCTCAGGTCATGTACCAGCCTCCATTTCCCAATTTTTTTTTTTTTTTTACAGGTAAAATGGGGGTGTTAAAGGGAGACATGCAAGGTTCAAGCAAGCCTTTTTCTAACAACCTTTCTATTTCTGGTTTGAACCCCCTTCGACCTTCTTCAGATATTGGATATTGTCTTACCCGAATGGGTATTTCTGGGCTAGAGATTTTAACTTTAAAGGGCGTTATGTTCAGTTTCCCTACTGAATCTTCCGTATACCACACTTCAGGATTAATTTTATTCTCATCTTCCACCCTGAGAGGACATAATCTTATCCGAATTTCTTTCTCCGTTACTTCTAAATTAACACCCAATTCGATTATTAAATCCCGCCCCAAGAGATTATATTCAGCTTCAGGAACTAGAAGTAAATTTCCCACTCCTATTGTGGAGTTGGTTTCGATAATCACCCCCTTTATAACGGGAACACGAAATGGCTCCCCTTTTGCCCCAATTACTTGCATGATGTCGGAGGATATTTTGCATCCCCTGGGCAAGCCTTGTATGGTAGATCGCTCTGCCCCGGAATCGACAAGAAATTCAATTTCTTGCTGTTGGGGGCCCACTTTCAATTTTATCAAGGGCTCTGTTCCTTTTTGGGTCCCCAGCAAAAAGAGCCCCTGACACCCCTATTCCGCTTTGAACATTTTCTCATCCGCCATTTTCTTCCTGCAGTTCCGCTTAATGTGCCCTTTCTTTCCACAGTAAAAACATTCTATCGGCTCACCCCATTCCATTGTAGTCTCGCTATTAAGGGGTCTTGTCTTAGGACTAGGCCACTTATACTCTGCCCTTCCATCTTTGGATTTCTGAGCTGTACCTTCTCTGACTGCTGCAACCATCATTCATACAGTCCACCGCTCTTTTTCATCCTCTCTCCTGACATACACTTTCTGAGCTTCCCTCAATAGTTCATCTAACAACATTTCCAAATTTCTACTTTCTGTTGCCCTCAGTTTCTATTACTTCTCTAGGGGAGCTCGCACCATTTCAGGTGTCAGGCTACCCCGAGAGGCATATGGCTTGTCCTCCCCCCGCCTCCTTCCCCCTCCGCCGCTTCTAGCAGCTTTTTTTTTTTTTTTTTTTTCTTCCTGCAGTTTAGACACAGGCAAGGCCACATGGACGGGGGAGGTTCAGTTTATCTTACAACTTAGCACAGGCTTGTGATTTATGTTACAACACAGGCCTGGGATATTTTGCTTTCTTATTTTTCGATTTAATTCCAGTCATAATATACTTCATATGCAGTTCTAATTACCTCAGCGATAGTTACGTTCCTCAGTCTCATTTACCTTTGCAGATGTCAGAAAAACAACATATTAAACATCAATCCCTTACATTAATTTTAGATCCAAATCAGTCTATCCACAGAACAACACTAACTTCAATACAGCTAACTCAGAATTTCACATTCAAATCACTTCCCCCACTAATTTATTCTCATGTGTACAGATGCATCTTAATGGGGAGCAAGGTAGTACTTTAATAATGGAGCCAGTTCTCATTTTGTAATTAGACCATCCCCAAAACAGGACCCCCCCCCATCCGGTGTGCATACAAAAGAGCCAAATCCAGCACACCGAGATGTGACACAGCCTATCACAGAGCTGTGCAAGTCCAGATGCCAGAACAAAGCCAGCATGCCAGAAAGAAGAGCACTGGCTATCACACACAAAACTCCATTACCACATTCACACAGTCAAGATCGCTTGCAGTTCATCTCACATATATGTATTAGGTCCTAAGAATTGATCAACCCGCTCAGCTACTCCTAGCGGGTCCTCTAAAAGACTCCCCATTTCCTTTTTAAAATCTCTAACGTCTCCGGAATTGAGGAGCACCACCACATACCCCATTCCCGCCTGTGGACCTCCCATCGCAATTTCTCGCAACGAATATAATTGTCCCGTCGCCTGGTACTGCTGCTGTCTAGTTTTACTACGTGTGACGGGCCCTGTGGGTTGACTAAGATTCATTTCCTCCAGGTTCGGTGCCAGTGGTGGAGCATTCGGACTAGGGGCCGGCACCGGGGGTGGTGGCGGTGGCACATAAGGTGGGGGTGTTATGGGAATTTCTTCCCCATGCCGCTTGTTTCTTCGTTTATCGTACTTCTCATCCTCCTTTTCTTTTAAGGGATACAGATTGATCCTAGTTTCTGACCCTATCTATAAGCGTGCATAATCACTCTCCTCTTGACTAAATGGTTCCTTTGAGTTAACATAAAGATTCAGGGCTTGGCAAATCCAATCCTCAGAGGATCCGAATACTGGTCAAAACAGGTGGTCCTTACGGATTTCCTTACCACCTCAAACTTCCATACAATAGTGTATCATTTTTATTTTACTCTTACCCTGCCTAGAGGGGTAAAACATTCCAATATTTGATCATTAATCCTAGTAGACTATCCTGAGGAATCGCTTGCGAATCCCCACCCATGGGACCAGAAGGTCTACTTTTCTTCTGTCCCATCTTCCAGGGTACACTCACGGACACTCACACACGCTCCCCTCGTTCGTGACTCGCTCCCTCGCGGGCTACGAGAACTGCACTACTGAAGGGTCCGCACTCGCTTCATCCGTAATTGGACGTCTCAGTCGTCGTACCCCAGGAATCCCAGCCCCAATCCGAGTGGAAATCCGGCCTATACTCACACATCCTGCGTCTTCACTCGGATCTTCGTGCACAAATTTAAAGGGACTGCCGGCATTTACTTTGCTTATTGCAATTTAGAAGGTTCGTCGGTGAAGGGTGGCGGCAAAATCCTCCAAGGGCCGCTAGAAAAAGAAGCGGGGTGCCTCCCTCAAAAAGGATCGCCGCCGAATATCCTTCATCTGAGTCATGGCACCAAATTGTAATAAATTTTGACTCGATCTTGTAAATATCAAGAATTTATTTAGAATCCGGCAATAAGCAAAGACAGCGCTGGGTGCGGCCTAGAGACCTCAGTCTCTCTCACGGCACACGCGCCAGCTAATTCAGTCCTCTGGGTTTTATAGACCATCTCTAGTCCACAGCTTCTGGGTGTAACTTTCCAACTCACGGTGTGCCTTGCATCATGTGAGGTTGACTCTTGTGTAGCCAGTTTCGGTCGCCTTACTTTGGTTACTTATTAGGTAAATACATCAAACAGAACAAAGCAAGCAAGCATACAAAGACTTCTCAGAACTCAAACAAACATCTCCTTATTAGGTAATTACATCAAGCAGAACAAAGCAAGTGAGCATACAAACACATCTCGGAACTCAAACAAACATCTCCAGGAGCTTTAATGAACAAACATTCCTTAGAACTGCTTGTTACAGTCTGGATATGCAAAGTAAATTAATACCTTCTATCCATCAGGGAAAACCAAACATGGCCTTTTTACTAGGGAAATTGCGATCAAATAAGTAGAGAGGAAGGACCATCCTCTTCAACAGCAGCTCATAGTCAGATCATGCTGAAGCAACTGGAAACTGTAGCCTAAGGCAATTTCAACGTATATGTGCAACTTGTCTATGTTGTACAAGTTATACTTTTCTAGCCATTTTTAATAAATAACTTGATTGGCATTTCTAAAATTTTAAGCACAGCATGATAACTGAGGCTAAAGATGAGAATAATATTTGCTAGAGAGTTGAATTTAAGCTAGTGTAAATGTGATTATTATAATTATATATAATAAAGATTTCCAATCTTTTGTCATTGACACTGGAGAGGTCAAGAGTTTAGCATGGACACATGTTTTTTGTATTAGTTTAATTAGGAAATTGCATTTCTGTTGCAAATAATGATGTCCAGTTACATAATTTCCATTCCCTCTGCATAAAAACTGGTAATTCAAAACTGGAAACTGTATTTTTCAATGTATTGTGAAACTTTCAGAACAGTCAGATGAGGACAGTGAGAGCATTTAAGCCTCATAAATATGGTTCTCTTTGCTGTTAGTGCTTTGCATAGCATGCTTTAATTTTGTTGTGTAATGCTTGCCAAGGCTCTGAGACATAATGCAAACTGAATGGGCAATGGGCAATACAATGGGAAGGAATTCAGGGTTGAGCAGTCCAAGGGGAATGTATTGGAAAACAAAACCAAAAAACAGTGCACACAGATACTGCTCCTTTGTCTAATCAGATGCAATGACAGTTGTGCTTTTCTTTTTCATTTTTTTTCCTTTTTTTTTTTTTTTGTTTTTTTTTTTTTAAGGGAATTTTTTATCAACAAGAACTCCCACAAAGTCCACAGAGGTGAGAAAACACTTGCTTTGGATCAGTGATTGCAATGCTTGCAGACATAGATTTGTATGGCTTTATGATGCTATAATAGGTGCACCACTGGAAAACCAAAATTCTGGAGCAATTTACAATGGATTTCAAAAGCCTATAATTACCGAATATTCTCAGGTAAACATCTTTGTTGCATAATATTATACTCAGTGCTTTTAGATCTGCTAGAGGAAAACAGAAGGACTTTCTATCTATTTATTGGCTACTATTTCATCCTCTTAAAGGAGCAATACTATTATCAAGGCTTATTTCAAGTTTTGTGTCTCTCCTTTCTTCAACTGTCAGCATGTCCTGGATGATGTTGTGGTGCTTATAGCTGAAGTGTACAGAGGAGAAGGACTTGGCGGATGCTCTGTCTGAGCCTCTTATAATATTTGGTGCCTATATATGAAGTCCGCTGATTTCCTATACATTTTTTGACACCCATTATTCAGGTTTTTAGGGCTGATATACAACAATGAAGACTGGATAAATCCCAGTTCTGTAAATTATAAATATGTAGTATTAAAGGAAAATACTTTCAAGGGTCTTTGTGTATCCTATATACTACTATAATGGTAAATTTAATGTCACTTTCCATGCAGACATTCTGGTTGCAGAAAGTGTTTGTTAGAAGTCCTATTATGCTTCCTATTCTTTGAGTTGCTCAATGTGAAATGGAAAAAGTTTCCAGTAAGTAATAGCTGACATACAGCAGTCAGTTAATTGATCTGCTATCAAGACAGAAAAATCTAGTCTGTTGTCTGCTCCAACGGGGAGGAAAAAGTGCTTAAAATCATCTGAGAAAACATCCACAAAAGCATTTTGTTTAAAGAATGCATTGTGTATACAGGGAATATCAGTGAAAATCCATTGCTTAGGCTGCTCTCTACAGACTTAAGCACCCTTGTGGCAAATTCATTAATCAAACTCTCCCAGAAAACTTTAGGATCGGGTTCTACTTTTGGACAACATCTCCAATTCTCTGGAAGATCAGTAGATGGTCGTAGAGACTTAGATGGTGATGACATTACTGATGTATCAGTTGGTGCTGATGGAAATATGGTTCTGCTATGGTTGGTAAACTCTTTTAGAAAGGAAGCACTTAATGATTCAGATTCATGTTGAGTATTTAGTTTATTAAACAGCAAAAAAAAAAAAAAAAAAATCTCATTCTATGTGTTAAGAGCCTTCATCGCTGCTGTCAGAGCTAGATGAAAAACAGAATTAGACTAAAACTTTTTAAAGTATGTGTTATGTCCCAGACCCTAGAGATAGGAGAGAAAGTCAGGAAAAAGGAAGACTTTCCTTTGGTTGAGGAGGATCAGGTTAGAGATCATTTAGACAAACCGGACATCTACAAATCCATGGGCCCCTATGGGATGCACACACAAGTGCTGAGAGAGTTGGCAGATGTTATTGCTAAGCCACTCTCCATCATCTTTGAAAGCTCTTATAGAACAAGAGAGGTGCCTGAGGACTGGAAGAAAGTGAATGTCACTCCAGTCTTCAAAAAGGGCAAGAAGGATGACCCAGGAAACTACAGGCCAGTCAGCCTCACCTCTGTCCCTGGAAAGGTGATGGAACAGCTCATTCTGGACATCATCTCCAAGTATGTGGAGGAAAAGAAGGTTATCAGGAGTAGTCAGCATGGGTTCACCAAAGGGAAAACACGTCTGATCAACCTGATAGCCTTCTATGATGGTATGACCAGCTGGGTAGATGAGGAAAGAGCAGTGGATGTTGTCTACCTTGACTTGAGTGAGGCTTTTGATGCTGTCTCTCACAACATCCTCATAGGCAAGCTCAGGAAGTGCAGGCTGGATGAATGCATGGAGATGGATCATGAACTGGCTGGATGGCAGAGCTCAGAGGGTTGTGATCAACTGTGCAGAGTCTGGTTGGAGGCCTGTAGTTAGTGGGGTTCCCCAGGGGTCAGTGTTAGGTCCAGTCCTCTTCAATCTGTTCATCAGTGACCTAGATGAAGAGACAGTGCACCCTCAGTAAGTTTGCTGATGACACCAAACTGCGAGAAAGGGTTGACACACCAGAAGACTGTGCTACCATTCATTGAGACCTGGACAGGCTGGAGGACTCGGCAGGGAAGAACCTAATGAAATTTAACAAGGAGGAGTGTAGGGTCCTGCAACTGGGATGGAATTAATTCAGGCACCAGTACAGACTAGGGGTGAACCTGCTTGAAAGCAGCATTCCAGTGAAGGGCTTGGGAGTTCTGGTCAATGACAGGTTGACCATGAGTCAGCAATGTGCCCTTGTGGCCAAGAAGTACAACGGTATCCTGGGGTACATTAAGAAAAGTGTGACTAGCAGGTCAAGGGAGGCCCTGGTGAGGCCGCATCTGGAGTACTGCATCCAGTTCTGGGCTCCCTAGTTTAAGAAGGACAAGGAATTACCGGAGGGAGTGCATCAGAGAAGACAAGGCTGAGAGAGGACCTGATCAATGCTTACAAATATCTGAAGGGTGGACATCAAGAGGATGGACCAGATTCTTTTCAGTGGTCCCCAACAATAGGATGAGGGGCAACAGGCACAGACTGAAACATAGGAGATTCCATCTGAATATGAGGAAAAACTACTTTGAGGGTGACAGAGCACTGAAACAGGCTGCCCAGAGAGGTTGTGGAGTCTCCTTCTCTGGAGACATTCAAAACCAACCTGGACGCATTCCTGTGCGATCTAGACTTGGTGTACCTGCTTTAGCAGGTGGATTGGACTAGATTATCTCCTGAGGTCCCTTCCAACCCTAACCATTCTGTGATTCTGTGATTACATCATCTAAACATTGAAAGCTAAGCCAACCTGGAGGGCAGAGGCCAGGTGCAGGAAGGCCAGGGCAGGAAGAAGCTGGTGGCGGAGGCTACTGATAGGGACCCGGGCAGGGACAGGGAGGGCCAGGAGACACCCCTGCCCACCACTACTGTGCAGGCATGTGGTCTAGAGGGAAGGGGCAGCAGCAGGGAGTGGGGCTTGCTTGAGAGTATTTGTAACAGTAGATCGTACTCCATTCACCACAGTATAATTTTGATAGCTGAGCCTAAGTCAGATGAAGCCACTTTCCACACAACCTGTATGACCTATACTAGCTGGTAGGCTGATCTGAGGAGAGACTTGTCCTGCAGGATAAGGACAGAGAGCAGTGAAAGAGAGTTGGCACCTATTTCTGGCAAGAAACCCATATTTTGTGGCATGTGGCCTTTGCCAGAGCAATCTGAATGCTTTCACAAAACAAAGAAGAAAGGCTTCACAAGAACCCAAATTTTGTGCCTCCCTAAGTACTGTGTATTTTCCACTATTTCCTTGAGGAGCTAAATTAAAAAAGCAGCTTGCTTTCCTGTCTGTCACCTGTCTTCTAGCCTGAGGCTTTCCACTATAACAAGAAAAACATCACTAAATTGCTACTTATTTCATAATAAAACAAGATTAGTTAAAGTGAATGGTCAGTTTGGACCTTTGACCCACAATAGAACTGCTGGTGGTGCTGATGGGAGTTACATTAAAGAAAATTATGCTCCTTGGAGTACCAGCATTTATTTAGATTTGATTAATGAAGATGCTAGTTTTTCATTCTGTCATTTGGTCTGATTAATGAGTTCCACTTTTTATTAAAGTGTTTGTCTTTACATGCAGGGTTCCTTTGAAACTGTTCTTCAAAATCATGATTAATTATATTAAAGTTGTTTTTCTGAAAAATAAGAATATTAATTAAAATGAAGAATTACCCTTCTTTGCCTTCCCAGAGGAGCTCAGTAACTTCCTTAAAGGAGCAGAAGCAGTTTACTTATTGGGAAAACAGGACAAGGGCTTCATTCTCTCTTATCTTAAGGGAAAGATTAGAGCAGGGGTGTAAAACTCATTTTGACCAGGGGGCTATATCAGCCTCGTGGAGTAGTTACATTTATACAGTCCTAAAATTACATTTGGCCCTTTGAAGGCAACCGCAAGGCTGATGTGGCCCCTGGTGAAAATGAGTTTGACACTCCTAGATTAGAGCATTAATTTGACATGATAAATTATTCATTGTCATTACTGAAAGCTACTGTATCAACAAATTCAGTTACATTCAAAGAAAAAACAATTTTACCAGTTCCATAAAAATTGTTTGCATTGGGAAACAAAAAAAATCAGTGTTACATTTACAGATAGCAATAGAAAATAGCTTCTAAGTTACCCAGTGCTCTTGAAAAATCACATGTAACCTTTTAAAAATATTTTTCAGGTCACAACACATTGCAAATGTGTCCATAATTGCCTCATTTAAACGTGAGAAAATCAATCTGCTGAATAAGAACACAGAAATAACTGTCAAAATATGTTTTCAGGCTACATTTAGACCTGCTAAGATAAATAATCAAGTGGGTAAGAGTATTTCAATGGCTTATTTTATATTAGTTTCTTCAAAAGTCCATTATTGAAGTGAGTAGTGGAAATTCTAAAGAAATATTGGATTGCATGTCAAGAAAGGCCATACCAGTATAAAACTTAAGTGCTTGAAAAAGTGGTTTTAAGACCTACTTTCATAATTGGCTCCATAATCTTTGAAAAGTGAGGAATTAACAATATAAAGGAGAGCTGTATCCTCACTGTTCAACAAACAGAAAATGTCATTAGTGAGAAGCTGATTTTTTTCAAACTTTGCTCACCGGGTTATGTTGTTTTCCTTCAGCTGATATCAGATACAGCAAGAGACTTCAGGAAAGGTAATTGAGTATTTCTGGAGGCTGCTACTCATGAGGACAGAAGCTTTGTGAGCTGCTGGTTTCAACAGCAGGCTGGAGACTTAAAAAAAAAAATCTATAGGCTCAGTGCAGTGGGGAGAAGCTCTTCATTTCAGAGGACAGGAGAGCACCAAATATTTCTGAGACCAGCACTGGCCTCTCATGAAGCTATTTAAATGAACATGTAATAGATAACACCAGTTGGACTTCAGTGCTATGCATAGTGCCTTTAGGAACTTATGTTAGCTATAAAATAACGGTGAACTTCCATAGTGTATTAGTTCTAACATGAAGAGAAGAAGACAGAAATTATTATGCAATTGAAGGGAAAATGCAGGTTCTTTATAGTCTCCTCAGAGTTCAGGGATATTGTTGCAAGGCTCCTTTATCTAGCATAATCCTGACTCTGGCTTCTTGCCTGAGCTGCAGGCTGCGGTGGAGACTGGATTGACTGACTCTGTGGATGAGAAATTACATCAGGATTTATACCTGTTTGACTGTCTTGGAAAACATAATAAAATGTTATCATTTTGAGACTGGTCTGTGTTTAGCAAACTACAAAAAAAAAAAAAAAATTAGTGTGGTTTGGAAAGCCTTATAATTCTATAATGTTGAGCGTAGTAATGAGATCATGGGCAGTTAGACTCAGCAAAAAATGTAGTTATTCATCTTGTAGGTATAAAGTACAATGCAACATTGGATGCAGATCTCCAGTCCTCTAGAGTGACTTAAAGAGGATTTTTCAAAGAAAATAATGAAAGGTACATGCAGAGGGATCTTGTGGTACGTCAAGAGGAGAATTGTGTTCATGACATCTTCAGTGTATAGGTAAGTGCAATTGCAAGCAGCCTTATGTGACAAAAATGAACAGAGGAAGATGTTGATGAATTTTACATATATAAGATGACTTTCATGCATGGTGTAATCAATTATTTACATTTTTCAAATATCCCACAACTGGAAAATACTGAGTAAGATTTTGATTTCAAAGACACTAATAACTTTCTTATTCAGTACAGCTTTTTAGGACAGAAGAGGCCGCTCTTAATTATGTACTTCAGCTCTGACCTAACACAGAGCCCATAGTCCATAGTTTCAATAGATTTTAATTTCCCTCTGAGTAGATTCTTCTGTAAAGACTAAGACTTTGTTGTGGGGGAGTGATTTAGGATTCTGCTTACTGCAGAACAATATTTAGATTTCTCAAAGAAAAGTGCGATTTAAAAGACTTTGGTGGCAGGTTCACTCTATTATTTACTGCATAGAGGAAATATGCCAAGACAAATGCTGCTTACCTTCTCTCCAGGAGCCTGATACCCATTCACGGAGCAAACTTTCAGGCATCTTCTCTCCAGGGGCCTGATACCTGTTCGCAAAGCAAACTTTCAGGCATCTCCTCTCCTTGATAACTGTTCACTCCAGAGTCTGTGTTTTAGAACTCCAGAGGCAAATTATCAGGCTAGGCCTGATAACCATTCATGGAGTAAACTTTGAGGAAACAAAATTCTCAAAAAGAAATTGAGTAGAATAGCAGGAGGGCTGGCTCAAGCTGGGTACCTGTGCAGAGGTCCAACCTCAGTATGGAAAACCATAGACTTTTGTATCTTTACAGACCATTCATACCATGATTCAGTCCAATAGCAATATTTCAGTTTGGGATCTTCTTGCTTCTCATTGGATCTTTTTCACTGATCTCATATGTGCCTTTGTTTAGTTTAGCTGTAGATATTGTTTATAGTCCATAGCCTTGCAGGTACTGTTTTGTCTGAATAAATCATTTTCTTCTCAGCAAAGTGCAAACTAGACCTTATCTTCCAAGTATTCAGTGTAGTTTGTAGTTGCTTTTCGTAAATATGAGCAGAACTTTACAGCTTAAGATTTCAGCAAATCCAGATTACTAAGTAACATGAAGCGAGAGTGTATTAGAAATCATACAACCTTATATTTCTAAATAATTAATTATATTTAGTGTGCATCTACTTAAGCTAAATTATTAATATGAAACTTAAATTGGGCTCATCCAGTGACCTGTGAGTCGTAAAACCGTTGCCATACAGCCAGTTTATTTAGTAGAGAGAGCTCAAAGCAGGCTTACCCAGTCTGTCATATTTATACAATAAAGTGGTTGACTCATAGTCAAATTGCATATAGTGGTAAAGGTATGCATGAGACTTCCTGTACCCACAATTTGTCAGTGTTCAGTTGCTGTTCTACTTCCTTGTAGGTTTCCTAAAAGGAGTTCTTGGCCTGGCTGCAGCTCAGGCCTTTACCTCCTCTGGAGCCTGGACTAAACTGCTACTGGTTTGGCTGCAGGGGGTCGAGTGCAACCACTACAGACATACATGGCAAATGTTTTATCTCAAGCTAACAATGTTTCAGGTAGTCTTCTGGTGCATGTTAGCCCTGGGTATACACAAGTTGTGCTTGGAAAAATAAAAATAAAGTCTCCATCTTTCTCTAGAATCTAAGAGTGAACACAGCCCAGAGAGCTGCCAAATGGCCCCTGCATGATGCTAGGTCAGGTAGTTATGAAGTCAGAGGACTTTGATTCTTGCTTTGCTTTGCAATGCAAATATCCTTGATTTGTTGATCACATTTAGTGCCATTGTGGAGCCATGAGCAACAGGAATAGAAGAGTATCCATACAGTACTAAGAAACAGAAGAGACATGAGGTATATTGCATTTTAGTGTTGCTCAGGTCCAACTGTTCTCTGCAGTGATGAGACAGAGTGGAATAAGAATTTGACTTCTGCAGCTAGGTGAGAATGAAAGTCACCTGCTGGTGACTTTTGAGGACCAGCTTTTGCAGCTACAGAGCATCTGCATGTTTCTTAGCCCTAGAAGTGACTGTGTGAATATAGTCTCCAGGAATCTTAGGAAAAGGAGTTTTATCATGGAAATGGCAGTAAAAGCTGTTTAGTAAGAGGAGCCCACACTAGGCAATCTCACAAAATTATTTCAGTAAAGAAATGAAGCTTTGCATTGTTACTACTTGTTTAGAGCAAGTATGGTTTCACTATGCATTATCAGTTTACAGCAGAATTATCCATTTTACCCCTATTTGCTGTTGTGGCAGCTATCATCTGAACATGTGTTTTACAGGAACCTTCTGATGCAGTGAATTCCCTTAGTTTGAGCATTGACATTGGCCTTGAAAATCCTGGCTCCAACTGTGACAACCTTGAAGCACTCCCCCATCCCAATTAAAAAAAAGGATGATGTTATGCCTTAAACATCTAGTTTATGATACTTTGGGCAGAAAATATAGATGGCTGTGGAGGCAGACACCTTGTCTTTTCTTTCCCAAGGTTTTGTGAAATGAAACATATATTTTTAAGATAGAGGCAATTAACAGTGTTGCTGTGAAGGCCTCATGGCTTAATTGGGATGATAGAGATGAAGCATCTGTTGGACAACCAATTACCAGAAGAAACAATGAACCAACAACTACCTCTGACAGGCAAAACAACTCACTTCTGGTCAGTACTGTGAACTTTCCCCTAGTTTGAAGACCCCAGACCCATGTCCAGAAGAGTCTTCCTAATTAGCATGAAGACCGAACAGAGGGAAGAGACAAACCACCCCCATGTAAATGAACTGGGTTATAAAATGACCTTGCACATAGCATGAAGTGTGGTGTGTATATGCTGTGCAGCGTGACCAAAGTCTTCAACGCGTCCACCCCCCTCCAGAGGATGTCACAGGACCAACTGACCGACCTGTGGAGTGGTGATATCTTACTGTCTCTCTCTCTCATAACTTAGTCTAACATATCTACTTCATTTTTCTTCTCTCTTTTATCCTTCTTCTTGAACATATAAAGGTAATATCATTATAAGTTTTGTTGCTAAAGTCTTGTTAAGTTTTGCATTATAGTTACTAACTGTTGCCAATCCATCATTTTTAGAAGGGTTTTTGCTGTCAATATATTGATAAGTTCTGTGATATAATAATATACTTTTGCCGAGTCACTTATCACTGTAATTTTTATTCCACCAAGTGCTTTTAGTAAATTGGACCTCTTGAGTGATTGTCTGTCATCACTTTGTGTTACCACGCAGAAATACTCAGACTTAACTCGCACCTGATCTCACCTGGTGGGAGGGGACACCAGCCCTGTCCTTGATATATATTCTCCTGCATCTGTGGCCCATAGTGTAAGTATACAGATTGTATTGTAAAACACCTGGCTATACACACATGCACAGCATGTGGCTCCCACAAACACCAAACAGGTACATGCAAGTGAAAACTCATGTTCTAGTTCAGTCACTGGGCTGAAAGCAGGCACCTGAGGGGATGTCACTTGGTTCCTTTTATACCTTTGTCTGTATTGCATGAGCTTGCTCTCATATACACATCTACCAGCCACCAGGGCATAACAAGCATGTTGGTTGATCCATGTCACTGTTCATGTAAACTTCTAGTTGATGGCAAAGATGAAGTTGATACTGTAAAATCAGCAAATTGAAGAAACTTCTAAAACCAGTGTTTAAGGTTTTAAAAGCAAGTATTCCATTTTAATTATTGACACGTGTCACTCAGGCACTCTCTTGGGGATAGCTCTTGCCTAGTGAGGGCACTGAAGAAGCTCCAGACAAAGGTTATATCCACACAGATCATACATATTCATTACATTTCCAGGAAATCCTTTGTATATGCATTATATTCCTTTGTTATTTGGCTTGTAACTGCAAAACCAGTATGAACCAGTCCTTGCGCTGGTGTCGCCACCTTATCTTCTGAAAGTAAGGGCATTGTTTCCTAACCTTCTTCTGCTTATCTCAACAAATATCATTCTTGTGACTTAATGCTTAATAAGTGCCTAACACCTAACATCTTTGAACTTTATTCTTATTAACTTAGTGCCTAAAATCTATGACCCTTATTCTTATTAACTTATTTTATTACTAATTTCTGATTTTAGGTATCAAAATAATTTAGGTTCATTTAACCTACAATAGAAGAGTAAATAAAAGAGAGATGGATCCTCTTAGATCATATTCATTGTGGTTTAACGATACCCTGTCTGTACCATTCTTATGGATCAGTTGACATATAGTAACATTAGTGTTAACTTGTTCATGTGTCAGAGTTTTTAATGCCCTTTGGAGGGATTTTCTTATCTGCAAAACAAAAATGTTCTTCCCCTCAAAGGTGTTTAACATCACTATCTGTAGATAACTTTAAAGTTGAGCATTGTAATTCAGGAAATGTTTTTGGTTTTCATAGATTCCTTTTATTAAAGACTGTGGTGAAGATTAAATTTGTATCTGTGATCTTGGTCTGAATGTTCAGCAGAAGGCAGAAAATGGGTAAGTGGAACTGTTGGGGTCTGTGGAGAGTGGGCTCGGTTAGAGCTCGCAAAAGGGGGATGAGACGAGACCCTTTGAGTGTGGCACCCGGATCGGAAACAGACAAAGTGCGGACTCAATATGAGGTTGCAATCAATTCCAATTTATTAAACTACTGGTACGGTTCTTATATTCTCTACAGCAGGCTCAAGCATAGCAACAGACATATGGTTGGTTAATACAAAGCAATCACGTGTCCCACTCCCTAAAGTGATAGGTCGTTCGCAGGTGTCCATGCACTGTCCACGCGCTCTGACGACATTCACTATCTTGCCACATCAGCAGAGTAAACATGTTTACCAGTTCAGGTCGCTTCTTTGTTCTTCGTTCTATGACCTTTGGTAACCTGAGATGTGGCCTGCTGCTAAGTCTCAGTCGTGTCAAGCGCAGGGTTGTCCATAGGTATTTCCTGATACAAATGGTGACCTCTTTCTTTCAAAAAATCTTCTACAGGGGTCAGGTGTCAGTTTTCATCAGCTGATTTGTGGGCTCTGGATGAATTTCTATATAAGAATGTCTTTCTAGTTCAACATCTGGGTGAACAATTGGCTGACAGGTTGGGCACAAAGGGTTACAGTAAATGGAGTTATGTCGGGCTGGCGACCAGTCACTAGCGGGATTCCACAGGGATCCATCTTAAGGACAGCACTCTTCAATGGCTAAACAGGACGGGTTTTTTTTCAAAAAAGTTTGTTCCAAACACACACACCCAGGCCCAACATTCATACGCCATACATTCTGAGGGCAGTATTCCAGCCCAAGATATCATTCTCACTGGCCTGGGCTATCACTCCTTCACAAACATACAGTCCTGTGTAACCTGTCAAGGCCGCCTTGTTTTGACTGATTGCTGTGATTTAATCATGTTAGTATTAGTCTACTTTGATCGTCCAAATAGTCATGTTAGTATTGATCTTCCTTTATCATCCTTGTGACTGGAGCCATACATCCTGACGTTCCTACAAATACCGTAGCAGATGCGCACACACACCCCCACACCCCTCTCCCCCCCTTGAAAACAGCAGAAACTTCTAGGCTGATGGACCACTATGGTCATGTACACTCCCCTTGGTTGACAGACAGGGCCCTTGACCAATGAAACACCTTGGCTGAGAGAAGTTTCTGGACCACTACCAGAAGTGATCACAGATCAGATTCAACTAGGTTATAAATGGAGCCCACTGGAGAACCCCATTAAGTTGGTCTTCTTTAGAGCAGTGGGTCTGCAGTTGAAGACTCTCCTCCTTAGACTGGCCATCTAAGGAACATTCCTTGAGGACTGAGACACCTTGTTGAATTGGTAAATGATCTTCTGGGTACCCTTGAGAGTCCTCACTTTGTATGAATGGAAAGATGCACATTTTGAATCATCACTCTAGAGTTTTGGGATCTGATCCCTTGAGTTTGACTCAGCTGTGTGGTAATTGAACTCCTAACCAGCATCTGAATCTATGTTTTATAACGGTATCAGAGTGCCGAATAATTTCTGATTAGAATAAAGTCTGTTTAGAACTTATTGCCTGTCTAAATTGTCTTTTGGGGTGCCTCCATGACAAATGCAAAAAAAATATTGAAGCAAAAGGAGTTCAGTTCTTTCATAATCATCCATTATTTCTGATTTTCTTGCTATACCAAATAATTTATGCATATGTGAGTATAGCTACCCGAATTAATTGTGAATTATTTGCTTTGCAGGTAACAACAGGAAGTATTTCAGTAAAGATGGCATCTGTAAAAATCCATCTTCCAGAACTGACCAACAAAGATAACCCATTGATGTACATCACTGCAGTCACCACAGATCAGGTGAAGAACTGAACTGCACAAACTGCTTTGTTTTGAGGTTTAATCAGTACCATAAACATAAATTATTTCCCTCATAATGTGGCTGAGATTCAAGGGATCCCTGCTTTATCTCCTTGTCCCTTCCTCACAAAGGGAAGGGGGAGGACCACAGTGGTACACTGGTCCAGTACTTGGCAGATGTGTATTATCTTTACTGACTTTTTATACGACCCTGGAGCTCTTTGACTAGGTCATTCTCCAAGTTCCTTGGAAGGGTATAAGAAAAATGGAATTTTTAGATCAAGACAAACCTTTTAGGTCAATCTAGGGTAAAAATATCACCATAAAAGCAGTTTATTTCTGACCAAAACCACATACAGTCTCTTAGTTTCCAAAAGTATCCAGTATTACATAATTCACAGTCTAGCCTTTCACAGCCACCATCACAGAAATATATATTATGATGATGACTATAAACTCCTGAGTATGATGTTATCCGTTTCTATTCCTGACATCTTTCCTAGGCCAGAGGTGTTACTTGTCAAGCTCAGATAAATCCACTGCAAATAGGAAAAAGATCTTATTATGTATCTTCCAAGAAAGAGAACTTTAGAGTTTCCAAAGAACTGGTAAATAAGACTCAGATTTGCAGTACCACAGAACAGGGACACAGAGCTTATCCTTTTGAGCCCACTGGTGTACTTCTGGAGAGGGCTATGGTGAAGGGTGGCATTCTTTACTCACAGTGCAGGAGTGTGGCCTCTGGATATTCTTACATATTGCACTGCGGTGATGAGAACAACACATACAGAGATGACCAGACACAGAGTTCTTGTTAGCAGTGAGAACAGAGCCAGGCAGAGCTGAGCCGAGCTGAGCTGAGGCCCTCTTTAATTAACCATTCTCAATTTATAGGTTTACAGATACGGGCCTGGACCAAGAGGTTAGATAGAATGCTTTTTTCAATAATTGTTATTCTGAACACACCACATTCATGTTGTGACTGTTTCAGTCACATTCCCATGCATATCTTGTTTCAACCCACTCATTCACAGCCCAGGCCCAACAACATTAATACATCACACATCCTTGGGGGCAGTGTTCTGGCCTGAGATATCATTCTCACCAGCCTGGGCTATCACTCCTTACAATCATGAAAAACATACTTCTGTACATCACATCCAAGGCCCTTTATATTTTGAATAATTGCTGTGATTTAATCATGTTAATATTATTCGTCCAGATGGTCATGTTAGTATTTATCTTCCTTTATCATACAGGTGGCTGTAACTGCACGTCTTGCTGTTCCCATATTGCCTCTGCCTTAAGATAAGGTGTGTGTTCTTCACAGCTTGCAAACAATTTATATGCACAGAATAACAAAGATAAGGGCAAAAAAGTCTGGATGTTGAAAGAAAATTTGTTGAAGTGTATTTTTTAATGCATGCTGTTGCCTGTCCTTGATGTTTTCCCTGGGAGAGCTGCAAGAATGCAAAGCGCAGTACCATCATATGCAAACTAGAAGACCTCATGCTGAAGGGAGAATATTTCATGAATGTGTCCACCCGGATCTGGAATGGAGGCTTTGTTGCTGTGAGTATCAGCTGCATCTTCACGAAGGAACCAACACTCAAATATTTCCTAGTTCCTGATATTTTTCAAACTTCAGTAAAGAGACCTTCCAATCTAGAAAGACCTTCCATTACTTTACATTGTTGTGTTTTTCCAGATTGAAAACTTGAATCTAAAAGTTACTTTTAAATAAGCAGCGAGGCTGCATAGCAGAGCTGATAACCTTCAATACTCCACAAAACCTAAAAAAGTGCTATGATAATGCAAATCTTCACAGCTGTAAAAAAACCATTTTTCTGCATCTGTTAAATTCATTCAAGAGGAACTACAGTTTCCACAAAACTCAACATTGGACAACAGAGTACAGTATCATTATAGTCTGGAAAATAATGTTGCTTTTAGTTTTTGAACATCATAGCCTGCATAGTGATCATTTTAAGTCACATCAAAATCTCAAAAGCCTATTAGTGCCAGTTATATTTGTTAGAAAAAGTATGGACATTTTTTAATTGATTTTTTGTTTTTGTTAGAATTGGTGTCAAAGAAACAGTCCTTGCTTAAAAACCTAGAGGATGCTTAAAAATATCCATCAATAATATCTTGACTTTCCACTTTGAATTGCCATGTGTCCTCCAGGATATAACTGTGGCGGATGCACTCAACCCCCCCAGCCAAACCAGCAGCAGTTTGGTCCAGGCTCCAGAGGAGGTAAAGACCTGAGCTGCAGCCAGGCCAAGAACTCCTTTTAGGAAATCCACAAGGAAGCAGAATGGCACACTGAACACTGATAAGTTGTGGGTGCAGGGAGTCTCGTGCATACCTTTCCCACTGTATACAATTCGACTACAAGTCAACCACCTTATTCTATAAATGTGACAGACTGGGTAAGTCTGCTTTGAACTCTAACTGCTAAATAAGATGGCTGTATGGCGATGACTTTTATGACTCACAGATCAATGGATGAGCAGTTGCACATTCTCCTGAGATCTGGAGCCTTCAATAGGGCAGCTGATGTCTCTTTAATGCCTTTTGTGCCCCACTGTGCCTGTCCCCACATACACACCTAGGATGGTGCTGACAGTCACATCCTCCCCACACCTGGGGGCAGGGTTACTTCAGTTCCACCCTGCTGGGGGGGGGGGGCAGGAAGGATGAGACTCTCAGTTGATTGACAGGATCCTCAACAAAGGAGGTGCCTAGAGAAGTGGAGAAGCTTCTGGACCATGTTGTAATGCCCATGGCCAGACCTGACCAGGTTATAAAATGGGGTCCCTGCCGAAGACCCCCTTTGACTGCTCTTCTCAAAGCAGCGGATCTACGAACTGAAGCCCTCCTCTTAGACTGGGGTGCCATCTAAGGAAACTTCCTGGGATTGAGAGCGCCTCACTTTGGTGAGTGGTTATTTTCTCTACTGTATATATCCTTGAATGAGCCCTTGCCTAACCCAAACAAGTGGTTATTTCTTCTGGGTACCCTTGAGTTAGAGGCCTCTGGTATTGTTTCTTGTGTGTGTATGCATGCATGCTGTGGATCCTCATTATTCTTATGTTGTCATACCCCAATAATCTCCTCAACTGATATCTGAACCTGTATTTTATGTTGTCAGATTACTAAATGTTGTATAAACCCTGTTTCTAGTCGGTTTATTTTCTATAATTTTCCAGCTAGAATAAAGTCTGGTTTGGAACTTGTTGTCCACCTAAAACTGAATTTGGGGTGCCTCCATGACAGAGCCTAATTTAAGTTTCATATCAATCATTTAGCTTAAGTCAATGCTTACTGAATAGAATGAATCACCTTGAATTATAAGGTTGTGTGATTTTTTTTTAATATACTCTTCAAGTTTTTTTACTAAGATGAACTTGCTGAAATCTTAAGCTGTAAAATTCTGCTCATATTTACCAAAATGGCTACAGATTACACTGAACATCTGTGAGATAAGGTCTAGTTTCCACTTTGCTGGGAAGAACGCAATTGACTGAGGAGAACATAAGGACTACAGTCAGCGATGAGCACAGCAGCAGCTACAGAGCAACCGCAGATTTAAACGTGGTGAACCGATATGCACAGCAGTGGCTATGGTAAGGGATGAGGTTGAGCACGGATTGAGGAGACGAGGAGGAGATCCCAGAGCCCCGGTCCTGCCGAGAGAATTGCTGTGATAGTGGCTGATGACGCGAGAGGGGCTGATGTGGAGGGGGCATTGCCAGGAGCAACTGGGGGAGATTTAAACACTCTCCTAGGGAGTGAAGGTGACCAGGAGCACAGTGAACAGGGCCAGCAAACAGGGGTGAAGCAGTTAGCGCAGCAGTTAGTCCAAGCCGTTGGGGCAAGCAGGCAGAGCAAGGAAGCTTGGCAAGCTCAAGTGATTTACCTCACTTGGTTGTTGACACCCTCGCAGAAGGAGCTGACTATGGTATCCACTTGGGAAAAAGGTAAGTACTCCACACTCAACAGGAAGGAGATGGCAACTCAGACAGAGCTGCCACAGCAACATGAAGCCACCCAGACCTCAGGCTGCAGAGAATGCCAGAGCCTTTCACTGGCATGGAGTGGCAACAGAGAAAACAGTTGTGTGAGGTCTGAGCAGGTGGATGACCTGCTCAGTGTGGTAGTAGGGCTGAGAGAGGAGGTGGAAAGGTTGAGAAGTATCAGGAAGCTGGAAAAGGAAATCAACTGGTGGGCTCAAGCTCTGATCTCCTGGGGGCAGGTAAGACCACCAGCAAGAAATGAAGATCAAGGAATTCCCTTGCCAGACTGAAGAAGGCAGGTCAAGGGAAAGGGATGAATGGAAGAAAGTCCACACTTGGGATGGCAGGAGAAACACCCCCTTACCCACCCCACCTTCCCAGGTGCCTCTGTCCAACAGGCATGAGGCTCTGGATGTGAAATGCAGCCATTTGAGGAATGGGAGGAAATTACAGCATGTTCCTGCCCGGCGTAGAAGGAAGAGGGTCCTTGCTGTGACCACCCCACCCTCTCAGGTTCCCTTGCAAAACAGGTATGAGGCCTTGCAAGTGGAACCAAACAACACCGCTGAGGGAGGTGGTTCCACTGAGTTGGAGGTGCCACAGAGGATAAGTCACCCTGCACCCTCCATCAAAATAGCTCCCACAAAAAAAAAAAAAAAAGGTGGGTTGTGGTTGTAGGAGACTCCCTTCTAAAGGGAAGAGAAGGCCCTATATGCAGGCCAGACCCACTTCTTAGGGAAGTCTGCTGCCTCCCTGGGGCCAAGGTTAAAGATGTAAAAAGGAAACTTCCTGCCCTGATTAGGCCCTCTGACTATTATCCCCTAATAATTTTTCAGGTAAGCAGTGATGAAGCTGAAAACGGAAAACTAAAGATGATCAAGAAAGACTTCAGGGCCCTGGGACACATGGTCAAGGGATCAGAAGCACAAGTAGTGTTCTCCTCTGTCCCCACAGTTGCACTGTACAATGAGGAAAGATGCAGGAAGACCCACCAGATCAATTACCTGACTGAGGGACTGGTGTCAGCAGCAGAATTTTGGGGTTTTTTGATCATGAGTTGGATTACGTGACACCTGCCATGCTAGCAACAAATATGACACACCTGTCTCAAAAGGGGGAAAGGATCCTGGGGCAGAAGTTAGCAGGACTCATTGAGATGGCTTTAAACTAGATTTGAAGGGGGAAGGGGAGGAAACCAGCTGTGGCAGAGACATACCCAAGAGTGACATGACAGCATTTGAGGGTAGTGCTAATGAGGCCCTTCAGTCTGCCATCCCAGTGGAGGCAGGGGATGGAGAGCCGTGCACTAAGAGAAACACAGGGTTATAGATGTGTCAGAAACCATAGAAGCACTTGAGGATGGCCACAAAGGAATTAGGGCTTCTCACCACAAAAAGGTGGCAGAATCAATGGCCCAGCTGAAGTGCATCTATATGAATGCATGCAGCATGGGCAACAAACAGGAGGAGCTGGAAGCCCTTGTGAAGAAGAAAAACTACGATATCCTTGCCATCACAGAAACATGGTGGGATGACTCTCATAACTGGAGTGCTGCATTAGATAACTATAAACTTTTCAGAAGGGATAAGCAAGGAAGGAGAGGAGGTGGGAAGCCATGTATGTTAGGAAGGGTTTTGATTGTCTGGAGCTTGATGAGGGTGATGATAGGGTTGGGTGTCTACAGGTGAGAATCAAGGGGAAGGGCAACAAGGCAGACATCTTGGTGGGGGTCTGTTAAAGAGCACCCAACCAGGATGAAGAAGCAGATGAAATATTTTGCAGGCAGCTGGGAGAAGCCTCCCAATTGCTAGCCTTTGTTTTTATGGGGGACTTCAACCTATCAGATGTCTGCTGGAAATACAATGCAGCAGAGAGGAAGCAGTCTAGGAGGCTCCTGGAGTGCATGGAAGACAACTTCCTGACACAGCTGGTTAGTGAGCCTACTAGGGAAGGAGCCCCACTAGATCTGTTGTTTGTAAATAGTGAAGGACTCATGAGCAATGTGCCAGTTGGAGACTGCCTTGGACACAGAGATCGTGAAATGATCAAGTTTTCTATTATTGGAGACATAAGGAGGGTGGTCAGCAGAACTGCTACTTTGGACTTCTGAAGGGTGGACTTTGATACGTTTAGGAGGTGGGTTGGCAGAGTCCCTTGGGAAGCAGTCCTGAAGGACAAAGGAGTCCAGGAAGGCTGGTCTCTCTTCAGGAAGCTAATCTTAGAGGCACAGGAGCAGGAGCAGGCTGTCCCTGTGTGCCAGGAGGTGAGCCAGCGGGGAAGAAGACTGGCTAGAGCTGATGTCAGTAGATGCTGTAGAGGGTAGGATGGCCATACAGAGGGATCTGGACCAGCTGGATCGTTGAGCTGAGGTCAGTAGTATGAGGTTCAACAAGGCCAAGTGCTAGGTCACAAGAACCCCAGGCAGCACTACAGGCTTGGGGAAGAGTGGCTGAAAAGCTGTCTGGCATAAAAGAATCTGGGGATGTTGATTGACAGCTGGCTGAATATGAGCCAACAGTGTGCCCAGGTGGCCAAAAAGGACAACAGCATCCTGGCTTGTATCAGGAATAGTGTGGCCAGCAGGACTAGGGAAGTGATTGTGCCACTGTACTCAGTGCTGGTGAGGCCCCACCTTGAATACTGTGTTCAGTTTTGGGCCCCTCATCATAAGAAAGATATTGAGGTACTAGAGAGAGTGCAGAGGAGGGCGATGAAGGTGGTGAGGGGCTTGGAGCACAAGTCTTATGAGGAGTGGTTGAGGGAGCTGGGGCTGTTTAGCCTTGAGAAAAGGAGGCTGAGGGGAGACCTTATTGCTGTCTACAACTACCTGAAAGGAGGTTGTAGCATGGAGGGTGTTGGTCTCTTCTCCCAAGTAGCAAATGATAGGATGAGGGGAAATGGCCTCAAGTTGTGCCAGGGGAGGCTTAGATTGGATATTAGGAGAAAATTCTTCACGGAAAGGGTTGTTGGGCATTTGAACAGGCTGCCCAGGGAAGTGGTGGAGACACCATCCCTGGAGGTGTTTAAAACACGTTTAGATGAGGTTCTTAGGGACATGTTTTAGTGCTAGAGTTAGATTATGGTTGGACTCCATGAGCCTGTGGGTCTCTTCCAACCAAAATGATTCTATGATTCTGTTCTATGACTTCAAGGCTAGCGTGAAGACATTACAGACATCTACAAAACAGGGCCTGTTTTGCAGTTAGCTGAGAAGAAAAGGATTTATTCAGACAAAAGAACATCTTCAAGGCTATGGACTATAAACAATATCTATAGCTAAACAAAACAAAGATCCATCTGAGATCAGTGCAAAAGATCCAATGAGAAGCAAGAAGATCCCAGACTCAAATATTGCTCTTGGACTGAATCATGGTGCATAAACCAACACAGGCACATCGCAAGAAGAGCCAGAGGGCGTTAAGAAAGTTAATCATCCCAAACTACATGGTCCTCCAACAGCATTAGAAGGAATTCCTGGCTAGGCTCTATCTCCACAGATCAAGAATACACCATATGGGAGTTTTGGGGGTCGCTGTCGCACATTATCAACGGCATCCCTTGGATTCTTCCACAAGGCATTACACCATCAGGTTTTATTTCTGTAGTCACCAAGGGTAGCATTAACATTTTGCAGTTTTATCCATTCATGCTCTTGCATATTGTTCTGACACTTTTCACAAACCAGGTGGATACAAGCATCCATGGGCATGGATCCCAGCAATTCCAGTTCCTGTGGTTCAATATCTGTTTCTGGGAGGCAAGTAATCTGAAGTGCTATGTTGGTATTATTACAATTCGTTGCAGTGCCTTTTCACCCACCACTATTTTGAAACAGTCGTGTGATGTTGCTGTAATCGTCAAGGGGGATGCCAACCAAGCATGTGTGGAACGGGTTTTCCGGAGATGCCATAGCTAGGCATATAGAGTCCTGGCCAATCATGTTGGCTAAAGTAATCCACATGTTAGCCTTTGTCTGTGCAGGCATCCAAAATGCAGCAGCTGAAGCAATAATTTTCAGGAAGATAACACAGGTTTCACATTTTGTGCCGGCAACCATTGCGGCTCTTGGTCTGTAAAGAACAAGCATAGCCTCTCCCCCAGGTTATCAATTGATGTGGCCCTTTCCATTGACCATTAACTAGTAATTTGACCATAACTAATGTAGGTTCTTTCTGATTTAGCATGTTTTTGGGTCATACTTGCAAAGTGTTTCATCACAGGGAGAATTTGGGCTGCACCATTTAGATATAAGTGATTCATCACATAAAATGCTTTTGACAATCAGTTTTGTGGTGTTTCCCCTACTTCTCCCCCTTTTTATTTTTACAAAAAACATTTCAGAATCAAATGTGTGTGTTGGACAATGAACAAGCTAACCAATAAATAGCAAAGATAAACCCTTGTATCTCCTGCATCATGATTTAGCAAGAACAACCAAGTAAAGTGGACATAAGCTTGCAATCCCGAAACCCAAGCGAGCTACTTACAAGCAGCTATCCCTGAGCAAACACGTCTCTGTTGCAAAAGAGTGGGATGACTTGCTAGTAGAGGTGAAAAGCCACTCGAGCTAGGTAATAGCTGGTTGCCTGTGAAATGAATCTAAGTTCTACCTTGAAATCTCCTCCAAGGATGTTCAGCTACCCCAATGAAGACAGTCAAGAGTAATTTAAAGGAGGTACAGCTCCTTTAAAAAAGAATACAACCTCTCCTAGCGGATAATTTATAACCCTGCAGACAACAACTGTGGGCCTTCAAGTAGACACCAACAAAGAGCGCATCAAAGCTCCATTCCCCCAAAATCCTAAAATTACACGACTCACTTTCCACCACAGTACTCAGAATCACAAATCAAATTTAGATGTGCCTCCTTAAATAGCTTTAAGTAATGTAAAGCTGTGCCAAGTTCTACTAATTGGGCTGAACCTTCAATATTTTTTACAGAATGATGCCAGTTGTTATCTTCATGCCAGACCACTACAGTTTTCTGAGACTTCCCTGAACCATCAACAAAAACCTGTGCAAGTGTGTGAGATCAGATCAAATACAAGTATGGTCAGTGACCTGATGTCAAAAACATGCAGGTTCTACTGCAATTTACGTTTAGGCATGCCAAAAGCTATACTGTTAAGAAAATCAGCTAGTGCAGTTTACAAGGACATAGATTGCAAACAAAAACATCAAAATTAGATTTCACAAATGGTACATATATGACAAAAGGATCATGGCCTATTAAGACCAAGCTGGGAGGAGCTGACACCAAGCTGGGAGGAGTGGCTGACATGCCAGAAGGCTGTGCTGCCATCCATGGAGACCTGGACAGGCTGGAGAGTTGGGCAGGGAAAAATTTAATGAAATATAACAAGGGAAAGTGTAGATTCTTGCATCTGGGTAGGAATAACCCCAGGTTCCAGTATAAGTTGGGGAATGACCTGTTAGAGAGCAGTGTAGGGGAAAGGGACCTGGGGGTCCTGGTGAGACCACATCTGGAATATTGTGTCCAGTTCTGGGACCCTCAGTTCAAGAAGGACAGAGAACTGCTGGAGAGAGGTCACCCCAGTCACTCCTTCAATACTGACAGATTCTGACCCTTTATGATTTGATGGCATCATTGTACACTGTGTGCCAGTGTCTACCAGGGCTTCATACTCACATGGTTCTGATGTACCAGGCCATCAAATCCACACAGTCCAATAAACTTGATTGTGGTTGTCCCTCTCCTCCACCTCTAATTCTATTTACTTGACTCTGATAGGGAGACACAAGAATCCCACCTACCCTGGCTGGAAAGCCTCCCACTGGAAACTGGAACAGCTTTTCTCTTGGGAGCTTTCTTTTTTGTTCCTAATTGCTGCACAGGGCAGCACCCGGAAGTCCTGGGCTGGGCTCAGCAGTAATCTGGAACTGGATTCAGGGATGCACAGCCTGGAACTAGGCCTAAGATCACAGGCAGAACAGGCAGGGTCCTCTTCAGATGCTGGCCATGGTCAAAGAAAGCGAGACCCTTGTGATCTCTCACTTTTATAGGGTGTATGATGTTTATGGGATGGAATAATTAGTTGGTCAATTTTGGTCACCTGTTCTGTCCACCTCTCCTTGCAAATACACCCCTCTCACTTGCGGGATGTACAAAATTTATCAGCGACCTTGGTTGCCATAGCAATAAGCATAAACCTGGACCTCTTCTGCATACCATTGCTACTGTTATGAGCTCTGCAGCTAACACTGTCCGAAAAACATGCAGCCAACTTCAGAAAAGTACAGTTAATTAGAATAACTTAGCTGAAAGGAAAATTCACTGAAAGAGAACTGATCTTGTTTTAAACAAAACTAGGACAAAGTTAAAGTTTTTCTGTGTGCCAGGGCATTGGTGCTTGAAGAGCTCCTTGACAAATCAAAGCAGCCTAGAGATGCCTGTATCTTGACAGAGAGACAACTGACTACTCAGCACTGCTGTTCAGGCATTTAGTTGCACCAGGCAGGAGTTTAAGGCACAGCTCCTTTCATTTTACAGTTAGGAATTACCTACAAATCAAACACCATATGTGTGTGCATGCACACATGCATTTCTACTATCGTGCTATTTAGCTTAGCTGAGAAATGTAACACTTGATGTTTGACTGAGACATGGTGTTATTTTAATACTTCTCACAGCTTGGCTTCTTCAAGAGACAGTATGAGAAAATGACACAGGATCTAGAAGATAATGATGAAATTACAGTACTCAAAAAGGATAAAGATTGAAGATGATGAGTTATGTGGATAAAGAGAGGAGATCTGAGCCACAGTAGTTGTGATTCAGTCGGTTCTTTAGCTGGAGTGACTTAAAGCTTTATAACATTTAAACATTTCTAATCAAAGTGTCTTTTTTTATAGATGAAAATATTTTACAGATTCTACTCTATTATAAGAGTAACCACAGGACAGTTTGTTTTTTTGAAACATGATTTATAGTGCCTTTTCTTATAAATTTTTGCCTTTCAAACAAACTTAGCCCTTAGAACTGGCAGATATGGAGTTTACAGTAATATATTGTACCAGCAACCCTTCTTCTGATCCACTGCAGAGTGAACAATTTATTTCAGTTTACTGTGGAACAGTATCAGTTTGTAATTCAGTTGACAAGTATCATATGTGTAAAGGACATTTTCTGTTAGGTTGATCATGAATATGTGGTGAATACTGCTTCCAGACTGGGAGAAGAAAACTCATTTTTTCATCGACTAGCTCCATCCTTATTGTTTTAGAGAAATGATTTGCACCAGCAAACCTTTCTAACCTTCGCTATTAGAAGAAAATATGAATTTCATAACCACTTAGAGCATGATCTCTGCAATGTTATGACCGATTTTCAAATTATGTCTTAAGAAGCACTACCAATAATACTGTTACACTGGGCTTTATTTTGTATTTATGAAATGTTATATTTTGGGATGGGGTTTTTTAACATTCTGAAAAACAATCTAGATTCTAATCTCAATTGTCAAACAAGATTGTTGCCATCAGCTGAGTTTCTGACCAAAACAACTATTTAAAAAGTAAAAATAATTTTTAAAAAAGTATTAATTGCATAAATCTGAAGAATAAACTCCTGACTTGTAATTATGAACCCTGAGGACAAATGCTCTGACAATAAAAATAAAAATTTGTCTGCCTCAATTCTTGTATAAACTTGTGAGGAAGAAAACAAACCCTACAACAATACATTTGGGAAGCTCCTATGTAACAAGGATTATGCACTCCAGGCCAGAGGGAGAATTTCACAACAGAGCAGATGGCAGCATCTTTCATTTCTGGTGCTGCTTGCAAGGAAATTTAGGCATTCAACCAGATTTCCTTCTTCCACCTTAGGTGGGAGGTGCAGGTCAATATCTGACATGGGTGATTTAACACTTTATCAATTAGGCAGCAATGATTTGATTCACTATTCTTCACTGGGTTTTATTTTGTTCCAGACAACAGGATTTTCCTCCCAGCCTAGACATAATACTTCGCCCAAAATAAAGGGAAGGCATAGCAGTGGGTAAGGTTTTGAATCCTAACTACTTCAAATTAATCGGTTTAGTTTTCGTCTACAATTAATACTTAAATGGCTAATTCACTTTTTGTAATGGATGAGTTTATTGCACTTTCAAGTTGGCACAGCTGCAAATAATGCTGGAAATATGTATATTTTGTATTATGCACAAGGTCTTTGTTTTATTTTTTTAAAACATCATGTTACAGGTGAAATAATATTCTGAAATGCTGAGCTTCAGCATGTACTTCTGTTTGTGCTTGCATCAAGAGAAGTCAGGAATACCTTCAGCAAACTCAAGTTATATATGATTCTTGAAGTAATAGAATCAAGTCCAAACTCATAGTTTCATATAAGCCTATGTGTAGATTTGGGATGTACAAGAGATTTTATAATCAAATTGACTTCTGAAAGCTCTATGGGAGCAGGGACTGTATCTCTATGGTACCTACCTGAGGGCCTAACATGTCAAAATATGTCTTTGTTCCAGTAGTCCACAATGAAAACCCTGAGGGGATGAGTCTGCTAGGCGTACAAAGCAGCTGTGCTTAAAATCTTGAAGGTTATAACTATTAGTAGAACATTACTAGTAAGCTATATTGTAATATAAGTCTGTGGCAGTTGTACACACACCACAACACACACACTCACACTCCCCCTCCGGCTGCAAGATCCCTCCTCCTTTCCCCATTGGCTGAGGTACTCAGAGGTTACAACTTTCTGACATGCCTCCCGCACAGAACATGCAACATGGGTTTACATACATTGCATGTTTATTATATCTTACTCTAGGCATCTCAAGGTGGAGAAGTTAATAAGTAAAATGCAATTAAGCATGTGCATTAGAGTCACAGGTCACTAAAGTTCAAATTGTAGTTTATGCAAAATAGGGGTTTCCCTCACCTCACCTTGAAAAAGCCTCCGAGAGGGCAGCAACATGTTGCTGCCCACCAGGCGCTGGGAGGGGCAGCCAACTTGTGTTGCAGGTGAGTACCACGCACACTGTTCTGCAGCAGTGGGTTGTGGTAGCTCGTGTAGTAGGGTGCAGAAGTTGTCACTTTTTGCTTGTTAGACCCTCTCACCTATTGCCAGTGTCCCAGACAGCTGCTGACCATGGTCTCCTCCAGAAAGAGAGCTTGTCTCAAAAAGACTGCAGCAACTCAGACTGATGGCCTGCGCTGAACCATGGCTGTTCAGGTTTCCGGCTGCAGGGAGTGCCAGAGCCTGATGCTGCTGGGGGAGGACAGCCAGCATTCCACCTGCATGAGGTGTAAGCAGGTGCAAGATCTGCTCTACATGGTTGTGAAGCTTAAGGAGGAGATCAAGACACTGAGGTGCATCAGGGAGTGTGAAAAGGAGATCGACTGGTGGAGTAACTCCCTGGCATGCCACTCAGAGGGGCCCCAGGGAGATACCCCCAAAAGGTGATGCACCTCCTGCCCTGTTGGGCAGAGGGGGAAGACCCGAGACAGCCCCTGCCCTGTCGCTGTCGGGCAGAGGTAGGGGACTGTGGAGGGGTTGCTGTTAGATGGAGATTTGTTACTGAACCAGACAGGAATTTCAAGGCTGGGAACACGACCTGCTGTGGGAGAGAAGCAGCTCCGAAATAACCAGGCCCCAACGTGGTGTAAATCAACGGACCTATCAGCAGTGAGACTTCAGCGCGTGGACAGCTCGTGAACATAGATGATATCCAATTAGCGAATGCATGCTTGGAGCGTGGACGCATGATCAGAGAATAGTTGCATATATAAGGAGGATTGCTTCTGCAATAAATGGCTTTGCATGATTCACATTGAATCAGAATACTGAGTCCTTTATCGTTCCAACAGGGGACCAAAAAGATGACGAGGGCTGGAAGTGAGTTCCAGTTTGGTGCCACGGGCAATCTCCCTCCCTACCTACTTTGCTTACCCAGGTGCCCCTCAGTAATAAGTTTGAGGCCCTGGATCTTGAACAAGAGGTAGGTGAGGATGTGGTGCAAGGCCCGCCTACAAGGTCCCATAGAAAGAGGTGGCTGACTCCAAACCTCAAGACTGCCTCCAACAAGAAAGAAGGGTAATTGTAGTAGGCGATTCCCTTCTGAGAGGGACAGAGGGCCCAATATGCTGAGTTGACCCTCATCGTAGGGAAGTTTGTAGTCTACCTGGAGCCCAAATCAGGGACATTGCCAGAGAGCTCCCCAACCTGGTGCACCCAACAGACTACTACCCACTGCTGATCTTCCAGACAGATGGGGAGGAAGCTGCATCCTGCAGTCTGAGGGGAATGAAGAAAGATTTCAAGGCCTTGGAATGGATAGTGAAAGAGTCTGGGGCTCAAGTGATTTTCTCTTCCCTCCTTCCAGTTTTGGATGACAACGTGGCAGGGAATAGAAAAATTCAGTCAACAAATGATTGGCTACGAGACTGGTGCTACAGATAGGGCTTTGGATTCTTTGATAACAGCTGGTTTTATAAGACACCAGTGCGGACAGTGATACGTGGGAAAGGTTTATCTCACAGGGGCAAAAGGATGCTGGGACAGGAATTAGCAGGGCTCATTTGGAGAGCTTTAAACTAGATTTGAAGGGGGATGAGGTTGTAACTGGGTTTGCATCAGTGGGCCAGCACTCGAGAACTGATGAAGACTGGGAGGCCTCCCATAACCCTAGGGTGAAATCTGTGTGCTCAGCTCACTCCCTGAAATGCCTGTACACCAATGCATGCAGCATGGGGAATGAGCAGTGGGAGTTAGAAACCTGTGTTAGGGCAGGAGATTATGATCTGGTGGCATTTACAGAGACATGGTGGGACAGCACACATGACTGGAATGTGGTCATGGATGGCTATGTCCTTTTCAGGAAAGACAGGCCAGCCAGGCATGGTGGTGGAGTTGCTCTTTGCATGAAAGAGCAACTACAATGTATTGAGTACTGTCCAGGCACGGATGAGGAGCAAGTTGAGAGTCTGTGGGTGAGAATTAAGGGGCAGGCTGGCAGGCGTGATACTGTTGTGGGTGTCTATTACAGGACACCAGATCAGGGTGAGGAAGTTGATGAGGCCTTCTACAGGCAGCTGAGAGCAGCCTCACAATCACAGGCCCTGGTTGTCATGGGGGAATTTAACTTCCCTGGTGTTTGTTGGAAGGACTACTCAGCCAGCCAGCCACAGTCTAGGAGGTTCCTCCAGTGCATTGACGATAACTTTCTGATGCAAATGGTGGAGGAGCCGACTAGGAGAGGTGCACTGCTGGACCTCATCCTCACTAACAAGGAGGGCCTGGTTGAAGCGGTAAAAGACTGAGGGCTGCCTTAGTTGCAGTGACCACGAGATGGTGGAGTTCAGGATCTCATGTGGCAGGAGAAGGACAGCAAGCAGAATTGCAACCCTGGATTTCAGCAAGGCAAACTTTGGCCTTTTCAGGCAATTGCTAAGGGAAACCCCATGGGCAAGGCTGCTTGAAGGTAAAGGGGCCCAAGACAGTTGGTTAGTCTTCAGGGACTGGTTCTACCAAGATCAAGATCAGAGCATCCCAACACATTGGAAGTCAAGGAAAGGAGCCAGAAGACCTGCGTAGTTAAACAGGGAACTGCTGGGTAAGCTCAAGTGGAAGAGGAGAGTTTATAGATCATGCAAGGAGGGGCTGGCCCCTTGGGGAGAATATAAGGCTGCTGTCAGAAGAAGCAGGGAAGCAACTAGGAAAGCTAAGGCTTCCTTAGAATTAAACCTGGCGAGAGGGGTCAAGGACAATAGAAAGAGCTTTTTCTAATACGTGGCAGATAAAACTAACACCAGAGGTAACATAGGCCCACTGATGAATGAGGTGGGCCCCCTGGTGACAGAAGATACAGAGAAGGCAGAGTTACTGAATGCCTTCTTTGTCTCTGTCTACTCTGCTGGAGGCTGTCCTGAGCAGCCCCATACACCTGAGGCCCCAGAGGAAGGCAGGACAATGGAGGAGTCTGTCTTAGTTGATGAGGACTGGGTCATTGAGCAATTAGGCAATCTGGACATCCATAAATCCATGGGTCCAGATGGGATGCACCCGTGGGTGCTGAGGGAGCTGGCTGAGGTCATTGCTGGAACGCTCTCCATCATCTTTGCCAAGTCTTGGGAAACGGGAGAGGTGCCTGAGGACTGGAGGAAAGCAAATGTCACTCTAGTCTTTAAAAAGGGCAAGAAGGAGGACCTGGGTAACTATAGACAGGTCAGCCTCACCTCCATCCCCGGGAAAATGATGAAACAACTTATCCTTGGTGCCGTCTCAAGTCATATCAAGGAGAAGAGGGTCATTAGGGGCACTCAGCATGGCTTCACCAAGGGGAAGTCATGCTTGACCAACCTCTTAGCCTTTTATGAGGACATAACGAGGTGGATCAGGGATGCCATCTAAGGAGACTTCCTGGAACTGAGTGCTCTTACCTTCTCCTTGGTGAGTGATTTTCTTTCTGGATATATCTTTGAGTGAGCACCTGTCCCTGCCTCCCCTTCCCCCAGCAAGCAATTATTTCTTCTGGGTACCCATCTCTTCTTTTTGTGAGTGTATGAATGATGTGGATCATTATTCTTGTGTGGTAGTCTGGTAATAATATCCCCAACTGGTATATCAAACCTGCAGTTTATTAAATATTGCTGGAGTGGTGAATACTTTTGGATAAACTGTGTTTCTAGTTGGTTCTCTGCTAAACAATTCTGGTTAGAATAAAGTCTATTTGGAGCTTATTGCCTTCCTAAATTGATTTCTGGGGTGCCTCTGCGACAAAGTCAGTTCCTATTAGTGCAAAATATCTATTTGGATAGCTCTAGGTGCAGCTATGTTGGTGTTAAAACCTTACCACTGTTACCAAAACAGTAACCAGGAAAACTCTCCAAACATAGTGATAGTTTAGAAAGCTGACATTGGTTTATTGCAACAGTGGGTGCATGGGGGATCTCTCCTCCTAACACGCATGCCAAGGATCAGAAGCACACTTGTTATATACACTACAAGAATGAATATTGATGCATTTTCTGAGAGGTCCTGTCTATCTCCAAGAAACTGAATGCTTTCGCATATACTTATATATTATAGTAGTTCACAAGATGTATAGTGCTGATATTGAGAAGCATAGGCCTGCTTTAACAAGGTTCTTCAAGCCTTTGGTATCAGTTCCCCTCTTTAGAAGTAGTTAGATCTCTTCTTACTACTTCCCTATATTTTTCTCAATAGTTTACTTTACACAACCTATGCAGATTCCCATAATAATTATGATCATGACTGCAAAGATAATTCCCTCTAGTAATGTGCCTAACCATCCTTTCAGAGACCACCCACCCAATCCTTGAAAGATCTTATTGAGACAATTCCTTTCTGCTGCATCTCTAATTGCTTTGCTGTCTTCTGATATTTTTCTCATCTTGTCTAAATGTTCTTGGAGATCATCAGTGGTATTTGGGATGTGGACACAGCAGTGTTGTTCATCTAATTTAAGATATCCAGACACCCCTTGTTCCTTAACTAATAGTAAGTCTAATGCTAGCCTATTTTGTAAAGTCATTTTAGTATTAGCTTGGACCTGTTTATTAATAATCCCTTTTGAGTGGCTCTGGACAAGGTCTCTACTTGCCAAGTTTGATTTTCTATTAACATTTGATTTTCCAAAGCCATTAGTCCTGGTAAAAGAAAACTTTGAAATCCCCAGCTCAGCTATACTGTGGTGGATGGCCCTGACCATTTTTATGGAGTGTCTTCCTTGCCCTGATAAGCTTTTCCAGGGCTAGGGTAGACATTCCATCTATTAAATCTTGGGGAATTCCCTTCTCTGTTCCCTCAGCCCACAAAAGGTTTCTCTTTGTCTCCAAGACACCTAGGGAAGGAGTTCGATTTACCCAGGGTTCCACTCTCCCTACAGCAGCTTCTGTTTTTGCAACTCCCACCATTAGACCCATTGTCCTGCTATAATTAAGCTCCTGAGCCACCTTCCCCCAAGCCACGGCTCGAACACCCTGAGGACCGTGCCCTCCACCCCGTGGAGCCCGGACATCCCCAAAATGGTCCCACAGCCGCATCGCACACAGTTTCCGTGGGTCAGGAAGCCCTCAGGTCAGGGGAGTCATCCTGCCGGGATCTACATTTACCAATATCGGGGAGGGCTCTTGGGAAATCAGGTTCCTGTCATGAGTTAAATGGAGGCGGACAGACTTCTGTAAATTTTCGGTTAGGTTATTTACAGCGGGGGTTTCAATGCATACAAAGTCTCCCCTTTTCAAAGGGTCCAGCTCCCCCGCCCAATAGGCAGCTCATTGAGTTAACGACTCTGATCATTAGCAGTCAGAAGCACACCAGGCTCCAAATACCCTTGTGCTTCCCCATCTGAGAGCAAAATTTCATTGCCACATTCTGCTTCGGTTTCTTGGGCTAACTTACTATATTTCTCCTGAATCTCTGATAAGTTGGCCGCAGAGTCGCAGAGTATGGTATTGTTTGGGTGGTAACTTGGGGAGCCGCCCCCTATTGGCCATTATCAGTAGATTGGGTTTTAACGAGGGGCCTCGTCGCTTGCTCATTCTTGGGATAAGATACTTCCTGGGTAATTTCCAATTCTTTAGCTGGATACAGGAGTTTAAGACCCTGTTACTCAGCCACTTGTGCTGAGCTGGTAAAACCGGGCTCACTGTCTGGAACAGAATAAAGAAATTTCTGGTCCGAAATTTTTGCCTGTTTATATTCTTCCAATTCAGATTGTAAGATTTTCTCTCGGTCTAATGCATCTGACAGAGCTGCATGAAGCCACTGAGTGGTATTGCATTCTGCAGCTAACTGGTCCTGTAGGACCTTTACCGTTTCTTGCTCGGTTTGTTTGTCCAGGTACCTGGTTCTTTGAGCTGCTACCAGAGCCACTCCTAGCACTGAGCACACTGTGGCTTTTCCCTTTCCCCACTGCAGTTTTTTCTCTTTAGCAAGTTTAGTAATTCTTTCTGCCACCGCTTTTGGATCATTCCAATTACTATCAGCCCAAGCCATTTCCAGTAGAGAAGGACATGCTTTGTACTCCTCCAGTTTCTCAAAAATGGGGAAGCGGCTGAGCACAGGCATTTCCTGAGTCACCACAGCTCACCACTGCTTGAACCTCTCCTGGCAAAAATGCTGAGAGGTCACCTCCCAACTCTCCCTGCCTCTTTCAAGGTAGAAAGTTGGTACCTGTTATAGACGATCACAATAAATAGCACACACTCATCAGAATAAATTGCTTAGAATTTATTGCAGCAAGCATCAAGTGGGCAAAACAGTGCTGGGCGACTGGGGAGTCGCCTGCTCCGCCACGGTGCACGTTTTCAATAGCCGCAAGCCTGGTTAAATGTGGTAAGGGATTACATATTCATGGTTATTCCAGGAACGCCTATACATATTCATAACCTTTTCATATCCTTTTCCTCGAAAAGGCCGTCCTTATTAAAATGAGTTCCAAGGAATTATATCTATTATATCTATAGTCTTCAGCTTTGGCTCTTTCCTGTTGCGCCTGTTATAAATGAAGACGAGTCTTTGAGCCAATTAATTAATTTTATTAAGCAAGCGAATTTAAAACAAGCAGTAATTAGGCAAAACAGCGCTGGGTGACTGGGGGAAGCTCAGTTCCACCAACGGCACACACTCAACTTTTCGTATGTGCTTATATATGTTATACACTCATTCACGCGCTGGGACACCCTGACGAGTTAGCTCCTAGTTGGCTAGTCGACAGTGAAAGATGTTGCTGGGTGTCGCTTGGTGTTTCTGCCTCTGGAGTTCTGTTATCTGTTGCACCATCCGGCCGCTCTGTTATCTGTTGCACCATCCGGCCATTGGCTTGGTTGGGGCCCGGCATCCGGCCGTTGGCTTTAGCTACTATTACAAGTTTTTTACAAAATATAATTAAACTTGCACAAGCGCAATTACTTCTTACAACGATATGCATAATATGATTGAACCCTACTCGATTTGTTCAACAACCTTGACCATTATCTATTACAATTCCCCCCTTTCCTTTTGACCATCTATTTGTTGATCAAATCAAGTTACCGCTTCTTGGGCTAGTAAGATCATTTCAGCTTCTTCATCAGTACCATATCTTTGTAGCAGCATAAGGTGTACCTGATCTACACGGCTTTTAACTAGTCCAATAAGTCGATTTAGGATACAGGGTCCAAAGGTTAGGGTAAGTAATAATATTATCAAGGGTCCAGCTATTGTGGATAGCAATGTAGTTAGCCACGGGGACTGAGTAAACCAAGACTCGTACCACCCTTTTGCAGCTTCTCTTTCCCTTTTTCTCTGTTCCAGTCTCTCCCTTAATTTTGCCATCGAGTCTCGGACTACCCCTGTGTGATCTGCATAAAAACAACACTCTTCCTTCAAGGCTGCGCATAGTCCCCCTTGCTGTAAGAAAAGGAGATCCATCCCTCTCCTGTTTTGTAACACCACTTCAGATAGTGAGGTTAGAGATCTCTCTAAGGCGGTTATGGAGTTTTCAATTCTCTCTAGGTTCTCATCTATTGCAGTCTTCAAGGAATTGAATCCTTGATTTTGTTGAACAAGTGAAGCTATCCCTGTTCCTGCTCCGGCTACCCCTAACCCTAGCAACGTGGCTATAGTAATAGCCGTAATGGGTTCTCGCTTGGTACGATGGAGCCCTGTATCCCAAATATCATACATCACATCTTCTTGATGATATAATATCCTTGGAATAATGGTAACTGACATGCAATACTCTCGGGAACTGTTAAACACCTTTAAAGACACACATGGAGTAAGTCCCCTCCTGGAACATATCCATTTTGTTCCATTCGGGGGAATAATATATCCTGTGGTTTCATTAAGTCTCGTTATGATATTACCACAAAGTGACCTCTTGGAATTTGGTACTTTACCTATACAAGTCCCTATCCCAGTTACATGTTGCATAGTTATCCCTCTTTTCTGCTTTTCCCAAAGACACTGAATAGGCGCAGACTCCTTGCTTGTGGTATACAGACGATTATCCCCTATAGCTTCATAAAAGGGTGGATTAACGTTATAACACAACCAGCAATCAGTGGTTAGGTTGGGTTGAGTATAGTTTAGGGTTTGATAAGTAGCCTGGATAATTTCCCATAGAGGATTCAAAGATTCTGAGGCTTCAGTATTCAGAGATTTCAAGGCTTCAGTGACAGTTTCCTCTCTTACTATTATATTCTCTTTTTCTACTGTCTTTGTTTCCCTACCTAGAGGGGGAGGGGATTTTACTACTGGATTGGGACCTATTGCTCGAAAGGTCGGTTTAACTTCTTCCTTCTTTATGATAAACATGCCTCCTCTGTCATTACCCGGCTCATAATACCGCATTCCCCAGGTTTTTCCAACAAGCCATCCATTATGTTCAGGATTTGTTATGTTCATGACTATATATTTACAGTTGCCATCGGGTTCTAGTTTTCCACGGCGAGCCAATTGCATCCCGCCCCCGAGTCCCTTAGGGAAAATGCATCCTGGAGGTCCCCATTCAACCTTTAAAAACTTATCCACATTGGCCTGAGGAATCTGCCAATTTGAGGCAATTGTTTTACAACCCCAGTAAGCGCAATAATAGTGTCCTGGGGTATTACAAAATGAGGGCCCTGTGCTAGGGCACATATAAAACCCCATTTAGTTAAGGCATGGATTAACCTGAACTAATTGGCATAAGGTTGGAGTAAAAGAGGGTGACCCTGATGTGGTTTGTTGTTGTATTATCGTTTGGTCCTCCCATCGATAGAGGGTCCATTTAAAAGGTTGATGGGAACTCCCTTGGTTTATTGCTATTATTACCGGTAAGGTAAGGAGGATTAGGGAGAGCGACCCCGCCCTTAGTTGGCTGAAAATCAGCCAGTGGAGGTTCATTTTGTTGAGGGTTGTTCTGCTTAATGGAGCTGCTTTATTTTAGAAGTTTTCGGAGGCACTTGCCAATCCCCACAAGGATACCTCTCTGCCTTGCCCTGGGCCTACTCTGTTGCTTCAGAGTAGCCGGGTAAGTTATCTTCTCGGCAGCAGTTGTAGTCTTCAGGGAACTGCCTCCTGAATTCTCTTCTTGTTCTGCCACAACCCACTTTCTAATACTCAACCCAATAGGGCTATTTTCGAATACAAGGTTTTGGCCACTGTCCCGAATCCTCACAGGGTTTGGAACACTTCCTGTATCTTTTCTTACCAAAACACTTCTTACACTTCCTCTTGGTTATTTCCCAAATGTCTGGACTTACAGTCCAAACAGAGGGTACCTGAATAGTTTTATTACACCCTATATCCCTAACTATAAGTTCTTCCTCTAATTGTGCAACAGTTTTGTACCAATCTCTTCTACAGTATTCGTAACTAGGATCCGTGCTATGTTCTCGTCCAGTGATTATTAATATCCTAATGGTATCTAAGGTTTTTTCCCAACACTCATTACACCATCGTTCAACATAAGGAAACTTTTTCCACTGCTGTATCCCGCACCCGTTACACACGCGACATACCCACGGATTGCATTGCTTACATACAGGACATGCGAAGTGCGACTTCTATAATTCCTTACAATTGTCCATAAAAAGCCTGGTATCCAGGGCTATGCGTCACGTGTCTGTTTCCTCTTGAAGGTCAGCTTCAACTCATCCGGTTTCCCGGCGACTTCCCAGTCTGTGTGCAGAATAGGACCCTTTACTCGACTAGAGTGTGTCCAACCTCTTTCCGCGGTGCGGACTGCGGTATCTGTGGTGAGTAAAACAAGGAAAGGTCCCTCCCAGCGAGGGGTTAACGATGATTCCTTCCATGTTTTTATGAGTACTTGATCTCCTGGTTTAATACTATGTATTGCTATATCTAAAGGTGGTCTTTGAACCACCAGGCCTCGCTTTAACAGTTCTTGCCTCCTTTTCATGAGCTCTATAAGGTATTCTTGTAACATCTTTTCTTCCACTTTAGGGTGTTCTATTGGTTTCTCCAAATCATAGGGCACTCCATATAACATTTCAAAGGAGGAAAGTCCTGTATCAGCCCTCGGTTGTGTCCTTATGTTCAAGAGGGCTAAGGGGAGGCACTTCACCCAGCTCATTTTGGTCTCTATCATTAATTTGGTTAGGTGCTTTTTAATTTCTCCGTTCATCCTTTCAACTTTCCCTGAACTCTGGGGGTGCCAAGGAGTGTGATACTCCCATTTGGTTCCCAGAGCTTCTAACGTTTCTCTAATTATTTTGGAAGTAAAATGGGGCCCTCTGTCCGAATCGATAACTGACATGATCCCATATCTAGGTATGATATGCTCTAATAATATTTTTACTACCGTCCTTGCAGTGGCCCGAGCTACCGGAAAGGCTTCGACAAAGTGAGTTAGGTGATCAACCAAAACTAGGAGATACTTATATCTGCCTACCTTCGGTAACTCCGTAAAGTCTACCTGAATCCTTTCGAATGGCTTCTTGGCTAGTTGCCTCCCCCCAGGGACTCTTTCCCTAAGGCGCTGTTTATTTATCTTTTGACATGTTAAACATTCTCCAACGATTCTTTTTGCTAGATCATACACTCCCAGGGCCATATATTTATTAGCGAATTGATCTACCAGAGCCTGTACTCCCCAATGGGTTTGTCTATGAAACTCTCTCAAGACTCGCCAAGCTACTCCTTTTGGGAGCATTTCCCTCTCGTCAGGTAGCCACCACTTTCCTTCTTGTTCAACTACTCCCATTTGCTCCAATTTTTCCTTTTCCTGATTTGTAAATCTCATAGCATACTTAGTTTGTACAGGATCCTGTTCGACTGCTTTTATTACCAGTAACGCAGCTTTCTTAGCTTCCTCGTCTGCTAAATTGTTCCCTCTTATTTGCCTGGAGGTTCCCTTTCGATGGCCCTTTACATAAACTACCGCAATTTGTTTGGGCCCTCTTAATGCCTCCAAAGTTTGCTTTATTAAGGTCTCATGTATTAATCCTTTACCTTGAGAATTCATTAGGCCCCTCTCTTCCCAAATTTTTCCGAACGTGTGAACTACCCCAAATGCATATTTAGAATCCGTAAATATTGTTCCTCTCTTATCTTTTAACAACTGTAATGCCCTCAATACTGCGAATAGTTCGCAGGCTTGTGCTGACCAACTTATGTTAAGGGGACCCGATTCTTTAATTGTCCAACTGTTCCTGTCTATTATAGCGTATCCTGACTTCCTTTTCCCGTCCACTACCCGCGATGATCCATCTACAAACAATTTTTCTCCACATAACAACTCCTCTTCCTCTAAATCCTCCCTTATCTTGGTTTGATATTCTATTACCCTGATACAATCATGGGAAGGAGATTCGCTCGGTTCCCCAGACAAAAATTGGGCTGGATTCTGTAAATTAGTGGTTTCAAGCTCTAACTTAGGAGAGTGCAATAGGATTCCTTCATATTTCAGTAACCTAGCATCCGTAATCCATTTATCAGCTTTCTGCTGTAATATCCCTTGTATATTATGAGGTGTGTATACCTTTAATTCTCCTCCCATAGTTATTTTCCCGACCTCTTCGACTAAGAGAGCAGTAGCAACTATGGCCTGTAAACAGGTAGGCCAGCCGCGACTAACTGGATCTAATAATTTGGAATAATACCCTACGGGTTTCTTTTTACTTGCCCATTCTTGCATTAGGACCCCGAAGGCCGTTCCACCCTTCGTGTTAACAAATAGATAGAAAGGCCTCCGGGTATCCACCAGACTCAGTACTGGAGCATTTACTAAATCAGTTTTTAAGTTTTCTAATTGCTCGTCATCCTCTGTACTCCATTTCATCAGGCCTTCCCCCACTAGCTTCTGATATAAGAACTTAACCTTGTTGCTGTAATTGTCAATCCACTGTCTACAGTAGCCAAAAAGACCTAAAAGTTGTCGCACTTGCCTTTTATTCTTGGGAGGCTGGAGGGACAAAATAGCGTTTACTCGCTCTGGATCTAGCTGCTTAGTCCCTTTACTCAGCCAGTGCCCTAGATATTTTACTTCTTCCTCAGTAAATTGCAGTTTAGATTTTGATACCTTTAAACCCTTTAGGCTCAAGAAATTTAATAACCTAATGCTGATGCTTCACACACTATCTTGGCTTTTTCTAGCTATTAATAGGTCATCTACATATTGTACCAAAACTACCCCAGGTTCCAGTTCAAAGTCTTCCAGGACTTGTTCCAGGGCCTGTCCAAAGAGGTTTGGTGATTCAGTAAATCCTTGTGGAAGAACCGTCCATCTAAGTTGTTGTTTCCGATGGGTATCAGGGTTCTCCCACTCAAAGGCAAAATAGTCACGACACTCTTCCCTCAAGGGACAGGCCCAGAAGGCATCCTTTAGGTCTATTACACTATACCAGGTTAATTCTGGGGACACTTGGCTTAATAGGTTATAAGGGTTGGCCACTACTGGAAATCTAGTTATCGTTCTTTTATTTACTTCACGGAGGTCTTGCACTAAATGATAGGACCCATCTGATTTCTTCACGGGTAATATGGGGGTATTATGGGGCGACAGGCATGGTTCTAGCAGTCCCTGTTGTAATAATTGATCAATTACACGTTGCAGCCCATGCCTCCTGTGGCAGAATGCAACCCCCCCCCGCCTCTCTCCCCCTCTCTGCCCCCACTCTCCCCCTCCCTCCTTCAGTATGGAGGAGTGGGCACATCCCCCTCTCTCTCCCGGCTGCCGTGGGCCTAACAGCTTCTTTGTCTGGCCCCAGAGCACCCATACCAGAGTCGTTAGTGGCAAAAGCCGCTGGGCGCCCACGCCCAGGGTGGGGGATGTTTTCGGGGGGCTTCGGGGAACAGGAGGAATGACTGCAGTCAGGTCAAGGTCACATAAAACGGGACTCTCGTCGAAAACTTCCTTTTTGCCGTGGAGTTTTCACAGAGAACGAGCTTAGCCGCTGCCGCCAGGAGCCACGGCTCCCCCAGCTCCCCGGAACGGAGTCTCCGCTTGCCTCGCCGCCACGGCTGTGAGTAAAACTTCTCGCAGGATTGCGAGTATATTTATACTTTCTGTGCACGTTTGCACACGTACTTTAAATTATTTCCTCGCACGACCGTGAGTGTGTTTTCCTCCTGTGCTTCCACGTAAGCACGTGTAATATTCCGTGCACACTTGCACGTGTAAGTAAATTAACTCTCGCACAATTGCGAGTGTATTACAAATTTACCCTCGCGGAATCACGAGTGTACACTTTCCGTACTCACTACAAGTACGCGTATCTCTTTAAAATAATTCTGCGATAGGCTTGGGCAAGTGTGTGCTTCTCCGGGACTCAGGGGCGACTCCGGCATTGTTTTGAGTGAAGCCACGTGCATGCACTCTGTGGACCGCCTGCTGTAGTGGTTGCCGCCCCTAAATAAGTTTCCTCAGCTGATATCCGAACCTGTATTTAAGTCACTTTTGGAATATTAAAACCCTGTTTTCACCAGTTTAATAAAGGTTGCTTTGGACCCTGTTGTCCCTTAAATTAACCTCGGGGTAATATTCCGTGACAATTTGGCGTAGTCGTGCATGATATCAGAGATGCAGGAACTTTTTAGAGGGTTGAGTAACATTTCTGCAGAAACCTGGCATTTTGCGGCGTGGTTTTTCATTATGTGGTGCGCGATGTGCTTCAGTTTGTGTGTTTGCTTAAAGGTAGCACAGGATCTGTGTAAACTTAACCACCAAATGGAGGAAAACTTCTCGTGGCAAAGTGAAAAGTTTGACTCCTTAAAGCAGGACCTTTTGTGGCAAAGCAAACAATTTGATTGTTTAAAGCGAAACCTTTCGCGGCAAAGCGAAAAGTTTGACTCCTTAAAGCAGGACTTTTCGCAGCAGAGCGAACAGTTTGACCTTTTAAAACAGGACCTTTCGCGGCAAGGTGAAGAGTTTGACTTTTTAAAGCAAAATCTCTCGCGGCAGAGCGAACAGTTTGACTCTCTAATACAGGACTTTTCGCGGCAAAGCATACGATCAGATTATTTAGAACAGAGATTTGGCTTGTTAGAACAGAAACTTGTTTTTTTGGAACAAAAACTTGAGTTTTTGTTAATTAATATGAGAGCTTCCTCTAGCGTCCCCCCAGTTCAGGCGTGCTCCTCGGCCCCCCCGCTTCTCGACAGAGATACTGACTCTGAAAACAGTGTTGATGGGGGGGGTAGAGACCAAGAACGTGCGTCCTCTTATTAGAACTGAAACACATACGGATGGACGAGGCAGAAATCCACGCACGGCTACCCATAGCACGCCATATTCAGGACTGGAGCTAGGGGATTTACAAACTAGATTCTCACAGAAGCCGTGCGAGACAGAGACTGAATATCTTTGGCGCGTTTCACTTACTGGGAGTGATAGAATATTATTGAGTAAGGACGAAGCCACAGGTTTCTGGAGCCCAGGGGTATTCTTAAGTGATGGTCCAGACGGTGATCAGTCCATTATATCTCGTGTAGCTTACTGGGCTGGTGGTATAGATCCCAGGGAACGTGGGGAGCCAGTGGCAATTGTTATAAAAGGTTTATCGGACCTTGCCGAGGGAGTTCAAAAGGCGGCTTGTATACAAGCAATGTATGAAAGAGGCCGGCAGTCCCCCCCTATGGCGGCGCCGGTGGATCCGGTCCACCTTCGGCTGCTTATTAAAGGATTACCGGATGTCTTGAAAATATATATCCAGTCCCTTAAGGAAAAAGTTCAGGGGGCTATCGATCGTAATAAGCAAAATCCCCGAAGTCCTCCTGAACATGTATTAACCTGGGCGGAAATTTTACACAATGTGGTTACACATGGACGCGAGATGGGGTGGGTAGACCCGAGCGGCAGCCTGTATAGAAGCCGGGCGGTCCGGAAGACGAGCCGAGCCGAGCCTCTTCAGGGATCGCTCCCCACCAGGCCGCCCCCCCCCGTCACAGAAACCGGAGCGTTTTGGCTGCCAGTCAAATCAGAGTAGCAGTTTGCAGCGGAGCGACCTCTGGCGCCGTGTGACTGCTTTGGGCATGCCTCGAACACTGGTACACGAGCTCTCCACTGAGCATTTACAGGAGCTAGTGGAATATTTAGAGGGAAGATGAGAGAACAAAGAGAAGGCACCGGTAACCGCCCCCCTCCCCGAGGACAAGCGAAACACTAACCCTTTCGCGTCCTCACAAAGGGAATCAAAAAACTAGTAAAGGCGGATGGGAACCGGGACCGCCCCACCCGCTCTATATTCTCTTGCCAATGGTCCAGTGATAAAAAACCATACATACATATCCCCGTTGGCCCAAGGCGGATAAGTGTGAAATTTCTAATTGACACGGGCGCACAAATCAGTGTTTTGAACAGGCGGCAAGCTGACAAACTTGGGATTAGACCATCAAGGAAAGCCATCAATATAGTAGGGGTAACGGGTGTAGCAGAGAGATGTCCTTTAGCTCGAACCCACCTTTTGCTGCCTGGGGAAAAGCGGACAACGGCTGTGGAAGTTGACCTGAGTCCTTATAAAGCGAACATATTGGGATTCGATATTTTGGCAGGTAGACGATGGTGCTTACCTAATGGGGAGATTTGGAGCTTTGGAAGTCACAGGGCAGAGGTAGCCTGTATTAAAATATTGCCATTTACCTCTGCACCCTTGCAACTTGCTCCTGCTCCACCCACATCTACAATAACCTGTACCCCACGTTCCCCCCTGCCAGATGCAGCAAAATGGGGCACTATGGAGGTTGTTAATGATCTTGAAGAAAGGCAAATAATTAGCCGCGGTGTCCAGATGGCCCCCTCCCCTTACCGGCAACTCGGGGGGTCTGGCATAGCCAAGCCCCACCCCGCGAGTGCCGGCAACTGCCCCAGGACTGGCGGCACGAAACGGAGCAGCCTGAGAGAGCTGCTAGAAACGCATGTCCAGTACGGGCATAACCCGAAAAACGGACGCAAACTTCCCCCCGTAAAACTTCTGTCGCCTCTCCGCGCATCTCCCACCGGCCCGCCACCGTTCCTGGCATCTAAGTCCTGGTGGTGTGGGGCGGGGCGGCCCGGCCTCCCGAGCGCGGGCAGGCAACCACCTTCCGGCTGGCTGCCCCCCCCACTCGCTGCGGGCGGGAGCGCCCCCCCTCCCCACTCCTGCAAACTGAAGTAAAAAAAAAAAAGCCGCGGCTTGGGACCAGCAACCCCGCCCTGGCTCAGGCTCTCTGAGGTTCAGAAGCAGCTCCCATTAGAACCCAGCAATGTGCCTTAGCATTGCTGCTTACTAAAAGTAGCTGCTAATATTACTTGCTATCAAAAAATTTACTGGCACTCTACTGCAGCTAAATGAGGCATTATGGAGGTCATTAATGATTTTGATAAAGAGTCAATAACAGGCAGCAACTCGATAAAGACCTGCCCCTAAAACAAAAGGTCCGAGAGATATTTTCTGCTCAGAACTTCTGAGCTAGTCTAACACGTTAACTATGAAAGCCCGGTTCCAAAGGGACCGAGGTCTGTTTTGTGTTTTCTTGCAGGGCAAAGGAAGATGACAGGGTGGAAGAGAAGTACAGATGCGTGTATCTCCACAACAAGCTGTCTCATATTAAGAGACTAATAGAGGATTTTGACCAGCAGCAAGCAGAATCATGGCACTAGTCTTTGCGTCGGCCTGGACATGTGCCTTTGCATTACGGAGGTTTCAGTATTAGCAGACTTACCTACTTTTGTTGTTGATATTGCTTTTATGCATATTTGAAGATATTAAAATTTGCACAAAATAATAATAATAAGCCATTGCTTTGGAGGGGTAAAGAGGCACGTGTATTTTGCTGTATACAGCCCATTTTGTTACAGCAGAAGCTTAACCTTTTAACTTAAACCCCCATTGCAGTGGTTGCCTTAAGGTGTTTGCTTGTGTGTCTTTGGTGTGAAGTTTTAGCTACACCAGCTCCCCATTGCTGCAGCAGCCGGGGACCCCACATGGCCTATGGGTGTCTGGGCGCGTGTGATTTAATGTGTGTGTGCATGAGTGCCTGATGGGGAATGCAGAATAAAGCTGCTACTCTTGTGTAAGCCAAATGCTCAGGTTAAAACAACTGATGAGTGTTGCTGTAGGTTTTTCTTCTACAAAATCTCTGTTCCTGTTGTGGAAGAAGATCCAGCTATCACCAGCAAGGGATAGAAAAGCATCCAGATGCCTTGAAAACACCACCAACAATGACGGGGTGGAAAAGGATCCAGCTAAAACCAGCAAGCCATTCAGAAGGAAGGCAGTCACAGGAATGGAAACACTAATGAACTGTGACTGATGCTGGGACTCATTAATTACCTTGGGCAATTGTTGATTGTTGTAATTACTTTGATTCTATTGTATATTGTTATTAATAACTGTTTGGCAGGGGTAAGTCAACACATGAGATATGGTGATCCACAGTGGACATTAAGGCTCACTGGCAGGAATGTCCCCTTTTACTTTGGAGGCAAGAGGTGGCTGTCACACCACTCCAGAGTTATAGACTTGACCATGACTGTAGTGACAGGGTGGGATTGTGGCAGAATGCAACCCCCTCCCGCCTCTCTCCCCCTCTTCTGCCCCCACTCTCCCCCTCCCTCCTTCAGTATGGAGGAGTGGGCACATCCCCCTCTCTCTCCCGGCTGCCGTGGGCCTAACAGCTTCTTTGTCTGGCCCCAGAGCACCCATACCAGAGTCGTTAGTGGCAAAAGCCGCTGGGCGCCCACGCCCAGGGTGGGGGATGTTTTCGGGGGGCTTCGGGGAACAGGAGGAATGACTGCAGTCAGGTCAAGGTCACATAAAACGGGACTCTCGTCGAAAACTTCCTTTTTGCCGTGGAGTTTTCACAGAGAACGAGCTTAGCCGCTGCCACCAGGAGCCACGGCTCCCCCAGCTCCCCGGAACGGAGTCTCCGCTTGCCTCGCCGCCACGGCTGTGAGTAAAACTTCTCGCAGGATTGCGAGTATATTTATACTTTCTGTGCACGTTTGCACACGTACTTTAAATTATTTCCTCGCACGACCGTGAGTGTGTTTTCCTCCTGTGCTTCCACGTAAGCACGTGTAATATTCCGTGCACACTTGCACGTGTAAGTAAATTAACTCTCGCACAATTGCGAGTGTATTACAAATTTACCCTCGCGGAATCACGAGTGTACACTTTCCGTACTCACTACAAGTACGCGTATCTCTTTAAAATAATTCTGCGATAGGCTTGGGCAAGTGTGTGCTTCTCCGGGACTCAGGGGCGACTCCGGCATTGTTTTGAGTGAAGCCACGTGCATGCACTCTGTGGACCGCCTGCTGTAGTGGTTGCCGCCCCTAAATAAGTTTCCTCAGCTGATATCCGAACCTGTATTTAAGTCACTTTTGGAATATTAAAACCCTGTTTTCACCAGTTTAATAAAGGTTGCTTTGGACCCTGTTGTCCCTTAAATTAACCTCGGGGTAATATTCCGTGACACCTCCCATCCTGTGATATAGGGTATCGTTTAACACGTATCGGTACTCCTGGATCCGTTATTGTCACTGTAATCGGTGGAATTTCTAACTTCCCTACAGACTCAGGAGTGTACCATACTTCTGGACTGATTTTATCTTCGTCTTCGGCTGTTAAAACATACAGTTTCACCTTCAATTCTCGATCTTTTGCTTCTAAACTAATTCCTAATTCTACGATTAAATCTCTTCCTAATAGGTTATATTCGGCCTCAGGTACTAATAAAAAGGACCCTACCCCTATCCGGGATGGGGATTCTATTTCAACTCCTTTAATTACGGGTACAAAAAAGGGTTCTCCTTTTGCTCCTATTACTTGTATTTTCTCCGAGGAGGGGGTGCATCCCCGGGGCACAGTTTGGACAGTAGATCTTTCTGCCCCCGAATCCACCAGGAATTCTATTTCCTGACGCTGGAGACCTAACTTCAATTTTATCAAGGGCTCTGTTGTTTTAGAAGTCCCCAGCAGATAGAGCCCCTGACACCCCTACTCCGCGTGATACATCTTTTCATCCTGTATACGTTTCCTACAATTCCTACGCATATGTCCCTTCCTCTGGCAGTAAAAACATTCTATTTCTCTCAAATCCTTCGGTACGACTTGGCTTCCCTGAGGTGGCCTGTTCCAACCTATGCGTGGTGGCCCTCCCTTCTGTGGAGCTGTCCTCTGTCCTTCTCGAACTGCCACTACCAAAATTTTAGCTTGTCTCCTCTGTGTCTCTTCCTCCCTTCTCACGTAAACCTTCTGCGCTTCTCTTAGCAACTCGTCCAACCCTTTCTCTTTCCAATCTTCCAATTTTTCTAACTTCTTTCTAATATCCGGCCATGACTTCGCCACAAACTGAGTTTTTAAAAGAGCTTGCCCAACCGGTGTCGTAAGTTCTATCCCGGAGTAAAGCTGCAAGCTCTTTCTTAATCTTTCTAACCATTCTGTGGGAGTCTCATCTTTCTTTTGTTGTTCATTAAAGGCTTTATTTATGTTCTGCCCTCGAGGGACCTATTCCTTAATCCCTTGTACGATTATAGTGCGGAGATTTCCCATATGGCCCCTGTGTTCCGGGTTTTGATTATCCCAATTAGGGCGCTGCTGGGGCCACTTAATGTCAGTGCCCGGCCCTTGTTGGTGTTGTTGGTCCCAGACTCTCATCCCAGCCCTCCGAATCATCTCCCGCTCTTCCGCGGTAAATAGTATCCCTAAAATAGCTTGCAGTTCATCCCAGGTATATAGGTTAGGTCCTAGAAACTGGTCTATCCTTTCCGAAACTCCTAAGGGATCCTCTAACAAACTCCCCATTTCCTTCTTAAATTCTCTTACATCCCCCGAGTTTAGAGGCACTGACACAAATCCCACCCCGGGTTGTGGACCTCCCATCGCTATTTCTCGTAATGGATATAGCCCTGTTTCTGATGATGCTTGTTGTCCTGTTCCTGATGTTGTTTGCTGTCTAGCTTGACTCCTCGTGAGTCTTCGGGTCCCTCTAACTGACCCCGAAGAATCGGAATCCTCCTCAGGAGCCGAAGGCATAGGGGAAGAGAGGGGTCTTGGATTTGCTGCTGGCGGGGGATCATAGGGAGGGGATGGAGGTTCCTCAGGGACCCTCTTTTTGTGGCCAGATTACTTTTCGCCTAAGGCGAAAATCCCAGCGCGAGTAGCAGAAGGTAGCCAATAACGCGCATACTCGCTCTCCTCAGGATTAAAGGGCTCCTTATCATTTACATAAAGATTTAGGGCCTGACAAATCCAATTCTCATACGACCCAAAAATTGGCCAAAATAAATGATCTGGTCTAATCTGCTGGTTTCCCCAGACATGCATGCAATAATAAACCATCTTCTCCTTACTTTTGTTTCGCGTGCAAGACGCACCTTCCCAATTCTTGAGCATAAGGCCCAATGGGGAATCTCGGGGAATATCTGGTAACCTCTCCTTGGGTCCCTTTCCCATGAGATCAGAAGGCTTGCTCTTCCTCTGTCCCATCTTCTGGAGTGCCTTCTTTCACACACACACATGCACCCTTCGTTCGTGGCTCACGCCCTTGCGGGCAATGAGAACCGCACTACAAGAGAGTCCCGCCCTGCCTTACGGCAGGGTCCACACTCGCTTCGCTTCCTCCCAAAAAAGGGGGGGGTGTCTCATTCAAGCACACTCCAGGAAACCCACCCCAACCGAACGGAATTGCTTTCTATACTTACCCTCCCTGGGGTCTTCGTCTGGTTCTTCATGCACAAAGTTTTACGGGGCTTAATTCTTTTGCCTAATTACCTGAATTTAGGGTTCGGAGGTTAAGGTTTCGGGGTGATCCTTCGTCCACTCCAGGGCCGTCTGAAACTGGGACGGGGCGCCTCCCTGAAGTTTAGAAGTCCCTCCGAGAAATCCTTAATCCGAGTCACAGCACCAAAATTTGTTATAAATGAAGACAAGTCTTTGAGCCAATTAATTAATTTTATTAAGCAAGCGAATTTAAAGCAAGTAGTAATTAGGCAAAACAGCGCTGGGTGACTGGGGGAAGCTCAGTTCCACCAACGGCACACACTCAACTTTTCGTATGTGCTTATATATGTTATACACTCGTTCACGTGCTGGGACACCCTGACGAGTTAGCTCCTGGTTGGCTAGTCGACAGTGAAAGATGTTGCTGGGTGTCGCTTGGTGTTTCTGCCTCTGGAGTTCTGTTATCTGTTGCACCATCTGGGTGTTCTGTTATCTGCTGCACCATTCGGGCACTCTGTTATCTGTTGCACCATCCAGCCATTGGCTTGGTTGGGGCCCGGCATCCGGCTGTTGGCTTGGTTGGGGCCCGGCATCCGGCCGTTGGCTTTAGCTACTATTACAAGTTTTTTACAAAATATAATTAAACTTGCACAAGCTCAATTACTTCTTACAACGATATGCATAATATGATTGAACCCTACTCGATTTGTTCAACAACCTTGACCATTATCTGTTACACGCCTGCGCAGTGTCTCCAGGTGGTCACAGGCAGGGGTCTTTTGGATGAAGGCTGCAGTCTATCTTGTCATGCACTTCTTATCTTTGGCCAAGGCTCCAACGGCTTGAGCTGGTTTTCTTCCCGCTTTGTGCTGAAGACCCCCCATTATCTCCTTCACACAAGGATGCAACTGGGCCCTTATCTCTGTCAGTCTCTTACTGAATGTTCTGCAGGGTACACTAAATTAGACTTTTACACATATAAGTTTTTTACAAAGACTACATACAGGTTGCATTGTTTAATGGCAGCATGTACTAATATCATGTTATATGCTCAGGTTTCACAGCCACTGATAACATATCCATTTAGACCAGTTTGATTAACAAATATATCCTTAAGTCTATTACAGTACCCCCTCTGGATTTCTCCTGGCTTATATAGCTGAGACCCCTTCCCAACACTCCCTGTCTCTTTCTATGAGGTAGAGAGTTGGTGACTCCTAGTGGACTTTCCAACACAAGGGGACCCTGCTCACTGCACCAAAAAGATGGCACGTCCTGCCCAGATGTATGAGTGGGGGGGAGAAGTGACTCAGGTTCATGGGTCCCCTTGGTTGGAAAACGGTACTCACAGTACTTAAGGTCCGTAAACAAAAAGGCTTTTATTTTGCAGCTTGGCCCAATTGGCATATGATTTGGTGGCAGAAGGATTTACGTTATTGTAGGTTCAATTGTTAAACATAAAAAGTTTGCGGCATATGTAGGACTGTAAATCTTATGTTACTATATTAATTATAAAAAGGGAAGCAAAAGAACAGAAGTATAAGAAAGAAAGAAAAGAGAAAGATTTCACCATCCTTATGGCTCCACTTTATGTGTGATGGAGTTCATAGTCTCAGATCCAGCGATGTGCGGTGTCCTCTGGTGTCTTGTTCAGTTCATGTGGTGAGACTGGTGGGCAGAGTGGTCCTCAGGATGGTGGGTGGGCTCTGTGAATGCTTGCACAAGGTGGGCCTTTATAGCCCTCTGGGTTGCCCACTTGCGTAATTTTTGGTCTTTTATGGAGGTGTTATTGCGAAAGATAGAAAAGTCTGGGGGGCATGATCACGAAAGATTGACAAGCCTTGGGCCATCTTGAAGGGTCTCAGCTTTTCCCTTTGTGCCATGCTGGGTGTATCAGAAGGTGGAGCTATGTGCCCTCTGGCATGTCCCCCACCTCCTACTGTCAGCCAGCCGGCCTTTGTCTGTGGCTCCTTAGCTTGTTGTTGGTATGTAAATCGCAATTCACCTTATCACCTTATCCTGAGTGTCCCATCTCTTGCAGCTGGATGAACTGTTTTTGCCAGAGTGTTTGAGCCATTATCCTTTTTCAATCCCTGACAGACATAGGGTCAGTAATCCTAAAGTTATCTGCCTAGTTAGTGTACTAAGTCACAGCCAGTGCAAAATCCATGTGACATGACCCATGTTGACAGAATTTCTTGTTTACAACTTCCATTTGAAGAATTTTTTTTACAAAGTTCCATCATTGTCAGAGTTGAATTTAGAATTGATAGCTGGCTATCTTTCAGGACATAGGAACACCTCCAATTGGTCTTGTTACTGTTATATATAGGCTTCGTTCCCCAATTAAAACACCAGTCTATAGTTCCTATATACTTCCAATATCCTTCTAAAGGCCTGGTCCAAGTTTAAAGTTTTCTTCTAAGGTTAGTACATTTTGGAGCTGTGGTCACATAATATACTGTGGTTTTAGTAACACAGAGCCTCAATAACCCCAAAGCCTGCCTGCTGGAGGCCATTAGTGAAAACTGCAAAAGCTTAGCATCTAATCCCTAACATTCTGTGATTCTGTAAGGATTGTGATCCGTTACAGAATCACAGAATCGACTGGGTTGGAAAAGACCTCAGAGATCATCAAGTCCAACCCTTGGTCCAACTCCAGTCTGCTTACTAGATCATGGCACTAAGTGCCATGTCCAACCTCACTTTAAAAACCTCCAGGGACGGCGAGTCCACCACCTCCCTGGGCAAGCCGTTCCAATGCCTGACCACTCTCTCTGTAAAGAATTTCTTTCTAATATCCAGCCTAAATTTCCCCTGGCAGAGTTTAAGCCCATGCCCCCTTGTCCTATTGCTGACTGCCTGGGAGAAGAGACCAATCCCCACCTGGCTATAACTTCCCTTCAGGTAGTTATAGAGAGTGATGAGGTCACCTCTAAGCCTCCTCTTCTCCAGACTAAACAACGCCAGCTCCCTCAGCCTCTCCCCATAGGTCTTGTGCTCAAGTCCCTTCACCAGTCGTGTTGCTCTTCTCTGGACCCGCTCCAGCACTTCAATGTCTTTCCTGAACTGAGGGGCCCAGAACTGAACACAATACTCCAGGTGTGGCCTCACCAATGCAGAGTACAGGGGAAGGATCACTTCCCTTGTCCTGCTGACCATGCTACTTTTGATACAGGACAGGATACCATTGGCCTTCTTGGCCACCTGGGCACACTGATGGCTCATGTTGAGCTTCCTGTCAATTAGTACCCCCAGGTCCCTTTCTGTCTGACTGCTCTCCAGCCACTCTGCGCCCAGCCTGTAGCGCTGCAGGGGGTTGTTGTGACCAAAGTGCAGCACCCGGCACTTGGCCTTATTGAACTTCATCCCATTGGAATCAGCCCACTTTTCCAGTCTATCCAGATCCCTCTGCAGAGCCCTCCTGCCTTCCAGCAAGTTGACACACCCTCCCAACTTGGTGTCATCAGCAAATTTGCTGATGATGGTCTCAATCCCCTCATCTAAATCGTCAATAAACATGTTAAACAGGACTGGACCCAATACTGACCCCTGGGGAACACCACTAGTGACTGGCCGCCAGCTAGATGCAGCCCCATTCACCAGCACTCTCTGGGCCCGGCCCTCCAGCCAGTTCTTAGCCCAGCACAGAGTACACTTGTCCAAGGCATGGGCTACCAGCTTTTGCAGGAGTATATTATGGGAGATAGTGTCAAAGGCCTTGCTGAAGTCCAGATAGACCACATCCACGGCTTTCCCCTCATCCACCAGGTAAGTCACCTGATCATAAAAGGAGATCAGGTTGGTCAGACAGGACCTGCCCCTCCTAAACCCATGCTGGCTGGGTCTGATCCCTTGTCCATCCTGAAGGTGCTGTGTGATTCCATTCAGGATGATCTGCTCCATAACCCTGCCAGGCACCGAGGTCAGGCTGACAGGCCTGTAGTTGCCAGGGTCAGCTTTGCAGCCCTTTTTGTGGACTGGGGTAACATTGGCCAATTTCCAATCATATGGGACCTCCCCAGTGAGCCAGGACTGTTGGAAGATGATGGAGAGCGGCTTGGCAAGTTCTTCTGCTAGCTCCCTCATCACCCTAGGATGAATCCCATCTGGTCCCATAGACTTGTGAGGATCCAGATGGCTCAGTAAATCACCAACTATTTCCTCCTGGAATACAAGGGGCCTATTTGGCTTCCTATCTCTGTCAACCACCTCCAGAGGCCAGTTGTCCTGAGGGCCACCTGTCTTTCTAGTGACGACTGAGGCAAAGTAGGTATTAAGTACTTCAGCTTTCTCCTCATCTTTGTTAACTATATTTCCCTCAAAGTCCAACAGAGAATGGAGGTTTTCCTTGCCCCTTCTTTTGTTATTAACATATTTAAAGAAGGACTTTTTATTATCCCTGACAGAATTGGCCAAATTAACCTCAAATTGCGCTTTTGTTTCCCTGATTTTTTTCCTGCATGATCTAGCTATTTCCATAAATTCTTCATAAGTAGCCAGCCCTTTTTTCCACAGTTGGTAACGTCTCTTTTTATTTCTGATTTCCTTCAGAATCTCCCTGTTTAGCCAAGCCGGTCGTCTTCCCCGCCAGCTAGCCTTTCGGCACACTGGTATAGCCTGTTCCTGTGCACTCAAAACCTCCTGCTTGAAGCATGTCCAACCCTCCTGGCCCCCCTTGTTTTTAAGCATTGTTTCCCAGGGTATGCTCTTAACTAGACTTCTGAATAGGCAAAAGTCTGCCCTCTGGAAGTCCAGTGTAGAGGTTTTGTTAATGGTTCTCTCTGCATCTCTGAGTATTGAAAATTCTGTTATTTCATGGTTGCTATGCCCCAGGCAGCCTCCAACCACTACATCTCCCACCAGCCCTTCTCTGTTTGTAAACAGTAGGTCTAGGGGGGCCTTACCCCTGGTAGGCTCATTTACCAGCTGATGAAGGAAATTGTCCTCTATACACTCTAGGAAATTCCTAGACTGCCTCTTCTGTGCAGTATTGAGCTCCCAGCAGATATCCAGCAGGTTAAAGTCACCCACAAGAACAAGACGATTTTGAGACACCTGCCAGCTGCTTGTAGAATAATTCCTCTCCTTCATCGTCCTGGCTGGGCGGTCTATAACAGACACCCACGAGGATGTCAGCCTTGTTGAACTTCCCTCTGATTCTGGTCCACAGGCACTCAACCTTGTCACTGCTGACCTCAAGTTTGACAGAGTCGAGTGACTCTCTAACATATAAAGCCACCCCTCCACCTCTCCTACCCTGCCTATCTTTTCTGAAGAGCTTGTAGCCACACATAGCAGCACTCCAGTCATGCGAGTCATCCCACCATGTTTCTGTGATGGCAACTATGTCATAGCTTTCCTGCTGCACAATGGCTTCCAGCTCCTCTTGTTTGTTGCCCATACTGCGTGCATTAGTGTACATGCACTTCAAGTGGGCTGCTGATTTCACTCTTAATTCAGGCTTTCCATCCTTAGGCTGATCTTTGGAGAGCCTGGGTTCAATCCCTTCCCTCTTCAAACCTAGTTTAAAGCCCTCCTGATCAGCCCTGCCAACTTATGGGCTATAGTCCTCTTGCTCTCCCTAGAAGGATGAAGCCCATCTGATCTGAGGAGACTAGGTACCATGGAGTTTGCCCCATGGTCAAAAAACTCAAAATTTTGACGGTGACACCAATCCTTAAGCCACCTGTTGATGAGATGGGCTTTTCTACTTCTCTCTTTATTTAGCTCCTCATCCATCCCAGATAGCACAGGAACTGAGGCAAATATCACTTGTGCTCCCGTCCCATGAACTGACCGACTGAGTTCTTTAAAGTCTTTTTTAATTATCTTAGTACTCCTTCTGTTGATGTCCTCGCTGCCAGCTTGGACTACTAACAGGGGATAGTAGTCTGAAGGCTGAATTAGCTTCGGAAGTGTTCTATTAATGTCCCTCACCCTGGCCCCAGGAAGGCAGCAGACCTCCCTGTGGGATGGGTCTGGGCGACATATAGGGCCCTCTGTTCCCCTCAGAAGGGAGTCGCCGACTACTACCACTCTTTTTTTTTTCCTCTTACAGCTGCAGTTGTAATCCTTCTTGTGGATGAGGTCCATCCAGGGGGCTCTCCAGGTGGATCTGCCTTATTTTCAGGGTCCAGGGCCTCATATCTATTTGTTAAGGGCACCAAGGGTGGTGATGGGGATCGAGAGAGGGTTCTTTTACCTCTCTGATCAGGGACCTGTTTCCATTCCCCCCCATCAATTAGATCTGCTCTATCTGCCTTATGGCAGGATTGACAAGGCTTCGCCATCTCCTGCTGCACACCCTTAGGAGTCAAAAGAGCCTGACCCCACCAGTCAATTTCTTCCTCACTCTCCCTAATGCTCCTTAGTCTCTCCACCTCTTCCTTAAGCTCTGCCACTAGGCACAGTAAGTCATTGACCTGGTCACATCGTACACAGGTGCCTCCCATACCATTCTCTAATACTAATGCCAGGCACAGACACTCTGCACAGCCAGAAGCCTGGGTGGCTGCATCCTTCTTGGCAGGTAGTGTCTGCGTAGACACACTCTTTGTATTAATGGCAGCAACAGCTTTCCTTTTTCCAGAAACCATTACTACCCTTAGTTAAATTGGGGACAAGATAACAAAATGAAAAGACCTACAAGAGCTAGTTGTGTCCAGTCAACTTGCCCTGCCACACCTAGCCTATGTCACCAGTAACAAGTGAGAGGTCTAGCAGCAAGGAGTGACAGAACCTCTGAACCCTACTGCATGAGCAGCCCCAGTCGCTGCTGCAGCACAGCGTGGGTAGTGCTCACCTACCTCACAAGCACGTTCAAGTCGCTGCCCTCCCAGAAGCTTTTTCAAAGCAAGAGGGAGGGGGTGTGACTCGCGTCACCGTGGTAATGGCCGCGACACATCAGCCGGCTCCGCAAGGGCTGCCGGGGACTCGTGGGTAGCGGAATCGAAATCGAAAACGCGACCAGAAACCCCTCTCTTTGCCTTCTCTTACCTCTGTAGCTTCGAGATTTTGCTCACGGCTCCGGCCGAGCTGGCTTCAGTCAGCTGATCCGAGGTCCTTCCCCAGAAACTCTCCTGAATATTCAATTATCTCCTGGTCTCCAAGGAGTAGCATCTTGTAAGACATCACTACTGTTCTGTCTACACTTATTCTCTTTGTCTAAATAATAAGAAACATTAGGGATGTTATTATAATCTTCTAATAAGGATGAATTCATAGGTATAATATCCCATGGGATGGGTTGACTAGCTGAATGAGGAATAGGGAGAAACACTGTAATAATAATAAGGTTCTGCATCCTACCAAATCCTTGGATTAATGATAGAACTAGATTTTCATCTTTATCTATATTGTTCTCACTGTCTGCATCAACTCCTGTAAGCCTTAATATTATTAAGGATATAATCCAGAATTTTATGATTCCTGAGTAATTCCCTCAAGCTTGACAGCTGTGTAGGTAGTGAGTAGAATCTGGAAAGGTCCTTTTCACTTCTCTTTCAATGGCCCATCTGACCATGCCCTCAGATAGACCCAGTCTCCAGGGTGGTAGTGTATGGGAAACTGCAGCGGGTCTGTGGAATCCTTGACAGAAAATATGAGAGAAGAGATCAGCCTTGAGATATTAAGATTTACCTTTGAGAAGGATGAGAGTAAAGGAGTATCCGGAAAGAGGAGAGATGTACCCATGAGAGAGAAGGGGATAGAAGAATAACATGGATGATAGAAAAATTAACCAATGAGATGTTAGTGCTGTAACTTGTAACCAATAGTGAAAAGACACATGAACTGGTAGAATTGTATAAAAATGCACTTGTAGCAATAAATGGCATTCTGTTACTTTCATCTTGAAAGAACTTGGTCCATGTCGTTTGTCCATCTCAACCGCGACATATGGTGAGCCCGACGTGATCCTGCCTGAAGAGGATCTCGCCTAACAAAGTGACAGCGTAAAGCTGTGAACAGCCGAAGAAGAGCTGTGGAGATGGAGCCCGGTACAGCTGATAAGAGCAGCCAAGGAGAGCTGCCGAAGATCCGGATCGATTGAAAAGACACCTCGCTAAGGAGTAGGTGAGCTACCGGGAACAGGGGGGGTGAAACTTATCTAAAGAAGAGAATACTATATTATCCACATGGAAGCTGCTTCTGAAGAAGCAGGGTGTTAGCCTTCCGGAACTGACTTTAAGAAAAATGTTACTATGGGGCAAAGCACAAGGTTTAGAGGTTAATCCTGTGACAGCATTTAGTGTGTCACAATGGATGGACTTGGGAGATAAATTGTTTGATAGTGCTACCCAAGGGTCCAAGGAAGCAACTGAACTGTTAACAACGTGGCACTTGTTATTAGATACTCTTAAAGAGTTAAAACAGCAACAGGCAGAGGCGGCGGAGGGGGATGGTCTTCCTGGCTCTCCTGGGCCAGATTCGGAGAAAAAAGCAAGATTAAGTACTGCTCCGACCCCCTCTGTTACTAAGGATTCGTCAAAACCGCCCAAGTCCATATTATCTGACACGGATAAGGACAGGCGGCACTTTCTTGGAAAGTTAAAAGGAATAAAGGAGGAGCATACGTATGTGTGGCCCCGAGATCAGAAAAAAACTATAAAAGAGTCGTATACATATGTGTGGCCCCGAGATCAGATAAAAGCTATGAAAGACTCACATGAAAAAACAGCGTTGGGTTGCCCTTGGAGCACCGGTCGGAGCACTGGTCAGAGCAGTGCGTTCAGCCGATTGCTCCGCCACCATCAGTCACGGCTCAAACCTCTCCTCTACCATCATCAACCGCAGTTCCGCCGTCTGCATCACCGCCATTAATCACAGTTCAACCCTCTGCCCCGCCGCTATCAGTCGTGGAAGAAAAAAAATGGACTTTTTTTTTCCTATCCCCCCTTGCCTGGAGATTTAGGTGGGGAGGACCCCCCCGTGGTGAGCCAGATCGAGCCAAATAATGTAATTCCTACAGATTTGGGTCCCCCCAACCTGCCCCCATCTCCCTCCCACACTGAATTCCTGAGGGTGAGGGTAGAGTTTCAGAGCGTAAACTGAACTTACCAAAAAGCTGGGATTTACCCCCATTTTCAATTACAGTTAAACCACGGGACCCTGTGCGTTTCTGGAAGAGACATTAATTGACACACCACAACTACAGGCACTATAACTTTCTGAAATCCTGAGGCAGTCGACACACCTCGCATATCAAGCTATGATAAAGGTGCCTGAAACCAACAATGCAGCCAAATCATTTGCAACTATTAATCAGGGTCCCAGTGAGAATTACATGCAATTTATTGACCACCTTCAAGAGACCATCAATAAGCAGGTTGAAAACTTAGAAGCTAAGGAAGCATTGGTGTTGAAATTAGCAGTAGAGAATGCTAATGTTTCCTATCAACATGTTATCTGCAAGTTTTACAGTACATATTATGTGTTTCTGCGTATTGCCTCTCTGAAAATCAAGCAGCTAGTTATGAATGTGAGTTAATTGTTTTACTAGTTGTTTTTAAGTGCGCCGTAAAACTCTCTCCCTACTTTTTCCCAGTTGTGCTGCAAGCAGCACCCCTCCCTCCCTTTTCTCAAGGTTTTTACTTGCAAGATGGGGTCAGGAATAATTGTTTTCAGTTGTGTTCCTGAAAAATCAGTATTGAGAGGTGTTTTAAAACTTAGGAAAGCCCTTGGAATTATAAGGAAGGAAGATCTTGTTAAATATTGAAATCAGTGTTCGCTGCTGTTTACGTTAAATGATTGGGTAAAGTGTCTGGAGAATAGAATTTTGTTGCAATTAATGTTGTTTTTAAGGTGAGAAGAGCAGGACAAAATAAATCTCTACAAGAGATCATTAGATCATTACAGACAGTTTTACAGCTGGAAGGATTTGAACGTCAACAAGCTGAGAGAGAGAAAACTGATAACACACAGGTCACAGTAAACTTGCTAAAGTCTGCAAGATGCTTTCCTTATTAACCTGTTTTCTTTGTGGGTATCAGTTTAAGCATGTTGCAATTTTGGTAGGTCTTTGTTATATGGTATGATAAGTTCACAGTCTGTTAAATCATGAGAATTCATTGACTCAAAATGTGCTTTTTGTGATAATACAGAAGATCATAAGTAATTTAGTTCTTTACTGCGTGAATGTGACGGTAAAATTTTGTGTGTAGTAGCTGTAATTTTTTTTTTCTCTAGCATGCTAGCTTTATTCTGGCATTCAGACTTGCGCAACTCTGTGACAGGCTGTGTCTCATCTCGGTGTGCTGGATTTTTTTTTTCCGTATGCACACCATGCAAAGAATCCTGGTTTTGGAATAACAGCTGTAGCGCACCAGATGAGACACTAAAAAAACCCAAAACAAAACAAAACAAAAAAGGCCTTGCCCAGTCCGGCTCGGCGGGTGCCAAGGGTCCAGCGCGCAACTGACTTTTTTTGTCAGGGAGACCCAGTGGTACCTCCACCTGGCTGAGCAGTAGGTGGCCCAAAGGTGCAATGCAAAAAATTGAGATATTGTCTTAAATTGGTGTAACTGTGATCCATCTGCATATTTGAACTTGGTATATGATTTTCATATCTGAGCTCAGTATTTTAGTTTGCATATTCATATTTGGTACCAAAAGAATCTTGTTTGGGGAGATAATTCCAAAATGGGAACTAGTTCCACTGCTAAAATTCCACTTTGCCTCCCCTTAGGATGCATCCTTACACATTAGAATGATTGCTTATATTGTTAGAAAAGCATTTAAATTGTTAAAATGCTATGATAGCTGTGAATTTGGAAGAGGTTGTATTTAAAAATTGCTAGAATATTAACTGATTTGGATCTAGGAAAATAGACTAATGGATTTATGTTTATTATACTGGTTTATACTGTTTTTTGACATCTCTAAATTGTAAAAGATAAATGGAGCTAAGGAATGTAACTATTTCTGAGCTACTTGAAATTGCATATAAAGTGTATTATGGCTGGAATGAAATGGGAAAACAAAACAGCAAAATATCCCAGGCCTGTGTGCAGCTCATTGTAACTGAGGAGTTTGCCAGAGCCTCTCACTTCGTACCAGCATACCAGCTGCGTGACCTTGACTATATCTGAACTGCGGAGAGAAGAGAAAGAAGAAAAAAAAAAAATAAAAAAAAAATGGAGAAACCTGTTTTCCCACTGCTAAGCAGAGAAAGGGGGGCTTTACTCCCCCCGCTCTGTCCTTTTTTCCCTGAAGTATTGTCATCCATTTTTGTTTTGGCACTCTGTTGTTTTTCGGCTTTGAATCAGGGGTTGTTGGTGTTGTTTATTTTTGCTTCTGTCTTGTTTCCTAGGTTTTGCAACATCTGGGGAAAAGAGCTCATAATTTTACCTCCTTGCTGAAGTCCGTCTTTTCACACTGGTCAGTTTTGGGGGGTCACAGTGTTCAGTGCTTCTCTGGGTCAGACTGGTACTGATTTGAGTGTGGAGTGGAGCCAGGTTGGTTTGATGTGGAGTTCAAACTGATGTGTTTTCATGCTGGGCTGTACGTCTTGCCATCTCAGATGGGGGCGAGAGGGAAGTTTTATTCCCCCCCACGCCCCTCACCCGAGCAATGTTACTGCTAGAGAGCTGTGATACTGCATGAAGGAGTCTGAGGGTGAAATTTAAAGGCATCACCAGTGGATCCAGAGTTCTAATGAAACTGGAAAATTAAACCAAAAATTTTTTAATAGACTTATTATGTGGTAATTAGTTGTAAGTGACTTCTTAGTAAATTCACCATGCTAGTTTTTGAGGTCACGAGAGAGAATGAAAGAAAGGCTGTTTTTTGAGACCAATAAAATGCCAAATCTGGAAGAAAGTTTTCATACATTAATTCTCGTAGTTGCCAGAAAGTCCTATACCTCTCTTAAGTTAAGATTTGTTAAGTAAATTGTAAGCTCAAATAACGTTTTCTGAGAATTCTGTTTAGTTGCATGGCCTACAAGAAGCTGCTGGGATGGTGCAGATCTGCCTGCTGCAAGCAAGAAATCTCCAAAGAAATTTCAAATGCTGTATTTCTACTAGTATTAACAGCCAATGTTTCAATAAAGCAAATACTACATTGATTGATCTGAAACAGGACTTCGATCTGGTAAGGGAAAACAATATCCAATAAATATGACAGCCAAAATGGAGTTGGAAACTTTGAGGCATAAATTTATGACAACCTTACAGGCTGACTGCATTCGATTGGACTTGCAGATTTTTCTTTTTATAGCTACAACATAGAAACAACCTGTGGCTATTGTGGGACAGTATGATGAGATTGCTAGCAAACTGATATACTGCTTATTACTCTGATCAAGAAAAGCAGGGATTGAATTTAAGTTTCAATAGGCCATGATCCTTTTGTCATATATGTACCATTTGTGAAATTTAATTCTGATTTTTTTATTTTATTTGTAATCTATGTCTTTGTAAATTGCACTAGCTGGTTTTCTTAACAGCACAGCTTTTGGCATGCATAAATGTAAAATATAAATTGCTGCAGAACCTGCAAGTCTTTAACATCAGGCCATAGGCCATACTTGTATTTGGTCTGATCCTACATACTTGCAAAGTTTTTGTCGATGGTTCTGGGAAGTCTCATAAAGCTGTAGTGGTTTGGTGTGAAGATAACAATTGGCATCATTCTGTAAAAATTATTGAAGGTTCAACTCAATTAGCAGAACTTGGCACAGCTTTACATTACTTAGAGCTTTTTAAGGAGGAACCTCTAAATTTGATTTGTGATCCTGAGAACGCAGTCAAGGTCCAATGCACGTATCTGCTTCTGAACTGTGATTTTTGTTTTGGTTTTGTTCTTTTTTAAAACAAAAAAGGGGGGAGAAGTAGGGAAAACACCACAAAACCAATTGTCAAAAGCATTGTATGTGATGAAACACTTTGCAAGTATGACCCAAAACCATGCTAAATCCGAAAGAACCTACATTATTTATGGTCAAATCACTAGTCAATTAAAAAGGCCACACCAATTGATAACCTGGGGGAGAGGTTATGCTTGTGTCTTTACAGATCAAGGGTCGCAATGGTTGCTGGCGCAAAACGTGAAACCTGTGTTGTCTTCCTGACAATGATTGTTGCAGCTGCTGTGTTTTGGATGCCCGCACAGACAAAGACTAACATGTGGAGTACTTCAGCCAACATGACTGACCAAGACTCCATATGCCTAGCTATGGCATCTCAGGAAAACCCGTTGGCATCCCCCTTGATGACTACAGCAGCATCACACAACTGTTTCAAAATAGTGGTCGGTGCAAAGGCATTGCATCAAACTGTAATAATACTAACATGGCACTTTGGATTAATTGCCTCCTGGAAATAGACATTGAACCACAGGAACTGGAATTGCTGGGATCTGTGCCCATGGACGTTTGTATCCCGCTGGTTTGTGAAAAGTGCCAGGACAATATGCTAAAGCATGAATGGATAAGACTGCAAAATGTTAATGCTACCCTTGGTGACTATAGAAATGAAACTCGATGGTGTAATGCCTCGCAGAAGAATCCAAGGGATGTCGTTGATAATGTGGGACAGCGACCCCAAAACCTCCTGTATGGTGTATTCTTGATCTGTGGAGATAGAGCCTGACCAGGAATTCCTTCTAATGCTGTTGGAGGACTGTGTATTTTGGGACTATTAACTCTCTTAACGCCCAATATATCTATGATAATAGATCACAGAAGAGCAAGACGAGAAAAACACTTTTTGCGTGTATATGAGTCAAAATGTGATGATAATGTAGATTTTTGGGGATCAAGGTTAAGGGTTTTAGGATCTCTTGTATCTGGTGTTGGCACAGCTAAAAGCTTTAAATATTTTAGAAAATTAGGATGCTGGCTAGTTAAGCAAACTAACAGAACTTAAAAGGCTTTAAGTGGACTTTTTTTTTAGATGTAGATTCTGTAAGACATGCCACATGGCAGAGTAGGGCCGGGATAGATTTTTTGTTATTAGCTCAAGGACATGGGTGTGAAGATTTTGATGGGATTTGTTAAATAAATTGCTTAGTGGTTGAGGGGTTTTAGGATGGTTGTTATCAGTAGTGAAAACAGGACTGATTGTTTTGATGATTGTTGTGGTTGTGTTACTAATGTTGCCATGCATGATTTCTCTGCTGCAATGGGCCCTGCAGCAGACAATGAGGGCAGCATTTTTAGCACAAATACAAAAAGGGGGAATTGTGGGAAACTGCAGCGGGCCTGTGGAATCCTTGACAGAAAATATGAGAGAAGAGATCAGCCTTGAGATATTAAGATTTACCTTTGAGAAGGATGGGAGTAAAGGAGTATCCGGAGAGAGGAGAGATGTACCCATGAGAGAGAAGGGGATAGAAGAATAACATGGATGATAGAAAAATTAACCAATGAGATGTTAGTGCTGTAACTTGTAACCAATAGTGAAGAGACACATGAACTGGTAGAATTGTATAAAAATGCACTTGTAGCAACAAATGGCACTCTGTTACTTTCATCTTGAAAGAACTTGGTCCATGTCGTTTGTCCGTCTCAACCACGACAGTAGTGATGCACAGGTATGTCCAGGGACAGAGCTGCTCTCACAGTCACATCTGTGAAGAGAAGACAAAACCTTTCCTAGAGACACAACACATTCTTGCAGGTAATGTCTCCCTATGATTAACACTTTTTTCTGTTATCCGGTAGGGTTTACTGTATATAATTTCAAAAAGACTAATATTTTGGTTTAGGCTAGATGAGCATTTGTAATAATGGCGAGGGTAAAGCATCTGGCTACTTTATCTGAGCTTCTTGACAAATCTTACTTATCTGTCCTTTCAGGCTTTGATTCATTTTTTCTACCTTTCCACTCAACTGAGTTCTCCATGGGGTATGGAAATCCCATTTTATCCCTAATACTTTAGTTAAGCCTTGAACAGCTTCTGCCACAAAATCACAGAATGGTTAGGGTTGGAAGGGACCTCTGGAGATAATCTAGTCCAACCCACCTGCTAAAGCAGGTACACACAGAGCAGATCACACAGGAATGTGTCCAGGTGGGTCTTCAATGTCTCCAGAGAAGCAGACTCCACAACCTCTCTGGGCAGCCTGTTCCAGTGCTCTGTCATCCTCAAAGTAAAGAACTTTTTCCTCATACTCAGATGGAACCTTCTATATTTCAGCCTGTGCCCATTGCCCCTCATCCTATCGTTGGGCACCACTGAAAAGAGTCTGGTCCCACCCTCTTGACATCTATCCTTGAGATATTTATAAACACTGATGAGATCCCCTCTCAGCCTTCTCCAGGCTGAACAGACCCAGCTCTCTCAGTCTCCTTAAGAAAGGTGCTCTAGGCCCCTAATCATCTTCATAGCCAGCCACTGGACTCCCTCCAGTAATTCCTTATCCTTCTTAAATTGGGAAGCCCAGAACTGGACACAGTACTCCAGATGCGGCCTCACCAGGGCAGAGTAGAGGGGGAAGATAACCTCCCTCGACCTGCTGGTCACACTCTTCTTAATGTACCCCAGGATGCCGTTGGCCTTCTTGACCACAACGAAACATTGTTGATTCATGGTCAACCTGTGGTCAACCAGAACTCCCAAGTCTTTCTCTACAGTGCTGCTTTTCCTCCCCAGGTGCAGGACCCTACACTTCCCTTGTTAAAATTAATTAGGTTCTTCTCTGTCAAATCCTCCAGCCTGCCCAGGTCTCACTGAATGGTAGCATAGCCTTCTGGTGTGTCAGGCCTTCCTCCCAGTTTGGTATCATCAGAAAACTTGCTGAGGGTGCACTGTCTCTTCATCTAGGTCATTGATGAACAGATTGAAGAGGACTGGGCTTAACACTGACCCCTGGGGAATCCCACTAACTACAGGCCTCCAACCCTCTGAGCTCTGCCATCCAGCCAGTTCATGATCCATCTCACCATGCATTTATCCAGCCCACACTTCTTGAGCTTGCCTATGACGATGTTGTGAGAGACGGTGTCAAAAGCCTCACTGAAGTCAAGCCAGACAACGTCCACTGCTCCTCCCTCATCTACCCAGACAGTCATACCATCCTAGAAGGCTATCAGGTTGGTCATGATTACTCTTTGGTGAACCCATGCTGACTACTCCTGATAACCTTCTTTTCCTCCACGTGCTTGGAGATGATTTCCAGAATCATTTCCATCACCTTTCCAGGGATAGAGGTGAAGCTGACTGGCCTGTAGTTTCCTGAGTCATCCTTCTTGCCCTTTTTGAAGACTGGAGTGACATTCACTTTCTTCCAGTCCTCAGGCACCTCTCCTGGTCTCCAAGACCTTTCAAAGATGATGAAGAGCAGCTTGGCAATAACATTTGCCAACTCTCTCAGCGCTCATGGATGCATCCCATCAGGGCCCATGGATTTGTTGATGTCCAGTTTGTGTAAACAATCTCTAACCTGTTCTTCCTCAGCCAAGGGAAAGTGTTCCTTTTGCCCTACTTTCTCTTCTGTTTCTAGGATCTGGAATTCCTGAGGGCCACTTTTAGCAGTAAAGACAGGAGCAAAGAAGGCACTCAGTAACTCTGCCTTCTCTGTATCATCCGTCACCAGGGCACTCTCCTCATTTAGCAGCAGACCTACATTTTCCCTAACCTTCCTTTTGCTACTGATATACTTGAAGAAGCCCTTCTTGTTGTCTTTGACATCTCTGGCCAGATTTGATTCCAAGTGGAGCTTGGCCTTCCTCACTGCATCCCTGCATACTCCAACAGCTTCCTTGTATTTCTCCCAGGTGGTCTGTCCCTTTTTCCACATTACATAAACATCCTTCTTCCACCTAAGATTTGACTGGAGTTCCTTATTCATCCATGCTGGCCTCTTACTCCCTTTACTTGATTTCCTCATAGGGATGCATTGGTCTTGGGCTTGGAGGAAGTGATGTTTGAATATTAGCCAGCTCTTTCGGACCCCCCTACCTTCTAGAGCTCTATCCCATGAGATTCTTCCAAACAGGATCTTGAAGAGGCCAAAGTTTGCCCTGCTTAAATCCATGGTTTTAGTCTTACTTATTTTCCTGCTTTCTCCATGCAGGATCCTGCACTCCACCATCTCATGGTCACTGCAGCTGAGGCTGCCCCCAACTGTGACATCTCCAGCCAGTTCTTCTTGGTTTGTTAGGACAAGGTCTAGCAGCATGCCTCTCCTCGTTGGCTCCTCCATCATCTGTGTCAATAAGTTGTCATCAGTGATCTGTAGGAACCTCCTGGACTGTGCGTGCTTAACTGTGTTGCCTACCCAGCAGATGTCAGGGTGATTGAAGTCTCCCATGAGAACCAGGGCATGTGGTTGTGAGGCTACTTCCAGCTGTCTGTAGAAAGCCTCATCAACTTCCTCTTCCTGATCAGGTGGCCTGTAGTAAACACCCACAGTGTCCACCTTATTAGCTTGTCCCTTAATTTTTACCCATAGGGATTCAACTCATTCATTGTCCTCTCCTAGGCAGAGTTCAAGACATTTGAGTTGCTCTCTCACATAAAAGTGCAACTCTTCCACCTCATCTTGCTGGCTTGTCTTTCCTGAAAAGTGCATAGCCTTCCATTACAACATTCCTGACATGTGAGCTCTCCCACCACATCTCCGTAATACCAATGAGATTGTGGACCTATGAACATGCATAGATCTCTAATTCTTCCTGTTTATTCCCCATGCTATGCACTTTGGTATACAGACCCTTCAGGGAAGTAATCAAGCATGCCCATTTCTCATGAGGGGTGCAGAAAGATCTATCACAGCTGTATGTACCCTTGAGGTGGTTGGTCCTTTGGTTTTCATCTTGGGAGGTGGCTATTTTGCTCTGCTCTGATTGGTCTGGCGTGTTTCACAGTTGGATGTGATTGCATGAGCTTCACCATATCAGACCCCGCCCCCCAATCTCATCAGTTTAGAGCCTGCTTCACCTCGCCCCTCTATGCTTGCTGTCTCGTCCCACAGCATGTCACAGATGATCCCAATTACATCCTGCTCCCCCATCATATCTAGTTTAAAGCCCTGTGAATGAGTCCTGCTAGCTTGTGCGCAAAGACCTTCTTCCCCTTATGTGTAAGGTGAACCCCATCTGACACCAGTAAACCCGTTGCTGTGTAGGCCATCCCATTACCAAAAAAGTAATACCATAGCTGCCACTGCTCATAGACATGTTGCCCAACCTTTGCTGACATTATCCAGCTGTTTCAAAAAGTACTCCATGGGCCTTTTCCATGAAACCAATCTCTGAGCCAACACACCCAAGGCAATATGTAGTCTTTCATGTACAAATACTTCAAACATTTTTTCTAAATTTGGAAGAACTAGTGCTGGAGCACTCATTAAGGCTCGTTTCAATTTTACAAATGGTTCTCTGTACTCCTGAGTCCAAACAAGAAGGTTTCCTTCCCCTTGTACAGCTTTGTATAAGGGTTTGGCAGTTAGTCTAAAGTTTATTATCCATAGACAGCACTATCCAGCCATTCCAAGAAATGCTCTAAGCTCTTTTTTTTGACTTATCTGACAAATAGCCTTCTTCCTTTCAATTCCCAGACTTTGCTGGCCCTGGGAAATTGTGAACCCCAAATATGTCACTTCCTGCTGAGTGATCTGTGCCTTTTTCCGAGACACCTTGTATCCTGCCATCCTCAATAAGTTTAGGAGGTCTATTGTAATTCATATAGAATCCTCCTTGTTACTTGTTGATAGCAGGATGTCATCTACATACCGCAATAAAGTGATACTTTCATGCATCTTTTGACAGCCTTCCAATTCTTTAGCTAATTAGTTTCCAAAAATTGTAGGACTATTTTTAAATCCTTGTGGTAGCACTGTCCAACACAACTGAATTTTTCTACCAGTCATAGGGCTTTCCCACTCAAAAGCAAACGGTTCCTGATTCCCAGATGCTGGGAGAAGGCATCTTTCAAATCAGATGTATTCTTCTGAATGCATTTTTTAACTGGCAATATTGAAGTGTTGTACTCTGATTGGCATTCTCTTAATTTTATGAATTGTTCTATTAATAGTTCTAACCCTTTTCTTGCTTCTAATTTAATTGGGTACTGCCTCAGTCTTACTGGTCTGGCATCTGGTTTTAACTGGATGACTACCGGTTCTTCCACTCAGGATTGTTCTGGTGTTCCTGAAGCCCATACTAGAGGTGTTACAGCATTTTCAACTTCCTTAGGTATCTCTTGTAACTCAGCTTCTTTCTGCAACATAAAAACTTGAGCATCCAAAGCTTTATCCCCAGGGATAAGGATTTGGATTTTCCTGCTTTCAAAAGTAATTTGTGCATTCAGTTTACTTAAGATATCTTGTCATAGCAGCAGCATAGGACAATCCGGTATATAGAAAAATTGATGGGTTAACGCCCTTTTGCCAATCCCAAATTTCAAAGGTTGGAAAAACGGCTGATTTTCTTTCTGTCCTATGTCATCAATAACTGATGTGCTTTGGTTACTCAAATTACCCTTGCATGTATTTAGTACTGAATAAGTAGCCCCTGTGTCTACTAAATATTTTACTTTCTCATTCCCCAACCTTACTATAACCAGGGGTTCTGTTGGGGAGGGTTCCGATTCTTCTCCTGGTCTCCCTCAGTCTGAATCTAATGTCATCATGTTGACAGCTTACCTCAGCATCTCTTCAAGGCCCTGCCTTGAATGGTGCTCTGCTCCTCATTGCTCCACCAGGAAACCTTCTTCCCCTCGGGCCCCAATAACCCTGTCCTCTGGACTTATTGATTTGTGCTGTAGCTGCTGCCACTATCTCGCTGTCTTTATCTCTTTCTGTTTCTCTTCTTCCACCTTTTCCCTACTGTTATACACTTTCCAGGCATTCTCCAACATTTTATGCAATGAACAGGCATCTGCCCCCTGTAGCTTCTGTAATTTCTATTTTATGTCTGCACTAGATTGTCCCATAAAAAAATGTGGACTAAGGAAACGGCATCTATTTCATTTTCTGTATTCAAATCAGTATATTTTCTTGCCACCTCCATAAGTCTTTCAAAGAAAGAAGAGGGATCCTCGTTCTTTCCTCGGACAACTTGATACAATTTAGACCAGTTCTTTGACTTTGGTAAGGCATTCTGGATATCATAGAAAAATCAATCACTGGTATGTGGTCAATAATATTATTTGAGTAGGGATGTTAGGATCCCAATTAGGATTATTTGGGGGAAGATTATTCTGCATCCACCCTGCTTGTGCAGCTTGTATGTGCACTCATTCCGCTTCCTCTTTAGCTTTAGTCATAATAATTCTTCGCTCCTCATAAGACACTAAATTGTTTAAAATAACTTGGAGATATTTCCAATCCTGATTTTCAAATATAGTTTCCATAACCTACTCATTCAGGGTCCTCTCTATATATACCTGTCATCTCCTTCCAAACCTTTAAATCTGATATCAAAAAAGGCACCTTTATCCAAACTGGTCCTTCTGGTCCTACTGCCTGCCGGAGGGGTGCTTGTATGTTCTGAGCATTTCTTGCCTAGTCCTACCTGCCACTGGGTTAAAACCTTCTTCATCCGATGAATCACCATTTCTTTGTGCTCTTTGCCTTCCGTCCAACCCCCTTTCACCCTTCGCTTCCATTCCTTGCTCATTTCTCACTGCCTCATTGCCCCTGCTCGGCCCGACCAACATTTCAACATCTTCCTCTTCTTCTCCCTTCTCTTTATATTTGTTGCATCGTATCCCAATACTACATGCCAAACAACAGCTTTTAATTGGTTTCTTATCTCCCGCTTCTAGGGCTAATACACCACTTTCTCCTGCAATCAAGCCACATTCTTTGCATACATCATAATCATTCTGCAATTCAAAGAACAGGTTCACATACAGCACGTCATCTCATTTTCCTTCACATCTACAAAACAACATTAATTATAACATGGTATTATAGCTAATACTCCCATTCTTAGGCCATTTGTCTTGATCATCCGAAGTATATAAAGGCCACCAATGGTTACAATATTCTATAAATTTATTCCAAGCAAGGGGATCACCCCCAAAGTTACTCCAATATTTTAATACTCAACCCAAGGGGGAGCACTTAGATATTCCCCCTTCCATGGACTGTCCAATTCCCATTTTACAAAGTTTCAAATGTTACTACAAATATTTAACAAATCCAATCCGGACTCTGGGCGTCCCCATAATAGCATATGGATTACACAATTATGTACTTCCAAATTCAAATACCAACATCAATAGCTCTACAATACGTATCTATTAAAAATACGACTTACTTGTAAGCAACCAAGACTTTATGACTAACATTGCTGATCTCCCAGATAGCTGTCATGGAAACTCGCCTGACCAGGGAATCGGAGGGCCTCCCCAAAAATACTATGGTGTACGCTGGAGTCCTCATGATTCATCTGGTCCATTGAGACTCCTAAGAGCTTGTCTCATCTGGGTCACCAGATTCTGTTACCGAAAGAGTAATTAGGAAAACTCTCCAAACATAGTGATAGTTTAGAAAGCTGACATTGGTTTATTGCAGTGATGGGTGTGATACCGTAAAATTAGCTAATTGAAGAAACTTCTAAAACCAAAATTTGTGATTTTAAAAGCAAGCATCACCTTTATTGACGCGCCGGCACACCCGCAGGGATCGTTCCACCTAGTGGGGGCCCTGAACAATTCCCAGACACAGGTTATATCCACGTAGATCATATATATTCATTACATTTCCAAGAAATCATTTGCATATGCATTATATTACTTTGTTATTCAGTTTGTAGCCTGCTTGCACTGGTATCGCCACCTTATCTTCTGAGAGCAAGGGCATTGTCTCCTAACCTTCTCCTGCTTATCTTAACAAATACCATTCTTGTGACTTAATGCCTAACAAGTGCCTTTCACGTAACATCTGCGAACCTTATTAATTTAGCAAGTGCCTAAAATCTAAGACCCTTATTTTTATTAAGTGATTTTATTACTAATTGCTCATTTTAGGTATCAGGTGCATGGGGGATCTCTCCTTCTAACATGCATGCTAAGGATCAGAAGCACACTTATTATATACACTACAAGAATGAATATACATACAGTTTCTGAGAAGAACATTACAAAAATGAATATTCATAAAATTTCTGAGAGGTTCTGTCTGTATCCAAGAAATCTAATGCATATGTTATTCTATTATAGTAGCGCACAGGATGTATAGTGCTGATACTGAGAAGAACAGGCCTCCTTTAACAAGATAATTCAAGCCTTTGGGTTCACCACGGTCGGGCCTTCCTATAAACATAGAATCTTTCCAGTTGAAAGTGACCCTCAACCAACACCATCCATGCTACAACCTCCTTTCAGGTAGATGTAGACAGCAATAAGGTCTCCCCTCAGCCTCCTTTTCTCAAGGCTAAACAATCCCAGTTCCCTCAATCACTCCTCGTAACATTTGTGCTCAAGGTCCCTCACCAGCTTTGTTGCCCTCCTCTGAACTCTCTCTAGCATCTCAATGTCTTTCATATGGTGAGGGGCTCAAAACTGGTCACAGTATTCAAGGTGGGGCCTCACCAGCACCAAGTACTGTGGGAATGGCAGGACGTATGGCTCCAGCCACCTGGATGATAAAGGAAGATCCATACTAACATGACCATCTGGATGGTCAAAGTAGACTAAACTAACATGATTAAATCACAGCAATCAGTCAAAACAAGGCGGCCTTGACAGGTTACACAGGATTGTGTGTTTGTGAAGGACTGATAGCCCAGGCCAGTGAGAATGATATCTTGGGCCGGAACATTGCCCCCAGGATGTATGACATGTGAGTGTTGGGGCTGGGCATGTGTGTTTGAAATAACATTTTCTGAAAAAAACATCCTGTTTAACCTCTTGGTCCAGGCCTGTATGTGTAAAGCTATAAATTAAGAAAGGTTAATAAAAGAGGGCTCAGGTCAGCTCGGTCCAGCTCTGCCTGGCTCTGCTCTCATTGGTAGCAAGAACTCTGTGCGTCTCTGTCTGTGTGTCTGTATGCATCGTTCTCATTGCTGCAAGTACAGTGGAACGATCACTTCTCTAGTCCTGCTGGCCACACTATTCTTGATACATGTCAGGATGCTGTTGGCCTTTTTGGCCACCTGGGTACACTGCTGGGTCATATTCAGCCAGCTGTCGACCAACACCTCCAGGTCCTTTTCTGCCAGGCTGCTTTCCAGCCACTCTTCCCCAAGCCTGCAGTGCTGCCTGGGCTTGTTGTGACCCAAGTTCAGTACCTGGCACTTGGCCCTGTTAAATCTCCTACAATTGGCCTCAGCCCAACGATCCAGCCAGTCCAGATCCCTCTGTACGGCCTACCTACCCTCCAGCAGATCAACACTCCCACCCAATTTGGTATCATCTGCAAACTTACTAAGGGTGCACTCAATCCCCTCATCCAGATATTAAACAGAACTGGCCCCAATACTGAGCCCTGGGGAACACTACTTGTCACTGACTGTCAACTGGATTTGATTCCGTTCACCACAACTCTCTGGGCCTAGCCATCCAGCTGGTTCTTTACCTAGCAAAGAGTGTGCCCATCCATGGCATGAGCTGCCAGCTTCTCCAGGAGAATGCTGTGGGATATGGTGTCAAAGGCTTTACTGAAGTCTAAATACACAACATCCACAGCCTTTCCCTCATCTACTAGGTGGGTCACCTTGTCATAGAAGGAGATCAGGTTGATCAAGCAGGACCCGTGTACTGGTTTGACTGAAAATGAGTTAATTTTCTTCATGCAGTTAGAAACCTTTATTTTTCATAGCTAGCATGGTCATTATTTGGACTTTGTTTGAGAACGAGAGATAACACCCCGGGACAGAGTTAATGTTTTTAATTGCTCTGGTCTGAGAGCCAATGACATTCTGAGTGCTCTGCCCCTAGGTGTGAGGCTTCAAGGAAGGAGGGCATAGATGGGTCAGATCTTGAGTGACATCCAGACTGATCAATAAGAGTATTCCATCCCATTAGTGTCATGCTTCATATTTAAGGAGAGTCAGGATCTTCGTGTCTCTCTCTCGGGCACTCTCTCTCTCTCACCTGCTTCTTTGCTCTTTTTGTCCGAGCCAGGAGAGTTCGGTTCGGGATGTTTAGTTCAGCCTTTTGCTGTTTTGCAGGGTCCTCTGGGCTTTTCTGCTTTTTTCCTCTTTTCTTTCTCTGGGATCAGCTGTTTGGGACCAGGGTGCTGCTTTCTGGGACTGGCTGCTGTGTGTGGATGGGTTTTGTGAGGAATTGCCTTGAGTGTCTTTCATTTTATATTCTGTTTCTATTTTATATATATGTGTATTTACTAGAAGTATATTAGTATTTTGTTATTTTATTAAACTGTGTTTATCTCAATCCAAGTTTCTCCTTTCCCTTTCAATTCTTTCCCCTATTTAGGGGGGGTGGAGAGGGGGGTGAGTAAGCGGCTATGGTGGTTGTATTGCTAGCTTGAGTTAAAACACGACAATGTGCCTTTCATAAACCCATGCTGACATGAGGTTATCTTCACTGGCATTTAGAATTACACCATATTCTGCCAGTCCCATGCCCTGCACTTTGTACTATGTATATAATTGGTTGGCAGCAGCATCTACTGACATCAGCTCTGTTTTTCCATGTGTTGGAAAAACAAATGCAACATTGCAGCAGGAGTACAGTGATGGAGGAAGAAGGGGAGGAACTTGACTGTGAACAGAAAGACAATAATGGCAGAAACTGGAAACTAGCCACCTTCACAGAGCTTTCTCTTATTTTTTTTTCCTTTCAACACCTCCACATTTTAACAGGGGTACATAAAATTTCAGGCTATCACCTTTAACACTTACATAATACAGAATCACATGACCCTAATCTTAAGGCACAAAACTCAATCTTACACCAAGTCACAGTGTTCTGCAGAACTGAAAGACAGATTCCTTATATCCTGACTTGTGTGTCAGGATATCCAAAACTGAGGTGCAACAAAAGTTTGCATATTAAAGACTAAAGAAAATGAAGGTATGAAAATGCATCTCAAAATCCATAGCCAATTGCCTCAAATTTTTATTGCCTTTAAAGGTAATAAAGCGTACATAATTTTCACAGCCTCAGAAAAGTTGAGTTCTATCTTTTAAATCAAACTTTCTACCCTCATTTATGATCGATTATTCATAGGGACTCACTGGCTTTGGTGTACTAACAGTTTTTAAAACGTATTTGCCTCTTTCTCTTAAAGCAGTAGAAACGGAACATTTAAAATAGAATTGCTTTAAAGATACACCAGGATGCTAATTTTTGTAACACTTAGCAAAATCAAATTGCATGGATTGTTTTTTTTTCTTAAAAAAAAAAAAAACAGGCCTAATGTATTAAAAAATTCTTAACTCTCTCTCTTTAAGTACCTCCAAAGGACACTTAATGGAAGAGCTCAAGATTGAGTATTCAGAACTTTGAGCAGGTGGTTAGCATGCTCTCCTGTTGGAAAGTAAAATGTGGGAAGGCAAGACATGTGGTTCCAGCCACCCGGATGATAAAGGAAGATCAATACTAACATGACCATCTGGATGGTCAAAGACATAATACTAACATAATAATATATAAAGGGCCTTGGACAGATTATTTTCAACTAAGTTTCTCATAATTGTAAAAAGTTATAGCCCAGACTCGTGAGAATGGTATCTCGGGCCAGTTAACCGCCCCCAAGTGCATGGGATGTGTGAATGTCCTTGGGCCTGGTCTGTGAATGAGTGGGAATGTAACTGAAACAAACATGAGTGTGGTGTTTTTTTAATAACAATTATTGGAAAAACATCTTATGCAACATCTTAGTCCAGGCCCGTATCTGTAAATCCTATAAATTGTCACTGGATAATAAAGAGAGGGTCTCAGCCTGGCTCAGCTCTCTGTTATGTCCGGCTCTGCGCTCCTTCCTGAACAAGATCTCTGACTGTACATGAATCTCTGTCTGCGTCCTGGTATGCGTCGTTTCTAATCGCCGCAGTCTTCTTTCATTACATTTCATTAATAATTAGTTTTAGCAGTTTCCTCTTTCTAATATTTTTGATGGAGCAAATTAATGTGTTAGTCTGTAAAACTATAAATGCCTTGAACAGCTATGGGAAAATGTCGAGGTTTGATTACGGGGTGACAATAAAACCATGGCAGATGTATTGTTTACACCCTCTCCCTCCTTCCCACTAAGGACAGGTGATTGGGAGGGAAAGAAGGACAGAGAGAAGAGAACTGGAAAAAAAATAAAAATGTTTTAATAATGCTACTAATAAAATAGAGAAAATAATACAAAATATACAAAGCCAATCTTGAAAGTCCCGGCAACTGCTCCGGCAGATGTAGGGCCGCCACCCAAAGTCCTGGACTGGACTCTGCAGCCAACCGGAACTGGATTCAGTCTGTCACTAGGCCTCAGTTTGCAGGGATGACTCGCAAGGTCCTCTCCTAATGACGGTCATAAGGAAAAGGGACGAGATTCTCGTGATCTCCCACTTTTATATGAAGTATCACATGAATGGGATGGAATACTTAGTTGGTCAGTTTTTTGGTCACCTGTTTCAGTTCACTGCTCTCAAGAGATGTGCATCCATCCTTATCAATGATCTTTCATTCCATTGCTATGTCTACCAAAACATATATCTAGCTTTTCAGCAAACTGCAGTTAGTAAGAAGACTTCAGCTGACAGGGAAACTCACTAAAAGATAAACTTGTTTTTACAAAACCAGGACAGAAAAATAAGCTGAGAGAAGAGCCAAAAAATCTAGTTTAAAGTTGAGCAATGTAAAAGCTTCATTCCTGAGTGCAACTGTAGCAATTTCATGAGTGACAGCTGAAGCCAGCACCTGTATTTCCCAGCAGAGACAGGGGCAAAAGGATGCTGGGGCAGGAATTAGCTGGGCTCATTTGGAGAGCTTTAAACTAGGCTCGAAGGGGGATGGGGTTGTAGCTGGGCTTGTCCCAGTGGGACAGCATTCTAAAACTGATGAGGACCGGGTGGCCTCCTATGCCCCTAGGGAGAAATTGGTGTGCTCTGCTCGCTCCCTGAAATGCCTGTACACCAATGTGCGCACCATGGGGAATAAGCAGGAGGAGTTAGAATCCTATGTTCAGTCGGGAGATTATGATCTAGTGGCAATTACAGAAACATGATGGGACAGCTCACATGACTGGAATGTGGTCATGGATGGCTATGCCCTTTTCAGGAAAGACAGGCCAGGCAGGCGTGGTGGTGGAGTGGCTCTCTATGTGAGAGAGCAACTACAATGTACTAAATTCTGCCCAGGAGTGGATGACGAGTGAGTTGAGAGTCTATGGGTCAGGATCAAGGGGCAGGCTGACAGGGGTGACACTGTTGTGAGTGTTTGTTACAGGACACCAGATCAGGCTGAGGAAGTTGATGAGGCCTTCTATGGGCAGTTGAGAGTGGCCTCACAGTCACAGGCCCTGGTTCTTGTGGGGGATTTTAACTTCCCTGATGTTTGCTGGAAGGACCATTCAGCCAGCCAGCCACAGTCCAGGAGGTTCCTCCAGTGCATTGATGATAACTTCCTCATGCAGATGGTGGAGGAGCCGACCAGGAGAGGTGCACTGCTGGATCTCATCCTCACTAACAAGGAGGGTCTGGTCGAAGCAGTAAAGGTTGAGGGCTGCCTGGGTTGCAGTGACCACGAGATGGTGGAGTTCAGCATCTTGGGTGGCAGGAACAGAAGAGCGAGTAGAATTGCAACCCTGGACTTTAGCAGGGCTAACTTTGGCCTTTTCAAGCAATTGCTGGGGGAAATCCCATGGGCAAGACTGCTTGAAGGAAAAGGGGCCCAAGATAGCTGGATTGCATTCAGAGATTGCTTCTTCCACGCTCAGGATCAGAGCATTCCCACACGTAGGAAGTCAAGGAAGGGAGCCAAGAGGCCTGCGTGGTTGAATAGGGATCTGTTGGGTATGCTCAAGCAGAAGAGGAGAGTTTACAGGTCATGGAAGGAGGGGCTGGCCACTTGGGAAGAATATAAGGCTGCTGTTAGAGGATGTAGGAAGACAGCTAGGATAGCCAAGGCCTCCTTAGAATGACAGCTGTCGAGAGGGGTCAAGGACAGCAAAAAGAACTTTTTCAAATACATAGCAGATAAAACTAATACCAGAGGCAATGTAGGCCCACTGATGAATGGGGTGGGTGCCCTGGTGGCAGAAGGTACAGAGAAAGCAGAATTACTGAATGCCTTCTTTGTCTCTGTCTACTCTGCTGGAGGCTGTCCAGGGGAGCCCTGTACCCCTGAGACCCCGGATGAAGCCAGGTCAGTGGAAGAGTGTTGGAACGAGATAAGGACTCAGCAAAACAAGTTGATTCAATGTGAATCACGCTAAAGCCATTTATTACAGAAACAAGTCTCCCTATATATGTAACTATATTCTAATCACGCGTCCACGCTCCAAGCATGGATTCGCTAAATGAGTATTGAGGGCTGTCCATGCGCTGGAGTCTCACTGATGATACGTCCAATGATTCATGCCACACCAGGACCCCGGTGATTGTGGAACGCCCCTCTTTCTCACAGCAGATTCTGTTCTCAGCTTCTCGAAGCGGCCTTGAGGTTCCTTTAAGCCTGACTAATTCAGCAACAGATCTTTATCTATCAAAACCCCTCCACAGAGGAGTTTGCTTTAGTCAATGAGGACAGGGTTAGGGAGCAATTAAATAGTCTGGACATCCATAAATCCATGGGTCCAGATAGAATGCATCCGCGGGTGCTGAGGGAGCTGGCTGAGGTCATTGCTGGACCGCTCTCCATCATCTTTGCCAAGTCTTGGGAAACGGGAGAGGTGCCCGAGGATTAGAGGAAAGCAAATGTCAGTCCAGTCTTCAAAAAGGGCAAGAAGGAGGACCCGGGTAATTGTAGGCCGGTCAGCCTCACCTCTGTCCCTGGTAAAGTGATGGAACAGCTTATCCTTGGTGCCATCTCAAGGCACCAAGGATAAGAGGGTTATTAGGGGCAGTCAGCATGGCTTTACCAAGGGTAAGTCATGCTTGACCAACCTCATAGCCTTTTATGAGAATGTAACAAGGTGGATGGATGATGGCAGAGCGGTGGATGTGGTCTACCTTGACTTCAGTAAAGCCTTTGACACAGTCTCCCACAGCATCCTCACAGCTAAGTTGAGGAGGTGTGGTCTAGACAATAGAGTAGTGAGGTGGGTTGCAAACTGGCTTAAGGAGAGAAGCCAGAGAGTGGTAGTCAATGGTGCAGAGTCTAGTTGGAGGCCAGTATCTAGTGGAGTACCTCAGGGGTCAGTACTGGGGCCAGTATTATTCAATATATTCATGAACGATTTGGACAAGGGAATTGAGTGCACTATCAGCAAGTTTGCTGATGACACTAAGCTAGGAGGAGTGGCTGACATGCCAGAAGGCTGTGCTGCCATCCAGCGAGACCTGTACAGGCTGGAGAGTTGGGCGGGGAAGAACCTAATGAAATTTAACAAGGGAAAATGTAGAGTCCTGCATCTGGGCAGGAACAACCCCCGGTTCCAGTATAGTTTGGGTGTGGAGGACTATGGTGGGTCCGTGGATTCCCTGACGGAGGGCATGGGAACAGAAATAAGCCTTGAAGATATGAAGGCCTACCCGTGAGAAATATGGGAGTAAAGGAGTATCCAGAGATGTTAAGGATGTATCCAAGAGAGAAGGGAGTAGAAGAGTAACATTGATGATAGCAAAAATAGCCAATGAGATGTTACTGCTGTAACTTGTAACCAATAGTGAAGAGACACAGGAATTGGTAAAACTGTATAAAAATGCACTTGTGACAATAAATGGCATCTACTACTTTCATCCTGGAAGAACTTGGTCTATGTCGTTTGTCCGTCTCAAACACGACAGTTGGGAAATTACATGTTAGAGAGCAGTGTAGGGGAAAGGGACCTGGGGGCCCTGGTGGACAACAGGATGACCATGAGCCAGCACTGTGCCCTTGTGGTCAGGAAGGCCAATGGCATCCTGGGGTGTATTACAAGGGGGGTGGTTAGTAGATCGAGAGAGGTCCTCCTTCCCCTCTACTCCACCCTGGTGAGACCACATCTGGAATATTGTGTCCAGTTCTGGGCCCCTCAATTCAAGAAGGACAGGGAACTGCTGGAGAGGGTCCAGCATAGGGCAACAACAATGATTAAGGGAGTGGAGCACCTCCCTTATGAAGAAAGGCTGAGGGAGCTGGGTCTCTTTAGTTTGGAGGAGACTGAGGAGTGACCTTATTAATGTTTATAAATCTATAAAGGGTGAGTGCCATGAGGATGGAGCCAGGCTCTTCTCGGTGGCAAACAATGATAGGACAAGGGGTAATGGGATCAAGCTGGAACACAAGAGGTTCCACTTAAATTTGAGAAAAAACTTCTTCTCAGTAAGGGTGACAGAGCACTGGAACAGGCTGCCCAGGGAGGTTGTGGAGTCTCCTTCTCTGGAGATATTCAAAATGCGCCTGGACATGTTCCTGTGCGACCTCACCTAGGCGTTCCTGCTCCAGCAGGGGGATTGGACTAGATGATCTTTTGAGGTCCCTTCCAATCCCAAACATACTGTGATACTGTGCTACCTAGTCAAGCTTGGCAGGCCAGGATCTGCTCCTCCTGTATAGCAGTCTCTTGGCTGCCATCTCCTGGTTTGGCTCCTTATGACACAACTCCCCTGCCAGTTTGTTTCATTACAATGTTCTGTTTTCATAGCATGCATCAGGCTGAGCTTCTCTTGAAAACAGAACACATGAAATATTTTGAGCCAGAAATCTCTTAAGCAATGTTGATATATGGACATTCTGCCAGACAAAGAGATCAGTGTATTCAAATATTGCCAGTCAAGACTAAGACATCTCTTCAGAAGAACAAATTCGCGCTCTGAAGATATGCACTTCTCTCCCACAAACACCACTCATCTGGCATATCTCTACTCAAGTCACATGTTTACCCTCTGGTCTGCAGCATCTGCTTCTGGTAACATCTGTCTGTACCTGGAGCCACCACCTCTGCAGCATGCTGTGACACAGTTGGAAGAGCCACAGAGGGGTGGGATTAACCTCCCAAGATTAATAACCAAAGCAGAGAAACAGCTGGACTCGTCCCAGAAAGCTAGTCTTGCATTGTATATTGATCTGCAGCTGCCTATCATCCCACTCAAGGGCCTCACCAGAACACAAGGTAGTCCTCATCCAGCAGCCTAGTCTTGTATGTGTAGAAAGCAGGATATGTGCAGCCACTTTGTTCCTTGACATGCAGTCAGATGGAGCTGGAATTCATCCCCTCTCCTGGAAATTTGGAAGCACTTCTAGACATAGCCTTTGGCAGCTATCTTAGAATAGAATAGAATAAATTGCTGTCTTAAGTTAATGGAGGGTAGCCCTACAGAGGGAGCTGGAATATCAAGCTCAGAGTATGGGCTTAAATTTCAGTCAGATACATTTTACCTCTGTGCACATCATCCCTCCTAGGGGCTTTTCCATTCCTCTTTTCGATGCCAGCCGAAGAAGCCAAAGTTACACAATATTGATACATCATTGTGCGAGAAAAAAAAGCAGTACTTGCCTCATGCACAGCTAGGGACACAAAATGACATTTCATTGTTTTGACCATGGCAGTGTACACATATTGTAACACTCAGCTGTGACTCAGTACATCATATCTTCCATTCATTGTTCCTGGTCACTGTGGGGAAGTACACAATTATTCTTTCCCAGCTGCATTAGCTGTGCGCCCACTAGGGTTAACTTCAAGGGAGCATACATTTGTAATAAGGCCTTGACATTCCTGACTATGTCTTTCTCTTGTTTGAGTGTCAGATCAAACATCTCCTTTAAAGTAGCAGCATTTTAATGGAAAAAAGCGTGTGACATCCTGGCAGCCTAGAAGTGTACTGTAGCTACAGTGTTAAAGCCTGCAGCTGCATTTCCTTCTGTTATGGGACCTGGTGAAGTCGCATGGGAGTGTATATGAATAACAAACAATGAGTGTCTGCAATGCTGTAATGCAGTTTGCAATGATACAAACATTTCAAGGAGCTGCTGTTGCGAGATTTCTTTAAGAAAGGTGGAGGAGATGCACTGTAGAACCTTGACTACGTACTCAGAATCGCAAATCAAATTTAGAGGTTCCTGCTTAAAAAGCTCTAAGTAATGTAAAGGTGCACCAAGTTCTACTAAGTGGGTTGAGCCATCAATAATTTTAACAGAATGATGCTAATTGTTATCTTCATGCCAGACCACTACAGCTTCATGAGATTTCCCTGATCCATCAACAAAAACTGTGCAAGTATGTGGGATCGGATCACATACAAGTATGGTCTGTGACCTGATGTCAAAGATATGCAGATTCTGCAGCAATTTACATTTAAGCATACCAAAAGCTATGCTGTTAAGAACATTGGTTAGTACAATTTGCAAAGACAGAGGCTGCGAATAAAAAAAAATCAAAATCAGATTTCAGAAATGGTACATATATAACAAATGGGTCATTGTTGGAGCGATAAAGGACTCAGCAAACAATTCGATTCAATGTGAATCGCGCTAAAGCCATTTATTACAGAAACAAGCCTCCTTATATATGCAACTATATTCTAATCACACGTCCACGCTCCAAGCATGGATTCGCTAAATGAGTATCATGGGCTGTCCATGTACTGGAGTCTCACTGATGATACATCCGATGATTCACGCCATGCCAGGACCCCGGTGATTGAGGAATGCCCCTCTTTCTCACAGCAGATTCTGTTCTCAGCTTCTCGAAGAGGCCTTGAGATTCCTTTGAGCCTGACTAATTCAGCAACAAATCTTTATCTATCAAGACCCCTCCACAGGTCATGGCCTATTAAGACCTGAATCTGCTCTCTGTGTTTTTTGATCAGAGTAACAATCAATTCTAGAAGTTGTGTAATATTTTTATGGAAAGAATTGGGCAAAAAAATCCGTTCCAAGTATATCATTCCATTCCAAGTATATCCATTCCAAGTCTGTTAGCATTCTCATCATACTGTCCCACAATAGCCACAGGTTGTTTCTGTGTTGTAGCTATAAATACACAAATCTGCAAGTCCATTCGAATGCAGTCAGCCTGTAAGTTTGTATTTTTGCGTGCTACTAGCTCTAATTCTCTCTATGTTTGTGGAGATAAAGTGTGAGGAGATGTTAAATACGAATTTCCTTTTAGCAAATTAAACAGATGCTGGAGTTCACGGTTAGAAATTCCAAGCATGGGTCGTACCCAGTTAATTGTACCCATCAATTTCTGTAAACAATTCAAAGTCTTAATGTCATTATTAATTGTAAAAGGCTGGGGTTTGATCATAGTTTCTGTTAAAATCCAGCCTAAATATTTCAAAGGAGGCACAGTGTGTGCTTTTTCCTGTGCAACTTGTAAAGCATAAAATTTCAGAGCTTGAATTAAGTGTGTCACTGCACTCTGCAGATAATCAGATTGTTCAGCACAAACTAAGATGTCATCCATGTAATGATATATTATAGCCTGTGTGAATGCTTCACGTGTAGGCTGCACAGCAGTACTCACAACAAGCCGGCAAATTGTGGGGCTATTCATCATGCTCTGTGGTAAAACTGTCCACTGATAATGCTGCATAGGCTGAGCATTGTTAATGCTGGGGACTGAGAAAGCAAAATACTGACAATCGTCAGGATGTAGTGGAATGGTAAAAAAGCAATCCTTTAAATCTATAACCTGTAATGTCCAATTACTAGGCAGCATAGTGGGATTCCGGACATCAGGTCGTAAGGCTCCCATAGGTTGCATTACTACACTAATTGCATGTAAAACTTGTAGCGAACGCCATTTCTCTGATTTTTTTGGGATAACTGTGGGAAACTGCAGCGGGTCTGTGGAATCCTTGACAGAAAATACGAGAGTAGAGATGAGCCTTGAGATATTAAGATTTACCCTTGAGAAGGATGGGAGTAAAGGAGTATCCGGAGAGAGGAGAGATGTACCCGTGAGAGAGAAGGGGATAGAAGAATAACATGGATGATAGAAAAATTAACCAATGAGATGTTAGTGCTGTAACTTGTAACCAATAGTGAAAAGACACATGAACTGGTAGAATTGTATACAAATGCACTTGTAGCAATAAATGGCACCTATTACTTTCATCTTGAAAGAACTTGGTCCATGTCGTTTGTCCGTCTCAACTGTGACAGATAACAAAACTGGGAGTATTCCATGGATTTGTAGAAGGTACTATGTGTCCTACTTGCAGCTGTTCTTGAACTAGTAAATGAGCCTGGAGCACTTCTTCCCCTTTCAAGGGCCACTGGTTGACCCACACTGGCCTAGCTGACAGCCAAGTAAGGAAAGCCAAAATGGGGTAGGGACTTGGCTGTCACAGGGGCGACCCTTAAGATATATTTGTGCCTGCAGTGGTTAAAGTAATGTGTAGTTGCCGTAGCAAATCCCTACCCCGTTTTGGCTTTCATGTTTATTGGATATTGTTTTTCCTTACCGTCTCGAAGTCCTGTTTCAGTTCTGTCAGTGTAGTGCTGGCTTTACCGATACTTCAGCTGCCCATACTAGTGGAAACACAGCATGCAAAATTTCTTTGCAGATTTCTTGCTTGCAGCAAGCAGATCTGAACTTTTTTGTGGGACATGCAACTGAACAGAATTCTCAGAAAACATTATTTAAGCTTATAATTTACTTAACAAATCTTGACCTCAGAGGGTTATAGGGCTTTCTAACAAATAAAAGAATTCATCTGTTAAAACTTTGTTCCAAATTTGGCGTTCCATTGGTTTCAAAAAATGGCCATCAATTTCATTCCAGCCATAAAACACTCTATATGCAGTTCCAATTATCTAAGCAATAGTGACATTCCTCAGCCCCGTTTACCTGTTGCAGTTTCTTGCAGATGTCAATAAACAGCATATTAACCATCAATCCATTATTTTCATTTTCCTAGATCCAAATCAGTTCATATTCTAGCAATTTTTAAATACAACCTCTCCCAAGTTCACATCCATCATAGCATTTAGTTTTCTTTGCCATATCACCAACTAGCACATAAATTCAATGCGAATCAGAGTTTAACAACTTAAATTCTTTTCTGGTCTCAAAATTAGTAGATAACAATAGGAGCAAATCAACATACAGTATTGTATTTAATCCCATTTTTTCCCAAGTTATGCAGAACAACATTAATTGCAATTCAGAACTACAACCCAGAATCCCACATTCAAGCCACAATCGAGTACTATGTCATTTCACATTTTCTTTTATCAGAGGATTCCCCCACGAAGTTACTCTAATGTGTAAGGATGCATCCTAAGGGGGAGCAAGGTGATATTTCAGTAGCAGAACTGGTTCCCATTTTGTAATTATTTCCCCAAACAAAATTATTTTGGTACCAAATATAAATATGCAAACTAAAATAATGAGGTCAGATAAACAAACCAAATACCAAGTTCAAATATGCAAATGATCACAATTACACTTATTCAAGACAATATCTCAATTTTAGCATTGCACCTTTGAACCGCTTACTTCTCAGCCAGGTAGATGTACCACTGGGTCTCCCTGACAAAATAGGTCAATGCATGCTAGAGCCCAGTCGGCACCTGCCCCCCTGCTGTTCTAGCAAGCTGGACTGGGCAAGGCTTTTATTAGCATCTCATCTGGGGTGCTACAACTGTTATCCTAAAACCACGATTCTCTATCTGGTGTGCATACAAAGGAGCTAAATTTAGTACGCCAAGATGAGACATAGCCTACCACAGAGTTGCCCAAGTCTGGATCCTGGAATAAAGCTATCATGCTAGAAAGAAAAGTAACAGCTATCACACTCAAAATCTCACCACCACATTCATGCAGTAAAGAGCTAAATTACTCATGGTCTTCTGTATTATCACAAAACGTACATTTTGACTGCATGGATTCTCATGATTTAACAGTCTGTTAACTTACTGTACCATGTAACAGGCAAAGACTTATGAAGCTGTAATATGCTTAAACAGATACCTACAAAGAAAACAGGTTAATAACGAAAAGCATCTCGCAGAGTGTTCTGCAAGTTCTCTGTGACTCATTTGTTATCAGTTAATTCTCTCTCAGCTTGCTGAAGTTCAAACCATTCCATCAGTAAAACTGCAATGATTTAATGATTTAATGATTTAAAGCTGTCATAACTCGATATCGGCACTCAGTTCCTGAGATCAGCTGGTCGGAGGCAGCTCGGCAGGTCCCGATTAAATGAAACCTTCGAGGTAGAGAGAAGCCTTTTTTGTTTGTTTGTTTTTTTTTTTTTTTTTTCTCTCAATCAGGCACTTTCATTCCCGAGAGAACCGGCAGCCCTTGTGAGAGCAGCTGACGTGGAGTGGGTGTTACCGCGGCGAGGGAGATCACTCCCCCGCCCCTCGTCTTGAAAAAGCCTCCGGGAGGACAATGATGTGTCCCTGTCCACCAGGTGCTGGAAGGGGCAATCGGCTTGTGACACGGGTGAGTAGCACTCACACTGTGCTGCAGTGGCGGATGTGGTAACTCGTGCACTAGGGTGTAAAGGTTGTCACCTTTTACTAGTTAGACTCTCACCTATTGCCAGTGTTTCATACTGTTGCTGACCATGGTCTTGACTAGAAAGAGAGCTTGTCTGAGGAAGACTGTAGCAACTCACACAGACTGTCTGCCCCAAACCTTGGCTATTCAGGTTTCTGGCTGCAGGAACTGCTAGAGCCTGCTGCAGTTGCATGACAATGGCCAGTATCCCACCTGTGTGAGGTGTGAGCAGGTGCAAGATCTGCTCTACATGGTTGTGAAGCTTAAGGAGGAGGTTGAGATGATGAAAACCATCAGGGAGTGTGAAAAGGAAATCAACTGGTGGAGTGACTCTCTGGTGTGCAATTCAGAGAGGCTCCAGGAGCATACTCCCCAAAAGGTGATGAATCCCCTTGCCCTGTTGGGCAGAGGCAGAAGACCTGAGACAGCCCCTGTCACTGTCAGGCAGAGGTAGGGGACAGAAAAGATGACAAGGGTTGGAAGCGAGTTCCAGTTCGGGGCCGTGGGCAACCTCCCTCCCTACCTGCTTTGCTTCCCCAAATGCTCCTCCGTAATAGGTTTGAGGCCCTGGATCTTGAACAAGAGGTAGGTGAGGATGTGGTGCAAGGCCCACCTACAAGGTCCCATAGAAAGAGGCAGTTGACCCCATGCTTCAAGACCTCCTCAAATAAGAAAGAAAGAAGGGTAATTGTAGTAGGCGATTCCCTTCTGAGAGGGACGGAGGGCCCAATCTGCAGAGTTGACCCTCATCATAGGGAAGTGTGCAGTCTACCTGGAGCCCGGATCAGGGACATCACCAGAATGCTACCCAACCTGGTGCGCCTGACGGACTACTACTCGCTGCTGATCTTCCAGACAGATGGGGAGGAAGCTGCATCCTGCAGTCTGAGGGGAATGAAGAAAGATTTCAAGGCCTTGGGATGGATGGTAAAAGAGTCTGGGGCTCAAGTGATTTTCTCTTCCCTCCTTTCAGTTTTGGATGATGGTGTGGGAGGGAATAGAAAAATTCAGTCCCTAAACAATTGGCTACAGGACTGGTGCTACAGGCAGGGCTTTGGGTACTTTGATAAGGGCTGGTTTTACAAGACAGCAGTCCAAACAGTGATAGGTGGGAAAGGTTTATCTCGCAGGGGCAAAAGGATGATGGGACAGGAATCAGCAGGGCTCATTTGCAGAGCTTTAAACTAGATTTGAAGGGGGATGGGGTGGTAGCTGGGCTTGCATCAGTAGGGCATCACTCTAGAGTTCATGAGGGCTGGGAGGCCCCCCATACCCCTGAGGTGAGATCGGACTGCTCAGCTCACTCTCTGAAATGCCTGTACACCATGAGAGAGCAACTACATTGTATTGAGTACTGTCCAGGCACGGATGAGGAGCGAGTTGAGAGTCTATGGGTGAGAATTAAGGGGCAGGCTGGCAGGCGTGATACTGTTGTGGGTGTCTATTACAGGACACCAGAGCAGGGTGAGGAAGTTGATGAGGCCTTCTACAGACAGCTGAGAGCAGCCTCACAATCACAGGCCCTGGTTGTCATGGGGGAATTTAACTTCCCTGATGTTTGCTGGAAGGACTACTCGGCCAGCCAGCCACAGTCTAGGAGGTTCCTCCAGTGCATTGACGATAACTTTCTGATGCAAATGGTGGAGGAGCCGACTAGGAGAGGTGCACTGCTGGACCTCATCCTCACTAACAAGGAGGGCCTGGTTGAAGCGGTAAAAGACTGAGGGCTGCCTTAGTTGCAGTGACCACGAGATGGTGGAGTTCAGGATCTCATGTGGCAGGAGAAGGACAGCAAGCAGAATTGCAACCCTGGATTTCAGCAAGGCAAACTTTGGCCTTTTCAGGCAATTGCTAAGGGAAACCCCATGGGCAAGGCTGCTTGAAGGTAAAGGGGCCCAAGACAGTTGGTTAGTCTTCAGGGACTGGTTCTACCGGACACAAGATCAGAGCATCCCCACATGTAGGAAGTCAAGGAAGGGAGCCAAGAGGCCTGCGTGGTTGAATAGGGATCTGTTGAGTATGCTCAAGCAGAAGAGGAGAGTTTACAGGTCATGGAAGCAGGGGCTGGCCACTTGGGGCGAATATAAGGCTGTTGTCAGAGGGTGTAGGGAGGCAACTAGGAAAGCTTAGGCTTCCTTAGAATTAAACCTGGCGAGAGGGGTCAAGGACAATAGAAAGAGCTTTTTCCAATACGTGGCAGATAAAACTAACACCAGAGGCAATGTAGGCCCACTGATGAATGAGGTGGGTGCCCAGGTGACAGAAGATACAGAGAAGGCAGAGTTACTGAACGCTGCCTTTGTCTCTGTTTACTCTGCCGGAAGCTGTCCTGAGGAGCCCTGTACCACTGAGGCCCCAGAGGAAGGCAAGACAATGGAGGAGTTTGCCTCGGTTGATGAGGACTGGGTCATTGAGCAATTAGGCAATCTGGACATCCATAAATCCATGGGTCCAGATGGGATGCATCCGCGGGTGCTGAGGGAGCTGGCTGAAGTCATTGCTGGACCGCTCTCCATCATCTTTGCCATGTCTTGGGAAATGGGAGAGGTGCCTGAGGACTGGAGGAAAGCAAATGTCAGTCCAGTCTTCAAAAAGGGCAAGAAGGAGGACCTCGGTAACTATAGACAGGTCAGCCTCACCTCCATCCCTGGGAAAGTGATGAAACAACTTATCCTTGGTGCCATCTCAAGGCATATCAAAGATAAGAGGGTCATTAGGGGCAGTCAACATGGCTTCACTAAAGGGAAGTCATGCTTGACCAACCTCATTGACTTTTATGAGGACATAACAAGATGGATGGATGATGGCAGAGCAGTGGACGTTGTCTACCTTGACTTCAGTAAGGCATTTGACACAGTCTCCCACAGCATCCTTACAGCTAATTTGAGAGAGTGTGGTCTGGATGATGGGGTAGTGAGGTGGACTGCGAACTGGCTGAAGGGAAGAAGCCAGAGAGTTGTGGTCAATGGGGTGGAGTCTAGTTGGAGGCCTGTATCTAGTGGAGTGCCTCAAGGGTCAGTACCGGGGCCTATATTATTCAATATATTCATCAATGATTTGGATGAGGGAATATGGTGTACTATTAGCAAGTTTGCTGATGACAGGAAGCTGGGAAGAGTGGCCGACACGCCAGAAGGCTGTGCCGCCATCCAGCTAGACCTGGACAGGCTGGAGAGTTGGGCAGGGAAAAATGTAATGAAATATAACAAGGGAAAGTGTGGAGTCTTACATCTGGGTAGGAACAACCCCAGGTTCCAGTATAAGTTGGGGAATGACCTATTAGAGATCAGCGTAGGGGAAAGGGACCTGGGGGGTCCTAGTGGACAGCAGGATGATCATGAGCCAGCACTGTGCCCTTGTGGCCAGGAAGGCCAATGGCATCCTGGGGTGTATTACAAGGGGGGTGGTTAGTAGGTCGAGAGAGGTCCTCCTTCCCCTCTACTCTGCCCTGATGAGACCACACCTGGAATATTGTGTCCAGTTCTGGGCCCTTCAGTTCAAGAAGGACAGGGAGCTGATGGAGGGAGTCCAGTGCAGGGCAACAAAGATGATTAAGGGAGTGGAGCATCTCCCTTATGAGGAAAGGCTGACGGAGCTGGGTCTCTTTAGCTTGGAGAAGAGGAGGCTGAGGGGTGACCTCATTAATGTTTACAAATATATAAAGGGTGAGTGTCATGAGGATGGAGCCAGGCTCTTCTTGGTGACAACCAATGATAGGTCAAGGGGTAATGGGTTCAAGCTGGAACACAAGAGGTTCTACTTAAATTTGAGAAGAAACTTATTCTCACTGAGAGTAATAGAACCCTGGAACAGGCTGCCCAGGGAGGTTGTGGAGTCTCCTACTCTGGAGGCATTCAAGACCTGCCTGGATGCCTTTCTGTGTTACCTCATCTAGGTGTTCCTGCTCCAGCAGGGGGATTGGACTAGATGATATTTCAAGGTCCCTTCCAATCCCTAACCTTCTGTGGTTCTTGTAGTGATTTTTTTTTTTTTTGTCTTTCTCTTCTCGCTTTAAAAACAACATTAATTGCAACAAAATGTTTCACTTCAAGGTTCTATTCTTTGGCCACTTTTCCCAGTCGTCTAACTTACACAGCAGACACCACTGATTACAATATTTCACAAGATCCACTTTCCTCATATTTCCAAGTGCTTTCCTGTGTTTTAAAACACCTCCCAATACCAATTTCTTAGGAACACGACTGAAAACAGTCGTTCCCGATGCCATCTTATAAGTAAAAACCATGAGAAGACTGAGGGAGGAGGGGGAAGCACGGAGTGGCTTGTAGCGTGAGTGGGAGAAGAAGGGAGAAGGCTTACATTGCCCTTAAGCAAACAATACCACAATGAAACAACTGTAACAACAACCAATTTAACAATTAACTCACGTTCCTGACAGGCTGCTTGATTTTTCAGAAAGGCAATACACGGAAGCACATAACATGTACTGTGAAACTTGCAGATATAGCTTATGTACAGGGGAAGCAGCTTGTTCTATTACTAACACAATCCTGCAGCTCTCTCGTTCAATGCGGACTGCTTGTCCCTGTTACACCCAGGGATTGTGTGGCCACAAAAATTTAGGCACCTGTTGAATTGTGTGGTCTCCACCACACACACTACTCAGTTAAGTGCCTCACAGAGGTCAGACACTCGCAGGGGGCACCATTTGCAGCGATGAGGAGTGATGCACCTAGACGCAGACAGAAATGCACAAAGAGTTCTTCTTAGCAGTGAGAGCAGAGCCAGGCAGAGCTGATCTGACTTTTATGAACAGTTCTCAATTTATAGGTTTACAGATATGGGCCTGGACTAAGAGGTTAGACAGGATATTTTTTCAACAATTGTTATTCCAAACACACCACACTCATGTCAAGTCTGGTTTTAGTCACTTTTTTGTGCATATCTTGTGGGTGGCTTTCCGACCCCCTCATTCAAACACCCAGGCCCAATATTTATTCGTCATACATATCTTGAGTCGGAAAACTGCCCACATATCATTCTCACTGGTCTGGGCTATCACTCCTTACACTCATAAAAACAGTACTTCTATATAACCTGTCCAATGCTCTTTAGCTGGAGCCGCACATCCTGCCATTCCCACGCAGTAGGATGCGACTAGGACTAATGTGAGGCCCCAGTTTAACAGTACAATCAACCAGCTTGGACCACTGCGCTAGTACATCTGTGGTGAAATTGTCAGCTTCTCCTTGCTATCTTATCCTGAAAAAAAACACAGTTTAAAACAGATATTTCTGATAAACACAGATTAGGATTCTAATCCTAACGTTTAATTTGCTCTCCAGGATGTTCATGTCTTGATACTATTTGTTTGTTTCAGTGACACAGGAGACACTTCTAATTTTTCTGAGTAGAAAGCAGTCATCAGTTCATCTAAGGATGAGGAGGAAAAGAAGTATTTTGAGCAGTAGCAATGGAAAAAGCTGCACTAAATACATGCACTGTGACTTGAAAGCATGTAAAAAAAGGAAACTATTCTAAGGACAACTGTTCCTTTGATAGGATTTTTTTTTTCCTAGCAACAGTCAATTCTTTTTCTGTATCATTTTTTCTGTTAAAAAATGGCAGGAGGTTATTGTCTTATTTAGGCAAGCTGGATATCTCCTGACAGCCTGTCGCTGTTTATTGTATGGTGACAATAAACCGTGGCAGATGCTTTCTGTTAACTCCCCACCCTCCCCACTAGGAAAGGTAATAGGAGGAAAAGAAAGAGAGACTTAAAATTTGGAAAAGTTAAAAATGCTTTACTAATGCTACCAATAAATAGAGAAAATAATACAAAATATACAAAACCAGTCTTGAATTTCCCAACATAGCACAGCAGTGGCCTGCAGCAGAGCTGGCGTTGCTCCAGTGGCTGCAGGGCAGGTACCCAGCAGTCCTGGGCTGAACTCCACAGTAAACTGGAACTGGATTCAGGGATGCAGGGTCTGGAACTAGGCCTAGGATCACAGGCAGAACAGGCAGGGTCCTCTTCAGATGCCAGCCATGGTCAAAGAGAGTGAGACCCTTGTGATCTCCCTCTTTTACAGGGTGTATGATATGTATGGGATGGAATACTTAGTTGGTCAGTTTTAGTCACCTGTTCTGTCTGCTCCTCCTTGCAAATACGCCCCTCTCATTTACGGGATGTGCAAAATTAATCAGTAACCTTGTCTTGCATAGCAATAAGTATAAACCTGGGCCTCTTCTGCTTACCATTGCTACCGTTATCATCTCCAGAGCGAACAGTGTCTGAAAAACATGCAGCCAAATTCAGAAAAAAGTGCAATTACTTAGAAGAACTTAGCTGAAAAGAAAAATTCAGTAAAAGAGAACAGTTCTTGTTTTAAACAAAACCAGGACACAGCCAGAAACAACTACTAAAGAATAACAAGACCTAAAACCCAAATTCAAAACAATGCCTGACCTCTCTGGCAATTTTTTTTCTTTTACTACATATGTGTTAATCATATATTGGTGCACCAGCTTATAGTTTTTGGTCAGCACAATCACAGAATCACAGAATGTTAGGGATTGGAAGGGACCTCGAAAGATCATGCCAAAGCAGGAACACCTAGATGAGGTTACACAGGAAGGCATCCAGGCGGGTTTTGAATGTCTTCAGAGTAGGAGACTCCACAACCTCCCTGGGCAGCCTGTTCCAGTGCTCTGTCACCCTCACTGTGAAGAAGTTTCTTCTCGAATTTAAGTGGAACCTCTTGTGTTCCAGTTTGAACCCATTACCCCTTGACCTATCATTGGTTGTCACCGAGAAGAGCCTGGCTCCATCCTCGTGACACTCACCCTTTATATATCTGTAAACATTAATGAGGTCACCCCTCAGTCTCCTCTTCTCCAAGCTAAAGAGACCCAGCTCCGTCAGCCTTTCCTCATAAGGGAGATGCTCCACTCCCTTGATCATCTTTGTTGCCCTGCACTGGACTCTCTCCATCAGCTCCCTGTCCTTCTTGAACTGAGGGGCTCAGAACTGAACACAATATTCCAGATGTGGTCTCACCAGGGCAGAGTAGAGGGGAAGGAGAACCTCTCTTGACCTACTAACCGCCCCCCTTCTAATACACCCCAGGATGCCATTGGCCTTCCTGGCCACAAGGGCACAGTGCTGGCTCATGATCATCCTGCTGTCCACCAGCACACCCAGGTCTCTTTCCCCTACGTTGATCTCTAATAGGTCATTCCCCAACTTACGCTGGAAGCTGGGGTTGTTCCTACCCAGATGCAAGACTCTACACTTTGCCTTGTTATATTTCATTAATTTTTTCCCTGCCCAACTCTCCAGCCTGTCCAGGTCTCGCTTCTGGTGTGTCAGCCACTTCTCCCAGATTGGTGTTATCAGCAAACTTGCTAATAGTACACTCTATTCCCTCGTCCAAATTGTTGATTAATATATTTAGTAATACAGGCCCCAGTACTGACCCCTGGTAGACCACAATGTTTCTCTCCAGCAGAAAACACAAGGGTGGAGGGGAAGAATTGCCATCACATCTCTGAATCTAAACAACAACAAAAAACAATTATAGGAAGATTATATGGAATCCATGAGGTATTTTAGTACAGGATGACACTCCATAGGAAACTAAACAAGAAGTGATACCTACCTAACAGAGTGTGTAGAGATTCAGCCTCCACTCCACTAATTGGTGGGATGATGGCAACCTTGTCTCCAGGCTGCAGGACCAGGAGCTGATCTCCAAGAAGCACATCCTCCTGCTGAACAGCAAAAAATACTTGATCCCAGATGACAACAAGTCTGAGGGAGATTGGCGGGAGCACAAATGGGTTTGTAAATAGAGTGTTTGCATTTAACTATGAGATTTCATTAAAGAACAAACTGGTGCACAGTCCAGGGCAACTGAGGTAAATACCACTGAGACACAACTCTGCTTCCACTATGCTTTCAAAAATATAACAAACACCCACCTCCTGCTCTTGGATTTTCTTGTTGCAGCTAAGGAGAAACCAACTCAGTATATTTTTCAGAAGTCAGGAATGGATTTTTCATAGGCCTTTATAAAGTACATCAGAACCAACCAATGTATTCCAGACCCACTTTAAAAGCTTCTAACAAAGAAGCAGGTAACTCAAGAGGATACCAGCTATCCAGTTTGAGATTAGATGGAAATGTTCCCCTGATTCAGTCTGGCTGGACTGGAGAGCAATTTTCTTACACAGCAAGAAGTGTTATGGGCTCCTGTTCATGAGATCTCATGGAGATTTGGTGGTCAAAGAGTTGCTCTTGTTTTGTAACCTCACAGTTTATGAGGCTTTGGGTCTTTTGTACTTGACAGGTCTGAAATTTGTTATTGATCAGGAGAGTCAACAGAGCTAAAAGAGCAGATATGTTTTTCTGGCAGACCTATATATTTTTTGACCTTCACATCTGTGAGATATTGTGAGACTCCACAGCTTTGGATACCATGAGGCAAGGAGTCACTTTCACGACTAAGTACAATCATCACACAGTGAGTTTGAGGGCAACACCAGTAAGACAGCAGAAAAAAGACTGCCAACATTTTACTTTAGAAGATGCAGGCATGATAACTGCCATTGTTTGAGACTACAAAATTTGGCACAGACAACAGAGATCTATATTGTCTAGAAACAAGCAAGCACGCCACAAGGGCACAAGTAAAATTAATCTTATTTCCTACCAGCCTGATAGACAAAAGTAGTCAAGGCACAGGCTGAGCAAAATACAGTAGCACTGACTCAGAGGAAGGACTGGAGGTACTGTATGAAAGTAAAGCAAACCTCTGAGAAAATGAATGCAGCTATGGAACTGAAGCACCCATTAGAAGGATGGTTTCTAATTAATGTCACTTGCAAGTTAATTCATTGGGGAAAATGGGTGGCACAGAAAAGCATTGTCAAGTACACTCAGATTGCAGTTTGAATATCTAATGGCAATGTGAATAGAAGTCTGTGGTCAGTGCCCTACAATTATGTTGACTTTTTCCAGAAAAGCTAGGAAAAGAAGCATTTTCCAAGGCAGCCTCTGTGAACTGCACATACAATATGTACTGCTCCAAGTCATCATTCATAAAAGGAAAAGTTGACAAACTATGGGAAAGTCACCAAAGGTGTTGCTGCTTCTGACACTGAGTAATAGGCTGCAAAGTAAAATACGCTCATTCCTTACTGCCTCCTTCCCCAAAACACACTTGATCTCATTCTCTGTGAGGAAAAGGCCCCTAGTCCAACATCTGGTTAGAGCTTCTCCTTTGGAAATAGCTGCCATTGTTAAATAGTCAGGTTTTTTCATAGCCTTCGAGAGCAGATCTAATAAAGAAGGGTGGTACCTAAAGGAAGACTTTAGCACCAGTCCAAACTCTAATGCATTCACCACTAAATCCTGAGGACCTCAATCTCTTTTATGCCTTCCTTTTTATTTATTTTTTTTTTTTTTTTTTCCAAATGATGTTGCACCTTTGTCCATCAGGCTCAGTCCTGACAGGACTGAGCACATTCCCTCACCTGAGGGGGACCTTCTGCTGACACCTCCAAAGAGCACCAGTGTCATAGGGATCCTTACAGTGCACACCTAGTACATTTTCAGGACCACATTCCCTGCAAAACACAACCAACAACATTTTTTTTTTTTTTTTTTTTTTCAAAAACAGAGGAGGTTGAAAGTGGCTGAGACTATTTCCTATGTAAGGGTTGAGTGGCTGGAAGTCCATGGCAGGGTTTCAGTTTCCTTCTTGACCTGCCTTCCAGAGAATGCTATAAGCTCAGAATAACATTAAAGAGTATAGTTAAAGTGATCAAAAACATCTGAAAAGTTCTGACCTTCAGTTGCTGTTTTGCACCTACAGCTGGAGAAAAATAAGTTCTTGGCCAACCAAAACATTCTTCTGTTTTGTCTTCTGTTAGACACAGTTCTGTTCCTTTACCTATCTCCAGGGTCGCAATTCTCCTTATCTTCTAGCTTGAAGACTGAAGCCTTATTTACTTAACGAAGCAGAAAGTTCAAAGCTTCACAGCTTGCAGAAATTATGCTAAGCAAACTTACTTATGCTAAGTGAATTCTATATAAGCAGTTTCTAACCAAGTCCTATAAGAAGCAGTATACCAAATAACTCCATCAGCTAAGGCAGTCTATTCCCTAACACCATGTTAAAATTTGTTCACCTCAGCAGTAAATTTCCCAAGTATCTTGGATGAATCTTAACAACCTCTTCCAAGAGCTGCAGAGAGGTGATCTGCTCTGTCATCAAGGTCTCAGAGAGCAGCACCGCACTCCTGGTGAAATACTACATGGCAACCTGCTTTCAGGGGAACAGGGGCCTACTGAAGAAAAACCACTATTGCATGTTAACTTCTCCAAAAATAACAAAACAAATAAAACCAAATCAGTGTGAGGAAAAGCTTTCCCTAGCCTTTTTTTTTCTTTTTTATGCCTACGAGCTCTGTCATTTTCCTCATGCTCTGGTTGTCAGGAGGAGAGATGAAGGAGAGGGGGTGTAAGTCAGTGTGGATTCATGCCTCACTCCATGGACAGTAGCACGGCACAGCCCCTCTGTCAGACCTGACTGGTCTGGGACAAGCTGGGCTTAATGGTATTTCGTACCAGTTTGTACCAGTACAGCATGTCTTAATCCTCTGCTGCGAGGAAAAAATAAGTAAGTTTTCAAAATTGTATTATTTTGTTTGTGAATGATTAGCTACTGGTACAAATCAGACTCTCCTCAAGACAGCATGTGTCAAGTGAATAAAATGATTTTGTTTTATTTTGTTTTTTCTTCTGGGCTGCATAATTTTTGATCTATACAGCTTAATGCAATAGATCAATTTGACAAGATGCATATGACCCAACTAGTAGCTAGCAAGTGGCTGGCACATTTTTCCAAAAGATGCATCACAGGTGTCTGTCCTTAGAGTCAAGTGGGTGAGTGCTGGGATTAGCTGGAGCAAATTAGCCTCTCAGCCCAGAAAACAGTGAGCTCTCAAAGATTTATCCCTAGATCTACTGTTGAATTTAGAGTTAGGTCCATTACGGAATAAGGAGAGAAGTGTTACTGCCAGTGAGTTTCTGGGTTCTCTTTATTTGAGCTCCAACTAATGACTCACTGTCCTGGTTTTGTTAAAAACAAGTTTCTCTTTTAGTGAATTTGCCTGTCAGCTAAAGCCTTCATATTAGCTGCATTTTCCTGGAGAACCAGACACATGTTTTGGTAAACATAGCAATGGAATGCGAAGTTATTGATAAGCATGGATGCACCTCTCGCAAGAGGAGCAACAAGAAACAGATGACCAAGAAACTGACCAACTGAGTATAACATCCCATTCACGTGAATACTTCATATAAAAGTGGGAGATCACGAGGATCTTGTCCCTTTTGCTTATGGCTGACATTAGGAGAGGACCTTGCTAGTTGTCCCTGCGAACTAAGGCCTAGTGAGAGACTGAATCCAGCTCTGGTTGGCTGCAGAGTCCAATCCAGGATTTCAGGTGTGGGCTCTGCAGTTGCTGAGACTTTCAAGATTGGTTTTGTATCTTTTGTATTATTTTCTCTATTTCTATTAGTAGCATTAGTAAAACATTTTTAATTTTTCCAACTCTCTTCTCTCTGTCCTTCTTTCCCTCCCGATCGCCTGTTCTTAGTGGGAAGGGGAGAGAGGGAGGGGCTGAAGGGGGAAGTGGGGGGAGAGGGGGTTAACAATACATCTGCCATGGTTTTATTGTCACCCCGCAATCAAAACCCTCGACACTCACCTTGAGTATTTTTCAAAGGATGGGTCAGTCTTCAGCCTTGTGTGACTTAGTTCAAGGCAGAATTTGAGCCTAGAAGGAACAGAAATAGAGCAGGATTTCTGACTCTCATAACCAATTAACTGTGTTCCAGAACCGATAAAAAGAGGTTAAAAGTTCTTAAGAAACCAAAGCAGAAATTAAACTGAGGTGTAATATACATGTCAAAAAGAAAACTCCCTAAATACTTCTTAATTCTGGAGTTGGTTTTTTTTTTCCCAGGAACACCATCCTCAGAAATAGTGCTGTGACTACTATACTTCTTGGTTTGCAATAATGAGTTTTCTTCAAATTGCTATTTTATTGTTTGGCTTATTTGTGGATTTTTGGAGAATACAGGTACCCACATACCTACAGCTCTAGAGAAAGTATGTTAGCTCTGTAGAGACTGAGATTTCAAAACCATTTCTTCTCTATGATTCCTATAAGCTAGCTCCACATGATTTTCCCTTAACGTATTTTCTGGTTTGGATCCTTCTTTCAGGCACCGTTTTCTTCTTGCAGCTTTTGTTTGGATTGTAACTGTGTGCAGCTGCAACATATAATGCCCAGTTCTAAGTGTTATTTACTGAGTCTCATACTTGAATTAAATCTTGTTCTAAGCCATGGCCTTGCCTTTACTTAACAAGTGTGTATGCATCCTCCCACATCCACATGTATATTAGCCTCTTAGATTATATTTCTTTTAAATTTTAAAAGCTGTGATCACAGAATCATAGAATGATTTTGGCTGGAAAAGACCCTTAAGAAAATTGAGTCCGACCATTAACCTAACACTGTCAAGTCCACCTCTAAACCATGTGTCATTTGTCCGTCTCAACTGCGACAATCATATCCCTAAGAACTTAATCTACACATCTTTTAAACACCTCCAGGGATGGTGACAACCATTTCCCTAGGCAGCCTGTTCCAAATCCTGACAACCCTTTCTGTGAAGAAATTTTTCCTAATATCCAATCTAAACCTCCCCTGGCACAACTTGAGGCCATTTCTTCTCATCCTATGACTTGCTACTTGGGAGAAGAGACCAACACCCTCCATGCTACAGCCTCAGGTAGTTGTAGACAGCAATAAGGTCTGCCCTCAGCCTCCTCCTCTTCAGGCTAAACAACCTCAGTTCCCTCAACCAGTCCTCATAAGACTTGTGCTCCAGGCCCCTCACCAGCTTTGTTGCCCTTCTTTGGACATGCTCTAGTACCTCAATGTCCTTCTTGTAGTGAGGGACCCAAAACTGAACATAGTATGCAAGGTACAGGCTCACCAGTGCTGAGAAAGGGGGTTGATAACTTCCCTAGTGGCCACACTATTCCTGATACAAGCCAGGATGCTGTTGGCCACCTGGGCACACTGCTGGCTCATATTCAGCCAGCTGTCGACCAACACCTCCAGGTCCTTTTCTGCCAGGCAGCTTTCCAGCCACTCTTCCCCAAGCCTGTAGTGTTGCATGGGGTTGTTGTGACTCAAGTGCAGGACTGGGCACTTGACCTTGTTGAACCTCATACTATGGGCCTCAGCCTATTGATCCAGCTGGTCCAGATCCCTCTGTAGCACCTTCCTATCCTCAAGTACATCAACACTCCCACTCAATTTGGTGTCATCTGCAAACCTGCTGAGGGTGCTGAGGGTGCTGAGGGTGCACTCCTCATCCAGATCATTGATAAAGATATTAAACAGAACCGTCCACAATACTGAGCCCTGGGGAACAGCCGGCTGCCAACTGGATTTGACTCATTCACCACAACTCTTTGGGCGCAACCATGTATCCACTTCTTTACCCAATGAAAAGTATGTTTGTCCAGGGCATGAGCTGTCAGTTTCTCCAGGAGAATGCTGTGTGATACAGTGTCAAACACCTTACTAATGTCTGGGTATATAACATCCACAGCTTTTCCCTCATCCACTAAGCTGGTCACCTTGTCAGAGAAGATCAGGTTGGTCAATCAGGACCTGCCTTTCATAAACCCATGCTGACTGGGCCTGATCATATGGTTCTCTTGTATGTGCTGTGTGATGTTACTCAGGATGATCTGCTCCATGACCTTGCCCAGCACCGAGGTTAGACTGACAGGTCTGTAGTTCCCCAGATCCTCCTTCTGGCCTTTCTTGTAGATGGGCATCACATATTCTAACATCTAGTCAATTGGGACCTCCCTGGTTAACCAGGACTGCTGATAAATAACTGAAAGTGGCTTGGTGAGCACCTCCACCAGCTCCCTCTGAAACCTTGGGTGGATCCCATCTGGCCCCATAGACTTGTGCATGTCTAAGTGATGTAGCAGGTTGCTAACCATTTCCCTTTGGATTATCGGGGCTTCATTCTGATCCCTGTCCCTGTTGTCCAGCTCAGGGGGCTGGGTACCTGGAGCACAACTGGTCTTACTATTTAAAACTGAGGTGAAGAAGGCAGGCATTGATTACCTCAGCCCGTCCCTCATCCTCTGTCACTATATTTCCCCCTGTAACCACCAGAGGGTGGAGATTCTCCTTAGCCCTCCTTTTGTTGCTCAGGAATTTATAGAAACATTTTTTGTTCCCTTTTACAGCAGTACCCAGGCCTAGCTCTAGTTGGACTTTGGCCCTTCTAAGTTTCTCTCTACATAACTTCACGACATCCTTGTAGTCCTCCTGAGTTGCCTGCCCCTTCTTTCAAAGCTCATAAATTCTCCTTTTATTCCTGAGTTCCAGCCAAAGCTCTCTGTTCAGCCAGGCCAGTCTTCTTCCCCACCAGCTAGTCTTTTGGCATACAGGGACAGCCTGCACCTGCATCTTTAAGACTTCTTTCTTGAAGAGCAACCACCCTTCCTGGATTCCTTTGCCCTTCAGGACTGCCGCCCAAGGGACTCTGCCAACCAGCCTCCTAAACAGGCCAAATTCTGCCCTTTGGAAGTCCAAAGTAGCAGTTCTGCTGACCGCCCTCCTTACTTCTCCCAAGAATAGAAAACTCAATCATTTCATGATCACTATGCCCAAGACGGTCTCCGACCATCACATCACTCACAAGTCCTTCTCTGTTCGCAAACAACAGATCCAGTGGGGCGCCTTCCCTAGTTGGATCACTGACCAGCTGTGTTAGGAAGTTGTCTTTCACACACTCCAGGAGTCTCCTAGACTGTTTCTGCTGTGTGTACCAGCAGACATCTGGTAATTTGAAGTCCCCCATGAGAACAAGGGCTAGTGATCTGTAACAGATTCTCACCAGGACATCTTCCTTGTTGGCCTTCCCTCTTATTCTTACTCATAAACACTCAACCCTATCATCACCATCATTAAGCTCTAGACCAGGGGTGTCAAATTCATTTTCACCGGGGGCCACATCAGCTTTGTGGTTGCCTTCAAAGGGCCAAATGTAATTTTAAGACTGTATAAACGTAAGTACTTCTAACATACAGGGCTACCCTACCTCCTTTCCTTCCTTGCCTATCCCTTCTGAAGAGTTTATAGCTATCTAATGCAGCACTCCGGTTGTGTGAGTCATCCCACCATGTTTCCCTGATGGCAACTATATAATAGTTTTTTTGCTGCACATTGGCTTCCAGCTCCTCCTGTTTGTTGCCCACGCTGCATGCGTGGCTATTGATCCCACCACCTTTTTGGAGGGAGAAGCCCTAATTCCTTTGTGACCATTCTCAGGCGCTTCTGTGGTTTCTAACACATCAATAACCCTTTTGTCTCTTCAACCGCACAGTTCTCCATCCTCTACCTCCACTGAGATGGCAGACAAAAGGACCTTGCTAGCACCCCATCCCACAAACATTGGTGTGCCGCCCCCGGGTTTATCTCTGGTGAGCCTGGTTTTCTCCCTTTCTCCCTTCAAATCTAGTTTAAAGCTCTTTCAATGAGCCCAGCCAACTCCTGTCCAAGGATACGTTTCCCCCTTTGAGACAGGTGTGCCCTGTTTGTTGCCAGGAGGCCTGGTGTCATGTCAACCAACCCATGACTAAAAACCCAAAATTCTGCTGGTGACACCAGCCCTGCAGCCAGGTATTGATCTGCTGGGTCATCTTGTATCTTCCCTCATTGTTTCTTGCAACTGGTGGGACAGAGAAGAACACTACTTGTGCTCCTGTTCCCTTAACCAGTTGTCCCAAGTCCCTTAAGTACCTCTTGATTTTCCTCAGATTTCCCATAGCAACCTCATCACTGCCTACCTGAAAAATCAATAACGGTTAATAATCTGAGTGCTGTATCAGGCCAGGAAGTTTTCTCTTCGTGTCTTTACCCCAGGCCCCAGGGAAGCAGCAGACTTCCCGAAGAAGTGGGTCCAGTCTGCATATTGGGCCTTCTGTTCCTTTCAGAAGGGAGTCTCATATGACAACGACTTGTCTTTCTTTATACAACAGAAGCAGTTTTTATGGAGGGCGCAGACCAACTTAATCTCTGTGGCACCTCCAACTTAGTTGAACCATCGTCCTCAATATTGTTGTTTGTTTCCACTTACAGGGCCTCATACCTGTTGTGTAAGGGAACCTGGGAAGGTGGGGTAGTCACAGCAGAGACCCTCCTTCTGCGCTTGGCAGGAACACGTTGACATTGCCTTCTGTGACTTGAGTCAGCACATTCCGCTGTGGAGAGGATAGGTAGTCCTCTGTATCATGTGCTCTACCTACCTGCTGGGCCTGCCTCAGGAAAGATAGGGTGCAACTCCAGTAGTATATCTCCCTCTTGCACTCCCTGATACTCCTCAACCTACTCATCTCCTTCTGGAGCTCTGTTACTAAGCAGAGGAGTTCCTCTACCTGGGCATACCTCCCACAGCTGTGTTCACTGCTGCCATCCTGTATTGGTATAAGAGCAGGACACACCCTGCAGCCTGACACCTGAGTGGTAGCGTTTTCCCACCGGATCTTGGTCTGGGCAGATGCATCACTTGTGGTTGGTGCCAACCCTACAGAGGCCATGGCTTTCTGCCAGGTGGATACCATTACTCCCTGGTTGAGCTGGCATAGATTCTCCACCCTTTTTGTGTGCCTTTCAGCATGAATTGGTTTAAGAAAAATTCTATTCTAATAATACCAATGAGAGGCAAATGGTGAGGAGTTGTTATTCCTTTTTATTTCTTAACTGCCAGCAGCATACTTTGAAGTTGAAGATCTTGCTTGAGTATACCCAGGCACTAAGCTTATGGTCTAAGGCACTGATTCTGCATTGTGCTATTGAATGGAGAGAACCACAGCCAAGTCACAGAACCACAGAATAACAGAATGTTAGGGATTGGAAGGGACCTCAAGAGATCATCTAGTCCAATCCCTCTGCCGGAGCAGGAACACTTAGATGAGGCTACACAGGAATGTGTCTAGGCGGGTCTTGAATGTCTCCAGAGTAGGAGTGTGGCAGAAGGCAAAGCCCCCTCTCTCCTCCTCCTTCCTTCGATATGGAAGGAGTAGACACATCTCCCTCTCTTTTTGCTGCCTGAAGCTAACAGATTATTTTGTTTGGCCCCAGAGCACCCTGGCCAGGGTCGTTAAGAGAAGGGAGCACCGAGGCGCCAGGGAACCGCTGGGCATCCACGGGCAGTGTGGAGGATGTTTGGAAGTTTCAGGGGCAACCCACAGCCAGTGTGGGGGTGCAGAGAAGCTTCTGGAATGCCTACAGTCAGATCTGATCAGGCTATAAAAAACAGGATTCTCGTGGAGGCTCCGCCCCCTTGTGCGCGACCTCTTGGAGTTAGGAGCTTAGCCACTGCCGCCAGGAGCCACTGCCCCCCACCCCGCACCCAGACGGAGATTCCGCTTGCCTTGCCGCCATGTCTGTGAGTAAAATTAACCCTCACAGGATTGCGAGTGTATCTACTTTCCGTGCACATTTGCACGTGTATTTATACTTTCCGTGCACATTTGCATGCGTACTTTCTGTACTCAATACAAGCACATGTATAAATTATTTCCTCACATAATCGCGAGTGTATTTTCCTCCTGTGCTTCCACATAAGCATGTGTAATATTCTGTGCATATTTGCATGTGTATTTCTCCTCGCAGGATTGCGAGTGTATTATAAATTTACCCTCACAGGATTGCGAGTGTACACTTTCCATACTCAATACAAGTACGTGTATCCCTTTAAAATAATCCCACACCGTGTTTAGGCAAGTGTGTACTCTTCCCGGACTCAGAGACGGCTCCGGTATTGTTTTGGGTGAAGCCACGTGCATACACACTGTGGACCTCCTGTTGTATTAGTTGCTGTCCCTTAATAATTTACCTCAACTGATATCCGAACCTGTATTCAAGTCACTTTTGGAGTGCTAAAATCCTATTTCTCACTGTTTTAATAAAAGTTGTTTTGGACCCTGTTGTCCCTTAAACTAACCTCGGGGTGCCTCTGTGACAAGGAGACTCCACAACCTCCCTGGGCAGCCTGTTCCAGTGTTCTGTCACCCTCACTGTGAAGAAGTTTCTTCTCGAATTTAAGTGGAACCTCTTGTGTTACAGTTTGAACCCATTACCCCTTGACCTATCATTGGTTGTCACCGAGAAGAGCCTGACTCCATCCTCGTGACACTAACCCTTTATATATCTGTAAATATTAATGAGGTCACCCCTCAGTCTCCTCTTCTCCAAGCTAAAGAGACCCAGCTCCCTCAGCCTTTCCTCATAAGGAAGATGCTCCACTCCCTTAATCATCTTTGTTGCCCTGCGCTGGACTCTCTCCAGCAGTTCCCTGTCCTTCTTGAACTGAAGGGCCCAGAACTGGACACAATATTCCAGGTGTGGTCTCACCAGGGCAGAGTAGAGGGGAAGGAGAACCTCTCTCGACCGACTAACCACCCCCCTTCTATTACACTCCAGGATGTCACTGACCTTCTTGGCCACAAGGGCACAGTGCTGGCTCATGGTCATCCTGTTGTCCACCAGGACCCCCAGGGCCCTTTCCCCTATGCTGCTCTCTAAAATGTCATTCCCCAATTTATAATGGAAGCTGGGGTTGTTCCTACCCAGATGCAATACTCTACACTTGCCCTAGTTATATTTCATTAAATTTTTCCCCGCCCAACTCTCCAGCCTGTACAGGTCTCGCTGGATGGCTGCACAGCCTTCTGGCATGTCAGCCACTCCTCCCAGCTTAGTGTCATCACCAAACTTGCTGATAGTACACTCTATTCCCTCATCCAAATCATTGATGAATATATTGAATAATACCAACCCCAGTACTGACCCTTGAGGCACTCCACAAGATACAGGCCTCCAACTAGACTCCGCCTTACTGACCACGACTCTCTAGCTTCTTCCCTTCATCCAGTTCGCAGTCCACCTCACTACTCGATCATCCAGACCGCACTCCCTCAGTTTAGCTGTGAGGATGCTGTGGGAGACTGTGTCAAAGGCTTTACTGAAGTCAAGGTAGACCACATCCACTGCTCTGCCATCATCCATCCACCTCGTTATGTCCTCATAAAAGTCTATGAGGTTGGTCAAGCATGACTTCCCCTTGGTGAAGCCATGCTGATTGCCCCTAATGACCCTCTTATCTTTGATATGCCTTGAGATGGCACCAAGGATAAGTCATTCCATCACTTTCCCAGGGATGGAGGTGAGGCTGACCTGTCTATAGTTACCCGGGTCCTCCTTCTTGCCCTTTTTGAAGACTGGAGTGACATTTGCTTTCCTCCAGTCCTCAGGCACCTCTCCCGTTTCCCAAGACATGGCAAAGATGATGGAGAGTGGTCCAGCAATGACCTCAGCCAGCTCCCTCAGCATCCACAGGTGCATCCCATCTGGACCCATGGATTTATGGATGTCCAGATTGCCTAATTGCTCCCTAACCCAGTCTTCATCAACCGAGGCAAACTCCTCCATTTTCCTGCCTTCCTCTGGGGTTTCAGGGGTACGGGGCTCCTCAAGACAGCCTCCGGCAGAGTAAACAGAGACAAAGAAGGTGTTGAGTAACTCTGTATATAGTAAGAAATCTAAACATGAGCTTCTTCAGCATTCTGTTGGTCTCTTATCAGCACCGAGTACAGCATCCTAGGAAAACATATAGGCTAAAACTCAGAAAAGTACAGCCACCTAGAAGAACTTAGCTGAAAGAAAAATCACTAAAAGAGAACCGGTCTTGTTTTTAACAAAACCAGGACATTCCACCCTTTATTCCATACCATTTGAGTCATACCCAAATCACTACTGCTTTCTGCCTGTCTTCAAATATATATACACACACATAAATATGTATATCACTAGTTCATGACTGCAACTCTCTGTCACAGCAGTCTCTCTCTAGGCAGGAGAGATGATGTGCAATCTGGTGCAGTTTCTGTCCAGGAATTGTAAATCAGAGTTGTCAGTCTCAGGCAAGTTACTGGACACCACTCAATGAGGTTATCTCAGGGTTCATCACCACCACTGCATCAACCCGAAAGACACTTATGGAACACTGTTAGTGTCATGCAGCAATTTTCCTCATACAGTTTGAAAATGAGTATTCTCACCCAGAATCAAATCTTCTTGAGGTAAACATTGGACTTCACCATCCTTCAGCATCACCCACCAAGTACATCCAGGCCCTTGAGCGAAAACAATCCCACAAATGGGTTTGCCTTTGCCCAGAACAGGAATAACCCAGACAGCTTTTCCTAACATGTTCCTTCCATGCACCACAGGGACTTGATCCCCTTCTACTGTATGTAAAAGGTCTCACTGAACAGGGCCAGCTCGACTGATCCCCTGATGTTAACTAACCAGGTGGCTTGTGCCAAATTCTTCTCCCAATTTTTAAAGTTTCCACCTCCCATTGCCTTCAGAGTAGTTTTTAACAAACCATTATATTGCTCAATCTTCCCAGAGGCTGGTGCATGATAGGGCATATAATATATCCATTCAAAACCATGTTCTTTGGCCCACTTGGTTATGAGACTATTTTTAAAATGAGTCCCATTGTCTGACTCAATTCTTTCTAGAGTACCATGTCACCACAGGACTTGTTTTTCAAGGTCCAGAATAGTGTTACGGGCAGTGGCATGAGACATAGGATATGTTTCCAGCCATCCCGTGGTTGCTTCCACCATTGTAAGCACATAGTGCTTGCCTTGGTGTGTTCTGAGGAGTATGATATAGTCAATCTGCCAAGCCTCCCCATATTTATATTTCAACCACTGCCCCACATACCACACAGGCCTTAACCTTTTGGCCTGCTTGATTGCAGCACATGCCTCACAATCATGGATAACCTGTGAAATAATGTCCTTGGTTAAGTCCACCCCTTGGTCCTGAGCCCATTTATATGTTGCATCCCTTCCTTCATGCCCTGAAGCATCATGAGCCCACCGAGCTAGAAAAAGTTCACCTTTATGTTGCCAGTCCAAATTCACCTCAGCTACTTCAATCTTAGCAGCTTGATCTGCTTGCTGGTTGTTTTGATGTTCCTCAGTGGCTCGACTTTTAGGCACATGGGCATCCACATGCCATACTTTTACAGTCAGGTTCTCTAGTCGAGCAGCAATGTCCTGCCACAATGGGGCATCCCAAATAGGCTTGCCTCTGTGCTGCCAGTTATTTTGCTTCTACTGCTTTAACCACCCCCATAAGGCATTTGCCACCATCTGAGTCAGTACAGAAATAAAGTACTGGCCACTTTTCTCTTTTAGCAATGTCCAATGCCAACTGTATGGCTTTTACCTCTGCAAAATGGCCCTCTCACAACAGAACGTGGGAAAACTTATCAGTCTTTTTTAGCTACCATAGTAATAAATCTAAACATGAGCTTCTCTAGCATTCCGTTAGTCTCTTATCAGCACCGAGTACAGCATCCTAGTAAAAATATGCAGGCTAAAACTCAGAAAAGTACAGCCACCTAGAAGAACTTAGCTGAAAGAAAAATCACTTAAAGAGAACCGGTCTTGTTTTTAACAAAACCAGGACACCCACCATGTCTCCGTAATTGCCACCAGGTCATAATCTCCTGCCCGAACATAGGTTTCTAACTCCTCCTGCTTATTCCTCATGCTGCAGGCATTGGTGTGCAGGCATTTCAGAGAGTGAGCTGAGCACACCAATTTCACCCTAGGGGTATGGGAGACCTCCTAGCCTTCATCAACTCTAGAGTGCTGCCCCACTGATGCAAGCCCAGCTACAACCCCATCCCCCTTCAAGTCTAGTTTAAAGCTCTCCAAATGAGCCCTGCTAATTCCTGTCCCAGCATCCTTTTGCCCCTGTGAGATAAACCTTTCCTGCGTATCACTGTCTGGACTGGTGTCTTGGAACTTAAGTAGGTACACTAGTCTGCTAGCCCTAAGCTATTTTTGTAATAATTTATCACAAGAATTGGTACAAAACATGACTGCACGCACTGGGAAAACCAAAGAAGAATGAACTGGAGACGTATTATTAATCTTTATTTCTTTTTACCAATGATTTATTTAATATCACTTCAGAAAAAGTGACTCTTAAGGACGACACAAGATTGTGATTATCTAACCTCTAGTAGATTTTCTCTTTCCTTCTGTTTTCATTTCAGATCTTTTCTCAGGACTATTTGGTATAAATCATGAGTTAGTGCTCTGAAGTTCATATATATATTTAGGAAGTCTTCAGAGAACTTCTTTTACTCCAGTTTTACTGTTGTGATGAATTTAGTTATGTTGGTGTTAGACCTGAGTGCATCTTTGTTATACACCAGGTGTAGATATTGATGCATAACACTGTATTTAGAAGAACAGACACAATCTATTTACTTCAGGTTTCCTGAAATCACCAGAAAAAATAAAAATGATCATGATCTGGAATAAGCCTTCATTACCTGTTGCACTTTTCATTTGTCTTGGGTGACTAGCCACATCTGAAGTCAGTTTGGCATTAACTTCCTGCTACTTAGTTCATTTAAAAGAAAACAAAGCTGTTTGGAATAATCTACAAGGATCCAAAAGTGAGGCAGGTATAAGAGATATGTCACCATGAATTCCAGTCATTCCACTGAATAGATGTCTGAATTTGGCCTCATGCATGTCAATGCTGGTAATAATCTGGAAAAAATTTCCTTCCTGTTTTGGGAGGAGAGAGATCTGTTCCCTGAGTTTCCATGTGTCCCGTCCCAACAGATGGGATGAGGGATGAGTTAACTCTAGACGCAACACGTGCCCTGACTCAACAGATGAGACCAGGTGTGAGTTAACTCTGGGTTAATTCTGCACGGTTATGTGAAGTGAATGACAGACAATCACCTCCGGGGTCCAATTCAATTGTGATTTTTACTAAAAGAACTTGTTGGAATATTGGTTACAGCGAATGGTGACTTGGCAAAAGTATAACAGAACTTATCAACACATTAACAGCAAAAATCCTACTACGAGCGATATATTGGCAATCATCAGTAGCTATAATATGAAATTTAACCAGAAATCAACAGCAGAGCTTAATGATGGTGTTATTCTTATATGTTCAAAAGGGAAAGGGAGAAAGAGAGTGGTAGAGAGGGAAGGAAAACTAAGGTATAAGGGAGAGAGAAAGAGAGTACTGAAGGAGAGACAAAGAAATGGAGGTATAGAAAAAAGGAGAGAAGAAAAGAGCAGAGAGAAAGGAAGAAAGAAAAGAGTGAGGGATCCAGTCTCTTACGGCCCCAAAGTGTGGATGACAGGACTTGTACGATGATGTGTAGCCTCGGTGTTCCATGGCAAGGATGCTGGGGTCAAGAGCACAGTGTCCTCCGATGTCTGTTTCAGAGTGAGAGTCCTCAGGGTGCTGGTATTCTCTTGGTGAGGGCGTTAGGCTGGTATTTCCTTCGGTGAGACTGGTAGGCCCCTCCAGTGAGGATGAGCTGGTATTCCCCTCAGATGAGACTGGACAGGCCCTTAGATGAGAGTGGTATTCCCTAAACCATGCTGGTTTAGGTGAGCTTTTTATAGCTCCCAGAGTAAAGGAAAGTCTGGGGGGGGGAAAGGGGGGGGGAAGTGGTGATTGCGAAAGAGGGACAAGTCTGGACAAGTCCTGGGCCACGTTGAGAGTCTCCACCTTGCCCCTTTTGTGTCATGCAGAAATCGAGGGGGAAGTGGTGACTGCAAAAGATGAACAAGTTTCGACAAGCCCTGGGCCATGTTAAAAGGGTCTCAACTTTTCCCCTTTGTTTGCCGAGCTGGGCATATCAGGAGATGGGGCTATGTGCCCTCCAGTACATCCTCCATCTCCGGTCAGTCAGACGGCCTGATCTGTGGCTCGTTAGCTCGTCTTTGATGTGTAGATTGTAGTTCCCCCTGCTCTGAATGTGTCTTCTCCTGGCTGAACTAGTTTCCTCACAATGTTTTCAGCCATGATCCTTATCAATACTCAAAACCATGATGGAAGAATGGGGAGAAAAAAGTGAAAATATGAATCTACCTGATGCACTATGACCTCTAGGATTCCTGTGTGTGAAGTGTATGTGGCTGTTTGACCAATGTCTTTAACATTCCCCTTGGCATTTGTCTATTACAAAACAGATAGTGCAATAGTTATTTTTTGAAGGGCTAGAAGAGCATGATCACATTTGGGATTAATTTTTAGGTCCCTAAACCAATAGATCACTCAGTTTTAAGTGGGCCTTCCAATATAAATGCATTGCAGAATTACAGAGAAACAATACACAACTTTAAGGCAGAGTATAAGCAGTCTGAAACTATAATTCATAGGCACACAATTCTTTCTGTTCAACTGTTTGATTTACAGGCAAGTCTTTTCTGCAAGAGTTTATTTTCATTGAGCAACAGCAGTAAGTGAAATATGTAACTTCTTAAATGAGATTTTAAAAATCCATATATTTTCATTTTTTCGTAAATTATTTCCCTTTTCTCTTGACGGATACGGTATTCCTGAAGAGATGACCTCTTTCATTTTCATACTGTCCTTTGCCCCAAAGGATAGCTGAAGATTATATTAGACCAGCATACACACAGCATCATCCAAATAAAGCTAGCTATGGAGTTTTGGATGATCATTAAGCAATATAACACATGCTCTGAAGAATGATGGGAAACGGCATTAGGGCATTTGGTGATGATGCTAAGGTAAAAATTGTTTCTGCAGTCTTTGATATGATAGCAAAGCAGAGGCTTTATCCCAAAGAACCTCATATTTCAAAATGCCTAGTACTGAACTGCCTGGCTAATAATCGATCTGGATAATCTAAATACTTTATATATCAAATGTGTTATCTGTCGTCATGGAAAAAATCTAACGTCAAAAATTAATTACTTCCTGCAAAGACCTCAAATTCTTTTAACAAAGTAGTTGTAAGGGCAAAGAATTTTGAATGCTATCACATATTCAAGTCATGTCTCTGATATTATGTTTAAAAAGGTAACATTTCTCTCTTGTCTCTAGTATTTTGCTTGGCTTGTATGCTCTTCTCTCTTTCTTTTGTAAAGTACCCAGAAAAGGGAGATATTGAACACCTGTAGATAAAAATACAGTGTTAGTTTATATTTTCAGTTAAATTTTTGGCCCTCTAATTTTCATAATGTGTAAGAATTTGAAACATTGCACAAGGTAAGAAACATTTCACAATATGGATTTGCTGAAGCCAATGGAATTCCACAGGAGTTAAATCTGATCTGTGGGTGGCTGATAAAAATTAAACCAACTTCTTCACTCACCAGTTCAGAATCTGAGTTGAGGTAGAAACTTGACATATCAGATTAGTCCAACAAGGCTGACATCCTCGTGGTTGTCTGTTATAGACCGCCCAACCAGGACGATGAAGGAGATGAATTATTCTACAAGCAGCTGGCAGGTGTCTCAAAATTGACGGCCCTTGTTCTTGTGGGTGAATTTAACCTGCCAGATATCTGCTGGGAGCTCAATACTGCACAGAAGAGGCAGTCTAGGAAGTTCCTAGAGTGTATAGAGGACAACTTCCTTCATCAGCTGGTAAATGAGCCTACCAGGGGTAAGGCCCCCCTAGACCTACTGTTTACAAACAGAGAAGGGCTGGTGGGAGATGTAGTGGTTGGAAGCCGCCTGGGGCACAGCGACCATGAAATAATAGAATTTTCAATACTCAGAGATGCAAGGAGAGCCATTAATAAAACCTTTACACTGGACTTCCGGAGGGCAGACTTTTGCCTATTCAGAAGTCTAGTTCAGAGCATACCCTGGGAAACAATGCTTAAAAACAAGGGGGGCCAGGAGGGTTGGACATGCTTCAAGCAGGAGGTTTTGAGTGCACAGGAACAGGCTATACCAGTGTGCCGAAAAGCTAGCCGGCGAGGAAGACAACCGACTTGGCTAAACAGGGAGATTTTGAAGGAAATCAGAAATAAAAAGACTTTACCGACTGTGGAAAAAAGGGCTGGCTACTTATGAAGAATTTATGAAAATAGCTAAATCATGCAGAAAAAAAATCAGGGAAACAAAAGTGCAATTTGAAGTTAATTTGGCCAATTCTGTCAGGGATAATAAAAAGTCCTTCTTTAAATACGTTAATAACAAAAGGAGGGGCAAGGAAAACTTCCATTCTCTGTTGGACTTTGAGGGAAATACAGTTAACAAAGATGAGGAGAAAGCTGAGGTACTTAATACCTACTTTGCCTCAGTTTTTACCAGAAAGACAGGTGGCCCTCAGGACAACTGGCCTCTGGAGGTGGTTGACAGAGATAGGAAGCCAAATAGTCCCCTTGTATTCCAGGAGGAAATAGTTAGTGACTTACTGAGCCATCTGGATCCTCACAAGTCTATGGGACCAGATGGGATCCATCCTAGGGTGATGAGGGAGCTAGCAGAAGAGCTCACCAAGCCGCTCTCCATCATCTTCCAACAGTCCTGGCTCACTGGGGAGGTCCCATATGATTGGAAATTGGCGAATGTTACCCCAGTCCACAAAAAGGGCTGCAAAGCTGACCCTGGTAACTACAGGCCTGTCAGCCTGACCTCGGTGCCTGGCAGGGTTATGGAGCAGATCATCCTGAATGGAATCACACAGCACCTTCAGGATGGACAAGGGATCAGACCCAGCCAGCATGGGTTTAGGAGGGGCAGGTCCTGTCTGACCAACCTGATCTCCTTTTATGATCAGGTGACCCACCTGGTGGATGAGGGGAAAGCTGTAGATGTGGTCTATCTAGACTTCAGCAAGGCCTTTGACACTGTCTCCCATAATATACTCCTGCAAAAGCTGGTAGCCCATGCCTTGGACAAGTGTACTCTGTGCTGGGTTAAGAACTGGCTGGAGGGCTGGGCCCAGAGAGTGCTGGTGAATGGGGCTGCATTTAGCTGGCGGCCAGTCACTAGTGGTGTCCCCCAGGGGTTAATGTTGGGTCCAGTCCTGTTTAACATGTTTATTGACGATTTAGATGAGGGGATTGAGACCATCATCAGCAAATTTGCTGATGACACCAAGTTGGGAGGGAGTGTCGACCTGCTGGAAGGCAGGAGGGCTCTGCAGAGGGATCTGGATAGATTGGAAAAATGGGCCGATTCCAGTGGGATGAAGTTCAGCAAGGCCAAGTGCCAGGTCCTGCACTTTGGCCACAACAACCCCCTGCAGCACTACAGGCTGGGCACAGAGTGGCTGGAGAGCAGTCAGGCAGAAAGGGACCTGGGGAGTGCTAATTGACAGAAAGCTCAACATGAGCCAACAGTGTGCCCAGGTGGCCAAGAAGGCCAATGGTATCCTGTCCTGTATCAAAAGCAGTGTGGTCAGCAGGACAAGGGAAGTGATCCTTCCCCTGTACTCTGCATTGGTGAGGCCACACCTGGAGTATTGTGTTCAGTTCTGGGCCCCTCAGTTCAGGAAAGACATTGAAGTGCTGGAGCGGGTCCAGAGAAGAGCAACACGACTGGTGAAGGGACTTGAGCACAAGACCTATGGGGAGAGGCTGAGGGAGCTGGGGTTGTTTAGTCTGGAGAAGAGGAGGCTTAGAGGTGACCTCATCACTCTCTATAACTACCTGAAGGGAAGTTATAGCCAGATGGGGATTGGTCTCTTCTCCCAGGCAGTTAGCAATAGGACAAGGGGGCATGGGCTTAAACTCTGCCAGGGGAAATTTAGGCTGGATATTAGAAAGAAATTCTTTACAGAGAGAGTGGTCAGGCATTGGAATGGCCTGCCCAGGGAGGTGGTGGACTCACCGTCCCTGGAGGATTTTAAACTGAGATTGGACATGGCACTTAGTGCCATGATCTAGTAAATGGACTGAAGTTGGACCAAGGGTTGGACTTGATGATCTCTGAGGTCTTTTCCAACCCAGTCAATTCTGTGATTCTGTGATTATACATTGCAGCTACTGTACCTATCAATTCCTTATTATCATTGTAGCTGTTTTGCTCAGCTTGAAAACTGAAGTTTTTACAGTGTTTCAGATCATATCTTTACGTACTTATGGAAGCACACACAGCACAATCATGATAGAATATCCTGCAAATGGCAATCTAGCTTAGTTTTAGATTCTGATTGTATTGCATGGTCAATTCTTTCAATATCAGTGAAATTATTCCAGGTTTTTTGCCTTAAGTCTTTTTCTTAATGCTTTAGATGTTTGATTCTGTAGAATGCTGGGCTTGTATTTAAACATCCTGATTAATTCTACACCTAAAGTTTAACGGTTTTGAGTAATAGGGTCAAAAGTGCGTACACTTTTATAAGCACTCCAAAGAGACAGTGGCACAAGATGTTCTTCACAGACAAATCCTATTGCAGGCAATTAGACACTAGGGGTAGATCTGCATTGACCCTAGCCGGGTGGTTGGCTGCAGCTTGCAGCGTGCCCTGTTCCCATACCTACCTCCTATGTAGGAGCCTTGCTGACAGCCTGCAGATGATCACCATCGTACAGTCAATATATAAAACTGAATTAGTATTCTTACTGGAAGTGTTCTATGCTTTTCACTCATGTGCTTTGCACATTTCCAGAAAAACACAGCTAGATCCTGACCGATAATGTCTTCCACTGAGGTTGATCAAATTGGAATTATTTCCACCAGCCTATATGCACTGTGCATATTCAGCTCTTCTCTGTGCTGGTTGCCAACTGGAATACTTTCTTTGTAAATAAGAAATGCATTTTTTCAAAAAATATTATATTCTGCTGAATTTTTTCCAAACCCTGGAAAAAGTTGTGTCATGAGTTCTGAAAGCCATTCACTTGATAAGTTTTAATTTTTAATATGAATCAATAGTTTTTGTGAGGGAGGTAGATTGTGTCTGTGCAGTTAAGAATGAGTTAAGTTTTGTATTTCAAATTTACATTAAGAGCCATGCTATATCCTGGCATCTAACTAGGAAATTCTGCTTACACCTAAGTAATATGGGCTTGCCCACACTGCAAGCAAATAATGAAAGCCTGTCTTCAATAAAGTGTCCAAATTCTGTATGCAAAACCAAGATGCTAAAGATTCTATGGCTTTGTTTCAACTAAAAGTTTCATTTTCTTTTATATATAACAGCACACATATCCACATGAGGGTACCAGCTGACATCTTATTCTCAGACCAATGTGTAATCTGTGAAATGAACATGTCAGTCAATGGTCACTCCATCCTTACACTTACAGAGCTAGAGTTAAGATTGAACTGTTAAATATGCCCAAATTTTGTTTTATTCTTTTTTGATTCTTAGGGCAGCAATATTTTGACTTTCCCAGCACTCTATATTGAACAGAAATCTTTTAAACACATAGAGATGTGGGGATGTTTAGTTTTTTAAATAAATAAAATTAAACTCTTTTTTTAATCTGACTGCATAACGGAATGTAAGATCTCATTAAAATCAGTAAACTTTATTATTTCTTAGCTTTGAAAGGAGAACAAAAATCCCAAGTTTTTAGCCTCATTTTTATTAAATCCACAGAAATATGCAGACAACACCCATTCCATTTGTAGAAGTTATAAAATCTTTTAAAAGAGCAAAGAGTATTTACTGTTGCTCTACTCTGGGTTAGACTGAGGATTCAGGACCAAGGCTGTCCACTTCCTTTCCCTGCTGAACACAAAGAACATTCATCAATGTAAATACAGTAAAAGAGCATTTGCATTTCCTCTCCCAGCTCCCAAAGTGCCAGGCAATCAAAACTGCAAAGGCATGACACTTTTTTCAGTTCACAAATGAAGTAAATTGGCTCAAATGGACCATTTCACAAACTGAATCCAAATGTGTTAACATGTAATTTGTGTGATACAAGCCATAAGGTCTCCTAAAAGGCTCCTATTTTTACAGTGCTGTATTTGGAGTAATGCTATTCAATAATTAAAATGAATGTTAACAGGAAAAAAAAAACAAACAAACAAACAACAAACAACAAACAACAAAACCGAACAAACAAACCAAAACAAACACAAACAATCTCTTTATTAAATGAATAATCCTTCCATCAGCAGAAGCACTAACATGTTTCCCATATATTAACTCAGATGACTTACGACATATCTCTACCATGGAGATCAAGTAGTGGTATAATCAGTAAAGATATTAGGGCATACTGCAGTTACGGCAATTTTTTCCAACTGCTGGGTAAAGCCACACATTTGACATTTGGTAGTATAAATGATATTTAACTAGAATTATGGTGTTACCTTTTTTTTTTTTTTTTTTTTTTAAATTCAGGGCACCTCTCAACTGTTTTTCCTTAGTACATTCCAGTCTCAAGGCAGTCCTCTGGCCTCCCCTTCCTTAGTCTGGACTTCTCCTGGCATTCTCAGTTCTTTATTTTTCAGCATTCATTACCAGAGTACTGCAACCTCTTTTTCCAGGCAGCAGCAGGACCTGGACATTATTGTTCCTGGCTGGTGTTTGCTCTGAGGGACAGACTGCAGTGGCCCTTTTTTCCCCACTCTTGCAATGAGTCTAGATACACTGCAGAATGCTTCAAGAGTAAAGATACTGCCCTTAGCAACTTGAGAGAAGCATACTCTTTCCTGATGCACAGCAACTTTATAGGGCTTTGGGAATTTTCAAACCAGGATCTTTTTTAGAGAGTTGATGTCCCTCAATCAATTTTTGCAGGACTGATACAAATGGAAATTAAATATTAATTAAAATTATCTTTGACTTTCAATTTTAGACTCGGGGTAAAACCACTACTTAAATTCAGTTTTTCCTGGCTGATCAGAATTTATAGTTAATCCTAATAGTCTTGTAACTTTCTCTTAAGCCTATATATCTAAACAGTGAGAAGGAAAAATAGTTGGAAAGTTTGAAGCATACCATGTCTGCTTAATACATGAAGTGTGGTATCTGCAGGCTTAAATTTCATGCAGTTTTATGTGCTTTCTGCAATGAGGACATTTACAGTCTCTTTTGAAGAATTTTCACTGACAAGTCTTGTAAAAATTCACAATACTCTTAGAATATTGCAGATAACTGGTTAGTCATAATCCCTTTTTTTATAAGGAACAGATACACTTCAGTCAACCCGATGTTAATTATTACTGACCTTGTATTTAAAAGGCTAACAAAAGCATTTGTTGCTGTAGTATGTACATGCATAGCATTTCTATTTCTGTAAGCACTTTCAGCTAGTGTAGCCAACTTTCTCATCAAATGTCATAAATGCTGAAAGCCCTCTAGCCGCAGCCAAAAGAAACTTTGCAAAGAAAGTGTCTCAGTTCACCATGCAGCTGCATGGACATTTATGCCAGCTCAGGAGAGAAGGTACAGGTGGGAACAAGAAGTGAGAAGGTGGGATCATTTGTTTCAGCAGCAGTGTGGGGTTTATGCAAAAATAAACTGTTCATAGGACTATTGACTAAGGGTTGCCAATATAACAATGACATGTAAATAGAAACTCACACTGATAAAGTCTTTGTTAGTCATTCATAAATTTAAGAACAAAAAAGTGAACCCAAATTTCAGAAGACCTTCAGATGCTTGATATCAGAATGTAACTGTTGTCTCAATACAAAATTTAAAAAATAAACAATTTGTGCATAAAGACGAGCATGCTGTTGTCAAGAAAATAAATGAAGGTGCAAGTTAATGAAATTGAGTGCATTCATCTGCTGTTCATGCACATCATCAGCTGGGGTCAGGGTGCTGGTACCCCCAGACACAGGCTTTGATTGTGGGCAGTCCTAGGGGTGGTTCCTTTGAAGTAAAAATGTCATATATACTTTGAGAATAAACAAGTGATTGGTTTATTAAATAAATACATTTAAAAAAAAAAACAACACAACAAAAAAAAACAACCCACAACATTGACTAGTTGAGCTAAAGAAATGATATTTGAAATTATGAGAAGAGATCTCTAGAATATCAAGTAACCTCCTACCATTAAGAGAGGGCCTATGGATCACTCAACTAATCTGAAATAAAGCTTTCACTGTAAAAGAAACTCTCCAAAGTAGAAACTGATATGGAATTTCCTTTGGGCTCAGTACTCAGATTTCAGATGTGGGAAATGAATGTGATCTACAACAACCCTAATAAGGGCTCGAATGCTGCACAGCCTCCTCCAGTGACCCCAAGGTAATAATTCTTCAGTGTGTCTGTTGCTACTGTTCCTTGAGTAAAAGCTTCTTGTGAAGAATTCTCAAGACTGAGGGAAAATAAAATGAGGGAATAAAATTGGATGGAGCAAATAGCCATATCTATCCCCACTTTGTATGTGTCTGAGTTGGGAGAAAGATAACAAGGTCTGAAGGAACCTCATGTACAAAGTTAGAAAATGAGTATGATGTCATGGTTGAGATGGAGAAACGACACAGACCAAGTTCTTCTTATGTACAAACAGCAGTCTCCATTTATTGCCACAAACGCTTTTTTATATAGTCTTTACCAGCTCGTGTGTCTTTTTGCTATTGGTTACAGGCTGCAATAGTAATATATCATTGGCTAATTTTGCTATCATCAATGTTACTCTTTAACTCCCTTCTTTCTCATGGGTACACCTTAATATCTTAAAGGTCAATCTCTGTTCCCATATCCTCTATCAGGGAATCCACGGACCCACCGTAGTACCCCACAGTATGAACTGGCATGACAAGAGCTGGGACATGGCAAGGGAAAAGCTTTCAAAGATAGTGTTCTTCTTTGACAACATTATGACCTTAGAGTAGGAAAGGAAAAAAAAGGGGAAGATGTGCAGTGAATCAGAGGAAAGGAGAAATGTATGTGAATGTAGGTAGCTGGTCATGTGTGTGGCAGAACAGGAATCTCATTCACACTGGAAAAATCATTGTAGGTGTCTGCATCTCAATCTGCTCAGACTAGTAGCTGAAGAGGGCAGCTTGGCACACAACCTGCACATGAACTCTTGCTGCTTTAGGTAAAATGATGATAGGGGGAGTTGCCAGACACTGTCACTGAGCATTCAATGAATAAACAAGAAGCAACTGCAAAAGTCTGTTCACAACTCGAGTTGCATAGCAACACTAAATTGTCAGATTGCTGTAATGACAGTGATACGGGGAATTAACAATTAACTAATTAACACTTAAAGAACTTTGTGGCAGAATGCAACCCCCCCTTCGCCTCTCTCCCCCTCTCTGCCCCCACTCTCCCCCTCCCTCCTTCAGTATGGAGGAGTGGGCACATCCCTCTCTCTCCTGGCTGCCGTGGGCCTAACAGCTTCTTTGTCTGGCCCCAGAGCACCCATACCAGAGTCGTTAGTGGCAAAAGCCGCTGGGCACCCACGCCCAGGGTGGGGGATGTTTTCGGGGGGCTTCGGGGAACAGGAGGAATGACTGCAGTCAGGTCAAGGTCACATAAAACAGGACTCTTGTCGAAAACTTCCCTTTGCCGTGGAGTTTTCTCGGAGCACGAGCTTAGCCACTGCTGCCAGGAGCCACAGCCCCCCCCCAGCTCCCCGCGATGGAGACTCCGCTTGCCACCACGGCTGTGAGTAAAACTCTCGCAGGATTGCGAGTATATTTATACTTTTCGTGCACATATGCACGTGTAACTTTCCGTGCACAGTTGCACGCGTACTTTAAATTATTTCCCTTGCACAGTCGCGAGTGTATTTTCCTCCCGTGCTTCCATGTAAGCACGTGTAATATTCCGTGCACATTTGCATGTGTAAGTAAATTAACACTCGCACAATTGCGAGTGTATTACAAATTTACCCTCGCGGAATCGCGAGTGTACACTTTCCGTACTCACTACAAGTACGCGTATCTCTTTAAAAATAATTCTGCGATAGGCTTGGGCAAGTGTGTGCTTCTCCGGGACTCAGGAGCAACTCCGGCATTGTTTTGAGTGAAGCCACGTGCATGCACTCTGTGGACTGCCTGCTGTAGTGGTTGCTGCCCCTAAATAAGTTTCCTCAGCTGATATCCGAACCTGTATTTAAGTCACTTTTGGAATACTAAAACCCTGTTCTCACTGATTTAATAAAGGTTGCTTTGGACCCTGTTGTCCCTTAAATTAGCCTCGGGGTAATATTCCGTGACAGAACTAACACTTAAAGACTTAAAGAGCTAACAGAGACCTAACCCTTAATCCACATCACTATTGCCTAACCTTGCTTAGCTTTGTGTAACTTATTGTATGAGAAACAGGAGCTCACTGATGCCTTGCAAAAATAAAAAACCTTGGGTGTATCCTTGGGTGAACTAGATTACAGAAACTTGGGTACAGGACAGGAGACAAGCCAGTTTTAACCAACTCAGCAGTCTGAGTCCTAACCAACTCATCACACTGGACCAAAGGTGACCGTGTACAGAGAAGAGGACCCGGGTTCACGATCACTGCGCAGCTGCAACCAGAAGGAGCCGGAGGTGGAGACTATGGAAATGGTCTCCCGGGTTGTAGCTGGGCTTGTCCCAGTGGGGCAGCGTTCTAAAACTGATGAGGACCGGGTGGCCTCCTATGCCCCTAGGGAGAAACTGGTGTGCTCTGCTCGCTCCCTGAAATGCCTCTACACTAATGCACGCAGCATGGGGAATAAGCAAGAGGAGTTAGAATCCTATGTTCAGTTGGGAGATCCATAAATCTGGACATCCATAAATCCATGGGTCCAGATGGGATGCATCCGCGGGTGCTGAGGGAGCTGGCTGAAGTCATTGCTAGACCGCTCTCCATCATCTTTGCCAAGTCTTGGGAAACGGGAGAGGTGCCTGAGGACTGGAGGAAAGCAAATGTCACTCCAGTCTTCAAAAAGGGCAAGAAGGAGGACCCGGGTAATTATAGACCAGTCAGCATCACCTCTGTCCCTGGGAAAGTAATGGAACAGCTTATCCTTGGTGCCATCTCAAGGCATATCAAGGATAAGAGGGTTATTAGGGGCAGTAAGCATGGTTTTACCAAGGGTAAGTCATGCTTGACCAACCTCATAGACTTTTATGAGAATGCAACAAGGTGGCTGGATGATGGCAGAGCGGTGGATGTGGTCTACCTTGACTTGAGTAAAGCCTTTGACACAGTCTCCCACAGCATCCTCACAGCTAAGTTGAGGAGGTGTGGTCTAGACAATAGAGTGGTGAGGTGGGTTGCAAACTGGCTTAAGGAGAGAAGCCAGAGAGTGGTAGTCAATGGTGCGGAGTCTAGTTGGAGGCCAGTATCTAGTGGAGTGTCTCAGGGGTCAGTACTGGGGCGAGTATTATTCAATATATTCATTAACGATTTGGACAAGGGAATTGAGTGTACTATCGGCAAGTTTGCTGATGACACTAAGCTGGGAGGAGTGGCTGACACGCCAGAAGGCTGTGCTGCCATCCAGCGGGACCTGGACAGCCTGGAGAGTTGGGCGGGGAATAACCTAATGAAATTTAACAAGGCAAAGTGTAGAGTCCTGCATCTGGGCAGGAACAACCCCAGGTTCCAGTATAGGTTGGGAAATTACATATTAGAGAGCAGTGTAGGGGAAAGGGACCTGGGGGTCCTGGTGGACAGCAGGATGACCATGAGCCAGCACTGTGCCCTTGTGGCCAGGAAGGCCAATGGCATCCTGGGGTGTATTACAAGGGGGGTGGTTAGTAGATCGAGAGAGGTCCTCCTTCCCCTCTACTCCACCCTGGTGAGACCCCATCTGGAATATTGTGTCCTGTTCTGGGCCTCTCGTTCAAGAAGGACAGGGAACTGCTGGAGAGGGTCCAGCGTAGGGCAACGAAGATGATTAAGGGAGTGGAGCACCTCCCTTATGAAGAAAGGCTGAGGGAGCTGGGTCTCTTTAGCTTGGAGAAGAGGAGACTAAGGGGGGACCTTATTAATGTTTATAAATATATAAAGGGTGAGTGCCATGAGGATGGAGCCAGGCTCTCCTCGGTGACAACCAGTGATAGGACAAGGGGTAATGGGATCAAGCTGGAACACAAGAGGTTCCACTTAAATTTGAGAAAAAACTTCTTCTCAGTGAGGGTGACAGAGCACTGGAACAGGCTGCCCAGGGAGGTTGTGGAGTCTCCTTCTCTGGAGACATTCAAGACCCACCTGGACATGTTCCTGTGCGACCTCACTTAGGCGTTCCTGCTCCAGCAGGGGGATTGGACTAGATGATCTTTTGAGGTCCCTTCCAATCCCAAACATACTGTGATACTGTGATACTGTGGAACTCATTGTAAATAAGAACCGCCGTCTCGGAGACAGGATATGAATATGTATAGCCGTTCCTTAAACTTTCATGAATATGTAACACTTTACTGTATTTAACCAGGCTCACAGGTACTGTAATTTTACACACGTCTTAGGTGGAATTATTCCTCCATGTGTCCAGCGCTGTGTAAATAAACATACCTCTTTACAATCTCACGGGTTGTAAATTAATTACTGCACCTCAGCAGTCCCTTTCATTATCCCCATTATTAGATCCCTTTTTAGACATCATGTAGTATGATGTTACTAACCCACTCCCAAGGTGGTTGTTTGACCTTTGTCTCTTGCTAAATGATGCTATGTAATTTGCTGCAAAGGTGTCTCAGAGTAGCATACCAGTAAAAAAAATCCTTGAGGATCCATCAAGATAAGCCTTAGGGAGAAAAAGATGTGCCTGTGCAGGATGGGGCAAGAGAGACGGATCAGGAAGCAGCAATATCTTCAAAGAAGTCCAGTGCCTGACAAACTCAGCAGGATATATCTTACCCCATCACTTCTCTGAACGGAGTCTTCATTGATCCAATTGAAAAGCTGTTTTGAGAGGTGAGCCACAGTTGTTCGTAAGACATGTGTTTCACACTCTTCCAGTGCATGCTTGTACCTGGTGGTTGAATCACTCCTATGGACTATTGCTGCTGTGAAATCCTAACTTCCAGCTATTTCCCAGTTTTCAGTGTAAGCACCTTGTGAGCTGTCTCCTGATTGAGATGCTGAACCACAAAAGCAGTCACAGCATCATCATCCTGCGGTGTTTCAGACACTGTCAGTATCTGAAAGAATACCTAGAAGTCTGCTTGTCTTGCAGGATGTTGCTAGTGTCCTGCATAATTTCTTTCCTGGATGTCTTGTGTAACACAGCATCCTCCTCCTTTTTTCATTCTAATGCTGCTTTTTTTTTTTTTTTTTGCTGGCACAAGATCCTGAAATGCCCCTGCTGTCTCTTTGCAGTCAAGGCAACCAATTTAAATTTTGGCATTAGGAAAAGGTTCTTGACCCAGAGGGTGGTGGAGCACTGGAAAAGGCTCCCCAGGGAGGTAGTCACAGCTCCAAGCCTGACAGTGTTCAAGAAGAGACTGAACAATGCCCTCAGACACGTGGTGTGAACTGTGGGGTTGTCATATACAGAGACAGGAGTTGGGCTCAATGATCCTTATGAGTCCCTTCCAACTCCGGACATTCTATGAATCTATGAAAATGCCTCATTTTTAGACCACTCCTTCTTAACTCCCATCACAATTTCATACAGCTCCAGCATCAAACCAATTTAAAACTGGTCATGTCCAGTTTTAGCCTCTTCATGACTAAGATTGAATGATGCTCACACTCATCCACATATAAATGAATAAGGTTAGTGGAAGCCTGTAACTCACAAGCCTATAGAAGATATGAGCTTTTGCTTTGCATCTTTCCCTTGAACAGAGAGAGAATGAAACTGTTTGTGATTTTCTTTTTTAAAAAGTCATTGCTCAATGTAGTCATACTTTTTCTCTCTATTAAGAAGAGTAGGAGTTGACATATTCACCCATCTTCGATGCAGCAGCATAGTTAGTTTTACAACCCAGCTTAGGTGTGGGAAAGTGAGTAAGTGAGGAACTGTGGTTTGGGAATCATTTCCACTGTCTTGTCCATTTTTTTAATATCTTAGTATGTGACAATCCTGGTTTGTAGAGTCTCTTGGGATCTTAGAAATTCTGAAACTGACAGGGCCAGAATTCTCTTCAACTAATTACTGATCAGTTCCAATACCATTTCACAGAATCACAGAATTATAGAATGTTAGGGATTGGAAGGGACCTCAAAAGATCATCTAGTCCAGTCCCCCTGCCAGAGCAGGAACACCTAGATGATGTTATGCAGGAAGGCATCCAGGCAGGTTTTGAATGTCTCCAGAGGAGACTCCACAACTTCCCTAGGCAGCCAGTTCCAGTGTTCTGTTACCCTCACTGAGAAGTAGTTACTTCTCAAATTTAAGTGGAACCTTTTGTGTTCCAGTTTGTACCCATTACCCCTTGTCCTATCATTGGTTGTCACCGAGGAGAGCCTGGCTCCATCCTCGTGACACTCACCCTTTATATATCTGTAAACATTAATGAGGTCACCCCTCAGTCTCCTCTTCTCCAAACTAAAGAGACCCAGCTCCCTCAGCCTTTCTTCATAAGGGAGGTGCTCCACTCCCTTAATCATCTTCGTTGCCCTACGCTGGACCCTCTCCAGCAGTTCTCTGTCCTTCTTGAACTGAGGGGCCCAGAACTGGACACAATATTCCAGGTGTGGTCTCACCAGGGCAGAGTAGAGGGGAAGGAGAACCTCTCTCGACCTACTAACCACCCCCCTTCTAATACACCCCAGGATGCCATTGGCCTTCCTGGCCACAAGGGCACAGTGCTGGCTCATGGTCATCCTGCTGTCCACCAGGACCCCCCAGGTCCCTTTCCCCTACACTGCTCTCTAATAGGTCATTCCCCAATTTATACTGGAACCTGGGATTGTTCTTGCCCAGATGCAAGACTCTACACTTGCTCTTGTTAGATTTCATTAAATTTTTCCCTGCCCAGCTCTCCAGCCTGTCCAGGTCTAGCTGGATGGCAGCACAGCCTTCTGGCATGGCAGCCACTCCTCCCAGTTTTGTGTCATCAGCAAACTTGCTGATAGTACACTCTATTCCCTCATCCAAGTCATTGATGAATATATTGAGTAATACTGGCTCCAGTACTGCCCCCTGAGACACTCCACTAGATACAGGCCTCCAACTAGACTCTGCCCCATTGACCATGACTCTCTGGCTTCTTTCCTTCAGCCAGTTCGCAGTCCACCTCACTACCCCATCATCCAGATCACACTTCCTCAGTTTAGCTGTGAGGATGCTGTGGTAGACTGTGTCAAATGATTTACTGAAGTCAAATTAGATCACATTCACTGCTTTGCCATCATCTATCTGCCTCGTTATGTCCTCAGACATAACGTTATCCCTCCTGTGTACCTGTTTTAGCTTTTCATAATTCTCTTTGACCCAGCAGAAATGTTAGCAATCAGGACACATAACCACAGGCGTAGTTATATGCGGTGCTTTATTTCAGCGCTGGGAAACCAGGGGTTTGCACCCAAAGCTGGCTTCGACCACTGATTTGAACTCTACTACATTTATACAGTTTGGTTACATACATATTCATTAGAGTTACAACGTGTATACTGCATATTCATTAGGTTACACAATTATTTCACAATATCAGTTGCAACACCTTGGAACTACCCTAAGCATGCGCAGTGTCCTCTGGTGGTCGTTTTGGGGGTCTTCAGGATGAAGTAAGTAGTCTTCATCACTAGTGTACTTTTCACCTTTCATCACAGCACATGTGCACTCTTCACAAAATTATATAAATTCTTGGATGATAGTAAATGTACCTTTGTGGAGAGTTTTGGGCGTATGCTGTGAACAAGCCAGGGCTTATTGTGGCTGTGGTGCACTAGGACCATGCGGAGATATACAGAAGCTGGTCTGCCCTCGACCCAGGCTGCAGGAGGGCGCCGTCGTCGTCGCTGCGCATGTGGACAGTGCCCTGCAGCTAATCACCATCGTGGGATGGGAAGAATGACTGCATGTGTAACCAATCGTAGTCTGTGCTTGCCGCATGGCCTTTTGGGTATAGAGTTTATAAGGGTTGGAAAAACGTGGTCTCGCGGACATTGATATTCAGTGTTGTTAAGAGTTCATTAAAGGGTATTGATGGTAAATTCATATTGAATTAGATTCTTTACTCTCGCGGCCCGCCCGTCGTGCTCAAAGAGGTCCTGCCGGCAGTTTTGCATTCTCCACGTCGTCTCACGACATACCTTCTCAGCACATCCTATCTTCTCGAGATAAGATAAGTACTAACTTTTAGTTCCCTAAAATATGAAACTCATATACAACCTGCATAGTTTTTAAGATAAGGTAAGAATCTTGGATACAGTTTACGAAGCAAAATGCAGCTAACTATAACATTTCCCCCCTTTGAAAATGCTTTTCTATTCCTAGACAATGCATTTTCACTCCATTGTTTTAATTATAGCTGGGTATCTTTATAAGCTGGAGGGTTGTCAAAAAGTGGGTTAGTATAATTTCTGCTAAGAACAGTAAAGATGCGATCGTTCCTGGCGTTTGATTGACCTATTTGACGCCTAATACAAGCATACAGCAGAGAGAGAAAAGCAACTGTAACTGCAAGCAAAAATAAGCTTTCCAATAATGAATGTACCCATCCTCCCAAATTCAGGTTCAATGTGCCTAGCAAGGCCCCAATCCAGCTCTGCTCTGCATCTTGTTTTTCCTTTTGTAGCTCCTTTTCCGTTTGAGTTAATTGGGAGATATCTCTCTCCACTTCAGAGGTTACGTTTGGGATATGAATGCAGCAATGATCAACCCTATCTTTTAAATATCCGCAAACACCATTCTCTTTTAGCAACATTATGTCAAGTGCCATTCTGTTCTGCAAGGTCATTTTGGTCGTAGCTTGCAATTGTATATTGAAATCTCGAAAACCCTTTTTGGTTATCCTTGCCAATCGATCCATCTGCCCAATTAATTTGTCAATCATTTCTCTGTTTCTATAAGCTGCAATTGGTGCAAAGAAAGATTCTAATGCCCAGCCGAATTTAATACTGCTTGATGGTTCATGCCACACATCATCTTCATCTATCTCTCGTTTGTGCCTAATTCATAAAAGTTCCTGCCTATTCTTCAAGGGTGACTTTTCCAAATGGGACATAGGATTGGTAACCCCAAAGTAATTTCCCTTACAGGTCCTGCTATTGGTAAATGTGTTGCCCAAGTTCCATCACTTAAGGCCCAAACTAAATGTCCCACGCTACCTATGGCTCCTCTACAATCTAGTTTGTCTCCATCAGTGCCTATTTTGATTGCTTCTTTTGGATCCAATTGTTTCTGACAGATGCAACCTGCAATCATTGCGACTTTAATGATAGACAGAGGTATCTCTCTCACATCTGTTTGGCAGGTTATTACTTGTGAGCAATTCCACCACGGTACCGTTACTCCTTTTGTTACATTGGACCATGGTACACACCATGGGAATGCTTCACTATATTGATATTGTTGTACTATACTCAACGTCCACATATTATTCCATGATTCAGTTATGTTCTGATTATCCTGATCTTTACATTCCCAATAGGTTCGATTAACTTTTTCATGTACCGTCTTGGTAGTCCACTTTTCACATATGCACAGTATCCCTACTGGCTTTCCTGATAGGCTGTATATGATACGCGTCACTTTTCCTTTATGATTTGTACAGTCTTCTTTGGACTTCACTATAGTTTCCTCAAGTCCACTTAATGCCCATTGTTTGGTTGGCACTTGCTCCAACCTGGTACGAGATTCACATACTATCTTACCAGTTCTATTTATTTCTGGTAAGGTCGTAGATATCATTCCCCATTGTATTGGGTCTTCGGCCGATTTTGGGATGGGAAGGCAAGCAGTGATGCTACTGGTATTCTGGGTCAGTACAAAATCTCGAATTAATCCTATCATCAAATTCTCTGCTTGGTTCTGTACACTCTGCACTATTTGTGGCATTTGAGAGTCGTCACTTTCTCCTATACCCCTTTGTGTCCTACATAATTGTTTTCCAGTGACTTTGCAGATCAGAGTGGCATTCTCTGTTCCTTCCTCAAGAGGTGTCCCCACAAAAGCAAACAGTCTGGGTACATTTACTACTATGAACACAATACGGTAATAAAAGCTAGACATCCTGCGTCGTGATTTTAAGTGTGGTAGGACCCACTAATTGCGATTGCCACCGTTTTGGGACTTTCTTCACTCGGGTGTAGTGTATCCAGGAATCTACTTCAGCAACTTTGACTGCGGTAAATGTAGTTAAAAGTACTTGGTAGGGTCCGTCCCAACGTTCTTTTAAAGGATCTTCTCTCCAAGTCTTTACATACACTGTGTCTCCAGGCTCTATATCATGTACCGGATTCTCAAGTGCTAGTGGGCGATTCCACACTAGTACGGATCTGAGTCGATTCAATGTCCTGCCAAGAGACAACACATAATTGTATACATCCTGATTACCTTTTACATGTACACTTGGATTCGGATCAGGTGCTTCATATGGTTTGCCATACAGAATTTCGTATGGACTTACTGACATTCCGCTCCTGGGTTTAATCCTAATTCGCGGTAACGCTATAGGTAAGGCCTGAGGCCATTGAATTTTTGCTTCCTGGCAAATTTTGCTAAGCTGTCGTTTTAATGTCTGATTCATTTTTTCCACCTGTCCACTAGACTGGGGTCTCCATGGGGTATGTAATTCCCATTTGATTCCCAAACATCCACTGACTTCCTTTACCACTTGAGCAACAAAGTGTGGTCCCCTACCGGATGATATTCCCAATGGTACCCCAAATCTAGGAATTATTTCCTTCAGTAACCATTTTACAGTTTCCTGTGCCCGGTTGGTGCGACAAGGGAAGGCTTCTGGCCATCCTGAAAAGGTGCATACCCCAACTAATAGATATCTGAATCCTCGAGTTTTGGGGAGTTCCACGTAATCTATTTGCCAATAATCTCCTGGTTGTACACCTGTCCTAATTTTTCCTATATCTACTTTTCTTTTCACTAGAGGATTATTTTTCAAGCAAATTTCACACTTGGCTGTGATAGATTTTGCCATTGTTAACATCTGGACCGAGATAATCCATTTTCTCAGATATGTTACCAATGCTCCTGCACCCCAATGACACTTCTGGTGCTCCGCCTGAAGTATTCCTCTCATGATTGTTATTGGCACCACAATTTGTCCATTGGAGGTTACATACCATCCAGAATTATCCTTGACGGCTTTTACTAGTCTTGCCAATTTCTCATCTTCTGTAGAATATTTAGGTGCCTCTGAAGGTGTAGGTAATAAATCAATTGCTCTTACCTTCTGGGAGACAAGACCCACCATAGTCCAGACTTGTCGTGCCACTGATCGAGCTGTCTGATCAGCAAGTCGATTTCCTTCTATAATTTTCAATGTTCCACTCTGATGAGCTTTACAGTGCATGATGGCAACTTGCGATGGCTTTTGAACGGCATTAATCAAGTTTAATATTTCCTTCTGGTACTTGATGTTTGTTCCTTGAGAGGAAAGTAGTCCACGCTCTTTCCAAAGAGCTCCATGCACGTGAACAACTCCGAATACATATTTTGAGTCAGTCCAAATATTGACCCTTTTGTCCTCGCTGAGCTCCAATGCCCTGGTTAGGGCAATCAACTCAGCTTTCTGTGCTGATGTGTTTGGTGGTAGAGATTTAGCTTCAATCACTGTTTTGGCAGTAGTAACCGCATATCCTGCGTACCGCACTCCGTTTTCCACAAAGCTACTGCCATCAGTAAAAAGTTCCCAATCTGTCTCCTCTAACAGGATGTCCTTCAGGTCAGGACGACTTGCGTGGGTGTATTCGATGACCTCCACACAATCATGTTCCAGAACTTCTTCAGTCTCTGCGCTTAAAAACACAGCTGGATTCATTAGGTTAGTTGTTTTTAGGATAACATCATCCTGTTCTGTCAAAATCGCTTGGTATTTCATCATTCTACTTGGGGAAAGCCAATGGCCCCCCTTTTGTTCCAATACAGTAGTCACCATGTGGGATACAAATACTTCATTCCTTTTCCCCATGGTCAGTTTCCGGACTTCCTGGATTAATATTACAGTAGCAGCCACCGCCCGCAAGCACGCCGGCCATCCAGCACTTACCGGGTCAAGTTGTTTAGAGAAATAATCTACGGGCCTTTTCCAGGATCCCAGCCGGGCCTTTTCCAGGATCCCAGCCATTGGGTTAATACCCCTAGGGCAAGTCTCTGTCGTTCATGTACGAATAACTGAAAGTCTTTACTCAGATCAGGTAGGCCCAAAGCAGGTGCTTGCATTAAAGCTTGTTTCAGTTTTTGGAAAGCCTCTTGCTGTGGCTTTTCCCACACTAAGGTCTTATTCTTCTGTGCCTCATATAAAGGTTTGTCAATAAGTCCATAGTCCATAATCCAAAGCCTGCACCATCCTGCCATTCCTAGAAAAGATCTTAATTCATGTAAGTTACGGGGTTCTGAGATAGCACAGATAGCATGCACACGGTTTATACCTAATCTTCGCTGTCCTTGAGAAAGCTCACATCCTAGATAGATCACAGTCGTGGATGCAATCTGAGCTTTGTCTTTCGATACTTTATATCCATTCATTCCTAATTGGTTCAATATTTCAATTGTTACCTGGATGCAGAGTTCTTGGGTCTCAGCAGCAATCAGAATATCATCCACATATTGCAGCAACAAATACCATTGTCGGGGAATTCCGATATGGCCTCTTGTAGTCCACTCCTCAAGCTCTTTGGCTAGTTGACTTCCAAAGATAGTCGGGCTGTTCTTAAATCCTTGTGGAAGGCGTGTCCAGGTTAATTGGGTCTTTCTTCCGTTGTGTGGATTTTCCCATTCGAAAGCGAATAGCTTTTTGCTTTCCTGGTCAAGGGGTATGCAGAAGAAGGCATCTTTTAAATCAAGTACTGTAAACCATTTATATTTCTCTTTCACAGATGTTAACAAGGTATAGGGATTTGCAACTACCGGATGTATGTCCTTAGTGATCTAGTTTATTGCTCGTAAGTCCTGGACTAGTCGATAGCTACCATCAGGTTTCTTTACTGGAAAAATTGGGGTATTATATTCTGATTCACATTCCTCTAGAATTCCATATTTCAAAAATTTCTCAATTAAAGATACTATTCCTAATCTGGCTTCCAATTTCAATGGGTACTGTCTTAACCGTACTGGTTCTGCACCTTCCTTCAGCTCCACTTTCACAGGTTTAGCTGCTTTTGACTTCCCAGGTATGTCAGTTTCCCATACCGTGAGAATCCCTGCATCTTCTATTGCCTGTGGTATTTTTACAAGCGGTTTTTCCTTTACTAGTAAAATTTGTCCTACCTTTGACTCTGGAATTTTCATTACCAAATCTCCATCCTCAAATGTTATTGTGGCGTCTAGTTTTGTCAACAAATCTCGTCCTAAAAGAAAAACTGGACAATCTGGAACATACAAGAATTCGTGGGTTAATTCCTTTTCTCCAAAGGACAAATCCAAGGGTTGCAGGAATGGCCGTACTTCCTCCTTCCCTGTGGCACCAACAATTGTTGTAGCTTTGTGACCTACTGCTCCCTGTAAAGAATTTAATACAGAGTAAGTAGCCCCCGTGTCTACTAGAAATTTTACATCCCGGTCTCCCACTTGTACTGTCACTAAGGGCTCCTTATTCTGAGTTCTCACTTCCGTGCCTTCATATAGTCATCTGTCAGTACTGTATTCTCCCAACACCATTGTTCGTGCCACATTTCCCGCAGCATTGGACACCTGACCCGCGGGGTCCCTAACCGGACATTCATTCTTCCAGTGTCCTTCTTGCTTACAATAAGCACATTGATTTATGCCAAGCCTCACAGGGGGTCTCAGGGGAGTTCCTTGGGTACTCCACAAACCACGTCCCCGACCTCCTCGACTATTTCCAGCTCCCCTGCCCCGGACTCCTACTCCCCTACCTTGTCCCTGGATCAAAGCTAACAAATTTTGCTGGTGACGCCTCGACTGTTCCTTTTCTCTATTATTGTAAACCTTCCAAGCTGTTTCTAGCATTACGTCCAAATCCCTTAATTGCGCTCCCTCTAATTTCTGCAATTTCTTCCGAATGTCATCTTGAGACTGCCCCAAGAAAATTAAAGCCAACTGAGTTTTTGCCTGTTCCGTTTCCACATCTAAATCCGTATATCTTTTGGCAGCTTCTTTTAATCTTTCTAAAAAGGCTGAGGGAGACTCATTCTTTTCCTGCCTTACGTTATACAATTTTGACCAATTCATTTGCTTCGGTATAGCAGTTTGAACACCGATCAATAACCAATCCTGGTATCTCAGGAGATGGCATAACCCACCTCCTGTATTATAATTCCATCGGGGATCCTCTTTTGGAAAGTTTTCATCAACATTACCCTCTACTCTCCTGTTCCGAATATCTTCTCTCACTTTATCCCTTGCAACCCGTATAACCATATCTTTTTCTGTGGAATCCATTAATGTATCCAAAATAACTTGTAAATCATCCCAATTGGGATTTTGTGTCTTAATTATCATTTTCATTACTTTTGCAACCTTATCTGGGTTTTCCCGATAAGGACCGGCTGACTGCTTCCAAATCACCAAATCCCCCGGCGAAAACGGGACCTTTACATAAACCGGTTCCCCCCCAACGCCTACCGCCTTGTCGCAGGGGTGCTATTACATTTGATGATCCCCCCCCTTTTTGCACTTCCTTTTCTTTTTTCCTTGTTTCTAGTTCGGTGAGACACTGGGGTTACGGTTATTTCTTTCACACCGGCTATTACCTCTTTTTCATCACTTGAATCATCATCACTATCAGTGAGAGGGATAGGCGCGGAGGACCTAATTGGTACCATTCCTTCAGAAGGCGCAACATTGAGGCATAGTAAACCCGTCTTTGAATCATTACCACTGCTATTTTCCACAGCCAAACACGTCATGCATTTCTTTTCCGTTGTGCATCTCGTGCACTTATTACTGCTGTCATTCTGCACTAACATTAGCCCACAGCTCTCTCTCCAATCACGCTTTTGCTCCAGATAAAAGAAAAGATCAACATACGCAACTTCATCCCATTTACCCTCTCTCTAACAAAACCTCATTAATTCAGCAATAGTTTCATAGTCCAAAGTGCCCTCTGGGGGCCACTGTACTTCATTTGGTAACTTATACTCAGGCCACCTATGCGTACAATACTCGATTAACTTCTTTTTATGCATAGACTGTTCAAACCCAGCCTCCTTCCAATGTTTCAGTAAACAACTCAACGGTGATACCTTTGAATTAGACATATCAACACAGAAGGATACAGATAACTGACACAGAAAGATAACACAGATAACTTTACCAGAACAACAATAAACAGGATCAAATCACCGGTTTCAACAGTAAATACAGATTAAATCACCAGAACTACAGACCAGGTGCTGAGCAGCACGAATAACCAGACCAGGTGCGCGCAAATAACCAGACCAGGTGCCGAACCTGCGGCACAAATAACCAGACCAGACCAGATGCCGAGCCTGCAGAGGTTTCCCTCCGTCTGACGGACGGCTGCCTAGGCAATACCCCGGGAGCTCCCTGCCCAACCGAGCGTGGCTTTCGCCACGTCTGACCGGCAGGCTACCAGATGCCTGACCAGCAGGCTACCAGACCAGAACCAGACCAGGTGAGTACCCAATAATCCAGATAAAGCACCTTCTTACCAGTCAGAGGTCCGTCGTGAGCAGCAGAGGGTCGGTCGCGTCCGATGCACTCCCCAAGAATACCTCAGTGCTAGCCGGAGCAGGATCGAGACGCGATCCGCCTCAGCAGCCCACGAAGTCCCACCTGGGTCGCCAAAATGTTAGCAATCAGGACACATAACCACAGGCGTAGTTATATGCGGTGCTTTATTTCAGCGCTGGGAAACCAGGGGTTCGCACCCAAAGCTGGCTTCGACCACTGATTTGAACTCTACTACATTTATACAGTTTGGTTACATACATATTCATTAGAGTTACAACGTGTATACTGCATATTCATTAGGTTACACAATTATTTCACAATATCAGTTGCAACACCTTGGAACTACCCTAAGCATGCGCAGTGTCCTCTGGTGGTCGTTTTGGGGGTCTTCAGGATGAAGTAAGTAGTCTTCATCACTAGTGTACTTTTCACCTTTCATCATAGCACATGCGCACTCTTCACAAAATTATATAAATTCTTGGATGATAGTAAATGTACCTTCTCAGCACATCCTATCTTCTCGAGATAAGTACTAACTTTTAGTTCCCTAAAATATGAAACTCATATACAACCTGCATAGTTTTTAAGATAAGGTAAGAATCTTGGATACAGTTTACGAAGCAAAATGCAGCTAACTATAACAGAAACAGAGAAAATGTAATGCTGAATGAAAAATTTATTTGATGCAAATTACAGCACCACTTTAGCTATATATGCAAACTATGAAGACTTTTCACCTGGGCACTGCCTTTGAATGTTACTGAACAGAGATTCGTCTTTTTGTCTCTTCCAGTTATGGATCCTTCTTCTCTTTGGTCTCTTCAGGAGGTTAGGGCAAATTATAGCACATTGCTTTTGGCAACTCTGAAAGGAAATTTGTGTTCTCACATTGAAGACCAATATTTTAAAGGATTATATGTACATATGCCACATATTCCCAGCACATGGAAAAGCAGAATATCTTTCCTTCAAAGACTTTGCATTATATCACTGTTTTTACATATTCATCTTGGAACTTCTTTAGTTCTACAATTACCACTGTCAAAGATGTTTTATTTTTGAAGTCAGACTACTGGTGCTTTAGAGTGATTACTACAGTTTACTGAATACAAAGGAAGTTATCACAGCTTTAACTATTAGAATATAAAGAGGGGAAAATGTAAATTATCAAGAACAGATTTTACTTCATTTTGTAGGAATAGGCCAGAAATAGGAAGATAGAGATAAAAATCACCTTGGTTCAGTTTTAATTCCATTGTGCCCAGAACAGTGTGATTTACCAAAGATTTGGATCCATCTTTTACAGTTTTTCTTCTCCTTTTGAAGAGAAGCTGCTAAATTAATGTATACTGTGATTAATTTACAAAAGACGTACCCATCATTTGACATGATAAATACTTTCTAACCACCTGCAAAACAAGGGGATATTTTTCAAGTTTTAGGTCCTTCTGCATGACAAGAGGGAGACAGAAGATTAAGTAATACATTGTTTAGAAGCAGAGTGCTTAGCTTCTGTTTGAGTATTAATTAATAGATGTATTGTAAGAAACTAATCAATTATAATTAACTTCAACAATTATTTCTTAGTATAGATGTATTGTATGTTAAACATTTCCAAAAATGGTAATGAATATGTAATAATTATGTGAATAGCAGCAATGCAAGAGCATCCAGTCATTGGAGCACTTATGGAGAATAATTTCCAGTGTTCTCCAGCGCTGTCAGTAAAGAATGCCTGCTTAACAGTATAATTGACTCTGCTGTTAAGTTTATTTCTTAGTTTCAGTTTCAGTTAAAATAAGGATAATAATTTAGGGCTATCTGATAGCTTGGAAGTGTAGAAGTGAAAAGTGAAGAGGGGACAGCATGCTGTGCCAGACTGTCTCCCAGGAAACACAGCCTTTAGGGGTCAGAGACCTAGTGTAATCACTACCTCCTCACATCATAATGGTAGCCTGTGGCAGAATGCAACCCCCCCTCTCTCCCCCTCTCTGCCCCCTCTCTCCCCCTCCCTCCTTCAGTATGGAGGAGTGGGCACATCTCCCTCTCTCTCTGCTACTTGAGGCTAACAGCTTCTTTTGTTTGGCCCCAGAGCACCCTGGCCAGGGCCATTAGCAACGGTAGGGAGTGCCGAAGCCGCTGGGTGCCTGCTCTCCTCCGAGAGCCCCCCTCCCCGGGATGGAGACTACGCTTGCCTTGCCACCACGGATGTGAGTAAACTTCTCGCAGGATTGCGAGTATATTTATATACTCTGTGCATGCACAGTGCATGCACACTGTGGACTGCCTGTTGTATTAGTTGCTGCCCCTCAATAATTTTCCTCAACTGATATCCGAATCTTTATTTAAGTCACTTTTGGAGTGCTAAAACCCTGTTTCTCACCAGTTTAATAACAGTTGTTTTTGGACTCTGTTGTCCCTTAAATTAACCTACGGGGTGCCTCCGTGACATAGCCAAAAAAGCAGAAGGTGGTTCCTGAAATTACAACTACGGGCCTGGTCTTTTCTGGTGGCAGTGCAACAATGAACTGTCTCTTGCTTAGGGCTTGGAACAAATCTGCCATTCAGCCTGTGGCATTTGCACATCCCCTGATGAGATCTGGAGCCTACAATCAGGCAGCTGATGGCTCTTTGGCACCTTTTGTGCCCCTAGATTGGGCTGTCATCTAAGGAGACTTCCTGGGATTGAGTGTACCTCACCTCCTTGTTTGGTGAGTGGTTGTTTTCTGTGGGAGATTTGAGGGATTTTCTTGAGGTTGTTGTGTGGATGGGTTTCTATTAGACGGAGATTTATTATTCAACTAGCCAGGCCCAAAGGAATTTCAAAGCCACTTCAAAAAGCTGAAAACAGGACCTACTGTGGGAGTGAGGCAGTTCTACAATAACAGGGCCTCAACAAGACGTAAATAAACAGACCTATTAGCAGTGAGACTGGGGCGCATGGACAGCTCGTGAACATGGACAATATCCAATCAGCTAATGCATGCTTGGAGCGTGGACACGTGATCAGGAAATAACTGCATATATAAGGAGGCTTGTTTCTGTAATAAATGGCTTAGCTTGAATTCATATTGGATTGTGTGGAGTCCATGAGTTTTTCGCCGTCTGGATATATCCTTGAGCGAGCCCTTGCCTAACCCAGTGTCCTGGTTTAACCTGAGCTAGCAATACAACCACAATAGCCGCTCACTCACCCTCTCCCCCTCCTCCCTCCAGTAGGGGAGAGAATTGAAAGGGAAGGGAGAAACTTGGATTGAGATAAACACAGTTTAATAAAATAACAAAATACTAATACACTACTAGTAAATATATATAAAAAATAGAAATAAAAGATACTCAAGGCAATTCTTCACGAAAACTCCATCCAAACTAAGCAGCTAGTCCCAGAAAGCAACATCCCAGTCCTGATCCCGAAGAGAGGAAATAAAAGGAAAAAGGCAGAAAAGCTCAGAGGCCTCTGCAAAAAGGCAAAAGGCGGAAATAAATGTCCTGAACAAAACCTCCCCCGGCTCTGGCAAAAAAGAGCGAAGAAAAAAACACGCACAAGACAAAGCAACCGAGAGCCAGAGCAAGAGCGATAACGCCCGAGAGAGAGCGGAAGCTCCCCACTCTTACTAAATATGAAGCATGATGCTAATGGGATGGAATACTCTTATTGATCAGTCCGGATGTCAGTCAAGGTCTGCCCCATCTATACCCCCCTTCTTCGCTGCCTCACAACTGTGGGCAGAACACTCAGAATGTCCTTGGCTCTGACCAGAGCAATTAAAAACATTAACTCTGTGCTGAAGTGTTATCTCTTCTTCTCAAACTAAGTCCAAATAATGACCATGCTAGCTATGAAAAATAAAGGTTTCTAACTGCAGCAGGTGAAAATCCATCTTCTGGACAGCAGCTATTGTCCCCAGGTCAGAGAGACCTGTGCAACACAATTCTTCTCCTCAGGCCTCTCTCCAAGTCATTGTCCATATGTTCTTGATGGCGATTTTCAGGCAGATACTGTTCTTTGGACTGACTCCTACAACCCCGTTGTAGTTTCCCACAATTCTCCCTTTTTGTTTTTGTGCTAAAAAAAATTTTCTGTCATTGTCTGCTGCAAGACCCTTTGCAGCAGAGAAATCATGCATGGCAACGTTAGTAACAACCACAACAATCATCAAAACAATCAGTCCTGTTTTCGCTACTGATAACAACCATCCTAAAAACCCCCAACCACTAAGCAATTTATTTAACCAATCCCATCCATCATCAACTTGCAACTTTTGTACTCCCTCTTTCAGTAATTGTATACTTTTATGAATTGATTCAGAATGACCTGACAAGTTCATACAGCACATACCATCAAAATCTTCACAACCATATCCTTGAGCTAATAACAAAAAGTCTATTGTAGCTCTATTCTGCAGTGTGGCATGTCTTACAGAATCTACATCTAAAAAAAGTCCACTTAAAGCCTTAGAAGTTCTGTTAGTTTGCTTAACTAGCCAGCATCCTAATTTTTCTAAAGTATTTAAAGCTTTATCTGTGCCAACACCAGGTACAAGAGATCCTAAAACTCTTAACCCTGATCCCCAAAAATCTACATTATCATCACATTTTGATTCATATACATGCAAAAAGCATTTTTCCCCGTCTTGCTTTTCTGTGATCTATTATCATAGATACATTGGGCGTTAAGAGATTTAATCATCCCTGTGGAGGGGTTTTGATAGATAAAGACTTTGTTGCTGAATTAGTCTGGCTCAAAGGAATCTCAAGGCCGCTTCGAGAAGCTGGGAACAGAATCTGCTGTGAGAAAGAGGGGCGTTCCTCAATCAGCGGGGTCCTGGCGTGGCATGAATCATCGGACTTATCATCAGTGAGACTCCAGCACATGGACAGCCCATGATACTCATTTAGCAAATCCATGCTTGGGGCGTGGACGCGTGATTAGAATATAGTTGCATATATAAGGAGGCTTGTTTCTGTAATAAATGGCTTTAGCGTGATTCACATTGAATCAAATTGTTTGCTGAGTCCTTTATCGCTCCAACACATCCCAAACTACATGGTCGTCCAACAGCATTAGAAGAAATTCCTGGCCAGGCTCTATCTCCACAGATCAAGAATACACCATATGGGAGTTTTTGGGGTCGCTGTCGCACATTATCAATGGCACCCCTTGGATTCTTCTGTGAGGCATTATACCATAGAGTTTCATTTCTGTAGTCATCAAGGGTAGCATTAACATTTTGCAGTTTTATCCATTCATGCTCTTGTATATTGCTCCGACACTTTTCACAAACCAGGTGGATACAAGTATCCATGGGCACGGATCCCAGCAATTCCATTTCCTGTGGTTCAATATCTGCTTCTGGGAGGCAATTAATCCAAAGTGCCCTGTTGGTATTATTACAGTTTGTTGCAATGCCTTTGCACCGACCACTATTTTGAAACAGTCCTGTGATGCTGCTGTAGTCATCAAGGGGGATGCCAACCAAGCATGTGTGGAATGGGTTTTCCAAAGATGCCATAGCTAGGCATATAGAGTCCTGGCCAATCATGTTGGCTAAAGTAATCCACATATTAGTCTGTCTGTGCAGGCATTGAAAATGCAGCAGCTGCAGCAATCATCGTCAGGAAGATAACAGGTTTCACATTTCACACCGGCAACCATTGCGGCCCTTGATCTGTAAAGACACAAGTATAACCACTCCCCCAGGTTATCAATTGATGTGGCCTGTTCCATTGACCATTAACTAGTAATTTCACCATAACTAACGTAGGTTCCTTCTGATTTAGCATGGTTTTGGGTCATGCTTGTAAAGCGTTTCATCACAAGGGGAATTTGAGCTGTACCACTTATATCTAAGTGATTCATCACATACAATGCTTTTGACAATCAGTTTTGTGGTGTTTCCCCTACTTCTCCCCCTTTTTGTTTTTACAAAAAACATTTCAGAATCAGATGCATGCATTAGACCTTGACTATGTACTCAGAATCACAAATCAAATTGATAAGCTCCTCCTTAAAAAGCTCTAAGTAATGTAAAGCTGCGTCAAGTTCTACTAATTGGGTTGAACCTTCAATAATTTTTACAGAATGATGCTAATTGTTATCTTCACGCCTGACCACTACAGTTTTATGAGATTTCTCTGATCCATCAACAAAAACTGTGCGAGCATGTGGGATCGAACCAAATACAAGTATGGTCTGTGACATGATGTCAAAGACATGCAGGTTCTGCAGCAATTTACATTTAGGCATGCCAAAAGCTATATTGTTAAGAAAATCAGTTACAAGGACACAGACTGCAAATAAAAAATACATATTTGTACATATATGTACATATATGACAAAAGAATCATGGTCTATTAAGACTTAAATTCATTCCCTGCATTTTTTGACCAGAGTAACAATCAGTCTATTAGCATTCTCTTCATACTGTCCCACAATAGCCACTGGTTGTTTCTATGTTGTAGCTATAAATAGACAAATCTGCAAGTCCAATCAAATACAGTTAGCCTATAAGGTTGTCATAAATTTATTCTTCAAAGTTTCTAACACCATTTTGGCTGTCATATTTATTGGATATTGTTTTCCCTTACCGGATCAAAGTCCTGTTTCAGTTCTATCAGTGTAGCGTTAGCTTTACTGATACTTCAGCTGCCAATACTAGTGGAAATACAGCATTCGAAATTTTCTGGGAGATTTCTCGCTTGCGGCAAGTAGATCTGCACCATCCAAGCAGCTTCTTGTAGGCCATGCAACTAAACAGAATTCTCAGAAAACGTTATTTGAGCTTACAATTTACTTCACAAATCTTGACCCAAGAGAGGTATAGGGCTTTCTGGCAACTACAAGAATTCATGTATTAAAACTTTGTTCCAAATTTGGCATTCAATTGGTCTCAAAAAACGGTCTTCCTTCCTTCCTTCCTTCCTTCCTTCCTTCCTTCCTTCCTTCCTTCCTTCCTTTCCCATGACCTGAAAATCTAGCACGATGAATTTACTAAGAAGTCTCTTTCAACTAGTTACCACAGAATAAGTCTGTTAATTTTTACCCTCAGACTCCTTCATTCAGTATTACAGTTCTCCAGCAGCAACACTGCGAGGCGGAGGGGCGGGTGGGGGTGTTGAATAAAGCCAGGTTTTTCTATTTTATGTTTTTTTCTTCCTTCTCTTCTTGCTGCAGTTTAGACACAGCCAAGGCCACACAGGTGGCGTAATCGCTGATACTAAGTGGGAGCTGCCAGACGCTGGCAGACTGCTGGATTACAATGAGCTAAGTTTATCTTGTAGTTTGACACAGGCCTGAAATTTATATTCAAACTGTACAACACACGCCTGGGATATTTTACTTTTTTGTTTTCCCATTTCATTCCAAACATAATACACTTTATACGCAACCCCAAGTAGCTCAGCAATAGTTACATTTCTTAGTTCCGTTTACCTTTTGCAATTTACAGATGTCAAAAACCAGCATATTAAACATCAATCCATTATTCCATTTTCCTAGATCCAAATCAGTTCATATTCTACCAGCTTTTAAATAAAACATCTCCCAAGTTCACATGCATCATAGCATTTAGTGGTTTGTTGGTTTTGTTCGTTGGTTGGTTGGTTTTTAATGCAAATCAGAATTTTACAACTTAAATTCTTTTTGTGTCTCAAAATTTGTAGATAACAATAAGAGCAAATTAACTTACAGTATCGTACTTCAACCCATTTTTTCCAAAGTTCTGCAGAACAACATTAATTGCAATACAGCACTATAACTAAGACCACAAAGTTACTCTAATGTGTAAGGATGCATCCTAAGGGGGAGCAAGGTAGTATTTCAGTAGCAGAACCAGTTCCCATTTTGTAATTATCTCCCCAAACAAAATTCTTTTGGTACCAAATATAAATATGCAAACTAAAATACTGAGCTCAGATATGCAAACCAAATACCCACTTCAAATATGCAAATGGATCACAATAATACTTATTTAAGACAATATCTCAATTTCTGCATTGCACCTTTGAACTGCTTACTGCTCAGCCACATGGAGGTGCTGCTGGGTCTCCCTGACAAAATAGGTCAGTGCTTGCTGGAGTGCAATCAGCACCTGCCCCCCTGCTGTTCTAGCAAGCTGGACTGGGCAAGGCTTTTATTAGTGTCTCATCTGGCGTGCTACAACTGTTATCCCAAAACCAAGATGTGCATACAAAAGAGCCAAATTTAGTACACCAAGATGAGACAGCCTATCACAGAGTTGCCCAAGTCTGGATGCTGGAATAAAGCTAGCATGCTAGAAAGAAAAGTAACAGCCATCACATACAAAATCTTATTATCACATTCACACAGTAAAGAACTAAATTACTCATGGTCTTCTGTATTATCACAAAACACACATTTTGAGTCCATGGATTCTCATGATTTAACAGTCTGTGAACTTACCCTACCATATAACAGACAAAGACTTATTAAAACTGTAATATGCTTAAACAGATACCTACAAAGAGAACAGATTAATAAGGAAAACATCTATGACTGCTGTGTACTTAAAGGTTCTATTCTCTGGCCATTTTTCCCAATCATCTGACTTATACAGCAGTCACCACTGATTACAGTATTTCACGAGATCCTCTTTCCTCATATTTCCAAGTGCTTTCCTACATTTTAAAACACCTCCCAATACCATTTTCTTAGGAACACGATTGAAAACAGTCATTTCCAACCTCATCTCATAAGTAAAAACCATGAGAAGTGAGGGGGGGGGGGGGGGGGAAGCACAGAGCTGCTTGCAGTGCGAGTGGGAAAAGTGGGGAGAAGGTTTACAGTGCACTTACACAATCAATGCCACAAAGAAAACAACTGTAACAATGTCAAGGTTTAAGGCAAGGCGGCAATAAACCGTGGCAGATGCTCCCTGTTACCCCCTCATCTCCCACCACCCCTTTCCTTTAGATCAGAAAGATGATAGGGAAGATAAGAAGGAAGGGAGACTTAGACTTCACGTTGGAAGGTTTTAAAAGCTTTTACTAATGCTACTAATAAATAGAGAATATATACAAAATATACAAAACCGATCTCGAATGCTCCATGTGGAGTTGGCGTCACTCCAGCAGCAGCGGAGCTGGGTGTGCAGAGCTGGCGTGGCTCCAGCAGGTGCAGCTCAGGTCCCCAGAAGTCATGGGGGGACTTCACAGCAAACCAGAAACTGGTTGCAGGGATTACAGGGCCTGAGGCCTTCCAGATCTCAGGCAGACAAACAAGGTCCTCTCTAGATGCCAGCCGTGGTCGAAGAGAGCTTGACCATTGTGATCACCCTCTTATATAGGGGGTATGACAATTATGGGATGGAATACTCAGTTCATTCTCAGCTGGTCAGTTCTAGTCACCTGTACCATCCACCCCTCCTCAAACACACTCCTCTCACAATGGAATATGGGAAATCTTATCAGTCTTTCTTAGCTACCATAGTAATCTAAACACGAACTTCTTCAGCATTCCGTTGGTCTTCTTATCAGCACTGAGTACAGCATCCGAAGAAAAATATGCAGGCAAAAACTCAGAAAAGTACAGCCACCTAGAAGAACTTAGCTCAAAGAAAAAATTACTAAAAGAGAACTGATATTGTTTTTAACAAAACCAGGACAAACAACCACCAGTAAAACAATTAACTCACATTCCTGACAAGCTGCTTGATTTTCAGAGCACATAATATGTACTCTAAAACTTGCAGATAACACATTGATAGTAAACATTAGCATTCTGTACTGCTAATTTCAACATTAGTGCTTCCTTAGCTCCTAAGTTTTCAACCTGCTTATTGATGGCCTCTTGAAGACTGTCAATAAACTGCATGTAATTCTCATTGGGACCCTGATTAATAATTGTAAATTATTTGGCTGCTTTGTTGGTTTCAGGCACCTCTATCATAGCTTGATATGCAAGGTCTGCTGACTGCCTCAGGATTTCAGAAACTATTCGTGCCTGTAATTGTGGTGTGTCAGTTAGTGTCTCTTCCAATAGTTGGGGGATACACACCCTTTTCAACCAGTCCCCGTTGTTTCGTCCTAAATGATCTATAGCTGTTATATTGCATAGGTCTAATTTTGCTTGAGTCTTTCACGGTTTTTATCTGATCTCGGGACAACACGTACACATACTCCTTTTCCTTTTAACTTTTCAAGAGAATGCTGCAGACCCTCATCCTCATCCAAGTCATCAGATAATGTGAACTTGAATGGTGCTGAAGAAACATTAGTAATAGGGGGGTTCGGAACAGTGCACATTTTTGTTTTTTCTTCCAAATCTAGCCCAGGGAAGCCATCCCCCTCTGCTGTCTCTGCCTGTTCCGTTGCTCTTTTAATCCTCTCAAAGTCTCTAGCAACAAGTGCCATATTGTTAACAGTTCAGTTGTTTCTTTGGATCTTTCAGTAGTGCTTTGCCCCATGGTAACATCCTTCATAAAGTCAATTCCAGAAGGCTAATACCCCACTTCTTTAGAAGTGACTTCCATGTAGATAATATAATACCATCTTCTTTAGAGAGGCTCCCTCCCAGGTTCCCGGTAGCTCACCTTCCACTCCTCGTGTCGGTGTGTGGCAGAATGCAACCCCCCCTCTCTCCCCCTCTCTGCCCCCTCTCTCCCCCTCCCTCCTTCAGTATGGAGGAGTGGGCACATCTCCCTCTCTCCCGGCTACTTGAGGCTAACAGCTTCTTTTGTTTGGCCCCAGAGCACCCTGGCCAGGGTCATTAGCAACGGTAGGGAGTGCCAAAGCCGCTGGGCGCCTACGCCCAGTGTGGGGGGACGTTTGTGGGGGGCAGAGGAGTTTCTACAATGCCTACAGTCAGGTCTGATCAGATTACAAAAACGGGACTCTCGTCGAGACTCCGCCCATTTTTTTTTTAGTCGCGGGTCTCTCGGAGCACAAGCTTAGCCACTGCCACCAGGAGCCACGGTCCCCCCCCGCTCCCCGGAATGGAGACTGCGCTTGCCTCGCCGCCACGGTTGTGAGTAAAACTTCTCACAGAATTGCGAGTATATTTATACTTTCCGTGCACACATGCACATATAACTCTCTGTGCTCCATATGAGCACGTGTAAAATTAATCCTCGCAGAATCACAGGTGTATTTTCCTTCCGTGCACATATGCACGCGTAACTTTCCGTGCACATTTGCACACATACTTTTCGTGCTTAATACAAGCACGTATACTTTCCATGCACATTTGCACGTGTACTTTAAATTATTTTGCTCACACAATCGCGAGTGTATTTTCCTCCCGTGCTTCCACGTAAGCACGTGTAATATTCCGTGCACATTTGCACATGTAAGTAAATTAACCCTCGCAGGATTGCAAGTGTATTATAAATTTACCCTCGCGGAATCACGAGTGTACACTTTCCGTACTCACTACAAGTACGTGTATCTCTTTAAAAAATAATCCTGCACCGGGTTTAGGCAAGTGTGTTCTTCTCCGGGACTCAGGGCCGGCTCCGGCATTGTTTTGAGTGAAGCCACGTGCATGCACACTGTGGACCGCCTGTTGTATTGGTTGCTGCCTCTTAAATAATTTTCCTCAATTGATATCTGAACCTTTATTTAAGTCACTTTTGGAGTGCTAAAACCCTGTTTCTCACCGGTTTAATAAAAGTTGTTTTGGACCCTGTTGTCCCTTAAATTAACCTCAGGGTGCATTCCGTGACACGGTGTCTTTTCAGTGATCCGGATCTATGGCTGCTCTCCCCGCTACTCTATCAGCTGCACCAGGCTCCATCTCCACAGCTCATCATCGGTCATTACAGCTCTGCCACTGTCCCCTTCTTCATGCAGCATCCTTCTTCATGCAGGATCACGTTGGCATGTTTGAATCACGTCGAGGTCACCATATATTGCAGTTGAGATGGACAAATGACATAGACCAAGTTTTAAGTACAAACAGCGATCTCCATTTATTGCCACAAACACCTTTTTATATAGTCTTTACCAGCTCATGTGTCTTTTCGCTATTGGTTACAGGCTGCAATAGTAACATATCATTGGCTAATTTTGCTAAATTCAGTGTTACTCTTTTACTTCCTTCTTTCTCACGGGTAGACCTTAATATCTTCAAGGTTAATTTCTGTTCCCACACCCCCTGCCGTAGTTTCCCACAAGTTAGCATGGTCATTGTTTGGATTTAGTTTGAGAACAAGAAGATAACACCCCAGGACAGAATTAATGTTTTTCTTCAAGGAACTTTCCAGTGTCTTTCAGTTAGAACAAAGAGAATATAAGAGCTTACTGTTATCTTAGTTGCTGTCTGGGAGCCAAGGTCTTTCTGGGCTCTCTGTCTGCAGGTGTGAGGCAGCTAGGAAGGGGGGCATGGAGGGATAGACCATTACTGATATCTAGGCTGATCAGTAAGAATATTCCATGCCATCAGCATCATACTTCGTATTTAAGGAGAGTTGGGTTTTCTGGCCAGTGAGACAGAGACCCATTCTGGTTTTATTCTGTTTTGGTCGAATTCTCTTTGGGAGTTATTTCAGTTTTGTCTTTTGCCATCCTATCATTTTTCAGTGGGCCTCTGGGCCTTTCTGCCATGACAGATCTTCATTCTATGTATTCTTTAGCTGAAACAGTCTTCCATTTTACAAAAACTACATGGTACAATGTATAGCATTACAAAGAACTAGCTAGGAAAAAAAAAGGCACTATGCACTGACTTGCCAGTAAAATAAATGAAAATAAAAATTTATCTCTTAAAATAGTGAATAACTGAGTAGAAGCTTTCAGTTTAAGAAGACACTGATGTTTTTTACTAGGACTGCTAAAAATCTTAACAGTTTCAGTTCATAGAATCATACAATGTCCTGAGTGGTTTGCAATACTGTGCTTGATGCACCCCAGGACACAGTTGGCCCTCTTGGTTGCCAGGGCACACTGCTGATTCATGTTCAGCTTGCCTTTTACCAGAACCCCAAAATCCCTCTCTGCAGAGCTGCTTTCCAGCATCTCATCCCCCAGTCTGTATACACAGCCAGGGTTGCCATATCCCAGGTGCAAAATCCGGCACTTGCCATTGTTGAACTTCGTGCGGTTGGTGATTGCCCAGTTCTCCAATTTGTCCAGATCCCTCTGCAGGGCCTCTCTGCCCTCGAGAGTGTCGGCAGCTCGTCCCAATTTTTTGTCATCAGCAAACTTATTTAGTATTCCCTCAAGTCCTGAGTCTAAGTAATTTATAAAGATATTGAACAGTGCTGGCCCTAAGATGGATCCCTGTGAAACACTGCTAGTGACTGGTCGCCAGCTCGACATAACCCTGTTTACTGTAACCCTTTGTGCCTGTCAGCCAATTGTTCACCCACTGCATTGTGCGTTTACCCAGCTGTATGCTGGCCATCTTGTCCAGGAGGGTACTGTGAGAGACAGTATCAAAGGCTTTACTGAAATCCAAAAAGATCATGTTGACTGGCTTCCCTTGGTTAACTAGGTGGGTAACCTTGTCGTAGAACTAAATTAAGTTGGTCAGACAAGACTTTCCCCTCATGAACCTGTGTTGGCTGGGACCAGTGACTGCATTGTCATTCAGATGTTTTTCAGTAACTCCCAGAATGATCTTTTCCATGATTTTTCCAGGCACAGAAGTGAAGCTGATGGGCCTGTAGTTGCCAGGGTCATCCCTGTTGCCCTTCTTGTAGATTGGGACAACATTTACCAGCTTCCAGTAATCCGGGTGATACAGGGAATTAACTAACTGACACTTAAACAACTAACACTTAAAGAACTAAGGAGCTAACGCTTAGAGAGCTAACCCTTAACCCACATCACAATTGCCTAGCCTTGTTTAGCTTTGTGTAACTTCTTGTATGAGAAACAGGAGCTCGCTGATGACTTCACAGGCCTTGCAAAGATAAAAAACCTTGGGTGCATCCTTGGTGAACTAGATAACAGAAACTTGGGCACAGGACAGGAGATAAGCCAGTTGTAACCAACTCAGCAGTCTGAGTTCCAGCCAACTCATCACACCAGGCCAAAGGTAACACCCAGAAGAGGCATTGCCAGGAGCAATCCAGGGGAGATTTAAAAGCCCTCCCTCCTAGGGAGTGCAGGCAACCAGGTCCAGCGAACAGGGCCAGCAAACAGGGGTGAAGCAGTTAACACAGCAGTTAGCGCAGGCAGTTAGCACAGGCAGTTTAAGCAGGCAGGGCAAGCTCACGTGATTTATCTCACTTGATTGTTGTCACCCTCACAGAAGGAGCTGACTATGGAATCCACTCGAGGCAAAGGTAAGTAGTCTGCACTCAATGGGAAGGGGGCAGCAGTTTACACAGAGCTGCCACAGGAAAATGCAGCCACCCAGACATCAGGCTGCAGAGCATGTCAGAGCCTTTCACTGGCATGGAGTGGTAATACAGAAAACAGCTGTGTGAGGTGTGAGCAGGTGGATGACCTGCTCAGTCTGGTAGTAGAATTGCAAGAGAACGTGGAAAGGCTGAGAAGTATCAGGGAGCTGGAAAGGGAAATCATCTGGTAGGATCAAGCTAGGGCCACCTGGGGGCAGGTAGAGACCACCAGCAAGAAACAAAGATCAAGGGATTCCTGTCTCCTCCCCTTGTGTCACTGAAGAAGGCAGGTCAAGGGAAAGGGATGAAGGGAAGCAAGTCCACACTCGGGGTGGCAGGAGAAACACCCTACTACCCACCCCACCTTCCCAGGTGCCTCTGTCCAACGGGCATGAGGCTCAGGATGTGGAATGCATCAAATTCAGGAATAAGGGGAAATGGCAGCAAGTTCCTGCCTGATGCAGAAGGAGGAGGGTTCCTATTGTGACCAGCCCACCCTCCCAGGTTCCCTTGCAAAACAGGTATGAGGCCTTGCAAGTGGAACCAAACAACACTGAGGGAGGCGGTTCCACTAAGTTGGGGGTGCTGCAGAGGATAAGTCACCCTGCACCCTCCATCAAAACAGCTGCCACAAAGAAAAAAGGTGGGTTGTGGTTATAGGAGACTCCCTTCTAAAAGAAACAGAAGGCCCTATATGCAGGCCAGACCCACTTCTTAGGGAAGTCTGCTGCCTCCCTGGGTCTAGGTTTAAAGATGTAAAAAGGAAACTTCCTGCCCTGGTTAGGCCCTCAGACTATTACCCACTAATAATTTTTCAGGTGGGCACTGATGAAACTGAAAAGGGAAAACTAAAGACAATCAAGAGAGACTTCAGGGCCTTGGGATACATGGTCGAGGGATTGGCAGCACAAGTAGCTTTCCCCTCTATCCACACAGCTGTAGGGTATGATGAGGAAAAACACAGGAAGACCCAGCAGATCAATACCTGGCTGCGGGACTGGTGTCACTGGCAGAATTTTGGGGTTTTTGATCATGAGTCGGCTTACATGGCACCTGGTCCACTAGCAACAAATGGGATGCACCTGTCTCAAAAGGGGAAAAGGATCCTGGGGCAAAAGTTAGCAGAACTTATTGAGTGGGCTTTAAACTAGATTTGAAGGGGGAGGAAACCAGATATAGCAGAGACACACCCAAGGGTGAAATGCTGGCATCTGAGGGTAGTACTAATGAGACCCTTCAGTCTTCTGAATCAGTAGAATCAAATGCCCAGCTGAAGTGCATCTATCCGAATGCGCACAGCATGGGCAACAAACAGGAGGAGCTGGAAGCCCTTGTGAGGCAGAAAAACTATGATTTAATTGCCATCACAGAAACATGGTGGGATGACTCTCATAACTGGAGTGCTGCATTAGATGGCTATAAAATCTTCAGAAGGGAATGGCAAGGAAGGAGAGGAGGTGGGGTAGCCATGTATGTTAGGGAGGGTTTTGATTGTCTGGAACTTGATGAGGGTGATGATAGGGTTGAGTGTCTATGGGTGAGAATCAAGGGGAAGGGCAACAAGGCAGGCATCCTGGTTGGGTGGTCTGTAACAGACCCCCACCAGGATGAAGAGGCAGATGAAACATTTTGCAGGCAGCTGGGAGAACTGTCCCAATCGCTAGTCCTTGTTCTTATGGGAGACTTCAACCTACCAGATGTCTGCTGAAAGTACTACACAGCAGAGAGGAAGCAGTCTAGGAGGCTCCTGGAGTGGATGGAAGATAACTTCATGACACAGCTGGTTAGTGAGACTACCAGGGAAGGAGCCCCACTGGAACTGTTGTTTGTAAATAGAGAAGGGCTCACGGGAAACATGTCGGTTGGAGGTAGCCTTGGGTATAGCGATCATGAAATGATTGAGTTTACTATCCTTGGAGAAGTTAGAAGGGTAGTCAGCAGAACTGCCACTTTGGACTTCCAAAGGGCAGACTTTGACCTGTTTAGAAGTCTGTTTGGCAGAGTCCCTTGGGAGGCAGTCCTGAAGGACAAAGGAGTCCAGAAAGGCTGGTCTCTCTTCAAGAAGGTAATCTTAGAGGTGCAGGAACAAGCTGTCCTTGTGTGCCAGAAGGCAAGCCGTCGGGAAAGAAGGCTGGCCTGGCTGAATAGAGAGCTGTGTCTGGAACTTAGGAATAAAAAGAGAATTTATAACCTTTGGAAGGACGGGCAGGTCACTCAAGAGGAATAAAAAAATTCTGTGAGGTTATGCAGGGAGAAAATTAGAAGGGCCAAAGCCCAACTAGAGCTGAGCCTGGCCACCACTGTGAAAAGTAACAAGAAATGTTTCTATAAATATACTAGCAACAAAAGGAGGGCTAAGGAGAATCTTCATCCCCTGATGGATATAGAGGGAAACATAGTGACAGAAGATGAGGGAAAGGCTGAGGTATTAAATGCCTTCTTCACCTCAGTCTTTAATAGTCAGACCAGTTGTGATCCAGGTACCCAGCCCCCTGAGCCAGAAGACAGGCATGGGGAAAGGCTGAGGGAGCTGGGTCTCTTTAGCCTGGAGAAGAGGAGACTGAGGGGTGACCTTATTAATGTTTACAAATATATAAAGGGTGAGTGTCATGAGGATGGAGCTAGGCTCTTCTCAGTGACAACCAATGGTAGGACAAGGGGTTATGAGTTCAAACTGTAACACAAGAGGTTCCACTTAAATTTGAGAAGAAACTTCTCAGTGAGGGTAACAGAGCAGGAACAGGCTGCCCAGGGGGGTTATGGAGTCTCCTACTCTGGAGACATTCAAAACCCACCTGGACATATTCCTGTGTAGCCTCATCTAGGTGTTCCTGCTCTGGCAAGGAGATTGGACTAGATGATCTTTTGAGGTCCCTTCCAATCCCTAACATTCTGTGATTCTGTGAATGAAGCCCCAATAATCTAAGGGGAAATGGTTAGCAACCTGCTACACCACTTGGACACTCACAACTCTATAGGACCAGATGGGATACACCCAAGGGTGCTGAGAAAGCTGGCAGAGGTGATCACTAAGCCACTTTCCATTATCTATCAGCAATCTTGGCTAACTGGGAAGGTCCCAGTTGACTGGAAGTTGGCTAACGTGATGTCCATCTACAAGAAGGGCCAGAAGGAGGATCTGGGGAACTTCAGACCTGTCAGTCTAACCTCAGTGCTGGGCAAGGTCATGGAGCAGATCATCCTGAGTAACATCACACAGCACATACAAGAGAACCATATGATAAGGCCCAGTCAACATGGGTTTATGAAAGGCTGGTCCTGTTTGACCAACCTGATCTCCTCCTGCGACAAGGTGACCCACCTAGTAGATGAGGGAAAGGCTGTGGATGTTGTGTACTTAGACTTCAGTAAAGCCTTTGACACCGTATCTCACAGCATTCTTCTGGAGAAGCTGGCAGCTCATGGCCTGGATGGGTGTACTCTTCAATGGATAAAGAACTGGCTGGAGGGCTGGACCCAAAGAGTTGTGGTGAACAGAGACAAATTCAGTTGGTGGCCAGTCAGAAGTGGTGTTCCCCAGGGCTCGGTATTGAGGACAGTTCTGTTTAATCTCTTTATAAATCACAGAATGATCTGGATGAGGGAATTGAGTGCACCCTTAGTAAGTTTGCAGACGACACCAAATTGGGTGGGAGTGTTGATCTGCTGGAAGGTAGGAAAGCCATACAGAGGGATCTGGACCAGCTGGATCGTTGGGGTGAGGTCAATTGTATGAGGTTTAACAAGGAAAAGTCCCGAGTCCTGCACTTGAGTCATAACAACCCTGTACAGCGCTACAGGCTCAGAGAAGAGTGGCTGGAAAGCTGCCTGGCAGAAAAGGATCTGAGTGTGTTGATTGACAGCCAGCTGAATATGAGCCAGCAGTGTGCCCAGGTGGCCAAAAAGACCAACAACATCCTGGCTTGTATCAGGAATGGTGTGGCCACTAGGGAAGTGATCATCCCCCTTTCTCAGCACTGGTGAGGCTGTAGCTTGCATACTGTGTTCAGTTTTGGGCCCCACATCATAAGAAGGACATTGAGGTACTAGAAAAAATGCAGAGGAGGGTGACAAAACTGGTAAGGGGCCTGGAGCACAAGTCTTATGAGGAGTGGTTGAGGGATCTGGGGCTGTTTAGCCTGGAGGAGGCTGAGGGTAGACCTTATTGCTGTCTACAACTACCTGAAAGGAGGCTGTAGCATGGAGGGTGTCGGTCTCTTCTCCCAAGTAGCAAGTGATAGGACAAGAAGAAATGGCCTCAAGTTGTGCCAGGGAAGGTTTAGATTGGATATTAGGAAAAAGTTCTTCATGGAAAGGGTTGTCAGGCATTGGAACAAGCTGTCCAGGGAAGTGGTAGAGGTGTTTAAAAGGCATTTAGATGAGGTTCTTAGGGATGTGGTTTAGTGCTAGAGTTAGGTTAGGTTATGGTTGGACTCGATGATCCTGATGGTCTCTTCCAACTGATATGATTCTACGATTTGGAAGTTTCACTTATTTCCTTAAAGAATAACTCATCAGTGTCATCATCCTGGCTGAGTGGCCTATAGTAGACACTCACGATGACATCCTCTTTATTTGTCTGACCCTTAATCCTTACCCAGAGGCTCTCAACTTTGCCATCGTCCGCTGCCAGCTCCATGCACTCCAGCTCCTCTGCTACATATAGTGCCACCCCCCCACCTCTCCTACCCTGCCTATCCCTTCTGAATAGCCTGTAGCCATCCATCATGGCACACCAGTCACAGGATTCATCCCACCAGGTTTTGCTAATGCGTTATATCATATCCCTGGGACCGGGCCAAGTCTTCTAGTTCATCTTGCTTTTTCCTCATGCTGCACGCATTAGTGTAGAAGCACTTCAAGTGAGGTCGATTGTGCCCTTCACCTTGTGGCGCCGTCTGAGGAATCACACTGCCAAGCACCTCCTCGACTTTGGTGTGCCACCCCACTGCTCGTCTGCCATCCCACTGCTCATCACTGACCAGTCTCATACTGCCCCTTTCCTCCTTCCAATCTTGTTTAAAGCCCTATCAATCAGCCTTGCTAGCCCCTGAGCAAACACCCATTTCCCCTTCTGTGAGAGATGCATTCCATCAGGTGTTAAGAGACCTGTCAAAGGACTGACTTTCCCATAGTCGAAAAACCCAATCGATTACACCAGTCACTTAGCCATGTGTTGATTTGTTTGTTCCATTCTCTATTCTTACCTGCAACTGAAAGGGGTGAGGAAAAAAAAAAAATTAAAAAAATCATTTGAGCACCTGAGCCGCCTCAAAGCTCTGAAATCCTTTTTTGATTTGCTTAATACTTCTTTTTTGTATCTCTTCCCTGCCAACAATAAAAAGCAATCATGGGTAATATTTGGAGGACCTTACCAGCTTGGGGAGCTGTTGAGCCACATCTTTTACCCTGGCCCCAGGGAGGCAGCAGACTTCCCTTTGGGCTGGGTCAGGTCAGCTTATTGGGCCCTCTGTTCCCTTAAGAAGGGAGTCACCTATGACAACTACCCTTCTTTTTCTCTTTACATGTAAGGTTTAATGTGTTTGCTGGGTTTCATGTGGGGCATGGGTTGCCTAGAGGACCCCTTCTTCCCAGAAAGGTCTTCAGCAGCAGCATCGACTGCTTGCCCATCCAATTCCAGGGCCTCATACCTGTTGTGTACAGGCACCTGGGAAGGTGGGGCAGGCTGAGGGTGTGTTTGCGTGCTGCCCCGAGCTGTAACCTATTTCCATTCTCCCTCATCTGCTGGGTCGCCCCTTACAGCCTGGTGGTGAAAGGGTAGGGGGTTCTTTGTATCTGGTGCCATGGTTAGCTTCTATTCCTGCCTCATGGATGGTAGAGTGTGAGTCTACCAGTCAATCTACTTTTCTGACTCCCTGATGCTCCTCAGCTTGGACACCTCCTCTCAAAGCTCTGTCACCAGGCTCAGCAGCTCCTTCACTTGGGCACATCACCCACAGTTGAGCTCACTGCTGCCATCAGTCCCCTAGCAGAAACTCAGGCACACTCTGCAGCCTGGGACCTGGATAGCTGCATCTTCCCTCCCAAGCTCAGTTTGGGTTGCTGCATCAGTTCTTGCAGCCAGAGGGACTGTGAAGGACGCTGAAGGTACTGCTCTTCTCCGGGTGGATACCATGCCTTCTGCTGTAATTAGCTCCTTGCTAGTGGGTTGTAGCCTCTGTTTGAAGTAGCAGGGTCCTCCCCGCTCGCCCTTGCCGCTCGAACTGCCGCTCTGTCTCACGTGTTCACTGCACTCCTGGTCGTCTGCGCTCCCTAGGGGCCGTTTAAATATCCTGGCAACGCCCCCACCGCGTCAGCCTCTCGTGCGAGATCAGCCGGTTTCTGGGCGGTCCCTCTGCCAGTCCGCGGATTTGCCCGGCGCCGGGTCTGCCCCTCTTCTCTCCTTGATCCGTGCTCTGCAGCAGAACTTGCCGTAATTGCCGCTGTGCTCCTTGATCGCTCGTCGCTGACTGTTGCTCTCTGTTGTGCCGCATTTAAATCTCCCGCGGTTGCCCCCAGCAACGCCCCCTCTACGTCAGCCTCTCGCTCAAGTTCAGCCGGTTTCCCGCGCAAGATCAGCCGGTTTCCTAATTTATTTATTTATTTATGTTTTTAAAATATAAAATACAAATTATCATTTGTGATACTTCTGAAGAGATTTCACTTCAAAAGTTGATATATTAAGCATTCTTCACAGTCTAAATCAGTTCTTATCCTTCACATCACTGTATATTAGAAAACACAGTATTTTAAACCTAATGCAGGCTGAAACTGCAGATGTCCCTACATGCTATAAGTAATGCCAGCCTGAACTCCTGGGGACTTCCATGGTATCTGCATGCTACATTACCTCTTGAAGGAGTCTGTTTTCTCATTTGATGACATTGTATGGCTTTAATTTTTGGCGAGGATTTTTCAGTAGAGGGACATGATGTGAAATAGAATAACCTGACAAAATACAATAAGTTAATAGTAGTGTTGTACACAGAGCACCTTTCATCATTACAGATCCCAAAGAGTTTTACAAACTGTACATATAAAAATCATTCTTCACCCACCATTGAAATGCAGTTACAGCTGGAGAAGAATAGGATAATCACACCATGCCAGGAATAACAGCTTTTTTGAGGAAGGGAAGTTAAGAAAATGTCTTCTTATGAAACAATAATGGGAATATTTAGGGAGGCTGGATCTAATTACTGGCATTTGCATTTGGTCAATGTGTTTAAAGTATTTCTTGTAAATACATGAATCAGTAATAGAGATATGAGCATCCATAAATAATTTATTTGCCACAAGTTCTTATTACTTCATTTTGACTTTTCTCAGAAACAGCACTTTAAACAGCAGGAAAAAAATCTATTTAAGGATTGTTTCAAAATTTACTCAGAGAAGAAAATGTCATTTAGTCACTAAAAGCTGTCTTCAAAATGCTTACACTCTCACTGAAGTTATTAGACAATTCTAACTCTACCATCTGGTGTAATTCAAACAAAAAGGCATTTTACATATGTCCAAGTAGAAAACTGTCACATCAGAGTCTGAGTCAGGGTGTCATTCAGTGCAATACGATGTTGACAGTGGGAAAACTGCTGTTACATTTTCTCTCAATGGTTTGTGATACATGTGTATACATAGTGGGAATGTCAAAGCAAATGGAACTGTGACCTATAAGCATTTATATTATAGATTTATCACCCTTGATTTCAAAAATACAATTAAGTTCCCATAAGTCAACCAAGCCATAGTAATTGACTATGTTCTCCCAACCTTTACTAGTTGCAAAGTAATTGAAAACAACTTAAACTTTTTCCTTTGCAGGTTAAGTCTCTTTGCTGTGGACTGTAGGATATGAGGAAGGGTTTGATCTTGATGAGACAGTGGAATGAGCAAGTTTTGAGAAAGCAACAGCAAAAACCAGGATGTGGTTCCAGAGCTGCAGCACTACATGGACAAAGGACTTTAACCAATACAGTAAAAGAAGAATACACATGATTACAAGGCTTTACCCTATCAGCATAACACTGATAGCATGTGTACAGCAGAAAGAGCTATAAAGCATAGCAGTTTGTGTAAATAAAGGTCTTTGGTCTGTGCCCTGCCAGAGTCCGTGTCTTCATCCTCCACAGTGTACTAACAGCATTCCCTATCAGTGCGCTCATTTGATGTGCTGGACACTTTACAGCCTAATCATATGCTCCTGCTGCAAAGAATTATTGAAAAATAAAACTGATCATATGAGGATAGTTAGAGATAGAGGGATCATAGTGTCCTCTGTTTATTGATGCTTACTGCAGCGTGGAAATCAGCATCAGTGATTTGTATGATACTGTATACAGAGTAAATCTAGTCATATATAAGAGAGGAATTTGTTCATTGCTTCTTGAAAACTTGGAAAATTAATTTAAATTAACTTGGAAGTGAATAAGCACGTGATTAGAGCATTCACTACCTGAAGGGTTATAAATTAAGAGTAACAGTTAATGGCAATTGATCAATCTGATGGTGAATTATCCATACAGTGCAATAAGGATTAATCTCATTGCATGTCAATATTGATTCAACGGAAAAGGATAGTAAAACTACAGTAATTAAGTTTGCAGATGGTATAAAACAGGAAAGTGAAGTAAACATGAAGGAGACCAGGAGTAATAATAAAGTCCACATTGAGAGGTAAGGAGTATGGGTTGGAAGTATTAAACTGTGATTCACCCTGAAAAAAATGCAACCTACTATAACTAGAGTATCTAGAATTTCTGGAAATTAGCAAAACTGAAAGGTAGTAACAATGGACAGCAGTTTAGATATGTGTAATGTGTTCTAGTGCCTAAATAAAAAGTATGTTTCAGAGGAGAACAACAAAAGGCAGTAAGGGGCAGCAGGGACTGAGTTACAAGGCAGGTTGAAAAACTAAATCTATCTGCAACTCTGATAAGAGAGCTGACTATGCTGGCTAATAGCCATCTAACATGCTTGAATTCCATATGATCTGAAAAGTGAAAAGCAACACTCCTGTGGATTTTTTTACCACTGCTACAAGAAAATTCTCACATCCCCTCTCTCCTTGAGGCCTTGCTTGAATTTCTGTCTCACTGGTATAATGAAAATTACCTTCACATTGATTGTAAACCTATTCCTCGTATTTCAGATTTCACTCTCCGGATCCTTCCAATATTCCATTCTGAGAAAAAGCCCCATAGACTATAAAAAGGAAATAAATCTTTTTCATAGAATTTTTTGCCAACTCCACAGAATTCCTCTGCTTGAAAAAGCTCCCAACAAATACAGTACTGGGAGGGGAAACATGCAGTAATTAAGCATTTAGTCTATGATCAGGAAGACTTCGATTCATACCCTACTCAAGCCCAGATCACCTATTTGATCACAGCATTGTTCTAACTCTCATTTCTCAACCTTAAGATGGATTTAATAGTCACTCTCTACATCACGAAAGTAATGAGAGAATAAATATGCTACAGATGGTAATGTACTCAGACATTAGAGTCCTGAGGGCCAGAGTTATATCCATGTATCTGTCTTTGGAATCATTTGAAATTGAATAGACAAAGCTTTCACAGAACACGCTAGAGACAATTGCCTAACTTAAAGCACATATTTTATTCAATGAATTTAATTTCCATTATGCTTATGAATTGTCCATGAGTGGTTTAGTAACACGAGAATTCCCACCCCACCAGGAGGAGAGTTTAATAGAAGACAGGCATTGTAGCACTGCAGTGGGGAGAACAGCACAGTGCACAGCTTCCTCCAGGACTAGCCTCCCAGCTCTCCCCTGCATGCACAAGACTAACTTGCACAGTTAGTGGTTTTTGCACATACATTTACTTCAGTTGATTGCATATAAATTTCAATCCCAAATGTCATTTCTTAGAATATTTTTCCTTTTTTTTTTTTTTTTTTTTAATTTTAGATGTCTCTAGGTGTGCTCTGGGGCTTACCAGAGAGTTGAAGATCCCAGTGAGAATGATAGGATATTTTTCTCAGAAGAGAAACCAAAATGAGCCCATTATCATCAAGCTGTTGCAAATGGATGGAATTTGATGAATATGTCATCCCACAATGAGAAACATCTCAGCATCAGCCAGCCCACCTAATGGATTTTAGCAGTGATGTCCTGTGTGTGATAATGCTTATCTGTATGTTAGCTAGTACATTCATAAACTATTTTCTGAGACTAGATGGGATCTGTGTTTGAGTAGAATTGGGGCTTGGTACAAATATTTATGAATATTTACAAATGCAGTCTTGCTTTCTACCAGTGAATACTGTGTCTGCATTTTTAATCTGGAGCTTTTTTTCTCAGTAATAGCCTTTCTATCTTTTCAACACTCCAGTTTGACCAAAAGGCATTTTTTTCTTGATTAAATCTTTTTTTTTTTTTTTTTAAACCAGCTTTTTATCAGGAAAATACTCATTCATGCTCAAGATCTCTTCTTTCTTGTTACACAAAACAGCTAGTTGACCTTATCAACACGCTTATTGTTATTAACTAATTCTTACAAGCTTTGAGATCATTAGCCTCTTACTGAGCAGCTAGGATGTGGAAGCAAAGGCAGATAGAATATGTGATACTCCTCCAGGCTACAAAGAAATCATTAGCAGAAGGCAGATTAAAATCCTGATTCATTGTCCAGTATTTAGATGATGCCTTTCCTTTGCTAATTTATCAGCCTGTTGTTCAGTGTGCTAATGCAATACAGTGTTTCTTACAGCACTTGAGTTCTTGTCCAGTGTTTTAGAAGGACCTAACAGCTATAATAATAGTGGTTGAAGAGTTTTGGTTTTTGTGCAGGCCAAGAGAAGAACTGAAAGAGAGATAAAGCACAGCCCTGGGAGGGGGGGCATGTTTTTGATCCTCTGTAAGGTGAAGTTGCCCAAACAGATGACTATGCAGTAGCTAACTTCCAGTAGCTAACTTCCAGTAGCTATCTTCCAGCTTACTGGAAAAGAAACCATCATAGTTGTTTCGCAATCAGTGTAAATCTGTCTTGTTTTACAGAAATAAACTTAAATTGCCCCCATCTAATTCGAATGCTGTTTTTTTCTAGAAGAAACGATGACTTCTTCTGCAGAGAGATATCTGTAAAACTCTGTGATGTGGTATATAATTCTTTCTTTCAGTCTTTATTAAAAAAAAAAAAAAAAAGAAACAAGCCTTGCACATTAGCAAAAACTTTTAGGTCTTGGCTACTTTTTCCTATTGAATATGTTTTGGCACTTGCCTAGGTTATGGAGTAATCACTTGCACAACATCATCCTTTAAATAGGTCAGCCAAAACTCTATATCCAAATGCACTCTAAATATTACTTAGATCTCATTTAGAGTTTTACAGTTGGGTTCTGTCTCTAATGGTCTGAATCAAAACTGTGGATACATCCAAATACCCTGAAGCAAGGGTAATGCAAATACAGATCCAGTCTATCTGGCACAAGTCTTTCATTTTCAACTAATGCTTCTTTTTTCTTCTCCTCCATCCCCCCTTCCTTTCAATTAAAGCAAAAGCATGTTGTTATTTCATGAAATCTAGAAGAGATTATTTTCCAGAATGGGTGATACTCCTATGTGAAAAATGAGAAAGCAATTAATTTGCAATGTATCTTGAGTTAAACTGGCAGAAAAGAGTGAAAACATTGAAATTCAGCACATATGTTTTGTAAAGAAAACCTATTGTCCTCTCTGGGAGGCTTTATTTCCCCAACTTTTTAGGCAATGCTTCTTTGGCCTATAAATCAATATGGAGGAAGCCCTGGTGATCAAGCCTCTGTTATTAGCTACAGCTACAGAAAGGTTATATGTGTAGTAGGATGGGCACCAAAGGCCTGGAAGAGACCTCTCAGGACTTTACAGTAGTTGTGACTCTTTGAGGTAATCACATTATATACAATGCTTATTGTTTTATTGTGACTAATATTTGGCTTTCTATCTTAAAAGCAGAATCAGAACTCTAATTAATCTGGAACCATCACAGTGATAAATTTTCCAGAGGATATGCAAACTGAGACTAATTTTTCCATGGTTTTATAAAGTATCCCATTTACTTGATTTTTTTTTAACTCTGTGTTGTTACTACAGACAAGTATAGCATAAGATGTCAGTATTAGTTATGTCTTACCCTCCAGGATATAATTTTTCATAACTATCTTTAATTGAATGGAATTAACTTTATAAGTCTACAAAACACAAGGTGTGCTCAGATGTATTAACATCTGTGTTAACCCAGATCTAGTTTTGTGACTGAACCGTCTGGAACAGCATACCACAGCTTGGTTTTGGCATACTGGAACCCGTCTTCTGGCTGCAGGTATTTATATTCTAGCATTTCCTTTCATTAAAGAAAAAATAACTTCATATTTACAAATCATTCTGTGCATAACAAGGACAAAAAGGAATTTACAGATACTTTCATCTTCTGTTGTTGCCATTTAATCATCTGTTGAGAACTTAAATTTGCTCTTACTGCATTGCTATCTCCCTCTATCCTTCCTGCAGTGACATAGCTTTGACGCCCCATTGATCTCACAAATACAGTTTTTCATGTTGTCTCAGATCTCGGCTGCACTTTTTTCTCCACTGTACTTTGATCCTTACTTATTATTGCATCCCCCAGGCCGATGTCCATGGACTCATAGAGGTGATCAGCTCCATACTGGCACATTCTGCAGCAGAGCGGAGGACTGTGATGTACAAGGCAGTTTCCTGAACTGGGGAAATGCCGGGGTCACGGAGAGAGCCACCAGGAACTGGCACCTGTCGCAAAAGCAGCTGGCAAGGCTTGGGTGGGGCCAAGAGCAACCATGGCCAACCCCCACACCTGTAAAAGGCAGCCCCTAGGGAGTACTAGTGACCAGGACAGGCAAACAGGACACCTACATCCAGACTGACCTCCCAAGAACTGAAAGAGCTGCCCAGACCCAAAGGAACTCCAGAACCTGGAAGTTCCCCTAGGGTCTGAAGACAGAGGTGGGTGTCATGGGTGCAAATCTGCCCAGCTGGATGAACTCATCAAGCAAGTAGCCATGTTACAAGAGGAATTTAACAGGCAGCACTGAGCAAGAAATCACAGTATCACAGTATCACAGTATCACAGTATGTTTGGGATTGGAAGGGACCTCAAAAGATCATCTAGTCCAATTCCTCTGCTGGAGCAGGAACGCCTAGGTGAGGTTGCACAGGAACATGTCCAGGTGGGTCTTGAATGTCTCCAGAGAAGGAGACTCCACAACCCCCCTGGGCAGCCTGTTCCAGTGCTCTGTCACCCTTACTGAGAAGTGGCGTGCGCCTGTTGTCCCAGCTGTCTACGGGAGGCAGAGTCTGTCGGATCGCTTGAGCCCAGGGTTCGAGTCCCGCAGAGCAGCGCTGAGGCTGCCGGAGCTGAGTTCGGTGTTGAAACCCCGGAGGGGTGGGGCCGGGGGCACCAGTGTAGTAATTGAGAAAAAAAAAAATCAATGCGTGGTATTGTGCGCTGTCACAAGCTCAGTGACAGCCCTGCCTTAAGTCTTCGCAATGGGAAGGTAAGCTTGCTTCCAACCCTGAGCTGGCAGACTCAAGTAACTCACAAGACAAAGGAGACTGTACTTTGGCCTCTGCTTGGAGCAGGAAGAGAAATCTTCCCCTTTCCCCTGAAGTGCCCCTTCATAACAGATATAATGCCCTGGGGCTGAAGAATGAAGAGAGTGTGAGCAATGGGCAAGACCCAGGAAAGGCCCACCATGCAAAGGTGGTCCAATCACCCATCTTCATTAGAACCAGTGACATCAGAAAAGTACGTAGGGTGTTAGTAATTGGAGACTCTTTGCTGAGAAGCACCAAAGTGCCCATTTGTCATCCAGACAACACCACTAAATAATTTTTGTGCCTGTTAGGAGCTTGCATTTGTGATGTCACAGAGAGAATGCCAAGCCTGGTAAAGCCTGCAGACTATCGCCCGTTCCTACTATTCCAAGTAGTGTTGAATGATGCTGCAATGAGGCAACTCGGAGACCTTACGTCCCTCAGAAAAATGTTAAAGGGATTGGGAGCACAGGTAGTGTTCTCCTTTATCCTCCCAGTCCGAGAAGGGGGTTCAAAAAAAAAGGACATGAACTGAACAGGTGAATGACCTGCTGTGTAGCCAGTCCAGGGTTTACTTTGCAGTAAACCAGAACTGGATTCAGGGATGCATGGCCTGGAACTAGTACTGCTTTTTACCTGTCTTCAAATATATATACACACACATATCACTTCAAGATTCATCTTCCTATCCAAAAAGTTTGTTAAGTTCATTTAGTTCATGACTGCAGGTCTCTGTCTGTCACAGCAGTCTCACTAGGCAAGAGAGATGTGTGGCTTGTGCCCATGGATTGCAGGTTAGAGATGTCAGTCTCAAGGAAGTTACTGGACTGGGGAACCCCCAGGACCCCCCCGATGTGATGCCGGATTCAACCCCAGGACCGCCCCCAGGACCCTGGCAGCATGACCCTGGGGTCATGCTGGGACGCCCCCAGCATGATGCCAGAGTTGACAATGGAAGTCCCCTGGACCCCACCAGTATGATCACCCAGTCATGCTTTGACCCCCCTGGCCAGATGCCAGGGTCAAGCCTGAAACGCCCCTGGCACCCTGCCGGCATGACCCCTCAGTCATGCCTCAACCCCTCCGGCATGATGCTGGGGTAAACCCTGAGATGCCCCTGAGACACAGACAGCATTACCCGAGGGCCATGCCTCAACTCCCCTGGAGTGATGCTGGGGTCAACCCTGGGATCTCCCCCGGAACACGGGCAGCATTACCTCAGGGTCATGCATTGATGCCTCTGGCATGATGCTGGGGTAAACCCCAGGACCCTCCCAGGACAAGGGCAGCATTACCCCGGGGCCATGCCTCGACCCCCCCAGAGTGATGTTGGGGTAAACTGCAGGGCTCCCCTGGGGACAACACTGACATGACTCTGGGGTCATTCCTTGATCCCCCCAAAGTGATGCAGGGATTAACCCTGGGACCCCACTAGGAACAACGCTGGCATGATTCTGGGGTCATGCCTCAATCCCCCTGATGTGATGCAGGGGTCAACCCTGTGACCCTCCAGAGACAAGGCCAGCATGACCCTGTAGTCAAACTGACAGCATCCCAAGGGTGTCATGCTGGCACGGTGCCAGGGGGGGTCCCAGGGTGGACCACTGCATCTCTCCAAGGGGATCAGTGTGGGAATGGCAAGACATGTACTTCCAGCTAAAGGGCCTTGGACAGGTTATACAGAAGTATGGTTTTTATGAGTGTAAGGAGTGATAGCCCAGGCCAGTGAGAATGATATCTCCAGCTGTAAAATTGCCCCCATATGTATGATGTGTGAACGTTGGGCCTGGGTGTGTGAATGAGTGGGTCGGAACTCTGCCCACAAGATATGCATGGGAATGCGACTGAAAAAAGACACGAGTGTGGTGTGTTTGGGATAACATTTTTTGAAAAACATCCTGTCTAACCTTTTGGTCCAGGCCCGTATCTGTAAACCTATAAAGTGAGAACTGTTGATAAAAGTCAGCTCAGCCTGGCTCAGTTCTGCTCTGCTCTGTCTGACTCTGCTCTTGCTGCTAACAAGAACTGTGTCTGTGCATCTCTGTGTCTGTATGAATCGTTCTCATAGCGATAAATGGTGCCCCGTGTGACTGTCTGACCCCTGTGAGGTTCTGCATCAAGCAGAGTGTGTGTGGCGGCGACCATGGAATCCGACGGGTGAGTAAATTTTTTGTGGACACACAATCCCTGGTTGTAACAGGGACAAGCAGTCCTCATTGAACAAGTGAGCTGCAGGATTGCGTTAGTAATGGAATAAGCTATATCTGTGAGTTTTACAGTACATATTATGTGCTTCTGTGTATTGCCTTTCTGAAATTCAAGCAGTTTGTCAGGAATGTGAGTTAATTGTTTTATTGGTTGTTGTTACAGTTGTTTCTTTGTAGTATTGTTTGTGTAAGTGCGCTGTAAGCCTTCTCCCTTCTTCTCCCACTCCCGCTGCAAGCCACTCTGCTCCCCCTTCCTCCCTCAGTCTTCTCGTGGTTTTTACTTATGAGATGGGTTCAGGAACGACTGTTTTCAGTCATGTTCCTGAGAAATCAGTATTGGGAGGTGTTTTAAAACACAGGAAAGGACTTGGAAATATGAGGAAGGAAGATCTTGTGAAATATTATAATCAACGGTGGCTGCTGTGTAAGTTAGGTGACTGGGAAAAGTGGCCAGAGAATAGGACTTGGAAGTATAACACTTTGTTGCAATTAATGTTGTTTTTAAAGCAAGAAGAGCAAGACAAAAATTAAACTCTACAGGAGATCATTAAATCATTGCAGACATTTTACAGGCAGAATGGTTTGAACTTCAACAAGCTGAGAGAGAGTTAACTGATAACAAACGAGTGACAGAAAACTTGCAGAACACTCTGAAAGATACTTTTCATTGTTAACCTGTTTTCTTTGTAGGTATCTGTTTGAACATACTACAGTTTCAATAAGTTTTTGCCTGTTATATGGTACAGTAAGTTCACAGCCTGTTAAATCACGAGAATCCATGGATCCAAAATGTACATTTTGTGAGGATTCAGAAGACCATGAGTAATTTAGCTGCATGAATGTGGTGGTGAGATTTTGTGTGTGATAGCTGTTACTTTTCTTTCTAGCATGCTAGCTTTATTCCAGCATCCAGACTTGGGCAACTCTGTGATAGGCTGTGTTTCATCTCGGTGTACTAAATTTGACCCTTTTGTATGCACACCACAAAAATAATCTTGGTTTTGGGATAACAGTTGTAGCACCCATGATGAGACGCTAATAAAAGCCTTGCCCAGTCCAGCTTATTAAAGAACAGCAGGGGAGCAGGTACCGATTGGGCTCCAGTGCGCACTGACCTATTTTGTCAGGGAGACTCAGCGGTACCTCTACCTGGCTGAGCAGGAAGCAGCCCAAAAGTGCAATGCTAAAATTGAGATATTGTCTTGAATAAGTGTAATTGTGATCCATTTGCATATTTGAACTTCACAATTAATAATGACATTAAGACATTGAATGATTTACAGAAATTGATGGGTACAATTAGCTGGGTACGACCCATGCTTGGAATTTCTAACCATGAACTCCAGCATCTGTTTAATTTGCTAAAAGGAGACTCAGATTTAACATCTCCTCGCACTTTAACTCCACAAGCACAGAGAGAATTAGAGCTAGTAGCACACAAAAATACAACCTTACAGGCTGATCGCATTCGATTGGACTTGCAGATTTGTCTATTTATAGCTACAACATAGAAACAACCTGTGGCTATTGTGGGACAGTATGATGAGACTGCTAACAGACTGATATATTTTGAATGGATTTTTTTTGCGCAATGCTTTTCATAAAACTATTACTCAGCTTCTAGAATTGATTGTTACTCTGATCAAAAAACACAGAGAGCAGATTCAGGTCTTAATAGGCCATGATCCTTCTGTCATATATGTGCCATTTGTGAAATCTGATTTTGATTTTTTTAATTCACAATCTATGTCCTTGCAAATTGCACTAACCTATTTTCTTAGCAGCATAGCTTTTGGCATGCCTAAATGTAAATTGCAGAATCTGCATGTCTGACATCAGGCCACAGACCATACTTGTATTTGGTCCCATCCCGCATACTCACACAGTTTTTGTTGATGGATCAGGGAAATCTCATAAAGCTGTAGTGGTCTGGCGTGAAGATAATGATTGGCATCATTCTGTTAAAATTATTCATGGCTCAACCCAATTAGTAGAACTTGATGCAGCTTTACATTACTTAGAGCTTTTTAAGGAGGAACCTCTCAATTTGATTTGCAATTCTGAGTACGTAGTCAGGGTTCTACAGTGCATCCTTTTACTTGGTTAAATGAAATCTTGCAACAGCAGCTCTTAGAATTGTTTGTATAATTGCAAACTGCATTGCAGACACCTATTGTTTGTTACTCATATACGCTCCCATACAAGTTTACCAGGTCCCATAACAGAAAGAAATGCCGTTGCAGACTTTTACACTGTAGCTACAGTTCTAATGCCCTGCTGTTTTGCTATGCTGGGTGTGCCACAACAGATTAAAACTGATAACGGTCTTGGCTACACTGCCAGATCCACACAATATTTTTTATAGCAATGGGGTGTTTTGCATGTCACAGGTATTCCACATTCTTCCACTGGACAGCCTGTTATTGAACGGGCACATTCCACACTGAAATAAATGTTATTAAAAAAAAAAGGGGGGGAATATAATGCCTCAGGCACAATTAGGCAATGCAACATGTACTTTAATCTTTTTGAACCATACTGTGCCTCCTTCCTCTATCACAGCAGTCGAAAAACATTTCCGTGTTCCAAATTCACTGTCTCAGAGACCAGAAGTTTTGTATCGAGATCCCCTGCACAACAGTCAACGGCAAGGGCCTGTAGAGTTAATCACCTGGGGAAGGGGATACGCGTGTGTTCTTCTTCCAACAGGACCGAAGTGACTTCCTGTGAAATACGTTAAACCTTATTATGAGTTGGAAAAACACGGCACAGAATCTAATGCCAGAGATACAGTATCTGTCCCTGCAGTAGAGGGCAACAAAGAAACAGAAGAGACCAAAGGAAGAGGCCAGTGATGTTACCTGGGGGCAGTTAAAGAAGTTACAACAAAATGGAAGTACTATGATGGCAGACGCAGGCACCTCCTTACTCCAATTATCACCTTCTTAGCTTATTTGGGTATCATCTCCTGCAACAATGCAGTAAGGTTTTGTTTTGTGATGATCAGTTTTGGCATGGTTCCAACTGTAGAGGGAAAACTTGTATATTAAGCTTACATAGTGGATCCACCTCTTTTTAGGCCTATAACATGGTGGGATCCTGAAGTTCCTCTCTCCAACAATGACACACACTGGGTAGGTGGTGCATTGATGCCACCTGAAGGTCAGTTACTGGAAAACAAGGATTGGATTAAATTTAATCAAACACAACAGTATTTTGTTGAGACCACTCCTGTATGAGTTTCTAACAAGCCAATTAACTATTATTTTATGATGCCAAAGAAGTTTGACTTGTTTTATCAACAACGAGAGGATAGAGGGGTAATTCAAGGCAATTTCACTTTTATTTCCATTCTGGATCTTGAACACCGAGATATAAGTCACAATTGTACTTTGAAACTGTTAGCAATCAGGACACATAACCACGGGCATAGTTATATGCGGTGCTTTATTTCAGCGCTGGGAAACCAGGGGTTCGCACCCAAAGCTGGCTTCGCTGGTCAGTTTAAGTTACACAGTATTTATACAGTCCATTCACATACATATTCATATATTCATTAAGATACGTAACGGTTACTCGACATTGATTGCAACATCGATTGCAACATCTTGGAACTATTTTGATCATGTGCAGTGTCCTCTGGTGGTCCTTCGGGGGGTCTTCAGGGTATTGCACAGGCGTACTATTTCTATAGCTAGATAACTGCTGACTTGCTCAATCTCCGAAAATACTGCATGTACTTCTCCTCACTCTATGCGTATTTAGGCTAAGATAAAGCTAGGTTGTTAAGATAAGAGAGTACTCGAACACGATATGCTTGAACATCCTTTCAGGGACAGTTTACAAAACTGATTCATCCTTTCAGGAACGTTTTGTAAAACTGGTTCCTGTTACTAACATTTCCCCAGTTTGAAAATGCTTTTCTATTCTTAGACAATGCATTTTCACCTCAATCAATTTCTTCGATTATTGATTCATTTGCTATTATTGATTGGTAATTCCCTTCAGGTGTGATAGTTCCAGTCGTGCCTCCTCATAAGCTGGAGGGTTATCAAATATAGGATTAGCATAATTCCTACTCAGGATACTGAAAATGCGATTATTTCTAGCATTTGTTTGGCTAATTATGCGCTTAATACCCACATACAACAAACAAAGAAGAACAATCACAATTGCAAGTACAACTACACTTTCTAGTAGTGAATGTACCCATCCTCCCAATTTTAAATTGAATTTATTCAACAGAGCTCCTATCCAGCTCTGTTCTGCATCCTGTCTTTCCTTTTGCAGCTCCACTTGTGTTTGAGTCAGCTCGGAAATGTCTTTCTCAACCTCTGAAGTTACGTCTGGAATATGGATGCAGCAGTGATCGATTCTGTCTTTCAAATATCCACAGACGCCATTTTCTTTCAATAACATTATGTCGAGTGCCATTCTATTCCGCAAGGTCATTTTAGTCGTAGCTTGTAATTGTATATTGAGATCCCGAAAACCTCTTTTAGTTATTCTAGCTAATCGATCCATTTGCCCGATCAATTTATCAATCATTTCTCTATTCCTATAGGCTGCATTTGGTGCAAAGAAAGATTCTAGTGCCCAGACAAATTTAACACTGCTTGATGGTTCATGCCACACATCATCCTCGTTTATTTCTCGTTTATGTCTGACCTGTAAAAGTTCTTGCCTATTTTTCAAAGGTGACCTTTTCCAAATGGGACATAGTGTTGGCAACCCCAAAGTAATTTCTCTAATTGGTCCTCCCATTGGCAAATGTGTAGTCCAGGTCCCATCACTTAAGGCCCAAACTAAATGTCCCATACTGCCTATAACTCCTTTACAGTCAATTTTGTCTTTTTCAATGCCAATTTTAAAGGCTGCCTGTGAGTCTAATTGTTTCCGACAAATGCAGCCTGTAATCACTGCTACTTTGACAATGGACAAAGGTATCTCTTTAATGTCTGTTTGACAAGTTATCATCCATGAGCAATTCCACCATGGTACTGTTATTCCTTCTGTTACATCGGACCATCGTATGCACCATGGAATTGCTTCACTGTATTGGTATTGTTGTACAATACTTAATGTCCACATGTTACTCCATGATTCAGTTATATTTCGATTGTCCTGATCCTTGCATTCCCAATAGGCTCGCTCAACCTTTTCATATACTGTCTTTTTGGTCCAACTTTCTTTGAGAACTACCTTTCCTCTAAATTCCACTGGTTCGGGTCCTGTTTTTACCCATTGTTCAGTTGGCACTTGCTCTATTTTAGTGCGAGATTCGCACACTATCTTACCAGTTTTGTTTATTTCTGGTAAGGTCGTAGATATCATTCCCCACTGTACTGGGTCTTCGGCTCATTTTGGGATGGGAAGGCAAGCAGTGATGCTACTGGCATTTTGGGTCAGTGCAAAGTCTCAAATTAGTCCTATCATCAGATTCTCTGCCTGATTCTGTACACTCTGCACTACTTGTGGCATCTTTACATCTTCACCATCTCCTATAACTCTTTGTGACCTACTCAATTGTTCCCCAGCGACTTTGTAGAGTAGAGTGGCACTTTCTTCCTCAGACACCACGTGTTCCTCTTTTAAGGGGTACTTCCTCAAGAGCAAGCAATCTAAGTATATATGCTACCAAGAACATGATATGATAACAAAAATTAGACATCCTGTGGTGTAATCTTAAGCGTGGTAGGACCTAGGATATGTGATGACCACGCTCTTGGAACCTTCTTCACATGGGTGTAATGTATCCAGGAGTCTACTCCGGCAACTTTAACTGCGGTAAATGTGGTCAAGAGTACTTGGTAGGGTCCGTCCCAACGTTCTCTCAAAGGCTCTTCATTCCAGTTTTTCACATATACAGTGTCCCCAGGTTCTATATTATGTACTGGATTTTCAAGTGCCAGTGGTCGACTCCACACTAATGCAGATTGGAGTTGATTCAGTGTCCTGCCAAGAGACAACACATAATTGTACAAGTCCTGATTACCCTTTATGTGGACCTCTGGATTTGGGTTTGGTGCTTCATAGGGTTTGCCATACAGAATTTTGTATGGACTTACTGACATTCCGCTCTTAGGTTTTATCCTGATACGCAACAATGCTATTGGTAAGGCCTGTGCCATTGAATCTTTGCCTCCTGACAGACCTTACTAAGTTGTCTTTTCAAAGTTTGGTTCATTTTCTCTACCTGTCCACTGGACTGGGGCCTCCAGGTAGAATGCAGATCCCACTGAATCCCTAAACATCTGCTAACCTCCTTTACCAGTTGTGCCACAAAATGGAGCCCCCTATCAGATGATATTCCTATTGGTACCCCAAATATAGGGATTATCTCTTTTAATAACCATTTCACAGTTTCTTTTGCTTGGTTGGTGCAACAAGGGAAGGCTTCTGGCCATCCAGAAAAGGTATCCACCACAACAAGTAGATATCTATATCCACGAGTTCTGGGGAGTTCCACGTAATCTATTTGCCAATAATCCCCGGGTTGCATGCCTGTCTTAATTTTCCCCATTTCTATTTTTCTTTTTACTAGAGGATCATTTTTTAAGCAAATTTCACACTTAGCTGTAATAGACTTTGCCATTGTTAACATCTGGACCGAGATAATTTGTTTTCTTAGATAAGTTACCAATGCTTCTGCACCCCAGTGACACTTCTGGTGTTCCGTCTGAAGTATTCCTCTCATAATAGTGGTTGGCACCACAGCTTGTCCATTGGTGGTTACATACCACCCGGAATTATTCTTGCTGGCTCTTACTAGACTTGCCAGTTTTCATCTTCTATGGAATACTTAGGTGGCTCTGAAGGTAATAAATCAATTGTTCTTACCTTCTGGGAGACAAGACCCACCATTGTTCTCACTTGCCGTGCCACCGACCAAGCTGTTTGATCAGCAAGCCGATTTCCCCCAATAATTTTTGCTGTTCCACTTTGATGAGCTTTACAGTGCATTATAGCAACTTGCGATGGTTTCTGAATGGCATTAATCAAGTTCAGTATTTCCTTCTGATATTTAATGTTTGTTCCTTGTGAAGAGAGCAGTCCCCGCTCTTTCAAAAGGGCTCCATGCACATGAACAACTCTGAAAGCATATTTTGAGTCAGTCCATATGTTAACTTTCTTGTTCTCGCTGAGTTCCAATGCCCTGGTTAAGGCAATCAATTCCGCTTTTTGTGCTGAGGTGTTTGGTGGTAAGGGTTTGGCCTCAATCACTGTCTTGACAGTAGTGATCGCATATCCTGCATACCGTACTCCACTTTCCACAAAGCTACTGCCATCAGTAAAGAGTTCCCAGTCAGTTTCTGCCAGCGGGGTGTCTCTCAAATCAGGACGACTTGCATGGGTGTATTCGATAACTTCCACACAATCATGTTCCAGCTCTCCTTCTTCTGTACCTGCACCCAAAAACTCAGCAGGATTCATTAGGTTAGTAGTTTTTAGAACAACATCATCTTGATCTGTCAGAATTACCTGGTATTTCATCATTCTGCTTGGGGAAAGCCAATGGCCCCCCTTTTGTTCCAATACTGTTGTCACCATATGGGATACAAACACTTCTATCCTTTTTCCCATAGTTAATTTTCGGACCTCCTGGATCAGCATTACTGTAGCAGCTACCGCCCGTAAGCATGCCGGCCACCCAGCACTTACCGGATCTAGCTGTTCGGAAAAATAGCCAACAGGTCTTTTCCAGGATCCTAGTCGTTGGGTTAATACTCCCAAGGCAAGTCTTTGTCGCTCGTGTACAAACAACTGGAAGTCTTTGCTCAAGTCCGGCAGGCCCAAAGCAGGTGCCTGCATCAAAGCCTGTTTTAGCTTTTGGAAGGCCTCACGTTGTGGCTTTCCCCACTTGAACGTTTTACTCCCTTGTGCTTCATACAAAGGTTTGGCGATCAACCCATAGTCCATAATCCACAGTCTGCACCATCCTGTCATTCCTAAAAAAGATCTCAACTCATGTAAATTTTGTGGTTCTGGAATAGCACAAACAGCATGTATCCTGTTCAGGCTTAGCCTTCGCTGTCCTTGAGAGAGCTCGCATCCTAAATAGATCACAGTCTCGGATGCAATCTGAGCTTTATTTTTCGATACTTTGTACCCGTTCATTCCCAATTGGTTCAATATTTCAACTGTTACCTGGATGCAGAGTTCTCGTGTCTCAGTCGCAATCAGAATATCATCTACATATTGTAGCAACAAATACCATTGTTGAGGGATCATGATATGACCTTTTGTAGTCCATTCCTTGAGTTCCTTGGCTAGCTGATTTCCAAAGATGGTTGGGCTATTCTTGAACCCTTGTGGAAGGCGTGTCCAGGTTAATTGAGTTTTCCTCCCATTGTGTGGATTTTCCCATTCAAAGGCAAATAGCTTTTTGCTTTCATGGTCAAGGGGTATGCAGAAGAAGGCATCTTTTAAACCAAGTACAGTAAACCATTTATATTTCTCTTTCACAGATGTTAATAAGGTATATGGATTTGCAACTACCGGATAAATGTCCTTAGTGATCTGGTTTACAGCCCGCAAATCTTGGACTAATCGATAACTACCATCAGGTTTCTTTACTGGAAAAATTGGAGTATTATATTCTGATTCACATTCCTCTAGAATACCATATTTCAAGAATTTTTCAATTAGAGGTACTATTCCTAACCTAGCTTCTAGTTTCAGTGGGTACTGCCTCAACTGTACTGCCTTGGCATCTTCCTTCAGTTCCACTTTTACGGGCTGAGCTGTTTTTGATTTCCCAGGTATGTCAGTCTCCCATACCATAGGAATTACAGCCTCCTCCACTGCTTGTGGTATTTTCACTACCAGGCTTTCTTTTAATAACAGAATTTGTCCTACCTTAGATTCTGGAATGTTCATTACCAGGTTTCCATTCTCAAATGTTATTACGGCATCCAATTTGGTCAATAAATCCCATCCTAAAAGGGAAACTGGACAGTCTGGAACATATAAGAACTTGTGGGTTAGTTCCTTTTCTCCAAAACACAAATCCAAGGGTTGTAGGAATGGCCGTACTTCCTCCTTCCCTGTGGCACCAACAGTTGTTGTAGCTCTGTGACCTACCGTCCCCTGTAAGGAATTCAGTACAGACTAAGTAGCCCCTGTGTCTACTAAAAATTTTACATCCCGGTTTTGGCAGCTTCTTTTAATCTTTCTAAAAGGCCGAGGGAGACTCATTCTTTTCCTGCATCACATTATACAATTTTGACCAATTCATTTGCTTCGGCATAGCAGTTTGAACGCCAATCAATAACCAATCCTGATACCTCCGGAGACAGCATAACCCCCCTCCTGTATTATAATTCCATCGGGGATCTTCTTTTGAAAAGTTCTCATCAACGTTAGCCTCTACTTTCCCATTCCGAATATCTTCTCTCACTTTATCCCTCGCAACCTGTATAACCATATCTTTTTCTGTAGGGTCCATTAATATATCCAAAATAACTTGTAAATCATCCCAATCAGGATTCTGCATTTTAATTATCATCTTAATTATTGCAACCTTATCTGGATTTTCTGATAAGGACCAGCCGATTGCTTCCAGATTACTAAATCCCCTGGCGAAAACGGAACTTTTACATAGACTGGTTCCCCCCCACACCTAGTGCCTGCCGCAGGGGTGCTATTACTTTTGATGATCCCCCCCCCGCTTCATCCCCTGCGGGCGGCGAGCCCGGAGGAGAGGAGCTGCAGCCTCAGCTCTAGGAGTCTAGCAGCCGCTGCTCCCCCCCACCTTTTTAGCAGACAGTCAGCTTTTCACCCTTTTTTTTTTTTTTTTTTTTTTTTTTTTCTCCACAATTTATCAAGGAGAAGCTGCCGGGCACAGGTTTAGGCTCCTTTTGCCCTTTTCTCTCTTCATTTAATTCCTGCGATTATAAACTTTATATGTAATTCCAATTAGCTGAACAATAGTTACATCTCTCAGCTCCTACCTTTTGTAACTTCTTACAGATGTCAATAAACAGCATATTAAGCATCAATGCCTGACATTAATTTTAGATCCAAATCAGTCTATCCACAGAACAACACTAACTGCAATACAGCTAACTCAATTTACTTTCATGTGTACAGATGCATCTGAAGGGGGAGCAAGGTGGCACTTTAGTAACGGAACCGGTTCTTATTTTGTAATTATTTCCCCAAACAAATTCTTTTGGTACCAAATATAAACATACAAACTAAAATACTGAGCTCAGACACGCAAACCGAATACCGAGTTCAAATATGCAAACAGGTCACAATTACACTTCTTTTTATGCATAAACTGTCCAAACCCAGCCTCCTTCTAATGTTTCAGAAAGCAATTTGACGGCGATACGTTTGAATTGGACATATCAACACAGAAGGATACAGATAACTAACACAGAAAGATAACACAGGTAACTTTACCAGGACAACAGTAAACACGGATCAAATCACCGTTTTCAACAGTAAATACAGATTAAATCACCAGAACTACAGACCAGGTGCTGAGCAGCACGAATAACCAGACCAGGTGCACACAAATTACCAAACCAGACCAGGTGCCGAGCCTGCGGCACAAATAACCAGACCAGACCAGACCAGATGCTGAGCCTGCAGAGGTTTCCCTCTGTCTGACGGATGGCTGCCTAGGCAATACCCCGGGAGCTCCCTGCCCAACCGAGTGTGGCTTTTGCCGCGTCTGACCGTCAGGCTACCAGATGCCTGACCAGCAGGCTACCAGACCAGGTGGGTACCCAATAATCCAGATAAAGCACCTTCTTACCAGTCAGAGGTCTGTCATGAGCAGCAAAGGGTCAGTCGCGTCCGATGCACTCCCCAAGAATACCTCGGTGCTAGCCGGAGCAGGATCGAGACGCGACCCGCCTCAGCAGCCCACGAGGTCCCATCTAGGTTCGCCAAAATGTTAGCAATCAGGACACATAACCACGGGCGTAGTTATATGCGGTGCTTTATTTCAGTGCTAGGAAACCAGGGGTTCGCACCCAAAGCTGGCTTCGCTGGTCAGTTTAAGTTACACAGTATTTATACAGTCCATTCACATACATATTCATATATCCGTCTGGTTTCTTGACTGGTAGAACAGGAGTATTATATTCAGATTCACATTTTGTTAATAACCCATTTCTAATAAATCAGTCAATTATTGTTTGAATTCCCTCTCTATCCTCTGCTCTAAGGGGGTATTGTTTTATTCTTACAGGTCGTGCCCCTGGTTTGAATTGAACTACTATCAGGGAGGCGTTTTTAGCTCTGCCTGGCATTTCTGAGGCCCATACTCCCGGATATACTTGGTTCTGAATCTCCTCAGATACTCCCGAGGTTACTGGAGCATTTATAAGAGCCAGACTTAAAAGTTCAATTAGCTGATCTCTTCCCACCTGGAGTTCTACTTTTCCTTTTTCAAATTGTGTCTTTGCCTCTAATTGTTCCAATAGATCCCTTCGCAATAAGGGTTTTGGAAAGTTAGGCATATATAGGAATTTATGTACTCCTAATTGTTTTCCCAGTTTAAATTTAAGAGGCTTCAAAAAGTATGCCTTTTCACTTTGGCCAGTGGCTCTCTTTACAGTAACAAAATCATCATCCATAGGTGTTAATGCTTGATTCAAAACTGAGAAGATTGCTCCTGTATCAACTAGAAATTCCACATTTTGTTGTCATTTCCCTAGCTGCAATATAACCAGTGGATCCGCTAGGGTAGATTCCCCAGGTCCCCGTCAATAGCCCTTCATGGGAGCCTGTACCCTCTCTCATCCTCTCTGCTTCTCCAAACAATCTCTCTGCCAATGCCCTTTTCATCCACACCATCCACATTGATCTCTTTCCATAGGCTTTCAGGGTCTCCCAAAACCTTCAGTTCTCAGCTCTCTACTCTCTTGTAGTGTTGCTACTATCATACACCTCTCTTTCCACCGATCTTCTTCTTCTCTATTACTAAATACCCTCCAAGCTTCATCTAGTAGGGTTTCTAAATTCTTACTCTCTGTTGTTCTTAGTTTCTGCAACTTCTTACAGATATAATTTGCCAACTGACCTACAAATAGTGACACTAATTGTTGTATCCCCACTTCTGATCCCGAATCAAGAGGTGTATATCTCCTCATGGTATCTCGCAGCTTATTTAGAAATTCTGAAGGGGTTTCTTTTGGCCCTTGTCGGATAGCATACAGAGCCGACCAGTTAATTGTTCTTTGGATGGCACACTCCATCCCTTTTGCAACCCAGTCTCTATACTGGCTTAATAATTCCATGTGTGCGCTTCTATTTGAATCCCAATGGGGGTCCTGTAAGGGGAAGTGGTCTTTTACATCTTCTCTTGTGTTACTAAGTTGGTCAATAGCCAAATCCTGGGCTGTTTTTAATATCAATTAGTTTTCAGTTTCTGTCATATGATCCAATAGCGATTGTATATCGTTCCAATCAGGGTTATGTTGTTTGACCAGAAACTGAAAATGTTTGGTAAACCCCACGGTATCACTTTGGTAGCTTTTCACTACTGTTTTCTGTGTTTTGAGATCAAATGAGGAGAAGGGAACCTTTATTAAAACTGGGACCCCTCTGGTCTGACTGCTTCTCTAAAGGGGGCTTGCACTATTTCTTTGCTTCAGGTATGGGAGGATACCGGGCTGCTCTGAGAGGTATCTGGATCTGGATTGGACTCTTCACTCTTGCACTCCTCCTGCACCCCCGCTGGAGGCTTATAATACTCTGGCAAGTCCCCTGTTCTGGGATTCCTTACTTTTTCCGGATTTACACATCTTTTCCCCATGTCACACCCTGAACAACATTTCTGGGGTTTATTTGCTTTCTCCTTTTTCTTATTTTCCTTTTCTAAAGCCAGCACCATAGGGTCCTGTGGAGGCATCAGTCCACAGTCCCTCTGATACTTGTGACAGTTTAGAAGGGTGAAAAACATATATGCATATGAGACTTCATCTCATTTTCCTTCCCTTCTTAAAAATAACATTAATTGTACTAGGGTGTTAAAATTTAAGGTCCCACTGAAAAGCCACTTTTCACCATCGTCTAATTTGTACAGGGGCCACCATTGATTGCAATATTTTATAAGCATCTTTCTGCTTGTACTCCCTCCCAAGGGTCCCCCTATTTCTTTCCAGTGAGCTAATATACACCCTAAGGGACTCCTTTTCACTATGCTGCCCCATTATTAAGCTTATCCCCACGACCTGGTTATACTGACAATAATAATATCTCACCCATGGTACTAAATGCAAAGGGGTGTTTGCCCTGCAACAGATACAGAAAAATTCAAGGCATCGATCTAATAGAAATTCTTGCCTCCCGCCAAACGTAATAATATACTTAAAATAGTTACCACATTTCGCACAGACAAGCAAACAACACCAACAACAAAGCAAACAGACACTGGTTCATGCTTATTACACCCATATACCAATTTCCTTTCCACTGATTCTTCATTCTATCCTCGTTTCCACAAAACACTCACTCTAGTCTACCTGTTCATACGTTTCTATCCCAGTCTGACCAGAACCCACATTCACATGCAAAATCGTTCCCAAACTGAGCCCAAATTTTTCTGTTACACTGGAAGCATTTAATTACAAATATCGGCTCACATGAACAGTCCCTGTGTATGGGGCACTCCCATTCCACAACTGTTTCAACAAATCCAGTTTCTGTATCTGCCATTCTCTTCATCCGTCTCCAGTCAGTCTCCTCGCTGAGGACACGGAACTGTGGATCAGGACTCTGCACTCGCTTCGCAGTCAGACTGCGTCTCACTCACTTTCACACAACACACAGTACCGGGCACAAAAACTTCTTAATTGTACAACATGTAACTATTACCATAAATACCCCAATTATAGTTACAACAATATAGATTTCAATTCCCATGGATTAACATGTCATAAAGGTCTTAATCGTAGTGGGACTTGAACTCGAACCTGCAGTAACCACACACATAGTGGGACTTGAACCCGCAACAGGACTGGAACCTGCGGGGGAAGGCAAGCAAAGCTTGTTACCTTGCGTAGGAGATCTCATAGCTTAGAGGTTCCCCCACTCTGTCACATACCTGATCCACCACTGGTCCTTGTCTGCTTCTGCAGTGATCAAACGAGGGAGGGAGTTCTTTCCGAGAAAAGCTCGGGACATGACAAAGACATCCCCTCTTGACCGGTCCTGCAGTCAAGCAGAGAAGTCCCTTCATGGTTGCCAAAACTGATGTGCAGAATAAACTCTACAACTCAAGATGAGCTATAAAACAGGTATGTTTATTCTGGCACCAGGATGCAAGGGAATTGCTTCTCAAAGCTTGCACACCTGTTGCTTCAAAAGGTAGCTATTTTATGTTAACACATCATACATATTCAGAATAGGGGTTGGATTAGTTCCAGGAATAGGAGTGGTTATTATAATAATTTCTCAGAATTCATTATCATAGGGGTTCTCCTCTTGGCGCATGCACACTGTCATCTGGTGGTCGTGGGCCGGAGTCTTTTGGATGAAGGTTCGCAGTCTTCTTCGCTGTAACCTCTTAACCTTTGGTCTGGTATGCTGAGTTGGCTGAAGCCCAAACTGCAGACCTGGTTGGATTGTCTTCTCCTTGCATGCTAGAGGCTCCTGTTACCTCATCCACCAAGGATGCAGGCTCCTGTTATCTCTGTTAGTTAAGCTGACCCCATTGTATACATTCTTAACTGTTATCAAGTTACACAATACAGAGTAAATTTCTACTAAACTGTATATCACTATGTTAGTGGAATCCATGAACCATCTTGTTAACCCCCACAACAAAGCTTCATCTGTCAAGTCACCAGCAGTGGGCCTGGTCTATGACATCATCATAAGGAAAACAAAGCTCAAAACAGATGAGAAACCTTATAGTTTTTTCTACAACTGGGGATCTAGCACATATTTTAGTGGCTTCCCTGCAGGCTGCTGCTAAGAAATTTCCCTCTGGGGTGGACATCACTAGAGAGTTTGACTCCCTCTACGTCTACATGGACCTTCTAGAGCACCAGATTGTCAGGGACTTTGCACTTCCCTTGTGCTGGGTCGGCTGATATACAGTTAATTTCCACAGATAGCTGAGGGGAAGACACAGCCAGAATAGCAGACCCAAAACTAGACAAAGGGGTATTCAATACTGTATAAGGTCATATTCTGTTATAAAGGGGGCTTGACAGGGGGTGGGGGGGGACAGTCTCTCTCTCTCTCTCTCTCTCTGCCAGAGAGCAGGGCAGTCCAGGGTGCTCTCTGTTCTCTCTGGACTGCACAGTTCAGGGCTATTGTGGTTTGGGTTCAGGTTGCTGTCCATGATAGGGGGGAGGTTTTGGTACAGGCTGCAGTCGGGAATCCACTTGCTGCTTTGGAGGAGGCAAGTTGCAGTGTCGAGATTGTCACGTGGTGAGATTGTGTTGTGTATCCATCGCTATAAATATTCCTTTATTATTGATGTCATTTATTTGTTTGGTTTTATTTTTTTTTCTTCCATTTTTTCTGCTGTTCCGTTAAACTGTTCTTGCCTTTCATTTCCTGATTCTCCTCCCTGTGGGGGACTACAGTGGGTCCGTGGATTCCCTGACAGAGGGCATGGGAACAGAAATTAACCTTGAAGATATTAACGCCTACCTATGAGAAAGATGGGAGTAAAAGAGTATCCAGAGATATTAAAGTGTACCCGTGAGAGAGAAGGGAGTAGAAGAGTAACACTGATGATAGCAAAATTAGCCACTGAGATGTTACTTCTGTAACTTCTAACCAATAATGAAGAGACACATGAATTGGTATAACTGGATAAAAATACCCTTGTGGCAATAAATGGCATCTACTACTTTCATCCTGGAAGAACTTGGTCTATGTTGTTTGTTCATCTCAACCATGACACCTCCCCATCCCACCAGAGGCAGGGGAGGGGTGAGCGAGCGGCACATGGTTTTAGTTGCCAGCTTGGGGAAAAACGGGGCTGAACTGTGACAGTGCTGTGTTCTGACTGGCAGTGATCGCAGAATCACAGAATGTTAGGGATTGGAAGGGACCTCAAAAGATCATCTAGTCCAATCTCCCTGACGGAGCAGGAACACCTAGGTAAGGTTACACAGGAAGGCGTCCAGTCAAGATTTGAATGTCTCCAGAGAAGGAGACTCCACAACCCCCCTGGGCATCCTGTTCCAGTGTTCTGTTCCATCACTGAGAAGAAGTTTCTTCTCAAATTTAAGTGGAACCTTTTGTGTTCCAGTTTGAACCCCTTACCTCTTGTCTTATCATTGGTTGTCATGGAGAAGAGCCTGGCTCCATCCTCGTGACACTCACCCTTTATATATCTGTAAACATTAATGAGATCACCCCTCAGTCTCCTCTTCTCCAAGCTAAAGAGACCCAGCTCCCTCAGCCTTTCTTCATAAGGGAGATGCTCCACTCCCTTCATCATCTTTGTTGCCCTAAGCTGGACTCTCTCCAGCAGTTCCCTGTCCTTCTTGAACTGAGAGGCCCAGAACTGGACACAGTATTCCAGATGTGGTCTCACCAGGGCAGAGTAGAGGGGAAGGAGAACCTCTCTCGACCGACTAACCACCCCCCTTCTAATACACCCCAGGATGCCATTGGCCTTCCTGGCCACAAGGGCACAGTGCTGGCTCATGGTCATCCTGCTGTCTACCAGGAACCCCCAGGTCCCTTTCCCCTACACTGCTCTCTAACAGGTCATTCTCCAACTTATACTGGAACCTGGGGTTATTTCTACCCAGATGCAAGACTCTACACTTGCTCTTGTTAGATTTCATTAATTTTTTCCCTGCCCAACTCTCCAGCCTGTCCAGGTCTAGCTGGATGGCGGCACAGCCTTCTGGCGTGTCGGCCACTCTTCCCAGCTTCCTGTCATCAGCAAACTTGCTAATAGTACACCATATTCCCTCATCCAAATCATTGATGAATATATTGAATAATATAGGCCCCAGTACTGACCCTTGAGGCACTCCACTAGATACAGACCTCCAACTAGACTCCGCCCCATTGACCACGACTCTCTGGCTTCTTCCCTTCAGCCAGTTCGCAGTCCACCGCACATCCAGACCACACTCCCTCAGTTTAGCTGTGAGGATGCTGTGGGAGACTGTCAAATGCCTTACTCAAGTCAAGGTAGACCACGTCCACCGCTCTGCCATCATCCATCCATCTTCTTATGTCCTCATAAAAGTCAACGAGGTTGATCAAGCACGACTTCCCCTTGGTGAAGCCATGCCGACTACCCCTAATGACCCTCTTATCCCTGATATGCCTTGAGATGGCACCAAGGATAAGTCGTTCCATCACTTTCCAAGGATTGGAGGTGAGGCTGACTGGTCTATAGTTACCCAGGTCCTCCTTCCTGCCCTTTTTGAAGACTGGAGTGACATTTGCTTTCCTCCAGTCCTCAGGCACCTCTCCCATTTCCCAGGACTTGGCAAAGATGATGGACAGCAGCCCAGTAATGACCTCAGACAGCTCCCTCAGCACCTGCGTGTGCATCCCATCCGGACCCATGGATTTATGGATGTCCAGATTGCGTAACTGTTCCCTAACCCAGTCCTCATCAACCGAGGCAAACTCCTCCATTGTCCTGCATTACTCTGAGGCCTCAGTGGTACGGGGCTCCGCAGGACAGCTTCCGACAGAGTAGACAGAGACAAAGAGGGAATTCAGTAACTCTCTCTTCTCTGTATCTTCTGTCACCAGGGCACCCACCTCGTTCATCAGCGTGATACAGGGAACTTGAGTGAACTAGATTACAGAAACTTGGGCACAGGACAGGAGATACGCCAGTTTTAACCAACTCAGCAGTCTGAGACTTAACCAACTCATCACACTGGACCAAAGGTGACCGTGTACAGAGAAAGAGGACCTGGGTTCACGATCACTGCACAGCTGCAACCAGGAGGAACCGGAGGTGGAGACTCTGGAAATGGTCTCCCAGAACTCATTGTAATACGAACCACCTTCTCAGGGACAGGTTATGAATATGTATAGGCATTCCTAAAACTTTAATGAATATGTAACACTTTATTGCATTTAACCAAGTTCACAGCTACTGTAATTTTATACACGTATTAGATGAAATGATTCCCCGTGTGTCCGGCGTCATAAATAAATACATACCTTCTTTATAACGTCAAGGGTTGTAAGGTCATTCCGCACCTCATTTTGGTGAGCCAGCCAGGAGGGCGTTCTGTTTCCTGCTTGAACAGCTGAGAAGATCTTAGCCCAAAGCTTTTTTTCGGAAAGATCTCCATCTCCATTCTTCATTGCAGGAGCAGACAAAAGACCTCCAGCCACAATAGCGGATAAGGTATGTTGTAATAAATTTAATTTAAATGCATTTAATTGTATTTGGTGGCGAGACAGTAAGGCGTGGAGAGACGTCTCACGTGTGGCCAGAGTTCCGCAGTGGGAAAAGGTACCTGAGGGGGAGTTGCTGTCTGTTTGTGGGTAGAGCCACTAGCGATCTTGGGGGTAGATTGAGCAACTCCGCGATTTCTGCATCTCGATTCCGAGAGCCAGGATGGACTTTTGCTAATGAGTAATTTAGCAAGAGTGAAGGGTAATGCAGAAATCTTTTTCTTCAGCTGCTGAAAAAGGTAATAGTGAAAAAGGAATAATTGGTCTATAACTGTGTGTTATCTTTTGTAAGTGCCCGGGAATTCCATGCATTCCATTCTAAATCGTAAAATAACTCGTAAATCGTAAGACGAACCAGCCGTGTCTGTGTGAGCTGTGTGAGTGTGTGCTACTTACAGTAATTGCTGTTTATGGTGGTACGCTTTAGCATGTGATCTGTATAAAGCAGAAGATGAGCTTAAAACACCTTTATTTAAGTCACGTGACATATGAGTTAAAAATACAGTGAGCATGATGTAAGAAAGTATATGCAGATATGTTTTTCACTCTCTGAAATCAGGGACATAATAACAAAATGGGAACCAGTTCAATTAAAATACTAAAATACCATCTTGCTCTTCTTCGGATGCATCCTTACACATCAGAGTAACTGAGTGGGGAAACCTGATAAAAGAAAGTTTGAAACAATATTGTATTCACTTGTGGTTTGAATGTGGGGTTATATCAATTAGTCGCAATTAAATGTTGTTCTGCAGAACTTGGAAAATAGGATTAGATACAGTTCTTTAAGATAATTTGCTTTTATTGTTATTTAATAATTTTGAGACCAGGAAAGGATTTAAGTTGTTAAACTCTGATCTGTATTGAATTTATGTGCTAGTCGGAGATATGGAAAAAGAACAAACTAAATGTCATGATGGATGTGAGCTTGAGAGATTGTATTTAAAAGTGGTTTGTAAGTGGCTAGAATATGAACTGAATTTGATCTAGGAAAATAGAAATAATAGACATGTTTAATATGCTGTTTTTCTGACATCTGCAAAAGGTAAATGGGACTGGGGAATGTAACTATCGCTGAGCTAATTGGAATTGCATATGAAATGTATTATGACTGGAATTAAATGGAAAAACAAGAAAGCGAAATATCCCAGGCCTGTGTTGTAACATAAATTACAAGCCTGTGCCAAGCTGTAAGATAAACTCAGCCTCCCCCGTCCACGTGGCCTTGCCTGTGTCTAAACTGCAGCAAGGAAAGAAAGAAAAAATATAGGAAGAAAAAAATGCTGCTAGAAGCGGCAGAGGGGGAAGGAATGGGGGGAGGACAGGCTGTATGCCTGACACCTAAAATGGTGCAAGCTCCCCCAGAGAAGTTATAGAAACTGAGGGCAACAGAAAGTAGAAATTTGGAAATGTTGTTAGATGAAGCTTGGAGAGTATTCAGTAACAGGGAAAAGGAAGATTGTTGAAAGGATAAGAAAGTATGGAACTGAAGAGGTTGGAAGGCTTTGGAAGCCTTTAGAGAGAGGTCAGTATATATATTTGGAAAATGAATGTTGGGGAAGGTACAGAGGAAGTAGGCAGAGAGAAACGGACAGTAGCAAGTTCTGAAAAAGACTGATGGGAACCTGGAATGAACAGAAACAAGTGGAATTTTTGGTGGATTGACAATAAGTAACAATTACATAATAGGTAAAGGGAGTCACTGGCCAAAGTGAAAAGGGCATATTTTTGTGAACCTTTGAAATACAAATTGGGTAAACAAGGAGGTATTGATAAATTTCTATATATGTCCAATTCCTTGAAACCTTTCTGTGACAAATTTGTTGGAACAAATGGATGCAATAATCAGATTCAAAAAAGGAGAAATTACTCTGGAGGTAAATGATCAGCAATATATGAAAATAATGGGCTTGCTTTTAGCAACTGTTCCCACAGAAGGCAAGATTAATGAAGTCGTGAACCAAGTGTATCCTGGGATATAGACTACTGATGTACCTGGAAGGGCAAAAATGCTGTACCCATCGAGGTAAAAATCAAAGGAGGAGAAAAGCCGGTAAGGATAAAATGATGCTCTTAGAAAAGGGAGGACAGGGAAGGAATTCGGCCAGTAATAGAGAAATTCATATAAATCAGGTTATAAACAGAATAACAAATGACCTCTACCCAGTGGTAGCAAACACCTTTCTGACTGTATTAACTCTAATTTGATTTGGTTTACTGTTTTAGATTTAAAAGATGCCTTTTTGCCTCTCTCTCCGTGAAGCCAGCCAGACAATATTTATGTAAAACCCAGCTCACATGGACGGTTTTGCCACAAGAATTTAAACACAGCCCAACAATATTTGGAAATCAGCTCACTAAATATCTTGAATCTTGGGAAGCCCCATCTGATGAAGGACAGATGCTACAATATGTGGATGATCACCACCAGGACACAGAAGACATGCATAAGCTGAACTGTAAGTTTATTGAACTTTTTGGGGCTCCAAGGATACCGGGTATCATGGAAGAAAGCCCAGATGATACAGCAACAAGTAACTTATTTGGGCTATGAAATTAGTGCAGGGCAGAGGACCCTGGGACAGGCTCAAAAGGAGGTTGTATGCCATACTCCAAAGCCTCAAACTGTAAAAGAATTACGGACCCTTTTTGGGCATGACAGAGTGGTGCTGGTTGTGGATTTATAATTATGGATTGTTTGTCAAGCCATTGTATGTACTAGCAGCCACAGATCAGGAACACCTGCAATGGAATAAAGGAACTACACGAGCCTTTGAAGAACTTGGTAAGGCTTTGATGACAGCGCCTGCTTTAGGACTCTCAGATGTGAGTAAACCATTTTTTTCTATTCTCTCACAAGAAGCAGGGAATAGTCTTGGGTATATCGGCACAGGATATTGGCCCATACTGACGAGCAGCGGCCTATTTCTCCAAACAATTAGATGCAACTGCAAAAGGGTGGCCTGGATGCCTGCGGGCAGTTGCAACAGTGGTACTGAACATACAGGAGGCCCGGAAATTTACCATGGATCAGAAAATGACTGTGCTAGTATCCTACACGGTGTCTACAGTTCTAAAAGAAAAAGGGGGACATTGGCTTTCCGGACAAAGATTTCTCAAATATCAAGCTAAATTATTGTCACTAACATTGTCAATCCAGCTTCTTTCCTCAGTGATAACATTGGAAAACCAGTTCATCATAATTGCCTGGAAACCATCAAAGCAACATACTCCAGCCGACCAGATCTAAAGGACAATCCTATGGAGAACACTGAGAACTGTTTTACGGATGAAAGCAGCAATATCCTGAATGGTGAAAGGCATGCTGGTTATGCTATAACTACTAGCCATGAAGTGATGGAATCTGGACCTCTGCCTAATAGTACTTCAGCACAAAGGCAGAAATAATCGCCCTTATTTGTGCTCCGGAACTAGCTGAAGGTAAAACTGTGAATGTTTATATGGACTCTAAGTATGCTTTCAGGGTCGTGCATGCGCACGGAACAATTTGGAAAGAAGAAGGACTCTTGAACTCTCAAGGCAAACATATCAAACATGCAGAAGAAATATTGGCAGCTCAACTTCCTAAGAAGGTGACAATCATGCATATCAATGCGCACCAGAAAGTGAGCTCGGAATTGGAAAAAAGGAAATGAGCTGGTGGACAGAGAGGCAAAACTGGTGCCTAAGCAAAAGGTAAAAGTAGAAAGTGCCCTAGTCCCCGACGGGCAGGTTATTTTAGAAGGTAAGCCAGAATATACTAAGGAAGACCAGAAACTTATTATAAATTTAGAGGAATCATATAATGAGGAAGGGTGGGCTCACACCTCACAAGGGAAAACTTATTGTTACCTCCTGTTTAGTTTGGCCTTTAGTAGCAGAAGCATTATATAAACATTTGATCAAAAATAGTAACTACAAATTTGTATTCTACTGTAAGACAGGTGACACAGCAATGTGATCTTTGCCTCCAGACTAATCCTAAGAATATACCTAAGCCAGAAATGGGTCAAATTGGGAAAGGAAAAGGACTTGGGCAACAATGGCAAATTGATTTTTTGGAACTCCCAAGAAAAGGGGGGTGCTGATATTTGTTGGTACAAACTGATACCTTTTCAGGTTGACCAGAAGCACTCCCTGTCAGAATAGCAAAAGCTCGGGAGGTAACTAAAATATTAGTACAAAAAATAATACCAAGGTTTAGAGTTCCAGCTGATATATCCTCTGATAAAGGGCCACATTTTATTTCAAAAGTTGTACAGCAAATCAGTCAGTACTTGGGAATAGACTGGCAACTACATACGCCTTATCATTCTTAATCCAGTGGCCAGGAAAAAAAAAAAATGAAATGAACCATCTAATTAAACAACAAATTGTAAAATTGGGGCAGGAGGCGAATTTGACTTGGTCTCAATCTTTACCTTTGGCCCTCTTGCATATGAACAAGGCCAAGGGCAAAGGAAGGGTTGAGCCCTTTTGAAATCCTGTATGAGAGACCCTATAGTGTACAGAAGGGGATGTCTGCACAAGTAGGGGATGAAATTATGACTTTTTATATGGTAGTATTGGGTAAACAACTTAACAAAATTGGGAAACGTGTTTGGAACTTGGAGTAGGGGTCTGGATGGGCCAGTACATAATATCCAATAGGGAGATTATGTGTATGTGAAGCCTCTTGCAGAAAAGGACTTTGGAACCGCAATAGGAAGGTCCATTTCAAGTCCTCCTGACATCCTTCGCTGCTATGAAGATTAAAGAACAGAATGCCTGGATCCATCATTCTAGAGTGAAGAAAGCCTGCAAAGCACCATGAAGGGTAACCCAGGCGTAACCTGGAAAATGGTGTTTCTTACAGTCATAACCTTAGCACACGGGTGGGATGAAAATTGGCATGAGCAAGATCTGAATAAAACCATGGGGGGACGCTTTAAATTGGTGCTTTGGAATCAAAACAATCAGAGTATATATATTACATTGCCCACTTCTGCAGTAGAGGGCTTTAAATTTGTAGTAATTAACCAAAACCTTTCTGAAATTTTACCAAAGGAATAAGGTTATGTCCACCTTGACATGTTTTGGTCCTTCTGGACTTTCTGGGTAACCTTTGGGTCCCTTTGGTCCTTTTGGTCCTTCTGGGTGACCGGCCCGGGCGGCACTTACCACCTCAGCAAGAAGAAACCCAAAAGAGAAGACAAATGCTACAGCTGCAGTGAGTGGGGCCACCATGGCAAAGAATGCAAGCTCCCATCGCAGCCCAGAAGATGCCATTTCTGCCAGATCACCAGCCATATGGTTGTTAGCTGTCCCAAAAGAGCTCAGCAGTGCAGTAGAGAAACACTAGGAGCCTGACTTTTGCATTAACATTAAAAATCTGTTTAAGGATAGAGATGGGTTTTTTCAGATATAAGTAGCCTTCTTACCTGTGGTTACAGAAAATGCAGATAAAGAATCATCTCATTCGTAAAAGAATTTACTAACCTCTTAGAAAAGGGGGGAATGATACAGGGAATTGACAATTAACTAATTAACACTTAAAAAACTAACACTTGACACTTAAAGAACTAACCCTACCCCACATCACTAAAGACACTTAGAGAGCTAATGCTTTAAACCACATCAGTATTGCCTAGCCTTACTTAACTCTGTGTAACTTATTGTATGAAAAACAGGACTTCACTGACGCCTTGCAAAAATAATAATCCTTGAGTGCATCCTTGGTGCATCCTTGGGTGAACTAGACAACAGAAACTTGGACACAGGGCAGGAGATAGACCAGTTTTACCCAACTCAGCAGTCTGAGACATAACCAACTCATCACACTGGGCCAAAGGTGACCGTGTACAGAGAAAGAGGACCCGGGTTCACGATCACTGCACAGCTGCAACCAGGAGGAGCCAGAGGTGGAGACTATGAAAATGGTCTCCTGGAACTCACTGTAATACGAACCACCTTCTCGGGGACAGGTTATGAACATGTATAGGTGTTCCTAAAACTTTCATGAATATGTAACACTTTACTGCATTTAACCAAGCTCACAGCTACTGTAATTTTACACATGTATTAGGTGAAATGATTCCCCCTGTGTCCGGCGTCGTAAATAAACACATACCTTCTTTATAACCTCAAGGATTGTAAGTTCATTCCGCACCTCAAGTGGGCCTACATTGCCTCTGGTGTTAGTTTTATCTGTCACGTATTGGAAAAAGCTCTTCCTGTTGTCCTTGACCCCTCTCGCCGGGTTTAATACTAAGGAGGCTTTAGCTTTCCTAGAGGCCTCCCTACACCCTCTGACAACAGCCTTATATTCTCCCCAAGTGGCCAGCCCCTCCTTCCATGATCTATAAACTCTCCTCTTCCACTTGAGCATACCCAACAGTTCCCTGTTTAACCATGCAGGTCTCCTCCTAGGATCTGGTGGCCTATAATAGACGCCCACAATAGTATCACCCCTGCCAGCCTGCCCCTTAATTTTCACCCATAGACTCTCAGCTCGCTCCTCATCCGTGCCTGGACAATACTCAATATATTGTAGTTGCTGTCTCACATAAAGAGCAACTCCACCACCACGCCTGGCTGGCCTGTCTTTCCTGAAAAGGACATATCCATCCATGGCCACATTCCAGTCATGTGAGCTGTCCCACCATGTCTCCGTAATATTGGCAAGATCATTATGGTAACATATAAGCCACACTACTTGCTGGTAAACTTCCAGCATATTGACATGAATAGCAGTGAAATAAGGACTGACCAGAGCAAGAATGTCTTGCTTTCCTTTGGGAAGGTGATTGTCAAGATGCATCTTCAGCCCCAGAAGCCTATTATAAGAAAGTGCCCACAATGGGCAATAAGGGCATAGGGATAGAGCCAGTTACCCCCATAGAGTCAGTTACCTCAGTGATTATGGGGACAACAGCAGCTGCGATTTCTCTGCTGAGGAATGGACTGGAGGATCAAAGGATGAAATGGCAGAGCAATCCCTGTACACCCTTGTCCTGGTTTTGTTAAAAATAAGTTTCTCTTTTAGTGAATTTGCCTGTCAGCTAAAGCCTTCATATTAACTGCATTTTCCTGGAGAATCAGACACATGTTTTGGTAAACATAGCAATGGAATGCTAACTTATTGATAAGCATGGATGGACATCTCGCGAGAGGGGCAACGAGAAACAAGTGACCAAGAAACTGACCAACTGTGTATAACATTCCATTCACGTGAATACTTCATATAAAAGTGGGAGATCACGAGGTTCTCGGCCCTTTGCCTTTCCCTTTTCCATCTGCTTATCGCCAACATTAGGAGAGGACCTTGCTAGTCGTCCCTGTGAACTGAGGCCTAGTGAGAGACTGAATCCAGCTCCGGTTGGCTGCAGAGTCCAATCCAGGACTTTGGGTGGCGGCTCTGCAGTTGCTGAGACTTTCAAGATTGGTTTTGTATCTTTTGTATTATTTTCTCTATTCTTATTAGTAGCATTAGTAAAACATCTTTAATTTTTTCCAACTCTCTTCTCTCTGTCCTTCTTTCCCTCCCGATCGCCTGTCCTGAGTGGGAAGGGGGGAGAGGGAGGGGCAAAAGGGGGAAGGGGGGGAAGAGGAGGTTAACAATACATCTACCAGGGTTTTATTGTCACCCCACAATCTAAACCCTCGACAACCCTTTTGTTATTAATAAGCAAAAGGACTCCCTGGGGTGCTGCAGCATGCAATATCAGCATGGGACTACACTCAGGTCGAGCTGCAGAATGTGGCAGACTCATATTGGCAGAACTCTGAGGATAAAATGAGACAGTGGTTCTTGTGAGTCTGGGATCAAGCAGAAGAGAGTGCACAACTGAGCCCCAAGAAGTAGCAAGTCTGGGTGCAGTTTCCCAGTATTAAATGGTGAAGTAATGACTAGAAAGGACTCAGGCAAATGGAAATGCAAGTTATTCTCTTTGGGAATGGTTGCAGGGGGCAGTGAAAAGACAACATCCCCTCCCATTTGATTGGAATGACAGAATGGTGACACAGAACCTTATAGATGGGGGGGGAATATACTCAAAGGGGTCGTAGCTGGGCTTGCATCAGTGGGGAAGTGTTGGAGCGATAAAGGACTCAGCAAACATTTCGATTCAATGTGAATCACGCAAAGCCATTTATTACAGAAACAAGCCTCCTTATATATGCAACTATATTCTAATCACGCGTCCACGCTCCAAACATGGATTCGCTAAATAAGTATCATGGACTGTCCATGTGCTGGAGTCTCACTGATGATATGTCCGATGATTCACGCCATGCCAGGACCCCGCTGATTGAGGAACGCCCCTCTTTCTCACAGCAGATTCTGTTCTCAGCTTCTCGAAGCGGCCTTGAGATTCCTTTGAGCCTGACTAATTCAACAACAAATCTTTATCTATCAAAGCCCCTCCATAGGGAAGCACTCTAGAGTCGATGAAGACCAGGAGGCCTCCCATACCCCTAGGGTGGAATCAGTGTGCTCAGCTCACTCTATGAAATGCCTGTACACCAATGCGGGAATAAGCAGGAGGAGTTAGAAACCTGTGTTCGGGCGGGAGATGATGACCTGGTGGCAATTACAGAGACATGGTGGGACAGCTCACATGACTGGCATGTGGTCATGGATGGATATATCCTTTTCAGGAAAGATAGGCCAGCCAGGCGTGGTGGTGGAGTTGCTCTTTATGTGAGAGAGCAACTACAATGTGTTGAGTATTGTCCAGGCACGGATGAGGAGCGAGCTGAGAGTCTATGGGTGAAAATTAAGGGGCAGACTGGCAGGGGTGATAATGTTGTGGGTGTCTATTACAGGCCACCAGAGGATGTAGGGAGGCAACCAGGAAAGCTAAGGCCTCCTTAGAAGTAAACCTGGCGAGAGGGGTCAAGGACAACTGGAAGAGCTTTTTCCAATACGTGGCAGATAAAACTTACACCAGAGGCAAAGTAGGCCCACTGATGAACGAGATGGGTGCCCTGGTGACAGAAGATACAGAGAAGGGAGAGTTACTGAATGCCTTCTTTGTCTACTCTGACGGAAGCTATGCTAAGGAGCTCCGTACCCCTGAAACCCCAGGGGAAATCAGGACAATGGAGGAGTTTGCCTCGGTTGATGAGGACTGGGTTAAGGAGCAATTAGGTAGTCTGGACATCCATAAATCCATGGGTCCGGATGGGATGCACCCACGGGTGCTGAGGGAGCTGGCTGAGGTCATTACTAGGCCACTCTCCATCATCTTTCCAAAGTCTTGGGAAATGGGAGAGGTGCCTGAGGACTGCAGGAAACCAAATGTCACTCCAGTCTTCAAAAAGGGCAAGAAGCAGGACCCGGGTAACTATAGACCAGTCAGCCTCACCTCCATCCCTTGGAAAGTGATGGAACGACTTATCCTTGGTGCCATCTCAAGGCATATCAAAGCTAAGAGGGTCATTAGGGGCAGTCAACATGGCTTCACCAAGGGGAAGTCATGCTTAACCAACCTCATAGACTTTTATGAGGACATAACAAGATGGATAGATGGTGGCAGAGCAGTGGATGTGGTCTACCTTGACTTCAGTAAAGCCTTTGACACAGTCTCCCACAGCATCCTTATAACCAAACTGAGGGAGTGCGGTCTGGACGATCGGGTAGTGAGGTGGACTGCGAACTGGCTGAAGGAAAGAAGCCAGAGAGTCGTAGTCAATGGGGCAGTGTCTAGTTGGAGGCCTGTATCTAGTGGAGTGCCTCAAGGGTCAGTACTGGGGCCTATATTATTCAATATATTCATCAGTGATTTGGATGAGGGACTAGAGTGTACTGTCAGCAAGTTTGCTGATGACACCAAAGTGGGAGGAGTGGCTGACACGCCAGAAGGCTTTGCTGCCATCAAGCGAGACCTGGACAGGCTGGAGAGTTGGGCAGAGAAAAAATTAATGAAATCTAACAAGGGAAAGTGCAGAGTCTTGCATCTGGGTAGGAATAACCCCAGTTTCCAGTATAAGTTGGGGAATAACCTATTAGAGAGTAGTGTAGGGGAAAGGGACCTGGGTGTCCTGGTGGACAGCAGGATGACCATGAGCCAGCACTGTGCCCTTGTGGCCAGGAAGGCCAATGGCATCCTGGGGTGTATTAGAAGGGGGGTGGTTAGTCGGTCGAGAGAGGTTCTCCTTCCCCTCTACTCTGCCCTGGTGAGACCACACCTGGAATATTGTGTCCAGTTCTGGGCCTCTCAGTTCAAGAAGGACAGGGAACTGCTGGAGAGAGTCCAGCGCAGGGCAACAAAGATGATGAAGGGAGTGGAGCATCTCCCTTATGAAGAAAGGCTGAGGGAGCTGGGTCTCTTTAGCTTGGAGAAGAGGAGACTGAGGGGTGACCTCATTCATTTTTACAAATTTGTAAAAGGTGAGTGTCATGAGGATGGAGCCAGGCTCTTCTGGGTGACAGCCAATGGTAAGACAAGGGGTAATGGGTTCAAACTGGAACACAAGAGGTTCCACTTAAATTTGAGAAGAAGCTTCTTCTCACTGAGGGTGACAGAACACTGGAACAGGCTGCCCAGGGGGGTTATGGAGTCTCCTACTCTTGAGACATTCAAAACCTGCCTGGACACATTCCTGTGTAGCCTCATCTAAGTGTTCCTGGTTTGGCAGGGGGATTGGACTAGATGATCTTTGAGATCCCTTCCATTCCCTAACATTCTGTGATTCTGTGAACAAGGTGTTTACAACCCTGCCTTCACCAGCCCCTGACTCAAAGATATTTACATCAGGAATGCAATTGAGCCTCTAAGTCAGGCCACCTTTTTGTCTTAAAGGGAACATCATATCAGTCGTGGGAGGTGCCCAGGGGACGGCAGTTGGTGATGCAATTCTAGCGCTAGGGCACTTAAGAGAATACCAAGCAAAACGGGAAGAGAGGACATTACCCGTTGTGGATAAATCACAAAAGAAAAAAGTTTTCTGAAAGAAGATGTTATTTTTATTAGGTTACTTCGTCCACAAGCAAAATATATTGATGGATTTCCTCTTACTGATTAGGCTACTGACATTTAAAAAAAAAAAAGTTTTCACTGTAAAATTGCCTATATCTTTCTGAAAATAAATAGATTCACATTAATATATGTGTAATCCAGCAAATTTAGGCATCCACTATTGTGGAGGGGTTGCTGTTAGATGGAGACTTGTTACTGCACCAGCCAGGAATTTCAAGGACAACTCAGAGGCAGTAAACAGGACCGGCTGTGAGAGAGAAGCAACTTCGTAATAACAAGGCCCCAACGTGGGGCAAATCAACGGACCTATCAGCAGTGAGACTCCAGCGCATGAACAGCTCGTGAACATAGATGATATCCAATTAGCGAATGCATGCTTGGAGCATGGACGTGTGATCAGAGAATAGTTGCATATATAAGGAGGCTTGTTTCTGTAATAAATGGCTTTGCGTGATTCACATTGAATTGGAATGTTGTGTCCTTTATTCACTCCAACAAATGGTGACCCCGACGTGATGCTCTGAGCGGCGTATCACTACGATCAGGGAAAAGCCTGGAGTGGCCCAGCCGGAGGCGGATCAGCTGGACTGAGAACAGGGCGGAGGCGTATGGACATTCCGCAGACAAATTTGTCAAAAAAATCACCGGAAAAGGTGAGCGGCTGGGGCAGGAGGAGGGAAGAGTGAAGCTCCTCCTCATATTCTCTCTGTAAGAGGACTTAAATATGAAGAAAGTAACATACGTAGACTGTTAGTTTGGTGTAGAACTAATGGCTACTTGGCAGAAACCGAGAAGGCTTTTAAACTTGAACTTTGGGATGATATAGGGCAGAAATTATGGGATAAGGTCAGCAATGGAGATAAAGAAGCTAAATCGTTAGCAACTACATGGAAGGTTACTATTACCACCTTAAAAGATCTTAAGGCTGAACGGTCTGCTGCTGCCGGAGTTTTTGCAGCTTTGCAGCCTGATAAGAAGCCTGAAAGTTGCTGTGAAGTTTACCCGGTTCGTGTCTTTGATACCCTCCCTACTCCATCCCCTGTTGTGCCTTCGGCGCCCCCGTTGGCTCAGCAGTCCGGGACGGGGGGAGGAAAAATGCCAAGCGGCTGGCCTCCTCCTCAATTACCCAACCCTGTTGAGAAGAGCAAGTCCAAAGAATTGGAGTCAGACAACTTGCCCAAGGAACCTGTGAAAGCTGAGAATGCTAAAGTCATAAACAAGTGTACTATCAGTCCTTTTACCAATTTGTATCTGCCTTTACCGCCTTTTAATCCTCCAACTTCCATGAGTGAGCAGAAGGAGTCGTCGGATAAGAACTGGGCAAAAGAACTGTGTGAAGGATTAGATCAGCTACTAGCGAGTGAATCCAGCAGTCGGCAATGCAGTCATGATGATCGTGACAGGAAAGGGGATGTGCCTGGGGACTCAGGTTATACAAATAATTATGATGCTAGAAAACATTGGCGAGAATGTGCACTGTTTCGAACCCCCCTGTTACTAATGATTCTCCAGCACCGTTCAAGTCTGCGTTATCTGATGACTCGGATGAGGGTCTGCAGCATTTTTTTTTTTTTGAAAAGTTAACAGGAAAAAGAGTATGTGTACATGTTGCCCCGAGATCAGATAAAAACCATGAAAGACTCAAGCAAAATTAGACCTATGCAATGTAGCAGCTATAGATCATTTAGGACGGAACAATGGGGATTCGTTGAAAGGGGTGGGTTGATAGTTAGCATGGTCCTTCGTTTTGACTGTAGTTCTAGAATAAAATAGCACTTTGGGATAGAGTTAATGCTTTCTTCCAGTAACTCTCCAGTGTTTGGGACTTAGTATGAAGACATATAAGAACTCACTGATGTTGATACTTATTGATAGGTAAGCCAAGGTTGTCCTTACTTTTTCATGTTTTGCAAGCAAGTAGGTGTATAATGCAGGGAGGGGCCAATCCAGGACAGCTGACTCAAGCTGGCCAACAGAAGTATTCTATACCATGAATGTCATGCTTCACATTTAAGCAGGATGTTGCTGGAAACGGCCCCCTTTCCTCAATGGCCGCCATCCCTGAGGGGATCCTGGTCCTGGTCCTGCTTCCGGGGCCCGATTCCTGTGACTTCCCTGCATCCCACTATTGATCTCAGCGTCTTTACTGGACTGGCTGTGGTCACGGTGTCCACCCTCTGGTGCTCAGTGCTGGGAGCGAGCATTCTAGTGGCTATTTGGTTTGTATCGTTCTTCTCTTATCATTGTTTTATTAAATCTGTTTCTATTTCAAACCACGAGTCTTTCCTCCTCTTTCCCTTCCTTTCCCCCACAGAAGGAAAGGTGAGAGAGTAACTGATTTGTGGTTTAGCTGCCAGCCCAGCGCTAAACAGCAACAGCTGCCTACCAGGGTTAACAATGCTCAAATAATTTTGGAGAAACCTCAACAATTTTACCGTTACAACTTAAAAATGGATGGATTAAGGCATTTCTTATTTCAGCACCAGCTCTTAACTCAGGAACTCTCAAACTTGCTGCAGAAGGGCATGCTCTGGTGGAGTAAGCACATTGTCATTCAATTCAAAGATAAAAAATCTCCACCTTTTTGAGGCTTCGTCATGCCTCACAGAGGTTTCTTCCTGGGCACCAAAAATTTTAGGTTTCTAGTAATTTCAAGCATACTTCTACTAAGCAAGGTATAAGAGCAGGCACACAGATTATTTCTTCTGAAATCCATGAAGTTTTTGAGCCGTAAAGAGATCATGAGGGATTCACAAGGCCACAGACCTTCCTGCCTTCATACTAGGGTTTTCCTTTTGCAGTAGAGAGCCTTCAGGAATTCCCAAGCCTCTATGAGTTAATTTTTTTTTCTAGCTCAGGAAAGCAACAAGAGCAGAAATATCATGTGAACATAGTACTAACTCCCAGAACAAGTTGGTTCCTATACTTTCTGAGGAGAGGTTTGTTTCTCCTCTACCCATCCCCAGGACTCTGTAAGCCACTATCTGTAATGTAACACAACTTTACCTAGATTTGAAAATGAGAGTGTCCATTTAACATACAAAGTTACAGAACTGGCACTGTGAGAAAAGCTGGCCAAGGGACTCGTATGCAAGATAAGTCATTCTGAAACTCTAAAATCAGGAATGGAGTTTTTTTGCTAGTCCTACATACTTGGCATATGCAGTGGATTTCTTAAAAATATATTTTTTTTTGTGAAGCATCATTTTACACAAGAGGGTGACTATCAAATATCTTAGTCTAGAAAAGAAAGTATCTTATATAGAAGGAAGAAATAAATAATCAGTAGGATTTATGTATTTTTTTTTTAATTGAGCAAATATAATAGTGAAAAAAGTAGTTGTCAAACAAGATCACAGATAAAGAACCAAATAGAGTGTCTGCAATATTCAAGACCCTTTGTGTTATTTAACACAGTTTTCACTTTCTCCAAAGGGAGAAAAGGGATGATACTGATACTGCCACTTCTCACATGGACCTAGATATTATTTTCTCAGTTTGTTTTTGAACCAAATTGAAAACACTTATGATTATGGATTAACAGTTTTATTTTACAGTAACTATACTCAAATAATGACATAACTTCAGCAACATCTACCTATCTAAATTTCTATTACTACGGAAACAACAATAACAGACAATTTAATTAAAAATATTATTTTTGTTCCATTGAAGGTGTAAAAAGGATAGTTTTGATGCTGTAAAACAGCATTTTTGTGAACCTCTGAAATACAAATTGGGTAGACAAGTAGGCATTCATAAATTTTTATATATGCCCAACTCCCCAAAACCTCTTTTGGGTATACTGGCACAGGATCTTGGCCCATATCGACGAGCAGTGGACTGAATATACAGGAGGCCCAGAAATTTACCATGGGTCAGAAAATGGCTGTGCTAGTATCCCGCACGGTGTCTACAGTTCCAGAAGCAAAAGGGAGACATTGGCTTTCCCCACAAAGGTTTAACAGGATGATGTAGAAATCATCATCACTAATGTTGTCAACCCAGCTTCTTTCCTCAGCGGAAACATCGAAGAATCAGTTCATCACGATTGCCTGGAGACCATTGAAACAACATACTCCAGTTGACCAGATCTAAGAGACAGTCCTATGGAAAACGCTAAGAACTGGTTTACGGACGGAAGCAGCTATGTCCTGAACCGTAAAAGACATGTTGGTTATGCTATAACTACTAGCCATGAAGTGATGGAATTTGGACCTCTGCCTAGAAGTACTTCCGCACAAAAGGCAGAAATAATCGCCCTGACTCATGCTCTGGAACTAGCTCAAGGTAAAACTGTTAACATTTATACGGACTCTAAGTATGCTTTTGGGGTCGTGCATGCGCACAGAGCAATTTGGAAAGAAAGAGGACTCTTGAACTCTCAAGGCAAACATAAGAGATATTGAAACTATTGGAAGCAGTTCAACTTCCGAAGAAGGTGGCAATCATGCATATCAAGGCACACCAGAAAGTGAGCTTGGAATTGGAAAAAGGGAACGAGCTGGCGGACAGAGAGGCAAAACAGGGAGGTAAAAATAGAAAGTGCCCTAGTCCATGACAGGCAGGCTTCTCTGGAAGGTAAGCCAGAGTATATTAAGAAAGATCGGAAACTTCTTATAGATTTAGAGGGATCCTATAATTAGGAAGGGTGGGCTCACACCCCATAGGGAAAACTTATCATTCCCTCCTATTTAGTTCAGCCTTTAGTAAGAGAAGAGCACAGGAAGAGACACTGGAGAGCAGAAACACTATATAAACATTTGATCAGAAAAATAGTAGCTAGAAGTTTGTATACTACCGTAAGGCAGGTGACACATCAATGCGATCTTTGCCTCCAGACTAATCCTAAGAATACACACAAGCCAGAGATGGGTCAAGTTGGGAAAGGAGATGGGTCTGGGCAACAATATCAAATTGATTTTTTCGGAACTCCCAAGAAAAGGGGGGTACCAATATTTGTTGGTATTATACCTTTTCGGGTTGGCCAGAAGCATTCCCTACCAGAACAGCAAAAGCTCAGGAGGTGACTAGAACATTAGTACAAGAAATAATACCAAGGTTTGGAGTTTCAGCTGTTCTATCCTCTGATAGAGGGCCACATTTTATTTCAAAAGTTGTACAGCAAATCAGTCAGCACTTCGGAGTAGACTGGTAGCTACATACCCCTTATCATTCTTACTCCATTGGCCAGGTAGAAAAAAATGAATAATCTAATTAAGCAACAAATTGTAAAATTGGGGCAGGAGGTGAACTTGTCTTGGCCTCAATCTTTGCCTTTGGCCTTCTTGCGTACAAACAAGGCCAAGGGCAAAGGAAGGGTTGAGCCCTTTTGAAATCCTGTATGGGAGACCCTATAGTGTACAGAAGGGGATGTCTGCACAAGTAGGGGATGAAATTATGACTTCTTACATGGTGGCACTGGGTAAACAACAAAATTGGGAAACGTGTTTGGGACTCGGAGTAGGGGTTTGGATGGGCCATTACATAACATCCAACTGGGAGATGATGTGTATGTGAAGTCTCTTGCAGAAAAAGACTTTGGAACCACAATAGGAAGGTCCATTTCAAGTCCTCCTGACATCTTTCACTGCTGTCAAGATTAAAGAACAGAATGCCCGGATCCATTATTCTAGAGTGAAGAAAGGCTGCAAAGCACCATGAAGGGTAACCCAGGTGCAACCTGGAAAATGGTGTTTCTTATGGTCATAGCCTTAGCACATGGGTGGGACGAAAATTGGCATGGACAAGATCTGAATAAAACCATGGGGGGATGCTTTAAATTGGTGCTTTGGAATCAAAACAATCAGAATATATATATATATATATATATATATATATATATATATATATATTACATTGCCCACTTCTGCAGGAGAGAGCTTTAAATTTGTAGTAATTAACCAAAATCTTTCTGAAATTCTATCGAAGAAATGAGGTTATGTCCACCTTGACATGTTTTGGTCCTCCTGGACCTTCTGGGTAACCTCTTGGTCCCTTTGGTCCTTCTGGGTGATGGGCCCAGGCGGCACTTACCACCTCAGCAAGAAGAAACCCAAAAGAGAAGACAAATGCTACAGCTGCAGTGAGCGGGGTCACCACGCCAAAGAATACAAGCTCCCATCACAGCCCAGAAGATGCCATTTCTGCCGGATCACCAGCCATATGGTTGTCACCTGTCCCAAAAGAGCTCAGCAGCTCAGTGGACAAACACTGAGAGCTGGACTTTTGCATTATACATTAGTTTTTTGTGATAGTAACTCAAATGTTTCGTTGAACGTTAAAAATCTGCTCGTTTTTTGAGGGAGAGAGATGGGTTTTCTCAGATATAAGTAGCCTTCTTACCTGTGGTTAGAGAAAATGCAGATAAAGAATCATTATATTAGTAAAAGAATTTACTAACCTCTTAGAAAAGGGGAGATTGATACAGGGAACTAACTAACGCTTAAAGAGCTAACCCTTAACCCTCATAGCAATTGCCTAGCTTAGAGCTTTGTGCATTGTATGAGAAACAGGAATTCACTGATGACTTCACAGGCCTTCAGTTTGAGCCCTGGCCAACTCAGCACACCAGGCCAGAGCTAAAAGTGTACAGTGAAGAAGACCTCGGCCCACGACCACCAGGTGGTACTGCGCAGGCACAACCAGGTGTGGTCAGAGGTGGAGACTATGGAAATGACTTCCGGGAACTCATTGTAATAAGAACCACCTTCTCGGGGACAGGTTATGAATATGTATAGGCATTCCTAGAATTTTCATGAATATGTAATACTTCACAGCATTTAAACAGGTTCCTGGCTGCTGAGCATTTGCCACATCTGGGAGGAGTTGTTCCCCATGTGTGTCCAGCACTGAATAAACATACCTTCTTTATAACCTCACAGATTGTTAAGTAATTTTCGTGCCTCAGAGGCAGTACTTCTCTGATCTACTGAGATAATTTAATTAAAGTCTTAGTACAGATTTTTTTTTAAAAAAAGCAAATGAATGGAAAAGACAATCAGAGTCACTAAGTACTACTATCAGCATGGTTATCCTTTCTAAAAGATTCTTGCCCTGATGGTATTGCTAATCTGGACACATTCTCCCCAAATGTCCAGTTTCAATGTGCATTCACAAAATAAAAAAATAACTCAACAAGCTTTTTATGATGCAGTTGATTTTACTTTAATACAAAAAGGTGTAAAAAGGGTAGTTTTGATGCTGTAAAACAGTTCCATGATTAAAAAATATAGCCTGGCATATGTTACATCTGTATTTGGATACAGACCCTGACAACTCTGCCCAGGCCTGCTGGTGAAGATTTGAACAAAACAGTATACTGGCTGTATTAAAACAGGTCCACTGAAAATAACTTTTGTAGCCAAAATGCAAAAACACACCAAACCACATGTGGCGGATGCATTTGACCCCCTCCCCCCCCCCCACCCACCCAGCCAAACCAGCAGCAATTTGGTCCAGACTCCAGAGGAGGGAAGGGCCCGAGCTGCAGCCAGGCCAAGAACTCCTTCCAGGAGACCCACAAAGAAGCAGAACAGTGCACTGAACACTGGTGGCTTGTGGGTGCAGAGAGTCTCGTGCATACTTTTCCTACTGTATGCAATTGACTACGAGTCAACCGCTTCATTCTATAAATATGACAGCCTGGATGAGCCTGCTTTGAGCTCTCCCTGCTAAATAAGGGAGCTGTACGGCAATGATTTTACTACTCACGGGTAGTAGATGAGCCAAATTTAAGTTCAATATTAGTCATTTAGCTTAAGTAGATGCATACTGAATGTAATGGATTAATTAGAAATATAAGGTTGCATGATTTCTAATATACTCTTTGATTCATGTTACTTAGTGAAAAAGGTTATTAGGAAGGCGCTGGAGAGAGACTCGAACTCTCGTGGGTTACTCTGAGCAGTATTTATTGTAGAAGATTCGCAGGAACAGCAGGGTTGGATCACCTCCTCAGAGAGTGACAATCATACAGCCGTACAGCTAGTCATTATATAGGGTTCTAACAGGTATTATGCAACTAAGCAAAATTTATCACTGTCTATCACTGTCAATGTCTTCAGGTTCCTTCCGTCCCAGTGGTCTGCAGGTTTCACTTCTTTCTTCATGTTCCACTTGGCAAGTACCGAACGAAAAGTCCTTGGGTTGCAGGGCTAGCTTTGAAGTTCTACCTGTCTCATTTGTTATCCATAGTTCATCAGTCTAGTACAGAAATCAGCAAACCTAAGAATAGCATTTATCAATGTCTAAGGGTACAAAGCAAGCATAAGGTAACCAGGCTCGTGGTTCTGGGCAAGGGCTACACAGGGGACTTGCAGCCTTAGCAGCACAGCTTATAACACTGATACAGGCCAAAAATCCAAATTCCCTATTTTCCTACAACAGTCCCCCATTTTCTCTTTAAAATTTCCCAATTTACTGATAACGATAATAAAGCTTCTGTTGATTCAAGAGATTACAGCAACAATTACAGAACATTGACATACATTGAATCAAGACAAAAATGATCACAATGACAATTACAATGACAATGTGGATGGTAGGGCGTATGAAAAGCAGCCTGTATATCAAGAGCAACATAAACTTGCATTAGAACAGCAGCAGTAAAGTGCGGTCCCCTATCAGAATCAATAATTTCAGGGATGCCATACCTCGGAATGATATTGCGAAGCAGGGTCTTAACCACAACTTTCGAATCGTTCTTGCGAGTCGGAAAGGCTTCCACCCAGTGCGAAAGTTGATCGACAATAACAAGAATGTACTTATACCCCATAGAAGGGAGGAGTTCTGCGAAATCAATTTGCAATTTTTGGAAAGGAAAGTAAGCAGGCGGCCGCTTGCCAGGAACTGTTGTGACCTTTGTGACCCCATATTTCTTGCAAAGAGTACAAGAGTCAGTCAGGCGTTTTGCAGCACTGTAAACTCCAGGCGTTGCCCACAACTGTTGGATTTTAGAGGCTACAGCTTCAGGGCCCCCATGAGTACGATCGTGAATCCAGCGAGTTAGAGGAAGGACATACCTCATAGGCAATAAGGGTTTATCACCTAGTTTCCAAATGCCGTCCTGTTGCGTTGCTTCCCAGCGTTTCCATTTGTTGAGCTCTTCTTCATCCAGTTCATTGTAAAGGGCAGGACCAACGGGAAAAGGAAGGAGAGCAGCAACCACAGTCGTAGCAGGAGAGACATCGTGGACTGCCGCCGCTCTCGCTGCGGAGTCGGCCAAGGCGTTGCCATGAGCAAAAGAATCGAGGCGTTTAGTATGAGCAGGAATGTAAATAACAGCAATTTCTCGTGGTTCCTGGATAGCAAGCAGCAAATCATGAATTAATTGTCCATGAGCTATAGTACGGCCGGCGGAGGTTAAAAAACCGCGTTCTTTCCAAAGTGCGCCAACAGAATGACAAATGCCAAAAGCGTACTTAGAGTCTGTATAGATGTTAACTCGGAGACCCTTAGCAAAGGTCGCAGCACGAGTCAAGGCAATTAGTTCTGCGGCTTGTGCTCCAAGCGCTGGAGAGAGAGGTTCAGCAAGAAGTACGCGATTTTCAGTGGCAACAGCAAAACCAGTAAAACGCTTACCATGTAGATAATAACTTGATCCGTCTGTGAACAGGTTAAGGTCAGGGTGGGCGAGGGGTACATCTTGCAAATCTTCTCTGGTTTTAGAGTAAGTGGTGACAAATTGTACACAGTCGTGTGGGTCGTTGGACAGGTGCACCTCAGGTAGAAGGGTAGATGGGTTTAAGGGTTTTGACCGTTTTAGAGAAATATTATCAGTCAGTAACAGGATGGCTTCGTATCGATGTGTGCGCTGCGGTGAGAGAGACTTGGTAGCATATCGGGTTAGTAAAAGTTCAAATTCATGAGGCACGGCAACAATCAATTTGTGACCCAGAACAAGTGGGCGAACTTTTTCCACTAACTCCACAGCTGCTGCTACTGATCTAAGGCAATGTGGTGAGCCTTTAATAACTGGGTCAAGAGCGACTGAGTAATAACCCACAGGTCTTTCATAGGGTCCATGAGGTTGTACTAGGACCCCCTTTGCAATACCACCCTTCTCGGTGGCACACAAAGTGAAAGGTTTAGAGTAATTTGGCAGGCCCAAAGCTGGGGCTGTGACTAAGGCTTGTTTTAAAGATGCAAAAGCATCGGTTAGTTCTGGCGTCCAGACAATTGGCTCTGGAGCTTTGTCCTTTGTAGTTTCAATAAGTGGTCTAGCTAGTTCGCTAAACCCTAAAATCCATGGTCGACAGAATCCAGCTTGGCCAAGGACAGCTCTCATCTGTTTCTTAGTAACAGGTGGTGTAATTTGAAGAATAGTATTGATTCTGTCGGGATCAATCTTTCGAACTCCTCCTGCTAAAACAAAGCCCAGGTATTTTACCTCTGGTTCACAGAATTGTAATTTGGCTAATGAGGCACGATGACCCTTATGATACAGTCGAATGCAAAGGTGCTCTGTGTCAATTGCACAGGCCTCTCGAGTTCGGCTAGCAACAAGTAAATCATCAACATATTGAATCAGTGAAGGGTTGTTTGGCAACTCAATATCTTGGAGATCATATTTGAGAATTTGCGAAAACAAGGTAGGAGAAGCAGTGAAGCCTTGAGGGAGCCGAGTCCAAGTCAATTGGCGACCTTCCCAGGTGAAGGCAAACAAAGGTTGGCTTTCTTCTGCTACAGGTATGGTAAAGAAGGCTCCTGTCAGATCTAAAACAGTGTACCAGTGCGCCCAAGATGGAATCTCGGTTAAAATTAAACTTGGATCTGGTACAACTGGGTGTGGGGCTTCAACATAATCGTTGATAGCCCGTAAATCTTGTACAAATCGGTACTCAGGATCTCCATCCTCATCCAGTCGATTTTTACTAACTGGAAGAATTGGGGTGTTAAATGGACTCATAACAGGTTTTAGAATCCCTTCATCGAGAAAGGTTTGAATTTGTTTTCGCAAACTCGGTAGTGCAACAGCTGGTATTGGATACTGCTTAATAGCAGGAGGGGGGCCTCCTTTAGTTTTAATAACAACAGGTAGTGCAGATTTTAAAAGACCAATATCTTTAGTTGTACGGCTCCAAAGTCCAGAAGGGACATTCCGCAATTCCCACGGAATGGCCACTTCTTTCTTCGGAGTATGATCTAAAGTAAAAACACTGCCAACAAAAATTAATTTAGCTTTATCTTTACCATAGGTTAATTGAGTGCCAAATTCTTGTAAAAGATCTCGTCCCAGCAAAGAAGTCGGTGCCCCCGGAGCAACAATAAAGCGAGCCCATGTAACCTTATCGCCTAAAGTAACAGGGAGCGGTTTAGAGAGAGCATGGTTAAGCACAGAGCCTGTAACACCCTTGATAGCAATAATTTCCTGCGATTTTTGTGGCACATCAAAATTAAGCAAAGAGAGAGTAGCTCCAGTATCTACTAAGAAAGAAACAGATTTTCCATTAACATCAGCTAAGACATGGCCTGTAGATGAAATTTCTAAAGCCATTATACGATTATACAATGCTTACTGAGAGTAGCTACGACGATACGGGAGTGGAGCAGAAGGAGCTCCAAATGGATTACCAGCAGCAGCAGGTGCAGGTGGAGTAGCTCCCGGTTGATACTGGGGTCGCAACGGGCATTCACGTTGCATATGTCCTAAATTACCACACCAAAAACAGGTTAATTGCGTTGCGTCATTCGTAGGGCTGGTAACAGCAGGGTTTGTAACTGGGAAAGAACCCCCCATGGGTGGAAAGGAACTTCCCATCCTAATTCCCCTGCCAAGAAGTCCCCGACCGCGAGGAAAACGAGCTTGGAATGCCCCACGGACCCCTCGGTTTGCAGAAACTCCTTGAGCTATGGCTACAGCTAGTAAGTTCATATCTTCCTGTCTTTCTCTTCGATACCGGTGGCGTTCAACCTCACGTTCTTTCTCCTGCCGAAGGCGCTCAGCCTCCCTTTCTAATTGTAGCTTACGTTGTTGCTCTTCTGTACGGCTGTTATACACAAAATTAGCAACAGAGAGAACTTTCTGCAAATTCTCTGCTTGCCAGCCAGGCATATGTTTTTGAAAATGCTTTCGAATGTCAGGGGCTGACTGATTGACAAAAATGCTAATAGCCAATGGTTCCTGGAAATTATCCTCTGTCATGCCCCCATATTGTATTAAAGCTTTTCTTAAGCGGTGCCAAAAGTCTCCTGGGTGTTCATCAGGAGCCTGTTGGCACTCTGTAACTTTTGACCAATTAGTCACTTTTTCATCACACTTTCGAATTGCTTCAATCAGATTATCAATTGCAACTACATAAGTAGCTTTTTGGTCCTCCTCATGTAAGTTCCAATTTGGATCTTGTTCTGGCCAGGGAGTACGTCCCTGTGTCTGTTCAGCCAATTCTTTATCTTTAGCCAGGATCTTTTGTTTTTCCTCATGTGTAAATAATTCGGACAAAAGTGTTTGCATATCATTCCAGCTGGGAGAGTAATCTCGGGCAATAGTTCGAATTATTTTAGAGCACCGCTCCGCGTCATCGCGGAGTCGCGGCATTTTATCATGCCAGAGTAAAAGATCACCTGGCTTCCAGGGGTAATGTGTAGTCACCCCGAGAAGCGGAGGCTGGTTGCCAGCATTACTACGACCAGCTCTGAGATTTGCAACATAGGATAAAGTCATAGGGAAAATACCTGCAGGTGAATCAGTTTTGGACTTAGAATTGTCACTTATTTCATCATCCAGATAAGCAAGTAATTGGTGTTTATTCATGCTCTTTTGGAGTTGCTTTCGTTTTCGTATATCAGCATAGTCAAACCACAAATACAAATAGTCCATTTGTTGGGGCTGGCGGTCCTCCAGGATTTTACGGAGAGACTGCAATTTAGTTTCTTCAAAGGAGCCATAAATCGGCCACCGATCATCAGGGAAAGCCCCAGCCACTCTGCTTATAAAAGGCCAATCATCTTGGCAGAGGGCGATTAATCTTTTTATGTGCAACCCTGCGGTTCCTGACAATCTTCCCCAATTTGAAATCATTTCAGCCAAAGGCGTATTTTTAGGAACTGAGGGTCCAGCCCCCATCCTTGTAAATATATTTAGAGACTTGAACTCTAGTATATTTAAGAGACTTGAACTCTAAAATATAAAGAAAAGAAACAAATCGGGAGAACAGGGGAGACTCGAACTCACCTGTCCCTGGCCAGGTCCCGTTGTTTCAGTTTGTGCTGCAGAGTCCCACCTGGGTCGCCAACTGAAAAAGGTTATTAGGAAGGCGCTGGAGAGAGACTCGAACTCTCGTGGGTTACTCTGAGCAGTATTTATTGTAGAAGATTCGCAGGAACAGCAGGGTTGGATCACCTCCTCAGAGAGTGACAATCATACAGCCATACAGCTAGTCATTATATAGGGTTCTAACAGGTATTATGCAACTAAGCAAAATTTATCACTGTCTATCACTGTCAATGTCTTCAGGTTCCTTCCGTCCCAGTGGTCTGCAGGTTTCACTTCTTTCTTCATGTTCCACTTGGCAAGTACCAAACGAAAAGTCCTTGGGTTGCAGGGCTAGCTTTGAAGTTCTACCTGTCTCATTTGTTATCCATAGTTCATCAGTCTAGTACAGAAATCAGCAAACCTAAGAATAGCATTTATCAATGTCTAAGGGTACAAAGCAAGCATAAGGTAACCAGGCTCGTGGTTCTGGGCAAGGGCTACATAGGGGACAAGCTGAGACTTGCAGCCTTAGCAGCACAGCTTATAACACTGATACAGGCCAAAAATCCAAATTCCCTATTTTCCTACAACACTTAGTAGACTAGATTTGCTAAAATTTTACCAAGGGCAACTGCAGACTACACTAAACGCTTGCAAGATCAAGTCTAGATTGCATTTTGCTGGGAAGGATGGAACTGACTGGGAAAACAATGATCCAAGGCTAACACAGAGACATTGCAGACATCTGCAAAGCGGGGCCTATTTTGCACTTTGTTGAGAAGAAAGGATTTATCCAGACAAAATGGATATGGACCAAAACCGATGTCTACAACTGAACAAAACAAAGGCCCACGTGGTGTCAGAGAAAAAGGGTCCAATGGGGAGCAAAGGACCTGGTGGTGAAATTTTGCTATTGGACTGGATCTTGGTGTGAATGGTCTGTAAAAAGTTTGTAGTTTTCTATGCTTGGGCAGACCTCTGCACAGGTACCCAGCCTGAGCCAGCCCTCCTGCTCTTCTACTCCAATAAATTTTTATTTTTCTAAGAGTTTTGTCTCCTGAAAGTCTGCTCTGCATATGGTTATCGGGCCTCACCTGAAAGTTTGCTACGGGAGTTCTAAAATACAGACTCCAAAGCGAATGGTTATCAGAGAGAGAAGAATCCTGACAGTTTGCACCACAACAGACACAGGGCTTGCCTGAGAGTTTGTCTCTGGAGCCCCAAGACACAGACTCCAGAGTGAACGGTTATCAGGGAGGGAAGACACCTGAAGGTTTGCTTCATGAATGGGTAATCAGGTTCCTGGAGAGAAGGTAAGCAGTATTTGGCTTGGCATATTTCCCCCATGCAGTAAATAATGGAGTGAACACGCCACCAAACTCTTTTAAGTCGCGCTTCTCTCTTAAGAAATCTAAACATTGTTCTGTAGCAAGCAGAACCCTAAATTACTCCCCCATGACACCACAACAAACCACAAACATTTAAAGTTCACTGCTAATAATTCCTTCATTCCCTTTAAGCACATTGATGTTTGCTGACGTCTTTGTCTGGTCATCAAGTAGTTACCTCTATTCCAGCTATTCATGATTCTCTGACCTCAACAAGCCATCTTAAGTTGGTATGTCAAAATAAGAAATAAGGAGGTTAGACAGACAGTTTTAAAACAAACAAACAAAACCACACCCCCCTAAAAAAACACCCCAAAAAAACCCCAAAACAAACAAACTATACAAACCTAGTAGTAGCTTTGTACCCCAGCCTCCACAGGGCCACTTTCAAGTCACAGCAATAACTAAAACCAATAAGCTATCACAAAAAGGATTTCCTTCTGTACATGATTTTTATTATTTACACGATACAACAAAGCATAACTGCTGGATAGTGTGATTATGTGCAATACCCAAGTATGAACTATCTGTACATGTTTGCATATCTGATCACTAAATTGAAAAAAAACTAAGTTAAAGCAAAAGTCTGATGCTTTTAATAGTGAACTAAAAAACTAAGACCAAACACTGCAACAGAAATCGGAAGTAGCATCTTGTGTACATACACAACTATTTACACGAGAAGAGGCATTACTACAACACTAGTCTACACTATACTTGATTATATAAAAAACCCACAAGTTTCATAAATCACAAGAAACCCTTCCATTATAACACAGAAGTGATATTACCAGACAAGCATCAGCAAGCATTGCCCTTTCTAGTTATTATACAAAGCTGTAGATAACAAAGCCCATGCAATACACTAAAGAACACCACAGTTCTACACCCAAGTACAATTAGAAATGATAAAGCAGCCCTCCAAGAGTGGCTCTAGCTCCCACTTACGTCTACAGGCGTCATGTTGGGTATGGTTTTCCATACCCAAAAATGGCTGCATGTGCAATTGTTACAATAATAAAAAAAAAAATCCTAATATTCTTAAATTCATTGTCTTCTGGGTTCAAAAGAAGTACACGAATAATAAACTGCTCAAATACTTCTGCAGCTTTCACAGATGCATCGAGCTGCTGTGGTGTGTCTAAAAAAACCCACACAGATGTAGCTTTTGTTTTATAAGACAATCTTAGTACAATATTGTGCTACACAATATTTTAGCTATGCAAGGAAAAGCAGCCAACTATTGCAGGCCAGTTCTTAAGTTTCTAAGAGGACATTTCCTCCGGGAAACTGTTTTCATGGTTCTAAACTTAATGTAAACTGTTCCAAAATAGTTTTCTTGTACATATCTGATTTTTTTCCTGTTTTTCCCATTGAAATTGTTAAATGACTTTTTATTAAATATGGCACCAACACTCATCTTACTGGAAGGTAGAGCCCTCTACACGGCTTACGTTCTATCCTGCTGGAAAACAATGGTGTGTGGAAATTAAAAGCAGAACAAGATTTTAAATGATAGAATTAGGTCGCCAACCTTTGTGACATATCCTTCTCCCCAACAGGCACATAGCCTTTAGCTAATGTTATACACCTTTAACATCTCAAAAGGCAGATATGCTGCAAACACGCAGATAGATCTGTTTGGCACATGTGAACTAGAGCCTGTTCTCTGTGCATGTGTATTCCTGTGCAGGTTCCAACCATCCAGTCATATTCTGAGGAGAGCATATATATATTCAAGTGCTGTATCTATCCAATTCTGCCGGTAACAAACACTCAAACATTCTGAAATATTACTACAGACATAAAACTTTGGAGAACAAGAAAAATTGCCATGCAACTGCTCTTTAATGCTTTCCTAGTGTATATTAAAATAAAACGGATAAGAGTCAGTCTTTTCACAAGTAGACTAGTTTATATTCTCTGGATTTTTTCAGCCACCACAACTGGATTCTCTTTCCTAAGTTTTGCTGCAGCTTCTGATTTGTAATCATATGGGCATTTATGCTTGTCAGAATAACGGTGAAGTCCACAAAATAAATTTCCACATCGGCAATCAAATCCTGTACAAAGAAAAGGAAAAGCAACATCACCAGGAAGCTTCAGACTTAAGCAAGCTATAAATTAAGGGCTTATTCAGTACAAAGGGGGTATGTGCATCTACTTTCACGAACAAAATAAGTAAAATGGATATTTCCAAATAACATCTCTATTAAGGGACCTAATACTATAGATTTTGAAACGGCAAGAAAGTTTAATGGCCTCAGGTACTTCAACAAATTTAATCCAGTAAGAGACAACTAATCGTACAGATCTGTTCAATATTGACAGAGTGCTCTCATACCTGTAAGGCCAACCTTCTTTCTGCACACGAAACATCTGTTTTTCTTTGGTTTAGGTAGTTCAGAAGGTTTCTCTTCATTCTGTGAAGTACTAGGTTGAGAAACTGATGGGCTTGGTTGAGTAACAACTGTTAAAGGAAGCAAAAGAAATAGAGATCAATTCTCTCCTTTTCCACTGATGCTGTGATACATCAAGCATACTACTACAAACCATGCAGCTCAAAAGAGCCCTTGTTTCAGACACTTTTTTCAGCAAGTTCAAGGAAAAAAAAAGTACATATTTACATTGGATATCTGTATCCTTGTACTATATTCAACCTTAGTGATCAGGCAGGTAGAGTGAAAATAACTTATTTTTTAATTGCCTTTGTCATGAACACTTTTGGTCAAATTTGTCACATTTTACTCAAGTCCTCTGCAGAACAAAAATAGGTCCTTCTGTGAACTTATGTGGACCTGTTAGTTTCCTTTGAAAAATTAAGTTTTCATCAGTTTTAAAAATCCTTTTTATACTCAAATTAGTGCAGAGGAAAGTCAAGAGAGGTGTGTTTGTACATGAACTTTAACACACACAACCCAAGGAGTCTGTTCCTCTTCAGTTTTCCTGGACACTCAGTTGTATGATTACAGCTATTGTTTTAAAAGATAATGAACAAACTATAAAATACACTCCAGAATTAATGACTGAGAACACAGGCTTAAAGGACTCATAACCAACTTTATGCACACAAATAGTATTTCTTAGTTGAGATCCTTTTGGATCAGTAAGAGTTGCATTCTGTAAGAAGTGGAATTTTTCCAGACATCATGAACCCCTTAGAATTAACTTTATTATCTTTAGTATTAATATATGCTCTTTTAAAATTTTATTTGTATTATACTCATATGCCTATTACTACTAACACAGAGCCTCACAGATCCAAGCCCCATTTCACAATTCACTGCACAAGTTAACAAAGAGAGCCTCCAGTCAACAGTTCATATTCTAGATTATAAACAAGATTCAAAAGTGACAAACTTTCAGAGGTAACAAGGAACTTTCAGTGCTTATACACAAAGAGTTTTATACAGGAAATCAGTATTTTCTTATACAATATAATAACTGTAACAGTCTGAAGGAACAACTTAAACTCTTCAGTAAATTTATTTTTGATATATTCTATAGATTTTTCTAGAAAGTGTGAAGAGTTTGGTGTCAACGCTATTTTGCTAAGTCTGAGGATAACAATACCCTCCACTCTTGAATAAATAATACTTTTTCCATATTTAAGCATGCTATCGGTAAAAAGCAAAGGTACGGCACTACAATCATTACCGTTATTAATACTTTTCAGAGTAGTTCCCACAGCTGCTTTTTTTTTAATTAAACAATTCCTGTGTGCTGTTGTCCTGGTTTTGTTAAAACCAAGACCAGTTCCTCTTTTAGTGAATTTTCCTTTCAGCTAAGTACTTCTAAGTAACTGCACTTTCCTGAAGTTAGCTGCATACTTTTTGAGACGCTGTTCACTCTGGGACTGATAAGATGACCAATGAAATGCAGAAGAAGCTCATGTTTAGGTTTATTACTATGGTAACCAAGGTTAACTGATAATGGGAAATATTTGCAAGGAGGGGCAGACAGAACAGGTGACTAAAACTGACCAACTGAGTATTCCATCCTATACGCGTCATACACCCTATAAAAGAGGGAGATCACGAGGGTCTTGCTCTCTTCGACCATGGCCGGCATCTGAAGAGGACCCTGCCTGTCGTGCCTGTGATCCGAGATCCAGTTCCAGTTTACTGCAGAGTCCAGGCCAGGACTTCCGGGTGCCTGCCCTGCAGCTGCTGGAGTCACGCCAGCTCCCAGCTCTGCCGCTGCTGGAGTAAGGTCAGCTCCACATCGGTCAACCCTGCGCTACCCAGGATATTCAAGATTGGTTTTGTATATTTTGTATATTTTCTCTCTTTATTAGTAGCATTAATAAAGCCTTTAAAACCTTTCCAACTTGAAGCCTCTCTTCCTTATCCTTCTTATCGCTTTTTCCTCTCTAAGGAGAGGGTGGAGGGGGGATTAACAGAGAGCATCTGGCACAGTTTATTGTCGCCTTGCAATTAAACCTTGACAGATTTAATTGGTGACCCATAGGGGGAAAAAGAGAAACCTTAAGGGGAAAAAGAGAAACCTTAAGGGAAAAAAGATAAGAGAAACCATGTCAGCTGCTTAGCTGCCTGCCAGGGTTAAGCCATTACAGGCCTTTTTGGCACCCAACAAGAGGCTCAAATGGTCTGAGATAATGACAGATTTGATGGGAATATGCTAGATCAAGTTTATAGCTGTTATTGTTGTTGAGCTATGAATTGGCAGGCTCCTGTGCTTGCCATGGGGGTCGCTTGCCTTACTGTATATTAGAGTCTAGTGCTCATTAGTGGCTGCTTTTTGCTTTTGCTGCTTGCTGTACTGCTGCTCATTTTACTCTGCTGTGCCTGGAAACATTCTGATAACACCAATGGTCATGCACCTGGGCTGGCAGATGACCAGGGCATTGCTGCTGTACTGAACAGGCTGGAACTCTGTGTGAAGTCAAGCCAAAGGGACTGTGACCTGCGGATGAGTTCACATGGGAGCAGGACACTCTGAACTATCTGTGGCTGTGGACATGTCTGTGCCACAGCAGGTATACCTCTGAAGGGATTGTGGCTCAAGGATAAGTCCACACTGGAGAAGGTACATCTCAAAGCATCCGTGGCTGTGGATAAGTCCACAACACAACAGGTACACTCCTGAAGGGACTGTGGCTGTGAGTAAGGCCACACTGGAGCAGGTATATCTCTGAAGGCATTGTAGCTCACGGAGAAGGCCACGCTGGAACAGGTGCACCTCAAAGCAACTGTGGCTGTAGATTAGTCTATGCCACAGGAGGTATACCCCTGAAGAGGCTGTGGCTCATAAAGCTCCACTTGTAGCAGGTACACCCCTAAGGGACTGTGGTCCATGGATAAATACAAGTCAGAGCAGGGGCAAGGGGAGGAGTTCATTGCAATGTTAAAACCCTATAACCTGGTCCAAAGAAACCAAGGGTAGAGATTGTAATGGAAATACCTTTAAACTGTTGTAATCTGAGATTTGAGTCGCATGTTATAGGAAGTACAATAGCAAGAACCACCTGAACCAATGGAGGACAAACCTCACAAGAGGCAGTGCAAGTGCAGCAGTGACCCAATCTGAGCTCACTGAACCATCAAGGCAAAGAGATACTCTAGTAGATCATTTTGTGTCACAAAATAAAGATTAAAACAAAATCCATCTATGGGAAAATGTTAGCAACTACTACAAATGTACTTCCTCCTCCATATAAACTCACAAGTGTTCACTGCCACAACCAGCAACACAGTAACTAGAAAGCAATGATAATAATCCAAAGTGCAAAGGCCCATTTCCTGCCAAACAGGATCCTTGTCCCACAACTAAAATACATTCCAAAAAGGAAAAGCAGATAACATGCAAAAATGGGCAACTAAAAGGTTCCAAGACAAGGAGATGGCGCAGGGCCCCCTAAATCAGAATTAAAGTGTTCAATTTATTACTCTACACAGATAACACCTGCAGAAATTAGGTATCCTCTCACTTTTATGCTAGTAGAGTTAGATCTAATAATGAGCTTTAATAATCAAGTCCTCAAAGTAGCTTCTGATTAACAGCTAGAACAGGGACAATAACCTTTAACTAAAGCTTACAAGTCAGAACAAAACCCCCTTTTTCATCAAACTGTGGCTCAAATGAAATATTACAAGTTTTAGTTGTTCTGGCATGACATTAGGAGCCAAATTAATCAGATACTATCCTGACAACTGCTTGTCACAAAAGGCTCCATCTAGCATGTAAGCCAAATCTAACTGGGCCACTACAATGCCATTCCTCAATACGTTAAGTTCATTTTATGCCAGAAATCACACTGTGTTAATCATCAGGCAAAGTACTCTAAGTGATTGCCTTATGACCGCCATGGAATAAATCACTAGACAAAAGCTGAAACAACAGTAGGAAAACGGTTGTTACTGTTACATGCAGACCTGCTTCCTCAGTATCAGCAACCCTATTCATATGAAGAAAAGCCTTTTATCACCAGAACATGTTTTATTGCCTTAACAGAGTTCCTGTTGGCACATAGCCCTCTCCATCACCATGGTTATTTCTCGCAGAAGAATCCAAGGGGTGCCGTTGATAATATGGGACAGCAACCCCAAAACCTCCCGTATGGTGTATTCTTGATCTGTGGAGATACAGCCTGGCCAGGAATTCCTTCTAATGCTGTTGGAGGAACGTGTAGTTTGGGACGATTAACTCTCTTAACACCCGATGTATCTATGATAATAGATCACAAGATGGGAAAAACACTTTTTGCATGTATATGAGTCAAAATGTGATGATAATGTAGATTTTTGGGGATCAGGGTTAAGGGTTTTAGGATCGCTTGTACCTGGTGTTGGCACAGCTAAAGCTTTAAATACTTTAGAAAAATTAGGATGCTGGTTAGCTAAGCCAACTAACAGAACTTCTAAGGCTTTAAGTGGACTTTTGTTAGATGTAGATTCTGTAAGACATGCTACACTGCAGAATAGAGCCACAATAGACTTTTTGTTATTAGCTCAAGGACATTGGTGTGAAGATTTTGATGGGATTCGTTAAATAAATTGTTCAGTGGCTGGGGGTTTTCAGGATGGTTGTTATCAGTAGTGAAAACGGGACTGATTGTCTTGATGATTGTTGTGGTTGTGTTACTAATGTTGCCATGCATGATTTCTCTGCCGCAAAGGGCCCTGCAGCGGACAATGAAGGCAATTTTTTTAGCACAAAAACAAAAAGGGGGCATTGTGGGGGACTACCGTGGGTCCGTGGATACCCTGACGGAGGGCATGGGAACAGAAATTAGCCTTGAAGATATTAAGGCCTGTCCGTGAGAAACATGGGAATAAAGGAGTATCCAGAGATATTAAGGTGTACCTGTGAGAGAGAAGGGAGTAGAAGAGTAACACTGATGATAGCAAAATCAGCCAATGAGATGTTACTGCTGTAACTTTAACTGCTGTAACCAGTAGTGAAGAGACACATGAACTGGTAAAACTGTATAAAAATGCACTTGTGGCAATAAATGGCATCTACTACTTTCATCCTGGAAGAACTTGGCCTATGTCATTTGTCCGTCTCAACCGCGACACCTGTCCCTGCATATGACAAACCCAAAATTCACACCGTGTGTCTGAGGATGTTGTCCAATTGCTTCTTGAATACTGTCAGGCTTGGGGCCATGACACCTCCCTGGGGAGCCTGTTCCAGTGCTCCACCACCCTCTGGGTGAAGAAGCTTTTCCTAATGTCCAACCTGAACCTCCCCTGGTACACCTTCCTGGCATTCCCTCAGGTTCTGTCATTGGTCACCAGTGAGAAGAGATCAGCATCTACCCTTCCTCCTCCCCTTGTGAGGAAACTGCAGTCCACGATGAGGTCTCCCCTCAGTCTTCTCCAGGCTGAACAGACACAATGACCTCAGCTGCTCCTCATACATACATCAGTACTGGTAAAGTACCTTCTGAACATAAGATAGAGTAGTTCAGTTTTCCCTCTTCATTGCTACCTCTTAACAATAGCAATGACCTCCTGCTTTGCACACCTTGGCAGTTAAGGAATACATGGAAGAGGCTGTTCATCAGCAACCAGCAAATGTTCCTGATTATCATTACTTTACTTGAGTCCTCTCTTAACTTTTCGCTCCATTTATCTGACTGGGTACTGTACAAGGCACATGCTTACTGAAGACACTCTGATACAAGATAACAGTCAACCAGAACATCACATCAAAACCAATTTTTTTTTTTTTTTTTTTTTTTTTTTTTTTAATGAAAGTGGTGAAACACTGGAACAGGTTGCTCAGAGAGGTTGTAGATGCCACATGCCTGGAAACATTCAAAGGCCAGGCTGGACAGGGCTCTGAGCAACCTGATCTGGTTGAAGATGTCCCTGCTCGTTGTAGGGGCGTTGGACTAGAGGAACTTTGAAGGCCTCTTCCAACCCAAACCATTCTATGATTCTGTGAACATAATTCTACGAGGATAAGGACCAAGAATTCTACTACAAGAAGTGCCTGAAAAAAAACCCACCACAAAACAAACAACAGCAACAACAACAAAACGAACAAAACAAACAAACAAAAAAACAACACGACAAAAAAAAAATCACCCCAAACAAACAAACAAGCAAAACCAATCAAACAAAAACACACAAATAGAAGTGCTGCACTGTAAATTTGGGAAGATTTACTTCACTCAGTCTGAAAATAAGATGCATCTTTAAAGCAGACTGAGGGAGAACAGCAAGGTCACTGATAATTGGAACTAAGCCACAAGCCACAGCATGACAGCTGTTCAACCTATACACAGAAAGGTCCTACAAACAGGAAGAACAATGCTAATTTGACCCCAAAGCATTAAAGCCACAGGGACTCTGTAAGACTTATTCTGAAGAAATAATAACCATTGTAATAACTAGACTTTCAGAACTGACAGCGGTTTTTCCTTACATAAACCAATACAGCTGGAGCAGTTCATGAAGGACTGTATCCTGTGGAATGGACCCATGCTGGAGCAGGGAAAAAGGGCTAGGAGGAAGGAACAGCAGAGAGGAACTTTTATGAACTGACTGCAACCCCTCATTCCCCCTACATCACTCGGAATAGAGGGAGAAGGTAGAAGAGTCTGGAATAAAGGAGTGAAGTTGAGCCTGGCAAGAAGGTGTGGGGGGGGAAGGCATTTTTAGTTTTGTTTTTGTTTCTTACCATCCCAATCTTTTTCTTTTTTTTTTTTAATATTGACAAGCAATTAGTTTTCCCCCAATTGAGTCTGTTTTGCCTGTGACTATAACTGGTAAGCTATCTCCCTGTTCTTATCTCGACCCACAAGCTTTTCCATATTACTTTCTTCCCCTGTCTTGCTGAGGATGGGGAGAACAGCTGGGTGGGCATCTGGCAGACAGACAAAGTCAACCCACTACACCTCCCCATATTTAAAGTAACCAGAAAAGGCTACCAAAGTAATACCAAGAAGGTTTTTAGAAGCTTGCTCTACACCCAAACAAATCATCCAAAACAGGACCCTAGCAGTTAAACAAACTGCATTGAGTTACACAGTACTAAGAAGCAGCAAGCATGCCAGTGAAGAAACACAGAATGTTAGGGATTGGAAGGGACCTCAAAAGATCATCTAGGCCAATCCCCCTGCCGGAGCAGGAACATTTAGATGAGGCTACACAGGAAGGCGTCCAGGCGGGTTTTGAATGTCTCCAGAGGAGACGACTCCATAACCTCCCTGGGCAGCCTGTTCCAGTGTTCTGTCACCCTCACTGGGAATAAGTTTCTTTGCATATTTAAGAGGAACCTCCTGTGTTCCAGTTTGTACCCATTGCCCCTTGTCTTACCATTGGCTGTCACCCAGAAGAGCCTGGCTCCATCCTCGTGACACTCACCCTTTACATTTTTATAAACATAAATGAGGTCACCCCTCAGTCTCCTCTTCTCCAATCTAAAGAGACCCAGCTCTCTCAGCCTTTCCTCATAGGGGAGATGTTTCACTCCCTTAATCATCTTGGTTGCCCTGCGCTGGACTCTCTCCAGCTGTTCCCTGTCCTTCTTGAACTGAGAGGCCCAGAACTGGACACAATATACCAGGTGTGGTCTCATCAGGGCTGAGTAGAGGGGGAGGAGAACCTCTCTCAACCTACTAACCACCCCCCCTTCTATTACACCCCAGGATGCCATTGGCCTTCCTGGCCACAAGGGCACAGTGCTGGCTCATGGTCATCCTGCTGTCCACCAGGACCCCCAGGTCCCTTTCCCCTACACTGCTCTCCAACAGGTCGTTCTCCAACTTATAGTGGAACCTGGGGTTATTTCTACCCAGATGCAAGACTCTACACTTGCTCTTGTTATATTTCATTAATTTTTTCTCTGCCCAGCTCTCCAGCCTGTCTAGGTCTTGCTGGATGGCAGCACAGCCTTCTGGCATGTCAGCCACTCCTCCCACTTTGGTGTCATCAGCAAACTTGCTGATAGTACCGGTCCCAGTACCGACCCTCCAGGGACTCCACTGGATACAGGCCTCGAACTGGACTCTGTCCCATTGACCACAACTCTCTGGCTTCTTTCCTTCAGCCAGATGACAGTCCACCTCACTACCCGATCGTCCAGACCACAGTCCCACAGTGAGGATACTGTGGAAAATGGTGTCAAATGCTTTACTGAAATCAAGATAGACCACATCCACTGCTTTGCCATCATCTATCCACTTGGTTATGTCCTCATAAAGGGCTATGAGGTTGGTTAAGCATGACTTCCCCTTGGTGAAGCCATGTTGACTGCCCCTAATGACTCTCTTATCCTTGATATGACTTGAGATGGCACCAAGGATAAGTTGTTCCATCACTCTTCCAGGGATGGAGGTGAGGCTGACCGGTCTATAGTTACACAGGTCCTCCTTCTTGCCCATTCTGAAGACTGAAGTGGCATTTGGTTTCCTCCAGTCCTCAGGTACCTCTCCCGTTTCCCAAGACTTGGCAAAGATGATGGAGAGTGGCCTAGCAATGACCTCAGCCAGCTCCCTCAGAACCCGTGGGTGCATCCCATCAGAACCCATGGATTTATGGATGTCCAGATTGCCTAATTGCTCCCTAACCCAGTCCTCATCAACTAAGGCAGACTCCTCCATTGTCCTGCCTTCCTCTGTGGCCTCAGGGGTACAGGGCTCCTCAGAACAGCCTCCGGCAGTGTAAAAAGAGAGAAAGAAGGCATTCAGTAACTCTGCCTTCTCTGTATCCTCTGTCACCAGGGCACCCACCTCATTCATCAGTGGGCCTACACTGCCTCTAGTGTTAGTTTCATCTGCCATGTATTTGAAGAATCTCTTTCTGTTGTCCTTGACCCCTCTCGCCAGGTTTAATTCTAAGGAGGCCTTAGCTTTCCTAGTTGCCTCCCTACACCCTCTGACAACAGCCTTATATTCTTCCCAAGTGGCCAGCCCCTCCTTCCATGATCTGTAAACTCTCCTCTTTCACTTAAGTTCATCTAGCAGTTCCTTGTTTAGTCAAGCAGGTCTCCTGGCTCCCTTCCTTGACTTCCTATGTGTCAGGATGCTCTGATCTTGAGCCTGGTAGAAGCAGTCCTTGAACACTAACCAACTATCTTGGGCCCCTTTACCTTCAAGCAGCCTTGCCCAAGGGATTTCCCCTAGCAATTGCCTGAACAGGCCAAAGTTTGCCCTGCTGAAGTCCAGGGTTGCAATTCTGCTTGCTATTCCGTTCCTGCCACACAAGATCCTGAACTCCACCATCTCGTGGTCACTGCAACCCAGGCAGCCCTCAACCTTTACTGCTTCAACCAGACCCTCCTTGTAAGTGAGGATGAGGTCTGGCAGTGCACCTTTCCTAGTTGGCTCCTCCACCATTTGCATCAGAAAGTTATCGTCAATGCACTGGAGGAACCTCCTAGACTGTGGCTGGCTGGCTGAGTAGTCCTTCCAGCAAACATCAGGGAAGTTAAAGTCCCCCACCACAACCAGGGCCTGTGACTGTGAGGCTGCTCTCAGATGCCTATAGAAGGCCTCATCAACTTCCTCACCCTGCTCTAGTGGCCTGTAATAGACACCCACAACAGTATCGCCCCTGCTAGCCTGCCCCTGAAATTTCACCCATAGACTCTCAACTCGCTCCTCATCCGTGCCTGGACAATACTCAATACATTGTAGTTGCTCTCTCACGTAAAGAGGAACTCCACCACCACGCCTGGCTGGCCTGTCTTTCCTGAAAAGGACATAGCCATCCATGACCACATTCCAGTCATGTGAGCTGTCCCACCAACTGAAAACTATACTACACATTATGTAATCCTTACACTGCATTAATTCCACACTAAGTTCCTGTATTTTTAAACTCAGAAATACAGGCAACATGAACAGAAAAGTGATTAGTAATTATTATTTACTAACATAAGGAAGAATGATACTATAATACAGAGGCAGAAAAAACTCTCAAGCTATTTAATTTAGAATAATTAATTTCACCATAAAGTAAGAGTAAGAATCAGACCATGGCCACATTTGGTCCGCATCACCAAAGGCAGTCACTTCTAATTTTCCTGACGTAGTTCTATAGCTTGGGCTTTTGTCAACCCAGCTGTCCCATCAATAGATTTCCAGTGTTGCAACAATTCATCTACCGGTGACTTCTTCACTATGTCCTCCTCCCATTATTACAAAAAAACACCTCGTGACCACCAAACAAGATCCACACTCCAGTACCTCTGTGCTCAAGTATCTTGAGGTGAACTCACACACAGGCCAGCGGGGCAAATCATTGGGGTCCAAGCAGTGGTGACACGTTGGATTAGGCAAGTCGGCTAAGTTCCACCTGGGTTGCCAAACTGTCACAAAAGTTTCACAACTGTCCTGTGCCGATTGAGGAGAGAGGCTAGGACACAAAGTAGAGAATTGCAAGAGTAATTATTTATTCGTGCGCATGAGGTGTCCCATTCAAATTGTGGTACCCTGAATGCCGTTTAAAATATGGTTCTTATACCTTTCAAGCATTCAGGTACAACATAATTTGGTCAATCACTACTTAACACACACACACACTACTATTTTGAAAAGCAACTATAATTCCATGGCATCGTCATCCATCTGCTTCTTTCTTGATCTAGGTATCCCTCGAGTCAGTCTTGCTACAGTTACTTACCTGTGACGCAAGATAATGGGAGGTTTTCACAGAGGTGTTTGGAGGAGCTAGGATGCTGGCATTATCTCAGTAGTCCAGGGGTATCCTTTCTTCTTCATGGATGGCTTTAAGATTATGAGAAGCAAAAGGTCCTTATCTTCAAGGTGAGGGCTGTCCTCCTGTTCCTTGCAGTGAGCTGGGGCCTTTCAGTTATGCTGACTTAACCATGTTTATGCAGTCTACAGTGTAAAATATTTATCTCTTAAAAAGCTAATACGATTTCATACTATAAGAAATGCCTTCTATGATGGTATGACTGGCTGGGTAGATGAAGGGAGAGCAGTGGATGTTGTCTACCTTGACTTCAGCAAAGCTTTTGAAACTGTCTCTCACAACATCCTCATAGGCAAGCTCAGCAAGTGCAGGCTGGATGAATGCATGGTGAGATGGACCATGAACTGGCTTGATGGCAGAGCTCAGAGGGCTGTGATCAATGGTTCAGAGTCTAGTTGGAGGCCTGTAGTTAGTGGGGTTCTCCAGGAGTCAGTGTTAGGTCCAGTCCTGTTCAACCTGTTCATCAGTGATCTGGAGGAAGAGACTGAGTGCACCTCAGCAAGTTTGCTGATGATACCAAACTGGGAGTAGTGGTTGACACACCAGAAGGCTGTGTTGCCATTCAGCAAGACCTGGACAGGCTGGAGGACTGGGCAGAGAAGAACCTGATGAAATTCTACAAGGACAAGTATAGGGTCCTGCACCTGGGGAGGAATAACCCCAGGCACCAGTACAGGTTAGGGGTGGACCTGCTGGAAAGCAGCATTACGGAGAAGGACCTGGGAGTTCTGGTCGACAACAGGTTGACCATGAGTCAACAATGTGCTCTTGTGGCCAAGAAGTCCAACGGTGTCCTGGGGTGCATTAAGAAAAGTGACCACCAGGTCAAGGGAGGTTATCATTCCCCTCTGCTCTACCCTGGTGAGGTTGCATCTGGAGTACTGTGTCCAGTTTGAGTTTTACAGATGATCTTGTACTCCTAAAATACATGTATTCATGTAAGCATGGTATATTTATCTTCCAGAAATACGACCTTACAAATATTTTAATTGCCTTTAATTTACTATGATGAAGTAATCATTCTCCTATATCTACTAACAGTGATTTGAAACTATAAGATACCCTCTGCTGCTCCCTGCAGTGAGCAAGAAGTCTGAAATAGTTCTATTCTTTCCTTTGATTTTTTTTTCCTCTTCCCATGCTCTCCAGGCTTGCACATCCTTCTAACTCCCTCTCTCCACAGTGATGTAACCTTTCCGTCTCTTACTTATCTAGGCTAGTGTTACATCTTCTGAACGCATACTTTTATCAACATTCAACAGACACAAAGTCTGATCTAAAGTTTGGACATGCAAAAATACATAAATATTTAATCTTGAGGTTCAGTGACCCACATATTTCCAAATCTGAATGCAAGCCAAGGTTTGGATTTCAAGTTCACCCTATGTTTATTTGTGGTCACAACCAACAAAGTCCGTGAGCAGGACAGCAAACCTTCAGGTAGACCACAGAACAAAGAGATTTTATCCCATATACAACAAATCCCTTCCAGCAAACATCAGGGAAGTTAAAGTCCCCCACCACAACCAGGGCCTGTGACTGTGAGGCTGCTCTCAGATGCCTGTAGAAGGCCTCATCAACTTCCTCACCCTGCTCTGGTGGCCTGTAATAGACACCCACAACAGTATCGCCCCTGCCAGCCTGCCCCTGAAATTTCACCCATAGACTCTCAACTCACTCCTCATCTGTGCCTGGACAATACTCAATACATTGTAGTTGCTATCTCACGTAAAGAGGAACTCCACCACCACACCTGGCTGGCTTGTCTTTCCTGAAAAGGACATAGCCATCCATAACCACATTCCAGTCATGTGAGCTGTCCCACCAACTGAAAACTATACTACACATTATGTAATCCTTACACTGCACATTAACACAACTGACTTGTATATAAAGTCTGAGTAACTGAAAATAAGATGGACAGTATTTTAATGTTTTATTATGGTTGAGAATATTTTCTTCTTCAGAAAGTGCAATTGCTTTGCTGATCTAGGTGCCCATGTTAAAAGACTAAACTGCATTTTTCATTTAATGCCAAAGAAATAGGATAAAGCTATTCTGCAGCATGTAATAGTCTCCCACATACCCAACTCTAACAGGCACACTGAATATTTTTACTCTTATATGAAATATGAGATACCCCTGTTAAAATATCACACTGAAATATGGTTTAATTTGGTTACCATCAAGACCATGTCAGTTGCAAATCTCTCTTAAAATGATACAATAGCATCCTATCAGGAACAAGAACGGGACCAGCAATTAGGTCTTCAATCTTATTTTTCAAGGGAGATAGCTTCAAGACTTAAAAGAGATTATTAGTTTCATTTCAGAATTGTTTCAATAAGGGACATCTACTCAATTTACAACAGACATGAGAAACGGGAAGATTATTTTGAACAAAGTTGATCTGATGATTTTATCAACAGTCACAAAGGAACTGTCTACAGATAGCACCCACAGTTAAATTCTATAGCCATGTTTGAAAACAAATCAGAATCAATTATTAAAACAAGAATCAAGCAATATAATCTATCATCTCGCACCTTCAATATCTCATAAGATTCCTACCTATTCAGCATCTTACTCAGAATATTATCTGCAACACACACTGTTAATGTTATAGATAAAACCAGTAGCTGTGACATAAGTGAGGGCAACCCATAACAAGGTCTCAACCTACAGGTAGGACAGTCGTGCCATTTAACATTAAAATTACTCATCATATTTGCTTGGTACAGAGCCAAAAGACAAGTGAGCTAACCATCATCTCATTAATTTAATTAAACGTCAAGTTTCAGGAATGTGAAGGGTAACCTACAACATGGATGGAATAAGACTAAGTTAACAATATTTGGGCAAGATTTTTTAACACTTATTTTACTCACAAGCATACGCATCTACAAGTTTCAGTTCACTTTCTTTACAGGCAGTATTACTCCACAGCTGTGGCTTCAGAGTGATAACTAACTACACTGCTTCCTAAAACAAAGCTATTACCGGGTTAAGAAAAATAAAGTTTTTGACACGCATGCTGACAATAATTAAGTCTGCAAACACTGACAGACCTGACAGGAGACTCATTCAGAAAAGTAGTGAGCCACAAAAACAAAAAAAAAATGCTAGAAATATGCTATGACTTGATACAATATGATTTTTAAATATACTTGTTTTCAGAACAATTTGGGTTTAGTGCTCAATATGCAAATCAGCTATCTTGCATGGATCTTTTATTACCACTTAAAAACCTGCTAAAACAAAATTAGTGTGGAGAAAACCACAAATATGAATAATATCTCTAGAATACTTCAAGGTATATTCTGACTGTGGTCAAGTCTGGACTAGAATTCAATTACAAAACTACAACAAGCAAGAAAGTTAAACCAAGATATTACAAGTTACAACAAAATACAGCATGTTAGACATCTAAATTACAACCAACTAGGCCAGTTACATCTGTCATGCCTTTCTTCCTTCAAATGCTAAGATATGATTAATTGCCTTCAGACGTGATTCGTTCTGAATGAGAATCCAGGTTACAACCTCAACCTGGGGAACAAACAAAAAAACCCCACAAAAAACAACACACCACACACACAAGCATTTTAAGCCTCATTTTGGACAACTTCAGAACCTTCTAGAATCAAATGCTTAAATCCCAACAGCAAGAAAATATACTTTCAGTCCACAGGCTTAAAGACAACTACAGATAAAACTAAACAGTCTTTTGATTAGCTACATCATGACAGGTATTATCTTAGAGAATGACATCTCAGAAATTATTAGCTTTGTTATGAGGTGACAAGAATTATCTACTCTACTACTGTTTCAGCTCCTCCTCAAGAGAGACCAACACATATTGGATGCTGCTGGAAAAAAGAAAATAAAAAACAAAAGTGGAACTATGCCAAACACAATAGTGATTTATAAGAAGTTGAGGCCAGCTTTTCTTGACTGCAAGACACAGGATCAATGTATTAGTGAATACAGAAAACACTTGGTCTATCTTAAATGTTCAATAAACCTTTTGTAATCTAAGAATAGTATACAAGGACATGTACAAGCACACTATTCTGTGCTGTCTAAAATCTGCCCCCAACTTGATGAACTTCTACTTTTAGAGCAGCTGCAGACTGTTTCAAGAATTTATGGATATGTACTAAGGAAGACAACTTTGTTATAGAAGTTTTTTTTCCAAACATTTAAATTCCATGGTAGTTTTCCCAGTGATCTCTACATAAGCTTTAACAGAGCTTTGACTGGTTTCAACTCAGTTTCAAGATGCAAGATTATTATCTTGAGTTGCTTTTAGGGATTTTTTCCCCTATTCTAATCAATAGAGTGCTGTGTGACACTACCATTTAGTTGCCTTGTTATGAGAAAATGGATAGTCAATAGAAACAGAAGACTGCTCTTTACAGTTGGTAAAGTGACAAATCCCTATTGACAGTTTTAATAAGGCAAAATTAAGCTTTTACTTGACCACTACTACCATTTCATATCTTTCTTTCTTTCCTGATCGTCACTTTTTCAGGTAGCAATTCATAGCAAGTCAATATGGGTTTATAAATATTGTAACAAAGTATAAATTCCTAATTTACATATAATAAGCCTCTTCAGATAACATAAGTTACAAGAAGCTGAAACACATACAAAAACCTCCTCAGTCCATATATAACCAAAAATACTATAGTAAAAGCAATTTTGTTTGTGTCACAACTTTAACTTAACATAATTAAAATACTAAAAACCTGTGTACAAACACTGTGTAATTAACTATCAGCTGTAAAAGCAGTTTTATTGACAAAAGATGCATCTATATAGTGCTGAGTGCTACCTTCTGGAATTTTCAAAAAGAAAATCATTTTATCTTTAGTTGTAATGAACAGATTTTTCCTATTAAACAGCAGCTTTTAATGTTTTAATTTTAACAGTTCTGAAACAGTCTTAATAAGCATCAATACCTATAGATATCAAACAAGTACATTAAGATACCTATTTGAATAAACTGCTATATAAGAAAACATTAATTCAATCACTCACTAGTAGGTAGGGCAGCAGTCCCTCCCCACCTGCCACCAAGAAATACTTTACACTTCAAAGACATAAAAGTGTTCTACATTCACAGAAAAATGTTTTGGTGAACCTTTAGCAGTCTTTGTTAGTATTTTAAATCAAGTATTCCCTTCTCCTCCACTCTCATCTTTCTGTAGAACAGAATTTATTAAGAACTCTGTTCTTCAAATGCAACAAACCATTTTGATTGCCACGAATCAGCAGGGCTAAATTTTATACAGAAATCAACACCTACTTAAAAATTGAACATCTTGCACTCAGATACAATTTAAGTGTCTTAATTTTAAAAAATGAAGGTTTGATAGCCAAAATGCTCCTCAAGTATCAAATTATCTACTAAAATTAAACATGTGTCTGAAAACTACATTCTGGCACTAGTAATTTTTCTTGATTCTGAGGGTACTAATACTCAAGAAGCAACCATAATTAATAGTTCCTCAAGACCATCGCCACAAAGGGATATGCCTACTTAAGAGAAAGTAAATAAATTGTCAACTTCTGTTAAGTCAGTTGCACCCAGTGTTACTCTGCAAACATACCTGGTTTGGTCTCCATTTTCAGCAATACTTTTTCCTCTCTCGAAATGCTCATTTCTGTCATTTGCTGTGTTACAGGCAAAGCGGCAACAGGCACATTTCTGTTTACATACAGTGAAATGGGTAATTACATTAGTTTTGAATTCATAATAAGAGCTTAAACTGTCAAAATCCATCAAAAGACTACCTGATCAGTTATTATTAATGTTCTTGACCTGTACTTCTACAAGCTCTCTTCCCTAGAAAAAACTAGGCAATCTGTAGCAAGTATTTCCCCAAATAAACCATAAATGTCCTTGTAAATGCAGCAGTCCAACACCAAACACTAGTTCTCATTTATAAAGACTCACTGTCAGGTGCACTGTCCCTTTTTCCTCTGCAGAAAACTCACTGTAATAGCACAAGGTTACTGCGATGTTACTTTAACTTGCTGTACACTCACAGTTAATTAAAACCTCAAAATAACACCTTCATCTGGTGAAGGGGCTAGAGCAGGTACGTCAAACTCATTTTCACCAGAGGCCACATCAGTCTCGCCTTCAAAGGGCCGAATGTAATGTAGGAGTAGTTACACTTATACAGTCCTAAAATTACATTTGGCCCTTTGAAGGCAAGGTTGATGTGGTCCCTGGTGAAAATGAGTTTGACACCCCTGCTCTAGAGAACAAGTATTATGAGGAACGGGTGAAGGAACTGTGGTTGTTTAGTCTGGAGAACAGGAGGCTGAGGGGAGACCTTATCGCTCTCTACAACTAGCTGAAAGGAGGTTGGAGCAAGGGGGGGGGGGGTGTCAGTCTCTTCTCCCAAGAAGCGACAGGACAAGAGGAAATGGCCTCAAGTTGTGCCAGGGGAGGTTTAGATTGGATATTAGGAATAATTTCTTCACTGAAAGGGTTGTCAGGCATTGGAATAGATTGCCCAAGTGCAGTGGTTTAGTCACCATCCCTGGAGATGTTTAAAAGACTGTGCAGATATGGCACTTAAGGACATGGTTTAGTGGTGGATTTAGTAGTATTAGGTTTACGGTTGGACCCAATGATGTTAAGGGTCTTTTCCAACTTATATGATTCTGTAATCTTACCTTGATGTTTCAGATGTGCTACTAGCAGTACCTTCACAGTTGTTTAAGCTAGTGTCTGCTCTCTGTACAGATGCAGAGTCTGAGGTAGGACTGTTTGAACCACTAGCTGTCCCTATGTAACAGAAATTTGAGAAGTGAATTATAAACCAAGTATAGAATAAAAGTTAGTCAAGTAGTTTGGCATACAGTTATTAACCATTTCCAATCATTCCTCATTCTACAGCATCTTCTTTATTAAAGACAGAGTATACTGTTAATGACCAAAATACAGGGATTGTGTAAGAACACACTTATAGCAGAGGGTAAGTAGAAATACAAATTAAGGCTCAACACCAAGTGGACAAGAATATAGTTCACAAAAATGCATTTTTATTTTTACTGTGATTATTCCCTCTGATATTCATAGCTTTAGTATGCGGCTATTAGAAGATGTCCTGAAATACATTCTGTAATTCCTCTCATCACCTACACATTATATTTTCAAGCCAAAAAAAACCCAAAAAACAAACAAACAAACACACACAAACAAAAAACAAACACACACAAACAAAAAACCAAACAAACACACACACCACACACCCCACACAACACACCCAAACAAAAAAACACACAAAAAACAAACAAAAAAAACAAGAAACAAAAACAAAACAAAAACAAACAACCAAAAACAACAACAAAAAAAACAAACAAACAAAAAACACACCACAACAAGAAAAAAAACAACACACACACCACAACAGACTCAAACATTTACCCATTGGGCTGATTCTACCACTATTCTGCTGTCGCTGAAGATGCTCTTTGTAACAAACAGAACACATCCCATTTGTCCTAGGATTTCCATAAAATCCACATCCTGTACTACACAGCATGGGCCCTGGGGTCTGGTTTGTCTCCTGAGCCATTTCAGTGCTGTAAATAAAAGCAAGAACTGCATTAGGAACAGGCATTTCACCAATATGTATTACAGGGATATAGAATTAAAGTAGGTCTGCTTACCTTGCCATTTTTAAAGATGGCTATATGGCCGTTAATATATAATTTAATACTTCAATTGTATTGATAAGTAACATCATTATGAACCTCTAAGAGAAGTAAAAAGCGTTATAGTGTAGCGTGTTGGCCTTGGCTGGCCACCAAGTACCCATCAAGCCACTCTGTCATTCCCACTCCTCAACTGGACAGGGGAGAGAAAATATAACTAAAGGCTCATGGGTTGAGATAAGGACAGGAAGAGATCATTCACCAATTACCATCATGGGCAAAACAGACTCTACTCAGTGAAATTAATTTAATTTATTGCCAATCAAATTAGAGTAGGGTAATGAGAAAAACTAAATCTTAAAAACATCTTCCCCTCACTCCTCCCTTTTTCCCAGGATGAACTTAACTCCAGAGTTCTCTACATTCTTCCCCCGAGCAGTACAGGGGGATAGGGAATGGGAGTTACAGTCAATGCATCCCACGTTGTCTCTACTGCTTCTTCCTCCTCAGAGGACTCCTCACATTCTTCTGCTCCAGCATGGGGTCCTTCCCATGGGAGATAGTCCTCCATGAACTTCTCCAACATGACTCCTTCCAACAGGCTGCAGTTCTTCACAAAGTGATACAGTGCAGGTCCTTTCCACAGGGTGCAGTCCTTCAAGAACAGACTGCTCCAGTGTGGGTCCCCCACATGGTCACAAGTCCTGCCAGCAAACCTGCTCCATTGCAGGCTTCTCTTTCCATATGTCTACAGATCCTGCCAGGAGCCTGCTCCAGCGTAGGCTCTCCACAGGCTGCAGGTAGATATCTGCTCCACCATGGACCTCCATGGGCTGCCAGGGGACAACCTGCCTCACCATGGGCTGCAGGGGAATCTCTGCTTGGCACCTGGAGCACTTCCTCCCCCTCCTTCTTCGCTGACCTCCGTGTCTGCAGAGTTGCTTGTCTCACAGATTATCACTCCTCTCTTCCAGCTGCTGTTGCACAGCAGTTCCTCCCCACACACACTTTCCTTTTAAAATATGTTACCACAGGAGACGCTGCCACCATCACTGATTGGCTCAGCCTTGTCCGGCAGCAGGTCCATCTTGGAGCCAGCTGGTATTGGCTCTATCAGACATAGGGGAAGCTTCTAGCAACTTCTCACAGAAGCCACTCCTGTGGCCTCTCTGCTACCAAAACCTTGCCACGCAAACCCAATACAGATAGTAACACTGAGAAGTAATGTACTTGTCAGACACTGAGCTGTGTGTGCAGGTTACAACCAAACTTGTCTTCCAAAAAATTAGATTTAGTGGAAGCACTGCTATGGCACTTGGAAACATTTTAGTGAAAACTCTAGATTACTGCCTTCCTCTTTAAGGACAGCCACAATAAGGGATATTTGTCTGCTAATGCTCATGAGAACTCAAACATACCAAATGCTAATTAACTCTAGTGTATAAAGAAGTACTTTTTATATCTTAAAAAAAAGCCACACTACAAGCTGTAACCATACATCTCAGTGTGATAACTAACTGACAGCAGCATTTATCTAGTTAATCTAAACTTCTGGGTTCAAAGTAAATCAATAGCAGGAGAAAACAATAAAATTAGTCTGCTTGCCTGCTGGTGGTCACAGGACATCAACGATTTATACCTTTGTTTCAGTACTACAAAGCAAACTCACACTTATTCTGATATACCTCTCAACAAATTGCAGTTTTACAGCCATACACCAGTCAATGTATGCAACAGAAAAATTAAGACCTAACAAACAAAAAATCTCATCTTCATTGTAGCTCTATGTTATTATAATACAAATAGAGACTGTACTTCTGCCCTTAATATGCAGGTATGCTCAAAGTGATATCCAAAGTGCTATCACATGCACTACCACCATCCATCTCAATTGTTCCACTTTCAAATTAACATGTTTCACCACTTACTAAATTTAGCTTTAGGTATTAATGCTGATATTCACATATTACAAATGAGTCTTCATGGCTTCTTTGTCAGCACAGTCATTCACTACTTGAAATATATGCCCCTAATTGAAAGATCAAGTTGTTATCCAATGCTTAAGAAATAGTGATTTTTCACACTCCAGGTATCACCTGACTAGGTTATAATACACTTTCTGGAATTTAGTCTACTAACAAGGACACTAAAATATGCCATTTAATCTTTTGAACCAACAGTGAAAGTGAAGTTTTCAGAAGAGACAGATTACAGACTTCTCCAGTTCTTCCCTATGAACTTTTCTACTATGATCAGTGACTAGTTAAAGCCTTAAAAATTCAGTTCTGTTTCCCCAGAAAACTAGCTAATACCATCACATATCTGCTTTCCCAAATTTTTCTCAGACACTTGGGTCCTATGGGTGAGCACATTAGCTTCTGCCCATCACAAGGCTGCAGTGTGACAGGCTAAGCTAAAGGCTCAGACACAAAACCTTGTCAACAGGGGCTTCTGAAATCAGCTTCTATTTGTATCTCTGAAGGCTACCAACTCCAACAACCCACAGAACTTGAAGTGGCTGAGCATACATCCACTGTAAGAGGAAGATATGAAATTCAATTAGCATGACTACAGCTTCTATTCTAGAGGAAAAGGGAGTGCATATACTTAAATCAAGAAAATGCAGTATCATGAGGTAATCATCTCAAACAGACATTTTAATCTCTATTTCAGAGCAAGAACGGAAAACAACTGGCTATGATCAGAGACCTAAGAGATGATTACTCTCTCACTACCTTAAAAGAACATTCTCCAACCTTTTGGTTGGATGGTTACAACCAAACCTTGGCAAAAAATATAAAGATCTCTCCTACTCCCAAAAGGAATGTCTCATCATCTCAGAGATGTCCCTGTTTAAGCCTGAACTCCCAACATAAAAAGGAGCTATTTTATTCAGCATGTTAATCCAAAGAGTAACTTACATCACTGACCTTCAGAGTTACTGGCAGATTTATCCAGCTACACTAAAAGGGGAACAAAAATATTATTATTAAAGTTAACAAAATCTCATAACTAAGACATCTTTTTAGTTCCAAAATACAACTAAGCCGAGACATAGCTAACTTTAATAATGACAGATATTTAGATTATTTGAACGATCAATATAACTAAGCTCTTTCTTGTACACAGAGTGCTCTTCCAACAAAATACAACTGAATCCTAACACTTTTGCACTGTGTGAAGTGCATAATAAATGCACTTAAAGTTATTGTAATGCTTAATTTAATAAAGGGAATACAAATACAAACTAATTTTAAATCAATAATAAAACCTTGGAATCGAGTCAGCGATAGGGCTAAACTGGCTAGTTAAATAAATATTTACCTGAATATCTTCAGTTACATAATGGACCACAAATAAAAACCACAAACCCGAACAAACAGCAAGGATGCTTCAGGTTTACATCTCTCTAACAGTGTACTAGATGAAGCAAAAAGACGAAGTAAATGTGAAGAACACGGATCAAAAACGGGCATTTCCCAACGACAATTAAATCCAGCTCAATGAGTCAGACAAAAGTGAAGCCACCGCCAAGTGCTCAAAGCGTGGCACGTTTCAGTCTCCTCCTTCCCCCCCCCCCCCCCCCGCACCGAGGACACCGGAACACAAAAGACCCGGAGGCTGCCAGGCTAAGGAGAGAGGGGGAAAAAAAAAAAAAAAAAAAAAAAGTTAGGAGGCAGTACCAAGCCGGAAACGTGAAGCCCGGGGCACTCCCCGCCGCGGCCTCTCACAAACCCCTGAATCATGTTGGGGGCCAGCTGCCGCGCGGCTCTTCTCAGCCCCCACCGCCCCCCTCCCAGCGAGGACTAAGGAAGGCTCATTGTCTCGCTCCTTTTGTCTGTCCCACTAACAACAGCCCAAGGTCTTCCTCCACAGCACCCGCTGCGTCAGAGAGTGAGAGGTTGAAGACCATGGAGGGGGAGACGAGTGATGCCCTCGCCTCACGGAAGGCAGCAGAAACGCCGCGGGAAACCCCAAGCGCGGCCCGCGGCCCCCCGCCCCCCTCCTCCCCGCACACCTCTACCGCGCTAACTGTTCTCAGAAACCGAGACCGCATTCCCCCTAGCCGTCCCTCAGCGCCCACGTACCTGCTCCTGGGGATGGGAAGAAAGGGGGGGAGGGGGGCTGCAGGTGGCTCCGGACTGTTTCTGGGAGAGGGAACGGCAAGAGGATGTGGGACACTAAGCTGGCGGCGCCGCCACCGCTTCCCTTCTGCGGCAGCAGCACGGAACGAGACGTGCGACGCGCAAGAAAAGGACGAAAGGAAGGCGCAAGAAAGAATTGAGGAAAGAGAGACCCGAACCCGCCGGTCCGCTCACGTCAGCTCCGCCTCCTCCTGGCTGCTGCCGAGGCCTACACACTCGCGCGTTCCCACGCGGAGGCTGTTCGGGAGGGGGAAGAGAGGACGAAGTACACACGAAGTGGCTGACGGTACCGCCGCCATTGCCTGCAGTCACCAACCTTCCCCCTCCTCGAGACTGGGGAACTATACACGAACAGACAGAGACTCTGCACGTAGTCAGAAAACATCGTCTACTCTCCGGGGGGAGCGAGGAAGCGGAAGGAGCCGTGTCCAGAGCAATGACAACTGTCTCGTGCGGCTTCACCCCGCCCACAGGAATTGGACGGGGCTACGCGCAAGAAGACAGAGGAAACAAAACCTACCCCATCTACTTGCTCTAATAACAGATACCTCCGCCCCTAATTAACGTTTCCGTTTAAACTTGCACGTGCAGAGGTGTCACAGGTGAATTATTATAAGAAGTCATCGTTGTGGGGTTAACTAAAAGGGTTTTATTAATGATTAAACGATAATCAGATGATTAATCGATGATTGAATGAAAATTAAATGGTAATCAAATGGTGATTAAGCAATAATTGAAAGGTAATTAAAGTGTTTGACAATTACTTAAATTATGATTTAAACAATAATTTAGACAGTGTTTAGATGATGATTTAGCAACCAAATCCAAACCTTGGCTTGCATTCAGATTTGGAAATATGTGGGTCACTGAACCTCAAGATTAAATATTTATGTATTTTTGCATGTCCAAACTTTAGATCAGACTTTGTGTCTGTTGAATGTTGATAAAAGTATGCGTTCAGAAGATGTAACACTAGCCTAGATAAGTAAGAGACGGAAAGGTTACATCACTGTGGAGAGAGGGAGTTAGAAGGATGTGCAAGCCTGGAGAGCATGGGAAGAGGAAAAAAAAATCAAAGGAAAGAATAGAACTATTTCAGACTTCTTGCTCACTGCAGGGAGCAGCAGAGGGTATCTTATAGTTTCAAATCACTGTTAGTAGATATAGGAGAATGATTACTTCATCATAGTAAATTAAAGGCAATTAAAATATTTGTAAGGTCGTATTTCTGGAAGATAAATATACCATGCTTACATGAATACATGTATTTTAGGAGTACAAGATCATCTGTAAAACTCAAACTGGACACAGTACTCCAGATGCAACCTCACCAGGGTAGAGCAGAGGGGAATGATAACCTCCCTTGACCTGGTGGTCACTTTTCTTAATGCACCCCAGGACACCGTTGGACTTCTTGGCCACAAGAGCACATTGTTGACTCATGGTCAACCTGTTGTCGACCAGAACTCCCAGGTCCTTCTCCGTAATGCTGCTTTCCAGCAGGTCCACCCCTAACCTGTACTGGTGCCTGGGGTTATTCCTCCCCAGGTGCAGGACCCTATACTTGTCCTTGTAGAATTTCATCAGGTTCTTCTCTGCCCAGTCCTCCAGCCTGTCCAGGTCTTGCTGAATGGCAACACAGCCTTCTGGTGTGTCAACCACTACTCCCAGTTTGGTATCATCAGCAAACTTGCTGAGGTGCACTCAGTCTCTTCCTCCAGATCACTGATGAACAGGTTGAACAGGACTGGACCTAACACTGACTCCTGGAGAACCCCACTAACTACAGGCCTCCAACTAGACTCTGAACCATTGATCACAGCCCTCTGAGCTCTGCCATCAAGCCAGTTCATGGTCCATCTCACCATGCATTCATCCAGCCTGCACTTGCTGAGCTTGCCTATGAGGATGTTGTGAGAGACAGTTTCAAAAGCTTTGCTGAAGTCAAGGTAGACAACATCCACTGCTCTCCCTTCATCTACCCAGCCAGTCATACCATCATAGAAGGCATTTCTTATAGTATGAAATCGTATTAGCTTTTTAAGAGATAAATATTTTACACTGTAGACTGCATAAACATGGTTAAGTCAGCATAACTGAAAGGCCCCAGCTCACTGCAAGGAACAGGAGGACAGCCCTCACCTTGAAGATAAGGACCTTTTGCTTCTCATAATCTTAAAGCCATCCATGAAGAAGAAAGGATACCCCTGGACTACTGAGATAATGCCAGCATCCTAGCTCCTCCAAACACCTCTGTGAAAACCTCCCATTATCTTGCGTCACAGGTAAGTAACTGTAGCAAGACTGACTCGAGGGATACCTAGATCAAGAAAGAAGCAGATGGATGACGATGCCATGGAATTATAGTTGCTTTTCAAAATAGTAGTGTGTGTGTGTGTTAAGTAGTGATTGACCAAATTATGTTGTACCTGAATGCTTGAAAGGTATAAGAACCATATTTTAAACGGCATTCAGGGTACCACAATTTGAATGGGACACCTCATGCGCACGAATAAATAATTACTCTTGCAATTCTCTACTTTGTGTCCTAGCCTCTCTCCTCAATCGGCACAGGACAGTTGTGAAACTTTTGTGACAGTTTGGCAACCCAGGTGGAACTTAGCCGACTTGCCTAATCCAACGTGTCACCACTGCTTGGACCCCAATGATTTGCCCCGCTGGCCTGTGTGTGAGTTCACCTCAAGATACTTGAGCACAGAGGTACTGGAGTGTGGATCTTGTTTGGTGGTCACGAGGTGTTTTTTTGTAATAATGGGAGGAGGACATAGTGAAGAAGTCACCGGTAGATGAATTGTTGCAACACTGGAAATCTATTGATGGGACAGCTGGGTTGACAAAAGCCCAAGCTATAGAACTACGTCAGGAAAATTAGAAGTGACTGCCTTTGGTGATGCGGACCAAATGTGGCCATGGTCTGATTCTTACTCTTACTTTATGGTGAAATTAATTATTCTAAATTAAATAGCTTGAGAGTTTTTTCTGCCTCTGTATTATAGTATCATTCTTCCTTATGTTAGTAAATAATAATTACTAATCACTTTTCTGTTCATGTTGCCTGTATTTCTGAGTTTAAAAATACAGGAACTTAGTGTGGAATTAATGCAGTGTAAGGATTACATAATGTGTAGTATAGTTTTCAGTTGGTGGGACAGCTCACATGACTGGAATGTGGTCATGGATGGCTATGTCCTTTTCAGGAAAGACAGGCCAGCCAGGCGTGGTGGTGGAGTTCCTCTTTACGTGAGAGAGCAACTACAATGTATTGAGTATTGTCCAGGCACGGATGAGGAGCGAGTTGAGAGTCTATGGGTGAAATTTCAGGGGCAGGCTAGCAGGGGCGATACTGTTGTGGGTGTCTATTACAGGCCACTAGAGCAGGGTGAGGAAGTTGATGAGGCCTTCTATAGGCATCTGAGAGCAGCCTCACAGTCACAGGCCCTGGTTGTGGTGGGGGACTTTAACTTCCCTGATGTTTGCTGGAAGGACTACTCAGCCAGCCAGCCACAGTCTAGGAGGTTCCTCCAGTGCATTGACGATAACTTTCTGATGCAAATGGTGGAGGAGCCAACTAGGAAAGGTGCACTGCCAGACCTCATCCTCACTTACAAGGAGGGTCTGGTTGAAGCAGTAAAGGTTGAGGGCTGCCTGGGTTGCAGTGACCACGAGATGGTGGAGTTCAGGATCTTGTGTGGCAGGAACGGAATAGCAAGCAGAATTGCAACCCTGGACTTCAGCAGGGCAAACTTTGGCCTGTTCAGGCAATTGCTAGGGGAAATCCCTTGGGCAAGGCTGCTTGAAGGTAAAGGGGCCCAAGATAGTTGGTTAGTGTTCAAGGACTGCTTCTACCAGGCTCAAGATCAGAGCATCCTGACACATAGGAAGTCAAGGAAGGGAGCCAGGAGACCTGCTTGACTAAACAAGGAACTGCTAGATGAACTTAAGTGAAAGAGGAGAGTTTACAGATCATGGAAGGAGGGGCTGGCCACTTGGGAAGAATATAAGGCTGTTGTCAGAGGGTGTAGGGAGGCAACTAGGAAAGCTAAGGCCTCCTTAGAATTAAACCTGGCGAGAGGGGTCAAGGACAACAGAAAGAGATTCTTCAAATACATGGCAGATGAAACTAACACTAGAGGCAGTGTAGGCCCACTGATGAATGAGGTGGGTGCCCTGGTGACAGAGGATACAGAGAAGGCAGAGTTACTGAATGCCTTCTTTCTCTCTTTTTACACTGCCGGAGGCTGTTCTGAGGAGCCCTGTACCCCTGAGGCCACAGAGGAAGGCAGGACAATGGAGGAGTCTGCCTTAGTTGATGAGGACTGGGTTAGGGAGCAATTAGGCAATCTGGACATCCATAAATCCATGGGTTCTGATGGGATGCACCCACGGGTTCTGAGGGAGCTGGCTGAGGTCATTGCTAGGCCACTCTCCATCATCTTTGCCAAGTCTTGGGAAACGGGAGAGGTACCTGAGGACTGGAGGAAACCAAATGCCACTTCAGTCTTCAGAATGGGCAAGAAGGAGGACCTGTGTAACTATAGACCGGTCAGCCTCACCTCCATCCCTGGAAGAGTGATGGAACAACTTATCCTTGGTGCCATCTCAAGTCATATCAAGGATAAGAGAGTCATTAGGGGCAGTCAACATGGCTTCACCAAGGGGAAGTCATGCTTAACCAACCTCATAGCCCTTTATGAGGACATAACCAAGTGGATAGATGATGGCAAAGCAGTGGATGTGGTCTATCTTGATTTCAGTAAAGCATTTGACACCATTTTCCACAGTATCCTCACTGTGGGACTGTGGTCTGGACGATCGGGTAGTGAGGTGGACTGTCATCTGGCTGAAGGAAAGAAGCCAGAGAGTTGTGGTCAATGGGACAGAGTCCAGTTCGAGGCCTGTATCCAGTGGAGTCCCTGGAGGGTCGGTACTGGGACCGGTACTATCAGCAAGTTTGCTGATGACACCAAAGTGGGAGGAGTGGCTGACATGCCAGAAGGCTGTGCTGCCATCCAGCAAGACCTAGACAGGCTGGAGAGCTGGGCAGAGAAAAAATTAATGAAATATAACAAGAGCAAGTGTAGAGTCTTGCATCTGGGTAGAAATAACCCCAGGTTCCACTATAAGTTGGAGAACGACCTGTTGGAGAGCAGTGTAGGGGAAAGGGACCTGGGGGTCCTGGTGGACAGCAGGATGACCATGAGCCAGCACTGTGCCCTTGTGGCCAGGAAGGCCAATGGCATCCTGGGGTGTAATAGAAGGGGGGGTGGTTAGTAGGTTGAGAGAGGTTCTCCTCCCCCTCTACTCAGCCCTGATGAGACCACACCTGGTATATTGTGTCCAGTTCTGGGCCTCTCAGTTCAAGAAGGACAGGGAACAGCTGGAGAGAGTCCAGCGCAGGGCAACCAAGATGATTAAGGGAGTGAAACATCTCCCCTATGAGGAAAGGCTGAGAGAGCTGGGTCTCTTTAGATTGGAGAAGAGGAGACTGAGGGGTGACCTCATTTATGTTTATAAAAATGTAAAGGGTGAGTGTCACGAGGATGGAGCCAGGCTCTTCTGGGTGACAGCCAATGGTAAGACAAGGGGCAATGGGTACAAACTGGAACACAGGAGGTTCCTCTTAAATATGCAAAGAAACTTATTCCCAGTGAGGGTGACAGAACACTGGAACAGGCTGCCCAGGGAGGTTATGGAGTCGTCTCCTCTGGAGACATTCAAAACCCGCCTGGACGCCTTCCTGTGTAGCCTCATCTAAATGTTCCTGCTCCGGCAGGGGGATTGGCCTAGATGATCTTTTGAGGTCCCTTCCAATCCCTAACATTCTGTGTTTCTTCACTGGCATGCTTGCTGCTTCTTAGTACTGTGTAACTCAATGCAGTTTGTTTAACTGCTAGGGTCCTGTTTTGGATGATTTGTTTGGGTGTAGAGCAAGCTTCTAAAAACCTTCTTGGTATTACTTTGGTAGCCTTTTCTGGTTACTTTAAATATGGGGAGGTGTAGTGGGTTGACTTTGTCTGTCTGCCAGATGCCCACCCAGCTGTTCTCCCCATCCTCAGCAAGACAGGGGAAGAAAGTAATATGGAAAAGCTTGTGGGTCGAGATAAGAACAGGGAGATAGCTTACCAGTTATAGTCACAGGCAAAACAGACTCAATTGGGGGAAAACTAATTGCTTGTCAATATTAAAAAAAAAAAAGAAAAAGATTGGGATGGTAAGAAACAAAAACAAAACTAAAAATGCCTTCCCCCCCCACACCTTCTTGCCAGGCTCAACTTCACTCCTTTATTCCAGACTCTTCTACCTTCTCCCTCTATTCCGAGTGATGTAGGGGGAATGAGGGGTTGCAGTCAGTTCATAAAAGTTCCTCTCTGCTGTTCCTTCCTCCTAGCCCTTTTTCCCTGCTCCAGCATGGGTCCATTCCACAGGATACAGTCCTTCATGAACTGCTCCAGCTGTATTGGTTTATGTAAGGAAAAACCGCTGTCAGTTCTGAAAGTCTAGTTATTACAATGGTTATTATTTCTTCAGAATAAGTCTTACAGAGTCCCTGTGGCTTTAATGCTTTGGGGTCAAATTAGCATTGTTCTTCCTGTTTGTAGGACCTTTCTGTGTATAGGTTGAACAGCTGTCATGCTGTGGCTTGTGGCTTAGTTCCAATTATCAGTGACCTTGCTGTTCTCCCTCAGTCTGCTTTAAAGATGCATCTTATTTTCAGACTGAGTGAAGTAAATCTTCCCAAATTTACAGTGCAGCACTTCTATTTGTGTGTTTTTGTTTGATTGGTTTTGCTTGTTTGTTTGTTTGGGGTGATTTTTTTTTTGTCGTGTTGTTTTTTTGTTTGTTTGTTTTGTTCGTTTTGTTGTTGTTGCTGTTGTTTGTTTTGTGGTGGGTTTTTTTTCAGGCACTTCTTGTAGTAGAATTCTTGGTCCTTATCCTCGTAGAATTATGTTCACAGAATCATAGAATGGTTTGGGTTGGAAGAGGCCTTCAAAGTTCCTCTAGTCCAACGCCCCTACAACGAGCAGGGACATCTTCAACCAGATCAGGTTGCTCAGAGCCCTGTCCAGCCTGGCCTTTGAATGTTTCCAGGCATGTGGCATCTACAACCTCTCTGAGCAACCTGTTCCAGTGTTTCACCACTTTCATTAAAAAAAAAAAAAAAAAAAAAAAAAAAAAAATTGGTTTTGATGTGATGTTCTGGTTGACTGTTATCTTGTATCAGAGTGTCTTCAGTAAGCATGTGCCTTGTACAGTACCCAGTCAGATAAATGGAGCGAAAAGTTAAGAGAGGACTCAAGTAAAGTAATGATAATCAGGAACATTTGCTGGTTGCTGATGAACAGCCTCTTCCATGTATTCCTTAACTGCCAAGGTGTGCAAAGCAGGAGGTCATTGCTATTGTTAAGAGGTAGCAATGAAGAGGGAAAACTGAACTACTCTATCTTATGTTCAGAAGGTACTTTACCAGTACTGATGTATGTATGAGGAGCAGCTGAGGTCATTGTGTCTGTTCAGCCTGGAGAAGACTGAGGGGAGACCTCATCGTGGACTGCAGTTTCCTCACAAGGGGAGGAGGAAGGGTAGATGCTGATCTCTTCTCACTGGTGACCAATGACAGAACCTGAGGGAATGCCAGGAAGGTGTACCAGGGGAGGTTCAGGTTGGACATTAGGAAAAGCTTCTTCACCCAGAGGGTGGTGGAGCACTGGAACAGGCTCCCCAGGGAGGTGTCATGGCCCCAAGCCTGACAGTATTCAAGAAGCAATTGGACAACATCCTCAGACACACGGTGTGAATTTTGGGTTTGTCATATGCAGGGACAGGTGTCGCGGTTGAGACGGACAAATGACATAGGCCAAGTTCTTCCAGGATGAAAGTAGTAGATGCCATTTATTGCCACAAGTGCATTTTTATACAGTTTTACCAGTTCATGTGTCTCTTCACTACTGGTTACAGCAGTTAAAGTTACAGCAGTAACATCTCATTGGCTGATTTTGCTATCATCAGTGTTACTCTTCTACTCCCTTCTCTCTCACAGGTACACCTTAATATCTCTGGATACTCCTTTATTCCCATGTTTCTCACGGACAGGCCTTAATATCTTCAAGGCTAATTTCTGTTCCCATGCCCTCCGTCAGGGTATCCACGGACCCACGGTAGTCCCCCACAATGCCCCCTTTTTGTTTTTGTGCTAAAAAAATTGCCTTCATTGTCCGCTGCAGGGCCCTTTGCGGCAGAGAAATCATGCATGGCAACATTAGTAACACAACCACAACAATCATCAAGACAATCAGTCCCGTTTTCACTACTGATAACAACCATCCTGAAAACCCCCAGCCACTGAACAATTTATTTAACGAATCCCATCAAAATCTTCACACCAATGTCCTTGAGCTAATAACAAAAAGTCTATTGTGGCTCTATTCTGCAGTGTAGCATGTCTTACAGAATCTACATCTAACAAAAGTCCACTTAAAGCCTTAGAAGTTCTGTTAGTTGGCTTAGCTAACCAGCATCCTAATTTTTCTAAAGTATTTAAAGCTTTAGCTGTGCCAACACCAGGTACAAGCGATCCTAAAACCCTTAACCCTGATCCCCAAAAATCTACATTATCATCACATTTTGACTCATATACATGCAAAAAGTGTTTTTCCCATCTTGTGATCTATTATCATAGATACATCGGGTGTTAAGAGAGTTAATCGTCCCAAACTACACGTTCCTCCAACAGCATTAGAAGGAATTCCTGGCCAGGCTGTATCTCCACAGATCAAGAATACACCATACGGGAGGTTTTGGGGTTGCTGTCCCATATTATCAACGGCACCCCTTGGATTCTTCTGCGAGAAATAACCATGGTGATGGAGAGGGCTATGTGCCAACAGGAACTCTGTTAAGGCAATAAAACATGTTCTGGTGATAAAAGGCTTTTCTTCATATGAATAGGGTTGCTGATACTGAGGAAGCAGGTCTGCATGTAACAGTAACAACCGTTTTCCTACTGTTGTTTCAGCTTTTGTCTAGTGATTTATTCCATGGCGGTCATAAGGCAATCACTTAGAGTACTTTGCCTGATGATTAACACAGTGTGATTTCTGGCATAAAATGAACTTAACGTATTGAGGAATGGCATTGTAGTGGCCCAGTTAGATTTGGCTTACATGCTAGATGGAGCCTTTTGTGACAAGCAGTTGTCAGGATAGTATCTGATTAATTTGGCTCCTAATGTCATGCCAGAACAACTAAAACTTGTAATATTTCATTTGAGCCACAGTTTGATGAAAAAGGGGGTTTTGTTCTGACTTGTAAGCTTTAGTTAAAGGTTATTGTCCCTGTTCTAGCTGTTAATCAGAAGCTACTTTGAGGACTTGATTATTAAAGCTCATTATTAGATCTAACTCTACTAGCATAAAAGTGAGAGGATACCTAATTTCTGCAGGTGTTATCTGTGTAGAGTAATAAATTGAACACTTTAATTCTGATTTAGGGGGCCCTGCGCCATCTCCTTGTCTTGGAACCTTTTAGTTGCCCATTTTTGCATGTTATCTGCTTTTCCTTTTTGGAATGTATTTTAGTTGTGGGACAAGGATCCTGTTTGGCAGGAAATGGGCCTTTGCACTTTGGATTATTATCATTGCTTTCTAGTTACTGTGTTGCTGGTTGTGGCAGTGAACACTTGTGAGTTTATATGGAGGAGGAAGTACATTTGTAGTAGTTGCTAACATTTTCCCATAGATGGATTTTGTTTTAATCTTTATTTTGTGACACAAAATGATCTACTAGAGTATCTCTTTGCCTTGATGGTTCAGTGAGCTCAGATTGGGTCACTGCTGCACTTGCACTGCCTCTTGTGAGGTTTGTCCTCCATTGGTTCAGGTGGTTCTTGCTATTGTACTTCCTATAACATGCGACTCAAATCTCAGATTACAACAGTTTAAAGGTATTTCCATTACAATCTCTACCCTTGGTTTCTTTGGACCAGGTTATAGGGTTTTAACATTGCAATGAACTCCTCCCCTTGCCCCTGCTCTGACTTGTATTTATCCATGGACCACAGTCCCTTAGGGGTGTACCTGCTACAAGTGGAGCTTTATGAGCCACAGCCTCTTCAGGGGTATACCTCCTGTGGCATAGACTAATCTACAGCCACAGTTGCTTTGAGGTGCACCTGTTCCAGCGTGGCCTTCTCCGTGAGCTACAATGCCTTCAGAGATATACCTGCTCCAGTGTGGCCTTACTCACAGCCACAGTCCCTTCAGGAGTGTACCTGTTGTGTTGTGGACTTATCCACAGCCACGGATGCTTTGAGATGTACCTTCTCCAGTGTGGACTTATCCTTGAGCCACAATCCCTTCAGAGGTATACCTGCTGTGGCACAGACATGTCCACAGCCACAGATAGTTCAGAGTGTCCTGCTCCCATGTGAACTCATCCGCAGGTCACAGTCCCTTTGGCTTGACTTCACACAGAGTTCCAGCCTGTTCAGTACAGCAGCAATGCCCTGGTCATCTGCCAGCCCAGGTGCATGACCATTGGTGTTATCAGAATGTTTCCAGGCACAGCAGAGTAAAATGAGCAGCAGTACAGCAAGCAGCAAAAGCAAAAAGCAGCCACTAATGAGCACTAGACTCTAATATACAGTAAGGCAAGCGACCCCCATGGCAAGCACAGGAGCCTGCCAATTCATAGCTCAACAACAATAACAGCTATAAACTTGATCTAGCATATTCCCATCAAATCTGTCATTATCTCAGACCATTTGAGCCTCTTGTTGGGTGCCAAAAAGGCCTGTAATGGCTTAACCCTGGCAGGCAGCTAAGCAGCTGACATGGTTTCTCTTATCTTTTTTCCCTTAAGGTTTCTCTTTTTCCCCTTAAGGTTTCTCTTTTTCCCCCTATGGGTCACCAATTAAATCTGTCAAGGTTTAATTGCAAGGCGACAATAAACTGTGCCAGATGCTCTCTGTTAATCCCCCCTCCACCCTCTCCTTAGAGAGGAAAAAGCGATAAGAAGGATAAGGAAGAGAGGCTTCAAGTTGGAAAGGTTTTAAAGGCTTTATTAATGCTACTAATAAAGAGAGAAAATATACAAAATATACAAAACCAATCTTGAATATCCTGGGTAGCGCAGGGTTGACCGATGTGGAGCTGACCTTACTCCAGCAGCGGCAGAGCTGGGAGCTGGCGTGACTCCAGCAGCTGCAGGGCAGGCACCCGGAAGTCCTGGCCTGGACTCTGCAGTAAACTGGAACTGGATCTCGGATCACAGGCACGACAGGCAGGGTCCTCTTCAGATGCCGGCCATGGTCGAAGAGAGCAAGACCCTCGTGATCTCCCTCTTTTATAGGGTGTATGACGCGTATAGGATGGAATACTCAGTTGGTCAGTTTTAGTCACCTGTTCTGTCTGCCCCTCCTTGCAAATATTTCCCATTATCAGTTAACCTTGGTTACCATAGTAATAAACCTAAACATGAGCTTCTTCTGCATTTCATTGGTCATCTTATCAGTCCCAGAGTGAACAGCGTCTCAAAAAGTATGCAGCTAACTTCAGGAAAGTGCAGTTACTTAGAAGTACTTAGCTGAAAGGAAAATTCACTAAAAGAGGAACTGGTCTTGGTTTTAACAAAACCAGGACAACAGCACACAGGAATTGTTTAATTAAAAAAAAAGCAGCTGTGGGAACTACTCTGAAAAGTATTAATAACGGTAATGATTGTAGTGCCGTACCTTTGCTTTTTACCGATAGCATGCTTAAATATGGAAAAAGTATTATTTATTCAAGAGTGGAGGGTATTGTTATCCTCAGACTTAGCAAAATAGCGTTGACACCAAACTCTTCACACTTTCTAGAAAAATCTATAGAATATATCAAAAATAAATTTACTGAAGAGTTTAAGTTGTTCCTTCAGACTGTTACAGTTATTATATTGTATAAGAAAATACTGATTTCCTGTATAAAACTCTTTGTGTATAAGCACTGAAAGTTCCTTGTTACCTCTGAAAGTTTGTCACTTTTGAATCTTGTTTATAATCTAGAATATGAACTGTTGACTGGAGGCTCTCTTTGTTAACTTGTGCAGTGAATTGTGAAATGGGGCTTGGATCTGTGAGGCTCTGTGTTAGTAGTAATAGGCATATGAGTATAATACAAATAAAATTTTAAAAGAGCATATATTAATACTAAAGATAATAAAGTTAATTCTAAGGGGTTCATGATGTCTGGAAAAATTCCACTTCTTACAGAATGCAACTCTTACTGATCCAAAAGGATCTCAACTAAGAAATACTATTTGTGTGCATAAAGTTGGTTATGAGTCCTTTAAGCCTGTGTTCTCAGTCATTAATTCTGGAGTGTATTTTATAGTTTGTTCATTATCTTTTAAAACAATAGCTGTAATCATACAACTGAGTGTCCAGGAAAACTGAAGAGGAACAGACTCCTTGGGTTGTGTGTGTTAAAGTTCATGTACAAACACACCTCTCTTGACTTTCCTCTGCACTAATTTGAGTATAAAAAGGATTTTTAAAACTGATGAAAACTTAATTTTTCAAAGGAAACTAACAGGTCCACATAAGTTCACAGAAGGACCTATTTTTGTTCTGCAGAGGACTTGAGTAAAATGTGACAAATTTGACCAAAAGTGTTCATGACAAAGGCAATTAAAAAATAAGTTATTTTCACTCTACCTGCCTGATCACTAAGGTTGAATATAGTACAAGGATACAGATATCCAATGTAAATATGTACTTTTTTTTTCCTTGAACTTGCTGAAAAAAGTGTCTGAAACAAGGGCTCTTTTGAGCTGCATGGTTTGTAGTAGTATGCTTGATGTATCACAGCATCAGTGGAAAAGGAGAGAATTGATCTCTATTTCTTTTGCTTCCTTTAACAGTTGTTACTCAACCAAGCCCATCAGTTTCTCAACCTAGTACTTCACAGAATGAAGAGAAACCTTCTGAACTACCTAAACCAAAGAAAAACAGATGTTTCGTGTGCAGAAAGAAGGTTGGCCTTACAGGTATGAGAGCACTCTGTCAATATTGAACAGATCTGTACGATTAGTTGTCTCTTACTGGATTAAATTTGTTGAAGTACCTGAGGCCATTAAACTTTCTTGCCGTTTCAAAATCTATAGTATTAGGTCCCTTAATAGAGATGTTATTTGGAAATATCCATTTTACTTATTTTGTTCGTGAAAGTAGATGCACATACCCCCTTTGTACTGAATAAGCCCTTAATTTATAGCTTGCTTAAGTCTGAAGCTTCCTGGTGATGTTGCTTTTCCTTTTCTTTGTACAGGATTTGATTGCCGATGTGGAAATTTATTTTGTGGACTTCACCGTTATTCTGACAAGCATAAATGCCCATATGATTACAAATCAGAAGCTGCAGCAAAACTTAGGAAAGAGAATCCAGTTGTGGTGGCTGAAAAAATCCAGAGAATATAAACTAGTCTACTTGTGAAAAGACTGACTCTTATCCGTTTTATTTTAATATACACTAGGAAAGCATTAAAGAGCAGTTGCATGGCAATTTTTCTTGTTCTCCAAAGTTTTATGTCTGTAGTAATATTTCAGAATGTTTGAGTGTTTGTTACCGGCAGAATTGGATAGATACAGCACTTGAATATATATATGCTCTCCTCAGAATATGACTGGATGGTTGGAACCTGCACAGGAATACACATGCACAGAGAACAGGCTCTAGTTCACATGTGCCAAACAGATCTATCTGCGTGTTTGCAGCATATCTGCCTTTTGAGATGTTAAAGGTGTATAACATTAGCTAAAGGCTATGTGCCTGTTGGGGAGAAGGATATGTCACAAAGGTTGGCGACCTAATTCTATCATTTAAAATCTTGTTCTGCTTTTAATTTCCACACACCATTGTTTTCCAGCAGGATAGAACGTAAGCCGTGTAGAGGGCTCTACCTTCCAGTAAGATGAGTGTTGGTGCCATATTTAATAAAAAGTCATTTAACAATTTCAATGGGAAAAACAGGAAAAAAATCAGATATGTACAAGAAAACTATTTTGGAACAGTTTACATTAAGTTTAGAACCATGAAAACAGTTTCCCGGAGGAAATGTCCTCTTAGAAACTTAAGAACTGGCCTGCAATAGTTGGCTGCTTTTCCTTGCATAGCTAAAATATTGTGTAGCACAATATTGTACTAAGATTGTCTTATAAAACAAAAGCTACATCTGTGTGGGTTTTTTTAGACACACCACAGCAGCTCGATGCATCTGTGAAAGCTGCAGAAGTATTTGAGCAGTTTATTATTCGTGTACTTCTTTTGAACCCAGAAGACAATGAATTTAAGAATATTAGGATTTTTTTTTTTATTATTGTAACAATTGCACATGCAGCCATTTTTGGGTATGGAAAACCATACCCAACATGACGCCTGTAGACGTAAGTGGGAGCTAGAGCCACTCTTGGAGGGCTGCTTTATCATTTCTAATTGTACTTGGGTGTAGAACTGTGGTGTTCTTTAGTGTATTGCATGGGCTTTGTTATCTACAGCTTTGTATAATAACTAGAAAGGGCAATGCTTGCTGATGCTTGTCTGGTAATATCACTTCTGTGTTATAATGGAAGGGTTTCTTGTGATTTATGAAACTTGTGGGTTTTTTATATAATCAAGTATAGTGTAGACTAGTGTTGTAGTAATGCCTCTTCTCGTGTAAATAGTTGTGTATGTACACAAGATGCTACTTCCGATTTCTGTTGCAGTGTTTGGTCTTAGTTTTTTAGTTCACTATTAAAAGCATCAGACTTTTGCTTTAACTTAGTTTTTTTTCAATTTAGTGATCAGATATGCAAACATGTACAGATAGTTCATACTTGGGTATTGCACATAATCACACTATCCAGCAGTTATGCTTTGTTGTATCGTGTAAATAATAAAAATCATGTACAGAAGGAAATCCTTTTTGTGATAGCTTATTGGTTTTAGTTATTGCTGTGACTTGAAAGTGGCCCTGTGGAGGCTGGGGTACAAAGCTACTACTAGGTTTGTATAGTTTGTTTGTTTTGGGGTTTTTTTGGGGTGTTTTTTTAGGGGGGTGTGGTTTTGTTTGTTTGTTTTAAAACTGTCTGTCTAACCTCCTTATTTCTTATTTTGACATACCAACTTAAGATGGCTTGTTGAGGTCAGAGAATCATGAATAGCTGGAATAGAGGTAACTACTTGATGACCAGACAAAGACGTCAGCAAACATCAATGTGCTTAAAGGGAATGAAGGAATTATTAGCAGTGAACTTTAAATGTTTGTGGTTTGTTGTGGTGTCATGGGGGAGTAATTTAGGGTTCTGCTTGCTACAGAACAATGTTTAGATTTCTTAAGAGAGAAGCGCGACTTAAAAGAGTTTGGTGGCGTGTTCACTCCATTATTTACTGCATGGGGGAAATATGCCAAGCCAAATACTGCTTACCTTCTCTCCAGGAACCTGATTACCCATTCATGAAGCAAACCTTCAGGTGTCTTCCCTCCCTGATAACCGTTCACTCTGGAGTCTGTGTCTTGGGGCTCCAGAGACAAACTCTCAGGCAAGCCCTGTGTCTGTTGTGGTGCAAACTGTCAGGATTCTTCTCTCTCTGATAACCATTCGCTTTGGAGTCTGTATTTTAGAACTCCCGTAGCAAACTTTCAGGTGAGGCCCGATAACCATATGCAGAGCAGACTTTCAGGAGACAAAACTCTTAGAAAAATAAAAATTTATTGGAGTAGAAGAGCAGGAGGGCTGGCTCAGGCTGGGTACCTGTGCAGAGGTCTGCCCAAGCATAGAAAACTACAAACTTTTTACAGACCATTCACACCAAGATCCAGTCCAATAGCAAAATTTCACCACCAGGTCCTTTGCTCCCCATTGGACCCTTTTTCTCTGACACCACGTGGGCCTTTGTTTTGTTCAGTTGTAGACATCGGTTTTGGTCCATATCCATTTTGTCTGGATAAATCCTTTCTTCTCAACAAAGTGCAAAATAGGCCCCGCTTTGCAGATGTCTGCAATGTCTCTGTGTTAGCCTTGGATCATTGTTTTCCCAGTCAGTTCCATCCTTCCCAGCAAAATGCAATCTAGACTTGATCTTGCAAGCGTTTAGTGTAGTCTGCAGTTGCCCTTGGTAAAATTTTAGCAAATCTAGTCTACTAAGTGTTGTAGGAAAATAGGGAATTTGGATTTTTGGCCTGTATCAGTGTTATAAGCTGTGCTGCTAAGGCTGCAAGTCTCAGCTTGTCCCCTATGTAGCCCTTGCCCAGAACCACGAGCCTGGTTACCTTATGCTTGCTTTGTACCCTTAGACATTGATAAATGCTATTCTTAGGTTTGCTGATTTCTGTACTAGACTGATGAACTATGGATAACAAATGAGACAGGTAGAACTTCAAAGCTAGCCCTGCAACCCAAGGACTTTTCGTTTGGTACTTGCCAAGTGGAACATGAAGAAAGAAGTGAAACCTGCAGACCACTGGGACGGAAGGAACCTGAAGACATTGACAGTGATAGACAGTGATAAATTTTGCTTAGTTGCATAATACCTGTTAGAACCCTATATAATGACTAGCTGTACGGCTGTATGATTGTCACTCTCTGAGGAGGTGATCCAACCCTGCTGTTCCTGCGAATCTTCTACAATAAATACTGCTCAGAGTAACCCACGAGAGTTCGAGTCTCTCTCCAGCGCCTTCCTAATAACCTTTTTCAGTTGGCGACCCAGGTGGGACTCTGCAGCACAAACTGAAACAACGGGACCTGGCCAGGGACAGGTGAGTTCGAGTCTCCCCTGTTCTCCCGATTTGTTTCTTTTCTTTATATTTTAGAGTTCAAGTCTCTTAAATATACTAGAGTTCAAGTCTCTAAATATATTTACAAGGATGGGGGCTGGACCCTCAGTTCCTAAAAATACGCCTTTGGCTGAAATGATTTCAAATTGGGGAAGATTGTCAGGAACCGCAGGGTTGCACATAAAAAGATTAATCGCCCTCTGCCAAGATGATTGGCCTTTTATAAGCAGAGTGGCTGGGGCTTTCCCTGATGATCGGTGGCCGATTTATGGCTCCTTTGAAGAAACTAAATTGCAGTCTCTCCGTAAAATCCTGGAGGACCGCCAGCCCCAACAAATGGACTATTTGTATTTGTGGTTTGACTATGCTGATATACGAAAACGAAAGCAACTCCAAAAGAGCATGAATAAACACCAATTACTTGCTTATCTGGATGATGAAATAAGTGACAATTCTAAGTCCAAAACTGATTCACCTGCAGGTATTTTCCCTATGACTTTATCCTATGTTGCAAATCTCAGAGCTGGTCGTAGTAATGCTGGCAACCAGCCTCCGCTTCTCGGGGTGACTACACATTACCCCTGGAAGCCAGGTGATCTTTTACTCTGGCATGATAAAATGCCGCGACTCCGCGATGACGCGGAGCGGTGCTCTAAAATAATTCGAACTATTGCCCGAGATTACTCTCCCAGCTGGAATGATATGCAAACACTTTTGTCCGAATTATTTACACATGAGGAAAAACAAAAGATCCTGGCTAAAGATAAAGAATTGGCTGAACAGACACAGGGACGTACTCCCTGGCCAGAACAAGATCCAAATTGGAACTTACATGAGGAGGACCAAAAAGCTACTTATGTAGTTGCAATTGATAATCTGATTGAAGCAATTCGAAAGTGTGATGAAAAAGTGACTAATTGGTCAAAAGTTACAGAGTGCCAACAGGCTCCTGATGAACACCCAGGAGACTTTTGGCACCGCTTAAGAAAAGCTTTAATACAATATGGGGGCATGACAGAGGATAATTTCCAGGAACCATTGGCTATTAGCATTTTTGTCAATCAGTCAGCCCCTGACATTCGAAAGCATTTTCAAAAACATATGCCTGGCTGGCAAGCAGAGAATTTGCAGAAAGTTCTCTCTGTTGCTAATTTTGTGTATAACAGCCGTACAGAAGAGCAACAACGTAAGCTACAATTAGAAAGGGAGGCTGAGCGCCTTCGGCAGGAGAAAGAACGTGAGGTTGAACGCCACCGGTATCGAAGAGAAAGACAGGAAGATATGAACTTACTAGCTGTAGCCATAGCTCAAGGAGTTTCTGCAAACCGAGGGGTCCGTGGGGCATTCCAAGCTCGTTTTCCTCGCGGTCGGGGACTTCTTGGCAGGGGAATTAGGATGGGAAGTTCCTTTCCACCCATGGGGGGTTCTTTCCCAGTTACAAACCCTGCTGTTACCAGCCCTACGAATGACGCAACGCAATTAACCTGTTTTTGGTGTGGTAATTTAGGACATATGCAACGTGAATGCCCGTTGCGACCCCAGTATCAACCGGGAGCTACTCCACCTGCACCTGCTGCTGCTGGTAATCCATTTGGAGCTCCTTCTGCTCCACTCCCGTATCGTCGTAGCTACTCTCAGTAAGCATTGTATAATCGTATAATGGCTTTAGAAATTTCATCTACAGGCCATGTCTTAGCTGATGTTAATGGAAAATCTGTTTCTTTCTTAGTAGATACTGGAGCTACTCTCTCTTTGCTTAATTTTGATGTGCCACAAAAATCGCAGGAAATTATTGCTATCAAGGGTGTTACAGGCTCTGTGCTTAACCATGCTCTCTCTAAACCGCTCCCTGTTACTTTAGGCGATAAGGTTACATGGGCTCGCTTTATTGTTGCTCCGGGGGCACCGACTTCTTTGCTGGGACGAGATCTTTTACAAGAATTTGGCACTCAATTAACCTATGGTAAAGATAAAGCTAAATTAATTTTTGTTGGCAGTGTTTTTACTTTAGATCATACTCCGAAGAAAGAAGTGGCCATTCCGTGGGAATTGCGGAATGTCCCTTCTGGACTTTGGAGCCGTACAACTAAAGATATTGGTCTTTTAAAATCTGCACTACCTGTTGTTATTAAAACTAAAGGAGGCCCCCCTCCTGCTATTAAGCAGTATCCAATACCAGCTGTTGCACTACCGAGTTTGCGAAAACAAATTCAAACCTTTCTCGATGAAGGGATTCTAAAACCTGTTATGAGTCCATTTAACACCCCAATTCTTCCAGTTAGTAAAAATCGACTGGATGAGGATGGAGATCCTGAGTACCGATTTGTACAAGATTTACGGGCTATCAACGATTATGTTGAAGCCCCACACCCAGTTGTACCAGATCCAAGTTTAATTTTAACCGAGATTCCATCTTGGGCGCACTGGTACACTGTTTTAGATCTGACAGGAGCCTTCTTTACCATACCTGTAGCAGAAGAAAGCCAACCTTTGTTTGCCTTCACCTGGGAAGGTCGCCAATTGACTTGGACTCGGCTCCCTCAAGGCTTCACTGCTTCTCCTACCTTGTTTTCGCAAATTCTCAAATATGATCTCCAAGATATTGAGTTGCCAAACAACCCTTCACTGATTCAATATGTTGATGATTTACTTGTTGCTAGCCGAACTCGAGAGGCCTGTGCAATTGACACAGAGCACCTTTGCATTCGACTGTATCATAAGGGTCATCGTGCCTCATTAGCCAAATTACAATTCTGTGAACCAGAGGTAAAATACCTGGGCTTTGTTTTAGCAGGAGGAGTTCGAAAGATTGATCCCGACAGAATCAATACTATTCTTCAAATTACACCACCTGTTACTAAGAAACAGATGAGAGCTGTCCTTGGCCAAGCTGGATTCTGTCGACCATGGATTTTAGGGTTTAGCGAACTAGCTAGACCACTTATTGAAACTACAAAGGACAAAGCTCCAGAGCCAATTGTCTGGACGCCAGAACTAACCGATGCTTTTGCATCTTTAAAACAAGCCTTAGTCACAGCCCCAGCTTTGGGCCTGCCAAATTACTCTAAACCTTTCACTTTGTGTGCCACCGAGAAGGGTGGTATTGCAAAGGGGGTCCTAGTACAACCTCATGGACCCTATGAAAGACCTGTGGGTTATTACTCAGTCGCTCTTGACCCAGTTATTAAAGGCTCACCACATTGCCTTAGATCAGTAGCAGCAGCTGTGGAGTTAGTGGAAAAAGTTCGCCCACTTGTTCTGGGTCACAAATTGATTGTTGCCGTGCCTCATGAATTTGAACTTTTACTAACCCGATATGCTACCAAGTCTCTCTCACCGCAGCGCACACATCGATACGAAGCCATCCTGTTACTGACTGATAATATTTCTCTAAAACGGTCAAAACCCTTAAACCCATCTACCCTTCTACCTGAGGTGCACCTGTCCAACGACCCACACGACTGTGTACAATTTGTCACCACTTACTCTAAAACCAGAGAAGATTTGCAAGATGTACCCCTCGCCCACCCTGACCTTAACCTGTTCACAGACGGATCAAGTTATTATCTACATGGTAAGCGTTTTACTGGTTTTGCTGTTGCCACTGAAAATCGCGTACTTCTTGCTGAACCTCTCTCTCCAGCGCTTGGAGCACAAGCCGCAGAACTAATTGCCTTGACTCGTGCTGCGACCTTTGCTAAGGGTCTCCGAGTTAACATCTATACAGACTCTAAGTACGCTTTTGGCATTTGTCATTCTGTTGGCGCACTTTGGAAAGAACGCGGTTTTTTAACCTCCGCCGGCCGTACTATAGCTCATGGACAATTAATTCATGATTTGCTGCTTGCTATCCAGGAACCACGAGAAATTGCTGTTATTTACATTCCTGCTCATACTAAACGCCTCGATTCTTTTGCTCATGGCAACGCCTTGGCCGACTCCGCAGCGAGAGCGGCGGCAGTCCACGATGTCTCTCCTGCTACGACTGTGGTTGCTGCTCTCCTTCCTTTTCCCGTTGGTCCTGCCCTTTACAATGAACTGGATGAAGAAGAGCTCAACAAATGGAAACGCTGGGAAGCAACGCAACAGGACGGCATTTGGAAACTAGGTGATAAACCCTTATTGCCTATGAGGTATGTCCTTCCTCTAACTCGCTGGATTCACGATCGTACTCATGGGGGCCCTGAAGCTGTAGCCTCTAAAATCCAACAGTTGTGGGCAACGCCTGGAGTTTACAGTGCTGCAAAACGCCTGACTGACTCTTGTACTCTTTGCAAGAAATATGGGGTCACAAAGGTCACAACAGTTCCTGGCAAGCGGCCGCCTGCTTACTTTCCTTTCCAAAAATTGCAAATTGATTTCGCAGAACTCCTCCCTTCTATGGGGTATAAGTACATTCTTGTTATTGTCGATCAACTTTCGCACTGGGTGGAAGCCTTTCCGACTCGCAAGAACGATTCGAAAGTTGTGGTTAAGACCCTGCTTCGCAATATCATTCCGAGGTATGGCATCCCTGAAATTATTGATTCTGATAGGGGACCGCACTTTACTGCTGCTGTTCTAATGCAAGTTTATGTTGCTCTTGATATACAGGCTGCTTTTCATACGCCCTACCATCCACATTGTCATTGTAATTGTCATTGTGATCATTTTTGTCTTGATTCAATGTATGTCAATGTTCTGTAATTGTTGCTGTAATCTCTTGAATCAACAGAAGCTTTATTATCGTTATCAGTAAATTGGGAAATTTTAAAGAGAAAATGGGGGACTGTTGTAGGAAAATAGGGAATTTGGATTTTTGGCCTGTATCAGTGTTATAAGCTGTGCTGCTAAGGCTGCAAGTCCCCTGTGTAGCCCTTGCCCAGAACCACGAGCCTGGTTACCTTATGCTTGCTTTGTACCCTTAGACATTGATAAATGCTATTCTTAGGTTTGCTGATTTCTGTACTAGACTGATGAACTATGGATAACAAATGAGACAGGTAGAACTTCAAAGCTAGCCCTGCAACCCAAGGACTTTTCGTTCGGTACTTGCCAAGTGGAACATGAAGAAAGAAGTGAAACCTGCAGACCACTGGGACGGAAGGAACCTGAAGACATTGACAGTGATAGACAGTGATAAATTTTGCTTAGTTGCATAATACCTGTTAGAACCCTATATAATGACTAGCTGTACGGCTGTATGATTGTCACTCTCTGAGGAGGTGATCCAACCCTGCTGTTCCTGCGAATCTTCTACAATAAATACTGCTCAGAGTAACCCACGAGAGTTCGAGTCTCTCTCCAGCGCCTTCCTAATAACCTTTTTCACTAAGTAACATGAATCAAAGAGTATATTAGAAATCATGCAACCTTATATTTCTAATTAATCCATTACATTCAGTATGCATCTACTTAAGCTAAATGACTAATATTGAACTTAAATTTGGCTCATCTACTACCCGTGAGTAGTAAAATCATTGCCGTACAGCTCCCTTATTTAGCAGGGAGAGCTCAAAGCAGGCTCATCCAGGCTGTCATATTTATAGAATGAAGCGGTTGACTCGTAGTCAATTGCATACAGTAGGAAAAGTATGCACGAGACTCTCTGCACCCACAAGCCACCAGTGTTCAGTGCACTGTTCTGCTTCTTTGTGGGTCTCCTGGAAGGAGTTCTTGGCCTGGCTGCAGCTCGGGCCCTTCCCTCCTCTGGAGTCTGGACCAAATTGCTGCTGGTTTGGCTGGGTGGGTGGGGGGGGGGGAGGGGGTCAAATGCATCCGCCACATGTGGTTTGGTGTGTTTTTGCATTTTGGCTACAAAAGTTATTTTCAGTGGACCTGTTTTAATACAGCCAGTATACTGTTTTGTTCAAATCTTCACCAGCAGGCCTGGGCAGAGTTGTCAGGGTCTGTATCCAAATACAGATGTAACATATGCCAGGCTATATTTTTTAATCATGGAACTGTTTTACAGCATCAAAACTACCCTTTTTACACCTTTTTGTATTAAAGTAAAATCAACTGCATCATAAAAAGCTTGTTGAGTTATTTTTTTATTTTGTGAATGCACATTGAAACTGGACATTTGGGGAGAATGTGTCCAGATTAGCAATACCATCAGGGCAAGAATCTTTTAGAAAGGATAACCATGCTGATAGTAGTACTTAGTGACTCTGATTGTCTTTTCCATTCATTTGCTTTTTTTAAAAAAAAATCTGTACTAAGACTTTAATTAAATTATCTCAGTAGATCAGAGAAGTACTGCCTCTGAGGCACGAAAATTACTTAACAATCTGTGAGGTTATAAAGAAGGTATGTTTATTCAGTGCTGGACACACATGGGGAACAACTCCTCCCAGATGTGGCAAATGCTCAGCAGCCAGGAACCTGTTTAAATGCTGTGAAGTATTACATATTCATGAAAATTCTAGGAATGCCTATACATATTCATAACCTGTCCCCGAGAAGGTGGTTCTTATTACAATGAGTTCCCGGAAGTCATTTCCATAGTCTCCACCTCTGACCACACCTGGTTGTGCCTGCGCAGTACCACCTGGTGGTCGTGGGCCGAGGTCTTCTTCACTGTACACTTTTAGCTCTGGCCTGGTGTGCTGAGTTGGCCAGGGCTCAAACTGAAGGCCTGTGAAGTCATCAGTGAATTCCTGTTTCTCATACAATGCACAAAGCTCTAAGCTAGGCAATTGCTATGAGGGTTAAGGGTTAGCTCTTTAAGCGTTAGTTAGTTCCCTGTATCAATCTCCCCTTTTCTAAGAGGTTAGTAAATTCTTTTACTAATATAATGATTCTTTATCTGCATTTTCTCTAACCACAGGTAAGAAGGCTACTTATATCTGAGAAAACCCATCTCTCTCCCTCAAAAAACGAGCAGATTTTTAACGTTCAACGAAACATTTGAGTTACTATCACAAAAAACTAATGTATAATGCAAAAGTCCAGCTCTCAGTGTTTGTCCACTGAGCTGCTGAGCTCTTTTGGGACAGGTGACAACCATATGGCTGGTGATCCGGCAGAAATGGCATCTTCTGGGCTGTGATGGGAGCTTGTATTCTTTGGCGTGGTGACCCCGCTCACTGCAGCTGTAGCATTTGTCTTCTCTTTTGGGTTTCTTCTTGCTGAGGTGGTAAGTGCCGCCTGGGCCCATCACCCAGAAGGACCAAAGGGACCAAGAGGTTACCCAGAAGGTCCAGGAGGACCAAAACATGTCAAGGTGGACATAACCTCATTTCTTCGATAGAATTTCAGAAAGATTTTGGTTAATTACTACAAATTTAAAGCTCTCTCCTGCAGAAGTGGGCAATGTAATATATATATATATATATATATATATATATATATATATATATATTCTGATTGTTTTGATTCCAAAGCACCAATTTAAAGCATCCCCCCATGGTTTTATTCAGATCTTGTCCATGCCAATTTTCGTCCCACCCATGTGCTAAGGCTATGACCATAAGAAACACCATTTTCCAGGTTGCACCTGGGTTACCCTTCATGGTGCTTTGCAGCCTTTCTTCACTCTAGAATAATGGATCCGGGCATTCTGTTCTTTAATCTTGACAGCAGTGAAAGATGTCAGGAGGACTTGAAATGGACCTTCCTATTGTGGTTCCAAAGTCTTTTTCTGCAAGAGACTTCACATACACATCATCTCCCAGTTGGATGTTATGTAATGGCCCATCCAAACCCCTACTCCGAGTCCCAAACACGTTTCCCAATTTTGTTGTTTACCCAGTGCCACCATGTAAGAAGTCATAATTTCATCCCCTACTTGTGCAGACATCCCCTTCTGTACACTATAGGGTCTCCCATACAGGATTTCAAAAGGGCTCAACCCTTCCTTTGCCCTTGGCCTTGTTTGTACGCAAGAAGGCCAAAGGCAAAGATTGAGGCCAAGACAAGTTCACCTCCTGCCCCAATTTTACAATTTGTTGCTTAATTAGATTATTCATTTTTTTCTACCTGGCCAATGGAGTAAGAATGATAAGGGGTATGTAGCTACCAGTCTACTCCGAAGTGCTGACTGATTTGCTGTACAACTTTTGAAATAAAATGTGGCCCTCTATCAGAGGATAGAACAGCTGAAACTCCAAACCTTGGTATTATTTCTTGTACTAATGTTCTAGTCACCTCCTGAGCTTTTGCTGTTCTGGTAGGGAATGCTTCTGGCCAACCCGAAAAGGTATAATACCAACAAATATTGGTACCCCCCTTTTCTTGGGAGTTCCGAAAAAATCAATTTGATATTGTTGCCCAGACCCATCTCCTTTCCCAACTTGACCCATCTCTGGCTTGTGTGTATTCTTAGGATTAGTCTGGAGGCAAAGATCGCATTGATGTGTCACCTGCCTTACGGTAGTATACAAACTTCTAGCTACTATTTTTCTGATCAAATGTTTATATAGTGTTTCTGCTCTCCAGTGTCTCTTCCTGTGCTCTTCTCTTACTAAAGGCTGAACTAAATAGGAGGGAATGATAAGTTTTCCCTATGGGGTGTGAGCCCACCCTTCCTAATTATAGGATCCCTCTAAATCTATAAGAAGTTTCCGATCTTTCTTAATATACTCTGGCTTACCTTCCAGAGAAGCCTGCCTGTCATGGACTAGGGCACTTTCTATTTTTACCTCCCTGTTTTGCCTCTCTGTCCGCCAGCTCGTTCCCTTTTTCCAATTCCAAGCTCACTTTCTGGTGTGCCTTGATATGCATGATTGCCACCTTCTTCGGAAGTTGAACTGCTTCCAATAGTTTCAATATCTCTTATGTTTGCCTTGAGAGTTCAAGAGTCCTCTTTCTTTCCAAATTGCTCTGTGCGCATGCACGACCCCAAAAGCATACTTAGAGTCCGTATAAATGTTAACAGTTTTACCTTGAGCTAGTTCCAGAGCATGAGTCAGGGCGATTATTTCTGCCTTTTGTGCGGAAGTACTTCTAGGCAGAGGTCCAAATTCCATCACTTCATGGCTAGTAGTTATAGCATAACCAACATGTCTTTTACGGTTCAGGACATAGCTGCTTCCGTCCGTAAACCAGTTCTTAGCGTTTTCCATAGGACTGTCTCTTAGATCTGGTCAACTGGAGTATGTTGTTTCAATGGTCTCCAGGCAATCGTGATGAACTGATTCTTCGATGTTTCCGCTGAGGAAAGAAGCTGGGTTGACAACATTAGTGATGATGATTTCTACATCATCCTGTTAAACCTTTGTGGGGAAAGCCAATGTCTCCCTTTTGCTTCTGGAACTGTAGACACCGTGCGGGATACTAGCACAGCCATTTTCTGACCCATGGTAAATTTCTGGGCCTCCTGTATATTCAGTCCACTGCTCGTCGATATGGGCCAAGATCCTGTGCCAGTATACCCAAAAGAGGTTTTGGGGAGTTGGGCATATATAAAAATTTATGAATGCCTACTTGTCTACCCAATTTGTATTTCAGAGGTTCACAAAAATGCTGTTTTACAGCATCAAAACTATCCTTTTTACACCTTCAATGGAACAAAAATAATATTTTTAATTAAATTGTCTGTTATTGTTGTTTCCGTAGTAATAGAAATTTAGATAGGTAGATGTTGCTGAAGTTATGTCATTATTTGAGTATAGTTACTGTAAAATAAAACTGTTAATCCATAATCATAAGTGTTTTCAATTTGGTTCAAAAACAAACTGAGAAAATAATATCTAGGTCCATGTGAGAAGTGGCAGTATCAGTATCATCCCTTTTCTCCCTTTGGAGAAAGTGAAAACTGTGTTAAATAACACAAAGGGTCTTGAATATTGCAGACACTCTATTTGGTTCTTTATCTGTGATCTTGTTTGACAACTACTTTTTTCACTATTATATTTGCTCAATTAAAAAAAAAATACATAAATCCTACTGATTATTTATTTCTTCCTTCTATATAAGATACTTTCTTTTCTAGACTAAGATATTTGATAGTCACCCTCTTGTGTAAAATGATGCTTCACAAAAAAAAATATATTTTTAAGAAATCCACTGCATATGCCAAGTATGTAGGACTAGCAAAAAAACTCCATTCCTGATTTTAGAGTTTCAGAATGACTTATCTTGCATACGAGTCCCTTGGCCAGCTTTTCTCACAGTGCCAGTTCTGTAACTTTGTATGTTAAATGGACACTCTCATTTTCAAATCTAGGTAAAGTTGTGTTACATTACAGATAGTGGCTTACAGAGTCCTGGGGATGGGTAGAGGAGAAACAAACCTCTCCTCAGAAAGTATAGGAACCAACTTGTTCTGGGAGTTAGTACTATGTTCACATGATATTTCTGCTCTTGTTGCTTTCCTGAGCTAGAAAAAAAAATTAACTCATAGAGGCTTGGGAATTCCTGAAGGCTCTCTACTGCAAAAGGAAAACCCTAGTATGAAGGCAGGAAGGTCTGTGGCCTTGTGAATCCCTCATGATCTCTTTACGGCTCAAAAACTTCATGGATTTCAGAAGAAATAATCTGTGTGCCTGCTCTTATACCTTGCTTAGTAGAAGTATGCTTGAAATTACTAGAAACCTAAAATTTTTGGTGCCCAGGAAGAAACCTCTGTGAGGCATGACGAAGCCTCAAAAAGGTGGAGATTTTTTATCTTTGAATTGAATGACAATGTGCTTACTCCACCAGAGCATGCCCTTCTGCAGCAAGTTTGAGAGTTCCTGAGTTAAGAGCTGGTGCTGAAATAAGAAATGCCTTAATCCATCCATTTTTAAGTTGTAACGGTAAAATTGTTGAGGTTTCTCCAAAATTATTTGAGCATTGTTAACCCTGGTAGGCAGCTGTTGCTGTTTAGCGCTGGGCTGGCAGCTAAACCACAAATCAGTTACTCTCTCACCTTTCCTTCTGTGGGGGAAAGGAAGGGAAAGAGGAGGAAAGACTCGTGGTTTGAAATAGAAACAGATTTAATAAAACAATGATAAGAGAAGAACGATACAAACCAAATAGCCACTAGAATGCTCGCTCCCAGCACTGAGCACCAGAGGGTGGACACCGTGACCACAGCCAGTCCAGTAAAGACGCTGAGATCAATAGTGGGATGCAGGGAAGTCACAGGAATCGGGCCCCGGAAGCAGGACCAGGACCAGGATCCCCTCAGGGATGGCGGCCATTGAGGAAAGGGGGCCGTTTCCAGCAACATCCTGCTTAAATGTGAAGCATGACATTCATGGTATAGAATACTTCTGTTGGCCAGCTTGAGTCAGCTGTCCTGGATTGGCCCCTCCCTGCATTATACACCTACTTGCTTGCAAAACATGAAAAAGTAAGGACAACCTTGGCTTACCTATCAATAAGTATCAACATCAGTGAGTTCTTATATGTCTTCATACTAAGTCCCAAACACTGGAGAGTTACTGGAAGAAAGCATTAACTCTATCCCAAAGTGCTATTTTATTCTAGAACTACAGTCAAAACGAAGGACCATGCTAACTATCAACCCACCCCTTTCAACGAATCCCCATTGTTCCGTCCTAAATGATCTATAGCTGCTACATTGCATAGGTCTAATTTTGCTTGAGTCTTTCATGGTTTTTATCTGATCTCGGGGCAACATGTACACATACTCTTTTTCCTGTTAACTTTTCAAAAAAAAAAAAATGCTGCAGACCCTCATCCGAGTCATCAGATAACGCAGACTTGAACGGTGCTGGAGAATCATTAGTAACAGGGGGGTTCGAAACAGTGCACATTCTCGCCAATGTTTTCTAGCATCATAATTATTTGTATAACCTGAGTCCCCAGGCACATCCCCTTTCCTGTCACGATCATCATGACTGCATTGCCGACTGCTGGATTCACTCGCTAGTAGCTGATCTAATCCTTCACACAGTTCTTTTGCCCAGTTCTTATCCGACGACTCCTTCTGCTCACTCATGGAAGTTGGAGGATTAAAAGGCGGTAAAGGCAGATACAAATTGGTAAAAGGACTGATAGTACACTTGTTTATGACTTTAGCATTCTCAGCTTTCACAGGTTCCTTGGGCAAGTTGTCTGACTCCAATTCTTTGGACTTGCTCTTCTCAACAGGGTTGGGTAATTGAGGAGGAGGCCAGCCGCTTGGCATTTTTCCTCCCCCCGTCCCGGACTGCTGAGCCAACGGGGGCGCCGAAGGCACAACAGGGGATGGAGTAGGGAGGGTATCAAAGACACGAACCGGGTAAACTTCACAGCAACTTTCAGGCTTCTTATCAGGCTGCAAAGCTGCAAAAACTCCGGCAGCAGCAGACCGTTCAGCCTTAAGATCTTTTAAGGTGGTAATAGTAACCTTCCATGTAGTTGCTAACGATTTAGCTTCTTTATCTCCATTGCTGACCTTATCCCATAATTTCTGCCCTATATCATCCCAAAGTTCAAGTTTAAAAGCCTTCTCGGTTTCTGCCAAGTAGCCATTAGTTCTACACCAAACTAACAGTCTACGTATGTTACTTTCTTCATATTTAAGTCCTCTTACAGAGAGAATATGAGGAGGAGCTTCACTCTTCCCTCCTCCTGCCCCAGCCGCTCACCTTTTCCGGTGATTTTTTTGACAAATTTGTCTGCGGAATGTCCATACGCCTCCGCCCTGTTCTCAGTCCAGCTGATCCGCCTCCGGCTGGGCCACTCCAGGCTTTTCCCTGATCGTAGTGATACGCCGCTCAGAGCATCACGTCGGGGTCACCATTTGTTGGAGTGCCTAACTGGCTGTTATGAGTATTGACTAAGTAGATTATTGCAATAAAAATAATCAAGCTCATAACCTCAGAAATCATCAGTCTTATGATAAAGACATCTTTAAAATCACATTTTAATTTTTTCAGACCTCCCTTTAAAGAATACTGGTTCCTTTTTGTGCTGTTTTTCTCTGGGATAGAGTTAATTTTCTTCATAGTAGCTAGTATGTGGCTATGTTTTGGATCTGTGCTGAAAACAGCGTTGATAATACTGGGATGTTTCTGTTACTGTGGAGCAGTGCTTACACAGAATCAAGGCCTTCTCAGACCACTCCACCAATGTGTAGGCTGGGAGTGCACAAGAAGTTGGGAGGGAACACAGTTGGAACAGCTGACCCTAACTAACCACAGGGATATTCCACACCATATGACATCATGCTCAGCAATAAAACTAGGGGGCAGGTTGGGAGGGGCCGCTGCTTAGGGACTGGCTGGGCATTGGTCAATTGGTGCCGAGCAATTTTTAATGCATCGCTTGCTTTTCTTGGTTTATATTTCTCTTTGTTATTTTCCTTTTCATTACAATTTATTGTTATTGTTATTATATTTCAATCATTAAAATGTTTTTACCTCAGCCCATGAATTTTCTCACTTTTACCCTTCTGATTCTCCTCCCCATCCCACTGGGGGAATTATAGAACAAAGTCATAGAATCATAGAATCATTTAGGTTGGAAGAGACCCTCAAAATCATCGAGTCCAACCATAACCTAACTCTAACCATGTCCCTAAGAACCTCATCTACGCGCCTTTTAAACACCTCCAGGGATGGTGACTCAACCACTTCCCTGGGCAGCCTGTTCCAATGCCTGACAACCCTTTCCGGGAAGAAATTTTTCCTAATATCCAATCTAGACCTCCCCTGGTACAACTTGAGGCCATTTCTTCTTGTCCTATCACTTGCTATTTGGGAGAAGAGACCAACACCCTCCATGCTACAACCTCCTTTCAGGTAGTCGTAAACTACCCTCAGCCTCCTTTTCTCAAGGCTAAACAGCCCGAGTTCCCTCAACCACTCCTCATAAGACTTGTGCTCCAGGCCCCTCACTAGCTTCATGACCCTCCTCTGCACTCTCTCTACTACCTCAGTGTCCTTATTCAAGGTGGAGCCTCAACAGTGCTGAATACAGTGGCACAATCATTTCTCTAGTCCTGCTGGCCACACTATTCCTGATACAAGTCAGGATGCTGTTGGCCTTTTTGGTCACCTGGGCACACTGCTGGCTCATGTTCAGCCAGCTGTCAGTCAACATCCCCAGATCTTTTTCTGACAGGTAGCTTTCCAGCCCCTCTTCCCCGAGCCTGTAGCACTGCATGGGGTTGTTGTGACCCAAGTGCAGGACCTGGCACTTGGCCTTGTTAAACCTCATACAATTGGCCTCATCCCAACGATCCAGATGGTCCAGATCCCTCTGTATGGCCATCCTACCCTCCAGCAGATCAACATTCCAACCCGATTTGGTGCCATCTGCAAATTTACTAAGGATGCACTCGATCCCCTCATCCAGATCATTGATAAGGAGATTAAACAGAACCGCCCTCAATACTGAACCCTGGGGAACACCACTCATGACCGACCGCCAACTGGATTTGTCTCTGTTCACCACAACTCTTTGGGTCTGGCCATCCAGCCAGTTCTTTATTCATCGAAGAGTACACCCATCCAGGCCATGACCTACCAGCTTCTCCAGGAGAATGCTGTGGGATATGGTGTCTAGTTGTGAAATATAGGTATTAGCTAACATATCTAGTAACTTGCTATATCTAGTAGCTTTACTGCAGTAGCTAATAAAGATATTATTTGCATACAGTTACAAATTAGTCTAAAATTACATGTCTATCTTACTATGTACTTCTCCATAGTAGTCTCTATAATAGAGTCCTAAACTTTTGGTAAAACTCTCTTAGTCTACTGAATATGATATTCCCATTAATCCTAAAAGCACCCCTCAGACTGGTGAGTTAAAAGGTGTAGGTTTGACAGCCCTAGTAATACAACCTATCAAGCATTAACCCTGAGTGCTTTTCCATTCAGGCACATGGTTGGGCTCACAATAGTAGATTGAACTAAAATTTGGGGGTTTGCCGTTGCAGATCTAGGGTTTGTGAAGATGGAAACAACTTGAGTCTTTTTATGTCTTCTGGCACAAGTATTCCCTGCATCATTCGTTTCTATTTTTTAAAATTTCAGATGGCCTTCTTCTAGTGGTTTTCTGAATATTGCATTGTACTCAAGATACTCTCCCAAAGAAGGGAAAAAAAACAAAAAAGTAAATCAGTGCTAAGATTGATGTGGTAATATGCTACACAGAAATGAGCTATGTACACATTTATTAAAGGCTTTGCCAGGCTTGTTTGACAGAGATTTTCCACTCTTGACTGTATTTTGTCTTTCAGATGTTGGCTGTCTGAAGTATTTTTACTGATCCTTTTGGCAAAAACTCATTGGTCTTCATCCCTCTCTCCAGTCATTATAGCTGCTAAGTTTTCTTCAAATTCTTTGTATATTCTTTAGCTGCTTCTGAATATGTATATTAATATATTTAAGTAAGTCGTTTGGTAATCTACTCACTGTGGAATGGAGGAATGATATCTTGCTGAATGAGCAGTTTACAAGATAGATTAAATTCTTATCTGTTGATGATACATATCCTGAGTTGCAAGTGGTTGGTATGACAGATTTTTTTAATCTCTTGAATTTTTAAATTCAAGATGCTTTTCTTGAACTATATCTATAAATATTGCTTTTGAAATTTTTCCCAGAGTGGTTATTTGTTAGATAACTACTTTGCAGCAGTGTGAAGAGACTCTAAGAATTCACTGTCAGAGACTCAAAGAGTAATGTCTCAAACATTGTGGCAAAAACAGTTCTGCAACATCCGGTCACAGGAGATGGGATATCCCTAGGAGCAGGAGATGAGACATTAATGATAAAGTGTTGTGGTTTAACTTGAGCTAGCAATACAACCACAATAGCCACTCACTCACCCCCCTCCCTACCCCTCCCAGACCCCACCCCCCACCACAGAGGAGAGAATCGAAAGGCAAGGGAGAAACTTGTATTGAGATAAACACAGTTTAATAAAATAACAAAATACTAATACACTACTAGTAAATATATATATATATATAAATAGAATATAAAATAAAAGATACTCAAGGCAATTCCTCATGAACTCCGTCCACACCGAGCAGCCAGACCCAGGAGGCAGCATCTGGTCCTGAAAAGCTGATCCCAAAGAGAGAAAAAAGGAAAAAAGGCAGAAAGGTCCAGGGGCCTCTGCAAAATGGCAAAAGGCCAAACAGAACTCCCCTCATCTCTGGCAAAAAGAGCGAAGAAGCGAGAGTGAGACCGGAAGATCCCAACTCTCCTTAAATATGAAGAATGACGCTAATGGGATGGAATACTCTTATTGACCAGTCTGGATGTCAGTCAAGCTCTACCTCATCTATGCCCCTCTTCCTTGCTGCCTCACACCTGTGGGCAGAGCGCTCTGAATATCCTTGGCTCTCAGACCAGAGTAATTAAAAACACTAGCTCTGTGCTGCAGTGTTATCTGCTTGTTCTCAAACTAAGTCCAAATAATGAGCATGCTAGCTATGAACAAGAAAAGTTTGTAACTGCACGAAGAAAATTAACCCATTTTCAGTCAAACCAGCACAACTATTTCATTCTATAAATACGACAGCCTGGATGAGCCCACTTTGAGCTCTCTCTGCTAAATAAGTGAGCTGTATGGCCATGGCTTTACTACTCACAGGTCAGTGGATGAGCCCAATTTAAGTTTAACATTAATCATTTAGCTTAAGTAGATGCACACTAAACATAATGAATTATTTAGAGATATAAGGTGGTATGATTTTTAATGTAATCTCTGCTTCATGTTACTTGGTAAGCTGGATTTGCTAAAATTTAAAGCTGTAAAGTTCTGCTCATATTTACCAAAAGCAACTGCAGACTACACTGAACACTTGCAAGATAAGGTATGGTTTGCACTTTGCTGGGAAAAACAGAACTGACTGGAAAAAACAACGATCCAAGGCTAACATGGACACATTAGAGACATCTGCCAAATGGGACCTATTTCGCACTTCGCTGAGAAGTAAGGATTTATTTAGACAAAAGAGTGCCTGCAAGGCTATGGACCATAAACAATGTCTACAGCTAAATAAAACAAAGACCCACATGGAATCAGAGAGAAAGATCCAATGAGAAGCAAGAAGACCCCAAAGTGAAATATTGCTCTTGGACCGAATCATACTATGAATGGTTTGTAAAAATATAAAAGCCTACAGTTTTCTATGCTCGGGCGGACCTCTGCACAGGTACCCAGCTTGAGCTAGCCCTCCTGCTATTCTACTCCATTAAAATTTTTCTGAGAATTCTGTCTCCTGAAAGTCTTCTCTGCATACCATTATCAGGCCTCACCTGGAAGTTTGCGTCTGGAGTTCTAAGATATACACTCCAGAGCAAACGGTTATCAGGGAGGGAATGCCTAAAAGTTTGCTTTTGTGAACAGGTGCAGACTCCTGGAGAGAAGGTAAGCAGCATTTGGCTTGGCATATTTCCCCCGTGCAGTAAATAATAGAGTAAATCCGCCACCAAACTCCTTTAAGTCACACTTCTCTTTAAGAAATCTAAACCTTGTTCTGCAATAAGCAGAACCCTAAATCACTCCCCTGCGACAGGTACCTTAATGAAGAACATTATTTTTTACTAGTCTGATGCCATGTGTCTGTAAATATGAAGAAAAATGCTTTTGAATTTATATCTGTTGCTACAGATAGAATAATGGCCATGCTTTCTTAAATTCACTGAAGTTGTTTTATAGTCACATGTCCATTTCGCTTGATCATTGCTATACTACTCAGCCTGCTTCCATTCTCCCCTAGTCCTTGCATTAAGCAAAGCAAATGGTTTATCCATGCATGAGTCATGCATCACTCCCAAATATATTAAGATCTTGCTGAGCTGTTGACAGAGACACAGTCATTAACATAGTTCCACGATGGTCCAGAATATCACGGTCAAAATATTGTGCTGGCAATACAGGTATACCAGAAACCTGTGGAAAAATTGCAACAAACTACTAATGTGTTAATAGTCATCCAGTCAGCTGAAAAAAAACCAGGTGACAATAGCTTGCTTTGCTTCTCTTTAACCTTGTAATATTTGGAGATGCAATAATCCAGGTAGGATCTGATGAACATGGTAGACAAAATGACTGAGTCTAGAACCTCAGATGGAAGAAAGGTACTTTCTATATAAGAAGGTAGAAGAATACTCTCATAGCCTACTGCACTCCAGGTTAATGATGACAACATGAACGATTACTTAGGAAGGTCCCAAGCTTTTACAGGAATTCTAGGCAAATAAATTATTTTCATGCAAGAGCTATTTTCATACAGTTTTCAGTTCTTTCAAAGACTGTGATAATCCATGTAATTAACAAAAAGCCCACCTCTGCTCCTACTGAGATCCAAAAGGATCAGAAAGCAGTTCTACCATGAGTATTTACCATCCTTCCTCCCTTATTGCAGTTGCTTTTTTATCAATTATCAATCCCAAATATAAGTAGATAAATTCCTTCAGTTTTTTACACTGCAATTGACAAGCTCTTATTTGGTTGAACTTTTCATTTCTGCTTTGCGGTATGTCTTAGAGCTGATAAATAAAGAACACAGGTAACAGCAAATGAAGGCTCAGTTACTTTCTTTAAAAACATATTGAGAGCTAAAAACTCCTCACAAAAAAGGAACTATAGTAAATTGTCTGCCACATCTAACATAGCTTGTACCTCAGATGCAGGCAGCAGTGTTATCACAGAATGGTTATACCATTTTTTTTAATATTAAATTAGATCCTTTGCTTGATATTAATTGGGTGGCGTTTTATATTTGAAAACCACTCCCCAGATATTTTCAAGTTTGCCTGCTACTTCTGAGGCATAGTAGGATTCAAAAAATTTAAAGTATATGTTGCATTGTCTAATTATTCTTGAGGCATCATATTCCCCCTTTTTGTTTTAATAACATCTGTTTCAGCATGGAATGCGCCTGTTCAATAATAGCCTGTCCAGTGGGAGAATGTGGAATATCTGTGACATGCGAAACACCCCATTGCTGTAAAAAATATTGCGTGGATCTAGCAGTGTATCCAGGACCATTGTCAGTTTTAATCTGTTGTGGCACACCCAGCATAGCAAAACAGCGGGTCCAGTGACGCTGAACATCCCTGCTTTTGTCACTCGCATGAGCAGATGCACAAAGCATACCTGAAAAAGTATCTATAGAAACATGTACATATTTCAAACGACCAAAAGGTGAGACATATGTAACAGCAGTCTGCTAAATGGCATTAGCTGTGAGCCCATTTTGGCTTTCATGTTTATTGGATATTGTTTTTCCTTACTGGAACCAAGTCCTGTTTGAGTTCTATCAGCGTATTGTTGGCTTTACCAATACTTTGGTTGCCCATACTAGTGGAAATACAGCATCCAAAATTTCCTTGGAGATTTCTTGCTTGAAGCGAGCAGATCTGCACCATCCAAGCATCTTATGGGACACGCAACTGAACAGAATACTCAGAAAATGTTATTTGAACTTAGAATTTACTTAACAAATCTTGACCCAAGAGAGGTATAGGGCTTTCTGGCAAATACAAGAATTCAGCTGCTAAAACTTTGTTCCAAATTTGGCATTCCATTGGTTTCAAAAAATGGTCTTTCTTTCATTCCCATGATGTCAAAAACTATCACGGTGAATTTACTAAGAAGTCTTTTACAACTAGTTACCACAGAATAAGTCTATTAACAAATTTTTGGTTTAATTTTCGAGTTTCATTAGAACTACGGATCTGCTAGGGATGCCTTTAAATTTCATCCTCAGACTGCTCCATTCAGTATTACAATGTCGCTGCAGTGGGGGGGAGAGAAAACCCTCCTTTCACTGCCTTGAAAGCAGGCAGCCAGGTTTTTCCATTTTTTTTTTTCCTTTCCTTCTTGCTGCAGTTTAGATATAGCCAAGGCCACGCAGGTGGTGTTAACTGCTGGTGCTAAGCGGGAGCTGTCCTGGAGCTGCCAGTGAGCTAAGTTTATCTTGCAGCTTGACACAGGCCTCAGATATTTTGCTTTTTTATTTTCCCATTTCATTCCAGCCATTATACAATCTATATGCAATTCTAATTATCTGAGCAACAGTTACATTCCTCAGCCCCATTTACTGTTTGCAGTGTCTTGCAGATGTCAATAAACAGCATATTAACCATCAATCCATTATTTTCATTTTCCTAGATCCAAATCAGGTCATATTCTAGCAACTTTTAAATACAACCTCTTCCAAGTGCACATCCAACATAGCATTTAGTTTTATTTCTCATACCTCCAACTAGCACATAAATTCAATGCGAATCAGAGTTTAACAACTTAAATTTTTTTCTGGTGTCACAATTATTAGATAACTATAAGAGCAATTACTCTAATGTGTAAGGATGCATCCTAAGGGGGAGCAAGGTGGTATTTTAGTAGCAGAACCGGTTCCCATTTTGTAATTATCTCCCCAAACAAAATTCTTTTGGTACCAAATATATATATATGCAAATTAAAATACTGAGCTCAGATATGAAAACCAAATACCAAGTTCAAATATGCAGATGGATCACAGTTACACTTATTCAAGACAATATCTTGATTTTGGGCTGCTTACTGCTCAGCCAGGTGGAGGTGCCGCTGGGTCTCCCTGACAAAATAGGTCAGTGCATACTGGAGCCCAATTGGCACCTGCTCCCCCGCTGCCCCAGCAAGCTGGACTGGACAAGGCTTTTATTAGCATCTCATCTTGGGTGCTACAACTGTTATTCCAAAACCAGGATTCTTTACTTGGTGTGCATATGAAAGAGCCAAATTTAGTACACTGAGATGAGACAGCCTATCACAGAGTTGCACAAGTCTGAATGCTGGAATAAAGTTAGCATGTTAGAAAGAAAAGTAACAGCTATTAGACACAAAATCTTATTCATGCAGTAAAGAACTGAAGTACTCACGGTCTACTGCATAATCACAAAATGTACATTTTGAGTCAACAGATTCTCATGATTTAGCAGTCTGTGAACTTACTGTACCATATAACAGGCAAAGACCTATTTAAACTGTAATATGCTTAAACAGATACCTACAAAGAAAACAGGTTAATAAGGAAAAGTATCTCACAGAGTGGTCTGCAAGTTTTCTGTGACTTGTGTGTTATCAGTTAATTCTCAGCTTGTTTAAGTTCAAACCATTCCACCTGTAAAACTGTCTGAAATTATTTAATGATCTTTTTTAGAGTGTTTTTTTTTTGTCCTGCTCTTCTCGCTTTAAAAACAACATTAATTGCAACAAAGTGTTATACTTTAAGGTTCTATTCTCCGGACACTTTTCCCAGTCATCTAACTTAGACAACAGCCACCATTAATTACAATATTTCACAAGATCTTCCTTCCTCATATTTCCAAGTGCTTTCCTATGTTCTAAAACACCTCTCAAAACTTATTTCTTAGGAACATGACTGAAAACAGTCATTCCCGACCCCATCTGGTAAGTAAAAACCATGAGAAGAGGGAGGGAGGAGAGGGAAGCACAGAGCAGCTTGCAGTAGAGGAGGGAGAAGGCTTACAGTGCACTTATACAAACAATATCACAAAGAAACAACTGTAACAACAACCAGTAAAACAATTAACTCACATTCCTGACAAGCTGCTTGATTTTCAGAAAGGCAAAACACAGAAGCAGGTATTCCGTCATGTTCTGGTGGTTGTTGTGGTTTGTAAATAACTGGAAAAGCGAAAGAAAAATCGCCGTGCTCCATAGCTCCATGGCATTTTTGCATCACCCCTTTGTGTTCTGCTGTCTTAGTCATGAAGATGTTACTGTGTGCTGTATAAGCATCATTAAAATCAGGCAAAGGAGGTGCTGAGGGCAGAGTTTTAGACTCCTGACCCAGCTCCTCACAAATTTCTGCCTTTGCACAGCTGTGATGGCATTAATGATGGATGTGAAACTGACTCTTTTTCAAGATCTACAGAGCCTGACTCAAAAGGATTCATGCTGTCAGGACTCAAATCATTAGCAACCTGCTCATTTGTGTTTTTCTGTCCATCCTTCCCTGTTTGCCCTTTCAGTATGTGCTCTGCCTACTGCAACTGCGATAGCGCAGTTACAATGCAAACCATTGGGGACTGTAAAACCTGAATTCTTTTGCGCATGTAGCTGTTCCCCAACCTATTTCCAAATTTTACTTGGAAACCAGTCACAATTCTCTCTCACCCATACCAGGAGTGAAGTGACCTGATTCTCAGAAATCCGATACCCAGAAAAACATAATATCCGCAGTAAAATCTGCAAATACAATTTATGTTCCTGAGAGGCGGCTTGCCCTATACTAACGCAATCCCGCAGCTCTCTCGTTCAACGAGGACTGCTTGTCCCTATTTATACCATAGGGATTAATGTGGCCACAAAAAAAATTTATTCACGTGTTGGATTGCATGGTCACCACCAAACACACTGCTCGATGAAGAGCCTCCAGGGGTCACACACTCATGCAGGGCACCATTTGCGGTGATTAGAAACGACGCACAGCGGGACGCAGGCAGAGATGCACACACAGACAGAGATCTTGTTCAGGAAGGAGTGTCAAGCCAAGCAGAGCAGAGGGCTAAGTTAGGCTGAGGCCTTCTTTATTAGTCAGTGACAATTTATAGGATTTACAGATACGGACCTGAACTAAGATGTTATATAAGATGTTTTTCCAATAATTGTTATTAAAAACACACCACACCGATGTTATCTTTGTTTCAGTTACATTCCCACTCATTCACAGACCAGGCCCAAGGACATTCACACATCATACATATGGGGGCAGTTTTCTGACCTGAGATATCATTCTCACTGGCCTGGGCTATCACTTCTTACATTCATAAAAACCATACTTCTGTATAATCTGTCCAATGCCTTTTAGTTGGAACCGCTGTTCCCACAATGCAGAGTATACACTTCCATTTATTCTGTGCCATAACTCACATTTCCATTTTGCAGTCCTGTCCCACCAGTAGCAGCAACAGTTAGAACACTAACACTGATATGGCACCACCAGAATTGTCTACGTCTTCATAGAAAACTTGGATTTTTATAATCATAGAATCTTTTACCAAGGTGAGCAGATCCAATGTTGCCACAATCTGCAGCGGAGTGCTCTAGCACAGTGCACAGGGGGATTTCCTAAACCCAGGGAACCTCAGGGGGAGCAGAGAATGCTGCCAGGAGCCTGTAGCTCATGCAACAGCGGCTGACAAGACCTGGGCAGGGCCACGAGCAGCAGCGGCCAAGCCCCCCTCACACATATAAAAGAAGCCCCTGGAGAACGCTAGGGATCAGCAGCACTACAACCAGGGCATGGCACATCAGCAAGGGTATGGTGCAACAGTTTGCATATAAGAGTGCACAGGAAGGGTGCTGTAGCTCTGCTGGCTTCACCAGGGAGCAATGGTATCCACCTGGCAGAAAGCCAAGGCTTCTCTAAGCTGTTATCCTGCCACGACTGATGCAGCTTTCTGTCGCGGGGGAGTGATTTAAGGTTCTGGTTTTTGCAGAACAAGGTTTAGATTTATCAAAGAAAAGTACAACTTAAAATACTTCGGTGGCAGGTTCACTCTATTATTTACTGCATGAAGCCAAATGCTGCTTACCTTCTCTCCAGGGTCCTGATACCTGTTCATGGAGCAAACTTTCAGGTGTCTTCCCTCCCTGATAACTGTTTGCTCCAGAGTCTGTATTCCAGAACTCTGGAGGCAAACTTTCAGGCCTGATAACCATTTGCAGTGAAAACTTTCAGGAAACTAAATTTGTAGCAAAAAAATGTAATGGAGTAGAATAGCAGGAGGACTGGCTCAAGCTGGGTACCTGCACAGAGGTCCAACCCAAGTATAGAAAACCATAGATTTTTATATCTTTACAGACCATTCATACCATGATTCAGTCCAATAGCAATATTTCAGTTTGGGGTCTTCTTGCTTCTCATTGGATCTTTTTCACTGATCTCAGTTTAGTTTAGCTGTAGATATCATTTATAGTCCATAGCCTTGCAGGTGCTCTTTTGTCTGGATGTCGAGGGTTAAGATTGCGGGGTGACAATAAAACCCTGGCAGATGTATTGCTAACCCCCTCTTCCCCCCACTTCCCCCTTTTGCCCCTCCCTCTCCCCCCTTCCACTCGGGACAGGCGATCGGGAGAGAAAAAGAAGGACAGAGAGAAGAGAGTTGGAAAAAATTAAAGATGTTTTACTAATGGCTCTAATAAGAATAGAGAAAATAATACAAAATATACAAAATCGATCTTGAAAGTCTCAGCAACTGCAGAGCCGGCACCCCAAAGTCCTGGATTAGACTCCACAGCCAACCAGAGCTGGATTCAGTCTCTCACTAGGCCTCAGTTCGCAGGGACAACTAGCAAGGTCCTCTCCTAATGTCGGCCATAGGGAAAAAAAAAGGAAAAGGGACGAGATCCTCGTGATCTCCCACTTTTATATGAAGTATTCACGTGAATGGAATGTTATACACAGTTGGTCAGTTGTTCCTCGTCGCCCCTCTCGCGAGATGTCCATCCATGCTTATCAATAAGTTTGCATTCCATTGCTAGGTTTTACCAAAACATGTGTCTGGTTCTCCAGGAAAATGCTGTTAATATGAAGGCTTTAGCTGACAGGCAAAATTCACTGAAAGAGAAACTTGTTTTTAACAAAACCAGGACACTGGATAAATCCTTTTCTTCTCAGTGAAGTGCAAAACAGGCCCCATTTTGCAGATGTCTGTAATGTCTCCGCATTAGCCTTGAAATTGTTATTTTTCCCTAGTCAATTCTGTTCTTCCCAGCAAAGTGTGAACTAGACCTTATCTTGCAGGTGTTCAGTGTAGTTTGTAGTTGCTTTTGGTTAATATGAGCAGAACTTCACAGCTTAAGATTTCAGCAAATGCAGCTTACTAAGTAACATGAAGCAGAGAGTGTATTAAAAATCACACAACTTTGTAATTCTAGATGATTCACTATATTTAGTATGCATTTACTTAAGCTAAATGATTGATATAAAACTTAAATTGGGCTCATCAAGTGATCTGTGAGGAGTAAAAAATCATTGCCATACAGCCAGCTTGTTTAGCAGAGAGAGTTCAAAGTAGGCTCATCCAGGCTATCGTATTTATAGAATAAAGTGATTGGTTCATAGTCAAATTGCATACAGTGGGAAAGGTATGCATACAGTGGGAAAGGTATGCATGAGACTCCCTGCATCCACAACTACTCAGTGTTCAGTGTGTCATTCTGCTTCCTTGTGGGTTTCCTAAAAGGAGTTCTTGGCCCAGCTGCAGCTCAGGCCTTTACCTCCTCTGGAGCCTGGACCAAATTGCTGCTGGTTTGGCTGGGGGGGGGTCAAGTGCATCCATCACAAAAATCAAAGCAGTGTTTATGTTGTCAAAGGAGGAAATAGTCCACTGTCAATCAATTTTGTAATGTTCATTGGCATACAGCCATTATCTACTCAGAAAAAATAACAATAAGAAACATTAATATCAAAATCCCTTAGCATAGTTTAATTCTGTAATACAGCTACAGAGGTTGGCATGATAATAAAAGAGAATGTTAAAAATCTGCAGCTGCTAATCTTCCCTTAATACAAAAGACAGATGAGGTGCTGTCACCACAAAATGATCATATTCTACTTTTACATCTGTTCTGTACCAGGGTGGGGTGTGTCTGTGAGAGAGAGAGAGAGGGTCTAGGGTTCTTTCCTTTCTTGAGGTAGCAAAGGGAAGCCTAAAAGCAATCAAAAGGGATTTCAGAGCCTTGGGACGGTTGGCCGAAGGATCAGGTGCTCAGGTAGTATTTTCTTTGATCTTTTCACAGAATCATAGAATCACAGAATGGCTGGGATTGGAAGGGACCTCTGGAGATCATCTACTCCAACTCACCTGCTAAAACAGGTACACCTAGAGTAGATGGTGCAAGAATGTGTCCAGGCAGGTCTTGAATGTCTCCAGAGAAGGAGACTCCACAGCCTCTCTGGGTAGCCTGTTCCAGTGCTCTGTCACCCTCAAAATAGAGAAAAGAATATAAAACGGAACAGGCAGACCCAGCTGATCAACACATGACTCCAAGGCTGGTGTCATCTGTAGAACTTTGGGTTTTTCAATCATGGGATGGTCTATTCTTCACCAGGTTTACTGACATCCGATAGGATGCATCTCTCTCAGAAGGGGAAAAGGGCTTTTGCTCAGGAGCTAGCAGGGCTGATTGACAGAGCTTTAAACTAGATTGAAATGAGGAAGGGGGCAGTACCAGGTTAGTCAGTGACAAGCAACAGGTTGGCACACCAAAGCTCGAGGAGCTGAGTGCTAGTGAGATTCTTCAGACTCCACCACAAGGTGATGGGCGCAATGTACCACACTTGAAGTGTTTCTACACTAATGCACGCAGCATGAGGAACAAGCAAAATAAGCTAGAAGCCTTGACCCAGTCCCAAGGATATGTTATCATTGGCATAAGCGAAACCTCGTGGGACAAGTCCTGTGACCGGTGTGCCATGATGGATGATTACAGGCTCTTCAGGAGTGATAGGCAGGGCAGGTGAGGCGGGGGGGTGGCATTGTATGTAGTGGAGGGGCTGAAATGCATGAAGCTGGCAGTTGGCGATGGCAAATTTGAGACCCTCTGGATAAGGATTAAGGGACAGACAAGTAAAGCGGATGTCATCATGGGTGTTTACTATAGGCCACCCAGCCAGGATGATGACACTGATGAGTTATTCTTTAAGGAACTAAGGGATGCCTCTAAGTCATCTGCCCTTGTCCTTGTGGGGGACTTCAACTTAACAGATGTCAACTGGGAATATCATGCAGCTGTAACCAACAGGTTCAGAAGATTCCTAAACCATCTGGATGATAATTTCTTGGTACAGGAACTAAGGGAACTGATCAGGAAAGGTGTCTTCCTAGATTTGCTGCCCACTAACAGAGAGGGTCTTGTGAGTGAAGTGGCAATTGGTGGCTGCCTTGGCCACAGTGACCATGAAGCAGTCAGGTTCAAAATCTATGTTAACAGGAAGAAAACTGCCAGCAAGACCTCAACTCTGTATGTGTGAAGAGCAGACTTCAAGTTGCTCAGAGAACTACTTAGGTCCCCTGGGAAGAAACTTCTGAAGGTGCTGGGGTCCATCAGTGCAGGTCACATTTTAAGTACCACCTCCTAAAAGCACAGGACCAGGCAATTCCAAAATGTCATGTCATAAGTCAAGCAGGTGAGACAAAAAGCCAGCTTGGCTGAGCAGGGATTTTCTTCAAGACCTAAGGTGAAAAAATATACGATATGGTCAGTGGAAGCAGGGTCAGGCATCATGGGAGGACTAGAGAGATGATGCTTGCTGCTGCAGGGAGGAAATTTGTGCAGTCAAAGCTAAGTTAGAGTTGAAGCTGGCTGGTGTTGTGAGGGAAAATAAAAAGGGCTTTTAAAAATATGTTAATAGCAAAAGACAAGCCAGAAATAACATTGGCCCATTACTTGATGAACATGGTCACCTCACAAAAAAGGAACATAGACAAAGCTGAGATGTTTAATGCTTTCTTTGCCTTGATCTTCAACACTGATGATGGGTTCTGGGACCTCCAGAGCCCTGGACCACAGAACCATGGCTGTGAGAATGATAAACTCCCAATCAACCCTGAAATTGTGCGGGATTTGCTGCTCCAGCTAGATCCCTATAAGTTGATACAGTCTGATGGGATTCATCCCATCAAAATAAAAGAGAAGAGTAAAAGTAAAGAGTTGGCTGATATCATAGCAGATTGTCTCTCCATGATTTTTCAATGCTCCTGGGAATCTGGAGAGGTCCCAGATTACTGGAAGATGGCAAATGTTGTCCCAATATACAAGAAGGGCAACAGGGATAACCCTGTCAACTACAGGCCTGTCAGCCTCACTTTTACACCTGGAAATATTATGGAGAATACTATTCTGGGAGTTATTGAAAAACGTCTGAATGACAACGTGGTCATTGGTCCCAGCCAGCACGGGTTCATGAGGGAAAAGTCCTGATTGACAAACTTAATTTCATTCTATGACAAGGTTACCCACCTAGTTGACCAAGGGAATCTTTTTGGATTATAGCAAAGCCTTTGATACTGTCATTCACAGTATCCTCCTGGACAAGTGTCCTGACAAGCTGCTTGATTTTCAGAAAGGCAATACACAGAAGCAGGTATTCCATCATATTCTGGTGGTTGTTATGGTTTGTAAGTAACTGGAAAGGTGTCCTGGTTTTGTTAAAAACAAGTTTCTCTTTCAGTGAATTTTGCCTGTCAGCTAAAGCCTTCATATTAACTGCATTTTCCTGGAGAACCAGACACATGTTTTGGTAAACCTAGCAATGGAATGCTAACTTATTGATAAGCATGGATGGACATCTCGCGAGAGGGGCAAAGAGAAACCGGGGACCAAGAAACTGACCAACTGTGTATAACATTCCATTCACGTGAATACTTCATATAAAAGTGGGAGATCACGAGGATCTCGGCCCTTTTCCCTATGGCCGACATTAGGAGAGGACCTTGCTAGTCGTTCCTGCGAACTGAGGCCTAGTGAGAGACTGAATCAAGCTCCGGTTGGCTGCACAGTCTAATCCAGGACTTTGGGTGCTGGCTCTGCAGTTGCTGAGACTTTCAAGATTGGTTTTGTATATTTTGTATTATTTTCTCTATTCTTATTAGTAGCATTAGTAAAACATCTTTAATTTTTTCCAACTCTCTTCTCTCTGTCCTTCTTTCCCTCCCGATCGCCTGTCCTTAGAGGGAAGGGGGGAGAGGGAGGGGCAAAAGGGGGAAGTGGGGGGGGGAGAGGGGGTTAACAATACATCTGCCAGGGTTTTATTGTCACCCCGCAATCTTAACCTGTGGGAAACTGCAGCGGGTCTGTGGAATCCTTGACAGAAAATATGAGAGTAGAGATCAGCCTTGAGATATTAAGATTTACCCTTGACAAGGATGGGAGTAAAGGAGTATCCGGAGAGAGGAGAGATGTACCCATGAGAGAGAAGGGGATAGAAGAATAACATGGATGATAGAAAAATTAACCAATGAGATGTTAGTGCTGTAACTTGTAACCAATAGTGAAAAGACACATGAACTGGTAGAATTGTATAAAAATGCACTTGTAGCAATAAATGGCATCTATTACTTTCATCTTGAAAGAACTTGGTCCATGTCATATGTCCGTCTCAACCGCAACATATGATGACCCCGACGTGATCCTGCCTGAAGAGGATCTCACCTAACAAGGTGACAGCATGGAAGCTGTGAACAGCCGAAGAAGAGCTGTGGAGTCGGAGCCCGGTACAGCTGATGAGAGCAGTCGAAGGAGCTGCCGATCCGTATCGATTTGAAAAGACACCTCGCTAAGGAGTGGGTGAGCTACCGGGAACAGGGGGGGTGAAACTTATCTAAAGAAGAGGGTACTATATTATCCACATGGAAGCTGCTTCTGAAGAAGCAGGGTGTTAGTCTTCTGGAACTGACTTTAAGAAAAATGTTACTATGGGGCAAAGCACAAGGTTTAGAGGTTAATCCTGTGACAGCATTTAGTGTGTCACAATGGATGGACTTGGGAGATAAATTGTTTGATAGTGCTAACCAAGGGTCCAAGGAAGCAACTGAACTGTTAACAACCTGGCACTTGCTATTAGATACTCTGAAAGAGTTAAAACAGCAACAGGATAAGGCAGAGGCGGCCGAGGGGGATGGTCTTCCTGGCTCTCCTGGGCCAGACTCGGAGAAAAAAGCAAGATTAAGTACTACTCCGACCCCCCTTATTCCTAAAGATTTGTCAAAATCGCCCAAGTCCATATTATCTGACACGGATAAGGATCCGCAGCACTTTCTTGGAAAGTTAAAAGGAATAAAGGAGGAACGTACGTATGTGTGGCCCCGAGATCAGAAAAAAATTATGAAAGAGTCGTATACATATGTGTGGCCCCAAGATCAGATAAAAGCTATGAAAGACTCACATGAAAAAACAGCGTTGGGTTATGTGCGATCTTGGGAGGGGCCCTCGGAGCACCGGTCGGAGCGGTGCGTTCGGCCAACTGCTCCGCTGTCATCAATCACGACTCGAACCTCTCCTCTACCATCAGCAGCTGCGGTTCTGCCGTCTGCATCACCGCCATTAATCACAGTTTAACCTTCTGCCCCGCCTCTATCAGTCGTGGAAGAAAAAAAATGGACATTTTTTTCTCCTACCCCCCCTTGCCTGGAGATTTAGGTGGGGAGGACACCCCCATGGTGAGCCAGACCGAGCCAAATAATTCCTACAGATTTGGGTCCCCCTAACCTGCCCCCACCTCCCTCCCACACTGCTGCAAAGCAAATTCCTGAGAGTGGGGGTAGAGTTTCAGAGCATAAACCGAACTTACCAAAAAGCTGGGATTTACCCCCAGTTTCGATTACAGTTAAACCACGGGATCTTGTGCGTTTCTGGAAGAGACACTAATTGACACACCACAACTACAGGCACGATAACTTTCTGAAATCCTGAGGCAGTCAACAGACCTTGCATATCAAGCTATGATAAAGGTGCCTGAAACCAACAATGCAGCCAAATCATTTGCAACTATTAATCAGGGTCCCAGTGAGAATTACATGCAATTTATTGACCATCTTCAAGAGGCCATCAGTAAGCAGGTCGAAAACTTAGAAGCTAAGGAAGCACTAGTGTTGAGATTAGCAGTAGAGAATGCTAATGTTTCCTATCAACATGTTATTTGCGAGTTTTACAGTACATATTATGTGCTCCTGTGTATTGCCTCTCTGAAAATCAAGCAGCTTGTCGGGAATGTGAGTTAACTGTTTTCAAGCAGACCTGTGCGTTCCTCCCCTCCTCCCCCTCCCTCCCTCCCTCCCTCTTCTCAAGGTTTTTACTTGCAAGATGGGGTCAGGAATAATTGTTTTCAGTTGTGTTCCTGAAAAATCAGTATTGGGAGGTGTTTTAAAACTTAGGAAAGCACTCGGAATTATAAGGAAGGAAGATCTTGTTAAACATTGAAATCAGTGTTCGCTGCTGTTTAAGTTAAATGATTGGGTAAAGTGTCCGGAGAATAGAATTTTGTTGCAATTAATGTTGTTTTTAAGGTGAGAAGAGCAGGACAAAATAAATCTCTACAAGAGATCATTAGATCATTACAGACAGTTTTACAGCTGGAACGGTTTGAATGTCAACAAGCTGAGAGAGAGTTAACTGATAACACACAGATCACAGTAAACTTGTTAAAGTCTGCAAGATGCTTTCCTCATTAACCTGTTTTCTTTGTGGGTATCCGTTTAAGCATTTTGCAATTTTGGTAAGTCTTTATTATATGGTACAATAAGTTCACAGTCTGTTAAATCATGAGAATTCATTGACTCAAAATGTTCGTTTTATGATAATACAGATGATCATAAGTAATTTAGTTCCTTACTGCGTGAATGTGATGGTAAAATTTTGTTTGTAGTAGCTGTAATTTTTTTTTTCTCTAGCATGCTACCTTTATTCCGGCATTCAGACTTGCATAACTCTGTGACAGGCTGTGTCTCATCTCGGTGTGCTGGATTTGGCTTTTCTGTATGCACATCATGTAAAGAATCCTGGTTTTGGAATAACAGCTGTGGCGCACCAGATGAGACACTAAAAAAAACCACAAAACAAAACAAATCAAAAAAAGGCCTTGCCTAGTCCAGCTCGCTGCAGCGGCGGGGGGGGCGGGTGCCAATGGGGCTCCAGCACGCACTGACCTATTTTGTCAGGGAGACCCAGAGGTACCTCCACCTGGCTGGGCAGTGAGCGGCCCAAAGGTGCAGTGCAAAAATTGAGATATTGTCTTAAATTAGTGTGACTGTGATCCATCTGCATATTTGAACTGGGTATTTGGTTTTCATATCTGAGCTCAGTATTTTAGTTTGCATATTCATATTTGGTACCAAAAGAATCTTGTTTGGGGAGATAATTACAAAATGGGAGCCGGTTCCACTGCTAAAATTCCACCTTGTCCCCCCCTTAGGATGCATCCTTACACATTAGAATGATTGCTTATATTGTTAGAAAAGCATTTAAATTGTTAAAATGCTATGATAGATGTGAATTTGGAAGAGGTTGTATTGAAAAATTGCTAGAATAGTAACTGATTTGGATCTAGGAAAATAGACTAATGGATTTATGTTTACTATACTGGTTTATACTGTTTTTTTGACATCTCTAAAATGTAAAAGGTAAATGGAGCTGAGGAATGTAACTATTTTTGAGCTACTTGAAATTGCATATAAAGTGTAGTTGGAATGAAATGGGAAAACAAAACAACAAAATATTCCAGGCCTGTGTGCAGCTCATTGTAACTGAGGAGTTTGCCAGAGCCTCCCACTTCGTACCAGTGATTATACCAGCTGCATGGCCTTGGCTATATCTGAACTGCAGCCAGAAGAGAAAGAAGAAGAAAAGGGGGGCTTTACTCCCCCCGCTCTGTCCTTTTTTTTTTTCCCTGAAGTATTGTCATCCATTCTTGTTGTGGCACTATGTTGTTTTTCGGCTTTGAATCAGGGGTTGTTGGTGTTGTTTATTTTTGCTTCTGTCTTGTTTCCTAGGTTTTAGCACATCTGGGGAAAAGAGCTCATAATTTTACCTCCTTGCTGAAGTCAGTCTTTTCACACTGGTCAGCTTTGGGGGGTCACAGTGTTCAGTGCTTCTCTGGGTCAGACTGGTACTGATTTAAGTGTGGAGTGGAGCCAGATTGGTTTGATGTGGAGTTCAACCTGATGTGTTTTCATGCTGGGCTGTACGTCTTGCCATCTCAGATGGGGGCGAGAGGGAAGTTTTATTCCCCCCCACGCCCCTCCCCCAAGCAAAGTTACTGCTAGAGACCTGTAATACTGCATGAAGGAGTCTGAGGGTGAAATTTAAAGGCATCACCAGTGGATCCATAGTTCTAATGAAACTGGAAAATTAAACCAAAAATTTGTTAATAGACTTGTTCTGTGGTAATTAGTTGTAAGTGACTTCTTAGTAAATTCACCATGTTAGTTTTTGAGGTCATGAGAGAGAACGAAAGAAAGGTCGTTTTTTGAGAACAGTGGAATGCCAAATTTGGAACAAAGTTTAAATACATGAATTCTTATAGTTGTTAGAAACTCCTATACCTCTCTTAGGTTAAGATTTGTTAAGTAAATTGTAAGCTCAAATAACGTTTTCTGAGAATTCTGTTTAGTTGCATAGCCTATAAGAAGCTGCTTGGATGGCGCGGATCTGCTTGCTGCAAGTGAGAAATCTCCAAGGAAATTTCAAATGCTGTATTTCCAGTAGTATTAACAGCCAAAGTTTCGATAAAGCAAATACTACACTGATTGATCTGAAACAGGACTTCGATCTGGTAAGGGAAAACAATATCCAATAAATATGACAGCCAAAATGGAGTTGGAAACTTTGAGGAATAAATTTATGACAACCTTACAGGTTGACTGTATTTGATTGGACTTGCAGATTTGTCTATTTATAGCTACAACATAGAAACAACCTGTGGCTATTGTGGGACAGTATAATGAGATTTCTAGCAGACTGATATACTGCTTGTTACTCTGATCAAGAAAAGCAGGGAATGAATTTAAGTTTCAATAGGCCATGATCCTTTTGTCATATATGTACCATTTGTGAAATTTAATTTTGATTTTTTTATTTGTAATCTATGTCTCTATAAATTGCACTAGCTGATTTTCTTAACATCACAGCTTTTGGCATGCATAAATGTAAAATGTAAATTGCTGCAGAACCTGCAAGTCTTTAACATCAGGCCATAGGCCATACTTGTATTTGGTCTGATCCTACATACTTGCACAGTTTTTGTTGATGGTTCTGGGAAGTCTCATAAAGCTGTAGTGGTTTGGTGTGAAGACAACAATTGGCGTCATTCTGTAAAAATTATTGAAGGTGCAACCCAATTAGCAGAACTTGGCACAGCTTTACATTACTTAGAGCTTTTTAAGGAGGAACCTCTAAATTTGATTTGTGATCCTGAGAACGCAGTCAAGGTCCAATGCACGTATCTGCTTCTGAACTGTGTTTTTTGTTTTGGTTTTGTTCTTTTTTAAAACAAAAAAGGGGGGAGAAGTAGGGAAAACACCACAAAACCAATTGTCAAAAGCATTGTATGTGATGAAATACTTTGCAAGTGTGACCCAAAACAATGCTAAATCAGAAAGAAACTACATTAGTTATGGCCAAATCACTAGTTAATGGTCAATGGAAAAGGCCACATCAATTGATAACCTGGGGGAGAGGCTATGCTTGTGTCTTTACAGATCAAGGGCCGCAATGGTTGCTGGCACGAAATGTGAATCCTGTGTTATCTTCCTGACAATGATTGTTGCAGCTGCTGTGTTTTGGATGCCCGCACAGACAAAGACTAACATGTGGAGTACTTTAGCCAACATGACTGACCAGGACTTCATATGCCTAGCTATGGTATCTCCGGAAAACCCTTTCCACACATGCTTGGTTGACATCCTCCTTGATGACTACAGCAGCATCACACAATTGTTTCAAAACAGTGGTCGGTGCAAAGGCGTTGCATCAAACTGTAATAATACTAACATGGCACTTTGGATTAATTGCCTCCTGGAAATAGACATTGAACCACAGGAACTGGAATTGCTGGGATCTGTGCCCATGGATGCTTGTATCCATCTGGTTTGTGAAAAGTGTCAGAACAATATACAAAAACATGAATGTTTTCATGTATTTTGGGATTATTAACTCTCTTAATGCCCAATGTATCTATGATAATAGATCACAGAAGAGCAAGACAAGAAAAACACTTTTTGCGTGTATGTGAGTCAAAATGTGATGATAATGTAGATTTTTGGGGATCAAGGTTAAGGGTTTTAGGATCTCTTGTATCTGGTGTTGGCACAGCTAAAAGCTTTAAATATTTTAGAAAATTAGGATGCTGGCTAGTTAAGCAAACTAACAGAACTTAAAAGGCTTTAAATGGATTTTTTGTTAGATGTAGATTCTGTAAGACATGCCACATGGCAGAGTAGGGCCGCGATAGATTTTTTGTTATTAGCTCAAGGACATGGGTGTGAATATTTTGATGGGATTTGTTAAATAAATTGCTTAGTGGTTGAGGGTTTTTATCAGTGGTTGATGGTTGTTATCAGTAGTGAAAACAGGACTGATCATTGTCTGCTTTTAGCACAAATGAAAAAAGGGGGAATTGTGGGAAACTGCAGCAGGTCTGTGGAATCCTTAACAGAAAATATGAGAGTAGAGATCAGCCTTGAGATATTAAGATTTACCCTTGAGAAGGATGGGAGTAAAGGATTATCCGGAGAGAGGAGAGATGTACCCGTGAGAGAGAAGGGGATAGAAGAATAACATGGATGATAGAAAAATTAACCAATGAGATGTTAGTGCTGTAACTTGTAACCAATAGTGAAAAGACACATGAACTGGTAGAATTGTATTCAAATGCACTTGTAGCAATAAATGGTATCTATTACTTTCATCTTGAAAGAACTTGGTCCATGTCGTTTGTCCGTCTCAACCGCGACATTAACCCTCGACAACAAGATGTCCAGCATACAGCTGGGTAAACACACAATACGGTGGGTGAGCAATTGGCTGATGGGCTGGGCTCAAATGGTTCTAGTAGATGGGGTTACATTGGGCTGGTAACTAGTCGCTAGTCGGCTTCAGCAGGAAACCATCTTAACGCCAGTATTCTTTAATGTCGTCATAAATGACTTGGATGCAGGACTTGATGAAATACTAAGTAAGTTCACTCATGACACAAAATTGAGAGGAGCTGTTGACACTCTCAAGGGCAAACAGGCCCTGCAGAGTGATCTGAACAAACTGGAGAACTGGGCAATCACCAACTGCATGAAGTGCAACAAGAACAAGTGCTAGATTTTGCGCCTGGGATATGGCAACCCTGGATGTACATACAGACTGGGGGACGAGATGTTGGAGAGTAGCACCGCAGAGACGGATCTGGGGGTTTTGGTCGACGGCAAGTTGAACATAAGCCAACAGTGTGCCCTGGCAGTTAAGAGGGCCAACTGTGTCTTGGGTTGCATCAATCTCTGCATTGGGAGTCAAGGGAGGTGATTGTCTCACTCTGCTCTGCACTGGTGTGGCCTCACCTGGAGTACTGTGTGCAGTTCTGGGCACCACAGTATAAAAAGGATATAAAGCTACTGGAGTGTCCAGAAGAGGGCCACAAAGTTGGTGAAGGGTTTAGAGGCGAAGTCATATGAGGAGTGGCTCGAGCCACTTGGTTTGTTCAGCGTGGAGGAGACAGAGGGGAGACCTAATCGTGGTCTACAGCTTTCTCACAAGGGGATGAAGAGGGGCAGGCATTTATCTCTTCTTTTTGGCGGTCAATGATAGCACCCGAGGGAATGGCAAGAAGATGTGCCAGGGGAGGTTTAGGTTGGACATTAGGAAAAGGTTCTTCACCCAGAGGGTGGTGGAGCACTGGAACAGGCTCCCCAGGGAGGTAGTGTCCTAGTTTTGTTAAAAACAAGACCAATTTCTCTTTTAGTGAATTTTCTTTTCAGTCAAGTTCTTCTAAGTAACTGTACTTTCCTGAAGTCAGCTGCATATTTTTTCTCGGACACTGTGCTCCATGCTGATAAGATGACCAACGGAATGCAGAAGAACCCCATGTTTCGATTTATTACTGTGGTAACCAAGGCTAACTGATAATGGGATGTATTTGCAAGGAGGAATGGGCAGAACAAGTGACTAAAACTGACCAACTGAGTATTTCATCCCATAAATGTCATACACCCTATATAAGAAGGAGATCACGAGGGTTTCTCTTCTCTTCAGCCATGGCCAGCATCTAAAAAGGGCCCTGCCTGTCTGCCTGCTAGTCGAGACCAGGCCCTGCATCCCTGCATCCAGTTTCCGGTTTGCTGTGAAGTCTCGCCCATGACTTCCAGGTGCCTGCTCTGCAGCTGCTGGAGCCATGCCAGCTCTGCCCACCACAGGAGGGGTTAAACGCTTCTACCTGGGACATTCAAGATTGGGTTTTGTATATTTTGTATATATTGTCTATTTATTAGTAGTATTAGTAAAGCCTTTAAACCCTTTCCTACTTTAAGTCTCTCTTCTTTATCCTTCTTATCACATTTCTTATCTAAGAAAAAGGCGGGGGGGGAGATTAACAGAGAGCATCTGCCATGGTTTATTGTCACCTTCCATTAAACCTTGACAGATTTAATTGGTGGCCCGTACGGGGAAGGAGACGCCGTACGGGGAAAGAGAAAACCATATGGGGAAAGATAAGAGAAACCATGACAGATTTTATTGGTGCGGTGACTCAGATTCGAATGAGAAATGATGAGAAATGCTGACAGTTTTATTGGCACTATGAGCAGGAACAGGGTTTCAGTGAGACGGGCTAAGAGTGATATTTGATAATTAGCGTAAACAGCTTCTTGGGTAGTGTGAGAGAGCATCGGACTTTGATGTGCGTGTTCTGGGTTCGAATTCTCTTGGGGGAGGAAAACAATAGATCTGTGTGCTTTACGGGTCATAAAGCAGACTGCAGTTTGAGTTTGTTTTTGATTTAAAGAATGCTGTTGCAAATCTGGTACTATTTGTATTATTTGCTCACTTGGTTGGATTCAATAATGCTTTTTTGGGGGTTAATGCTTCTTGTTAGTGTTTATGTATAGAATATCATCTTTGGAAGTTTGGATAAAGCTGCTATAATAGCTTTGTTCCTGGTTTGTGTAGCACTGATTCATGTGTTTTTAGTTAAACCAATGATGTATTTCTATTCATTGTTATCATATTTCGGGAGTATACATTTTTTGAATTCTTTGGTAGAAGCAAAAGAAATTAAAGAGACCTGTGCCTTTTGTTTTCTCAGTTTCAGGAGTGAGATTTTAGGAGAGCTATTTAACTATTCTCTGCCTGTGTCATTAGAGCAAATTACAGATGTTCTTGGGAATTTTGACTATCCCTGGACATTTGAGTGAAGTTTCTTAGTATTACTGGGTCTCTGGAATGTGTGTCAGTCTTTGCTAGTGATAAAACTACTTAGGAGGATTGTAGTGACTCTAACTTCTGTGGCAGGAGTTGCAGCTGTTAAAGCTACAGCCACTTCAGCCACTGACATGTCCGTGCCAGACTCTGCAACTACATCAGCTATGATAACAGATACAACAGCTATTGCACCCCCCTCGACAGACTTTGCAGCCGCTCCAGTTTCTAGCTTGGATACTGCAGCCATGTCAGTGCCAATGACAGTTAATGCTACTACTGCAACTACAACTGCAACATCAGTTACTGCATCTACTCAAATCCCCACAACATGCGATGTGACCATTCAGACTTCAGCAGTATTAGTTGCTGCTTCAAGGACAAGGAAAAAGAAAGCACAATTGGAATCCATTGTGAAGGAAGATGAAGAAGAGCAGGGAGAGGAGGAAGAAGAGGGTTCTTTTACATCAAAGGAACCAGAGGGTCCTTCTACAACAGAACAGGTAGAGGTTACTTGTGGAATGAAACAAGATGAAGAGGAAGATGATGAAGAGATAGAGGAGGAAGAAGAGGGCCCTTCTACAGCTCTTTCTACAGCCCTTTTTCAACTCCATCCACTGCTACCCCAGGATACTACAGCAAAGCAACCAGAGGGTCCTTCTAAAGCAAAGTGACCAGTAAAGGGCGAGCTAACAGGGCGCTCCTTATCTCTGAAGGAGCTGAGGACTGCGAAACAAGATTTTAGCCATTGTGAAGGTGAGCCAATTGTCACTTGGCTCATTCAGTGCTGGGACAGTGGGACCAATAGTTTGGAATTAGATGGCAGTGAAGCCAGTAAACTGGGATCCCTGGCCAGAGATGGTGGCATTGATAAGGCAATTGCAAAGAAGAAACAAAATCAAAGCCTCTGGAGATGAATTTTGTCAGCAGTAAAAATCAGGTATCTTTTAAATATATCATATGCTGCCCAACCAAATGGACTACTATGGAGAGAGGTATTAGGTATCTGAGAGAACTTGCTGTGCGAGAGAGAATTTACAGTGACCCACAGACAATTATAGATCCTGATGAAGTGACATGTACCCAAGGTATACTGCGGAAGTTTGTGCAGAGTACACCACCGACTTATACCCACGCTTGAGGACTACTTGCCATTTCAGTGGGAGACCAGCCATCAACTGTGAGTGAAGTAGAAAACACGTTGCAGCAGAATGAAGACACTCTTTCTTCTCCCCTACAAGCCTGTGTCTCGGCTGTGGAGAAACTGTGTGACAAACTGTCCAAGAGGAAGGACAGATCCTATTCATCACCTGCACGGGCCTGAGACACAGCTATTAGGAGAAGATGTCCTTCTGCAGCACCAGCTCGAGAGAAATGCAACATGTCATGAGGTGAATTATGTTTTTTTCTGTGTGACCAGGGAGAAGATATGAGTAAGTGGCCTGGAAAACCCACTGCTGACCTACAGGCATGATTCCATGAGTTGAAAAAGAAAGCTCCCAAGAGAAAAGGTGCTCCAGTTTCCAGTGGGAGGCTTTCCAAACAGAGTAGGAGGGATTCTTGTGTCTCCCTACCAGAGTCAAGTAAAGAGACTGTGCAAAACATCAATTAGTGGGGCCCTGCCTCCAGCCAGGTGGAGGAGAGGGACAATGACAACAGAGTTTATTGGACTGTGTGGATTCGATGGCCTGGTACATACGAACCACATGAGTATAAAGCCCTGGTAGACACTGGTACACAGTGTACAATGATGCCATCGAATCATAAAGGGTCAGTATTGAAGGAGTGACTGGGGGATCCAAGGAATTAACTCTATTAGAGGCTGAAATGAGCCTAACTGAAAATGAGTGGGAAAGGCAACCTGACTGGTCCAGATGCTCTGTGCATCCTTCTTATAGACTACCTAAGGAGAGGGTATTTTAAGGACCCAAAAGGGTATAGATGGGCCTTTGGTATAGCAGCTGTAGAGACTGAGGACATTAAACAGCTGTCTACTTTGCCTGGTCTTTCTGATGACCTTTCTGTTGTAGAACTGCTTAAGGTCAAAGAGCAACAGGTGCCGATTGCTACCACGACGGTGCACAGACAACAATATCGCAGCAACCGAGATTCCCTGATCCCCATTCATAAGCTAATCCAACAACTAGAGAGTCAAGGAGTGATCAGTAAGACTCGCTCACCTTTCAACAGTCCTATATGGCCAGTACCAAAGCCTAATGGACAATGGAGACTAACTGTAGACTATCGTGGCCTAAATGAAGTTACGCCACCATTGAGTGCTGCCGTGCCAGACATGTTAGAATTGCAATATGAACTGGAGTCAAAGGCAGCCAAGTGGTATTCCACAACTGACATTGCTAATGCATTATTCCCTGTTCCTTTGGCAGCAGAATGCAAGCCACAGTTTGCCTTTACCTGGAGGGGTATCCAATACACATGAAATCGACTGCCCCAGGGGTGGAAACACAGCCCTACTATCTGCCATGGATGGACCCAGACTGCACTGGAACAAGGTAAAGCTCCAGAACACCTGCAATACATTGATGACATCATCGTATGGGGTGATACAGCAGCAGAAGTCTTCAAGAAAGGTGAGAAAATAATTCAAATTATTTTGAAAGCTGGTTTTGCCATAAAGAGAGGTAAGGTCAAGGGACCTGCCCGACAGATTCAGTTTTCAGGAATTAAATGGCAAGATGGGCATCGCCAGATCCTGATAGAGGTGATTAACAAAGTAACAGCTATATCTCCCCACCAACTAGCAAAAAGGAAACACAAGCCTTCTTAGGTGTTGTAGGTTTCTGGAAAATGCATATTCCAGATTACAGCCAGATTGTGTGCCTCCTTTATCAAGTGACTCAAAAGAAATACGATTTTCAATGGGGCCCTGAGCAATGACAAGCCTTTGAACAACTTATCCTTGGTGCCATCTCAAGGCATATCAGGGATAAGAGGGTCATTAGGGGCAGTCAACATGACTTCACCAAAGGGAAGTCGTGTTTGACCAACCTCATTGACTTTTATGAGGACATAACAAGATGGATGGATGATGGCAGAGCGGTGGACGTGGTCTACCTTGACTTGAGTAAGGCATTTGACACAGTCTCCCACAGCATCCTCATAGCTAAACTGAGGGAATGCGGTCTGGATGATCAGGTAGTGAGGTGGACTGCGAACTGGCTGAAGGGAAGAAGCCAGAGAGTCGTGGTCAATGGGGCAGAGTCTAGCTGGAGGCCTGTATATAGTGGAGTGCCTCAAGGGTCAGTAACAGGGCCTATATTATTCAATATATTCATCAGTGATTTGGATGAGGGAATAGAGTGTACTATCAGCAAGTTTGCAGATGACAGAAAGCTGGGAGGAGTGGCTGATATGCGAGAAGTCTGTGCCGCCATCCAGCGAGACCTGGACAGGCTGGAGAGTTGGGCAGGGAAAAATTTAATTAAATATAACAAGGGCAAGTGTAGATTCTTGCATCTGGGTAGGAACAACCCCAGGTTCCAGTATAAGTTGGGGAACAACCTGTTAGAGAGCAGTGTAGGGGAAAGGGACCTGGGGGTCCTGGTGGACAACAGGATGACCATGAGCCAGCACTGTGTCCTTGTGGCCAGGAAGGGGGGTGGTCAGTAGGTCAAGAGAGGTTCTCCTTCTCCTCTACTCTGCCCTGGTGAGACCACATCTGGAATATTGTATTCAGTTCTGGGCCCCTCAGTTCAAGAAGGACAGGGAACTGCTGGAGAGAGTCCAGCGCAGGGCAACAAAGATTATGAAGGGAGTGGAGCATCTCCCTGATGAGGAAAGGCTGAGGGAGCTGGATCTCTTTAGCTTGGAGAAGAGGAGACTGAGGGGTGACCTCATTAATGTTTACAGATATATAAAGGGTGAGTGTCACGAGGATGGAGCCAGGCTCTTCTCGGTGACAACCAATGATAGGACAAGGGGTAATGGATACAAACTGGAACACAAATGTTTCCACTTAAAGTTGAGAAGAAACTTCTTCTCAGTGAGGGTGACAGAACACTGGAACGGGCTGCCCAGGGGGGTTGTGGAGTCTCCTACTCTGGAGGCATTCAAGATCTGCCTGGACACATTCCTGTGTAACCTCATCTAGGTGTTCGTGCTCCGGCAGGGGGATTGGACTAGATGATCTTTCGAGGTCCCTTCCGATCCCTAACATCCTGTGATTCTGTGAAATTAAACAAGAGACTGTACATGCAGTCCTTGGACCAGTCCAGAAAGGACAAGGTATTAAAAATGTGCTCTATACTGCAGCTGGGGATAATGGTCCTACCTGGAGCCTCTGGCAAAAGGCACCAGGTGAGACTCAAAGTCGACCTCTAGGGTTTTGGAGTATATAATGGCTCAGAGGCCAACAGTACTCCAACTGAGAAAGAGATACTGGCAGCATATGAAGGAGTCTGAGCTGCTTCAGAAGTGGTTGGTACTGAAGCTCAGCTCCTCCTAGTGCCCCAATTACCATTATTAGGCTGAATGTTCAAGGGTAAGATTTCCTCCATGCATCATGCAACTGAAGCTACATGGAGTAAGTGGATTGCATTAATCACACAGTGGGCTCGAATAGGGAAACCTAATTGCCCGGGGATCTTAGAAATGATCACAGACTGGCTTTAAGGCAAAAATTTTGGAGTATCACCTGAAGAAGAGGAAGTGATGAGTGCTGTGGAAGCCCCACCATTTAATTAATTACCAGAGAATGAAAAACAGTATGCTCTGTTCACTGATGGATCCTGTTGTCTTGTAGGAAAACATCGAAAGCGGAAATCTACTGTATGGAGTCCTACATGCAAGTCGCAGAGACTGATGAGGGACGAGGTGAATCAAGCCAGTTTGCAGAGGTAAAAGCCATACAGTTGTCATTGGACATTGCTGAATGAGAAAAATGGCTAGTACTTTATCTCTACACTGACTCATGGATGGTGGCAAATGCCCTGTGGGGGTGGTTAAGGCAGTGGAAGCAAAATAACTGGCAGCACAGAGGCAAGCCTATTTGGGCTGCCCCATTGTGGCAAGACATTGCTGCTCGGCTAGAGAACCTGACTGTAAAAATATGTCATGTAGATGCCCATGTGCCTAAAAGTCATACCACTGAGGAACATCAAAACAACCAGCAAGCAGATCAGGCTGCTAAGATTGAAGTAGCTGAGGTGGATTTGGACTGGCAACATAAAGGTGAACTTTTTCTAGCTCAGTAGGCCCATGATGCTTCAGGGCATGAAGGAAGGGATGCAACATATAAATGGGCTCGTGATGAGGGGTGGACTTAATAATGTACATTATTTCACAGGTTATCCATGATTGTGAAACATGTGCTGCAGTCAAGCAGGCCAAAAGGTTAAGCCTGTGTGGTATGGGGGGGCAGTGATTGCAATATAAATATGGGGAGGCCTGGCAGATTGACTATATTATTCTCTCTCAAACACACCAAGGCAAGCACTATGTGCTTACAATGGTGGAAGCAACCACGGGATGGCTGGAAACATATCCTTTGTCTCATGCCACTGCCTGGAACACTATTCTGGACCTTGAAAAGCAAGCCCTGTGTCAGCATGGTACTCCAGAAAGAATTGAATCAGACAGTGGCACTCATTTTAAAAATAGTCTCATAAGCAACTGGGCCAAAGAACATGGTACTGAATGGATATATCATATCCCCTATCATGCACCAGCCTCTGGGAAGATTGAGCGATATAATGGTTTGTTAAAAACTACTCTGAAGGCAATGGGAGGTGGAACTTTTAAAAATTGGGAGAAGAATTTGGCACAAGCCACCTGATTAGTTAACATCAGGGGATCAATCAGTTGAGCTGGCCCTGCTCAGTCAGAGCTTTTACATACAGTGGAAGGGGATCAAGTCCCTGTGGTACATGGAAGGAACATGTTAGGAAAAGCTGTCTGGGTTATTCCTGTTTTGGGCAAAGGCAAACCCATTCATGGGATTGTTTTCGTTCAAGGGCCTGGATGTACTTGGTGGGTGATGCTGAAGGATGGTGAAGTCCCATGTGTACCTCAAGGAGATTTGATTCTGGGTGAGAACACTCAATTTCAAACTGTATGAGGGTAATTGCTGCATGAAACTAACAGTGTTCCATGAGTGTTTTTCAGGTCGATGCAGTGGTGATGATGAACCCTGAGCTAATCTTATCGAGGGGTGTCCAGTAACTTCCCTGAGACTGACATCTCTGACCTGCAATTCCTGGACATGAACTGCACCAGATTGCACATCATCTCTCCTGCCTAAAGAGAGACTGCTGTGATAGACAGAGACTTGCAGTCATGAACTAGTGATATACATATTTATGTTTGTCTACATACATTTGAAGACAGGCAGAAAGCAGTAGTTGATACAGGGAATTAACTAACACACACTTAAAAGAAATAACACATAAAGAACTAAGGAGATAGTTCTAACCAGCTCATCAGTTTGAGTCCCAGCCAACTCAGTACACCAAGCCAGAGGTAAAAGTGTACAGCGAAGACGACCCCAGTTAATGATCACTGCGCAGGCGCCACCAGGAGGGGCCGGAGGTGGAGACTATGGAAATGATTTCCAGGAAATGAATTGTAATAAGAACCACCTTCTCGGGGACAGGTTATGAATATTTATAGGTGTTCATAGAACTTTCATGAATATGTAACACTTTATAACATTTAACCAAGCTCACAGCTACTAGAAATTTGCACATGTCTTAGGTGGATTTATTCCCCTGCATGTCCAGTGCTGTAAATAAACATACCTTCTTTACAGCCTCACAGGTTCTAAGGTTGTCGAGAAATGGCTCAAAGATAACGGACATGGACCCATGGAATAGTTGTACGAGCAGAGTTTGTTTTGATAGAGATAAGTTAGTAGCTTGACATGACTCAGGAGCTTAGCATAACTAGGCCCCAGCAGAAATTGCTGATCTTAAAAGAAATGGCAAGGGCCCTGTGACCTTGACAAGTTTCATAAACAACTTTGAAGAAGTGAGAACTGAAGAAACACGGAACTTGCATAGCTGGCTAACTGCAAGTAGGAGGACCATGCAAATGTAATCATTAGAGCTTAAGCCAATTAGTAAGGGACTAGTAGGCATAATTAGTGTAACCTGTATAAATACGTGCTGTTATTGCTAATAAATCGAACTATGCTTTATCACTCATATTGAGTAGTCTCAGCTTGTTCCTCCGCCGCTCGCAATTGGTGCCTGAACAGGGACCCTCGACAAAAAGGGACTATTACGATTACGGGAGTGGCGGATGCAGAGAAGTACCGGTACCACAGCATCCGGGAGGTCAAGAGCGACCGAACGCTGGTCACACAGTGTGTCGTTCAGAAGACCTGAGCCGTCCGAAAGGGGTTCGCCATCTGCAGGGGCTACCATAAAGGGCTGCAACTGGTGCCAGAATCTGGGAGGCATCAGCACCTGGTGCTAGAATCAGGGAAGCATCAGCGATAATCATAGGGTAAGGATATATTTCGTGATATATGCATAAATGAAGTATAAGTGCCAGCGATATGGATCTCGAGGTAGCCCTAAATTTATTACAGTGCTTTTTAGAAAAGTGAGGCGTAGCTGGGGGTGAGAGGAGATGGGGCAGAATATTTTTAAAGAAGAAGAATACTGCGGCTCCTCTCGTATATTCTCTCTAGGAGAGGGGTGAAGTATGAGGAGAGTAACCTCAAAAGACTATTAATTTGGTGCAGAGGCAATGGATTTCCTGCTGACCTGTTAGGAGTTTTTTCAAATAGAGACTTGGGAAAAAATGAGAACTGTGTTGTGGAAGGCAATTAGTCACCTTGAAAAATATATTCTCGGCCTTGTAACCGCCTGGAAACTGATAATTACTACAGTGAACCAATTAAAACCTGAAAAGACTGTTACGAGCATTAGTGACTCAAAACTTAAACTTGAACTTTGGGACAATATAGGGCAGAAATTATGGGATAAAGTCAGCAATGGAGATAAAGAAGCTAAATCATTAGTAACTACATGGAAGCTTATAATCACTACCTGAAAAGATTTTAAGGCTGAACGGTCTGCTGCTGCCGGAATTTTTGCAGCATTGCAGCCTGATAAGTATCCTGAAAGTTGCTGTGAAGTTTACCCGACTTGTGTCTGCGATACCCTCCCTATTCCATCCCCTGCTGTGCTTTCGGCACTCCTGATAGTTCAGCAGTCTGGGGCGGGGGGAGGAAAAATGCCGAGCGGGTGGCTTCCTGTACCATCATCTAACCCTGGTGAGAACAGCAAGTCCAGAAGATTGGAGTCAGACAACTTGCTCAAAGAACCTGTGAAAGCTGAGAATGCTAAAGTCGTAAACAAGTGTACTATCAGTCCTTTTACCAATTTTACCAATCTGCTTTTACTGCCTTTTAACCCTCCAACTTCCACGAGAGAACAGAAGGAGTCACTGGATAAGAACTGGACAACAGAACTGTGTGACAGATTAGATCAGTTAACAGCAAGTGAATCCAACAGTCGACAATGCAGTCATGATAATCGTGACGGAAAAGGGGTGCTCCTGGGGACTCAGGGTATAAAACTCAGAAGTTAAGGAAGCACTGGTGTTGAAATTAGCAGTAGAGAATGGTAATGTTTGTTATCAACGTGTTATTTGCGAGTTTTACAGCACATATTAAATGCTTCTGTGTATTGCCCCTCTGAAAATCAAGCAGCTTGTCAGGAATGTGAGTTAATTGTTTTACTGGTTGTTGTTAGAGTTGTTTCTTTGTGGTATAAGTACACCGTAAAACTTTCTTCCCACTTTTCCCACTCATGCTGCAAGCAGTCCTGTGCTTTCCCCCCCTCTCCCTCTTTTCATGGTTTTTACTTATGAGATGGGGTCAGAAATTACTGTTTTCAGTCGTGTTCCTAAGAAATTGGTATTGGGATGTGTTTTAAAACATAGGAAAGCACTTGGAAATATGAGGAAGGAAGATCTTGTAAAATATTGTAATTAATAGTGGCTGCTGTATAAGTTAAATGATTGGGAAAAGTGTCCGGGGAATAGAGTCTTGAAGTATGACACCTTGTTGCAATTAATGTTGTTTTTAGGGCGAGAAGAGTAGGACAAAATAAATCTCTACAAGAAATCATTAAATCATTTCAGACAGTTTTACAGGCGGGGCAATTTGAACTTCAACAAGCTGAGAGAGAATTAACTGATAACTCACAGGTCATGGTAAACTTGTTAAAGTCTGCAAGATGCTTTTCCTTATTAATGTTTTCTTTGTAGGTATCCATTTAAGCATATTATAGTTTAATAAGTCTTTGCCTGTTATATAGTACAGTAAGTTCACAGACTGTTAAATCATGAGAATTGGTTGACTCAAAAAGTGTGTTTTGTGATAGTACAGAAGATCATGAGTAATTTAGTTCCTTACTGCGTGAACGTGATGTTAAGATTTTGTGTGTAGTTTTTCTGTTATTTTTCTTCTTCTAGCATGCTAGCTTTATTCCAATATCCAGACTTGCGCAACTCTGTGACAGGTCGTCTCTCATCTCGGTGCACTAAATTTAGCTTTTTTGTATGCACACCATGTAAAGAATCCTGGTTTTGGAATAACAGTTGTAGCTTGCTGAAGTCTGCAAGATGCTTTCCTTATTAACCTGTTTGCTTTGTGGGTATCTGTTTAAGCATGTTGCAGTTTTAGTAGGTCTTTGTTGTGTGGTATGGTGAGTTCACAGACTGTTAAATAATGAGAATCCATGGACTCAAAATGTGCGTTTTGTGATAATACAGAAGATCATGAATAATTTAGTTCTTTACTTTGTGAATGTGATGTTAAGATTTTGTGTGTATTAGCTGTTATTTTTCTTTCTAAAATGCTAGCTTTATTCTGGTATCCAGACTTGTGCAACTCTGTGATAGGCTGTGTCTCATCTTGGTGTGCTAAACTTGGCTCTTCTGTATGCACAGTAGGTAAAGAATCCTGGTTTTGGGATAACAGTTGTAGCGCACCAGATGAGACACTAATAAAAGCCTTACCCAGTCCAGCTCTCTGCGGCGGCGGGGGGGCAGGTGCTGGTTGGGCTCCAGTGCGCACTGACCTATTTTGTCAGGGAGACTCAGCGGTACCGCTACCTGGCCGAGCAGTAAGCGGTTCAAAAGTGCAATGCAAAAATTGAGATATTGTGGGAAACTACGGTGGGTCCGTGGATTCCCTGACGGAGGGCATGGGAACAGAAATTAGCCCTCAAGATATGAAGGCCTACCCGTGAGAAAGATGGGAGTAAAGGAGTATCTGGAGATGTTAAGGATGTACCCGTGAGAGAGAAGGGAGTAGAAGAGTAACACTGATGATAGCAAAATTAACCAATGAGTTGTTAGTGCTGTAACTTGTAACCAATAGTGAAAAGACACATGAACTGATAGAATTGTATAAAAATGCACTTGTAGCAATAAATGGCATCTATTACTTTCATCTTGAAAGAACTTGGTCGATATCGTTTGTCCGTCTCAACCGTGACAAGATATTGTTTTGAGTAAGTGTAACTGTGATCAATCTGCATATTTGACCTTGGTATTTGGTTTTCACATCTGAGCTCAGTATTTCAATTTGCATATTTATAATGGGAACTGGTTCCATTGCTAAAATTCTGCCTTGCTTCCCCTTAGGATGCATCCTTACACATTAGAGTAATTGCTTATATTGTTATCTAGTAATTTTGAGACCAGAAAAGAATTTAAATTGTTAAACTCTGCTTTGAAAAAAAATAAAATAAAATAAAATAAAATTTTAATAGACTTATTCTGTGGTAACTAGCTGTAAGGTCATTTCGCATAAGGTCATTTCCATGCTTCATAGCGATTTGGGTATGACTTAAATGGTAAGGACTAAGGGGTGGAATGTCCTGATTTTGTTAAAAGCAAGACCAGTTTCTCTTTGAGTGAATTTTCCTTTCAGCTAAGTTCTTCTAAGTAACTGCACTTTTCTGAAGAGCATCTGCCATGGTTTATTGTCATCTTGCATTAAACCTTGACAGGTGGTCATGGTGCCAAGCCTGACAGTATTCATTTGGACAACGCCTCTGATACATGGTGTGAACTTTGGGGTTGTCCTATACAGGGGCAGGAGTTGGACTCAATGATCCTTGTGGGTCTCTTCCAACTCAGGGCACTTTATGACTCTATGATTCCGGATTCCAGATCCCTGTAAGAAATGCCTGACAACAAATGGCATAATAAAATAGGTGTGTGGGAGACTTTAGGTAATGCCTAGAGTGATTTTCATCCCTGATGGTCTGGAACTTCATGCACCAACAGGCATGGAATACTGTTGAATTGGCAAACCACTTGAAGGAAGGATACATTGCCTATACCAAAGAGACACAACAACTTCTATCACTGTGTTGGGGCCTGGCTTATGCCTACCAAGCACCCTCAAAGGAGCAAGAGAGTGTCTGGATCTGAGGACATACAGACACTGTGGCTAAACCAGAGACCCAATCCTTGACTATAACAGTTACTTCTGTAGTCAAGAAGAAACAATGGAATGAGATGTTGACCTTGTTAATAAGGGAGAAAGAAACTCTTCTTAAGAGGGAGCAGGAGGAACAATCAGAAGACACAGCCTGTTCTGCACCAGGGCAGCTTCGAGAACAGGAGAGGGAAGAAGTAGAAATTGTAAATGAGGTAGAAATCATCCAGTCCCTGTCTTTGAGATAGCTGTGAGATATGTGGAAAGATTATGACTGCCAGGCAGGCAAACAGATTGCTGCCTGGTTGCTCCATTGTTGGGATATCTGGGTCCACAGTCAGGAACTAGAAAGTAAGGAAACCCAGCAGCTGAGATGTTGAGGTAGGGATCATGGAATCGACAAATGTGATCAGAAGAGGAGCAAGAATCTGCAGCCTCTGCAGGTGGCTCCTGCTGAGCATGAAGGGGAGGTATCCCCTCAAGGAAGGTCTTGTAAACTACTGAGGCAAGTGGACCACCACTGAGGAAATTATCCAGTATCTGAGGGAATTAGTGGTGCCAGAGGTGACCTATAGCAAACTTGAAAATAACCAGGCCTCCAAATATCCAGATTAAGACCAGTGTGGAAGCTATTACAAAATGCACTTATGTTGCACACCAGCATCCTGGTGATAATGGATTGGACAGATGTTGAGACACCAACTGAGAACAGACTGGCCTGCCAGCTCTGGCAATTCAAAGAGAATCTCTCTTACCCCTGTATACTATGGGCCAGCATCTCAGCTGTATAGACACTGTCCCAACAGATCCAGAAACTTGAAGGGAATATTTAAAAGATCTCTTCCTCCTTGCTCCTTGTTCTGCTTGGGGAAGTGGTGGGGGGTGGGGGTGGGGGTGGAGGAAGGAGGAGAGAGAGAGAAAGACAGTACAGGCTTCTTTCTGGCTATCAATAAGAAAGACCCAACAATAAATGGTTTAATAAGATAACTGCTTTAATAATTGTTTGTAATCAGATGAGTCAGGTGATAAATGCTCTGACCAGGAAAAGAGGGTCCCTGACTCCAGCCAGTGGGAAGGGACAACCAGGTTTACAGGACTGTCTGGATTCAGTGGCCTGGTACATCAGACAGGAGTATAAGGCTCTGGTGGACACTGGGTGCACAGTGTACCTTAATGCCATCAAGGTATAAGGGGCAGAACCTATCTGGATTTCTAGAGTGACAGGGAGATGCCAAGAATTCTCTGTGTTGGAGGCTGAGGTGAGCTTAGGTCGAGGTTTTGATTGCAAGGTGAAAATAAAACTGTGGCAGATGTATCGTTAACCCCCTCTCCTCCCCCTTCCCCCTTCAGCCCCTCCCTCTCCCTCCTTCCCGCTAAGGACAGGCGATTGGGAGGGAAAGAAGGACTGAGAAAAGAGTTGGAAAAATTAAAAATCTTTTACTAATACTACTAATAAGAATAGAGAAAATAATACAAAAGATACAAAACCAATCTTGAAAGCCCCAGCAACTTCAGAGACAGCACCTGGAGTCCTGGATTGGACTCTGCAGCCAACCAGAGCTGGATTCAGTCTGTCACCAGGCCTCAGTTCACAGAGACAACTAGCAAGGTCCTCTCCTAATGTGGGCCATAAGGAAAAGGGGACAAGATCCTCGTGATCTCCCACTTTTATATGAAGTATTCACGTGAATGGGATGTTATACTCAGTTGGTCAGTTTCTTGGCCACCTGTTTTTCATTGCCCCTCTCGCGAGATGTCCATCCATGCTTATCAATAAGTTAGCATTCCATTGCTATGTTTACCAAAACATGTATCTGGTTTTCCAGGAAAATGCAGCTAATATGAAAGCTTTAGTTGTGTCCTGGTTTTGTTAATAACAAGTTTCTCTTTTAGTGAATTTGCCTGTCAGCTAAACCCTCGACAGATAATTGGTGCCCAACGTGGGGCTAGAGAAAGGGTTAAAATTTGGCACTAAAAGAGGGTAAATTTCCAGATTTTTTGCTTTGCTACTGCTCCGACATACCTTTCCATTTTCTTGGCATGGTTCCAACTCATAGAGTTGTGATACTCATGGATCTGTTTGCTTCGGACATTATTTAGTGGTATTAAGGCAAAGAGAATTACATTGATTTAAAGATGTAGCGTAAATCGTATCACTTATTTTCTACATTGTACTTGGTGATCCCATACCTGTGCTGGGTTTTCTTTCTGAATTGAAGTATTCATTATATAACAACAAGAAACTGGACAATGGTTATGATGATACTGTGTGGTTTGACACTGGTTTATTTCATTATACTGCAGCCGCTAAGGAATTTATACTCGTTTCTGCTTTACCTTGAAAAACCTCTGGGAGAGATAAAAGATCAATACGTCTATGTGTTTGCTAATTGGTTGAGCAAATCTTTAGAAAGGATGACTAACAATACTTCTGTTTTTTCGCTAGGACAATTTGCAAATGTTTTTGAGAGCTTTGAATATCCTTGGAGCTTTGATAGAACTATGATGGTGTTATCTGGCTTGCTGAATGTGCTTGCGCTTGTGTTACTGTTAAGAGAAATGAGGTTAAATAGGAGGTTTGCGTTTCTTTTTAGTCCTGAGATTTGTGGTGCGTCTTCAGAAGCTTTAGCAAAAAGCACTCCTAGCCGCCCGAGAAAAAGCAAAACAGCGAAAGCTGCCACTGCAGCCACTGCCCCCCCAACCGCAGCTTCAAAGGCTGAAGCTACAGCTCTGACGCAGAGCTTCTCTGCCAAGGTCGCTGCAGATAATGTTACTTCTCCAGCCTGAAAGGCTAACAAGGCAGCCCCTCCTTCCTCACACACTGGGCACTGTTGCTGCTGTAACCATAGCAATCACTATGATTATGCCCATGCCAGTGACAGTCATTCAGACTATGGAAATTAATCAAATGATGGTGAGCCCATATCATCATCAGTGGCCAGTTGAAAGAAAGTCACAAGAAAGACTACTTGTGCTGCAGCTGATGGCAAAGGGCCACCAGATGATGGCACAGGGCCAACATCAACCCAAGGGGCATCATCATCAGTGCAGGGAGGAGAGGAAGTGACCACCACTTGGTCCTTATCTCCAGGTGAGCTGAGAGATCTGCGAAAAGACTTTAGTCATCGTGAAGGCAAGAATATTGTAACCTGGCTGCTCCAATGCTGGGATAATGGAGCTGGAACTATAGAATTAGAAGGTGGGGAAGCCAGGCAGCTGGGATCTCTGTCTAAGGATTCCACCATTGATAGGGCAATTTCAAGAGAGCCTAATGCCACTACCTTCTGGACCTGACTCCTGACAGCTATGAGAGTAAGATTTCCCTACAAGGAAGATTGTATATGCACATTAGGGAAATGGAATACTATGGAGAGAGGTATCCAGTTCCTGAGAGAATTAGCTGTGCGAGAGATCATCTATTTTGGACCAAACAGCCAAGAGGGGACGGACCCAGATAGAATCAATTGTACACGACCTCTGTGGCACAGATTTGTACAAAGTGCACCACCTGCATATGCTAAGTCATTGCCAGGAATGGTCTAGTCAGCTGGGAGTGTACAAAATATTACTGAAGTGATTGAGCAGCTCCGGGACTTTGAGGACAGCCTTGCTGGTTCTCTATGGGCTTGTGTCTCTGCTGTGGAGAAATTGTGTGAAAAATCTGATGACGGGTTTGAAAAGCTGTTGCAAGAAATCAAAGAACTCAGAGAAGACACGTACCATTCACGACCCGTACGAACCTATGTTTCAGCTATTAGGAGAAGGTGTTTCCAAGCTCAAGAGAGAGGACAGAGGCAGCCCACAAAAAGAGATTCACTGGCTGCTTCAGTTTACAAAAGGAGCAGAAGAGATTCTGATGCTCTTGAAGGAACCTCTAATTCACACCCAGAGACTGTGCAAAACAGAAATTAGAGGTGCCCTGCCTCCAACCAGGTGGAGGAAAGGGATAACAGAGTTTATTGGACTGTACAAATACGATGGCCGGGTACAACACACCCCCGGGAGTACAAAGCTTTAGTGGACACTGGTGCACAGTGCACAATAATTCCTTCTAATTATAAAGGAACACAATCCATCAATATTATTGGAGTGACTGGGGGATCCCAGGAACTGACTGTTGTAGAGGCTGAAATGAGCCTAACTGGAAAAACTGGCAAAAGCATCCCATTGTGACTGGCCCAGATGCTCCGTGCATCCTTGGCATAGACTACCTCAGGAGAGGGTATTTTAAGGATTCAAAAGGGCACAGGTGGGCATTTGGTATAGCAGCTGTGGACACTGAGAAAATTGAACAGCTGTCTGATTTGCCTGGTCTTTCAGATGATCCTTCTGTTGTAGGACTGCTGATGGTTGACGATCAGCAGGTGCCTATTGCTACCACGACGGTGCATCACCGGCAATATCGCACCAATCGAGACTCTTTGATTCCTATCCAGAAGTTGATCCGTCAATTGGAAAGCCAGGGTGTGATCAGTAAGACTCGCTCACCTTTTAACAGCCCAATTTGGCCAGTGCCTAAGTCTAGTGATGAGTGGAGACTACCTGTAGACTACTGTGGCCTGAATGAAGTTACACCACCACTGAGTGCTGCTGTGCCTGACAGGCTAGAACTGCAATTTGAACTGGAGTCAAAGGCAGCTAAGTGGTATGCTACCACTGACATTGCTAATGCATTGTTCTCTATTCCTGTAGCAGCAGAGTGCAGGCCGCAGTTTGCTTTCACCTGGAGGGGCATCTAGTACATGTGGAATTGACTGCCCCAGGGGTGGAAACACAGTCCTACCATCTGCCATGGACTGATCCAGACCACACTGGAACAAGGTAAAGCTCCAGAACACTTGCAATATATTGATGACATCATCGTATGGGGTGACACAGCGAGAGAAGTCTTCGAGAAAGGTGAGAGAATAATTCAGATTCTTTTGGATGCTGGTTTTGCCATAAAATGAAGCAAGGTCAAGGGACCTGCATGAGAGATACAGTTTTTAGGGATAAAATGGCAAGATGCCCATTGTCAGATGCCAATGGATGTGATCAACAAAACAGCAGCAATGTCTCCACCTACTAATAAAAAGGAGACACAGACTTTCTTGGGCATTGTAGGTTTTTGGAGAATGCATATTCCTGACTACAGTCTGATTATGAGCCCTCTCTATTGAGTGACTCGTAAGACAAAACAGTTTGAGTGGGGCCCAGAACAATGACAAGCCTTTGAACAAATTAAGTGTGAGATAACTCATGCGGTGGCCCTTGGACCAGTTCGGACTGGACTAGATGTTAAAAATGTGCTCTACACCGCAGCCGGAGATAATGGACTTACCTGGAGCCTCTGGCAGAAAGCACCAGGAGAAACCCGAGGTCGACCTTTAGGCTTTTGAAGTCGAGGATACAAAGGATCTGAGGCCAACTATACTCCAACTGAAAAAGAGATACTAGCAGCATATAAAGGAGTTCGAGCTGCTTCAGAAGTGATCGGTACTGAAGCACAGCTCCTCCTAGCACCTCGACTGCCGGTGCTGAGCTGGATGTTCAAAGGGATGGTTCCCTCTCCACATCATGCAACCGAAGTTACGTGGAGTAAATGGATTACATTGATCACGCAACGAGCCCGGATTGGAAGTCCCAAGCATCTAGGGATCTTAGAAGTGATAACAGACTGGCCAGAAAGCAAAGACTCTGGGATGTCTCCAGATGAGGAGGAAGTAAAACGTGCTGAAGAAGCACCGCCGTATAATACTCTTTCAGAGACTGATAAGCAGTATGCACTGTTCACAGATGGATCTTGTCGTCTTGTAGGAAAACATTGAAGGTGGAAAACTGCTGTGTGGAGTCCCACACGACAAGTTACAGAAGCCACTGAAGGACAAGGTGAATCTAGTCAGTTTGCAGAAGTGAAAGCCATCCAGCTGGCTTTGGACATTGCTGAACAAGAGAAGTGGCCAATACTTTATACTGACTCATGGATGGTAGCAAATGCCTTGTGGGGGTGGCTACAGCAATGGAAAAAAAAGCAACTGGCAGCGCAGAGGTAAACCCATTTCGGCTGCCACACTGTGGCAAGACATTGCTGCTCGGCTAGAGAGCCTGCCTGTAAAAGTTCATCATGTAGATGCTCATGTACCTAGAAGTCAAGCCACTGAGGAACATCTAAACAACCAACAAGTGGATCAAGCTGCTAAGATTCAAGTAGCTGAGGTGGACTTGCACTGGCAATATAAAGGTGAAATTTTCCTAGCTCGGTGGGCCCATGATGCTTCAGGGCATCAAGGTAGAGATGCAACAAATAAATGGGCTCGCGATCGAGGGGCGGACTTAAATATGGACAATATTTCACAGGTTATTCATGAATGTGAAACTTGCGCCGAAATCAAACAAGCCTCTATGGTATGGGGGGCGATGATTAAAGTATGGAGAAGCTTGGCAGATTGATTATATTACACTTCCACAAACACATCAAGGTAAGCGCTATGTACTTAAAATGGTGGAAGCAACCACTGGATGGTTGGAAACATATGCCGTACCTCATGCTACAGCCCGAAATACTATCTTGGGCCTTGAAAAGCAAGTCTTTCGGCGACACGGTATGCCAAAAAGAATTGAATCATACAACGGTACTGTCGAGGGTTAAGATTGCGGGGTGACAATAAAACCCTGACAGATGTATTGTTAACCCCCTCTTCCCCCCCCACTTCCCCCTTTTGCCCCTCCCTCTCCCCCCTTTCCACTAAGGAGAGGCAATTGGGAGGAAAAGAAGAACAGAGAGAAGAGAGTTGGAAAAAATTAAAGATGTTTTACTAATGCTACTAATAAGAATAGAGAAAATAATACAAAATATACAAAACCAATCTTGAAAGCCCCAGCAACTGCAGAGGTGGCACCCAAAGTCCTGGATTAGACTCCACAGCCAACCAGAGCTGGATTCAGTCTCTCACTAGGCCTCAGTTCGCAGGGACGACTAGTAAGGTCCTCTCCTAATGTCGGCCATAAGAACAAGAGAGCAAGATCCTCGTGATCTCCCATTTTATATGAAGTATTCACATGAATGGAATGTTGTACACAGTTGGTCAGTTGTTTCTCCTCGCCCCTCTTGCGAGATGTCCATCCATGCTTATCAATAAGTTTGCATTCCATTGCTAGGTTTTACCAAAGCATGTGTCTGGTTCTCCAGGAAAATGCAGTTAATATGAAGGCTTTAGCTGACAGGCAAAATTCACTGAAAGAGAAACTTGTTTTTAACAAAACCAGGACAGGTACTCATTTCAAAAACAGTATTATAGACATTTGGGGCAAAGAACATGGTATTGAGTGGGTATATCATATTCCATATCATGCACCAGCCTCTGGGAAAATTGAAAGGTACAATGATTTGTTAAAAACTACACTAAAGGCATTGGATGGTGGAACCTTTAAAAACTGGGATTCACATTTAGCAAAAGCCACTTGGTTGGTCAACACTAGGGGATCAACCAATCGAACTGGGCCTGCCCAATCAGAAATTCTTCGTACTATAGGAGGAGATAAAGTCCCTGTAGTACACATGAAAAATATGTTAGGAAAGGCAGTCTGGGTTACTCCTGCCTCAGGCAAAGGCAAGCCCATTCGTGGAATTGTTTTTGCCCAGGGACCTGGCAGCACCTGATCGGTGATGCTTAAGGATGGAGAAGTATGGTGTGTACCTCAAGGGGATTTGAGTTTAGGTGAAAATATTCAATACTGAACTGCATGATGTGAATTGCCATACTAACAGTGTTTCATAAGTGTTTTTCAGATCAAGACAGTGATGATGAAACCAGAGCTAGCTTCTTCGAGTGGCCCCTGACAACTTCTTCGAATTTGATGTCTTTAACCCACAAACAGTGGTCATGAGATGCACTAGAGGTACCATTTTTCCTGCCCTGGGAGACTGTTGTGACAAAATGAACTTAATGAAGTTTTTCAAAGGATGGTCCACTGTATAAGATGAATTACTCCCGTGTGTATATGTACATATGTGTATATATATATATAGTAGTAGTGATTAATTAGATTGTATTGATAGATTGTATTGATAAGGTTTAAGTATACCATGAATGGCATGTTATAAGGGGTGGAATGTCCTGGTTTTGTTAAAAACAAGTTTCTCTTTTAGTGAATTTGCCTGTCAGCTAAAGCCTTCATATTAGCTGCATTTTCCTGGAGAACCAGACACATGTTTTGGTAACCATAGCAATGGAATGCTAACTTATTGATAAGCATGGATGGACATCTCGCAAGAGGGGCAACGAGAAACAGGTGACCAAGAAACTGACCAACTGAGTATAACATCCCATTCACGTGAATACTTCATATAAAAGTGGGAGATCACGAGGATCTCAGCCCTTTTTCCTTATGGCCGACATTAGGAGAGGACCTTGCTAATCATCCCTGCGAACTGAGGCCTAGTGAGAGACTGAATCCAGCTCCGGTTGGCTGCAGAGTCCAATCCAGGACTTTGGGTGCCGGCTCTGCAGTTGCTGAGACTTTCAAGATTGGTTTTGTATCTTTTGTATTATTTTCTCTATTCTTATTAGTAGCATTAGTAAAACATTTTTAATTTTTCCAACTCTCTTCTCTCTGTCCTTCTTTCCCTCCCGATCGCCTGTCCTTAGTGGGAAGGGGAGAAGAGGGAGGGGCTGAAGGGGGAAGGGGGGGAGAGGGGATAACAATACATCTGCCACGGTTTTATTGTCACCCCACAATCAAACCCTCGACAAGCTGACAGGCAAATTCACTAAAAAAGTAACTTGTTTTTAACAAAACCTGGACAGCTTTACAGGTGACAACTGGCAGAAGCATCCTGTTCTGACTGGCCTGGGTGCTCCAAGTATTCTTGGCATAGACTACCTCAGGAGAGGGTACTTGAATGACCTCAATGGGTACTGATGAGCTTTTGGTGTAGCCACCATGAGCACAGAGTAGATTAAACAGCTGTCTACCTTGTCTGGCTTCTCAGATCTCTCTGTTGTGAGGTTGCTATGAATCAAAGCAGCAGGTGCCAATTGCCACTAGGACAGTGCACCAGTGGCAATATCGCACCAACTCAAACTCCCTGGTTCCCACCTGTGAGCTGATTTATCAGCTGGGAGATCCAAGGAGTGATCAGCAAGACCCACTCACCCTTTAATAGTCCCATTTGACTAATGCAAAAGCCTGTCAGAGGACTGAAGTTGGCAGTGGACTACCATGGCCCAAACGAAGTCACACTGGACATGCTAGGACTTCAGTATGAACTGGAGTAAAAGGCAGCCAATTTCTGATATTGCCAATGCCTTTTTTCTTGATCCCTTTGGCAGCAGAATGCAGACCACAGTTTGCTTTCACGTGGAGAGGTGTCCAATACATGTGGAATCAACTGCCCCAGGGGTGGAAGCATAGTCTTACCATTTGCTATGGACTGATACAAACTGCACTGGAACAGGGTGAAGCTCTGGAACACCAGCAATATATTGATGACACCATCATGTGGGGCAACAAAGTGGAAGGAGTGTTTGGGAAAAATAAAAGAATAATCCACATCCTTCTAGACTATGGTTTCATCATAAAAAGAAGCAAGGTAAAAGGATCTGAAGAGGAGATCCCCTTTTGGGGACATAAAATCGCAAGATGGACATCATCACATCCCTATGTTTTATTAAATCTAGTTTTATTTCAAAACATGAGTCTTTCCTTCTTTTCCCTTTCCCTAGGGGAAGGAGAAGCAAGGGAGAGCAGCTGTTTACCGTTTTAGCCACCACCCAGGACTAAATAGCAACAATGGAGAATGCATATTCCAGGTAACAGTCAGCTTGTGAGCCCTCTCTATCAAGTGACCTGAAAAAACAACTGTTCTGAGTGAGGCCCTGAGCAGGAACAAGCTCTGGAGAGACCAAAGGTCAACCTCTAGGGTTTTGGAGTCAGGGATATAGAGATGCCTGCTACACTGCAAGTTATTAGGAGATACTATCAGCATATGATGTGGTGGGTTGACCTTAGCTGGCCACCCAGTGCCCACCAAGCCACTCTGTCACTCCCTCTCCTCAAAAAGGCAGGGCAAAAAATTTTACAAAAAGCCTGTGGGTTGAGATAAGGACAGGGAAATCACTCACCAATTGCCGTCATGGGCAAAATAGACATGACTTGGGGAAAATTAATGTATTGCCAACCAAAATCAGAGTAGGATGATGAGAAATAAGAACGAATCTAAAAACACCTTCCCCTCACCCCTCCCTTCTCTTCTGGCTCAAATTCACTCTGAACTTCTCTACCTCCTCCCCCAGAGCAGCATGGGGGGATGGGGAATGGGGGATTGGAATCAGTTCATTACACATTGCCTCTGCTGCTCATTCCTCCTCACACTCTTCCCCTGATCCAGTGTGGAGTCCCCCTCATGTGAGACAGTCTTTAATGAACTTCTCCAATTTGGGTCCTTTCCACAGGCTGCAGTTCTTTAAGAGCTGCTACAACATGGGTCCTTTCCATGGGGTTCAGTCCTTCAGGAAGAGGCTGCTCCAGCGTGGGTCCCCAATGGGGCCATGTGGTGGATGCACTCGACACCCCCCCCAGCCAAACCAGCAGCTATCGGACTGGATCTTGGTGTGAATGGTCTGTAAAGATATAAAAGTTTGTAGTTTTCTATGCTCGGGCAGACCTCTGCACAGGTACCCAGCTTGAGCAGCCCTTCTGCTATTCTACTCCATTAAATGTTTTATTTTGTTGGAAATTTGTTTCCTGAAAGTCTGTTTTGCATGCAGTTAAGGGCCTCGCCTGAAAGTTTGCCTTTGGAGTTCTAAAATACAGACTCCAGAGCGAACGGTTATCAGGGAGAGAAGAACCCTGACAGTTTGCCCTGTGACAGATACAGGCCTCGTCTGAAAGTTTGTCTCCAGAGCCCCAAGACACAGACTCCAGAATGAACAGTCATCAGGGAAGGAAGATGCCTGAAAATTTGCTTCGTGAATGGATACAGGCACCTGGACAGAAGGTAAGCAGCATTTGGCTTGGTATATTTCCCCCATGCAGTAAATAATAGAGCAAACCCGCCACCGAACTCTTTAAGGTTGCGCTTCTCTTTAAGAAATCTAAACATTATTCTGCAGCTAGCAGAACCCTAAATCACTCCCGACGACAGGCCACAAGTCCTGCCAGCAAACTACTCCAGCGTGGGAGAGATAAAGACAGTTTAATAGGTAAATCAAAAGCTGCATGTGCAAGCAAAGCAAAACAAGGAATTCTTTCACTACTTCCCATTGGCAGGCAGATGTTTAGCCATTTCCAATAAAGCAGGGCTCCATCACATCACAGTATCACAGTATCACAGTATCACAGTATGTTTGGGATTGGAAGGGACCTCAAAAGATCATCTAGTCCAATCCTCCTGCTGGAGCAGGAACGCCTAGGTGAGGTCGCACAGGAACATGTCCAGGCGGGTTTTGAATGTCTCCAGTGAAGGAGACTCCACAACCCCCCTGGGCAGCCTGTTCTAGTGCTCTGTCACCCTCACTGAGAAGTTGTTTTTTCTCAAATTTAAGTGGAACCTCTTGTGTTCCAACTTGATCCCATTATCCCTTGTCCTATCATTGTTTGCCACCGAGAAGAGCCTGGCTCCATCCTCATGGCACTCACCCTTTATAGATTTATAAACATTAATAAGGTCACCCCTCAGTCTCCTCTTCTCCAAGCTAAAGACACCCAGCTCCCTCAGCCTTTCTTCATAAGGGAGGTGTTCCACTCCCTTAATCATCTTTGTTGCCCTACGCTGGACCCTTTCCAGCAGTTCCCTGTCCTTCTTGAACTGAGGGGCCCAGAACTGGACACAATATTCTAGATGGGGTTTCACCAGGGCGGAGTAGAGGGGAAGGAGGACCTCTCTCAGTCTACTAACTGCCCCCCTTCTAATACACCCCAGGATACCATTGGCCTTCCTGGCCACAAGGGCACAGTGCTGGCTCATGGTCATCCTGTTGTCTACCAGGACTTCCAGGTCCCTTTCCCCTACACTGCTCTCTAATATGTAATTTCCCAACCTATACTGGAACCTGGGGTTCTTCCTGCCCAGATGCAGGACTCTACACTTTCCCTTGTTAAATTTCATCAGGTTATTTCCCGCCCAACTCTCCAGCCTGTCCAGGTCCCGCTGGATGGCAGCACAGCCTTCTGGCGTGTCAGCCACTCCTCCCAGCTTAGTGTCATCAGCAAACTTGCTGATAGTACACTCTATTTCCTCGTCTAAATCGTTAATGAATATATTGAATAATATTGACCCCAGTACTGACCCCTGAGGCACTCCACGAGATACAGGCCTCCAACTAGACTCCGCACCACTGACTACCAATCTCTGGCTTCTCTCCTTAAGCCAGTTTGCAACCCACCTCACTACTCTATTGTCTAGACCACACCTCCTCAACTTAGCTGTGAGGATGCTGTGGGAGACTGTGTCAAAGGCTTTACTGAAGTCAAGGTAGACCACATCCACTGCTCTGCCACCATCTATCCATCTTGTTACATTCTCATAAATGGCTATGAGTTTGTTCAAGCATGACTTACCCTTAGTAAAGCCATGCTGACTGCCCCCATTAACCCTCCTATCCTTGATACACCTTTAGATGGCACCAAGGACAAGCCATTCCATTACTTTCCCAGGGACCTAGGTGAGGCTGACCGGTCTATAATTACCCGGGTCCTCCTTCTTGCCCTTTTTGAAGACTGGAGTGACATTTGCTTTCCTCCAGTCCTCGGGCACCTCTCCCATTTCCCAAGACTTGGCAAAGATGATGGAGAGCGGTCTAGCAATGACTTCAGCCACCTCCCTCAGCACCCGCAGGTGTAGAGCGAGATAAGGACTAAGCAAAACAAGTCCATTCAATGTGAATCACGCTAAGCCATTTATTACAGAAACAAATCTCCTTATATACGTAACTATATTCTAATCACGCGTCCACGCTCCAAGCATGGATTCGTTAAATGAGTATCGTGGGCTGTCCGTGCACTGGAGTCTCACTGATGATACGTCCGATGATTCATGCCACGCCAGGAACCCGGTGATTGAGGAACGCCCCTCTTTCTCACAGCAGAGTCTGTTCTCGAAGTGGCCTTGAAATACCTTTGAGCCTGACGAATTCAGCAACAGGTCTTAATCTATCAAAACCCCTCCACATTTCCCCCTTTCTTTTCCTGAATTAGTCAGGCCCCTTAAACCGCACGGTGCATCATTTTTGAAATATACTGCAACATAGAACACGTGATTAACAACATAATTACAATTACATATAATGCAGTTAAACCTTACTTAATAAGATCAAACAACTACCTGCCTATTCTTAAAACCTTAATTCTACTATGACAACCTTATTAACACACTATTTTAATAGATTCGAAATAACCAGACAAGTTAATACAATATATTCTCTTAAATTCCTAAAAGATTTATAACTGCGCAGTTTATAGGGTAACATACTTAATATCATCAGCATATACTAATAATTGAATTAATATCTTAAAAGTTATCTTAACCTATTTAAAAGATCAATAGCTTAACCTTAATATCCCTTCTAAAACTTTATCAGTTGCTGAACTTAGATTACTATGATAGAGATATCTCATAATTTTACCTTATCTATGCATTGACTATCTAATCATAATATCACCCTTTTGGATCTCCTGCTGATTGTTCAAATTGCCATTCTCCACAGAAGGTACACCACCTGCTTGCTAATAGGCTTCTAGACCACCAGGTCTGCGAACATCTGTAACACTGAATTAGGATCCATGGTTTACATCTGAAACAGTCCTCACAACTTATCTCCCTCCTGTCCATCTGCATCTGTTGAATCTTTGTTGAATCCACTTCAATCCTCGGCCTGTAATGACACAAACATAACCTTTTCCCCAGGTTATCAATTGATGAGGCCTTTTTAATTGACTAGTGATTTGACCATAACTAATGTAGGTTCTTTCTGATTTAGCATGGTTTTGGGTCATACTTGAAAGTATTTCATCACATACAATGCTTTTGACAATTGGTTTTGTGGTGCTTCCCCTACTTCCCTCTTTTTTTTTTTTTTTTTTTTTTGGTAAAACAAACAAACAAACAAACAAAAAAAATTCAGAACCAGATATGTGCGTTGGATCTTGACTACGTACTCAGAATCACAAATCAAATTTAGAGGTTCCTCCTTAAAAAGCTCTAAGTAATTTAAAGCTGTGCCAAGTTCTGCTAATTGGGTTGAACCTTCAATAATTTTTACAGAATGATGCCAATTGTTATCTTCACACCAAACCACTACAGCTTTATGAGACTTCCCAGAACCATCAACAAAAACTGTGCAAGTATATAGGATCAGACCAAATACAAGTATGGCCTATAACCTGATGTTAAAGACTTGCAGGTTCTGCAGCAATGTACATTTATGCATGCCAAAAGCTGTGCTGTTAAGAAAACCAGCTAGTGCAATTTATACAGACATAGATTACAAATAAAAAAACCTCAGAATTAAATTTCACAAATGGTACATATATGACAAAAGGATCATGGCCTATTAAGACTTAAATTCATTCCCTGCATTTTCTTGATCAGAGTGACAATTGGTATGTAACAGCCGGTGTATCAGTTTGCTAGCAATCTCATCATACTGTCCCACAATGGCCACAGGTTGTTTCTGTGTTGTAGCTATAAATAGACAAATCTGCAAGTCCAATCGAATGCAGTCAGCCTGTAAGGTTGTCATAAATTCATTCCTCAAAGTTTCTGACTACATTTTGGCTGTCATATTTATTGGATATTGTTTTCCGTTACCGGATCGAAGTCCTGTTTCAGATCTATCAGTGTAGTGTTTGCTTTATCGAAACATTGGCTGTTAATACTAGTGAAAATACAGCATTTGAAATTTCCTTGGAGATTTCTCACTTGCACAAGCAGATCTGCAGCATCCCAGCAGCTTCTTGTAGGCCGTGCAACTAAACAGAATTCTCAGAAAACGTTATTTAAGCTTACAATTTTCTTAACAAATCTTAACCTAAGAGAGGTATAGGACTTTCTGGCAACTATAAGAATTCATGTATTAAAACTTTGTTCCAAATTTGGCATTCCATTGGTCTCAAAAACGGCCTTTCTTTCGTTTTCTCCCATGACCTCAAAAACTAGCATGGTGAATTTACTAAGAAGTCTCTTACAACTAATTACCACAGAATAAGTCTATCAACAAATTTTTGGTTTAATTTTCCAGTTTCATTAGAACTATGGGTCTGCTAAGGATGCCTTTAAACTTCACCCTCGGACTGCTCCATTCAGTATTACAGCGCTGCAGTGAGGGGGAGAGAGAACCCTCCCTTTCACTGCTTTAAAAGCAGGCAGCCAGGTTTTTCCTTTTTTTTTTTTTTATTGTTTTGTTTCTTTCTCTTCTTAATGCAGTTCAGATATAACCAAGGTCACACAGCTGGCTTATCTCAGTTACAATGAGCTGCACACAGGCATGGGATGTTTTGGTCTTTTGTTTTCCCATTTCATTCCAGCCATAATATACTTTATATGCAATTTCAAGTAGCTCAGAAATGTTTACATTCCTTAGCTCCATTTACCTTTTACAATTTAGAGATGTCAAAAACCAGTATAAAGCAGTATAATAAACATAAATCCATTATTCTGTTTTCCTAAATCTAAATCAGTTAATACTCTAGCAACTTTTAAATACAACCTCTTCTAAATTCACATCTATCATAGCATTTTAACAATTTAAATGCTTTTCTAACAATATAAGCAATTACTCTAATGTGTAAGGATGCATCCTAAGGGGGAGCAAGGTGGAATTTTAGCAGTGGAATCGGTTCCCATTTTGTAATTATCTCCCCAAACACGATTCTTTTGGTACCAAATATGAATATGCAAACTAAAATATTGAGCTCAGATGTGAAAACCAAATACCCAGTTCAAATATGCAGATGGATCACAGTCACACTAATTTAAGACAATATCTCAATTTTTGCATTGCACCTTTGGGCCGCTCACTGCTCAGCAGGTGGAGGTACCTCTGGGTCTCCCTGACAAAAAAAGTCAGTTGCGCGCTGAAACCCATCCGCACCCGCTGAGCCGGACTGGGCAAGGCCATTTTTTGTTTTGTTTTGGTTTGGTTTGTTTTTGTTTTAATGGCTCGTCTGGTGCGCTACAGCTGTTATTCCAAAACCAGGATTCTTTACATGATGTGCATACAGAAAAACCAAATCCAGCACACCGAGATGAGACACAGCCTGTCACAGAGTTGCGCAAATCTAAATGTTAGAATAAAGCTAGCATGCTAGAGAAAAAAAAAATAACAGCTACTACATGCAAAATTTTACGATGACATTCACGCAGTAAAGAACTAAATTACTCATGATCTTCTGAATTATCACAAAATGCACATTTTGAGTCAACAGATTCTCATGATTTAACAGACTGTGAACTTATCATACCATATAGCACAGACCTACCAAAATTGCAACATACTTAAACAGATACCCACAAAGAAAACAGGTTAATAAGGAAAGCATCTTGCAGACTTCTGCAAGTTTTCTGTGACCTGTGTGTTATCAGTTAACTCTCTCTCAGCTTGTTGAAATTCAAAGCACCCCGCCTGTAAAACTGTCTGAAATTATTTAATGATCTCTTGTAGGGATTTATTTTGTCCTGCTCTTCTCACCCTAAAAACAACATTAATCGCAACAAGATGTTATACTTCAAGATTCTATTCCCCGGACACTATTCCCAATCATTTAACTTATACCGCAGCTACTATTAATTACAATATTTTACAAGATCTTCCTTCCTTATAATTCCGAGTGCTTTCCTAAGTTTTAAAACACCTCCCAATACTGATTTTTTAGGAACACAACTGAAAACAATTATTCCTGACCCCATCTTGCAAGTAAAAACCTTGAGCAGCAGGGGGCGGGAGGGAGGGGGAGGAAGGCACAGGGCTGCTTGCAGAGAGAATGGGAAAAGTGGGAGAAAGTTTTACGGTGCACTTAAAAACAACTAGTAAAACAATTAACTCACATTCCTGACAAGCTGCTTGATTTTCAGAGAGGCAATAAACAGGAGCACATAATATGTACTGGAAAACTTGCAAATAACACATTGATAGCAAACATTAGCATTCTCTACTGCTAATCTCAACACTAGTGCTTCCTTAGCTTCTAAGTTTTCGGCCTACTTACTGATGGTGTCCTGAAGATGGTCAATAAATTGCATGTAATTCTCATTGGGACCCTGATTAATAGCTGCAAATGATTTGGCACCTCTCTCATAGCTTGATATGCAAGATCTGTTGACTGCCTCGGGATTTCAGAAACTTATCGTGTCTGTAGTTGCGGTGTGTCGATTAGTGTCTCTTCCAGGAGTTGTGGGACACCTGCCTCCCGACGACGAATCCCCATTGTTCTGTCCTAAATGATGTATAGCTGTTACATTTCACACAGTTCTTTTGACAAATTATCTGACTCCAGTTCCTTGGACTGCTTGGTCTCCTTAGGGTCGTGTGATGGTATGGGAGGCCATCCACTCGGTAATTTTCCTCCCCCCGGCCCAGACTGCTGAATCAGTGCCGTCGGCACAACAGGGGATGGAGTGGGGAGGGGGTCAAAAGACACGATCCGGGTAAACTTCATAGTCATTTTTAGGTTTGTTATCAGGCTGCAACGCTGGAAAAATTCTGGCAACAGTAGCCCGCTCAGCCTTAAAGTCTTCTAAGGTGGAAATTTTAAGCTTCCATTTAGTCGCTAGTGATTTAGTTTCTTTATCATCTCCATTGCTGACCCTATTCCATAATTTCTGCCCTTTATCGTCCCAAAGTTAACGTTTAAAAGCCTTCTCGTTTTCTCCTGGGTAGCCTTTAATTCTATACCAAATTAATAGTCCACATATGTTACTTTCTTCTTATTTAAGTCCTCTCATAGAGAGAATAGGCAGGAGGAGTTTAACTACGGCTTCTTCCTCAAAGGATTTATTTTGCCCCATAACTTCACTCTTCTCTCCTCCCGCTCCCAGCCGCTCACCCTTTACGGTGACTTCTTCAACAAAATGCGGAATGTCCGTACACCTCCGCCTGGTTCTCAGTCCAGCTGATCCGCCTCCGACTGGGCCGCTCTAGGCTTTTCCCCATCTTCCGTGGTACGCCGGTCAGAGTATCACGTTGGGGTCACCAGATGTAGAGCGAGATAAGGACTAAGCAAAACAAGTCGATTCAATGTGAATCACGCTAAGCCATTTATTACAGAAATAAGTCTCCTTATATACGTAACTATATTCTAATCACGCGTCCACGCTCCAAGCATGGATTCGTTAAATGAATATCGTGGGCTGTCCGTGCACTGGAGTCTCACTGATGATACGTCCGATGATTCATGCCATGCCAGGACCCCGGTGATTGAGGAACGCCCCTCTTTCTCACAGCAGAGTCTGTTCTCGAAGCGGCCTTGAAATACCTTTGAGCCTGACGAATTCAGCAACAGGTCTTAATCTATCAAAACCCATCCACACGCAGGTGCATCTCATCTGGACCCATGGATTTATGCATGTCCAGACTACTTAATTGCTCCCTAACTCAGTCCTCACCAACTAAAGCAAACTCCTCCATTGACCTGACTTCATCGGGGATCTGAAGGGTACAGGGCTCACCAGGACAGCCTCTGGCAGAGTAGACAGAGACAAAGAAGGCATTCAGTAATTCTACCTTCTCTGTATCTTCTGTCACCAGGGCACCCACCCCCTACATTGCCTCTGGTGTTAGTTTTATCTGCTATGTATTTGAAAAAGCTCTTTTTGCTGTCCTTGATCCCTCTCGCCAGCTGTAATTCTAAGGAGGCCTTGGCTATCCTAGCTGCCTTCCTACATTCTCTAACAGCAGCCTTATATTCCTCCCAAGTGGCCAGCCCCTGCTTCCATGACCTGTAAACTCTCCTCTTCCACTTGAGCATACCCAGCAGTTCCTTGTTTAACCACGCAGGTCTCCTGGCTCCCTTCCTTGACTTCCTGCGCGTGGGGATGCTCTGATCCTGAGCTTCGAAGAAGCAGTCCCTGAATGCCACCCAGCTATCTTGGGCCCCTTTACCTTCAAGCAGCCTTGCCCATGGGATTTCCCCCAGCAATTGCTTGAAAAGGCCAAAGTTAGCCCTGCTAAAGTCCAGGGTTGCAATTCTACTTATTGCCCTGGTCCTACCACACAAGATGCTGAACTCCACCATCTCGTGGTCACTGCAACCCAGGCAGCCCTCAACCTTTACCGCTTCGACCAGTCCCTCCTTGTTACTGAGGATGAGATCGAGCAGTGCTCCTCTCCTGGTCGGCTCCTCCACCATTTGAATGGGAAAGTTATCATCAATGCACTGGAGGAACCTCCTGGACTGTGGCTGGCTGGCTGAATGGTCCTTCACTAGATTCACTAGATTCACAATTCTGAATCTAGTATATTATGTGCCTTCACTACTGAATTTCTATCTCTACCAGCTAAAGAGGAATAAGGGGACTCAACTGTTGTCGAGGGTTTTGATTGCAGGATGACAATAAAACCCTGGCAGCTGATTGTTAACCTCCTCTCCTCCCCTCCCTTCCCCTCTCTTGCCCCTCCCTCTCCCCCCTTTCCACTAAGGACGGGCGATTGGGAGGAAAAGGACAGAGAGAAGAGAGTTGGAAATATTAAAATATTTTACTAATGCTACTAATAAGAATAGAGAAAATAATACAAAAGATACAAAACCAATCTTGAAAGTCTCAGCAACTGCAGAGTCGGCACCCAAAGTCCTGGACTGGACTCTGCAGCCAACCGGAGCTAGATTCAGTCTCTCACTAGGCCTCAGTCCACAGGGATGACTAGCAAGGTCCTCTCCTAATGTCGACCATAAGGCAGAAGGGACGAAAAAGGGCCGAGATCCTCGTGATCTCCCACTTTTATATGAAGTATTCACATGAATGGAATGTTATACACAGTTGGTCAGTTTCTTGGTCACTTGTTTCACGTTGCCCCTCTCGTGAGATGTCCATCTGTTCTTATCAATAAGTTAGCATTCCATTGCTATGTTTACCAAAACATGTATCTGGTTCTCCAGGAAAATGCAGCTAATATGAAGGCTTTAGCTGACAGGCAAATTCACTAAAAGAGAAACTTGTTTTTTAACAAAACCAGGACAACTGTTTATGCTTTTTTTTTTTTTTTAATGAGGGTCATATTTGTGGGTGCTGTTGAAGGCAGTTCCTTGTCTGTGCAGCTGACCATGTCAGTGTCTTTTGTGTGTGTATGTGCTTGTGCATGTCTCTGGAATACATGCTCAACTTTGCTGCTGGTTGAACCTGCAAACAACAGCATCATCCATCATCCTGGGACAGACCTCCCCAGGTGCACTGGACTGGGGTTCAGCAGCTGGGTAGGAAGACTTCACAGACTCACAGAATGGCTGTGGTTGGAAGGAATCTCTGGAGGTTATCTTGTCCAACTGCCTTACTCAAGCAGGGCCACCTAGAGCCAGGTGCCAAGGACTATCTCCAGGTGGCTTTTGAAGGCCAAGGAGGGAGACTCCACAACCTCTCTGGGCAACCTGGTCCAGTGTTCAGTCACTCTCACAGTAAAAATGTGTTTCCTTTTGTTCAGCTGGAATCTTCTGTGTTTCACTTTGTGCCTATTGCCCCATGTCTCTGGACACCACTGAAAAGAGCCTGGCTCTGTCTTCTTTGTACCCTCCCTTCAGGTATTTATATACATTAATAAGATCCCCCCTGGACCTTCTCTTCTCTAGGCTAAACAGTCCCTTCTCTCTCAGCCTTTCCTAATAGGAGATATGCTCCAGTTCCATATTCCTGTTTGTGGCCCTTCACTGGACTCTCCAGTATGTCTATGTCTCTCTTGTACTAGGGAGCAGAACTGGACACAGGACTCCACATGTAGCCTCACGGGTGCATAGTAGAGGGGAAGAATCATCTCCCTCAACATGCTGACCAAATGCAGCCCAGGATATCATTAACCTCCTTTTCAGCAAGTGCACACCCAGGTCCTTTTCTGTACAGCTGCTTTCCATCTGGGCAGCCCCTATCATGTACTGGTGCATGGAGTCGTTCCTCCCCAGGTACAGGACTTGGTACTTCTTGTTGAAATTCATGAGGTTCCTGTCAGCTCATTTATCCAACCTGTCGAGGTCCCTCTGCTTGTCAGTAATTCCCAGACCTTGCTGAAGGCGGTGACTGCTTATAACATCACTTGTGTTTTGACATCAATCAATGCATTTCTGAAGAGGGATCTCTACAAATTTCCTCACTTTTCATGGGAGATGTTTTCTACAGAGAAAACACAAGAGCTTTTCATGGTTATTGGTGGAAAATAATGTTTGCCAATGTAAAATTTTAGCTTGGAATGGAAAGTGTCACTCAGTAGGGATTTGAGAGAGTTTTCTTTAGTAGGTCGCCATTGATGGACAAATCGCTGGTCAGGCAGACACCTTTTTCCAAACTGTCTGTACAAGAGGGATCGACTATCGACTACAGATCACTGGATTGGCTGCCAATTAAGAGACCAAGTTGCAGGGAAGTCATGCACCACACAGGGGTTTTAGCTGTAATTTCTCTATTGATGAAAATGGCACTTCTGTTAGGGTGAGAAACTTCACCACATTTGAACATGCTTAATTGTGGGAACTGCAGAATGTATAGCTCCAGCCACCTGAATGATAAAAGAAGATCAATACTAACATGACCATCTGGACGGTCAAGGAAGACTAATACTAACATGATTAAATCACAGCAATTAGTCAAAACACAAGGCGACCTTGACAGGTTACACAGGATTGCGTGTGTGTGAAGGAGTGATAACCCAGGCTGGTGAGAATGATATCTTGGACTGGAAAACCTCCCCCAGGATGTATGACGTGAATATTGGGCCTAGGTGCGTGTGTTTGGAATAACATTTTTAAAAAAAAGCATCCTGTTTAACCTCTTGGTCCAGGCCCCTACCCATAAAGCTATAAATTGAGAAAGGCTAATTAAAGAAGGCTCAGCTCAGTTTGGCTCAGCTCTGCCCGGCTCTGCTCTTGCTGTCTGCATCTCTGTCCACATCTCTGTATGCATTGTTCTCAATCACTGCACTTAACAGAGAGAAAAAGTGGCATGTGGCTAGTGTCATGCTGCTGTGACCCTCTGAGGGATAGCTGAATCCTTTCCCAACCGTTTTCAACATAACAAACTTAAAACTGTTTAAAAAGGGAGGAAACAATATGTAGTTTCCTAAATTGTTTTTGAGAAATGGTTGTAGAAGGATGCTTGACTGACACATACATTAACAGATCTCAAAAGGCATCAGATTATGCTCTCTCTCAACAGGAATTAATCCATTGGTCAGTGCTTGGTACGCTTTGACATCCATGCTGTTGATGATATTAGAAACATTTGCTATGTCAGAATCTCCTTGAAGAGTCATCAATAACTCAACAGCAGAATGTCCAACTAAGTAAATTATTTTAAACATGATTGCAAAGTAGATGAAAAAGAAATGCTGTCACAAAAAAATTATATGGGAAAATTGTCGCAGTTGAGATGAACAAATGACACAGACCAAGTTCTTCCAGGATGAAAGTAGTAGATGCCATTTCTTGCCACAAGTGCATTTTTATACAGTTTTACCAATTCATGTGTCTCTTCACTATTGGTTACAAGATACAGCAGTAACATCTCATTGGCTATTTTTGCTATCATCAATGTTACTCTTTTACTCCCTTCTCTTTCACAGGTACATCCTTAACATCTCCAGATACTCCTTTACTCCCATCTTTCTCATGGGTAGGCCTTAATATCTTCAAGGCTAATTTCTGTTCCCATGCCCTCTGTCAGGGAATCCAAGGACACACCGTAGTCCAACAATTCCCCGTTTTTGTTTTTGTGCTAAAAAAATTGCCTTCATTGTCCACTGCAGGGTCCTTTGCAACAGAGAAATCATGCATAGCAACATTAGTAACGCAACCACAAAAATCATCAAAACAATCAGTCCCATTTTCACTACTGATAACAACCATCCTAAAAAACCCCCAACCACTAAGCAATTTATTTAACGAATCCCATCAAAATCATCACACCCACGTTCTTGAGCTAATAACAAAAAGTCTACTGCGGCTCTATTCTGCAGTGTAGCATGTCTTACAGAATCTACATCTAACAAAAGTCCACTTAAAGCCTTAGAAGTTCTGTTAGTTTCCTTAACTAGCCAGCATCCTAATTTTTCTAAAGTATTTAAAGCTTTAGCTGTGCCAACACCAGATACAAGAGATCCTAAAACCCTTAACCCTGACCCCCAAAAATCTACATTATCATCACATTTTGACTCATATATATGCAAAAAGTGTTTTTCCCGTCTTACTCTTCTGTGATCTATTGTCATAGATACTTTGGGTGTTAAGAGAGTTAATCATCCCAAAATACACAGTCCTCCAAGAGCATTAGAAGGAATTCCTGGCCAGGCTCTATCTCCACAGATCAAGAATACACCATACAGGAGGTTTTGGGGTTGCTGTCCCACATTATCACTGACACCCCTTGGATTCTTCTACGAGGCATTGCACCATCGAGATTCATTTCTATAGTCACCAAGAGCAGCATTAACATTTTGCAGTTTATCCATTCATGTTTTTGTATATTGTTCTGACACTTTTCACAAACCAGATGGATACAAGCGTCCATGGGCATAGATGCCAGCAATTACAGTTCCTATGGTTCAATATCTGCTTCCGGGAAGCAATTAATCCAAAGTGCCATGTTGGTATTATTGCAGTTCATTGCAATGCCTTTGCACTGACCACTATTTTGAAACAGTCGTGTGATGCTGCTGTAGTCATCAAGGAGGATGCCAATCAAGCATGTGTGGAACGGGTTTTCCAGAGATGCCATAGCTAGGCATATAGAGTCCTGGTCAGTCATGTTGGCTAAAGTAATCAAGTGTTAGTCTTTGTCTGTGCAGGCATCCAAAACGCAGCAGCTGCAGCAGTCATTGTCAGGAAGATAACACAGGATTCACATTTCGTGCCAGCAACCATTGCGGCCCTTGATCTGTAAAGACACAAGCATAGCCTCTCCCCCAGGTTATCAATTGATGTGGCCTTTTCCATTGACCATTAGCTAGTGATTTGACCATAACTAATGCAGGTTCTTACTGATTTAGCATGTTTTTGGGTCATACTTGCAAAGTGTTTCATCACAGGGCAAATTTGGGCTGCACCACTTAGATATAAGTGATTCATCACATACAATGCTTTTGACAATTGGTTTTGTGGTGTTTTCCCTACTTCTCCCCCCCCTTTTTTTTTTTTTTTTTTTTTTGAAAAAAAAGAAAAAACAAAACCAAAAAAAACCAGTTCAGAATCAGATACATGCGTTGGACCTTGACTACGTACTCAGAATCACAAATCAAATTGAGAGGTTCCTCCTTAAAAAGCTCTAAGTAATGTAAAGCTGCACCAAGTTCTGCTAATTGGGTTGAACCTTCAATAATTTTTACAGAATGATGCCAATTGTTATCTTCATGCCAGACCTCTACAACTTTATGAGACTTCCCAGAACCATCAAAAAAAACTGTGCAAGCATTTGGGATAGGACCAATACAAGTATGGCCTGTGACCTGATGTTAAAGACTTGCAGATTCTGCAGCAATTTACATTTAGGCATGCCAAAAGCTGTGCTGTTAAGAAAATCACCTAGTGCAATTTATAAGGATGTAGATTGCAAATAAAAAAAATCAGAACTAAATTTCACAAATGGTACATATATGACAAAAGGATCAAGACTTAAATTCATTCCCTGCATTTCTTGATCAGAGTAACAACTGGTATATCAGTCTGTTAGCAATCTCATCATACTGTCCCACAATAGCCACAGGTTGTTTCTGTGTTGTAGCTATAAATAGACAAATCTGCAAGTCCAATCAAATGCAGTCAGCCTGTAAGGTTGTCATAAATTTATTCCTCAAAGTTTCTAACTCCATTTTGGCTGTCATATTTATTGGATATTGTTTTCCCTTACTGGATCAAAGTCCTGTTTCAGATCTATCAGTGTAGTGTTTGCTTTATCGAAACATTGGATGTTAATACTAGTGGAAATATAGCATTTGAAATTTCCTTGGAGATGTCTCACTTGAAGCAAGCAGATCTACACCACCAAAGCAGCTTCTTGTAGGATATGCAACTAAACAGAATTCTCAGAAAGCGTTATTTGAGCTTACAATTTACTTAACAAATCTTGACCCAAGAGAGGTATAGGGCTTTCTGGCAAATACAAGAATTCATATGGTAAAACTTTGTTCCAAATTTGGCATTCCATTGGTCTTAAAAAACGGCCTTTCTTTCATTCTCTCTCATGACCTCAAAAACTAGCATGGTGAATTTACTAAGTCTCTTACAGGTAGTTACCACAGAATAAGTCTATTAAAAAAAAAATTTTGGTTTAATTTCCCAGCTTCATTAGAACTATGGATCCACTGGCAATGCCTTTAAATTTCACCCTCAGACTCCTTCATGCAATATTACAGTTCTCTTGCAGTAACATTGCTGGGGAGGGGCGAGGGGTTGGGAGGGAATAAGACCTCCCTCTCGCCCCCATCTGAGATAGCAAGACGTCCAGCCCAGCATGAAAACACATCAGTTTGAACTCCACATCAAACCAGCCTGGCTCCACTCCACATCCAAATCAGTACCAGTCTGACCCAGAGAAGAATTGAGTACTCTGACCCCCAAAGCTGACCAGTGTGAAAAGACCGACCTCAGCAAGGAGGTAAAATGATGAGCTCTCTCCCCAGATGCGCCAGAACGTAAGAAACAAGATGGAAGCAAAAAGAAACAGCACCAACAACCCCTGATTCAAAGCCGAGAAGCAACGCAGTGCCACAGCAAGGATGGATGACAACACTTCAGGAAACAAAAGACAGAGCTGCGGGAATAAAGCCCCCCTTTCTCCGCTTAGCAGCAGGCAATCAGGTTTTTCAATTTTTTTTTCGTTGTCTTCTTACTGCAGTTTATATGTAGCCAAGGCCACGCAGGTGGCGTAATCGCTGGTACGAAGTGGGAGGCTCTGGCAAACTCCTTGGTTACAGTGAGCTGAGTTTATCTTGTAGCTTGACATAGGCCTGAAATTTATATTCAAACTGTACAACACAGGCCTGGGATATGTTGCTTTTTTGTTTCCCCATTTCATCCCAACCATTATACACTTTATATGCAATTCCAAGTAGCTCAGCAATAGTTACATTCCTTAGCTCCATTTACCTTTTGCAATTCACAGATGTCAAAAACCAGCATATTAATCATCAATTCATTATTCCATTTTCCTAGATCCCAATCAGTTCATATTCTAGCAGCTTTTAAATACAACCTCATACAATACCAAGTTCACATCCATCATAGCATTTAGGATTTGTTTTGTTTCTGTTTGTTTGTTTATTTGTTTGTTTTTTCTCAATGCAAATTTAAATTCTTTTCTTAAAATACCATACTTCACCCAATTATTTCCAAAGTTCTGCAGAACAAAATTAATTGCAATACAGCACTAAAACCCAGAATGCCGCATTTAAGCCACATTCGAGTATGATATCCTTTCAAGTTTTCTTTTATGAGAATATTTCCCCAAAAGTTACTCTAATGTGTAAGGATGCATCCTAGGGGGGAGCAAGGTGGTATTTTAGCAGCAGAACTGATTCCCATTTTGTAATTATCTCCCCAAACAAAATTCTTTTGGTACCAAATATATATATAGGCAAACTAAAATACTGAGCTCGGATATGAAAACCAAGTACCAAGTTCAAATATGCAGATAGATCACAGTTACACTCATTCAAGACAGTATCTCGATTTTAGCATTGCATCTTTGAACGGCTTACTGCTCAGCCAGGTGGAGGTACTGCTAGGTCTCCCTGACAAAACAAGTCAGTGCACGCTGGAGCCCAATTGGCACCTGCCTCCCCCCGCCACTGCAGCAAGCTGGACTGGGCAAGGCTTTTATTAGTGTCTCATCTGGTGCGCTATGACTGTTATCCCAAAACCAGGATTCTTTACCTACTTTGCATACAGAAGAGCCAAGTTTAGCACACCAAGATGAGACACAGCCTATCACAGAGTTGCACAAGTCTGGATACCAGAATAAAGCTAGCATTTTAGAAAGAAAAATAACAGCTAATACACACAAAATCTTAACATCACATTCACGAAGTAAAGAACTAAATTATTCATGATCTTCTGTATTATCACAAAACGCACATTTTGAGTCCATGGATTCTCATTATTTAACAGTCTGTGAACTCACCATACCACACAACAAAGACCTACTAAAACTGCAACATGCTTAAACAGATACCCACAAAGCAAACAGGTTAATAAGGAAAGCATCTTGCAGACTTCTGCAAGTTTACTGTGACCTGTGTGTTATCAGTTACTTCTCTCTCAGCTTGTTGAAGTTCAAACGGTTCCACCTGTAAAACTTTCTATAATGATCTAATGATCTCTTGTGGAGATTTATTTTGTCCTGCTCTTCTCGCCTTAAAAACAACATTAATTGCAACAAAGTATTATACTTCAAGGTTCTATCCTCCAGCCACTTTTCCCATTCATCTAACTTACACAGCAGACACCATTGACCATAATATTTCACAAGACCTTCCTTCCTCATATTTCCAAGTGCTTTCCTATGTTTTAAAACACCTCCCAATACCAATTTCTCAGGAACACAACTGAAAACAGTAGTTTCCGACCCCATCTCATAAGTAAAAACCATGAGAAGAGGGAGGGAGGGAGGGAGGGAGGGACGGAGGGAGGGGAAGCACAGGGTTGCTTGCAGCGCGAGTGGGAAAAGTGGGGACAAGGTTTTACGGCATACTTGTACCTCAAAGAAACAATTCTAACAACAACCAGTAAAACAATTAACTCACATTCTTGACAAGCTGCTTGATTTTCAGAGGCAATACACAGAAGCACATAATTTGTACCGTAAAACTCATAGATAACACATTGATAGCAAACATTAGCATTCTCTACTGCTAATTTCAACACTAGTGCATCCTTAGCTTCTAAGTTTTCAACCTGCTTATTGATGGCCTCTTGAAGATGGTCAGTTAATTGCATGTAATTCTCATTGGGACCCTGATTAATAGTTTTAAATGATTTGGCTGCTTTGTGGGTTTCAGGCACCTCTATCATAGCTTGATATGCAAGGTCTGCTGACTGCCTCAGGATTTCAGAAACTAATCATGCCTGTAATTCTGGTATGCCAATTAGTGCTTCTTCCAAGAGTTGGGAGATACCCTCCCTTTTCAACGAATCCCCATCGTTCCATCCTAAATGATCTATAGCTGTTACATTGCACAGGTCTAATTTTGCTTGAGTCTTTCACGGTTTTTATCTAATCTTGAGGCAACACGTACACATACTCCTTTTCCTTTTAACTTTTCAAGAAAATGCTGCAGACCTTCAGCCTCATCCGAGTCATCAGATAACACAGACTCGAGCTGTGCTGGATAATCATTAGTAACAGGGGGGTTCGGAGTTTGGTTTGATTTTGTTGGGGTTTTTTTTGTTGTTGTTGTTGGGGGTTTTTTGTTTGTTTATTTTTTGTGTGGTTTTTTTTTTCCAAATCTAGTTCAGGAAGCCACCCCCCTCTGCTGTCTCTGCCTGTTCCCGTTGCTCTTTTAATCCTCTCAAAGTCTCTAGCAACAAGTGCCATGTTGTTAACAGTTCAGTTGTTTCTTTGGATCTTTCTATAGTGCTTTGCCCCATAGTAACATCCTTCGTAAAGTCAATTCCAGAAGGCTAATACCTCACTTCTTCAGAAGCAATTTCCATGTAGATAATATAATGCCCTCTTCTTTAGATAAGTTCCACCCCCCCACCCCACCCCCCCTCATTCCTGGTAGCTCACCAACTCTTGGCGTGGTGTCTTTTCAAGGATCCGGATCTTCGGCAGCTCCCCGCTGCTTCTCTATCAACTGTACTGGGCTCCGTCTCCACAGCTCGTCTTCAGCTGTCAAAGCTTCACTGCTGTCTCTTCTTCATGCGAGATCCTTCTTCATACAGGATCACGTCAGGGTCACCAGATGTCGTGGTTGAGACGGACAAATGACATAGACCAAGTTCTTCCAGGATGAAAGTAGTAGATGCCATTTATTGCCACAAGTGCATTCTTATACAGTTTTACCAATTCATGTGTCTCTTTGCTATTGGTTACAAGTTGCTATCATCAGTGTTACTCTTTTACTCCCTTCTCTCTCATGGGTACATCCTTAACATCTCCAGATACTCCTTTACTCCCATCTTTCTCATGGGTAGGCCTTAATATCTTCAAGGCTAACTTCTGTTCCCATGAGGGAATCCAAGGACCCACCGTAGTCCCACAGAAAATGGTATGTTAACATAAGGAAAAACAAATAGCTCTTAATTCTTAGCATTACTGTCATAAGAAGAGATGATTTAATTAATGTACTTTATGAAATTAAGTGAAATACAACTGGAGGATGAAGATGTGTACTGCATAAGAACAAAGCTTTAAGGGTCAGTCTTAGATTATCTTTCTGGAAAGATGATATATTAGTCATCGAAGTTGACAGCTAGGAGAAAGCGATAACATACATAAAAATCTTATAGCAAAAACTGGGCAAAAGGTTCCTTTGTCGCATCTGTCTGCCAGTTTCTTCTGAAGGACATTTAAAGTATTTTCTCACATTGTTACATTGCTGGTAACTACATATTCTTTTTAAAACAATTAAAAAATGGGAAAATTGAACTAATCCTTTTACACTAAAAAGTGTAAAGACGTGTTTGTTGATGGAAATGGAACTGAGGGCACGTTTCCTGGAAAGAGCAGAATGAGGTGTGGGAGGATTATGAAAATAAGTATCATATACAGAAGTGGAAATGAAGGCTAGGGCTTAAGCAGTATTCATAAAAGGTGTAAGGAAGCAGAGACAATGTAGGAGGCCAAAACTCAAATTTACTCAAATTCAGAGGAGTGTTTCAGACCAAATGTCTGCTTACTCAGACCTTTGGAATGAGGGGCAGGCTACTCAAAAGGAATACAAAAATGCCATGAAGTTATGCAGGGAGAAAATTAGAAGGGCCAAAGTCCAACAACATCTGAGCCTGGCTACTGCTGTTAAAGGCAACAAAAAATGTTTCTATAAGTAGATCAGCAACAAAAGGAGAACTAAGGAGAATCTCCATCCCCTGATGGATGTGGGGGAAAACATAGTGACAGAAGATGAGGGAAGGCTGAGGTACTAAATGCCTTCTTTGCCTCAGACTTCAATAGTCAGACCAGTTGTGATCCAGGTACCCAGCCCTCTGAGCCAGAAGACAGGGATGGGGAGGAAAATGAAGCCCCAATAATGCAAGGGGAAACGGTTATTGACCTGCTACATCAGTTGGACACCCACAAGTCTATGGGGCCAGATGGGATGCACCCAAGGGTGCTGAGGGAGCTGGCAGAGGTGATCACTAAGCCACTTTCCATTATCTGTCAGCAATCTTGGCTAACTGGGAAGGTCTCAGTTGACTGGAAGTTGGCTAATGTGATGCCCATCTACAAGAAGGGCTGGAAGGAGGATCCAGGGAATTACAGACCTGTCAGTCTAACCTCAGTACTGGGGAAGGTCATTTAGCAGATCATCCTGAGTACCATCACACGGTACATACAAGAGAACCAAGCAATCAAGCCCAGTCAACATGGGTTTATGAAAGGCAGGTCCTGTTTGACCAACCTGATCTCCTTCTATGACAAGGTGACCTGCCTAGTAGATGAGGGAAAGGTTGTGGATGTTGTGTACTTAGACTTCAGTAAAGCCTTTGACACCATATCCCACAGCATTCTCTTGGAGAAGTTGGCAGCTCATGGCCTGGATGGGTATATTCTTTGATGGATAAAGAACTGGCTGGAGGGCCGGGCCCAAAGTGCTGTGGTGAACGGCCAGTCACAAGTGGTGTTCCCTAGGGCTCAGTATTGGGACCAGTTCTGTTTAATCTCTTTATCAGTGATCTGGATGAAGGGATTGAGTGCACCCTTAGTAAGTTTGCAGATGACACCAAATTGGGTGGGAGTGTTGATCTGCTGGAAGGTAGGAAGGCCATACAGAGGGATCTGGACCAGATGGATCATTGGGCTGAGGCCAATTTTATGAGGGTTAGTAAGGCCAAGTGCCAGGTCCTACACTTAGGTCACAACAACCACATGGAGCACTACAGGCTTGGGGAAGAGTGGCTGGAAATCTGCCTGTCAGAAAGGGACCTGAGGGGTATTGGTTAACAGCCAGATGAATTTGAGCCAGAAGTGTGCCCAGGTGGCCAAAATGGCCAACAACATCCTGGCTTGTATCAGGAATAGTGTGGCCAGCAGAACTAGAGAAGCGATTGTACCACTGTACTCAGCACTGGTGAGGCCCCACTTTGAATCCTGTGTTCAGTTTTGGGCCCCTCGTCATAAGAAGGACATTGAAGTACTAGAGAGAGTGCAGAGGAGGGCAATGAAGCTGGTGAGGAGCCTGAAGCACAAGTCTTACGAGGAGCGGTTGAGGGAGCTCGAGCTGTTTAGCCTTGTGAAAAGGAGGCTGAGGGGAGAACTTATTGCTGTCTACAACTACCTGAAAGGAGGTTGTAGCATGGAGGGTGTTGGTCCCTTCTCCCAAGTAGCAAGTGCTAGGACAAGAGAAAATGGTCTCAAGTTGTGCCAGGGGAGGTTTAGATTGGATATTAAGAAAAAATTCTTTATACAAATGGGTTGTGAGGAATTGGAACAGGCTACCCAAGGAAGTGGTGGTGTCACCATCCCATGAAGTGCTTAAAAGGCGTCTAGATGAGATTCTTAGGGACATGGTTTAGTGCTAGAGTTAGGTTATGGTTGGACTCGATGATCTTGAGGGTCTCTTCCAACTGAAATGATTCTATGTTTCTGTATTGCTTCCCCTACAGTTTTGTTGCTGAGTGTCTTCATGGAGGAATCCTTTAACTTTTACTATCATGTGCTCCCTATTTGAAGATCCTGAGAAAGTGAACAAGGGATAGCATGTCTTCAGCTTTGTTATTGGGATAGTGTATTGAGTTGAAGCGGCAAGGTTTTGGTAGCAGGGGGGCTACAGGGGTGGCTTCTGTAAGAAGTTGCTAGAAGCTTTCCCTATGTTGGACAGAGTCAATGCCAACTGGCTCCAAGACAGACCTGCTGCTTACCAAGGCCGAGCAGGTGGATGCACCCAAAGGAGACTGTGACCCTATCTAGAGCCTGCACTGGAGCAGGCTCCTGGCAGGACCTGTGGATCTGATACAGGAAATTAACTAACACACACTTAAAGAACTAACACAGAAAGAGATAACACTTAGAGAGCTAACCCTTGACCCACATCACAATTGCCTAGCCTTGCTTAGCTTTGTGTAACTTATTGTATGAGAAACAGGAGCTCGCTGATGACTTCACAGGCCTTGTAAAAATAAAAAAACCTTGGGTGCATCCTTGGATGAACTAGATAACAGAAACTTGGGCACAGGACAGGAGATACGCCAGTTCTAACCAGCTCATCAGTTTGAGTCCCAGCCAACTCAGCAAACCAGGCCAGAGGTAGAAGTGTACAGCAAAGAAGACCCCAGTTCATGATCACTGTGCAGACGCCACCAGGAGGGACCAGAGGTGGAGACTATGGAAATGATTTCCTGGAACTCATTGTAATAAGGACTGCCTTCTCGGAGACAGCTTATGAATATGCATAGGCGTTCATAGAACTTTCATGAATATGTAACCCTTTACAGTATTTAACCAAGCTCACAACTACTGGAAATTTGCACACATCGTAAGTGGAATTATTCCCCTGCGTGTCCAGTGGAATGCCCCTCTTTACAACCTCACAGGTTGTAAAGTTATTTCCGCACCTCATTTTGGTGAGCCAGGCAGGAGGGTGTTCTGCTCGGCCGCATGAACAGCTGAGAATGAACGACTTTGGTGCGCCCTGAAACTTTTTCAGAAGATCTCCGCTCCCAGCTGGTCACTGTAGGAGTAGACAAAAGACCTCCGGCAGTAACAGCAGATAAGGTATGTTGGATATGTTGTATTGTAATGCGGGGAGCCAGTAAGTCGTAGGGGACGCCCATGTGTGGCCATGGTTTCCACAGTGGTATTTGGTGTAAACGGGTACCTGGTGGGGGAGGGGGTTGCTGTCCAAATGAGAGTTGGCCACTAGAAATCTTGGGAGTAGATCGAGCAACCCTGAGATTTCTGCATCCCAGTTTCGGGAGCCAGGATGGACCTCTGCTAATGATTTTTTTAGCAAGGAGAAAGGTAAAGCAGAATCTCTGAAGTTACTTTTCGCAGCTGCTGAAGGAGTAATAGTCGATCTGTAACTGTGTTTTATCTTTTGTAAGTGCCCGGGCATTCCATGCATTCCAGTTGTTAAACTCTGATTTGTATTGAATTTATGTGCTAGTTGCAGATATGGAAAAAAAAAACCACAAAAACAAAAAGAAAAAACAAAACAAAACAAAAAACAAAACAAAAAAACTAAATTATATGATGGATGTGAGCTTGGGAGAGGTTGTATTTAAAAGTGGCTAGAATATGAACTGAATTGGATCTAGGAAAATGGAAATAATGGATTTATGTTTAATATGCTGTTTTTCTGACATCTGTAAGAAATTGCAAAAGGTAAATGGGACTGAGGAATGTAACTATTGCTGAGCTAATTGGAATTGCATACTAGAATTAAATGGAAAAACAAAAAAGCGAAATATCCCAGGCCTGTGCTGTACATATTGAACATAAATTTCAGGCCTGTGCCAAGCTGCAAGATAAACTCAACCTCCCCGTCCACATGGCCTTGCCTGTGTCTAAACTGCATCAAGAAGAGAAAGAAGAAAAAAAACAGAAAAAACGCTGCTAGAAGTGGCGAAAGGAGGTGGGGGGCAGCCAGATACCTCTCAGAGTAGCCTCTCACATTCAAAATAATGCAAGCTCCCCTTCGAGAAGATACAGAAACTAGGAGCAACAGAAAGTAGGAATTTGGAAACATTAGATGAAGCCTGGAGAGTATTTAGTAACAGGGAAGAGGAAGATTGTTGAAAGGGGATGGGAAACTAAAGAGGTTGGAAGGCTTTGAAAGCCTTTAGAGAGAGATCAATGTATATTGGGAAAATGAATGTTGGGAAAGGTGCAGAGGAAGTAGGCAGAGAGAGAATTGGACAGTAGCAAGTTTTGAAAAAGACTGATGGGAACCTGGAAAGAACAAAAACAAGTGGAATTTTTGGTAGATTGCCAATAAGTATCAATTACATAGTAATAAAGGGAGCCACTGGCCAAAGTGAAAAAGCATATTTTTGTGAAAAATTGGATAAACAAATAAGCATTCATAAATTTTTATATATGCCCAACTCCCCGAAAGCTCTTTTGGGGAGAGATCTGTTGCAACAAATGGGTGTGGTAATCAGATTTGAAAAAGGAGAAATTACTCTGGAGGTAAATGATCAACAATATATGCAAATAATGGGCTGGCTTTTAGCAACTGTTCCCACAGAAGGCAAGATTTATGAAGAAGTCGTGAACCAACTGTATCCCAGGGTATAGGCTACTGATGTGCCTGGAAGGGTCAAAATTGCCCCACCTGTCAAGGTAAGGATAAAGGGAGGACAGGGAAGGAATTTGGCCAGTAATAGAGAAATTCCTGCAAATCGGGTTATAAACAAAATAACCAAGGACCTCTACCCAGTGGTAGCAAACCCATACACCCTTCTGACTGTATTAACCCTGATTTGATTTGTTTTACTGTTTTAGATTTAAAAGATGCTTTTTTGCCTCCCTCTCCTTGAAGCCAGCCAGACAATATTTACTTAAAAACCAGCTCACATGGACGGTGTTGTCACAAGGATTTAAGAACAGCCCGACAATATTTGGAAATCAGCTTGCTAAAGATCTTGAATCTTGGGAAGCCCTATCTGATGAAGGACAGATGCTACAATATGTGAATGACATTTTGATTGCTACCAGAACAAAGGAGACATGCATAACCTGGACCCCACAGACCAGAAGCATGGCATGGGCAAGATCTGAATAAAAGCATGGGGAGATGCTTTAAATTGGTGCTTTGGAATCAAAACAATCAGAGTATATGTGTTACATTACCCACTTCTGCAGGAGAGAGCTTTAAGTTTGTGGTAATTAACCAAAACCTTTCTGAAATTCTATCAAAGAAATTAGGTTATGTCCACCTTGACATGTTTTGATCCTTCTGGTCCTTCTGGGTGACCATCCTGGGTGGCACTTACTGCATCAGCAAGAAGAAACTCAAAAGAGAAGACAAATGCTATGACTGCAGTGAGTGGGGTCACCACGCCAAAGAATGCAAGCTCCCGTCGCAGCCCAAAATATGCCATTTCTGCTGGATCACCAGCCATATGGTCTCAGGGACAGGTTATGAATATGTATAGGCATTCCTAGAACTTTCATGAATATGTAACACTTTACAGCATTTAACCAAGCTCACAGCTACTGGAAATTTGCACACGTCTTAGGTGGAACTATTCCCCCGTGTGTCCAGCGCTGTAAATAAGCATACCTCTTTACAATCTCACAGGTTGTAAAGTTATTTCCACGCCTCAGACCCATGGACAGAGGAGCCCATGCTGGAGCAGGTTTGCTGGCAGGATTTGTGACCCCGCGGGGGACTCACACTGGAGCAGTCTGTCCCTGAAGGACTGCACCCTGTGGAAGGGACCTGTGCTGGAGCAGTACTTGAACTGTAGCCCTTGGGAAAGAGTCACATTGGAGAAGATTGTGGAGGACTGTCTTCCATGGGAGAGACTCCATGCTGGAGCATGGGAAGCATGTGAGGAGTCCTTCCCCTGAGGAGGAAGGAGCAGAAGAGCCAATGTGTGATGAACTGACCACAACCACCATTCCCCATCCCCCTGCGCTGCTCGGGCAGGAAGTAGGGGCAGGTAGAGAATTTGAGAAGAAGGAAGGGGTGGGGCAAAGGTGTTTTAAGATTTAATTTTTATTTTCTCATTATCCTACTCTGATTTGATTGGTGACAAATTAACTTATTTTCCCCAAGTCAAGTCTGTTTTGCCTGTGATCATAATTGGTGAGCAATCTAGCCCTGTCTTTACCTCAACCCATGAGCCTTTTGTTATATTTTGTCTGCTCTGTCCAGTTGAGGATGGGGAGTGATAGAGAAGCTTTGGTGGACATTTGGCATCCAGCCAGGTTCAATCCACCACAGATAGTCACTTAGAAGTTGAAACCACTATAGTCAATGATACTGAACAAAATTATAGTATTATTTTACCCAAAGTAGTGCAGCTCTGAGGGTACATACCAAAAATGTCCACACCAACATAGCATAGATTATAGGAGGTAGGGTAGTCTTGGGATAGTATGTTCTAATTAATGTTCTATTAGTTAAAAGATGTCAAATACTACCTGCGCTTTCAAAGAAATAATAGCTTTCTACATAAACATCTATACAATTCAGATTACATTTGTGAATAAGCAAGCAAAGAAATGTTTTTCTGGAAATGAATAAATTCCAACTTTTTATAAATAAAAAATGATGCAGTTCTTGTTCTAAAGAAAAAAAAATATATGTTTTAGAAACTGGTCGGGTGCCTCAATGCCACTACCTTCTGGTAATACTTTTAGTTAGGCCTGTGGAGAATAACCTAAACCTCAGAACTCAATTAAGAATGTTACGTGTCAAAATTATCTACCTTGTCTTATTTCTATGCCATAGTCATCTATGCTTTCAGCATCTGAATATCACAGTAAGTCATAAATTAAGAAAAGTCCTTTGTTGTTGAATATGTTTACAATATGTCAACTATGAAATGTGGTGGGCCAATGTCCAGCTACTCAAATTATCATATATGCGCAATCTGCATGTACAAAATGAAGTTGCTACATGCTTAATGTGAGAACATTGACTAGCAGTTGTGCGACTGACCTAAAACAGCAGCATTAATTGTGGAAGCTATTTTGAAATTATATCCCCATAATATTGCAGGCAAACAGGAGTGTCATGCTACTGACATAGTACAGCATCACTGGTAGTATATGTAGCAAACAGTTTTTGCATGATCTGCTATGAATCTATGGCTTAGGAAAAGTAGTCTTTGGTGAGGGAAAGTATTGCCTCCTAGGTGACACTAGTGTACCACAGATGGGCATGTCAGCCTTTGTCTAGCAGGTGAAAGTATGTGTGGGGTTAAAGAAAATAGCTCAAATAATAGTCATCGTTATCATTTATAACATTTGTTAGACCTATTTATAAACATCACGGTTATAATATTGTTGTGTTCTGCAATAGAAGCCATATAACTTATGCAGAGAATATTAGGATAAATAACAAAATAATAAAAGAACACTTTGTGGCATTACTTTAATGCTCAGTTGTTAGTTCCAACACCGTTAAGACAATGGGCAGATGGGGATAGCAGTGTTTTGGCTTGGTGTTAACTCATTCTCTTATTCTGAGTTATTTTCTGATTTTTTTTAAGCATTAAATCAAAGTAGTTTTTATGGAGGCACTTCAGAAAAACTAAAATGTAAAGATATAATAATTTGCAGATGATACAAATCACTTAGGTTTTTACTACTAAGTTTAAATGACCTGATGAGAATTTCAAGGTAATAATTGTCTTTCTGATTCTTTAACCAAATTTTATTTTTAGATTGTTTTTCTGATGGATGTAACACCATATTTTATTCCATCCTCTCTGTCAAATATGTTTTAAGGAACCTTGTCCCCATACAAAAAATAAACTACGCCTAAATAAAACCAAAATAACTGAAAATCAGTATATAGCAGCTAATGAAAGTCAAGGATGATTTTCAGTGTTTTTCTCTTGAGAATGTGCTTTGAAAATGAATGTGTCAAATACTGTTAGAAGAAGAAAACCCAGGTTTATGTGAAAGCCCCTCTGTATAGATACAATTATATATGTTAAAATAACATTGACAGTGATTCAGACCAGTTTGCATCACAGCAGTTACTATTATTAGCAGTTTGGGGTTTTTTCTTACTATTTTTCTTTAATCCTTTTGATTTCCCCATTTGTTTTTTCCCAGAGGAATATAAGGCTAAGAGTTTTTGATGGATGATAGCATCTTCCTTTCCCAGCAGCCACATTCTTCATGTAGGAACAACATGCTTTGTTTAAGGAGGCTAAAGTACAAGTGAAGAAGTGTAACTCACAGACAGTGCTGAGCCTGCAACTCTAAACTGTAATATTGATCTGTCTTTAGTACAGTGTAGACAGAAATCCTATTTTGTTTTAAACTGTAAGTTTTGTATTAGCTACAAGGTTTGTAATTAGTGTTTGGTCCAAACATGGAGACAATATGATATCATGTCTAGACAACATACAAATTAATATGAAAGAAACTGAACTACAAATTCTATACTAATACAAATTACATCTTGTTAAATATAATCCATAACTATTAACTGATTAAATGTAGTTGTTGGTAGCTACAGGGTATTGACTTCCATCTGTGATTATTAGAGGCACAGCTTAATCACTTATTCTGCGCTGAGAAATATTTAAAGTAGATATCATATACACTGACTCTTCATGCTTGTTCGCTAAACAGAACATCTAACAGTGGAAATCATAAATGCACATTTTAAAATTTTGTGTAAAGTCTATCTTGATTTTCATAATTAGCTTCTGGTTAGAGGCAGCTTAGTTCTTGTTCTGTTGACTCTGGTTTCCCATTTTCCCCTTTGAGAAGTGCACATCTCTGTAGGAGAAATTCTATGACACTGCAAAAAGTAGTTTCCTCATATTTTTTCACGGAAGCACCCCAAAAGTCAGTTTTAGGCTGACAACAAGTTCCAAAACAGACTTTATTCTAGCCAGAAAAGTGTAGCCAATAAACCAACTAAAAACAGGGTTTATACAATTATTTAGCACTCCAACAACATAAAATACAGGTTCTAATATCAGTTGAGGAGATTATTGGTGTATGACAACATAAGAATAATGAGGATCCACAACATGCACGCATTCACTCACAGGAAAAAAAAAAACAGAGGCCTCTCACTCAAGGGTACCCAGAAGAAATAATCACTCACTTGGGTTAGGCAAGGCCTCACACTCATTCAAGAATATATCCAGTAAATAACTGCTCACCACAGGGTGAGGGCGAGATGCTCACAAATCCTGAGAAGTCTCCTTAGATGGTGTTCCAGTCTAAGGGGAGGGCTCCAGTTCACAGACCTGCTGCTCCGAGAAGACCACTCAAAGGGTGTCTTTGGCGGGAACCCCATTTCATTGTTTGGCTAGATGTGGCTGTGGGCATTACAACATAGTCCAGAAGCTTCTCAGCTAGTCTGGGAACCTCCTTTGTTAAGGACCTTGTCAATCGACAGAGTCCCATCCCTCCTGCCCCCCCTGCTGGTGGAGGTGAAGTCACCCCGCCCTGGGGTAGGGGAGGATGTGACTGTCAGCACCTGTGGAGGGGTTTTGATAGATAAAGATCTGTTGCTGAATTAGTCAGGCTCAAAGGAACCTCAAGGCCGCTTCGAGAAGCTGAGTGCAGAGTCTGCTGTGAGAAAGAGGGGCGTTCCTCAATCACCGGGGTCCTGGCGTGGCATGAATCATCGGACGTATCATCAGTGAGACTCCAGCGCACGGACAGCCCACAATACTCATTTAACGAATCCATGCTTGGAGCGTGGACGCGTGATTAGAATATAGTTACATATATAAGGAGACTTGTTTCTGTAATAAATGGCTTAGCGTGATTCACATTGAATTGACTTGTTTTGCTTAGTCCTTATCTCACTCTAACATATGATGACCCCGACGTGATACTCTGAACGGCGTACCACTGAAGTTGGGGAAAAGCCTAGAGCGGCCCAGCCGGAGGCGGATCAGCTGGACTGAGAACCAGGCGGAGGCGTACGGACGTTCCGCATTAATTTTGTTGAAGAAGTCACCGTAAAGGGTGAGCGGCTGGGAGCGGGAGGAAGGAAGAGTGAAGTTATGGGGCAAAATATACCCGCTGAGGAAGAAGCCATAGTTTAACTCCTCCTGCCTATTCTCTCTATGAGAGGACTTAAATAAGAAGAAAGTAACATATGTAGACTATTAATTCGGTATAGAATTAATGGCTACCCGGGAGAAAACGAGAAGGCTTTTAAACATTAACTTTGGGACAATAAAGGGCAGAAATTATGGAATAGGGTCAGCAATGGAGATGATAAAGAAACTAAATCACTAGCGACTAATTACCACCTTAAAAGACTTTAAGGCTGAGCGGGCTACCGTTGCCAGAATTTTTCCAGCGTTGCAGCCTGATAACAAACCTAAAAATGACTGTGAAGTTTACCCGGATCGTGTCTTTTGACTCCCTCCCCACTACAACCCCTGTTGTGCCAGCGGCACGGGTGCAGCGGTCTGGGGTGGGGGGAGGAAAATTACCGAGTGGATGGCCTCCGATACCATCACACGACCCTAAAGAGACCAAGCAGTCCAAGGAACTGGAGTCAGATAATTTGTCAAAAGAACTGTGTGAAATGTAACAGCTATAGATCATTTAGTACAGAACAATGGGGATTCGTCGAAAGGGGCAGATATCCCACAACTCCTGGAAGAGACACTAATTGACACACCGCAACTACAGACATGATAAGTTTCTGAAATCCTGAGGCAGTCAAGAGATCTTGCATATCAAGCTATGAGAGAGGTGCCTGAAACCAACAAAGCAGCCAAATCATTTGCAACTATTAATCAGGGTCCCAATGAGAATTACATGCAATTTATTGACCATCTTCAAGACACCATCAGTAAGTAGGTCGAAAACTTAGAAGCTAAGGAAGCACTAGTGTTGAGATTAGCAGTAGAGAATGCTAATGTTTGCTATCAACATGTTATTTGCAAGTTTTACAGTACACATTATGTGCTCCTGTGTATTGTCTCTCTGAAAATCAAGCAGCTTGTCAGGAATGTGAGTTAATTGTTTTACTAGTTGTTTTTAAGTGCACCGTAAAACTTTCTCCCACTTTTCCCATTCTCGCTGCAAGCAGCCCTGTGCCTTCCTCCCCTCCTCCCCCTCCCTCCCTGCTGGATTTGTTTTTTCCGTATGCACACCATGTAAAGAATCCTGGTTTTGGAATAACAGCTGTAGCGCACCAGATGAGACACTAAAAAAAACAAACCAAAACAAAACAAACAAACTAAACAGAAAAAAAAAAAAAGAAGCCTTGCCCAGTCTAGCTTGCTGCGGTGGGGGGGCGAGTGCTGATATGGGGCTTCAGCGTGCACTGACTTTTTTTGTCAGGGAGACCCAGAGGTACCTCCACCTGGCTGAGCAGTAAGCGGCCCAAAGGTGCAATGCAAACATTGAGATATTGTCTTAAATTAGTGTGACTGTGATCCATCTGCATATTTGAACTGGGTATTTGGTTTTCACATCTGAGCTCAGTATTTTAGTTTGCATATTCATATTTGGTACCAAAAGAATCTTGTTTGGGGAGATCATTACAAAATGGGAATCGGTTCCACTGCTAAAATTCCACCTTGCTCCCCCTTAGGATGCATCCTTACACATTAGAGTAATTGCTTATATTGTTAGAAAAGCATTTAAATTGTTAAAATACTATGATAGATGTGCATTTAGAAGAGGTTGTATTTAAAAGTTGCTAGAATATTAACTGATTTAGATTTAGGAAAATAGAATAATAGATTTATGTTTATTATACTGGTTTATACTGGTTTTTGACATCTCTAAATTGTAAAAGGTAAATGGAGCTAAGGAATGTATCTATTGCTGAGCTACTTGAAATTGCATATAAAGTATATTATGGCTGGAATGAAATGGGAAAACAAAAGACCAAAACATCCCACGCCTGTGTGCAGCTCATTATAACTGAGAAGTTTCCCAGAGCCTCCCACTTCGTACCAGCTGCGTGACCTTGGTTAGTTCTAATGAAACTGGAAAATTAAACCAAAAATTTGTTGATAGACTTATTCTGTGGTAGTTAGTTGTAAGAGACTTCTTAGTAAATTCACCATGCTAGTTTTTGAGGTCATGGGAGAGAACGAAATAAAGGCCATTTTTTGAAACCAATGGAATGCCAAATTTGGAACAAAGTTTTAATACATGAATTCTTATAGTTGCCAGAAAGTCCTATACCTCTCTTAGGTTAGGATTTGTTAAGTAAATTGTAAGCTCAAATAATGTTTTTTGAGAATTCTGTTTAGTTGCATGGCCTACAAGAAGCTGCTGGGATGCTGCAGATCTGCTTGCTGCAAGTGAGAAATCTCCAAGGAAATTTCAAATGCTGTATTTCCAGTAGTATTAACAGCCAATGTTTCGATAAAGCAAACACTACACTGATAGATCTGAAACAGGACTTCGATCCAGTAAGGGAAAACAATATCCAATAAATATGACAGCCAAAATGGAGTTAGAAACTTTGAGGAATGACTTTATGACAACCTTACAGGCTGGCTGCATTCGATTGGACTTGCAGATTTGTCTATTTATAGCTACAACACAGAAACAACCTGTGGCTATTGTGGGACAGTATGATGAGATTGCTAGCAAACTGATATACCGGCTGTTATATACCAATTGTCACTCTGATCAAGAAAATGCAGGGAATGAATTTAAGTCTTAATAGGCCACGATCCTTTTGTCATATATGTACCATTTGTGAAATTTAATTCTCATTTTTTTTTTATTTGTAATCTATGTCTTTATAAATTGCACTAGCTGGTTTTCTTAACAGCACAGCTTTTGGCAGGCCTGAATGTAAATTGCTGCAGAACCTGCAAGCCTTTAACATCAGGTCATAGGCCATACTTGTATTTGGTCTGATCCTACATACTTGCAAAGTTTTTGTTGATGGTTCTGGAAAGTCTCATAAAGCTGTAGTGGTTTGGTGTGAAGACAACAATTGGCGTCATTCTGTAAAAATTATTGAAGGTTCAACCCAATTAGCAGAACTTGGCACAGCTTTAAATTACTTAGAGCTTTTTAAGGAGGAACCTCTAAATTTGATTTGTGATTTTGAGTACGTAGTCAAGATCCAACGCACGGATCTGGTTCTGAACTTTTTTTGTTTGTTTGTTTGTTTAAAAAAAAAAAAAAAAGGGGGGGGAAATAGGGGAAACACCACAAAACCAATCGTCAAAAGCATTGTATGTGATGAAATACTTTCAAGTATGACCCAAAACCATGCTAAATCAGAAAGAACCTACATTAGTTATGGTCAAATCACTAGTCAATTAAAAAGGCCACAGCAATTGATAACCTGGGGAAAAGTTATGTTTGTGTCATTACAGGCCAAGGATTGAAGTGGATTCAACAAAGATTCAACGGATGCAGATGGACAGGAGGGAGATAAGTTGTGAGGACTGTTTCAGATGTAAACCATGGATCCCAATTCAGTGTTACAGATGCTCGCAGACCTGGTGGTCTAGAAGCCTATTAGCAATCAGGTGGTGTACCTTCTGTGGAGAATGGCAATTTGAACAATCAGCAGGAGATCCAAAAGGGTGATATTATGATTAGATAGTTAATGCATAGATAAGGTAGAATTATGAGATATTTCTACCATAGTAATCTAAGTTTAGCAACTGATAAAGTTTTAGAAGGGATATTAAAATTAAGCTATTGATCTTTTAAATAGGTTGAGATAACTTTTAAGATATTAATTCAATTATTAGTATATACTGATGGTATTAAGTATGCTACCCTATAAACTGCGCAGTTATAAATCTTTTAGGAATTTAAGAGAATATATTGTATTAACTTGTCTGATTATTTTGAATCTATTAAAATAGTGTGATAATAAGGTTGTCATGATAGAATTAAGGTTTTAAGAATAGGCAGGTAGTTGTTTGATCTTATTAAGTAAGGTTTAACTGCATTATATGTAATTGTAATTATGTTGTTAATCACGTGTTCTATGTTGCAGTATATTTCAAAAATGATGCACCGTGCGGTTTAAGGGGCCTGACTAATTCAGGAAAAGAAAGGGGGAAGTGTGGAGGGGTTTTGATAGATAAAGATCTGTTGCTGAATTAGTTCAGGCGCAAAGGAACCTCAAGGCCACTTCGAGAAGCTGAGGGCAGAGTCTGCTGTGAGAAAGAGGGGCGTTCCTCAATCATCGGGGTCCTGGCGTGGCATGAATCATCGGACGTATCATCAGTGAGACTCCAGCGCGCAGACAGCCCACGATACTCATTTAACGAATCCATGCTTGGAGCGTGGACGCGTGATTAGAATATAGTTACGTATATAAGGAGACTTGTTTCTGTAATAAATGGCTTAGCGTGATTCACATTGAATCGACTTGTTTTGCTTAGTCCTTATCTCGCTCTAACAAGCACCCTCATGGAATATGAAACAATTTGAATGTAATATGCATGTCCTGGAAGGGAAAAAAAAAAATCTGCCAAATTATTATATAAAGCCATACAAAATTTACTATGTCTCTTTCTTTGTCAGCTCAACTTTTTCATAATTTTAGTACACATATCTGTCAGTGTGTTGTTTACATTAGTGAATATCCAGCTCTGAAATGTAAGCAGCTTTAGCGGTATGGGATTATGTCAGACGCCTGTTTATTTCTGACAACAGGTTTCACATATTTTGAATAATAACAATAGAAATATGTGGCAGTTGCACATCCCCCTGAGATCGGAGCCTTCAATAGGACAGTTGATGGCTCCTTATCACCTTTTGTGCCCCATTGTGCCTGTCCCAACATACACATCTAGGGTGGTACCACGTAGATTTTTAGTACCGGTAATATGTAGAATCAATGTTTAAAAAAAATCATAATAGAGATGTTTAAGGAACATTTAATGAAGAACTATTGTTTTTACTTAACTGAGGACCTGGCGCCTGACCCCAGCAGGAGGGAAGGACCGAGAGACATTGGACTATGTGTCGCGGTTGAGACGGACAAGCGACATGGACCAAATTCTTTCAAGATGAAAGTAATAGATGCCATTTATTGCTACAAGTGCATTTTTATACAATTCTGCCAGTTCATGTGTCTTTTCACTATTGGTTACAAGTTACAGCACTAACATCTCATTGGTTGAACTTGCTATCATCCATGTTATTCTTCTATTCCCTTCTCTCTCATGGGTATATCTCTCCTCTCTCCGGATACTCCTTTACTCCCATCCTCCTCAAGGGTAAATCTTAATATCTCAAGGCTGATCTCTACTCTCATATTTTCTGTCAAGGATTCCACAGACCCGCTGCAGTTTCCCACAATTCCCCCTTTTTTAATTTGTGCTAAAAATGCTGCCCTCATTGTCCACTGCAGGGCCCTTTGCAGCAGAGAAATCATGCATGGCAACATTAGTAACACAACCACAACAATCATCAAAATGATCAGTCCTGTTTTCACTACTGATAACAACCATCCTAAAAACTCTCAACCACTAAGCAATTTATTTAACAAATCCCATCAAAATCTTCACACCCATGTCCTTGAGCTAATAAGAAAAATCTATCGTGGCCCTACTCTGCTATTTGTCATGTCTTACAGAATCTACATCTAACAAAAGTCCACTTAAAGCCTTTTAAGTTCTGTTAGTTTGCTTAACTAGCCAGCATCCTAATTTTCTAAAATATTTAAAGTTTTTAGCTGTGCCAACACCAGATACAAGAGATTCTAAAACCCTTAACCTTGATCCCCAAAAATCTACATTATCATCACATTTTGACTCTTATACACGCAAAAGCTGTTTTTCTCATCTTACTCTTCTGTGATCTATTATCATAGATACATTGGGCATTAAGAGAGTTAATAGTCCCAAAATACACAGTCCTCCAACAGCATTAGAAGGAATTCCTGGTCAGGCTCTATCTCCACAGGTCAAGAATACACCATACAGGAGGATTTGGGGTCGCTGTTCCACATTATCAATGACAACCCTTGGATTCTTCTGTGAGGCATTACACCATCGAGTTTCATTTCTATAGTCACCAATGGTAGCATTAACATTTTGCAGTCTTATCCATTCATGCTTTAGCATATTGTTCTGACACTTTTCACAAACCAGCTGGATACAAGCATCCATGGGCACAGATCCCAGCAATTCCAGTTCCTGTGGTTCAATGTCTATTTCCGGGAGACAGTTAATCCAAAGTGCCATGTTAGTATTATTACAGTTTGTTGCAATGCCTCTGCATCGACCATTATTTTGAAACAATTGTGTGATGCTGCTGTAGTCATCAAGGAGGATGCCAATCAAGCATGTGTGGAAAGAGTTTTCCGGAGATGCCATAGCTAGGCATATGGAGTCCTGGTCAGTCATGTTGGCTAAAGTACTCCACATGTTAGTCTTTGTCTGTGCGGGCATCCAAAACACAGCAGCTGCAGCAATCATTGTCAGGAAGATAGCATAGGTTTCACGTTTCGCGCCAGCAACCATTGCGGCCCTTGATCTGTAAAGACACAAGCAGAACCTCTCCCCCAGGTTATCAATTGATGTGGCCTTTTCCATTGACTAGTGATTTGACCATAACTAATGTAGGTTCTTTCTGATTTAGCGTGATTTTGGGTCATACTTGAAAGTATTTCATCACATACAATGCTTTTGACAATTGGTTTTGTGGTGTTTTCCCTACTTCTCCCCACTTTTTGTTTTAAAAAAGAACAAAACCAAAACAAAAAAACACAATTCAGAAGCAGATACGTGCGTTGGACCTTGACTATGTACTCAGAATCACAAATCAAATTTAGAGGTTCCTCCTTAAAAAACTCTAAGTAATTTAAAGCTGTGTCAAGTTCTGCTAATTGGGTTGAACCTTCAAAATTTTTTACAGAATGATGCCAATTGTTATCTTCACACCAAACCACTACAGCTTTATGAGACTTCCCAGAACCATCAACAAAAACTTTGCAAGTATGTAGGATCAGACTAAATACAAGTATGGCCAATGACCTGATGTAAAAGACTTGCAGGTTCTGCAGCAATTTACATTTTACATTTATGCATGCCAAAAGCTGTGATGTTAAGAAAATCAGCTAGTGCAATTTATAGAGACATAGATTACAAATAAAAAAATCAAAATTAAATTTCACAAATGGTACATATATGACAAAAGGATCATGGCCTATTGAAACTTAAATTAATTCCCTGCATTTTCTTGAGTAGAGTGGCAATTGGTATATAACAGTCAGTATATCAGTTTGCTAGCAATCTCATCATAGTGTCCCACAATAGCCACAGGTTGTTTCTATGTTGTAGCCATAAATAGACAAATCTGCAAGTCCAATCGAACGCAGTCAGCCTGTAACGTTGTCATAAATTTATTCCTTAAAGTTTCCAACTCCATTTTGTCTGTCATATTTATTGGATATTGTTTTCCCTTACCAGATCGAAGTCCTGTTTCAGATCAATCAGTGTAGTATTTGCTTTATCAAAACATTGGCTGTTAATACTAGTGGAAATACAGCATTTGAAATTTCCTTGGAGATTTCTCACTTGCAGCAAGCAGATCTGCAGCATCCCAGCAGCTTCTTGTAGGCCATGCAACTAAACAGAAGTCTCAGAAAACGTTATTTGAGCTTACAATTTACTTAACAAATCTTAACCTAAGAGAGGTATAGGAGTTTCTAACAACTATAAGAATTCATGTATTTAAACTTTGTTCCAAATTTGGCATTCCATTGGTCTCAAAAAATGGCCTTTCTTTTGTTCTCTCTCATGACCTCAAAAACTAGCATGGTGAATTTACTAAGAAGTCACTTACAACTAATTACCACAGAATAAGTCTATTAAAAAATTTTTGGTTTAATTTTCCAGTTTCATTAGAACTATGCATCCACTGGTGATGCCTTTAAATTTCACCCTCAGACTCCTTCATGCAGTATTACAGCTCTCTAGGAGTAACATTGCTTGGGGGAGGGGTGCGAGGGGGAATAAAACTTCCCTCTCACCCCCATCCGAGATGGCAAGACGTACAGCCCAATATGAAAACACATCAGGTTGAACTCCACATCAAACCAATCTGGCTCCACTCCACACTCAAACCAGTACCAGTCTGACCCAGAGAAGCACTGAACACTGTGACCCCCCAAAGCTGACCAGTGTGAAAAGATTGGCTTCAGCAAGGAGGTAAAATTATGAGCTCTTTTCCCAAATGTGCCAAAACCTAGGAAACAAGACAGAAGCAAAAATAAACAACACCAACAACCCCTGATTCAAAGCCGAAAAACAACACAGTGCCAAAACAAAAATGGGTGACAATACTTCAGGGAAAAAAAAGGACAGAGCGGGGGGAGTAAAGCCCCCCTTTCTCCGCTTAGCAGCGGGAAAACAGGTTTCTCCATTTTTTTTTTTCGTTCTCTTCTTCCTGCAGTTCAGATATAGCCAAGGCCATGCAGCTGGTACGAGGTGGGAGGCTCTGGTAAACTCCTCAGTTACAATGGGCTGCACATAGGCCTGGAATATTTTGCTGTTTTGTTTTCCCATTTCATTCCAACCATAATACACTTTATATGCAATTTCAAGTAGCTCAGCAATAGTTACATTCCTTAGCTCCATTTACCTTTTACAATTTAGAGATGTCAAAAACCAGTATAAAGCAGTATAATAAACATAAATCCATTATTCTATTTTCCTAAATCTAAATCAGTTAATATTCTAGCAACTTTTAAATACAACCTCTTCCAAATTCACAGCTATCATAGCATTTTAACAATTTCAATGCTTTTCTAACAATATAAGCAATTACTCTAATGTGTAAGGATGCATCCTAAAGGGGAGCAAGGTGGAATTTTAGCAGTGGAACCGGTTCCCATTTTGTAATTATCTCCCCAAACAAGATTCTTTTGGTACCAAATATGAATATGCAAACTAAAATACTGAGCTCAGATATGAAAACCATATACCAAGTTCAAATATGCAGATGGATCACAGTTACACCAATTTAAGACAATATCTCAATTTTTTATATTGCACCTTTGGGCCGCTCACTGCCCAGCCAGGTGGAGGTACCTCTGGGTCTCCCTGACAAAAAAGGTCAGTTGCGCGCTGAAACCCATCCGCACCCGTCAAGCCAGACTGGGCAAGGCCTTTTTGTGTTTTGTTTTGGTTTGTTTTAGTGTCTCATCTGGTGCGCTACAGCTGCTATTCCAAAACCAGGATTCTTTACATGATGTGCATACGGAAAAAACAAATCCAGCACACCGAGATGAGACACAGCCTGTCACAGAGTTGCGCAAGTCTGAATGCTGGAATAAAGCTAGCATACTAGAGAGAAAAAAAATAAATAACAGCTACTACACACAAAATTTACCATCACATTCACACAGTAAAGAACTAGATTACTCATGATCTTCTGTATCATCACAGAACGCACATTTTGAGTCAATGAATTCTCATGATTTAACAGACTGTGAACTTATCATACCATATAACAAAGACCTACCAAAATTGCAACATGCGTAAACCGATACCCACATAGAAAACAGGTTAATGAGGAAAGCATCTTGCAGACTTTAGCAAGTTTACTGTGACCTGTGTGTTATCAGTTAACTCTCTCTCAGCTTGTTGACATTCAAACCGTTCCAGCTGTAAAACTGTCTGTAATGATCTAATGATCTCTTGGAGAGATTTATTTTGTCCTGCTCTTCTCACCTTAAAAACAACATTAATTGCAACAAAATTCTATTCTCCAGACACTTTTACCAATCATTTAATGTAAACAGCAGCAAACACTGATTTCAATATTTAACAAGATATTCCTTCCTTATAATTCTGAGTGCTTTCCTAAGTTTTAAAACACCTCCCAATACTGATTTTTCAGGAACACAACTGAAAACAATTATTACTGACCCCATCTTGCAAGTAAAAACCTTGAGAAGGGGGAGGGAGGGAGGGGTGCTGCTTGCAGCATGACTGGGAAAAGTAGGGAGAGAGTTTTGCGGCGCACTTAACTCACATTCCTGACAAGGTGCTTAATTTTCAGAGAGGCAATACACAGAAACGCATAATGTGTACTGTAAAACTCGCAGATAGCAAACATGAGCATTCTCTACTGCTAATTTCAACACCAATGCTTCCTTAGCTTGTAAGTTTTCAACCTGCTTACTGATAGCCTCTTGAAGATGGTCAATAAATTGCATGTAATTCTCACTGGGACCCCGATTAACAGTTGTAAATGATTTGGCCGCACTGCTGATCCCAGGCACCCCCATCACAGCTTGATATGTGAGGTCTGTTGACTGCTTCAGGATTTCAGAAAGTTATCGTGCCTGTATAGTGTCTCTTCCAGAAATGCACAGTGTCCCGTGGTTTAACTGCAATCGAAACTGGGGGTAAATCCCAGCTTTTTGGTAAGTTCGGTTTACGCTCTGAAACTCTACCCTCACCCTCAGGAATTCAGTGTGGGAGGGAGGAGGGGGCAGGTTGGAGGGCCCCAAATCTGTAGGAATTACGTTATTTGGCTCGGTCTGGCTCATCACGGGGGGGTCCTCCCCACCTAAATCTCCAGGCAAGGGGGGATAGGAAAAAAAAAAAATGTCCATTTTTTTTTTCTTCCGCGACTGATAGCGGCGGGGCAGAGGGTTGAACTGTGATCAATGGCGGTGATGCAGACGGCGGAACCGCGGTTGCTGATTATAGAGGAGAGGTTTGAGCCATAATTGGTGACAGCGGAGCGGTCGGCCGAACGCACCGCTCCGACTGGTGCTCCGACTGGTTCTCTGAGGGCCCCTCCCGAGACCATAACGCTGTTTTTTCATGTGAGTCTTTCATAGCTTTTAACCGATCTCGGGGCCACACATATGTATACGACTCTTTCATAGTTTTTTTCTGATCTCGGGGCCACACATACGTGCCCTCCTCCTTTATTCCTTTTAACATTCCAAGAAAGTGCCGCGGATCCTTGTCCATGTCAGATAATATGGACTTGGGTGGTTTTAACGAATCTTTAGTAACAGGGGGTGTCGGAGTAGTACTTAATCTTGCTTTTTTCTCTGAATCTGGCCCAGGAGAGCCAGGAAGACCATCCCCCTCGGCCGCCTCTGCCTGTTGCTGTTTTAACTCTTTCAGAGTATCTAATAATAAGCACCACGTCGTTAACAGTTCAGTTGCTTCCTTGGACCCTTGGGTAGCACTATCAAACAATTTATCTCCCAAGTCCATCCATTGTGACACACTAAATGCTGTCACAGGATTAACCTCTAAACCTTGTGCTTTGCCCCATAGTAACATTTTTCTTAAAGTCAGTTCCAGAAGGCTAACATCCTGCTTCTTCAGAAGCAGCTTCCATATAGATAGTATAGTACCCTCTTCTTTAGATAAGTTTCCCCCCATGTTCCTGGTAGCTCACCTCCTCCTTCGCGAGGTGTCTTTTCAATCGATCCGGATCTTCGGCAGCTCTCCTTGGCTGTTCTTATCAGCTGTACCGGGCTCCGTCTCCACAGCTCTTCGGCTGTTCACAGCTTTTCGCTGTCACCTTGTTAGGCGAGATCCTCTTCAGGTAGGATCACGTCGGGGTCACCACATGTCGCGGTTGAGACGGACAAGCGACATGGACCAAATTCTTTCAAGATGAAAGTAATAGATGCCATTTATTGCTACAAATGCATTTTTATACAATTCTGCCAGTTCATGTGTCTTTTCACTATTGGTTACAAGTTACAGCACTAACATCTCATTGGTTGAACTTGCTATCATCCATGTTATTCTTCTATCCCCTTCTCTCTCATGGGTATATCTCTCCTCTCTCCGGATACTGCTTTACTCCCATCCTCCTCAAGGGTAAATCTTAATATCTCAAGGCTGATCTCTACTCTCATATTTTCTGTCAAGGATTCCACAGACCCGCTGCAGTTTCCCACAACTATGAATCCTTAATGTAAAACACAATCTCTTCCTGGAATATATACTGATACATTCTGATATCTGTATTTACAAGTTAATTTAGGGGGAAGGGTAGCCAAAGTACCAGGAATTCATATTTTAAATAGATCGATAAGGGGAAGGGTATTCTTAGAATTAGAGGAATAAAATATGTAAACTGAGGCAGGCATCGGGTAGTCTGTAAACCCTGAAGTACCCAACCAATGGGGAACAGGGGAGGGAATTCGCGGCTGGGATTTGGAGGGGATATAAGCAGGGGCTTTTGCCCTATTATGTGTGCCTACCTTTAGGTAGAATACCCGGTCTTGCAAAATTGTTAATAAAATATGCTTTGCTGAGAGATCCTGCCTGGGCCTATTATATTGTCAAGATAATAGCTTCCTACATGTAGCAGGGGTGGGGAGAAGAAAGGGGAAGTGGGGAAAGGGGGAAGACAGAGAGAAAGAAAGAAAAAACCAAGTCACTGAAAGCCTATTCTTTGCTTTACCATAAGAGAGATGAAACCTCTTCAGGAGCTTATACTTAATTTGTTGGAATTACATTTTCATGTTACTATCTCAAAATGACAGTCTCCGAATATCCTAGCACATTATTGGTTTTACTTTCTTCTCAATATTCCATTGAAGCTCTTAGTTCAAAAACTATTGTGTTGTTCTGTTCTGTTTTATATTCTTTATTCAAGTAGTTTCAGAAAGAAATATCCTAAAATTTTATTTAGCACACACTGTGATTGATTTTATCGATTATAAGTAACATACTGGGAGAAAAATAAGTAAATTCTGTCATTCTCATAGTTTTCTACTACTTTGTGGTTTAAATATCATAAGCACATTATGAAGTTATATATTAAATACTACAATAAATCAAAATTTGACCTATGGGAAAACATAAATGCTCAGAATTTCGTATATATTTTAACCAGCTCTTATAAATGCCTTTTCTTAGTCATATGTGGAAATATGAAGTCTGGTGAAGTAAGGTAGCAAGAATTATACATGAAGTCAGATAAAACCTGCAATGCAGATGAAATGTTTAAGTCACTGATGTTTTTCTTTGACTAGGTCCCTCCAGATTAACTAACTCCAGTAATTAAATAATGAATTAAAGAAGTCTATTCTATACATTCTGTTGTTGCTCAGAATTTCTCCAGTTGACTGTGCTTGAACTTATCTTCACATACCCTCCTAAGCTGCTACACATTCCCTACATCAAAGCCGGCAAAAGCGTTTTGTAAGTTTTCCTTCAGGTTTCCTCATTCCCAGCCTTAGCCCCTAGGCAGATGTCTAGTAATATTTGCACTTTTTCCAATTTGGTATTTCTCACTAACATCATCTAACTCTCTATTGAGCTTCCAGCACAAAAGCCCTCACAAAGCATTTCAGAAGCAGCAGAAGTTGAGTCTGGCAAGTTGTGAAAGACTACCTAAATGTCTTTATGACAGTTTTAAAAGCAATAGCAAAGTTTCTGCATTTCTCTTATATCTGGTGGATATATAATGTTCTCCACAGTGAAAGTATGTAACAACTAAAGTAATCCTTTGTGCATTTCAAATAAAGAAAGTGAACTTTACAGTCAAATGGTAGTAGACAAACATTTTTTTCTAAATGAAACATTTCTGTTGCTTACAGATAGTGCTTTTCATAGAATCATAGATTCACAGAATCATAGAATAGTTTGGGTTGGAAGGGACCTTCAAAGGTCATCTAGTCCAACCCCCCTGCAATGAGCTCAGACTCTAAAGAATGTATTTGGGGAATGGAAGAGTATGAGTTTCAGAACATCTTTAATATTCAGCATGCTTCCTTACAAACCAAGTTTTGATTTTTTTTTAATCCTGTAAAGCAACTTCTGCATGAAATTTCATCATAACAATAATATCAACAAAAATAAATTCATTTTAGAAATAAAGAAATTGAAAGATCATTTTAGATGAATAGAATTTGAGTGGGTGATGAAAACTTAGGAAGTCTGGAAAATGTGGGCAGAATTCTGAGACAGCATTGGGAGACATGACATTTACAATGTGGGTTTTCATTACGTCCAAGGTAGAAAAGGAGTAGGCAGGCTAGGTTGCCACATTGGCAATCTAGACTCTAACGTGTACTCCTACCACAGTTTCACCAAGGGCAGTTCCTGCCTGACCAACCTAGTGGCCTTCTACGATCAAATAACTATATCAGTGGACAAAGGAAGGGCTATGAATGTCATCTATCTGGACTTCTGTAAAGACTTTGACGTGGTCTTCCATGACATCCTACTCTCTAAATTGGAGAACTATGGATTTGATGGGTGGACTGTTCAGTGGAAGAGGAACTGTCTGGATGGTCACACCCAGAGAGTAGTGATCAATGGCACAATGTCTGGATGGACACTGGTGACAAGTGATGTCCCTCAGGGATCTGTATTGGGACCAGTACTGTTTAATATCTTCATTAATGACATAGGCAGTGGAATTGAGTGCACCCTCAGCAAGTTTGTGGATGACACCAAACTGAGTGGTGCCTTTGATATGTCTGAGGGGCAAGATGCCATCCAGAGGGACCTGAACAAGCTTGAGAAGTGGGCCCATGCGAACCTCATGAGGTTCAACAAGGCCAAGTGCAAGGTCCTGCACCTGGTTCAGGGCAACTCCTGGTGTCAGTATAGGCTGGGGGATAAAGGTATTGAGAGCAACCCTGTGGAAAAAGACTTGAGGGTACTGGTGGATGACCCACCTAGTAGATGAGGGAAAGGCTGTGGATGTTGTGTATTTATACTTCAGTAAGGCCTTTGACACTGTATCCCACAGCATTTTTCTGGAGAAGCTGGCAGCTCATGGCTTGGATGGGTGCAATCTGCAATGGATAAAGAACTAACTAGGGGTTCATAGACACTGTTACACGTTTGCTTGCATACTTCTGTACTTGCATATGAACATGCAAAAGTTAATATTTACAGTTGCATTCCTAGCACTTACAAACTGTTTCCAGTGCCTCAGAAATGAGGCCCACAAAATGTCCATAAAATTGTTCCATTTCATATATACAATATCTTTTACAGTTGAGATAATTTTCAGAATCATCTACTGTTCTCTCTCTCGGGATTACTACGTGGTGAGGTTGCACTGTGTATCCATCACTTTGTATATTCTTTCATTCTTGTTGTTACTGTTTGTTCAGGATTTTTCTTTGCTGTTCCATTAAACTGTTCTTATCCTAACCCGCCAGTTTTGCCTTTTGTTTCCTGATTCTCTTCCTCATCCCACCAGGGTCAGGGGAGGGGTGAGTGAGCAGCACGTGGTTTTAGCACATGGTTTTAGCACATGGTTTTAGCTGCCGGCTGGAGGGTGGGCTGGGGCTAAACTACGACATCTGCATATATGGGACCTTAAGAAGAAGCAGTTTGTGAAAAACTATTCCCTTTCCTAGGACGGATTAGTGATTTGAGGTTTTGCCATTATTTGATTGAGGAAATGTCTTTGAAAAAAACCCAATGATTAGGATTAGTTCCCAAGTTTCTTCACTGAGTTAACAACCTTTCAAGACATTTCTGAAAGAAAAGCTGCTCAATTTGATAACAGCATTACTGCACATTCTTACAATCATTCTTACTTGGCTTATATTGACAGAAAAATTATATATGCATTACAGTTCTTAGAAACCATTAACATATCACACGCCTATTCTAAGAATTAAATACATAAACATGAGGTTACTTATTCTACGGTCTCTACTGCCATCTAACGTCCTTTTTGTGGGCATTACAGTTTCTTACAGTCCTTTTGGTGGTCGATTCTTCCCCTTCAGGGGTCATTTCTCATCTTCATCACATGCCTGCTAACTGAATTCTCCACGTTGGCAGTACACAAGCATATCTTTAAGCAAGATTGTGTAGTCTTTGGTTAATTATTACTTCAGCACCCTGCTTCAGGTTCTATTTCTAAAGACAGGTCTTGTTTCAGGAGAATATGCTATAAATCTATGACAATCCTAATAGGGTGTAATTACTAAGCACAAGGTTACCTCTGGTACAAGATCTGCTTATACAAAGAACATTGTGGTTGGATAGTCTTAAAAAAAATGCTACACTCCTATATTTCCTAAGCTATATGGATCCAGTGATTTCTTAATGGTTAGAAGTACAACTTAATAACCAGAAATACAGGTATCAACACGTTTGTGCTTAAATATAAAGAGATTTTATGAACAATGCATTGGACAGAGTCATACCTCCATAAACAATTCTACAAGGATTCTGCAAACATGCAGTACCAGCTGATTCGTTATATACACTTGTGCCAGTACCAATCATCAGAGCACTGGCATCGGACGCCTTAACTCGCTGTTCAGTTCATCCCCCAGCACCAGTTCTGTTTACTAGAAGTGGCCCCCTGAGCACATTCTATGATCATTACGAGACAATACTGCAGGATTCCTTATCTTATCAGCAAGGGAATATAAAGTAACTCCCTTACCAGTTCTGCAGCTAGGCCTTCTTGCCCTCCACTCCAGATCATTCCTTGGTCATGAATTACCATTGCTGAACAGTTACAATTTGAATTTACTCTTCAATATAATTGTCCTTCCAAATACCCAAGTCAACTTTGGTGCCTTCTTTGTCTCTTTTGCTTTCCTTCCTTCAAATCCCATCCATTCTCTTAATAAAATAAACAAAATTTATCCCTTCTTCTCAATAATGAGTGGGAAGACATTCCTCTGAACTTCTATAAATATATTTTCATTTATATGTTACTTGTATCTCTACCCCATTCTTATCAGTCCACATAACTCCTTGGTGGTACAAAAGGCTCCTCTGTTACAATGAGCTGGCTAAATTTGTCTTGCAGCCAAGGAATTTGTGCAACACAACATAGGCATGAAGGCTGTGCAGCATAGCATACCACAGGCCTGGGCTTACTCAGGTAAACTGTTATGTGGATCACTAACTCTTCAATGAACAATGGTCTTCTGTTCAGGATCACTGTAGTTACCCAACATGGACAGAAAAGTATTTGTAGTAATTCAGATTAATTTCAGTTTTGTAAAGAAAAAGTGCTTGCAAAAATTGTAAGCAAATACTTGCTTACTCAGTGATCTGTGTTCACTCTTTCTATGGCTGCTTTTCCTAACATGGCTATGAAGAACCTCAGAGTGGTGAAACTGAAGGAATCAAATACATATATGTTGGAGACAAAATAGATGATGGTAGGAGGTGGAACCAGGCAAGCTCATTCTTAGAATTAAAACTCTGTACAGTCCTGCCTCAGTATCAGAGTAATTAATCAACTGGACCTAACTTATTATGAGACTAAACCCTTCTTTGCTAAGATGATATGAAACATTCTCCAAAACTAAGTCTGAGTGAACAGAGAAAATATGTAGAAAGTCTAAATGTTCCAGGAATTGCCTCTCAAACCTTGTATCTAGAGATTGAATATTTTTCTCTTTTATACACATAAATTAGAACTTCCTCATACATATAGGCTTCAGAAGATTTGCCTTGAATTTGTGCAAGAACAGAACACAGAGCTAGGATTCTGCTACCTATTTGTTTCCAGTAGTCAAATAAATACATCTTAAATAAAAGATATGTGAATTTTAAACTCTATCTAATCATTAGAAATTGAAGCTGTGTAATGTCAAGCGTGCAATTCAGAAAAGTGTATTTGTGAATGGCTTGTTTCCTGAAACTGTCTTGCATCCCATATTAGAGCACACATTTTATTCTTTCATCTTAGTGCTATTACAAGTTCTGTATCAAAAAACAAAAGTGATGCAATTAATGGTGAGCAAATATCAGAGATAACATGGAACTGGTGGGACTTTAGACTTTACACTTGTCCTGGTTTCATCTGGGACAGAGTTAATTTTCTCCTGAGTAACTAGTATAGTACTGTATTTTGGATTTAGGATACGAAGAATGTTGATAATACACTGATGTTTTAGTTGTTGCTAAGTAGTCAAGTACTTTTCAGCTTCTCACACCATGATAGGTGCACAAGAAGCTGGGAAGAGGCACAGACAGATCAGCTGACTCAAACTCACCAAAGGGATATTTGATACCATATGATGTCACACTCAGTATAAAAGCTGGGAGAAGAAGGAAGGGGGGGATGTTCAGAGTGATGGTGTTTGTCTTCCCAAATAATCATTATACATGATGGAGCCCTGCTTTCCTGGACATGGCTGAACACATGCCTTCTGATGGGAAGTAGCAAATGAATTCCTTGTTTTGCTTTCCTTGAGTGTGTGGCTTTTGCTTTATTTATTAAACTCTCTTTATCACAACCTAGGAGTTTTCTCGCTTTTACTCTTCTGATTCTGTCCCCCATCCCATCGGGAGGGAGCGAGTGAGTGGCTGCATGGTGTTTAGTTGCTGTCTGGGGTTAAAGCACAACAACACAGTACAGGGGCAATATGACCTGAAGAAATGAAAACCAACTCTAGAAAAAAGCAAACTTGAGTTCCAGACATGCCACGCTGTAACTTGGGCAAATCATCTAATGTGGTGGATTTACTCCAGGTACCCACCAAAGCCACACTATCACTTCCTCTCCTCTGCTGGACAGGGGAGAGAAAATATAATAATAGAATCATAGAATCATTCCAGTTGGAAGAAATCCTCAAGATCATTGAGTTCAACCATAACCTAACTCTAGCACTGAACCATATCCCTAAGAACCTCATCTATGTGCCTTTTAAACACCTCCAGGGATGGTGACTCCACCACTTCTCTAGGCAGCCTGTTCCGATTGGTTCTTCCTTGTTTGCAAGTATCAGATCCAGCAAAGCACCTTTCCTTATTGACTCCTCAATTACTTCTACCAGGAAGTTGCCATCAATGCACTACAGAAGTCACGTAAATTGCTTGAGTCCTGCTGTGTTGTCCCTCTAGAAGACCAGGGTGGTTTAAGTCCTCCAGGAAGAGGAGAGTCTCTTCTCCCAGTTGTTTGAAGAAGACTCATCTACTTCTTCTTGATCAAGAAGTCTGGAACAGGGTCCCCAGGGAAGTAGTCACAGCTCCAAGCCTGACAGTATTCAAGAAGAAACTGAACAACACCCTCAGACACATGGTGTGAACTGTGGAGTTGTCATATTCAGGGACAGGAGTTGGATTTGATGATCCTTGTGGGTCTCTTCCAACTCAGGACATTCTATGATTCTATGATTCTAAGTCTATAGTAGATAACCACTATAACAGCATCCATGTTGATCTGCCCACTAATCTTGACCCATAAGCTCTCAGCTGACTACTGATCTGTCCTAAGGCAGAGTTCCATGTATTTCAGCTGCTCTCTCACATAAAGACCAACTCCCCCTCCTTGCCTTTCCAGCTTGTCCTTCCTAAAAAGCCTCTATCCCTCCATTGCAGCACTCCAGTCATATGAGCCATCCCACCACATCTCCATGATCCCAAATGAGGTCATAGCCCTGTAACTAAATACAGACTTTTAACTCCTGTTTCTTCTCCACCCTGCGAGCATTATTGTAGAGGCATATTAAAGAGACACTCAAGTGTGCTGAATCCCCAGAAGAGACTTGAGAACTTTCACTATAAGGCTGTTCTGGAGGCACTTCCCTGCTTACATGCCTGTGCTCAAAGGGATTCCACTTTGGCTCTGTCATTTTGTTTCCATCAACCCAGACCCTTGGTTTGCCCACTCTGTCCCCAACTACAGTGCTTGTTTGTCGAGCAATTACTCCCTCCAACATCATCTGCAATTTCCATCTCCTCCTACCAGTTTGGCTAGCCTGTTGGCAAAGATACATTTGCCCTGTTTATTCAGGTGAAGCCCATCTCTTCCAAGTAGCTATTGACCCTCAAAGAGGGTCCCATAGTTGTAGAAACTCAACCCTTGCTGTTGAAAGCAGCTATACAATCAGTTGTTAACCGACAGGATCCATCAAGTCTTCCTCTGGCCTTTCTCCCTGTTGCAGTTTCACCCAGAAGTCAGCTAAACACCATACACAGTAGTTCACTCACTCCCCCTCCCCACTCCCCCACAGTGGGATGGGGGAGGGAACTGAAAAAAAAAATCAACCCCATGGGTTAATATAAAGACAGTTTAATAAGACAGAAAGACAAAATAATAATAATAATCATAGAATCATTTTGGTTGGAAGAGATCCTCAAGATAAGCGAGTCCAACCATTAACCTAACACTGACACTAAAACATGTTCCTGAGACCCTCATCTATACACCTTTTAAACACCTCGTGGGATGGTGACTCCACCACTTCCTTGGGTAGCCTGTTCCAATGCCTGACAACGCTTTCTGTGAAGAATTTTTTCCTAATACTCAATCTAAACCTCCCCTGGCACAACTTGAGGCCATTTTCTCTCATCCTATCACTTGCTACTTGGGAGAAGAGACCAACACCCTCCATGCTACATCCTCTTTTCAGGTAGTTGTAGAGAGCAATAAGGTCTTCCCTCAGCCTCCTTTTCTCCAGTCTAAATGTTTGAGCCAATGCAGGCAGGTCGCAGGAACAGAGGCCACAGATGCAACACAAAGAGCAAATTTCTTTTTGTTACTTCTCTAACTAGGGAATCTCCGAAACAGCACTTAAGTTCCCAGGCAGAGGTCACACAAGCGCAGACACAGGCACTGCAGAATTCCGCCCCTGGTGAAGATCAACGAGCCTCAGCCTGTATATAAGGATTAATGTGAGTGCAGTTTCTCACACTGTTTTGATCTTTCCCTGCAGGAATCTCAAGGACGTATGATAAGGTGTCTTTACAACTTTTTTTCACGGGCCTGTTATCTAAACATAGAGGTTGTCCTTGTGATTTATGTGCTTTCTACACCCCAGCTGCAGTTGCTTGAGCATATTTACAATTCTCCTCTTTGCCATTCTTGTGTTATTCCCACACATTAAACAACCCCAGTTCCCTCGGCTACTCTAAGACTTGTTCTCTAGACTTGTTCCCTAAAACACAGTATTTGAGGTGTGGCCTCACCAGTGCTGAGTACAGGGAGACAATCACTTCCCTAGTCTTGCTGGCTGCACTATTTCTGATACAAGCCAGGATGTCTGGCCACCTGGGCACACTGCTGGCACATATTCAGCCATCTATCGACCAATGCATCCCAGGCCTTTTCCGACAGGCATCTTTCCAGCCACTCTTCCATAAGCCTTTAGCCTTGCATGGGGTTGTTGTGATCCAAGCACAGGATCTGACACTTGGCCCTGTTGAACCTCATACAATTGGCCTCATCCCATCGATCCAGATGGTCCAGATCCCTCTGTAGAGCGTTCCTACTCTCAAGCAGAACAACACTCCCACCCAACTTGGTGTCATCTGCAAACTTACTAACTCACATTCCTAACAAGCTGTTTGATTTTCAGAGAGGCAATAAACAGGAGCACATAATATGTACTGGAAAACTTGCAAATAACATGTTGATAGCAAACATTAGCATTCTCTACTGCTAATCTCAACACTAGTGCTTCCTTAGCTTCTAAGTTTTCGACCTGCTTACTGATGGCGTCTTGAAGATGGTCAATAAATTGCATGTAATTCTCATTGGGACCCTGATTAATAGTTGCAAATGATTTGGCTGCTTTGTTGGTTTCAGGCACCTCTCTCATAGCTTGATATGCAAGATCTCTTGACTGCCTCAGGATTTCAGAAACTTATCGTGTCTCTAGTTGTGGTGTGTCAATTAGTGTCTCTTCCAGGAGTTGTGGGATACCTGCCCCTTTCGACGAATCCCCATTGTTCTGTCCTAAATGATCTATAGCTGTTACATTTCACACAGTTCTTTTGACAAATTATCTGACTCCAGTTCCTTGGACTACTTGGTCTCTTTAGGGTCGTGTGATGGTATCGGAGGCCATCTGCTGAGTGATTTTCCTCCCCCCGCCCCAGACTGCTGTATCAGTGCCACCAGCACAACAGGGGATGGAGTGGGGAGGGAGTCAAAAGACACGATCCGGTAAACTTCACAGTCATTTTTAGGTTTGTTATTAGGCTGCAACGCTGGAAAAATTCTGGCAATAGTAGCCTGCTCAGCCTTAAAGTCTTTTAAGGTGGTAATTATAAGCTTCCATGTAGTCGCTAGTGATTTAGTTTCTTTATCATCTCCATTGCTGACCCCATTCCATAATTTCTGCCCTTTATTGTCCCAAAGTTAATGTTTAAAAGCCTTCTCGTTTTCTCCCGGGTAGCCATTAATTCTATACCGAATTAATAGTCTACATATGTTACTTTCTTCTTATTTAAGTCCTCTCATAGAGAGAATAGGCAGGAGGAGTTTAACTATGGCTTCTTCCTCAGCGGGTATATTTTGCCCCATAACTTCACTCTTCCCTCCTCCCACTCCCAGCCGCTCACCCTTTACGGTGACTTCTTCAACAAAATTAATGCGGAACGTCCGTACGCCTCCGCCCGGTTCTCAGTCCAGCTGATCCGCCTCCGGCTGGGCCGCTCTAGGCTTTTCCCCAACTTCAGTGGTACGCCGTTCAGAGTATCACGTCGGGGTCACCATTTCTAGGAGCGAGATAAGAACTCAGCAAAACAAGTCGATTCAATGTGAATCACGCTAAGCCATTTATTACAGAAACAAGTCTCCTTATATATGTAACTATATTCTAATCATGCGTCCACGCTCCAAGCATGGATTCGTTAAATGAGTATCGTGGGCTGTCCGTGCGCTGGAGTCTCACTGATGATACGTCCAATGATTCATGCCACGCCAGGACCCCGGTGATTGTGGAACGCTCCTCTTTCTCACAGCAGATTCTGTTCTCAGCTCCTCGAAGCAGCCTTGAGATACCTTTGAACCTGACTAATTCAGCAACAGATCTTTATCTATCAAAACCCCTCCACACCAGGGGGCATTGGAAAGCACAGTTTTGCCTCAGCCCTCAAATGTAGCAGGGGGTTTAGAGGAGGTGGAGCCTGACCTGTGACTTCAATGGAATATGTGCGGTGGTGGGAACAGCTAGGCGATATGTGGAAGAATACAGATTTGTTAATTTAAATCAGTTATCACTATGTGAAGCTTATGCAATATTCATTCAGGGTGTAGTGCAAATTTTTGACCATTTATGCCAACTGTTTGAACCTGGTGATTATACTCAGCTCTGTCCTGAAGCTGTCAGCATGCACGGCTCTTTATATCCTCCCACTATTAATTAGAACAATACTAATGCAGAGTAATTTTTGGCTGAGTCAGTACTCTGACAAAGAGAGATGTGTTTGGCTCAGACCTTCTGCCTGGCTATCATTATTATAAAAGCCATTGGGGGTGGGGTATGCAGAACCCTACAGTCTATCCCCCATTCTAAAGTTATAGACAAAAAGCATCCCTATTTAATAGATCTAATTATCATCAACAGTAATCTCTGGTTTGTTGGGAGTTTCATAGCACACACAGCAGTGAGGGATTGAACAGATGCAGAACTGTTTAAGCAGAACAAAAGAACTACATGATGAAGGTGGTCTGTGCACAGGAAAATCATGGTGAGTAACATGCCCTTGTTTGAGGAGCTGCTACATGTTAATATGTGTGCCCTCCTACCATCTGAGGGGAAAAAGGCTGGGGGATTTTTAAGAAAAAAAACCAGTCTTGGATATCCCAATATCTCTTTCCTGCTTTTACACAATGAGTGTTATTATGGTGTTAAGGATACTAGGAATGTATTGGGGTAAGAAACTTCTGTGAGCTTTGTCATACATTATATAAACACATCCATAACTATAAAAAAGTAAGTGGCGAATATTAGTAGTGGGAGACTCCCTGCTGCAGGGGACAGAGAGTCCCATCTGCCAAATTGACTTATCATCTAGAAAGGTTTACTGCTTGTCAAAGGCTTGGATTTGGGATGTTGTGGAAAGACTCCTGGGGCTTGTCTACAAATACCTGAAAGGAGGTTGTAGCATGGAGGGTGTTGGTCTCTTCTCCCAAGTAGCAAGTAATAGGACAAGAGGAAATGGCCTCAAGTTGCACCAGGGGAGGTTTAGATTGGATATTAGGAAAAAAATCTTCACGGAAAGGGTTGTCAGGTATTGGAACAGTCTGCCCAAGGAAGTGGTGGAGTCACCATCCTGGAGATTTCTAAAAGGCACATAGATGAGGTTCTTAGGGACGTGGTTTAGTGCTAGAGTCAGGTTATGGTAAAACCTTCTCCCCGCTTGTACCTTCCTCCCCCCCTCCCCCACCCCACTTCTCAAGGTTTTTACTTGCAAGATGGGGTCAGGAATAATTGTTTTCAGTTGTGTTCCTAAAAAATCAGTATTGGGAGGTGTTTTAAAACTTAGGAAAGCACTCGGAATTATAAGGAAGGAAGATCTTGTAAAATATTGTAATTAATGGTGGCTGCGGTATAAGTTACATGATTGGGAATAGTGTCCGGGGAATAGAATCTTGAAGTATAACATCTTGTTGTGATTAATGTTGTTTTTGAGGCCAGAAGAGCAGGACAAAATAAATCTCTACAAGAAATCATTAAATCATTTCAGACAGTTTTACAGGTGGGGTGCTTTGAACGTCAACAAGCTGAGAGAGAGTTAACTGATAACACACAGGTCACAGAAAACTTGTTAAAGTCTGCAAGATGCTTTCCTTATTAACCTGTTTTCTTTGTGGGTATCTGTTTCAGTATGCTGCAATTTTAGTAGGTCTGTGCTATATGGTACGATAAGTTCACAGTCTGTTAAATCATGAGAATCCGTTGACTCAAAATGTGCATTTTGTGATAATTCAGAAGATCATGAGTAATTTAGTTCTTTACTGCGTGAATGTCATCGTAAAATTTTGCATGTAGTGGCTGTTATTTTTCTCTCCAACATGCTAGCTTTATTCCAGCATTCAGACTTGCGCAACTCTGTGACAGGCTGTGTCTCCTCTCAGTATGCTGGATTTGGCTTTTCCGTATGCACACCATGTAAAGAATCCTGGTTTTGGAATATCAGCTGTAGCACACCAGATGAGACACTAAAAAAAACAAACCAAAACAAAACAGAAAAAAAAAAAGGGCCTTGCCCAGTTCAGCTCGCTGCAGGGTGTCGATATGGGGGCTCCAGCGCGCACTGACTTTTTTTTGTCAGGGAGACCCAGAGGTACCTCCACCTGGCTGAGCAGTAAGCGGCCCAAAGGTGCAATGCAAAAAATGAGATATTGTCTTAAATTAGTGTGACTGTGATCCATCTGCATATTTGAACTGGGTATTTGGTTTTCACATCTGAGCTCAGTATTTTAGTTTGCATATTCATATTTGGTACCAAAAGAATCTTGTTTGGGGAGATCATTACAAAATGGGAATCGGTTCCACTGCTAAAATTCCACCTTGCTCCCCCTTAGGATGCATCCTTACACATTAGAGTAATTGCTTATATTGTTAGAAAAGCATTTAAATTGTTAAAATACTATGATAGATGTGCATTTAGAAGAGGTTGTATTTAAAAGTTGCTAGAATATTAACTGATTTAGATTTAGGAAAATAGAATAATAGATTTATGTTTATTATACTGGTTTATACTGGTTTTTGACATCTCTAAATTGTAAAAGGTAAATGGAGCTAAGGAATGTATCTATTGTTGAGCTACTTGAAATTGCATATAAAGTATATTATGGCTGGAATGAAATGGGAAAACAAAAGACCAAAACATCCCATGCCTGTGTGCAGCTCATTATAACTGAGAAGTTTCCCAGAGCCTCCCACTTCGTACCAGCTGCGTGACCTTGGTTAGTTCTAATGAAACTGGAAAATTAAACCAAAAATTTGTTGATAGACTTATTCTGTGGTAGTTAGTTGTAAGAGACTTCTTAGTAAATTCACCATGCTAGTTTTTGAGGTCATGGGAGAGAACGAAAGAAAGGCCATTTTTTGAGACCAATGGAATTTCAAATTTGGAACAAAGTTTTAATACATGAATTCTTATATTTGCCAGAAAGTCCTATATCTCTCTTAGGTTAGGATTTGTTAAGTAAATTGTAAGCTCAAATAATGTTTTCTGAGAATTCTGTTTAGTTGCATGGCCTACAAGAAGCTGCTGGGATGCTGCAGATCTGCTTGCTGCAAGTGAGAAATCTCCAAGGAAATTTCAAATGCTGTATTTCCAGTAGTATTAACAGCCAATGTTTCGATAAAGCAAACACTACACTGATAGATCTGAAACAGGACTTTGATCCAGTAAGGGAAAACAATACCCAATAAATATGACAGCCAAAATGGAGTTGGAAACTTTGAGGAATGACTTTATGACAACCTTACAGGCTGGCTGCATTTGATTGGACTTGCAGATTTGTCTATTTATAGCTACAACACAGAAACAACCTGTGTCTATTGTGGGACAGTATGATGAGATTGCTAGCAAACTGATATACCGGCTGTTATATACCAATTGTCACTCTGATCAAGAAAATGCAGGGAATTAATTTAAGTCTTAATAGGCCATGATCCTTTTGTCATATATGTACCATTTGTGAAATTTAATTCTGATTTTTTTTTTATTTGTAATCTATGTCTTTATAAATTGCACTAGCTGGTTTTCTTAACAGCACAGCTTTTGGCAGGCCTGAATGTAAATTGCTGCAGAACCTGCAAGCCTTTAACATCAGGTCATAGGCCATACTTGTATTTGGTCTGATCCTACATACTTGCAAAGTTTTTGTTGATGGTTCTGGAAAGTCTCATAAAGCTGTAGTGGTTTGGTGTGAAGACAACAATTGGCGTCATTCTGTAAAAATTATTGAAGGTTCAACCCAATTAGCAGAACTTGGCACAGCTTTAAATTACTTAGAGCTTTTTAAGGAGGAACCTCTAAATTTGATTTGTGATTTTGAGTACGTAGTCAAGGTCCAACGCACGGATCTGGTTCTGAACTTTTTTTGTTTGTTTGTTTGTTTAAAAAAAAAAAAAAAAAGGGGGGGGGGGAAGTAGGGGAAACACCACAAAACCAATCGTCAAAAGCATTGTATGTGATGAAATACTTTCAAGTATGACCCAAAACCATGCTAAATCAGAAAGAACCTACATTAGTTATGGTCAAATCACTAGTCAATTAAAAAGGCCACAGCAATTGATAACCTGGGGAAAAGGTTATGTTTGTGTCATTACAGGCCGAGGATTGAAGTGGATTCAACAAACATTCAACGGATGCAGATGGACAGGAGGGAGATAAGTTGTGAGGACTGTTTCAGATGTAAACCATGGATCCTAATTCAGTGTTACAGATGTTCGCAGACCTGGTGGTCTAGAAGCCTATTAGCAAGCAGGTGGTGTACCTTCTGTGGAGAATGGCAATTTGAACAATCAGCAGGAGATCCAAAAGGGTGATATTATGATTAGATAGTCAATGCATAGATAAGGTAAAATTATGAGATATCTCTACCATAGTAATCTAAGTTCAGCAACTGATAAAGTTTTAGAAGGGATATTTAAGTTAAGCTATTGATCTTTTAAATAGGTTAAGATAACTTTTAAGATATTAATTCAATTATTACTATATACTGATGGTATTAAGTATGTTACCCTATAAACTGCGCAGTTATAAATCTTTTAGGAATTTAAGAGAATATATTGTATTAACTTGTCTGGTTATTTTGAATCTATTAAAATAGTGTGATAATAAGGTTGTCATGATAGAATTAAGGTTTTAAGAATAGGCAGGTAGTTGTTTGATCTTATTAAGTAAGGTTTAATTGCATTATATGTAATTGTAATTATGTTGTTAATCACGTGTTCTATGTTGCAGTATATTTCAAACATGATGCACCGTGTGGTTTAAGGGGCCTGACTAATTCAGGAAAAGAAAGGGGGAAGTGTGGAGGGGTTTTGATAGATAAAGATCTGTTGCTGAATTAGTCAGGCTCAAAGGTATCTCAAGGCTGCTTCGAGGAGCTGAGAACAGAATCTGCTGTGAGAAAGAGGGGCGTTCCACAATCACCGGGGTCCTGGCGTGGCATGAATCATCGGACGTATCATCAGTGAGACTCCAGCGCACGGAGAGTCCACGATACTCATTTAGCGAATCCATGCTTGGAGCGTGGACGCGTTATTAGAATATAGTTACATATATAAGGAGACTTGTTTCTGTAATAAATGGTTTAGCATGATTCACATTGAATCGACTTGTTTTGCTGAGTCCTTATCTCGCTCCTACACCCTGGGGGCTTGGAAGTGATGCTGGTGGCCTCTCCTCAGAGACATCCTCATTGTGAACTTGAAGGTGCTCAGTCTCTTGCTCTGCAGGGGGTTATAGTAACTGGGAAGTACCTTCTGGAGGGTTATATTCTGCTTTAGAAAAAGACATGTCCACTGCCCCAACAGGTTCAGGAAAGCAGTTTGCATTCAAGGGTCCTTATGTTGTCAGATAGGCCAAAAGACCTGACCATGAGGCCTACTAGAAAGTTAATATTAGACGAATAATAGACAAAATGTCTAGTATAGGTTAACTTCAATACGAATAATAAATGAGATGTCTAGTAGAAATTAACTTTTAATTGTAGAACAAAGCCTATCCTGGAATTGAGAAGTCAACCATGAACAGCTGATTGAGTACCTAGTGATTATTGCCAATTTTTGTGGATGAGCATAGCCTACAGTAAACTTTGCTCATATCATTATAATGCTAAAAACCACACCCCCGAGGGAAATACCCCAGCTCATCCAGGACCTTTCTTCAGGGAGCATGCATAGTAAGAATAGTGTTATATAACTTGTATGCAAATGTTATAACCAGTCAGCCTTACAGGACTGCCCTGAGGGTGTGTATACAGTGATAAGATTTTGTATACATGATTGAGACTTTTATATTGCTGGTATGCTAGTTTGATCTAATACCTTTCCTCCTCCTGGTCAAAGGCAAGGACTCTCTATTCCTGGTCAGAATATTCACCTTCCTACCCTTATAGTGCCAGACCAGAAGTCCCTTCACAAAAATCAGAAGAGGCAATCTCAGTCCTTTTTCTACATATGGAGGGTCATTGGTTGCCTTCAACCATCTCAGTAGCAACTGAACTGATAGCCTTCTTGAATGTCCCCTTCTTAGCAGCCGTCTTCCCTCTCAGTTTGCATATACTGGCTTCTAACTTAAAGGTGTGCTCACCATCTCACTTCCTCATGTCCTCCCATGCAGGAAGAACCAGAAAGTGCTGCATGGTGTGTGCTTGGGGTTCCCTTTCCCTCCATCTAGGGGCTGGGAGGTTGTCTCTGTGGGGTGCCCCTGAATGCTGAGACACTGGCCCATGTCAGAGCTGGTGGGACACTCTCCACTGTTTCTGTATCAAAGTCTGATCAATCCATTGTCGACAAACTGTTGGAATATGATGCCAATGTATCTAGCACAGCATTGCCAGCTGGGCGAGAGAGGTGGTTGTCCCGCTCTACTCTGCACTGGTGCAGCCTCACCTGGAGCACTGCATGCAGTTCTGGGCATCACAGTATAAAAAGTATATAAAGCTACTGGTGTCCAGAAGAGGGCTACAAAGTTGGTGAAGTGTTTGGAAGGGAAGCCATATGAGGAGCAACTAAAGTCACTTGGTTTATTCAGCCTGGAGAAGAGACTGAGGGGAGACCTCATCACAGTCTATGGCTTCCTCACAAGGGGAGGAGAAGGGTAGGTGCCGAACTTTTATCTTTAGTGACCAATGACAGAACCCGAGGGAATGGCAGGAAGATGTGCTAAGAAAGGTTTAGGTTGGACATTAGAAGAAGGTTCTTCACCCAGAGGGTAGTGGAGCACTGGAACAGCCTCCCCAGGGAAGTAGTCACAGCTCCAAGCCTGACAGTGTTAGAAGAGACTGGACAACGCCCTCAGACACATGGTGTGATCTGTGGGGTTGTCATATGCAGGGACAGGAGTTGGATTTGATGATCCTTGTGGGTCTCTTCCAACTCAGGACATTCTATGATTCTATGAACAAATTGGGCTAGGAAGTTTTGCCTCACCCGCCATATTCACCTGACCTCTCACCAACCAACTACCACTTATTCAAGCATCTTGACAACATTTTGCAGGGAAAATGCTTCCACAACCAGCAGGATGCAGAAAATACTTTCAAAGGGTTTGTCCAATCCCGAAGAACAGATTTTTATGCTACAGGAATAAACAAACTTATTTCTCATTGGCAAAACTGTGTTGATTATAATGGTTCCTATTTTGATTAATAAAGATGTGTTTGAGCCTAGTTATAATGACTTAAAATTTGTGGTCTTAAACTGCAATTACTTTTGCACCAACCTAGTAATTCTCTCAGGTACTGTATGCCTTCCTCAGTGGTAGTCTACTTCCCTTGGTAATTCACAAATCTTTGTTGTGCAGATATCTTGCCTTCATGCTTGACAGGAGCCGCCTCCAGAGACTGCAAATTGCTGCCTCTTTTCCAATTTCATTATGAATTTCCCAGTCCCCACCAAGGGATCCCACCTCCTGAGCTTCTTTATCTTCTAATTCCTGACTGTTGGCCCAAATATCCCAGCATCAGAGCAAATAAGCAACAATTCACTCACCTGCCTGACTGGCATCTGTAATCTTTCTGCATATTTTTAAGTTCATCCAGGGTCAGGGATCGGGTTGTTTCCACCTCTTCGGTGATTTCGCTTACTTCTTCCTCCTGTTTCCTTGCTGAAGGACTGGTTTCCTGATCAGATCCTTCCTCCTCCCTTACTAATCGATGATACAGTCCTGTTGACTTCCATGTCCACTGTTTGTTTTTCACTACTGATGCAAATACTGTAGTTGGGGTTTGGGTCCCTGTCTCAACCATAGTGTCCCCAGATGTAGTTTGGGTCCCTGTCTTAACTGTGAACAGTAATCAACAGTAGCTTAATAGGTACAGGCCAAGCCCCAGTACAGTGCTAGGAGCTGCTGGGTTTTATCAGGGTAAGCAGGCACCCTTCTATCAGGTGGCACTCGAATTCAGCAGGATTACTTTCTTGTTCAGGTGTAAAATCCCAGGTTACAGGAGGTGAGAACTGCCCTAGGTACTCGCCCAAATCCTTCCACATACCCCGACATTCAGGAACCATCCTCCTCAGGGCACATTTCAGTATTGCCTCACCAACAAGTTGTCTCCTCCTTCACCAGACAGGATGAAAACAGATTCCACAAAGAGGAACAACAAGCCAACAGTGTTAGATAGTAGGATCAAACAGCTTACATAAGGATTTGCAAGAACCTCAGGAGCCTGCACAACAAAACTATCCACATCAGTCCTGGAGGAGAAGAGAGAGGTGTAATCCCTCATGCTCTCCACAAGATAGCTCACCCAGCACAGCAAGTCCATCTGTGCCAGGGCCAAATGCATAGTCATTGTTTTTATCAGAATGATCCCAGGCCCAGCAAACTAGAGAGATAAGCCATGGAGCAAGCAGCAATACCTGAAAGCAGTCAGTAACAAGCCATCAGTCTCTGTTACACATTGAAGCAAGCAAACTCTGTGACATGCACAAAAGCCTGTCAGTTAATAACTACCACAGCTATATCATGTTCAATTCAAAACTGCCGTTGTATTGAGCTGCACATTGGGCTGTGGTGGGTTAACCTTGGCTGATTGCCAGGTGTCCACCAAGTTGCACTCTCACTCTCCTCCCTCAGGACAGAGGGAGAAAATAAGATAAAAAAGCTCATGGGTCATGATAAAAGGCAGTTGAATGAAAGAAAAAAAAGCAAAGGTCACACACAGCAGCAAAGCAAAGATTTATTCTCTACTTCCCATCAGCAGGCAATGTCTAGTCACTTCATGGGAAGTACAGCCTCTGTACACATAATGGTTGCTTCGGGAGACAAACTCCTTAATAGCAAATGCCATCCCTTCCTTTCTCTTAGAGAGAAATGCTGAGAATGAATTCCATTTCCACCTTGGGAAAGAGCAGAAATAAGAAAGCTGGCTGGTAATTTTATAGGAACTTTGTTAGATCATGTTGGATCTGTTTCACAGAAACAGAATAGATTCAAGTGTTCTTAAATTCCAGGTAGGCTTCTGATACCATAAAATCGGCAAATAAAAAACTTCTAAAACTGGAGTTTAAGATTTTAGAAACAGTATTCTTTTATTGGTGCCAGGCACTTGCGGGGTTAACTCAAACAAGCGAGGGCGCCGGGATAGTTTCTAGACAAAGGTTATATTCACACAGATCATACATATTCATTAAATTTCCAAGAAGTTCTTTACATATGTATTACATTTCTCAGAACCACTTAGCATATGAAAATGTATGTAGTGCATGTGCAGAGCAGTGAGGTGGTGGTCTTTTGAGTGTTGCAGGAAGAAGTAAGTAGTATTCATCACCTTGTCCTTTCAAGGAACTCAAGTCCCAGGCATGCACAATTTTTTTGTTACTCAACTTGTAACTGCATGGTGTGGCAGTTACACATCCCTGCTGAGCCTTCAATAAGGCAGTCAATTGCTCCTTAGCACCTTTTGTGCCCCACTGTGCCTATCCCACACCTAGGGTGGTGCCAAGGTGCTGACAGTCACATCCTCCCCTGCGGCGATTAGAAACGACGCATACCAGGACGCAGACAGAAATTCACACAGAGGCAGAGATCTTGTTCAGGAAGGAGTGCAGAGCCTGGCCAAGCAGAGAGCTGACCTAGGCCTAGGCTGCCTTCTTTATTCACCATTGACAATTTATAGGATTTACAGATACGAGCCTGGACTAAGATGTTTACAAAAGGTGTTTTTCCACTAATTGTTGTTAAAAACACACTAAACTCATGTGATGTTTGTCTCACTTGTTTTTCCACTCATTCACAGACCCGGCCCAAGGACTTTCACACATCCCATGCACTTGGGGGCGGTTATCCGGCCCGAGATACCATTCTCATGAGTCTGGGCTATAACTTTTTACAATTACGAGAAATGTACTTCAAAGTAATTTGTCCAAGGCCCTTTATATATTATTATGTTAGTATTATGTCTTCGACCATCCAAATGGTCATGTTAATATTGATCTTCCTTTATCATCCAGATGGCTGGAACCGCACATCTTGCTTTCCCACATTTTACTTTCCAACATTTCCCCCTTTTTGGTTTTAAACATCAGGTTCTCAATGAGCGCAGTAAGGACCCTGGCTTCATTTTCTTTGCATTCTGTATCATTCTCCAGGTGATTCAGAGGACTACAAGAAAAAACATCACACAAGCATATCCAGTTCCCACAAAAACCCATATATGCTCCCACAGCAGGTCCTGTTTTCAGCTTTTGAGCTGGCCTTGAAATTCCTTTGAGCCTGGATAGTTCAGAAATAAATCTCCATCTAATAGAAACCCATCCACACATTAACTTCAAGAAAATCCCTGAAATCTCCCACAATTCCCCCTTTTTGTTTTTGAACCAGCCAGACCTTGTTTACGATGCGCTGAATAATCTTTGAAATACACTGCAGCATACAACATATGATTAACAACAATGATTACAGTTACATATAATGTAGCTAAGCCTTACATAATAAGATCAAACAACTACTCTTCTATTTCCAAGCTTTTAAACCATTTGTTAAACCTTTTCTACTATGACAATCTTATTAACGTGCTGTTTTAGTTTGTCTAAAGTACTATGAATAGATTCAGAAGGATCACACAAGTTAATACAACACATTCTCTCAAATTCTTCACAACCATGGCCTAATGTTAAAAGTAAAAGATCTATAACTGTGCGATTTTGTAGAGTAGTATGCCTAATACCATCAACATCTACTATTAATTGAGTTAGTATCTCGGAAGTTAGATTAGCCTGTTTAAAAGACCAGTAGCTTAACTTTGATATGTCTCCTAAAGCTTTACCAGCTGCTAGACTAAGGAGAAGGAGTGCAGGAGATACTATGGTAGGAATGTCTCATAATTTTACCTCATTTTTGCATTGACTATCTAAGTGTAATATCATCCTTTTGGCTCTCCTGCTGTTTGCTCAAATTGCCATTCTCAAGAGAAGGTACACCACCTGCTTGCTAGTAGGCTTCTAGACAACCAGGTCTGTGAGCATACATAACAGTGAATTAGGATCCATGCTTTAAATCTGAAACACTCATCACAACTTCTCTCCCTGCTGTCTGTCTGCATCCGTTGAATGTTTGTTGAATCCACTTCAATACTCAGTCTGTAATGACACAAACATAACCTTTTCCCCATGTTATCAATTGATGTGGCCTTTTCCATTGACCATTAACTAGTGATTTGACCATAACTAATGCAGGTTCTTACTGATTTAGCATGTTTTTGGGTCATACTTGCAGTGTTTCATCACAGGGCAAATTTAGGCTGCACCACTTAGATATAAGTGATTCATCACATACAATGCTTTTGACAATTGGTTTTGTGGTGTTTTCCCTACTTCTCCTGCCTTTTTGCTTAAAAACAAAACCAAAAACAAAACAGTTCAGAATCAGATACATGCGTTGGACTACGTACTCAGAATCACAAATCAAATTGAGAGGTTCCTCCTTAAAAAGCTCTAAGTAATGTAAAGCTGCACCAAGTTCTGCTAATTGGGTTGAACTTTCAATAATTTTTACAGAATGATGCCAATTTTTATCTTCACGCCAGACCTCTACAGCTTTATGAGACTTCCCAGAACCATCAACAAAAACTGTGCAAGCATTTGAGATAGGACCAATACAAGTATGGCCTGTGACCTGATGTTAAAGTCTTGCAGGTTCTGCAGCAATTTACATTTAGGCATGCCAAAAACTGTGCTGTTAAGAAAATCACCTAGTGCAATTTATAAGGATGTAGATTGCAAATAAAAAAAATCAGAACTAAATTTCACAAATGGTACATATATGACAAAAGGATCATGGCCTATTAAGACTTAAATTCATTCCCTGCATTTCTTGATCAGAGTAACAATTGGTATATCAGTCTGTTAGCAATCTCATCATACTGTCCCACAATAGCCACAGGTTGTTTCTGTGTTGTAGCTATAAACAGACAAATCTGCAAGTCCAATCGAATGCAGCCAGCCTGTAAGGTTGTCATAAAGTCATTGCTCAAAGTTTCTGACTCCATTTTGGCTGTCATATTTACTGGATATTGTTTTCCCTTACTGGATCCAAGTCCTGTTTCAGATCTATCAGTGTAGTGTTTGCTTTATCGAAACATTGGCTGTTAATACTAGTGGAAATAGAGCATTCGAAATTTCCTTGGAGATTTCTCATTTGCAGCAAGTAGATCTGCACCATCCAAGCAGCTTCTTGTAGGACATGCAACTAAACAGAATTCTCAGAAAGCTTTATTTGAGCTTACAATTTATTTAACAAATCTTGACCCAAGAGAGGTATAGGACTTTCTGGCAAATACAAGAATTCATGTATTAAAACTTTGTTCCAAATTTGGCATTCTATTGGTCTCAAAAAACAGCCTTTCTTTTGTTCTCTCCCGTGACCTCAAAAACTAGCATGGTGAATTTACTAAGTCTCTTACAGCTAGTTACCACAGAATAAGTCTATTAAAAAAAATTTTTTTTGTTTCATTTCCCAGCTTCATTAGAACTATGGATCCACTGGCGATGCCTTTAAATTTCACCCTCAGACTCCTTCATGCAGTATTACAGTTCTCTAGCAGTAACATTGCTGGGGAGGGGAATAAAACCTCACTCTCGACGCCATCTGAGATGGCAGGATCTCCAGCCCAGCATGAAAACAAATAAGTTCAAACTCCCCATCAAACCAACCTGGCTCCACTCCACACCCAAATCAGTACCACTCTGACCCCCAAAAGCTGACCAGTGTGAAAGGCCAACTTCAGCAAGGAGGTAAAATTATGAGCTCTCTCCCCAAATCTGTCAAAACCTAGGAAACAAGACTGAAGCAAAAAGAAACAGCACCAACAACCCCTGATTCAAAGCCGAGAAGCAACACAGTGCCACAATAAGGATGGATCACAATACTCCAGGAGAAAAAAGACAGTGGGGGGAGTAAAGCCCCTCTTTCTCCGCTTAGCAGTGGGCAAACAGGTTTTCCTTTTTTTTTTTTTTCTTTCTTTCTCTTCTTGCTGCAGTTTAGATGTAGCCAAGGCCACGCAGCTGGCATAATCGCTGGTATGAAGTGGGAGGCTCTGGCAAACTCCTCTGGTGCAATGAGCTGAGTTTTTCAGGCCTGTGTGAAGCTGCAAGATATTTATAATCAAACTCTACAACACAGGCCTGGGATATTTTGCTCTTTTGTTTTCCCATTTCATTCCAACCATAATACACTTTATATGCAACTCCAAGTAGTTCAGCAATAGTTACATTCCTTAGTTCCATTTACCTTTTACAATTTACAGATGTCAAAAAACAGTATATTAAGCACCAATCCATTATTCCATTTTCCTCAATCCAAATCAGTTCATATTCTAGCAACTTTTAAATATAACTTCATACAATACCAATTTCACATCCATCATAGCATTTAGGTGTTTGTTTGTTTGTTTTTTCTTTTTTTCTTTTTTCTTTTTTTTTTTTTTCTTCAATGCAAGGCAGAATTTAACAATTTAAATTCTTTTCTGGTCTCAAAATTACTAGATAACAATATAAGCAATTACTCTAATGCGTAAGGATGCATCCTAAGGGGGAGCAAGGTGGTATTTTAGCAGTGGAACCGGTTCCCATTTTGTAATGATCACCCCAAACAAAATTCTTTTGGTACCAAATATAAATATGCAAATTAAAATGCTGAGCTCAGATATGAAAACCAAACACCAAGTTCAAATAGGCAGATAGATCAGAGTTACACTCATTCAAGCTAATATCTCAATTTTAGCATTGCAACTTTGGGCCGCTTACTGCTCAGCCAGGTAGAGGTACCGCTGGGTCTCCCTGACAAAACAGCATGCTGGAGCCCAATCGGCACCCCCACCCCCCCCACCGCCACAGCAAGCTAGACTGGGCAAGGCTTTTATTAGCATCTCATCTGGTGTGCTACAACTGCTATTCCAAAACCAGGATTCTTTACTTGGTGTGCATACAAAAGAGCCAAATCCAGCACATCGAGATGAGACACAGCCTATCACAGAGCTGCACAAGTTTGGATATGGGAATAAAGCTAGCATGCTAGAAAGAAGAGTAACAGCTATTACACATAAAATCTTATCATTACGTTCACACAGTAAGGAAATAATTACTCACGATCTTCTCTATTATCACAAAATGCACAATTTGAGTTGACGGATTCTCATTATTTAACGGTCTGTGAACTTAGTGTACCATATAACAGACAAAGACCTATTAAACTGTAATATTCTTAAAGAGATACCTACAAAGAAAACAGGTTAATAAGGAAAGCATCTTGTAGACTTCAGCAAGTTTACTGTGACCTGTGTGTTATCAGTTAACTCTCTCTCAGCTTGCTGAAGTTCAAACTGTTCCGCCTGTAAAACTGTCTGAAATGATTTAATGATTTCTTGTAGGGATTTATTTTGTCCTGCTCTTCTCGCTTTAAAAACAACATGAATTGCAACAAAGTGTTATACTTCAAGATTCTATTCTCCGGACACTTTTCCCAATCATCTAACTTATACAGCAGCCACCATTAATTACAATATTTCACAAGATCTTCCTTCCTCATATTTCCAAGTGCTTTCCTATGTTTTTAAACACATCCCAATATCAATTTCTTAGGAACACAACTGAAAACAGTAATTTCTGACCCCATCTTGTAAGTAAAAACCATGAGAAGAGGGAGGGAGGGAGGGGAAGCACAGCGCTGCTTGCAGCGTGAGTGGGAAAAGTGGGGAGAAAGTTTTACGGTGTACTTATACCTCAAAGAAACAATTCCACAACAACCAGTAAAACAATTAACTCACATTCCTGACAAGCTGCTTGATTTTCAGAGAGGCAATACACAGAAGCATATAATACGTACTGTAAAACTCGCAGATAACATGTTGATAGCAAACATTAGCATTCTCTACTAATGTTGAATGCTGATTTCAACACCAGTGCTTCCTTAGCTTCTAAGTTTTCAACCTCCTTATTGATAGCCTCTTGAAGACGGTCAATAAATTGCATGTAATTCTCACTGGGACCCTGGTAGTTATAAAAGATTTGGCTGCTTTGTTGGTTTCAGACACCTTTATCATAGCTTGATATGCAAGGTCTGTTGACTGCCTCAGGATTTCAGAAACTAATAGCACCTGTAATTGTGGTGTGTCAATTAGTGTCTGTTCCAAGACTTGTGAGATACCTGCCCCTTTCAACGAGTCCCCATCGTTCCGTCCTAAATGATCTATAGCTGTTACATTGCATAGGTCTAATTTTGCTTGACTCTTTCATGGTTTTTATCTGATCTCGGGGCAGCACGCACACGTACTCCTGTTAACTTTTCAAAAAAAAAAAAATGCTGCAAAACCTCATCCTCATCGGAGTCATCAGACAACGCGGACTTGAACAGTGTTGGAGAATCCTTGGTAACAGGGAGGTTCGGAACAGTGCACGTTCTCACCAATACTTTCTAGCATCATAATTATTTGTATAACCTGAGTCCCCAGGAGCACCCCCTTTCCCGTCATGATCAGCATGACCGTATTGCCGACTGCTGGATTCACTCGCTATTAGCTGATCTAATCTGTCCCACAGTTCTGTTGTCCAGTTCTTATCCAGTGACTCCTTCTGCTCTCTCATGGAAGTTGGAGGGTTAAAAGGTGGTAAAGGCAGAAACAAATTGGTAAAAAGACAGGTAGTACACTTGTTTATGACCTTAGCATTCTCAGCTTTCACAGATTCCTTGGGCAAATTGTCCGACTCCAATCCTTTGGACTTGTTCTCACCAGGGTCGGGCAATGGTACGGGAGACCACCTGCTCAGCATTTTTTCTCCCCCCACCCCGGACTGCTGAACTATCAGGGGTGCCAAAAACACAGCAGGGGATGGAATGGGGAGGGTATGAAACACATGAACTGGGTAAACTTCACAGCGACTTTCAGGATACTTATCAGGCTGCAACGCTGCAAAAATTCCGGCAGCAGCAGACCATTCAGCCTTAAGATCTTTTAAGGTGGTAATTCTAAGCTTCCATGTAGTTCCTAATGATTTAGCTTCTTCATCTCCATTGCTGACTTTATCCCATAATTTCTCGCCCTATATCGTCCCAAAGTTCAAGTTTAAGTTTTGAGTCACTAATGCTCATAACAGTCTTTTCAGGTTTTAATTGCTTCACTGTAGTAATTATCAGTTTCCAGGCGGTTACAAGGCCAAGAATATATTTTTCACGGCGACTAATTGCCTTCCACAACACAGTTCCCACTTTTTCCCAAGTCTCTATTTGAAAAGCTCCTAACAGGTCAGCAGGAAACCCCTTGCCTCTGCACCAAATTAATAGTCTTTTGAGGTTACTCTCCTCATACTTCACCCCTCTCTTAGAGAGAATATGCGAGAGGAGCCACAGTATTTCTTCTTCTTCTTTAAAAATATTCTGCCCCATCTCCTCTCGCCCCCAGCTGCTCACCTCTTTGGGTGTCTGTTGCAATGATATCGGATCCTTTATCCCTCCTCTGTCACTTCTGTAGCAATAAATCAGGAGTCACGCAGCCCGCAGACTACGTCCCGGTCGTGGTCCAGCCGAGCCGTCCCAGCTGGGGCTCGTTCCTCGCAGCAGTCGTCCCTCTTCCATAAATTCTCCTTATGGATCACGTCAGAATCACCACTTGCGAGGGTGAAAACTCATGGACTCCACACAATCCAATATTAATTCAAGCGAAGCCATTTATTACAGAAACAAACCTCCTTATATATACAGTTATTTCCTGATCACACATCCACACTCCAAGCATGCATTAGTTCATTGGATATTGTCCATGTTCATGAGCTGTCCACACCTCCGAGTCTCACTGCTAATAGGTCTGTTGATTTACATCTTGTTGAGGCCCTGTTATTGTAGAACTGCCTCACTCCCACAGCAGGTGCTGTTTTTAGCTTTCGAGCTGGCCTTGAAATTCCTTTGAGCCTGGATAGTTCAGAAATAAATCTCCATCTAATAGAAACTCATCCACACAACAACCTCAAGAAAATCCCTCAAATCTCCCACAGGTTCAGATATCAACTAAGGAGATTATTTAAATACAATATCATAAGAATAATGAGGATCCACAACGTACATGTAGTCACTTAAATGAAACAAAACTGGAGGCCTTTTACTTCAGGGTACTCACAAGAAACAGTCACTCACTCAAATAAAGAAGTGAGGTGTCATTAATCCCAGGAAGTTTCCTTAGATGGTGTTCCTGTCTAAGGAAAGGACTCCAGTTCACAGATCCACAGCTCCGAGAAGACCACTCAAAGGGTGTCTTTGGCGGGAACCCCGTTTCATTGTTTGGCTAGATGTGGCTGTGGGCATTACAACATAGTCCAGAAGCTTCTCAGCTAGTCTGGGAACCTCCTTTGTTAAGGACCCTGTCAATTGACCAAGGGTCCCATCCCTCCTGACCCATCAGTTGGTAGAGGTGAAGTTTATTGACAACACCTTGGTACCATTCTAGGTGTACATATGTGGGGACAGGCACAGTGGGGCACAGAAGGTGCTAAAGAGCCATCAGTCTCCTAATTGAAAGCTCCAGATTTCAGAGGAGTGTGTACTGCCTCACAATCCAGCCTGTGACTACAGTCATCTGACAAACTACTTTGGAGTTGTGGTACAGTCACCTCTTGCCTCCGAAGTCAAAAGGGGGGATTCTGTTGGTGAGTTTGAATGCCCACTGTGGATCATCATACCTTATGTGTCATTTTCTTGTTGCAGATCAACCTACAATAGAACAGAATAATACAAATTACAATAATTACAGTTATTAACAAATATTAGAGAAAGCTAGTTAGCCATACTAATAAGGAAAACAAATGCATTGAAAGCTCTTTCACCAGTTAGTCCCCAGTCCACATAATGTAAATCTGTATCATTCTGATATGCTAGTGCCTCTTCCTTTGGTCTCTTCTATTTCTTTGTTGCCCTCTGCTGCAGGGACAGATGCTGTATCTCTGGCATTAGGTCCTGCATCATGTTTGTCCAGCTCGTAGAAAGGTTCAACATATTTTGCAGGAAGCCACTTTGGTCCTGTTGGAAGAAGAACACAAGCATACTCCCTCCCCCAGGTGATTAGTTCTACAGGCCCTTGCCACTGACTGTTGTGCAGGAGATCCATGTATAAAACCTTTGGTCTTTGAGACAGTGAATCTGGAACACGGAAGTGTTTTTCCACTGCTGCGATAGAGGAGGGAGGCATATATTGCATTGTCTAATTGTTCCTGAGGTGTCATATTCCCCCTTTTTTGTTTTAATAACACCCGTTTCACTGTGGAATGTGCTCATTCAATGATAGCCTGTCCAGCGGGAGAATGTGGAATACCTGTGACACACGAAACACCCCATTGCTGTAAAAAATACTGCGTGGATCTAGAAGTGTATCCAGGACCGTTGTCAGTTTTAATCTGTTGTGGCACTCCCAGCATAGCAAAACAGCGGGTTCAGTGATGCCGAACATCTCTGCTTTTCTCACTTGTATGCGCAGATGCACAAAGCATACCTGAAAAAGTATCTATAGAAATAAGGACATATTTCAAATGGCCAAAAGATGAAATGTGTAACATCAGACTGCCAAATGGCATTAGCTGAGAGTCCGTGAGGGTTAACTCCAAGGGAAGGCGAGCTTGTAATCAGACCTTGACATTCCGGGCAAGAGCGCACTATATCTCTTGCTTGCTCGAGAGTGAGACCAAACATCTTTTTTAAGGCAGCAGCATTCTGATGGAAGAAAGCATGTGAAGCCCTGGCAGACTGGAAGTGGACTGTAGCTACAAAATAAGAATCCGCAACTGCATTACCTTCAGTTGTGGGACCTGGTAAAGTTGTATGAGAACGTATATGAGTAACAAATAGTGGGTGTTTGCGAAGCTGTAATGCAGTTTGCAATGATACAAACATATCAAAAAGTTGCTGTTGCGAGATTTCTTTAAGAAAAGCGGACGGGATATGCTGTAGGACCTTGACTACATACTTAGAATCACAAACCAAATTTAGAGGTTCCTCCCTTAAAAGCTGTAAGGCATGCAAAACTGCACCGAGTTCCACTACTTGGGTTGAACCTTCAAGAACTTTAACAGAATGATGCCAATCATTATCTTCACGCCAGACCACTACAGCTTTATGAGGCTTCCCTGAATCATCAACAAAAACTGTGCGAGCATTTGGGACAGGACCGAATACACCCCAGGATGCCATTGGCCTTCCTGGCCACAAGGGCACAGTGCTGGCTCATGGTCATCCTGTTGTCCACCAGGACCCCCAGGTCCCTTTCCCCTACACTGCTCTCTAATATGTAATTTCCCAACCTATACTGGAACCTGGGGTTGTTCCTGCCCAGCTGCAGGACTCTACACTTTGCCTTGTTAAATTTCATCAGGTTATTCCCCGTCCAACACTCCAGTCTGTCCAGGTCCCGCTGGATGGCAGCACAGCCTTCTGGCGTGTCAGCCACTCCTCCCAGCTTAGTGTCATCAGCAAACTTGCTGATAGTACACTCTATTCCCTCGTCCAAATCATTAATGAATATATTGAATAATATTGGCCCCAGTACTGACCCCTGAGACACTCCACTAGATACTGGCCTCCAACTAGACTCCGCACCATTGACTACCACTCTCTGGCTTCTCTCCTCAAGCCAGTTTGCAACCCACCTCACTACTCTATTGTCTAGACCACACCTCCTCAACTTAGCTGTGAGGATGCTGTGGGAGACTGTGTCAAAGGCTTTATTGAAGTCAAGGTAGACCACATCCACCACTCTGCCATCATCCATCCACCTTGTTACATTCTCATAAAAGGCTATGAGGTTGGTCAAGCATGACCTACTCTTGGTAAAGCCATGCTGACTGCCCCTAATAACCCTCTTATCCTTGATATGCCTTGAGACATATCGATGCCTTGAGACATACCACTAACTGCACTAATCTCTTGAGTTGGCAGAGCTTCCCTGCCCTTCCTGCTTGCCCTTTCACACAAACTGCCATGCTAACTGCCTCATCTCTTTTTGCTGGCCTTGTTCAATGCGCTCCTGGTCTCCTGCACTCCCTAGGGAGCATTTAAATCTCCTGGCAATGATCCCTCTCACATTTAGCGATATCTGCCACTTCTCAGCGTGAATGCCACAGCCACCTCTTCCTCAGGTTTCCCTGCCTCCAGGAAGCCCACTGTTCGCCCCAGTCTAGTGCTCAGCTGTGGAAACTAGCTGATCTGGTGCTCAGCCATAGGAACTAGCTGCAGCCACTGCTGTGTGCCTCTCTGACTGACTGCTCAATCACTGGAATGTTATTTGTTAGGATAAGCAGAAGAGGACTGAAGGACAATACGCTCACTCTGAGTAGATGAGAAGATGAATCTAGGGCAGGAACTGGTTCAGGTTGGCTATGTGTCACAAAGGCACACCAGAAGTCGATTTTAGGCTGACAACAAGTTCCGAAAAAACTTTTTTCTAGACAGAAAAGTGTAGCCAATAAAACAACTAAAACCAGGGTTTATACCAATTATTTAGCACTCCAACAACATAAAATACAGGTTCAGGTATCAGTTGAGGAGATTATTGGTGTACGACAACATAAGAATAATGAGGATCCACAACATGCATGCATACGCTCACAAGAAACAAAAACAGAGGCCTCTCACTCATGGGCACCCAGAAGAAATAATCACTTGCCTGGGTTAGACAATGGCTCACACCTGCCTGGGTTAGGCAAGGAGTCATTCAAGGATATATCCAGTAAAGAGAAATAACCACTCACCACAGGAGAAGGTGAGGCGCTCTCAGTCCCAGGAAGCCAGGGTCCTTACTGCACTCATTGAGAACCTGATGTTTAAAACAAAAAAGGGGGAAATGTTGGAAAGTAAAATGTGGGAAAGCAAGATGTGCGGTTCCAGCCATCTGGATGATAAAGGAAGATCAATACTAACATGACCATTTGGATGGTCGAAGACATAATACTAACATAATAACATATAAAGGGCCTTGGACAGATTACTTTGAAGTACGTTTCTCGTAATTGTAAAAAGTTATAGCCCAGACTCATGAGAATGGTATCTCGAGCCGGATAACCGCCCTCAAGTGCATGGGATGTGTGAAAGTCCTTGGGCCGGGTCTGTGAATGAGTGGAAAAACAAGTGAGACAAACATCACATGAGTTTAGTGTGTTCTTAATAGCAATTAGTGGAAAAACACCTTTTTATAAACATCTTAGTCCAGGCTCATATCTGTAAATCCTATAAATTGTCAATGGTGAATAAAGAAGGCAGTCTAGGCCTAGGTCAGCTCTCTGCTTGGCCAGGCTCTGCTCTCCTTCCTGAACAAGATCTCTGCCTCTGCGTGAATTTCTGTCTGCGTCCCGGTATGCGTCGTTCTTAATCGCCGCAAATGGTGCCCCGTGTGAGTGTGTGACCCCTGGAAGCTCTTCATCGAGCAGTGTGTTTGATGGCAACCACGCAATCTGACGGGTGAGTAAATTTTATTTCTGGCCACATTAATCCCTACGGTATAGATAGGGACAAGCAGTCCTCGTTGAACGAGAGAGCTATGGGATTGCGTTAGTATGGGGCAAGCCGCTTCTCAGGAACGTAAATTGTATTTGCAGGTTTTACTGCAGCTATTACGTTCTTCTGGGTATTGTACTTCTGAGAAGCAGGTAGCTTTGCTCCTGGTATGGGTGAGAGAGAATTGTGCTTGGTTTCCAAGTGAGGGGACGTTTGACAGTAAAATTTGGAAACAGGTTGGGGAACAGCTACATGCACAAAAGAATTCAGTTCCCAATAGTTTACATATTACTTGGAGATTTGTATACTCTGCACTATCGCAGTTGCAGTTGGCAGAGCACATACTGAAAGGGCAAATAGGGGAGGATGGACAGAAAAACACAAAGGAGCAGGTTGCTAATGATTTGAGTCTTGACAGCACTCATCCTTTTGAGTCAGGCTCTGTAGATCTCGAAAAAGAGTCAGTTTTATATCCATCATTAATGCCATCACAGATAAGGACGGAATTTGTGAGGAGCTGGGTCAGGAGTCTAAAACTCTGCCCTCAGCACCTCCTTTGCCTGATTTTAATGATGCTTATACAGCACACAGTAACATCTTCATGACTAAGACAGCAGAACACAAAGGGGTGATGCAAAAATGCCATGGAGCTATGGAGCACGGCGATTTTTCTTTCGCCTTTTGTCGAGGGTTTAGATTGCGGGGTGACAATAAAACCCTGGCAGATGTATTGTTAACCTCCTCTCCTCCCCCACTTCCCCCTTTTGCCCCTCTCTCTCCCCCCTTCCACTAAGGACAGGCGATCGGGAGGGAAAGAAGAACAGAGAGAAGAGAGTTGGAAAAAATTAAAGATGTTTTACTAATGCTACTAATAAGAATAGAGAAAATAATACAAAATATACAAAATCAATCTTGAAAGTCTCAGCAACTGCAGAACTGGCACCTGAAGTCCTGGATTGGACTCTGCAGCCAACCGGAGCTGGATTCAGTCTCTCACTAGGCCTCAGTTCGCAGAGACGACTAGCAAGGTCCTCTCCTAATGTCGGCCATAGGGAAAAGGGACGAGATCCTCATGATCTCCCACTTTTATATGAAGTATTCACGTGAATGGAATGTTATGCACAGTTGGTCAGTTTCTTGGTCCCCGGTTTCTCATCGCCCCTCTCGCGAGATGTCCATCCATGCTTATCAATAAGTTTGCATTCCATTGCTAGGTTTACCAAAACATGTGTCTGGTTCTCCAGGAAAATGCAGTTAATATGAAGGCTTTAGCTGACAGGCAAAATTCACTGAAAGAGAAACTTGTTTTTAACAAAACCAGGACACCTTTCCAGTTACTTACAAACCATAACAACCACCAGAATATGATGGAATACCTGCTTCTGTGTATTGCCTTTCTGAAAATCAAGCAGCTTGTCAGGAATGTGAGTTAATTGTTTTATTGGTTGTTGTTACAATTGCTTCTTGGTGATATTGTTTGTATAAGTGCACTGTAAGCCTTCTCCCCACTTTTCCCCCTCGTGCCGCAAGCCACTCCGTGCTTCCCCCCCTCCCTCCCTCTTCTCATGGTTTTTACTTATGAGATGGGGTCGGGAACGACTGTTTTCAGTCATGTTCCAAGAAATTAGTACTGGGAGGTGTTTTAGAACATAGGAAAGCACTTGGAAATATGAGGAAGGAAGAACTTGTGAAATATTGTAATTAATGGTGGCTGCTATATAAGTTCGATGATTGGGAAAAGTGTCCAGAGAATAGAACCTTGAAGTATAACACTTTGTTGCTTTTAAAGCGAGAAGAGCGGGACAAAAATAAAACTCTACAAGAGATCATTGAATCATTTCAGACAATTTTACAGGTGGAATGGTTTGAACTTCAACAAGCTGGGAGAGAATTAACTGATAACACACAAGTCATAGAAAACTTGCTGAACTCTGCGAGATACTTTTCCTTATTAACCTGTTTTCTTTTTATGTATCTGTTTAAGTATATTACAGTTTAAATAGGTCTTTGCCTGTTATATGGTACAGTAAGTTCACAGACTGTTAAATAATGAGAATCCCTTGACTCAAAATGTGCGTTTTGTGATAATACAGAAGATCATGAGTAATTTAGTTCTTTACTGCGTGAATGTGATGATAAGATTTTGTGTGTGACAGCCGGTACTTTTCTTTTTAGCATGCTAGCTTTATTCCAATATCCAGACTTGTGCAACTCTGTGATAGGCTGTGTCTCATCTCGATGTGCTGGATTTGGCTCTTTTGTATGCACACCAAGTAAAGAATCCTGGTTTTGGAATAACAGTTGTAGCGCACCAGATGAGATGCTAATAAAAGTGAAATAAATAACTTATGCTTTTTCTATGGATAAACAACATTTAATCCAATTCCTTGTATTCCTTAAACACGTGTTCATTAGAGCATAAGCAAAACAGCGCTGGGTGCATGGGGGATTCACTCCACCCAACACGCGCACCTTTAAACAATAAGAAGTGTGCTTAAATACAGTAAGGTATTACATATTCATAATGACCCCAGGAACACCTATACATATTCATAAGCTTTCCCCGCTTCTGATTAAAATGAGTCTCAGATAACCATTTCCATAGACCCTCCCCTGTTGCGCCTGCGCAGTGCCACTTGGTGAATTTGAGGAGGGGTCTTTGGGGGTCTTTGGATGAAGGCTCCTTCAGCTTCGTCACAGTGAACTTTTTACCTTTGGCTCATTATGTTGAATTGACTGGGACCCAAGCTGCCAAGTCGATTGAAACCAGACTGGCGCCCCCTTTTGCTGTAAATCTTCATTATCTTGTCTCCTCAAGTTTACAGCTAGGTGCAGTAAAACTTCTTATCTTGGCATTCGATGGGGTTCTGTTCTTCTTAACATAAAGCTCTAAACTAAGCATTTATTGCGTGGCTAAGCCTTAAAGTGTTAGTTCGTTAGTAGGCACCCGTTATATGTTTAATTAACCCTTAAAATGTTAGTTCCCTCTGTCAATAGAACTTCATAAGCAAGTTTCATAACTTTTTACATAGAACTTAGCCACCTTTTCCTTTTTCCAGGTTCAGAGCCCGTGCCTCATTTGGTTATATCTGTAAACATTAAACATCTTAGCATGAATCACAACTGTATTTCTCACAATTCCCCCTTTTTCTTTTTATCCTATTGATTCGTGCTTTGGCTTCAAAGTTAGCTAGCACTTGCCTAGCGGCGGCTAGGTCCAGGTTGGTGTTATCTTTTAAAATCATTAATTTATACCCTGTTCCTTTTGTTGCCATTTCAGGATCTATAGGCATGCCTAGCAAGAGGATCAGGTCCAGGTTTCTACATCCTCTGCCTCTCTGACCTACCAGGTTGCAGCTGGCAGCCGAGTTTGTCATCTTCTCGGCAGCAAGGGTAGTGTCCCCGCCTTTCCTATTTTTGCCGTTAGCGTGGCGACTATCGTTTCCCAACTCTCAGCCTTCACTTCCCGTGAACAACAGGAGCAACACGGAATTTGATTTCTCTTTCTACACTCTATTCTTCTCATCACTGGTGGACTCTCTAAATTCCCATTCACCCCTTCAGTAAATACCTCCCACCATTCCTCGCTATTCTTTTCTGTTCTTCCAGTGACGACTAGAATCCTCAACCTAGCTCTGGTTTCCTTATCTTCTGTTCTTAGACATTTATTACACAATCCTGTTGGTAAGTTCCCTTTGTGGATATGCTTATACCACAGTCCATTTACAACCTAAACATAAAATATAAATAGAAAATTACGTATACAACTTGGTTCAACACATTTAACTATTAAACCATTCTCATTTTCATTTATACTGGGCATTCACATTAATACTACTAATAGTAGTTACATCACCGATCCCGTGTCAATTTCAATTTCAATTCCTCCGGTCCTTGAGTTGCTTTCCAGGTTCTTTCTTCCATCAGTGGTCCTTTAACTCGAGAGACATGTGTCCATCCTTTCTCTGCAGTCCGAACAGCTGTTTCTGTAGTTAACAAAACAAGAAAAGGCCCCTTCCATCATGGGGTTGGAGTTTCTTCTTTCCAGGTTTTAATTAGTGTTGCCCCCATATCTACGAAAAACTCTACTTGTTTTGTTCTTTTGGGTTTCTTCTTACCAGTGCGGTAAGCACCACCCAGGCTGGTCACCTATAAAGACTAAAAGGTGATTGTGAAAAATATAGTTTTCCAGGTTGCACCTGGGTTACCCTCCATGGTGTTTCGCAGGCTTTCTTCAATCTAGAATGATGAATCCAGGCATTTTGTTCTTTAATATTGGTAGCAGTGAGGCGTCACTCCCACAGCAGGTGCTGGTTTTCAGCCTTCGAGCTGGCCTTGAGATTCCTTTGGCTAGTTCAGAAATAAATCTCTGTCTAATAGAAACCCATCCACACAACAACCTCAAGAAAATCCCTCAAATCTCCCACACAGTATTACATTATATTGTACTATGCTTATTGGCATCTTCACCCCAGTCACTCTTTGCATTGTTTTCATGCCAGAATACACCAGTCCAGAACCAAAGCCCATTATGCTCAGTATCATATAGATATTTTTCAGGGATTTTCCAGGAAAACAGTGGATATCAAAAACCAAGCAACACGGGGAATGGGGCAGCAAGAAAACAAACAGACTTTGTCAGGGAATTGGAAGTGTCTGCTTATCCTGGTCTCTCCACTGGCAGAGGGTTGGGATTTGCAGGCGCTGAGGCAGCAGCAAGTCTTAAGAAGGGATTTAGAGGAGGATGAAGAAACAGCTCCATGAATTTTGAAAGGAGGTTGTTTTTTGTCTCTGTGACACAAAGAAAGAGCAGGGGCCAGAGTTTGCTGAGAATCCCATTAAACACTTGGGTTCCACAGACTCAACCTTCAACATTTCCACCAGCATCTCCCAAGGAACAAGCAACAGGACGAGAGGAAACAGCCTCAAGTTGCACCAGGGGAGGTTTAGATTGGATATTTTGAACAATTTCTACTCAGAAAGGGCTGTTGGGCATTGGAACAGGCTGCCCAGGGCAGTGGTGGAGTCACCATCCCTGGAGGGGTTGAACAGATGTTCAGATTAAATTCTTAGGGACATAGATTAGTTAAAGTGTTGGGTTAAGAAAATCCCTGAAATCTCCCACAATTGGGAAGGGATCTATTGTAACAGTTAGAGGCAAAGATACAATTTGAAAAAGGAAAAGTAGAACTCCGAGTGGGAAGAGATCAGCTAATTGAACTTTTAAGTCTGGCTCTTATAAATGCTCCAGTAACCTCGGGAGTATCTAAGGAGATTCAGAACCAAGTATATCCGGGAGTATGGGCCTCAGAAACACCAGGCAGAGCTAAAAATGCCTCCCTGATAGTAGTTCAATTCAAACCAGGGGCATGACCTGTAAGAATAAAACAATACCCCCTTAGAGCAGAGGACAGAGAGGGAATTCAAACAATAATTGACCAATTTATTAGAAATGGGTTATTAACAAAATGTGAATCTGAATATAATACTCCCATTCTATCGGTCAAGAAACCAGATGTAAGTTATCGAATAGTGCAGGATCTCAGAGCTATTAACCAGATTGTTGAAGATCTGCATCCCATAGTAGCAAACACCTACACTCTCCTAACTAAATTGACCCCTGAATTGACCTAGTTTACTGTATTGAACCTAAAAGATGCCTTCTTTTGCCTGCCTTTGAGCCCAGAAAGCCAACTGATATTTGCACTTGAATGGGAAAATCCTACCTCCGGAAGGAAGGTGCTGCTAACATGGACTGCGTTACCGCAGGGATTCAAGAATAGTCTCACTCTTTTTGGAAACCAGCTAGCTAAAAATTTGGAACAGTGAGAGCGACGACACGGAATTGGAGTACTGTTACAATATGTAGACGACTTGCTGATAGCCACTGAAACAGAAGAGCTATGCATAAAATGGACAGTCTGTCTGGTAAATTTTCTTGGACTTAATGGCTATTGAGTCTCTCCACAGAAAGCCCAGGTGGCCCAACAGCAGGTGACCTACCTCAGAGATGAGATAACAGATGGACAAAAGACCCTAGGAACAGTGAGGAAAGAAGCCATTTGTCAGACTCCTCGACCACAGACAGCTAAAGAGCTCTGTACATTTTTAGGAATGACAGGATGGTGCTGTTTATGGATATACAACTATGGACTCTTGGTAAAACTTCTCTATGAATTATGAAAGGCTAATCCAAAAGGTCTCACCTGGAATGGAGAGGCGGAGAAATACCTCGGTGCAAAAGGCAGAAATAATAGCCCTAACTCAAGCACTGGAATTGGCTAAAGGAAAAAGGATTAACATTTGGATGGACTCTAAGTATGCCTTTGGGGTAGTCCATGCTCACGGAGCCATATGGAGAGAAAGAGGACTTTTATCCACCCAAGGGAAAAATATAAAACATGCTGAGGAGATTCTTAAGCTCCTAGATGCAGTACAGCTATCTGATAAAATAGCTATCATGCATTGCAAAGCTCACCAGAGAGGGAATACAGCACAGGAGCTGGGCAATGCCATGGCAGACCATGAAGCAAAAAGAGTGGCTGAGGAAGGTGTGGTAGAAGTGCAGTCTTTGGTCCCAGACAGTAAAATACAAATTGAGTGTGAACCCAGGTATTCCAGAGAGGATCAGAAGTTAGTAACAGATCTAGGTGGAAAGGTAAAAAAGGGAAAATGGGCAAAGACTCCACGAGTAAAATAATAGTACATTTTGCACTATTATGGGCCATAGTTATGGCTGAGCACAAGAAATCTCACTGGGGAGCTGAGGTCTTATATAAGTATTTGAATCAACACAGGGTCGTCCAGAACCTTTACACCACTGTTAAGGAAGTAACAGAACAATATGAAATATGTTTACAGAATAATCCTAAAGCTGGTCACAAAGTGCATTTAGGGCAAATAGGAAGGGGAAATTACCCAGGACAGCAATGGCAGATTGATTTCTCGGAACTTCCAAGAAAAGGGTGTTCCGATACCTGTTGGTATTACCTGATACCTTTTCAGGTTGGCCAGAGGCATTTCCATGTCAAACCAACAAGGCTCAAGAGGTAACCAAAGCATTATTGCATGAGATGATATCCAGGTTTGGTGTACCAGTAACTACATCCTCAGATAGGAGATCACATTTTGTGGCCAAGGTAATGCAACAAGTTAGCCAAGTATTAGGGATAGATTGGCAATTACATACTTCCTATAGGCCTCAATCAAGTGGGCAGATAGAGAAGATGAATCATTTGATTAAACTACAAATTGTAAAATTAGGACAAGAAGCTGGACTGTCATGGCCACAATCATTACCTCTGGCACTCTTAAGAATTAGAACTAAGCCAAAGACTAAAGAGGGATTAAGTCCTTTTGAAATGCTGTATGGGAGACCTTATAGTGTGCAAGTGGGCTTATCAGCACAGATGGGAGAAGAGACATTATCTAATTATATAATAAGTCTGCAAAAACAACTTTGTGAAGTAGAGAAATTGGTTCTGGAGACCAGAGCTCGTGATCTGGACAGACTGGTACATGACATAACACCTGTTGATTACATGTATGTAAAGTCCTTTACAGATTCACCCCTGAATCCGAAGTGGGAGGGTCCATTTCAAGTGCTGCTGACGTCCCACACAGCAATCAAGATCAAAGAACAGACCTTGTGGATCCATCACACCAGAGTAAAGTAAGTTCCTAAACCACAATGGAAGTCGGCCCCTATGGGACCATTAAAGCTTCACCTTCAGCAAAGAAAATATTGATCTGTTCAATTTTGGTAAAATTTTGTATCACACAAACCCATGCTTGGGAACAGAACGCGTTTATTGCAGTCACTGCTAACATGTCAAAATTATTAAATTTATCCGATTGCTGGGTATGTGCAGCCCTCCCCAGAGGTAACTTGGAGTTCCCTTTTTATGGAGTGATGGTATCACGCTTAAATTGGAGTTGGCCCTTCTCTCATGACAGAATAGGATGTTAAGAGAATACAAATTATACTAAAGGGCCATGGTTTGACATTGAAAAATTCCACTATAATCCAGAAAAATGACACTGATGCTCCTTACGTGGGAAAGTTTAGAGTGAATTTAACTGTTCTGAATTGGACAGTATGACAAAAAAAGATTACACCCACACCACTAGGAAATGTTTTCAAATTAACGTGGGTCTAAAACTAAACCTCTCATTTGGTTGCCTTCCAACTGGACTGTGGTGGCTCTGTGGAGATGGATATGCCAGGAAAGGTGTCAAGGTTTAAAGCAAGGCAACAATAAACCATAGCAGATGCTCTCTGTTGATAAAAGGTGATAGAAAGATAAGGGAGTCTTTAAGTTATAAAGTTTTGCAAGTTGGAAAAGTTTTAAAAGGCTTTACTAATGCTACTAATAAATAGAGAAAATATACAAAATATACAGAACCGATCTTGAATGCCCGATATGGAGCTGGCGTCACTCCAGCAGTGGCGGAGCTGGGTGAGCGGAGCTGGCATGGCTCCAGCAGCTGCAGAGCAGGCACCCGGAAGTCGTGGGTGGGACTTCACAGCAAACCGGAAACTGGATTTCAGGGATGCAGGGCCTGAGGCCTATAGATCACAGGCAGACAGACAGGGTCCTCTCTAAATGCCGGCCATGGTCGAAGAGATGAGACCCTCATAATCTCTGCTCTTATATAGCGTGTATGACGATTATGGGATGGAATACTCAGTTGGTCATTTTTAGTCACCTGTTTTGTCCGCCCCTCCTCAAACACGCCCCTCTCGCAGCGGAATTTTATCAGTTCTTAGTTGCTATAGCAATAAATCTAAACATGAGTTTCTTCAGCATTCCGTTGGTCATCTTATCAGCACCGAGTAGAGTGTCCGAGAAAAATATGCAGTTACTTAGAAGGCACTTAGAAGAACTTAGCTGAAAGGAAAATTCACTAAAAGATAATTGGTCTTGTTTTTAACAAAACAAGGACAAAAGGTTTACCTTTGAACTGGCAAGGCAAATGTGGGATAGGTTATTTAGTACCTCAAGATCGGATATTTAACCATTCACATCCCCCACCATGGATTCTTAGATAAGTATGGAAGCTGAGCAAGAGGCAAATAAATAACCCGCTTGTAGATCGACCTTGGGGTTTTCATAGCTTTGTGTGGTGGTTTATCCCCATGTTAGGGCTAAGTGAATTAGAAAAAGCAATAGTCAACATTTCTGTCACATTGGAGGAGATAGAAAATTCAACTGCAGATGCACTCCAACGGATTCAGCAAGAAGTAGGATCCCTTAGTAAGGTGGTAATACAAAATAGAATGGGGCTTGACATCCTATTAGCCAAAGAGGGAAGGTTATGTATGGCCATAAACCAGACTTGGTGTACTTACATTAATAAAGAAAGATGAGACAGAACTGCAGCAAATTTGGGAAATGGCTAAACTCTTGCATCAAGTGTCAAAAGACGATACCTCCTTTGGGTTCACAAACCTCCGGGAAAAGCTCACTTCAAGGCTACTAGATCTTGGATGGGTCAAGCAACTATTTGTACTGGTAATTATTTTGATTGTATTAAGCCTCTTAATCTGTACCTTGCTTAGATGCCTTTTATGTTTGCACCACAGGGACAATGGACAGCTATATTCAATGGAAAAAGCACCAGCTTCAACAAAAGGTTGAATCAGGGAAATATTTTATGAAGCGCATAGAGAGTAAAAGCATATTATAGAAAAATAGTAAAGGAATTTACTCATGACCTCGGAAAAGGGGGGAATTAATATGCTGTATAGTCAGCAAATTACTGCGTATTCAGCAATGTATTGTGTAGCCTGATAACAGTTAAGGATGTAACAGCTTAACTAACAAAGATAGGAGCCCGGCTGCATCCTTGGTGGACGATGTAATAAATTTTGACTCGAAATTAACTTGAATAACAGAAATTTATTCCCAATGGATTTCAACGCAATAAGCAAAAACAGCGCTGGGCGGCCAGGGAGTCTCCGCTCCTCCAGTGGCACGCGCGGGAAAAACTTCTTCCGAACTTTTTATAGGGCCGACAGTCCCGGGTTCGTTGCTCAGGGTGCTACGTCACTCGTTCTTTCTGCGAATGTGTCCTCTGTTGTGAGGCAGTTAATCTCCTATCTTCTCACCTACCCCTGCCCCCCACCTTTAGAGGATCGAACATTTAAGGCAATTGCATAAGAAAGGGCAGGGGCTTCCCGTGTTGCACAATAACCCCTGAGCGTTTCCTTTTAAGAAGCTTTCATGAACAAACATCTCTAACTCTTAGAATTGTTTATTACAGACAAGATAACAGAAACCTTCAGCATGCAAGAAGACAATCCAGTTGTAACCAGCTCAGCAGTTTGGGCTTCGGCCAACTCAGCACACCAGACCAAAGGTTAAAGGTACACAGCGAGGGAGACTGCGAGCCTTCATCCAAAAGACTCCGGCCCACGACCACCAGGTGACGGTGCGCATGCGCGAAGAGGAGCCCTATGATAATGAGTTCCGAGAAACTATTACAATAGCCACTCCCATTCCTGGAACTAATTGTACTAAACCAACCCCTGTTCTGAACATGTATGATGTGTTAACATAAAATACCTACTTTCTGAAGCGAAGGTGTGCAATCTTTGGGAAGCGATTCCGTTGCACCCTGGCGCCAGAATAAACATACCTGCTTTATAACTCATCTCGAGTTGTAGAGTTTATTCCGCACGTCACCTGAGAAGCCGGGACAGCGAGTGTCTCCCTGGAGAGCCCCGGGGCCGGTCTCCTGCCCCACATCCCCACCCCACACTAGAACGAGCATGAGGCTCCAACTACCGTCCCCACCCCCAGCCAAGAAGATGGTACCGCCCCTTTCCGCCACTTCACAAAGGGCAGATGGGCTGGTCCATTCTCTGGAGAGGGAGCCTTAGAACTCGGCGAGCTCCCCTTTCCCCTAAAGCAGATTGTTCCGCCCGCCCGTTCGCGCCCGAAGGCGGACGGGCCCACTCGGCCAACAGGGGGGAGTACCGTGGCGGCAGCGCCCCCTCCCCGACACTAACCTGGCTCCAGCCGCCCCTGCGGACTGCCCGCCGCCGCGCCGCTGGGCCCTCGCGGAGCCGGGTCTGCCCTGCCGAGCGCCGGTACCCGGCTGCTACCGGCACGGCAGCCGCAGCCGCCGCCGCCGCCAGGCGCGGCACTGCGGCGGCGCTCAGCCCTCAAGGACCGGTGTCCCCGGCTGGGCTCCGGCAGTCGCCGACAGGCAGCGCGGCGGGCAGCCCTCGGCGGGGCTGAGGGGCAAAGGGTGCGCGGCGCCTCAGAGAAGGTGGGAACTGCCGGGAGCTCCGGGTGTCCGGTTCGGGGATCCGCCGTGAGCCCCGGGTGTCCGGCCCTGACGGCGGTACCACAGAATAAGGGATGATGGTTTCAGACTAAAGGAGGGAGATTCAGGCTGGACATGAGGAAGAAATGTTTTACACTGAGGGTGCTGAGACCCTGGCCCAGGTTGCCCAGAGAGGTGGTGGATGCCCCATCCCTGGAGACATCCCAGGCCAGGCTGGACCAGGCTCTGAGCAACCTGATCTGGGTGAAGATGTCCCTGCTCATGGCAGGGGGTTGGACTGGTTGAGCTTTGAAAGTCCCTTCAACCCAAACCATTCTGTGATCTCTTACAGCTCCTGTGCACTTCCCACTGCCACCCAGCAACGTGTTTGTGAACATTTTTGAAGACCGGTTTCCTCCAGCAGCCCTGTTGGTAACATGTAACTGTAAAGACTATGGTAACAGCAAGTCCCAGTCTGTGGAGACCACTCTCGCTGTGACAGCAATGGAGCACACCATGCTCATCTGCAGGAGAGGCAACATCCAGAAAACATGGGTAGATGCAATTGCATTTTAAGCTACTGCAGTTAGGATTTCATAAGAAAGGAAAACACATCAATTAATTAAATACGATATGCATTCACAGTTTTATATTGTGATGGTACATCAAAATCCAAGGTATATAAGATAGTACAGTTTTAAATTAATAACATTGCAACATAAGGGGAGATGTCAAAGATAATTCAAGTGAGTTTAAGATTCCTTGATATACAAACCCATTACCTACTTTTCCCTTCACCTGTCCCCACGCCCTTCAAAACATTTAACAGTACAGGTGTACAGAACTGGTCCCTCATTTCTGTCTGTTTTTGCACTTAAAACTCTCAGAAGCTTCCCACAAGCTTCACTTTTACCACACAGCCAGTCACTGCACTACAATCCACTGCTGCAAAAACATCTGTTTAAAAATCCTTACTAGAAATTAGCCAATTATTCTACCCTGGAAAGTCTTAGTCCTTATTCTGATCATCCTGAATGGAATCACACAGCACCTTCAGGATTGACAAGGGATCAGACCCAGCCAGCATGGGTTTAGGAGGGGCAGGTCCTGTCTGACCAACCTGATCTCCTTTTATGATCAGGTGACTCACCTGGTGGATGAGGGGAAAGCCGTGGACGTGGTCTATCTGGACTTCAGCAAGGCCTTTGACACTGTCTCCCATAATATAGTCCTGCAAAAGCTGGTAGCCCGTGGCTTGGACAAGTGCACTCTACGCTGGGTTAAGAACTGGCTGGAGGGCCGGGCCCAGAGAGTGCTGGTGAATGGGGCTGCATCTAGCTGGCGGCCAGTCACTAGTGGTGTTCCCCAGGGGTCAGTGTTGGGTCCAGTCCTGTTTAACATCTTTATTGACGATTTAGATGAGGGGATTGAGACCATCATCAGCAAATTTGCTGATGACACCAAGTTGGGAGGGAGTGTCAACCTGCTGGAAGGCAGGAGGGCTCTGCAGAGGGATCTGGATAGACTGGAAAAGTGGGCTGATTCCAATGGGATGAAGTTCAATAAGGCCAAGTGCCGGGTGCTGCACTTTGGTCACAACAACCCCCTGCAGCGCTACAGGCTGGGCGCAGAGTGGCTGGAGAGCAGTCAGGCAGAAAGGGACCTGGGGGTACTAATTGACAGGAAGCTCAACATGAGCCAACAGTGTGCCCAGGTGGCCAAGAAGGCCAATGGAATCCTGTCCTGTATCAAAAATAGCGTGGTCAGCAGGACAAGGGAAGTGATCCTTCCCCTGTACTCTGCATTGGTGAGGCCACACCTGGAGTATTGTGTTCAGTTCTGGGCCCCTCAGTTCAGGAAAGACATTGAGGTGCTGGAGCGGGTCCAGAGAAGAGCAACACGACTGGTGAAGGGACTTGAGCACAAGACCTATGGGGAGAGGCTGAGGGAGCTGGGGTTGTTTAGTCTGGAGAAGAGGAGGCTCAGAGGTGACCTCATCACTCTCTATAACTACCTGAAGGGAAGTTATAGCCAGGTGGGGATTGGTCTCTTCTCCCAGGCAGTCAGCAATAGGACAAGGGGGCATGGGCTTAAACTCTGCCAGGGGAAATTTAGGCTGGATATTAGGAAGAAATTCTTTCCAGAGAGAGTGGTCAGGCATTGGAACGGCCTGCCCAGGGAGGTGGTGGACTCGCCGTCCCTGGAGGTTTTTAAAGTGAGGTTGGACATGGCACTTAGTGCCATGATCTAGTAAACAGACTAGAGTTGGACCAAGGGTTGGACTCGATGATCTCTGAGGTCTTTTCCAACCCAGTCGATTCTGTGATTCTGTAAAGTGCTCTGGTTATTGTCATTTCTGTGCCAGGTACGAGTGACAAAGCTCTTAATGGTTTGAAGTGACTGCTGGAGCACAGGCTGCATGTGGTAGAATTTTTTTTTTTTTAGTATTTTTTAGTCACTGCAGAATGGCTCGAAGCCACACAAGGAGGCAGCAGCAGTGTCGTTACTCTCTACCTCTCCTTTCTCAGCCTGTTTTGTGGCTGCTCTTTTGCCCTCTTCCCTGCTCACTGCCTGGGAGACCTGATCTTCAGGCCCTGCCCAGGTAAAACACATCCCAGTTTTGCCTCAAATACAGAATTCCTGCTGCACAGAACCACTGCTCCTTTTTACTGCATGTGCCTAATTGATTTTAAAACAATCTATACATGTGCTCTAAGCCACAGACTGAAACTTCAGCCTTTCGGAAAGGACAGGAAAATGGGGGAAGTAACATTTTTAAAGCTGCTGCTTGTAATCTTTAGTACTGGATTTTATTTTAGGAAAAGACAGTTTTAACAGTCAATATATATCAAAAGGAAATAATATGCAAGCTGTGCTTCAAATCATTTGGTACTCCAACGCATCAGCAATGGAAACATCCACCACTGCTCTTTTTACAAAAACCCCTGTGTACCTTCTATGTTTTATCTGTTCCACATACATACTTGTCCCGTTTCCATGAAAGATACATATATGAAAATAACTGATCCAGACTGTACCCTCGTGACCTCTGAAATACACAAAATAAGGAATATTTTATAATAGATCTACCTAGTTTAGAATTTAAAGCCTACCATGATCCTATTCTGCCTCTGGCCAATGTTACTGTTGCTCATTAGCTTTGTAGCGAAGAAAAGATACTCAAAGTGCCACAGGGATGAGAGAAAAAAAAACGTATTTCATGTAAAAACAGTAATGCTGGTTATCTGGAACAGGATGAAGCTGAGTTTTGTGATACTCCCACTGTAGACAGAAATATAGTGAGTTATGAGAGTGCTTTAACTTAGAAATTCAAAATTTATTTACAAGTTTTCACTAAGAAAAAAAAAAACCAACATCAAACTCTTCTCCTGGATATACTCTACTCTGCAAAACACTGCAATCGAAGATCATTTACACATTTTACAGATTTATCTTTGTATACAACCATGTATGCTTTAGTCATCAAGATGTCAGAAGAAGAGATGATAAACTGTTTTAAAATAATGAAACTGCCACATTTCCTTTGGCTTTCCCCACTTTAAAAAGAAGCTAAAACACTTTAGCAGAGGAACAGACAGAAGACTTCTAACTTTTCTAAAAAAGTACATGAGAATCAGCCTTCTTTAGTTCAGACTTGCTAGAAAACATTGGACCTAACCCAACAGTCCTAATTGAGAGAAGATTGCAATTAGCAACAATCTCTGCGACAGAACTGCAAGATCACACCCACAGTTTCCATTTCAGCAAATTGTTAATTTAACAAAAGAAGATGGAGGGCAGGAGGAAGAAGCACTAATAGAAGAGGCTGCAAATTTGCTGGTTTTCGACAAAGAATTGCATTTGGAAAGGGCACATTATTCCCCTCCTGCATTTCTCAAGAAGCTCCAACTACAAATGGTTGTCCACTTCCATCACACTAATCACCACGTGGAAGTTTAACACACATTTTTAAAGCTATAATAATTCTTGACAGAACAGTAACAAATGCTAAATCGCTAATATCGCCTGCTAGTCTAAATTAACAGAGTTGCCCAGCTTTAGGTACAACTTTTTTAGATTTTTGCATAGCAATTGCACCTATTTTCAACTTACTTCACCATCAGCACGAAACATTCTTGATTTGAAGAGTCTTATCAAACACACGAGAGAAAAATCCTGTTCTCAAAACAGGAAAATTCACCTTCCGATGTGAACTGAATTGAGACTTTACCCATCTTTGAGACTTTTACCATCTCAATATCACAACTGTACTTCAATAATTTATAACGTTTTCAATGCCTAATTTGTATTCTTTTAAGTAGTACTGTGGTAGTAACTGAAACAAAAACCACTTGTTTTTTCTTCATGTAATAATAAATCAGAAAGTGGACTGACGGAAATTCATCCCTGAGTAATGAGACTACAAAAAACGCATCCTATCGACAATCAGTGCAATATCTTAATGACATATAATTAACAGTCAACACTATTTAACATGCAGCAACAGAACTGGTCGTAGTCTGGTATATTTGCAACTTTGTTGCATTGATCCCATTATCTTGTGTAATGAAACTGCAAGTGAGCATTAGGAAATGGGATAAATAGAAAGTGTCTTTATTTATTTATTTATTTTAAGTTGAATGTCAAATTGACAGCTAAACCATGATGGATCCCAGAGAACTTGGAGTGGTAATTGTCAGCAACTGACTTCCTTGGATGTCCAAAAAGATTTCACAATGGGTATTTTCAACCAAACAACAGGAGAAGAATGATCGTAACGGTGTTTAATGCTATTAATGGCACTGTAGGAAAAAAAATATAAGAGCAATTGTGAAAATTTGCTTCTGCATATCACAAAGTGAGAGAATTTCTTCTTATATTGGGATACTGCCTTTTGAGGAGCAAAATCACTCAAATTTTTAAAAATACACTGAATTTTCCTAGGCAAAAATCAGGATTAATGGATGGAGACAGGATCAAAGAGCCTAGGACACTAAAAATGAGGAAGCAGCAGCATATATATTTTTATATGACCCATCACATTATAATTTTGACCAAAACAATCCTTTTTCCAAATGGGAAAAAAAAAAAAAAAAAAAAAAAAAAAAGCTCTATCCTTGGGTTTGCTGTGATTTAGAAGAAATGTATCACTTTTTATTCTGTGGTGGGCAAGACAGATAAGATCTGTTACTTACCCTTTATCATCACCTATAAAATAAATTTTTGGTGGGCTTTATAGTGGAAAACTATAAGTAATTTACTGGAAGGGACGAGCAGAAATAGCAACTGTTTGGTAACAAAAAAAAAAAAAATAATTCGAAATATTGACGTTACTTCATTAAAACACAGAAACAAAACTTTACAGGCAATAATGTTTTAACGGAAGATGGTCACCTTACCTCTCATAATGGTTCGTACAGATCGAATAAGGTTCGTTAATTGTGCTTTAATTCCCAGTTCCTCTCCGAATCCTCCAATCCCTTGATCACTTCCCCAGCCAACTGTGTCACATAAAACCAGCCAGAAATGTTAGGAAAAAAACACCCAGTAAAGGTAGCAACAATATTAATGAGTGATCTAGCTTGAATATGGTTATCACTAACGTTAGAAAAATAACAAACTACAAAACAATTTGCTTTATTTCAAGATCGGATTTTAAAACAATATACTGAAAACTGTTTAATGAACGCAACAGTAGCGACGGATCAATGTTTCTGTAAAGGAAACCCTTAATTTTTTAATACACTACTATTCCCTGTGTGCCAAAGAAACAAATGAGTTTATTTGGGTTTCAAAAAAACCACACAGCAAAATAAAAACAAACTAAAAATCTGTTCATAGTCCTTTACCAGAAGATAAAACAGCAAATAGTTGTTGGGTACGAAGTGACGCTTCAGCACTGAGAAACGAGTTGTAGGACAGAAAATGGTCAGAGATTTCAAATCAGGATGATTTTTGTAAGTGGTATTAAAAAAAAACAAACAAAACTTGGGAACTTCTCAGAGGGCAACAGAAGTACTGAAGGTTTACAAAGCCCTTCAAGGGACAATCCTGGTAACAGCCCTAACCCGTTTGGGGACAATCCAATCAGGGACAGGAGCAGCTGTCAACATTTGAAGCTGCACTGGGCAACCTGCACTTTTCTCCAGAGACAACTTTTGAGGGATTTTTTTTTTTTTTTCCCCCTTTCTCATCTCCTTCATTCTGCTGGCAGTAGGTGAGTCCTCTCCCTCAGCAGCCACCACTTCCCACTGGGATGAGCCTGGAATTATTCCTAAGCCTCACCTGGGATCAACAACTGGCTTGACCCACCCTGTCAGTCCCCACATCACCCTTTTCCTCCAGCTGCTCATCAGGAAAGCAAAAGAAAACCCCAAATCAAGCAAATCTCCCCTAATGAATCCTACTGCAGAACAGGAGAAAGGGATAATTATCTGCATTCCTGCCAAAAATCCAAGTTGACTTGTCTCCTGACTTGGAGAAATCAGGACTCTCCGGATCAGGAAACTGGGAAACCTTGGATCATTTTTTTTTTTTTTTTTTTTTTCTGAGGCTTTGCAGATATTTGTGTCAGTGACTTTTCTGTGTCATGTAGGTTGTTTTTCTTCTAAAGGACAAGGATACCCAACTTTGGGGATCTTTCTTCAGAATTGCGTGAGCGTGCAAAGCCTGAGAAAAAAAGAAAAAGGCACGACAAGATGAAGGAAACCACCTCATGTTATGACAACACACTGACAGGTGGCACAAACGGAGGAAAAAATAGTAGAAATGTGTAGAAAAAAGGAAAATTATGGGGAAAAAGGAGTACGATAAATCAATGACAAAAGCAAGATCCACCATATGGGCAGAAAACTCAACTTAAAAAAAAAAAAACACAGCAGCTCCTCAGCCCCGGCAAGGCCAAAGCACAGCACCGGCTCCCACCAAGCCCGGTGGGCCGGGAGGCGCATCCACCGCACCGGGCGGCCTTCCTGCGCCCGCGGAGCCACCTACGAGCATCCCCGGGCCCGCCGAGAGCCAGGCGGGCGCGGCCAGGTCCCACCAGCCGGGCTGCGGGCGGCTTATCCCCTCCCAAGGCCCCGCCGGGCCGGGGTGTTCATGTGTAGAGGCGGGAGACGCGTCGCGGCGGCCGGGCCTGGCCCTGGGCTTCCCCCCGCCACCCCCGCGGCCGGCTCTCACCGTGTCGGAGAAAGCGCTCTTCATGCAGTACAGCTACAGCGTTGACAATAAGGAGGGAGGCCTGGAGCAGCGAGTAGAGCGTAAACGCCATTACCCCGCCGCGATGCGCCGCCGGAGCGGGAACTGGCGCCCGAGCGGGACGGGGCGGGGTGGGGTGGGGTGGGGTGGGGGTTGAGAAGGGGGCGTGGTTTGCGGTGGGGCGTTGCCTCCGGCTCCGCGCAGGCGTGGCCGGGCACTGAGTTTCCGCCAAGATCGTGGGGTGCGTTAGGTTTTCGGAGGATCATCTGTGGGCGCTTAGCTAGTGGCTTTTTGTTTCAGTGCGGGCTCAGCGGAAGAGGAAGGAGCAGCCTGACCTTTCTCCATCGATAACTTTAATGTTGCACCCTCCAAACAGTGGAGGCTGGTGGGTGTGAAAAATGCAGTTGTGATTCGTGCTAAGATGTTTAATGTTTACAGGTATAACCAAATGAGGCACGGACTCTGAACTTGGAAAAGGGAAAGGTGGTTAAGTTCTATGTAAAAAGTTATGAAACTTGTTTAGGAAGTTATATTGATAGAGCGAACTAACATTTTAAGGGTCAAGCAACTATATAATAAGGGCCTACTAACAAGCTAACATTTTAAACCACATAATTAATATCTAGTTTAGAGCTGTATGTAACTAATTGTGCTAAAAAAAAAAAAAAAAAAGCAGGACTTCATTAAATGCCGAGATAAGAAGTTTTACAGCACCAGCTGCAACCTTGAGGAGACAAGATAGCCAAGATTTACAACAAAAAGGAGGTACCAGTCTGGTTCCAGTCGGTTTGGTAGCTTGGATTCCAGCCAGTTCCTCCTAATGAGCCAAAGGTAAAAAGTTCACTGTGACGAAACTGAAGGAGCCTTCATCCAAAGACCCCTCCTCAAATTCACCAAGTGACACTGTGCAGGCGCAACAGGGATGGGTCTATGGAAATGGTTATCTGAGACTCATTTTAATCAGAAGCGGGGAAAGATTATGAATATGTATAGGCATTCCTGGGGTCATTATGAATATGTAATACCTTACTGTATTTAAGCACACTTCTTATTGTTTAAAGGTGCGCGTGTTGGGCGGAGTGAATCCCCCGTGCACCCAGCGCTGTTTTGCTTATGCTCTAATGAACATGTGTTTAAGGAATACAAGGAATTGGATTAAATGTTGTTTATCCATAGAAAAAACGTAAGTTATTTATTTCATGGGGAAACATCATCACAGTGAGGGGCTGAAATGTACCCCCTCATGGACATCACCTATTCATAATCTAATATTAGTCGAATCAGTCAAAAACATAAACCACTTTGTATGCAAAAATACTTTATTTTTTAATATTTAATTTTATAGACCATATCTTTCCCCCACCTCCTGTATTTTTTCAATACATAGAATCACATAATAGTTTGGGTTGAAGGGTACTTCAAAGCTCATCCATTCCAACCCCCTGCCATGAGTAAGGACATCACCCAGATCAGGTTGCTCAGAGCCCGGTCCAGCCTGGCCTGGGATGTCTCCAGGGATGGGGCATCCACCACCTCTCTGGGCAACCTGGGCCAGGGTCTCAGCACCCTCAGTGTAAAACATTTCTTCCTCATGTCCAGCCTGAATCTCCCCTCTTTTATTTTAAAGCCATCACCCCTTGTCCTGTCACAACATGCCCTGCTAAAAAGTCTGTCCCCATCTTTCTTACAGGACCCTTTTTTGTTCTGGCAGGAAATCAGCTCAGATCCCAATTGTTGTTTATCCAAAACATGATGACCGCAGAAGTCAAGATTCTTAGAAGCATCCAAAAGAAAGCAATTATACTTTATATCGGATTGATTAGGGCCTCTGGGTACTTCTGCAATCAAATAGCAAAAATAATAATAATTGGAGCTCAGGGATACTGTATAGTTATTGATGCATAAATATTTTTTTTTTCCTTTGCATCTTTCAGTCCAATTGGCTGAAGGGGGTGATTTGCATAATCACTCTGATTTTATTTCTCAGTAATCATACAATACACAGACTCCTTAACTCTGGATGGTTGATAGCTTTTATTACTCAATCAGGGTGCAATGATTTGCATAATCACTGCACTTTGATGGTTATTAAACTCATTCATTGTAAAAGAAATGATAACTTTGTTCTTAATGTGGTGGACTGGAGAGACCCCATCTCGATTCTTTGCCCTGCCACAGACTTCTGATACAATCTGGGTAAATTATTCACCCTTTATCAATATTATATCTCCATGCTTCAGCTCTGGGTTAAGATCCACTCACCAGCAAGTGCGAGATTATATGATAATTCAGTGATTAATTAAGTGTTGGGACCATATGATCAATAATGTGAATTAACCACAAAGAAACCCACACCTCAGCTGCCTCTTGCCTTCAGTTTTCCTTTCCAAAACTTTAGTCAATGATGTAGTATTATGCCCCTAATTAATCATTACTAATAAAATACATTACGTTTTAACAATTGGAACTGGAAGGGAGAGAAAGCACCCCATCAGCAGAAACACAGCATATTATCCCCCAAATTACTAATACTAAGTAAGGGGGATAAAGAACAAAAATCAAACATATTTATCAGAGTTTTTTCATCTGGTCAAAATATTTGTCATTTCAGTCTCAAAAAGAAATATATTCTCAATTCAGGGAAGTGAGTAAAATGTCTATTGCACTTCCAGTGAAATGGATATTATTTAAGCATATGCTGAAGTGTTTTGTTATATGAAAACTCAAAATATTCCCAGGTATTGGCTCTGATTCTGCAAACGTGTATGATTAACTTCATGTGTGCCAGCAGTTAGTGGCACTACTCGAGTGTGCTGGCACTTGTGAACACACACACTTGCAAGCTCAGGAATTCCAACATAACTCCTTTATCTCTCACATATTTTTATTCTGTGTATAACTACAAACCTCCTAAAAACTATTAGTTTAGCATTTAAAAATGGAGCCATTTCTCGCGACCCAGCAGCCCCCAAAGTTTACAAAAAGGGGTTTTTTTAATAATTCAAACCATCTTTTTTCGTATGTCTATAAATAATATGAAAGGCTGATCTTCATTTTACTGTCACAGTTGAGACGGACAAACGACATGGACCAAGTTCCTTCAAGATTGAAGTAATAGGGTGCCATTTATTGCTACAAGTGCATTTTTATACAATTCTACCAGTTCATGTGTCTTTTCACTATTGGTTACAAGTTACAGCACTAACATCTCATTGGTTAATTTTGCTATCATCCATGTTATTCTTCTATCCCCTTCTCTCTCACGGGTACAACTCCATACCTCCGGATACTCCTTTACTCCCATCCTTCTCAAGGGTAAATCTTAATATATCAAGGCTGATCTCTACTCTCATATTTTCTGTCAAGGATTCCACAGACCTGCTGCAGTTTCCCACATTTTACCAAACTCCACACACAGAGAGAAAATCAATATGGGGCTGAAAAGATTTAATCCCAAAGGTTGTCACTATTTTATAAGAAGTTATGAGTGCTGGCATATAATGGTCAGATAAATGGAGCCACCTTTTGTTCTTGGACATAATTTAAGGCATTATGGCAGTAATTCTATAATTAAATACAAATAAATATGAGGGGTCACGAACAGGCACATATAACCACCACCATAATCAAATAGCATTTCCTGGGCTACCTTCTTACAGTATCCAACCTATAAATAAATATAACCTCAGTGAAGAGCTAATGTTTAGAATTATGGCACTGAAAAAGAAAGAGGTTTTAAAAATAAGTATACAAGTTATGGCTTAGTATTTTTACCCATAATTAAGATGTATTTCCAAAGAGCAGTTGCTATCAAGCTTACATCAACTCAACATGATTTTCCCCTTTGTAAAATCCATCATGGCAACCACATGAGTCTTATCTCTGAATCATCGTCTTAAGTGGTTGAAGGGAAAACCGGATGAAGTTGCTTGCATTAGAAGGAAAGCTTTTATTTTTTATTTTTTATTCATTAAGGTATAATGTTCCAGGGCAGTAAATTCCTGCGGTGTCATCTGCAGAGTGCAGTCCATCACCATAAAGGAGAGCTTTAAACCACCTTACAGGTATCAAAGGATTAAACTTCAGGCTGGTGAAGTATTGTAAAGACCTTGGTATTTTTTCTCCTCAGTTTATTGCTCAATATTGTCAGACAGAGCACAGCTCCTTGGGTCTAACTATCCTCTACAATTAATGAGATTTGAGCTTGTTGCATCAAAGTTTTGAGGATTATGTTAGTTTATTTCTGATCAGCAAATACCAGGTCGAAGGAAGATTTCTCACAAATTCAGTCCCTGCATCCTTTGCCTCACTTCACAGAATCACACAGAATCACAGAATGTTAGGGATTAGAAGGGACCTCGAAAGATCATCTAGTCCAATCCCCCTGCCGGAGCAGGAACACCTAGATGAGGTTACACAGAAAGGTGTCCAGGCAGGTCTTGAATGCCTCCAGAGTAGATTCCACAACTCCCCTGGGCAGCCTGTTCCAGTGTTCTGTCACCCTCACTGAAAAGTTTCTTCTCAAATTTAAGTGGAAACTTCTGTGTTCCAGTTTGTACCCATTACCCCTTGTCCTATCATTGGTTGTCACCGAGAAGAGCCTGGCTCCATCCTCGTGACACTCACCCTTTATATATCTGTAAACATTAATGAGGTCACTCCTCAGTCTCCTCTTCTCCAATCTAAAGAGATCCAGCTCCCTCAGCCTTTCCTCATAAGGGAGATGCTCCACTCCCTTCATCATCTTTGTTGCCCTACGCTGGACTCTCTCCAGCAGTTCCCTGTCCTTCTTGAACTGAGGGGCCCAGAACTGGACACGATATTCCAGGTGTGGTCTCACCAGGGCAGAGTAGAGGGGAAGGAGAACCTCTCTCGACCTACTAACCACTCCCCTTCTAATACACCCCAGGATGCCATTGGCCTTCCTGGCCACAAGGGCACAGTGCTGGCTCATGGTCATCCTGCTGTCCACCAGGACCCCCAGGTCCCTTTCCCCTACGCTGCTCTCTAGTAGGTCATTCCCCAACTTATACTGGAACCTGGGGTTGTTCCTACCCAGATGCAAGACTCTACACTTGCCCTTGTTATATTTCATTAAATTTTTCCCTGCCCAACTCTCCAGCCTGTCCAGGTCTCGCTGGATGGCGGCACAGACTTCTCGCATATCAGCCACTCCTCCCAGCTTTCTGTCATCTGCAAACTTGCTGATAGTACACTCTATTCCCTCATCCAAATCACTGATGAATATATTGAATAATACAGGCCCCGGTACTGACCCTTGAGGTACTCCACTAGATACAGGCCTCCAACTAGACTCCGCCCCATTGACCACGACTCTCTGGCTTCTTCCCTTCAGCCAGTTCGCAGTCCACCTCACTACTCATTCATCCAGACCACACTCCCTCAATTTAGCTGTGAGGATGCTGTGGGAGACTGTGTCAAATGCCTTGCTCATGTCAAGGTAGACCACATCCACTGCTCTGCCATCATCCATCCATCTTGTTATGTCCTCATAAAAGTCAATGAGGTTGGTCAAGCACAACTTCCCTTTGGTGAAGCCATGTTGATTGCCCCTAATGACCCCCTTATGCCTAGGATGCCCTGAGATGGCACCAAGGATAAGTCGTTCCATTACTTTCCCAGGGATGGAGGTGAGGCTGACCTGTCTATAGTTACCCGGGTCCTCCTTCTTGCCCTTTTTGAAGACTGGAGTGACATTTGCTTTCCTCTAGTCCTCAAGCACCTCTCCCATTTCCCAAGACTTGGTAAAGATGATGGAGAGCGGTCCAGCAATGACCTCAGACAGCTCCCTCAGCACCTGCGGGTGCATCCCATCCGGACCCATGGATTTATGGATGTCCAGATTGCATAACTGCTCCCTAACCCAGTCCTCATTAACCGAGGCAAACTCCTCCATCGTCCTGCCTTCCTCTGGGGCCTCAGCGGTACAGGGCTCCTCAGGACAGCTTCTGGCAGAGTAGACAGAGACAAAGAAGGCATTCAGTAACTCTGCCTTCTCTGTATCCTCTGTCACCAGGGCACCCACCTCATTCATCAGTGGGCCTACACTGCCTCTAGTGTTAGTTTCATCTGCCATGTATTTGAAGAATCTCTTTCTGTTGTCCTTGACCCCTCTCGCCAGGTTTAATTCTAAGGAGGCCTTAGCTTTCCTAGTTGCCTCCCTACACCCTCTGACAACAGCCTTATATTCTTCCCAAGTGGCCAGCCCCTCCTTCCATGATCTGTAAACTCTCCTCTTTCACTTAAGTTCATCTAGCAGTTCCTTGTTTAGTCAAGCAGGTCTCCTGGCTCCCTTCCTTGACTTCCTATGTGTCAGGATGCTCTGATCTTGAGCCTGGTAGAAGCAGTCCTTGAACACTAACCAATTGTCTTGGGCCCCTTTACCTTCAAGCAGCCTTGCCCAAGGGATTTCCCCTAGCAATTGCCTGAACAGGCCAAAGTTTGCCCTGCTGAAGTCCAGGGTTGCAATTCTGCTTGCTATTCCGTTCCTGCCACACAAGATCCTGAACTCCACCATCTCGTGGTCACTGCAACCCAGGCAGCCCTCAACCTTTACTGCTTCAACCAGACCCTCCTTGTAAGTGAGGATGAGGTCCAGCAATGCAACTCTTCTAGTTGACTCCTCCACCATTTGCATCAGAAAGTTATCATCAAGGCACTGGAGGAACCTCCTAGACTGTGGCTGGCCAGCCGAGTAGTCCTTCCAGCAAACATCAGGGAAGTTAAAATCCCCCACCACAACCAGGGCCTGTGATTGTGAGGCTGCTCTCAGATGCCTGTAGAAGGCCTCATCAACTTCCTCACCCTGATCTGGTGGCCTGTAATAGACACCCACAATAGTATCACGCCTGCCAGCCTGCCCCTTAACTTTCACCCACAGACTCTCAACTCGGTCCTCATCCGTGCCTGGACAATACTCAATACATTGTAGTTGCTCTCTCACGTAAAGAACAACTCCACCACTATGCCTGGCTGGCCTGTCTTTTCTGAAAAGGACATAGCCATCCATAACCACATTCCAGTCATATGTGCTATCCCACCATGTCTCTGTAATTGCCACTAGGTCATAATCTCCTGCCCTAACATAGGTTTCTAACTCCTCCTGCTTATTCCCCATGCTGCATGCATTGGTGTACAGGCATTTCAGAGAGCGAGCTGAGCACTCCGATTTCACCTCAGGGGTATGGGGGGCCTCCCAGCCCTCATGAACTCTAGAGTGATGCCCTACTGCTGCAAGCCCAGCTACCACCCCATCCCCCTTCAAATCTAGTTTAAAGCTCTGCAAATGAGCCCTGCTGATTCCTGTCTCATCATCCTTTTGCCCCTGCGAGATAAACCTTTCCCACCTATCACTGTTTGGACTGCTGTCTTGTAAAACCAGCCCTTATCAAAGTACCCAAAGCCCTGCCTGTAGCACCAGTCCTGTAGCCAATTGTTTAGGGACTGGATTTTTCTATTCCCTCCCACATCATCATCCAAAACTGGAAGGAGGGAAGAGAAAATCACTTGAGCCCCAGACTCTTTTACCATCCATCCCAAGGCCTTGAAATCTTTCTTCATTCCCCTCAGACTACGGGAAGCAGCTTCCTCCCCATCTGTCTGGAAGACCAGCAGCGAGTAGTAGTCCGTCAGGCGCACCAGGTTGGGTAGCATTCTGGTGATGTCCCTGATCCGGGCTCCAGGTAGACTGCACACTTCCCTATGATGAGGATCAACTCTGCAGATTGGGCCCTCCATCCCTCTCAGAAGGGAATTGCCTACTACAATTACCCTTCTTTCTTTCTTATCTGAGGTGGTCTTGAGATGTGGGGTCAACTGCCTCTTTCTATGTGACCTCGTAGGTGGGCCTTGCACCACATCCTCATCTACCTCCTCTTCAAGATCCAGGGCCTCAAACCTATTACGGAGGGGCACCTGGGGAAGTAAAGCAGGTAGGGAGGGGGGTTGCCCATGGCCCCGAACTGGAAATAGCTTTTAACCCTCGTCATCTTTTCTGTCCCCTACCTCTGCCCGACAGCGACAGGGCAGGGGCTCTCTCAGGTCTTCTCCCTCCGCCCGACAGGGCAAGGAGTTCATCACCTTTTGGGGAGTATCCCCCTGGAGCCTCTCTGAGTGGCACGCCAGGGAGTTACTCCATCAGTCAATTTCCTTTTCACACTCCCTGATGGTCCTCAGCGTCTCAATCTCCTCCTTAAGCTTCGCAACCATGCTGAGCACTTGCTCACACCTCACGCTTGCCACCATTTTCTGAGTTTATTTCCCAAACTGACTTTGACAATTTCCTCCTTCAGATATTTTACACATCCAGACATACACATATCAGTAAGAATATTTTTGACACACAAAAAAGGCTGGAAATTGGCCCAACCAACCCCAAGCTGGAAGTGAAGAAATTCATTTTGTTGGTGGCAACTCTTGACTTCTGTCATTGCCAGTGGAAAGTCCCTTAACGGGAACATGGCATCAGTCTATTATCGGTGCTTCATGCCAAGTAGTTGCTAATTAATGTGTCTGTCTAGATGAGCTTTGCCAGTGAGCCAAGTCATACCTCATGAGCAATAAACAAACTTTAAATATTCTGAGTCCAGAAGGCAACTTGCTACATCATGGTTTTACCTTAACGAGGCACTGAACAGACACAAACCATCACATGATGTGGAATGGGACACTGAATCAAGGAGCTGAATCCTAACAAGTACCAACCTCTACCATTAGTAACTCCATGACCTGAAAAATTCTAATAATGTGAAAAATATAGGTTCTGTAGCTCACTTAGGTGCTATAAATAAATCCTGTAGCTACATTCCACAGTTAAACTAAAGCCTTTGTCATCCTTTAGCGATCAAACCCATCACGCTACAAAACTACTGCAGAGGTTCATGACGCATCCTACAGACATAACACGTCTCTTGTAAGCAGTGTATGGGTATTGCGCAAGAAAGGCGAGGAGGTTAAATGTAAATATGCTCAAGTGACTTGCAGCTGTGGTGTAGAAAAAGCACATACATCACACTAATTGTTTTACTGACCTTGTATGTCTGACAAGTAGAACCTCTGTGTACGATAACATGGGCCTGTGAGAAACTCTAAGGCACCTTATCACTATGCCTGAGATTCCTGCTTTGTTGTGAGAAAGTGCAAAAGGCTCTACCTGCCTGAAGCCTTGAAATACAGGCAAATGCAGCAGGCCCAGTGATCTTCTACCGGGGCTGAATTCTGCAGCGCCTGCGTGCCTGCTTGTTAGCTCTGCATGGGAGCTTAGGTGCTACTTCAGAGATTCCCCAGTAGAGAGGTAACTAAAATAAAACTTGCTCTTTGCAAATGCATTTGTGGCCTTTGGCTCTTCTTGTGACATGCCTGCGTTGGTCCACACAGCACAAATTGAGTATTTAACTGATTTAATGCCCAGTTGTTTACTTTAACGACCAAAGGTGGGAATGCAATAAGGTTTTGTATATTTGAGAGAATGTGTATCTGGTTCTTACCCTTCAGCAGCTATGTGTAGAAAATATATTTATCTTGCCCATGACTCTGAATGTGCCGTGCAGTATTATTTCCACTCTTGCTTATTTGGAAATTGCCATCCCCTTCAAAAACACAGCCTGCCGGCTTTCCTAAGATTTGTACCTTGAAAAGACGTTAATATCACTTCATACACAGAGATATTGAAGAACAAAGGAAAAATAAATCAAAAAACCTGAATTTACACCTGAATTTATTGATGCCATCTCCTAACTTTATTGTGCTTGGCTCTGTGACAGCCTTTAAATGCCATTTGTTGTCTAGTGCATGCACACACATGCATGCTGCTGTTCATCTTGGTATTATCAATAGCACAGTATTGCGAGGGTGAAAACTCATGGACTCCACACAATTCAATATGAATTCAAGTGAAGCCATTTATTACAGAAACAAGCCTCCTTATATATGCAGTTATTTCCTGATCACGCGTCCACGCTCCAAGCATGCATTAGCTGATTGGATATTGTCCATGTTCACGAGCGGTCCACGCGCCCGAGTCTCACTGCTGTTTTTCAGGGTGCTGTTTTTCAGCCTTCGAGCTGGCCTTGAGATTCCTTTGGCTAGTTCAGAAATAAATCTCTGTCTAATAGAAACCCATCCACACAACAATATCAAGAAAATCCCTCAAATCTCCCACAATTTCCCCTTTTTGTTTTTGAACCAGCCAGGCCTTGTTTACAATGCGCTGAATCATCTTTGAAATACACTGCAGCATACAACATACGATTAACAACAATGATTACAGTTACATATAATGTAGCTAAGCCTTACATAATAAGATCAAACAACTACCCACCATTTGTCAAACCCTAATTCTACTATGACAATCTCATTAACGTGCTGGGTTAGTTTGTCTAAAATACTATTAATAGATCCAGAATGATTAAACAAGTTAATACAACATCTTTATCTCAAATTCATCACAACCATGTCCTTACGATAACAACAGAAATCTATGGCAACATGATTTTGAAGTGTAACATGCCTAATACCATCAACATCTACTATTAATTGAGTTAGTATCTCAGAACTTAGATTAGCCTGTTTAAAAGACCAATAGCTTAACTTTGATATGTCTCCTAAAGCTTTACCAGCTGCTAGACTAAGGAGAAGGAGTGCAGTAGATACTATGGTAGGAATGTCTCATAATTTTACCTCATTTTTGCATTGACTATCTAAGTGTAATATCACCCTTTTGGCTCTCCTGCTGTTTGCTCAAATTGCCATTCTCAAGAGAAGGTACACCATCTGCTTGCTAATGGGCTTCTAGACAACCAGGTCTGTGAGCATCCATAACAGTGAATTAGGATCCATGGTTTACGTCTGAAACAGTCATCACAACTTAGCTTCCTCCTGTCCGTCTGCATCCGTTAAGTCTTTGTTGTCCTTATTCAGCCATGGCTTAACCCATTTTGTGGGAATCCACTTCGATCCTTGGCCTGTAATGACACAAGCATAACCTTTTCCCCAGGTTATCAATTGATGTGGCCTTTTCCATTGACCATTAACTAGTGATTTGACCATAACTAATGTAGGTTCTTTCTGATTTAGCATGGTTTTGGGTCATACTTGAAAAGTGTTTCATCACAGGACAAATTTAGGCTGCACCACTTAGATATAAGTGATTCATCACATACAATGCTTTTGACAACTGGTTTTGTGGTGTTTCCCCTACTTCTCCCCCCTTTTTCTTTAAAAACAAAAACAAAATTAAAAAAACCAACTCAGAATCAGATACATGCATTGGACCTTGACTACATACTCAGAATCACAAAGCAAATTTAGAGGTTCCTCCTTAAAAAGCTCTAAGTAATTTAAAGCTGTGCCAAGTTCTGCTAATTGGGTTGAACCTTCAATAATTTTTACAGAATGATGTCAATTGTTATCCTCACGCCAGACCACTACAGCTTTATGAGACTTCCCAGAAAAATCAGCAAAAACTTTGCAAGTATGTAGGATCAAACCAAATACAAGTATGGTCTGTGACCTGATATTAAAGACTTGCAGGTTCTGCAGCAGTTTACGTTTTACATTTATGCATGCCAAAAGCTGTGCTTTTAAGAAAATCAGCTAGTGCAATTTACAAAGATGTAGATTGCAAATAAAAAATCTAAATTAAATTTCACAAATGGTACATATATGACAAAAGGATCATGGCCTATTAAGACTTAAATTCATTCCCTGCATTTCTTGATCAGAGTAACAACTGCTATATCAGTCTGTTAGCAATCTCATCATACTGTCCCACAATAGCCACAGGTTGTGTCTATGTTGTAGCTATAAATAGACAAATCTGCAAGTCCAACTGAATGAAGTAAGCCTGTAAGGTTGTCATAAATTTATTCCTCCAAGTTTCCAACTCCATTTTAGCTCTCATATTTATTGGATATTGTTTTCCCTTACTGGATCAAAGTCCTGTTTCAGATCTATCAGTGTAGTATTTGCTTTATCGAAACATTGGCTGTTAATACTAGTGGAAATACAGCATTCAAAATTTCCCTGGAGATTTCTCACTTGCAGCAAGCAGATCTGCACCATCCAAGCAGCTTCTTGTAGGCCATGCAACTAAACAGAATTCTCAGAAAATGTTATTTGGGCTTACAATTTATTTAACAAATCTTGACCCAAGAGAGGTATAGGACTTTCTGGCAAATACAAGAATTCATGTATTAAAACTTTGTTCCAAATTTGGCATTCTATTGGTCTCAAAAACCAGCCTTTCTCTCGTTCTCTCCCATGACCTCAAAAACTAGCATGGTGAATTTACTAAGAAGTCACTTACAACTAATTACCACAGAATAAGTCTATTAAAAAAAAATAAATAGGTTTAATTTCCCAGCTTCATTAGAACTATGGATCCACTGGCAATGCCTTTAAATTTCAACCCTCAGACTCCTTGATGCAGTATTACAGTTCCCTAGCAGTAACATCGCTGAGGAGGGTGGAATAAAACCTCCCTCTTGCCCCCATCTGAGATGGCAGGATCTCCAGCCCAGCATGAAAACAAATCAGTTCAAACTCCACATCAAACCAACCCGGCTCCACTCCACACCCAAATCAGTACCACTCTGACCCAGATAAGCACTGAGCACGCTGACCCCCAAAGCTAACCAGTGTGAAAAGACCAACCTCAGCAAGGAGGTAAAATGATGAGCTCTCTCCCCAGATGTGCCAAAACCTAGGAGACAAGACAGAAGAAAAAATAAACACCACCAACACCACCTGATTCAAAGCCAAGAAGCAACACAGTGCCACAACAAGGATGGATGACAATACTCCAGGAAAAAAAAAAAAAAAAGGACAGAGCAGGGGGAGTAAAGCCCCCCTTTCTCCACTTAGCAGAGGGAAAACAGTTTTTTTCCATTTTTTTGTTCTTCTTTCTCTTCTTGCTGCAGTTCAGATATAGCCAAGGCCATGCAGCTGGCGTAATCGCTGGTACGAAGTGGGAGGTTCTGGCAAACTCCTCGGTTACAATGAGCTGAGTTTTATACACAATTCCAGTTAGCTCAACAGTTGTTACATTCCTCAGCCCCATTTACCTTTCACAATTTACAGATGTCAAAATACAGTATATTAAACATCAATCCATTATTCCATTTTCCTCAATCCAAATCAGTTCATATTCCAGCAACTTTTAAATACAACCTCACACAGTACCAGGTTCAAATCCATCATAGCATTTAGGTGTTTGTTTGGTTGGTTGTGTGTTTTTCTTTGTTGTTGGTTTTTTTTGTTTGGTTTTTTTTGGTTGTTTTTTTTTTTTTTTGCAAAGCAGAATTTAACAATTTAAATTCTTTTCTGGTCTCAAAATTACTAGATAACAATATAAGCAATTACTCTAATGCATAAGGATGCATCCTAAGGGGGAGCAAGGTGGACTTTTACCAGTGGAACCGGTTCCCATTTTGTAAATATCTCCCCAAGCAAAATTATTTTGGTACCAAATAGAAATATGCAAATTAAAATACTGAGCTCAGATATGAAAACCAAATACCAAGTTCAAATATGCAGATAGATCAGAGTTATAGTTATTCAAGATAATATCTCAAGTTTTGCATTGCACCTTTGAACCGCTTACTGCTCAGCCAGGTGGAGGCACCGCTGGGTCTCCCTGACAAAACAGGTCAGTGCACGCTGGAGCCCCATGGGCACGCGCCCCCCCCCGCCGCAGCAAGCTGGACTGGGCAAGGCTTTTATTAGTGTCTCATCTGGTGTGCTACAACTGTTATCCCAAAACCAGGATTCTTTACTTGGTATGCATACAAAAGAGCCAAATCCAGCACATCGAGATGAGACACAGCATATCACAGAGTTGTGCAAATCTGGATATCGGAATAAAGCTAGCATTCTAGAAAGAAAAGTAACAGCTATTACACACAAAATCTTAACATCACGTTCACGCACTAAGGAACTAAATTACTCATGATCTTCTGTACTATCACAAAACGCACTTTTTGAGTCAACCGATTCTCATGATTTAACTGTCTGTGAACTTACTGTACCATATAACAGACAAAGACTTACCAAGCTAAAATATGCTTAAACAGATAACTACAGGTTAATAAGGAAAACATTGTGCAGACTTCAGCAAGTTTACTGTGACCTGTGTGTTATCAGTTAACTCTCAGCTTGCTGAAGTTCAAACCGTTCCACCTGTTAAACTGTCTGAAATGATTTAATGATCTCTTGTAGGGATTTGTTTTGTCCTGCTCTTCTCACCTTAAAAACAACATGAATTGCAACAAAGTGTTATACTTGAAGATTCTATTCTCCGGACACTTTTCCCAATCATCTAACTTATACAGCAGCCACCATTAATTACAATATTTCACAGGATATTCCTTCCTCATATTTCCAAGTCCTTTCCTATATTTTAAAACACATCCCAATACCAATTTCTTAGGAACACGACTGAAAATAGTAATTTCTGACCCCATCTTGTAAGTAAAAACCATGAGAAGAGGGAGGGAGGGGGGAAAGCACAGTGCTGCTTGCAGCACGAGTGGGAAAAGTGGGGATAAAGTTTTACGGTGTACTTATACCACAAAGAAACAATTCTAACAACAACCACTAAAACAATTAACTCACATTCCTGACAAGCTGCTTGATTTTCAGAGGGGCAATACACAGAAGCATATAATATATACTGTAAAACTCGCAAATAACACGTTGATAGCAAACAATAGCATTCTCTCCTGCTAATTTCAACACCAGTGCTTCCTTAACTTCTAAGTTTTCAACCTGCTTATTGATAGCCTCTTGAAGATGGTCAATAAATTGCATGTAACTCTCACTGGGACCCTGATAGTAGTTGTAAAAGATTTGGCTGCTTTGTTGGTTTCAGACACCTCTACTATAGCTTGATATGCAAGGTCTGTTGACTGCCTCAGGATTTCAGAAACTTATCGTGCCTGTAATTGTGGTGTGTCAATTAGTGTCTGTTCCAAAAACTGATAACAGAGAGCAATAAAAGATCCTTTTTTTTTTTTTTTTCCTCTCCTTTATCAAATTCTTCTTCTTCCAGGTCTGGTCTAATCTTTGTCTGCAACTCAATTATCTATATACCAACTGTGCTGGGTTCTTAGCTTCTGTGGTCCTTAATTCTAAATACAGAAAACTTACAAGAATTGTTTTATACCTCAATATCTTGCTATCGGTACAAAGAACTGAAAGGGTCTCCCTACATCTGGTACATTCAAAACAGGAGCAGCCATATTTTTTTTTTTTTTTAAATTTCTAATCATTTTTTATTTTCAATACTTCATCTTGATGACTTTATAGTTATTTTTTCATACAAAGTTTTATCTTCTCACTTTAACTTTAATCCATTGTCTACAATATTCAAACAATCTTAACAATTGTCTTTTCCCTTTTATAAGCCAATGTCTTAAATATCTTACCTCTGGTTCTACAAACTTCAATTTACTCTCTGATACTTTTAATCTTTTGTGTCCAAAAAAGTTCAATAATCCTATGGTTCTTTTTCACACTGTCTCTTCTGCTTTTTCTGGCAATTAATAAGTAATCTATTATATTAACTTTACTCTAGAAGGGGGTTCAAATTCTAACAATAGTTTTTCTAATGCTTATTCAAGTACATTTTGTAATTCTGTAAAACCCTGTGACAATACGGTCTATCTTAGTTGTTGTTTTCCTCCCATTCAAAAGCAAAATAATTCCTGCTACCCTCGTCTAAGGAGCAGGCCCAAAATACATCTTTTAGATTTACTCCGCTATACTAAATGTTTTCTGGGGACATCTGGTTTAGCAATGTATATAGATTTGCTACCACAGGAAATTGGGATTTGGTTGGTTTTAACTTTGTCCTGCAGCGTTAATACATATAGTTTTATTCCTGTTCAATTTCTATAGTCATTCCTAATGCCACAATTAAATCTCTCCCCAATAGATTATTTTCAGCCTCTGGGACTAATAATAAGTCATTTAGGCAAATTCTTATTTAGATTCAATTTCCACATTATCCAGTATGAGAACTTTAAAGGCTTCTCCCTTTGCTTCCACTACGAGGGCAGTCTTTAAAATGCATCCTCTGGGAAGGCGTTGTATGGTAGACCTTCCTACCCCCATTTCCACTAAAAAGATCACTTCTTCTTTATGGGGGCCTATCTTGAGTTTTATTAAGGGCTCTGTTGTTGTCTTTGCCCCTAATATATATCGAGCCCCTGCTCCTCTAAACATCTTCTCATCTTGCTCTCTATTTCTACAACTTCGCTGCATATGTCCCTTTTTCCCACAATAATAACAAATAGGGACATTCTCTCTCTGTGTTCGATTCATGGGAGGTCTGTTTACTGGGACCGATCTCCCCCTTTGCTCACTTTGTTCTTCTCTAACTGGTGTTATTTTCTCTTTCTTTTGACTCTCCCTTACTGCGGCTACTAAGAATTTTTTTACTTTGCTCTTTGTTTCTCCCCATCTCTTTGAGTTTTCCTAATTTCTTTCTTATATCTCCCCAGGATTTTGCTATAAACTGGGGGTCTACTCCTGAGTATATTTATCCTTTTTCTCAAATACATATATTTCTACAGTTCTCAAACTTCCTTTCCAGCATGAAACATAATCGCTTTCTTCTTGACCAAAACGTTCTTTACCATTTACATACAGTAATAGACTATTTTCTCTTTCCCCTTCCCCTGGATAAATTCCTCATTCCAAAATTCTAACATGACCCCCTGCCAGGGACTGTCAGGGGGGTATCTCCAGCAGGTCACTCCCCTTCAACCTCTTGGGCCCCTTCTGTGGGTCCCGCTAGACCTAAGGACTTGCTTGTTCCCTGGCCTATCCTGACTGGTTCACAATGTGTGACTCAAATCCACAACCAAAAGAAATTGTTCACTCGCTTTGTCCCTTCAGTGGCCAAGCCCCTCGCGGGGTGTTGGAACCACACTTAGAAGGACTCCGCACTCACTTCGCAACCAGTTTGTGTCTCAGCCAATACCAGTCACACACACTACCCGACCCGGCGTGTCTCAGCCAACACACACCACCTGACCCGGCAGTACTTACAGTCCACTTTTCCCATCTGGACCTTCGTGCACTCTGGATTACGGGTGAACTGCAGTATGGGGAGGAGCTCAGTTCTTTTGCTTATGCTTTATCATGTAATAACATTGGATCTCCAGACACTCCGAGCACTAGGGCCACTGGTTAGAGTGGGGCGCCTCCCTGAGCTCAGAGTGGCACAGAGATATCCAAGGTTATCATGTCGGGGTCACCAACTGAAATAAACAACTCAAGCTACTCCAATCATGTGTCCTGGTTTTGTTAAAAACAAGACCAGTTCTCTTTTAGTGATTTTTCTTTCAGATACGTTCTTCTAGGTGGCTATACTTTTCTGAGTTTTAGCCTGCATATTTTTTCCTCGGATGCTGTACTCGGTGCTGATAAGAAGACCAACGGAATGCTGAAGAAGCTCGTGTTTAGATTTATTACTATGGTAGCCAAGAAAGACTGATAAGTTTTCCCACGTTCCGTTGTGAGAGGAGCGTGTTTGAGGAGGGGTGGATGGAACAGGTGACTAAAACTGACCAACGGAAGTATTCCATCCCGTAGTCATCATACCCCCTATATAATAGGGTGATCATGAGGGTCACTCTCTCTTCGACCATGGCCGGCATCTAGAGAGGACCTTGTCTGTCTGCCTGTGATCTGCAGGCCTCAGGCCCTGCATCCCTGCAACCAGTTTCCGGTTTGCTGCGAAGTCCCGCTCATGACTTCTGGGGGCCTGAGCTGCACCTGCTGGAGCCATGCCAGCTCTGCTCACCCAGCTCCGCCGCTGCTGGAGTGATGCCAACTCCACATTGAGCATTCGAGATTGGTTTTGTATATTTTGTATATATTCTCTGTTTATTAGTAGCATTAGTAAAACCCTTTAAAACTCTCCAACTTGAAGTCTAAGTCTGTCTTCCTTTCCCCTTATCTTTCCTATCATCTTTCCGATCTAAAGGAAAGTGGTGACAGGAAGTGAGGGGATAACAGGGAGCGTCTGCCACGATTTATTGCCGCCTTGCCTTAAAACTTGACATCACGGACAGCAGCACTTAATAGCATTTATTATAATGTGTTCGATAAAGCATAAGCAAATCAGCGCTGGGTGCGCGGGGAGTCTGCGCTCTATCAACATGCACACTAAGATCTCCAAACTGGCCTTTTTTATTGTCCTCGAGTTCCACATTTCGGTTAGTTTCAGCCTATTTTCGTTTCTTCGGTATTACTTGTTCTTTCCTTTGCGGTCTTCAGGAGGCCTTCTTGCAGTTGGTCATTCTGGAGGAAGTTCCTCTTTTTTCCTCCGTGTCTTCTTCTTACCTTGTTACCTTCTAGTTTCACAATTAGTCTTACAGTTGGTTTAAAGCAAACCAGGTTTACATTAGCCACAGTTTGCTCAAAGCTTAGCCGTTATTTCCTTTGTCTTAGTTCCATGCCTTATTTGGTTAAGAGGGGGTCTTATTAGCAATCGCAATGTCTTTTGTAACTTTCGTAATGTCCTTTTTGTAACTTTCCATGCAAGTAGAATAGCTGCACTCTTTTAGCACGAATCATAATTACATTTTTCACATTAACACACTCCAGATTGGCAGGTGTTCCAAAACTAATGTCATGGAGGGACCCTGAAGTTAGTTTTAGGTGGACAACCAGGTCCAAAACAGGCTTTTATTCTGTCCGGGAAAGTCCAGGAAAACAACCAATTAGAAACGGGATTTATACAATCAGTTACTCCGGTAACATAAAATACAGGTTCGGATATCAACTTTGAGGAAATTATTGAGGTGCAGCAAATAGTAACAACGGAGATCCACAGTGTGCATACATGTGGCTCACCAAAAACAATGCCAGAGCCATCCCTGACTCCAGGAAACAAATACACGTGCTCATATTTAGGCATTGAAATAAATAACTTACGCTTTTTCTATGGATAAACAACATTTAATCCAATTCCTTGTATTCCTTAAACATGTGTTCATTAGAGCATAAGCAAAACAGCGCTGGGTGCATGGGGGATTCATTCCACCCAACACGCGCACCTTTAAACAATAAGAAGTGTGCTTAAATACAGTAAGGTATTACATATTCATAATGACCCCAGGAACACCTATACATATTCATAAGCTTTCCCCGCTTCTGATTAAAATGAGTCTCAGATAACCATTTCCATAGACCCTCCCCTGTTGCGCCTGCGCAGTGCCACTTGGTGAATTTGAGGAGGGGTCTTTGGGGGTCTTTGGATGAAGGCTCCTTCAGCTTTGTCACAGTGAACTTTTTACCTTTGGCTCATTATGTTGAATTGACTGGGACTCAAGCTGCCAAGTCGATTGAAACCAGACTGGCGCCCCCTTTTGCTGTAAATCTTCGTTATCTTGTCTCCTCAAGTTTACAGCTAGGTGCAGTAAAACTTCTTATCTTGGCATTCGATGGGGTTCTGTTCTTCTTAACATAAAGCTCTAAACTAAGCATTTATTGTGTGACTAAGCCTTAAAGTGTTAGTTCGTTAGTAGGCACCCATTATAAGTTTTAGTTAACCCTTAAAATGTTAGTTCCCTCTGTCAATATAACTTCATATACAAGTTTCATGGAACTTAACCACCTTTTCCTTTTTCCAGGTTCAGAGCCCGTGCCTCATTTGGTTATATCTGTAAACATTAAACCTCTTACCACGAATCACAACTGCATTTTTCACAGCATGGAATATCCTCACTTTGCCTAAGTGAGGAAAAACAACACCCGGATTCCTGTGAGGAAATATTAAGAAGTTTATCACTCACCCACACGGTTCGGTGAGGCAATCCCAGTCCCGGGAGATTACCTTAGGCAGTGATCCTGCCTAAGGGAAGGGCTCTCGGCGGTAGCATTTGGCCTGCTCTCCGAGAGGACAGGCCAAGCACATGCCTTGGCGGGGGGGAGGTGTCACGTTTATATACCCAAGTCAGATCTGACTGTGGGCATTCCAGAAGCTTCTCTGCACCCCCACTCTGGCTGTGGGGTGCCCTGAAACTTCTTGGCACCCCCCCCACTCTGGCTGTGGGCACCCAGCAGCTCCTTGGTGCCTCTGTGCCCCCTCCTCCTCTCTCTTAATGACCCTGGCCAACAGGCTCTGGGGTCAAACAAAAGAAGCTGTTACCCCCATTGCAGGATGGGGGGAAGAGAGGATGTGTTGAGGGAGAGGGGGATGTGCCTGCACCTTCCGTATCCAAGGAAGGCGGGGGGAGGGAGAGAGGGGTGTGCATCTGCCACAACTAACAATAGAGGTTGAAGCATTTTTCTGTTGTGCCTTGATAAATAGCTGCAAAACAATTCCAGCTCCTCTTCCCTCACTGCTGATATCAAACAGGACCAAAGCACCTCTCCAAATTCCCTGGAGACTGTTTGGCAGGGTTTCAGATGTTCACAGTTCAAATCACTATGCACGTTTCAGTAATGACCATGGTTGTGAATTTTTCTCTGTGGAGTAAGTAAATAGCAAATGAACTACATTAAATAGATTTTATGGAGAGGTGAACAGCAGAGAGCAGGCCTGTAGATATATGTAGGTTTGTTTTTTGGTTAAGCCACACACCAATTTTCCATTCTGGACCTTCCATAGAGGAGGACACTCAGTATGTAAGTACCTTTTCTCTCTCCTCTGGGGCATCATTGGCCTTTTATTTGGCTTTGAGCCAGAGCAAGTATGATGTTAAAAATCATTTCCATGTTATACATGCCACAAAAAACTTCCTGAGAAGGGAGGACTTTCTATTCAGGCAGATGCCAGTGCTTTCCTTCTTTATCAAACAAACAGAAAGCTCAATCCAAAACCTTAAATTACTTTGTAGCTCACCATTCTGAGTCTGATTCAAAGCTCACTGAAGTCAATGGGAGTCTCTTTACTGACTCCTCTGGTGCTCAGACCATGGTCTGCAGGGAACAGATGCTCAATAGAAAGCAGACCTCATTCTTGCAAGTCACCGAACATCTCCTGAAGGGTACTTAAAGCCATCCATCATGTGTGAAGACATGATGGAAGTGTCTGAGACACGTTCTTCTCTGCTAACATCTCTTATGAATGGAAATTCCCTTTTATTGAACCTTTAGAGACATTTATTAAAAAAAGCAATGGGATGCTTTGAATATTCCTGAAGAGGATGTATAACGTCTTAATATTTTTTGTTTTGGTTTTGGTTTGGTTTCTTTTGTTTTTTCCTTTTTTATCCTGGTATCTGCCTGACTCCAAACTGGAGAAGCTTGAGATCACAGAGTCAGGAGCTGAGATGGAGAAGGCAGATCTTTCCTGCAGGAACGCGTTATCTCATGGGGACTGGGTGCAGTCCAGCACTGCAAATGGCCAGCACAGATAAAACCAACCTGGTGAGACCAGTGTTAGCAATCAGGACACATAACCACAGGCGTAGTTATATGCGGTGCTTTATTTCAGCGCTGGGAAACCAGGGGTTCGCACCCAAAGCTGGCTTCGACCACTGATTTGAACTCTACTACATTTATACAGTTTGGTTACATACATATTCATTAGAGTTACAACGTGTATACTGCATATTCATTAGGTTACACAATTATTTCACAATATCAGTTGCAACACCTTGGAACTACCCTAAGCATGCGCAGTGTCCTCTGGTGGTCGTTTTGGGGGTCTTCAGGATGAAGTAAGTAGTCTTCATCACTAGTGTACTTTTCACCTTTCATCACAGCACATGCGCACTCTTCACAAAATTATATAAATTCTTGGATGATAGTAAATGTACCTTCTCAGCACATCCTATCTTCTCGAGATAAGTACTAACTTTTAGTTCCCTAAAATATGAAACTCATATACAACCTGCATAGTTTTTAAGATAAGGTAAGAATCTTGGATACAGTTTACGAAGCAAAATGCAGCTAACTATAACATTTCCCCCCTTTGAAAATGCTTTTCTATTCCTAGACAATGCATTTTCACTCCATTGTTTTAATTATAGCTGGGTATCTTTATAAGCCGGAGGGTTGTCAAAAAGTGGGTTAGTATAATTTCTGCTAAGAACAGTAAAGATGCGATCGTTCCTGGCGTTTGATTGACCTATTTGACGCCTAATACAAGCATACAGCAGAAAGAGAAGAGCAACTGTAACTGCAAGCAAAAATAAGCTTTCCAATAATGAATGTACCCATCCTCCCAAATTCAGGTTCAATGTGCCTAGCAAGGCCCCAATCCAGCTCTGCTCTGCATCTTGTTTTTCCTTTTGTAGCTCCTTTTCCGTTTGAGTTAATTGGGAGATATCTCTCTCCACTTCAGAGGTTACGTTTGGGATATGAATGCAGCAATGATCAACCCTATCTTTTAAATATCCGCAAACACCATTTTCTTTTAGCAACATTATGTCAAGTGCCATTCTATTCTGCAAGGTCATTTTGGTCATAGCTTGCAATTGTATATTGAAATCTCGAAAACCCTTTTTGGTTATCCTTGCCAATCGATCCATCTGCCCAATTAATTTGTCAATCATTTCTCTGTTTCTATAAGCTGCAATTGGTGCAAAGAAAGATTCTAATGCCCAGCCGAATTTAACACTGCTTGATGGTTCATGCCACACATCATCTTCATCTATCTCTCGTTTGTGCCTAATTCATAAAAGTTCCTGCCTATTCTTCAAGGGTGACTTTTCCAAATGGGACATAGGGTTGGTAACCCCAAAGTAATTTCCCTTACAGGTCCTGCTATTGGTAAATGTGTTGCCCAGGTTCCATCACTTAAGGCCCAAACTAAATGTCCCACGCTACCTATGGCTCCTCTACAATCTAGTTTGTCTCCATCAATGCCTATTTTGATTGCTTCTTTTGGATCCAATTGTTTCTGACAGATGCAACCTGCAATCATTGCGACTTTAATGATAGACAGAGGTATCTCTCTCACATCTGTTTGGCAGGTTATTACTTGTGAGCAATTCCACCACGGTACCGTTACTCCTTTTGTTACATTGGACCATCGTACACACCATGGGAATGCTTCACTATATTGATATTGTACTATACTCAACGTCCACATATTATTCCATGATTCAGTTATGTTCTGATTATCCTGATCTTTACATTCCCAATAGGTTCGATTAACTTTTTCATGTACTGTCTTGGTAGTCCACTTTTCACGTATGCACAGTATCCCTACTGGCTTTCCTGATAGGCTGTATATGATACGCGTCACTTTTCCTTTATGATTTGTACAGTCTTCTTTGGACTTCACTATAGTTTCCTCAAGTCCACTTAATGCCCATTGTTTGGTTGGCACTTGCTCCAACCTGGTACGAGATTCACATACTATCTTACCAGTTCTATTTATTTCTGGTAAGGTCGTAGATATTATTCCCCATTGTATTGGGTCTTCGGCCGATTTTGGGATGGGAAGGCAAGCAGTGATGCTACTGGTATTCTGGGTCAGTGCAAAATCTCGAATTAATCCTATCATCAAATTCTCTACTTGGTTCTGTACACTCTGCACTATTTGTGGCATTTGAGAGTCGTCACTTTCTCCTATATCCCTTTGTGTCCTACATAATTGTTCTCCAGTGACTTTGCAGATCAGAGTGGCATTCTCTGTTCCTTCCTCAAGAGGTGTCCCCACAAAAGCAAACAGTCTGGGTACATTTACTACTATGAACACAATACGGTAATAAAAGCTAGACATCCTGCGTCATGATTTTAAGTGTGGTAGGACCCACTAATTGCGATTGCCACCGTTTTGGGACTTTCTTCACTCGGGTGTAGTGTATCCAGGAATCTACTTCAGCAACTTTGACTGCGGTAAATGTAGTTAAAAGTACTTGGTAGGGTCCGTCCCAACGTTCTTTTAAAGGATCTTCTCTCCAAGTCTTTACATACACCGTGTCTCCAGGCTCTATATCATGTACCGGATTCTCAAGTGCTAGTGGGCGATTCCACACTAGTACGGATCTGAGTCGATTCAATGTCCTGCCAAGAGACAACACATAATTGTATACATCCTGATTACCTTTTACATGTACACTTGGATTTGTATCAGGTGCTTCATATGGTTTGCCATACAGAATTTCGTACGGACTTACTGACATTCCGCTCCTAGGTTTAATCCTAATTCGCAGTAACGCTATAGGTAAGGCCTGAGGCCATTGAATTTTTGCTTCCTGGCAAATTTTGCTAAGCTGTCGTTTTAATGTCTGATTCATTTTCTCCACCTGTCCACTAGACTGGGGTCTCCATGGGGTATGTAATTCCCATTTGATTCCCAAACATCCGCTGACTTCCTTTACCACTTGAGCAACAAAGTGTGGTCCCCTGTCGGATGATATTCCCAATGGTACCCCAAATCTAGGAATTATTTCCTTCAGTAGCCATTTTACAGTTTCCTGTGCCCGGTTGGTGCGACAAGGGAAGGCTTCTGGCCATCCTGAAAAGGTGCATACCCCAACTAATAGATATCTGAATCCTCGAGTTTTGGGGAGTTCCATGTAATCTATTTGCCAATAATCTCCTGGTTGTACACCTGTCCTAATTTTTCCCATATCTACTTTTCTTTTCACTAGAGGATTATTTTTCAAGCAAATTTCACACTTGGCTGTGATAGATTTTGCCATTGTTAACATCTGGACCGAGATAATCCATTTTCTCAGATATGTTACCAATGCTCCTGCACCCCAATGACACTTCTGGTGCTCCGCCTGAAGTATTCCTCTCATGATTGTTATTGGCACCACAATTTGTCCATTGGAGGTTACATACCATCCAGAATTATCCTTGACGGCTTTTACTAGTCTTGCCAATTTCTCATCTTCTGTAGAATATTTAGGTGCCTCTGAAGGTGTAGGTAATAAATCAATTGCTCTTACCTTCTGGGAGACAAGACCCACCATAGTCCAGACTTGTCGTGCCACTGATCGAGCTGTCTGATCAGCAAGTCGATTTCCTTCTATAATTTTCAATGTTCCACTCTGATGAGCTTTACAGTGCATGATGGCAACTTGCGATGGCTTTTGAACGGCATTAATCAAGTTTAATATTTCCTTCTGGTACTTGATGTTTGTTCCTTGAGAGGAAAGTAGTCCACGCTCTTTCCAAAGAGCTCCATGCACGTGAACAACTCCGAATACATATTTTGAGTCAGTCCAAATATTGACCCTTTTGTCCTCGCTGAGCTCCAATGCCCTGGTTAGGGCAATCAACTCAGCTTTCTGTGCTGATGTGTTTGGTGGTAGAGATTTAGCTTCAATCACTGTTTTGGCAGTAGTAACCGCATATCCTGCGTACCGCACTCCGTTTTCCACAAAGCTACTGCCATCAGTAAAAAGTTCCCAATCTGTCTCCTCTAACAGGATGTCCTTCAGGTCAGGACGACTTGCGTGGGTATATTCGATGACCTCCACACAATCATGTTCCAGAACTACTTCTTCAGTCTCTGCGCTTAAAAACACAGCTGGATTCATTAGGTTAGTTGTTTTTAGGATAACATCATCCTGTTCTGTCAAAATCGCTTGGTATTTCATCATTCTACTTGGGGAAAGCCAATGGCCCCCCTTTTGTTCCAATACAGTAGTCACCATGTGGGATACAAATACTTCATTCCTTTTCCCCATGGTCAGTTTCCGGACTTCCTGGATTAATACAGTAGCAGCCACCGCCCACAAGCACGTCAGCCATCCAGCACTTACTGGGTCAAGTTGTTTAGAGAAATAACCTACGGGCCTTTTCCAGGATCCCAGCCGTTGGGTTAATACCCCCAGGGCAAGTCTCTGTCGTTCATGTGCGAATAACTGAAAGTCTTTACTCAGATCAGGTAGGCCCAAAGCAGGTGCTTGCATTAAAGCTTGTTTCAGTTTTTGGAAAGCCTCTTGCTGTGGCTTTTCCCACACTAAGGTCTTATTCTTCTGTGCCTCATATAAAGGTTTGGCAATAAGTCCATAGTCCATAATCCAGAGCCTGCACCATCCTGCCATTCCTAGAAAAGATCTTAATTCATGTAAGTTACGGGGTTCTGAGATAGCACAGATAGCATGCACACGGTTTATACCTAATCTTCGCTGTCCTTGAGAAAGCTCACATCCTAGATAGATCACAGTCGTGGATGCAATCTGAGCTTTGTCTTTCGATACTTTATATCCATTCATTCCTAATTGGTTCAATATTTCAATTGTTACCTGGATGCAGAGTTCTTGGGTCTCAGCAGCAATCAGAATATCATCCACATATTGCAGCAACAAATACCATTGTCGGGGAATTCCGATATGGCCTCTTGTAGTCCACTCCTCAAGCTCTTTGGCTAGTTGACTTCCAAAGATAGTCGGGCTGTTCTTAAATCCTTGTGGAAGGCGCGTCCAGGTTAATTGGGTCTTTCTTCCGTTGTGTGGATTTTCCCATTCGAAAGCGAATAGCTTTTTGCTTTCCTGGTCAAGGGGTATGCAGAAGAAGGCATCTTTTAAATCAAGTACTGTAAACCATTTATATTTCTCTTTCACAGATGTTAACAAGGTATAGGGATTTGCAACTACCGGATGTATGTCCTTAGTGATCTGGTTTATTGCTCGTAAGTCCTGGACTAGTCGATAGCTACCATCAGGTTTCTTTACTGGAAAAATTGGGGTATTATATTCTGATTCACATTCCTCTAGAATTCCATATTTCAAAAATTTCTCAATTAAAGATACTATTCCTAATCTGGCTTCCAATTTCAATGGGTACTGTCTTAACCGTACTGGTTCTGCACCTTCCTTCAGCTCCACTTTCACAGGTTTAGCTGCTTTTGACTTCCCAGGTATGTCAGTTTCCCATACCGTGAGAATCCCTGCATCTTCTATTGCCTGTGGTATTTTTACAAGCGGTTTTTCCTTTACTAGTAAAATTTGTCCTACCTTTGACTCTGGAATTTTCATTACCAAATCTCCATCCTCAAATGTTATTGTGGCGTCTAGTTTTGTCAACAAATCTCGTCCTAAAAGAGAAACTGGACAATCTGGAACATACAAGAATTCGTGGGTTAATTCCTTTTCTCCAAAGGACAAATCCAAGGGTTGCAGGAATGGCCGTACTTCCTCCTTCCCTGTGGCACCAACAATTGTTGTAGCTTTGTGACCTACTGCTCCCTGTAAAGAATTTAATACAGAGTAAGTAGCCCCCGTGTCTACTAGAAATTTTACATCCCGGTCTCCCACTTGTACTGTCACTAAGGGCTCCTTATTCTGAGTTCTCACTTCCGTGCCTTCATATAGTCATCTGTCAGTACTGTATTCTCCCAACACCATTGTTCGTGCCACATTTCCCGCAGCATTGGACACCTGACCCGCGGGGTCCCTAACCGGACATTCATTCTTCCAGTGTCCTTCTTGCTTACAATAAGCACATTGATTTATGCCAAGCCTCACAGGGGGTCTCAGGGGAGTTCCTTGGGTACTCCACAAACCACGTCCCCGACCTCCTCGACTATTTCCAGCTCCCCTGCCCCGGACTCCTACTCCCCTACCTTGTTCCTGGATCAAAGCTAACAAATTTTGCTGGTGACGCCTCGACTGTTCCTTTTCTCTATTATTGTAAACCTTCCAAGCTGTTTCTAGCATTACGTCCAAATCCCTTAATTGCGCTCCCTCTAATTTCTGCAATTTCTTCCGAATGTCATCTTGAGACTGCCCCAAGAAAATTAAAGCCAACTGAGTTTTTGCCTGTTCCGTTTCCACATCTAAATCCGTATATCTTTTGGCAGCTTCTTTTAATCTTTCTAAAAAGGCTGAGGGAGACTCATTCTTTTCCTGCCTTACGTTATACAATTTTGACCAATTCATTTGCTTCGGTATAGCATTTTGAACACCGATCAATAACCAATCCTGGTATCTCAGGAGATGGCATAACCCGCCTCCTGTATTATAATTCCATCGGGGATCCTCTTTTGGAAAGTTTTCATCAACATTACCCTCTACTCTCCTGTTCCGAATATCTTCTCTCACTTTATCCCTTGCAACCCGTATAACCATATCTTTTTCTGTGGAATCCATTAATGTATCCAAAATAACTTGTAAATCATCCCAATTGGGATTTTGTGTCTTAATTATCATTTTCATTACTTTTGCAACCTTATCTGGGTTTTCCCGATAAGGACCGGCTGACTGCTTCCAAATCACCAAATCCCCCGGCGAAAACGGGACCTTTACATAAACCGGTTCCCCCCCAACGCCTACCGCCTGTCGCAGGGGTGCTATTACATTTGATGATCCCCCCCCCTTTTGCACTTCCTTTTCTTTTTCCTTGTTTCTAGTTCGGTGAGACACTGGGGTTACGGTTATTTCTTTCACACCGGCTATTACCTCTTTTTCATCACTTGAATCATCATCACTATCAGTGAGAGGGATAGGCGCGGAGGACCTAATTGGTACCATTCCTTCAGAAGGCGCAACATCGAGGCATAGTAAACCCGTCTTTGAATCATTACCACTGCTATTTTCCACAGCCAAACACGTCATGCATTTATTTTTCGTTGTGCATCTCGTGCACTTATTACTGCTGTCATTCTGCACTAACATTAGCCCACAGCTCTCTCTCCAATCACGCTTTTGCTCCAGATAAAAGAAAAGATCAACATACGCAACTTCATCCCATTTACCCTCTCTCTGACAAAACCTCATTAATTCAGCAATAGTTTCATAGTCCAAAGTGTCCTCTGGGGGCCACTGTACTTCATTTGGTAACTTATACTCAGGCCACCTATGTATACAATACTCGATTAACTTCTTTTTATGCATAGACTGTTCAAACCCAGCCTCCTTCCAATGTTTCAGTAAACAACTCAACGGTGATACCTTTGAATTAGACATATCAACACAGAAGGATACAGATAAATGACACAGAAAGATAACACAGATAACTTTACCAGAACAACAATAAACAGGATCAAATCACCGGTTTCAACAGTAAATACAGATTAAATCACCAGAACTACAGACCAGGTGCTGAGCAGCACGAATAACCAGACCAGGTGCGCGCAAATAACCAGACCAGGTGCCGAACCTGCGGCACAAATAATCAGACCAGACCAGATGCCGAGCCTGCAGAGGTTTCCCTCCGTCTGACGGACGGCTGCCTAGGCAATACCCCGGGAGCTCCCTGCCCAACCGAGCGTGGCTTTCGCCACGTCTGACCGGCAGGCTACCAGATGCCTGACCAGCAGGCTACCAGACCAGAACCAGACCAGGTGAGTACCCAATAATCCAGATAAAGCACCTTCTTACCAGTCAGAGGTCCGTCGTGAGCAGCAGAGGGTCGGTCGCGTCCGATGCACTCCCCAAGAATACCTCAGTGCTAGCCGGAGCAGGATCGAGACGCGATCCGCCTCAGCAGCCCACAAAGTCCCATCTGGGTCGCCAAAATGTTAGCAATCAGGACACATAACCACAGGCGTAGTTATATGCGGTGCTTTATTTCAGCGCTGGGAAACCAGGGGTTCGCACCCAAAGCTGGCTTCGACCACTGATTTGAACTCTACTACATTTATACAGTTTGGTTACATACATATTCATTAGAGTTACAACGTGTATACTGTATATTCATTAGGTTACACAATTATTTCACAATATCAGTTGCAACACCTTGGAACTACCCTAAGCATGCGCAGTGTCCTCTGGTGGTCGTTTTGGGGGTCTTCAGGATGAAGTAAGTAGTCTTCATCACTAGTGTACTTTTCACCTTTCATCACAGCACATGCGCACTCTTCACAAAATTATATAAATTCTTGGATGATAGTAAATGTACCTTCTCAGCACATCCTATCTTCTCGAGATAAGATAAGTACTAACTTTTAGTTCTCTAAAATATGAAGCTCATATACAACCTGCATAGTTTTTAAGATAAGGTAAGAATCTTGGATACAGTTTACGAAGCAAAATGCAGCTAACTATAACACCAGGGCAACCAGCCAAGTGTCGACATGTCCACAGAGACATTTTGTTTCATATGAAACATTTCATATCAGTGTATGTATCAAGGATAATCTTACTGTAGTGGAAAACAAACAAACAAACAAAAAATACAAACTCTCAACAATGTACTAAATAATCCAAGCCAGTTGAGTAAAATTGTGTCAAAAGATATTTAAAATCATAGAATGGTTTGGGTTGAAAGGGACCTTAAAGATCATCTAGTTCCAATCTCCCTACCATGCTCATCCAGGCATAAACTCCCTGGACAAACCCCTTAGAGGTAAAAAAAAAAGCTACAGAAGATGATAGGAAACTAGTGAGACATCCAAGAGCTCTCCCAACAGTTTTGCTTTGCAGAATGATTCTGCTTTGAAAGCCCAGGGGGTAAAAGTGATTATCCAAGAGGGTCAGAGCAAATGCTGGGCTTTGTTTTTGTTAATTCCTTGTTGATAAAGCCTAAAAAATACAGGCTTGCTGAGAAGGTGCTACTTTTTCTACACTACAAAATTTATCCAAAACTGTTGGTACAACTGCCTTGAATTTGACATAAAAATTATGAAAAAGGAAGAATAAATTTTGAGGAAACGTGAACAGAAGACAAAATTCCGTCACAGAAGACAAAATTCAAAGAAACAGGTGAGTGTTGATCAGCTTTACAAAAAACACAGAAATTTGATTTACTATTCACTAGCAGGGCCTTATCTTGCTTGCCATACTGAGTTCAGACAACACTTCCTAGTCTTAACAGTAACACCTTTGTTAATTGGCCCTGTTCAGCTTTTTATAATAATCAAGGTATTGATTTGTCAGTACGATTGATCAGAAGAGCTGCAGGTGCTGTATTTCACCTACCATTTCAGAACAAGGCCAACAAAAGCACAAAAGGTCTTTGAGGGAGACGGTTTGAAGGCACCTAAACATAAGGTCCTGCAAGAAGGTTTGTTCCCATGATTTCATAGAACCATAGAATTGTTTCAGTTGGAAGAGACCCTCAAGATCATTGAGTCCAACCATAACCTAATTCTAGCACTAAACCATGTCCCTAAGAACCTTGTCTAAATGCCTTTTAAACACCTCCAGGGATGGTGACTCCACCACTTCCCTGGGAAGCCTGTTCCCTGCCTGACAACCCTTTCCGTGAAGAATTTTTTTCCTAATATCCAATCTAAACCTCCCCTGGCACAACTTGAGGCCATTTTCTCTTGTCCTATCACTTGCTACTTGGGAGAAGAGACCAACACCCTCCATACTACAATCTCCTTTCAGGTAGTTGTAGACAGCGATAAGGTGTCCCCTCAGCCTCCTTTTCTCAAGGCTAAGCAGCCCTAGTTCCCTCAGCTGCTCCTCATAAGACTTGTGCTCCAGGCCCCTCACCAGCTTCATTACCCTCCTCTGCACTCTCTCTAGTACTTCAATGTCCTTTTTATGATGAGGGGCCCAAAAGTGAACACAGTGTTCAAGGTGCAGCCTCAACAGTGCTGAATACAGTGGCACAATCACTTCTCTGGTCCTGCTGGCCACACTATTCCTGATACAAGCCAGGATGCTGTTGGCCATTTTGGCCACCTGGGCATACATTGGCTCATATTCAGCTGGCTGTCAATCAACATCCCCAGATACTTTTACCCCAGGCAGCTTTCCAGCCCCTCTTCCCCAAGCCTGTAGTGCTCCATGGGGTTGTTGTGACTCAAGTGCAGGACCTGGTGCTTCGCCTTGTTAAATCTCGTACAATTGGCCTCAGCTCAGCAATCCAGCTGGTCTAGATCCCTCTGTATGGCCTTCCTGCCCTCCAGCAGATCAACACTCCCACACAATTTAGTGTCATCTGCAAACTTACTAAGGGTGCACTCAATCCCTTCATCCAGATAATTGATAAAGAGATTAAACAGAACTGGCCCCAATACTGAGCCCTGGGGAACACCACTTGTGGCCAGCCAACAATTGGATTTGGCTCCATTCACCACAACACTTTGGGCCCAGCCATCCAGCCCATTCTTTATCCATCCAGGCCATGAGCTGCCAGCTTCTCCAGGAGAATGCTGTGGGATACGATGTCAAAGGCCTTACTTCGAGTAAGGGCAAGCACATGCCTTCATGATTTTGCTTGATGCACTTCTTCGCTGACGTAAATACCTGTGCTGAAGTATCTCAGAAGCAAATGAGATAAGTCGTAAGTCCTGTAAAAGCACCACCATGTGTGAAGGACAGAACTCCAAGCAGTTTGGAGACATGGGCAGTACAAGGAAACCCAGTTCTGTGGAAATAAAAGGAACTAATGAGATTTCTGTATCTATTTATTGTTCATTCAAGCACCCAGGAAAATTCAAATCACAGCCCATGCTGTGGGGTTTGCCATTCTCAGAGGATTTTGATGGAAGAAAATCTAAAATCTAAGATGTGTAACACAGCTATTGTTTTGCCTCTCTTGTGGTAACAGCTGTAAAATTAATATTTGGTCAACCTTGCAGCTTTCTTAAAGGTGTTGACAAGCTGCACATCACGTGTATGAAAAGATGAATGTTTATTTTCCACTCCAACACAGTATTAATTTTATATTATGGATGACAACAATATGGGCAACCCTGCACCAGTAAATTAATGGTTGCTGGGACCATTCGCACACCCCAACACCTGAACCTTTCAGCTCAGGGTGACCACATCCAAACTGCCATCGGGAAAGGCCACGGGGTTGGGTTGATGGGTCATCCATGCCAGGAACTGTTCCCCAGGACATCGGTGGGCTCAAAACCAACCCTGTCAGGGCCGAGGATGGAGAAGATCAGTATAGACACAGCCTTGGGGTGTCATATACAACCATATCAACTACTGGGTGAATCTTCCAGCATGCTTTTTTTTTTTTTCTTTTCTTTGTAGGATCATAGAATCATTTTGGTTGGATTGAGTCCAACTGTTAACCCAACCCTGGCACTAACCCATGTTCCTGAGAACCTCATCTCTGCATCTGTTCAACCCCTCCAGGGATGGTGATTCCACCACTGCCCTGGGCAGTGTGTTCCAGTGCCCGACAGCCCTTTCCGGGAAGAAATTATTCGCAATATCCAACCTCAACCTCCCCTGGTGCAACTTGAGGCTGTTTCCTCTCATCCTGTCACTTGTTCCTTGGGAGATGCTGGTGGAAATGTTGAGGGTTGAGTCTGTGGAACACAAGTGTTTAATGGGACCCTCATCACTTTAACATGCGCAAACTTTGGTGCAAGAGGAAAGCAAACAAAAAGCAACCGATGATAAGACGTTTCCTTAGAAGTAGATTTGTATAGGAGGTGGCTGCTCTGTGTTTGCTTTCTAAGATCTCATTCTTGAGCTTTATCAGTGTGAGGGATGATTTTTTAATTCAAAACACTTCATTCATGCTTAATCCTGAGACATATGTCCCATTTTAACATTTGCAGTTGGGGTCTGTAGATCAGTTACAAACCAGAAAAGTGATATTTCCATCTCCTGACGGGGAGTTCAGCATAAGTAACAAAGTGCAAATTGGACATTTACAGTTTGAATATTCAATTTGAAATGTATTTGTTGTGTGTCCATTCTGTCTGAACTATGCATTTAATACACAGTTTCACAATTTCAACAACATACGGCCGTACTACTTACATGCTGTGGGAAGTCACCGGGGTCTGAATGCTGCTGAGCATGGAGTAAAAAACAAATAAATCTGCTGTAGATCCTTCATGTCTGGTCCTGGGCTTCAACAGGCTGGTTCTCAAATGGTGAGGGACGATGGGTTACTCTGTGTGCCTGACTACATCCAGGAGCTCTGGCACTCAGAAACCATTAGAAAAGTAATTTTATATTGAGCAATGGGATTATTTTACGTCTGGGCAAAAGTTTTGATCTGTAGTGGTAAGACATTTTACCATCATGCTACAGTTGAGTTCATTAAGCACAGAAAATATCATGTCATTCTATACTATAATCTAGATAGTATCCTGAATACGCAGCTAATTATCCATCTCAAAAAAAAAAAAAAAAAAAAAAAAAAAAAAAAAAAAAGGATATAGCTGATCAGTACATGAAGGCTACAAAACTGCGGGACCACTTCTTTTGGAAGGATGACTCTGACTCTTCAACCTGGAAAAAAAGCAACCAAAAAGGCTCAATAGATGCTTATGAAATCACACCTGGCATGGAGAAGGTGGACAAGGATTGCCAGGAGTCAACTGGCAGCTTGTCTCATCCAGTACAAAAAGCTCAGGGCATAAAATGAGACTAATGGGCTCCAAACATCAAAAGCTTGTGGAGTTTTTTTGTTTGTTTGTGGTTTTTTTTTGTTTGGTTGGTTTTTTCCTCATAACTTGTATTTAAGCTGTGGAGCTTATTGCCACAAGATGCTGGGTTTTAAAAAGTCACTGGACAAGCTCATGGAAATAAAAATCCATTGAGGGTTAAAAAAACAAGACATCATGTCTAGATCAGAAAACCCATGAGTCTTAAATCATAAGATGGCAAAATAATAGTCTAGGAACATTATTTCTACCTGCTTGTGTGATTTCACCTGCTATGGGGAACAGGGTACTGGCACAGATCAACTTTTGGTCTGACCTGGTCCAGCTTTTCTGGCACTTTTCATTGCTTTTTTTTTCCATGCTACAAAAACCATAATGCTGACAGTTCAGTGAATCTTGTATTTGAGTCTTGTCAACTCACCTACTACAGGAGCAAACAATGCAGGGAAGGGCACGAAAATAGACTGTGCCTTTCCTTCCAGATCTGTCAGGTTGCACCACAGAACTGTAAAAACAGCTGATTTTATCTCCCAGGGATTTGCTGGGAATTAGGGGAATATTAAAAGAGCAACTCTGCGACATTTCCAAATGCTTTCAGATGCTGGTGAGGACAATCTTTGCCACAGGCATGTGCTTGGGGATGACACCATGCTTGGGACTGAGACCTTCTGCATGAAGACAAGTTTCCTTCAGGAAAGCCCTGGCAAGCGGGGTGTAGCACATCATCAGGAAAAGACCTAGAAAAACAGGGCTGTGGTCTTCAAAAATTAACTGGTTTTGATGTAAGTCTCCTTTTATTTCTGTGTAAGGAGAGTTAAATCTACAAAGCATATCCTGAAATGCCACCAAATCTACTTCCAAACCTTTTCTAAATAACCAGAGGTAAAGGATTTCTGCCATATAATACTTCAACACATTATTTGTGAATTAAAATATTCCTAAAAATATATTATTTGGGATAAATTTCCCAGTTCTTTTCTTTAGTGGAGTAAGCATAGCATTAAATTACAGGGAAGCTCATCTATTCTCTCATAGTTTTGTTTGGTTTTTTTTTATTATAGACTTTTTATCCACATGAATGATAAAGAAACTACAACAGAGTTAAATACCTTTTTTTTTTATACCAGTGATTATATTCTTAATTACACTCAATATTGAATTGTAAAATATTTCCAGAGGAGTACAATCTTAATTCATACAGTAGGCAAAATACCAGAGGAGGAAAGGACTTGAGGGAGAGGGGTGTGAGAATTTCCAGTCTGCTTTGTAAAAAGCACTGTGTATGGCTAATGCTGCTCTATCTGTCCGTCTGTCCATCCATCCATTCATCCAAATGTGGTTCTGGCCCATCCAGTAAAACGCACATTTCTTTCCATAAACAATCGCTATTCAAAAGCAACAGATGAACTGGCAGATGTTGTCAGTGTTTGTGGTATTAAAAGTATCAGCAGTTCCTTTCACAGCTTATCTGTACAATTCATCAAAAGCATTTTCTCTATCAAGTTCAGTAGTCCTTCTGAAAACACAAAGACTTAAACTCTGGTACTACCAAAAAAGATCCAGGACAGGAATTTGTTGTTGTTGTTTTGTTTTTACTAATAAATGGCTGCTACATTCTATTTTACATGGTTGTCCATGATGCTTTGAGGTCACTCGTCCTTGGGTTCAGAGGAACCTGATTTGTTTTGTTTGTTCTTTAAATTCCCAAGCCCTTCCATTTTCTCAGTCGTTATACAAGTCAGGTTTCTGAGTGGTGGGTTATAACTTACAAGGGAACAGCTGCAAAAGATCCTGTGCTTCTAGGAATTAAAAAAAAAAAAAAGAGAGAGAGAAAATGTTACTAACACTAAGCCCAAGTTTGAGATTTCTTTACTCACAGAATTACATAATTTATTTACAATCCTTGAAAAAGCAATATGAGTAAGTCACTCACTCCAGAAGCATCCTCTGAGATTTTGCTAGTTAATATTTGTAGAGATACTAAATAAATGTGAATAAAGAGATAAATGTGGAAATACTCATATTAAAGATGAAGTGCAAAATAAGCATGACTAAACACAAGACCTGCTGTGGAAAGGAACAAAAAGCCCAATGAGGGTAGCAAAGGATTAAAGAGAAATATAGAGCATTAAATTGAGTGGTTGCTCTGCAATGCGCAGAGTCTTCACCCCCATGGTGTATTGTGTGGGTATGTACATGCACACACATTTCTTCTTGAGGCAACTCTTCTCCGCTTGGAACATCAAGAATCTGAAATTGCTTCTGGACAATATTGTTGTGATTCTCTGCTTGACTGATTTAGCTTAGCAGTTAAGTAACAACTAATCTTTCAAAAGCACCAGGGCCTACTTAGAGAAAACCCCGCTGTCTGCAGGGATGACGTGTCACTAGAAACAAAAAAACAGCGTGAGAAATGCATCCATCCTTCACGCTCTTGGCAAATAAGCAGGAGAGGCTCGTAGCTGCGATGCCAGCACCCTCCTTGCAGGGTTTGCCAGCTGCTGAAAACCTGACGCTGGGAAAAAATGCCGTTCGTCTGATGTTGCCATCTTCAGGCAGATTTTTTGTTGTAAATCAGAGCTTAGGACAAGGTGCTTGGGGCAGGACCCACTGTGTCTCATCTGGGGGAGGCATACTGTTTTATTCAGGATATTAATATCACTGAATTTATTTTAAATCAGCACTCAGATTAATCTAGGCTCAACTAGAAAACACTGGCAGTCAGGAAGAAAGTATGCACAAAAGAAGAAAAAAAAACCAAAACAGACCAACTTGATGCTTAGATTAATCTCTTTATCTCAGTAGGCAGAGCTCAAGGCCACAGATACTGGTTATCTCGTTACTCCTAATGTTTTTATATTTAAGTATCTGCTTCTGTCATAACTCAGGCAAACCTCCATCTGATCTATACTATCAAAACCTTCTCAGGTTCCCCAGACTTCCTCCTGAATATCTCTACTTCGTGCATTACTGAGGTCTCTACGTATGAATTACTCTTTTTTTCTAATCCACCTACTGCACCTCAGGGATTTTTTCAGTGAATCCACAAACCAGATTTTGTGGTCCCCAAGCCCTAATCTTCTTGTTTTACCAGAAAAAAAAAAAAAAAAAAAAAGAAGAATGTCATTTAAATGTTAAGGCTTTAGCACCCAAAACTGGAATCTCCCAGGCCATTGATGATGGAGATGGTACTTATTCTGAGTGCTTCTAAAAAACTCCAGGAAAATGCAGTATTTGGTTTAGGAAGATCCTGCATATGGGCAACGGGGTAATCAGTGTCTGCAGGAGAAAATTACAGAGGACAATGTTGGTGTAGTTCTGTAAAGCTCCCAAAATATACTGCTCTTTCCTGGAGCTGAAGAAGCTCCATTATGGGCAGAAAAAAAAAACAATTCCGACCTGCCCGTGTGTGAACTTTTACTGCATTTTGAATGCCAACATATTTCCCTCCTTCCACTGATGATACATGACCTTGTCACCACTTTCCAGTGCTCAGGCGATTAGGGCTGGATTCACCTAGTGGTACATCCTACCCCAGTGAAGCCTCGTAATTCATAATTTAGATCATAACTAGACACCTCCACAGACAGACCTTTTAGACCAGAATCAGTAACATCACGCAACAGAACAATTCTCTTAATTCTTGCGACGCCTGCAAAGGAAAACACGATGGCCAGGCAGAATAAAATCCTTTTTTTCTCAAGCTCACCTTTAGCTTTTGCTGAGGTGTGCACTTAGCTTTTCTTTCCTGATCAAGCTTGCTGCATAGGGAATCTGCAATGACACAGAAACAAAGCCACCGCTTTATACCAAAGTTTGGCTAACGAGATAGATTTGATAATTTGGTCTTAAGGGTCTCTTCCAACCAATATGATTCTATGATATCTGAGCTAGAATCCCTGTAAATGAAAGGTTTTGTTTGCCTCCTTATATCATTTTAGAAAACAGTGCCCTAAAGGATTTAATTATTTATAAAACTGCAAGAATGCTGAAGCAGAAATAAAATTTAAATGGTCCAAATTAAAACAACAGATCTTAAAATCTAATGTAAAAGATGTCTTCCAATGTTTGTTTAGATCAGTTGTTGGCAAAAATAAAGTCACCAGCCATTCTACTACCCATGAGATGACAAAAATCAGCTGTCTGTAACAGAGCAGGAAACACGCATCGATCTCTGCACAGCCAAAATACAGCAGGGTGGGAGTATGAGACTTCATATATTTATATCCCCATAATTAGGAAATTCATAATAGTTATCTCTGACTTGCACCGATCTGAAGAAAGCCAGTGAAGTGGAACAAATAATTAAAGAAAAAACAGAGAACATAGGCATATTAGGGAACATAGTTATATTTAGAAACAGAGTGGGATGACGTGCTAACTGGCTATTGGGAATACAGCACAGGGCTGCTCTTTTTTCAGTGCTGGGCTTTTAGAATGCAACAAAACTAAATTGCTCTGAGATTTCTCCATAGCTGGGAATCCAAGTGACTACAAATTCACTGTTCTTTGATGCTGCCTTTTGGAAGAATTCAGGTTGGGATCAGGAAATCTATGTCCCTACACTCCCAGGTGCTGCTGCACACTGAGGTGACCTGCTTCTGCTTCCAGGCACTCCAGAATATATTCCCCAAAAATGTCAAATATGCTACTGCAAGCTGACAAATAGGCTGGGTTCAAGTCAGGAGCAAAGCCTGAAGCTGCACAAACAGCAAAAGGGACAGGCAAATGCAGAGTTCAAGTGACCTGCCCCACATAAAACATAGAAGCATGTGAATTTACATCCATATCCACTGACTATATACCTAACATGCACTCTTGTACATCCCTGTTTTGTTTTTAATTACGTTACATCCACAGTTTGTGAGAGCATTTGCGTGAGTTGCACTCAGCATGTCTCTGGGCTGGTGTAAAGTGCAGTATCCGCAGTGTCATCTCCATCCCTGCTTTTCTGAGTAAGGAAAAGAGCAGAGAAGGCTCAGGATCAGAGATCTTATAGGCAAAGAAACTGTTTACCTGATCACCCATTTACACAGTTTAAATTCAAAAGGGAGCCACAAACAAACTGCCTGAATAAGCACATTTCAGCTGAGACCCGTGATGCTTCACTAATTTTTTTTTTCTTCCTCTCTCCCACTCACAACGGCCAACAGGCAACATTGGTTTGCATGGCCGACAATTATATAGGACATCTCCCAAGCTGTATTGACCTAGGTAATACAATGGGGTACATTCTGTCAGAAATTAACTGTTCTTAATCCACTTCTCTGCTATATTTGGCACATTGGCATCTTTTCAATGTGTGTTGGTTTATCCGTTCTCCTGGTAATAAATGACACTGGGAGAGGTGGGTGTCCAAGAAGGAAGTTACTACATTCTTCATGAGTTAAATCACCTACAACGTCATCTTCTACTTTTGTCATTGGAAGAGCATTTGATAACTCCAGTGCTACGGTAGAATAGTATTTAGGGCTCTTCATGACAATACAATCTCCTTTTGCACATCCACGGTGACTGTTGCAATGCAGGACAGGATCAGCACTCAAACAGGCACAAAGATCCAATGTGTGGCCCTTCCCAAAGTGCGTACACCCCTGCCAGCAATAACACAAGTGCAGATAATTTGGTTTTAAGTAGCAAGAAATCTGTTTTTTATTACTAAGTCCACATTAACAGGAAATATGTTGCAATGGAAGCAGATCTGTAGGGGACAGGAGAAAGATCCAGTGTCCATACTGCATTTCTCTTGTGTTTTTTTTTTTTTTTCTGTTTGTTTGTTTATTTTTGTTTGCTTGTTTGTTTTTGTTTGCTTGGTTGGTTGGGTTTTTTTGGTTGGTTTTTGTGTGTGTGTGTTGTTTTGTTTTGTTTTGTTTTTTTTCTTCAGACTAGTCTGGTCCTGGGTACTGATCACATGTTAAGAAATCCAGTTTGCAAGCTCTCAGTCTGCTCCACAATAGGAACCAAAGCAGGGATAAGCAGAAAGGATTTGGGATGAATTTCTAAAGTGCGTGTTTGATCCCCGCTATGCTTGGACATCAAAAAAGCTTCTGTACACCATCCTCTTTTGTAGACTTCACCTTTGCATCCCATCTCTAGGTGGGGTACACAATGATACATCACCCTGACTTCTGCTGCTTAAAGAGGGAATTTTCAGTACCCCAAATATCTGATGCGTATCTACAGGGTTTTAGTTAAACAATTTTTATTTCCAGGCACTGCACTTGAAACTTCACTCAGAACCCTGTTCGGCTAAGACAGCCCTTCCAAATGCAAAATATGTTTATGCAGGAAAGGGCTGAAATGCCACTGGAAAACTACAGTCTCTGCACACATGATGCTTCTGGATGGAATGACGGGTAGGATTAAGCAGAAGAGAAAGCCTATACTGAGTTTTCACAGCTGGAAGAGAAATCCAAGTGCCAACAGCATGTTCTAGAGCATGAGTCTCCACTATTGCCCTGTGAAAGTACTTACAAGGCAGCGTACCAGTCTGGTTTTAATAACCATTAATTCTACAAGGCATTCCTTTTTTTTAACATTTGAATTTACTGGAGAAAGAGGCACAGCCCCATCCCACTAAAGCAAGGCATACCCAGATGTTTTGTCAAGACACAAGTTTCACTCACCTGTCTTAAAAAAATCAGACAGCGGCAAACAAAATTCTGCTGAAAATAGTACATGTTGGCTCATTTTTCTTTCCTTTTTTTTTTTTTTTTGGGGGGGGGGTGGTGGGCAAGGTAATGAAATCTGCCTTGGAGTCTGCAAGACACAGTAAACACAGAATTCCAGAAATGCTCTTTTACTTGTTATTACCTGTGTCAGTGAACAGGCACTTCAGCACAAGCTGCAGCTCAAGAAATCCAAGAACGATTCCGCTGAACCAATGTTTGCCTCTAACACTCTTGTCAAGGTAAATCAATCTCGCTGGACCACTTTAAGCAGAGGCCCAAACCAGAAATCCCAATAAAGCACTGCTATTTCCTATTTCTACTTTTTGAATGTGGAGTGACAGGCATGCGGTGACCAAGGTCTCTGCATATAGAAATGAAGATATTCCTTGTTTGTATAATGAATACATTAGTTGTACAAAGCACCTGCTTTCCATATGCAACCTAAAATAGGAATTAAACCTACTGGTGCTTTTCTTAATTACAGTACGACCCAGAGGAACATGATTTCATACCTCTAAAGATCTAACAACATTACCACAAAGTGGATGTTTTCTTCTTTTAAACACTCCTTGTGAATCTTTAAAGATCAGGATGAAAGATGATGCAGAGATAGAAATAAATTTTGCAGGTAGATAGTTCCTGATTTATTTTATGGTTGATTCAAAGCAGCACTGAGAGTATAAGGCCATGGAACATCAGAGGAGTTTCAGCTGGATCCAGTTCTGAGCTCTGAACATGATTATCAGCCCAAAGTTAGGCTAGCGAGGAGAAAGTCAGTTCATAGTATAAATAAATTAAAAAGAACCCAAACAAAACCAAAGCAATTGTCTGGAAAGACAATTCACATTTCTAACATGTCTCAAAGACCTTCCGCCTTTTACTCCTTTGTAAAATGAGGGGATTGATCACTATTCAATTTTAATTATCTAAACAACAATGGCTGGGTGACAAACACCACCTTAGCTTTTCCTGATGGATGGGTTAAAACTGTGGTCAGCCCTTCCCAGGAATCTATAAAACAACTTGTAAAGGACACCAGAAAAGAAATTAAGCAAATCTAGCCTGTTCGCAGGAGCTTAAATTTGCTTCTTGTTGCTCTGCTTCTCTGTGGCAGTGGTTTAGAGGGCTTCACAAAAACATAAAAGGATCAAAATGATCATGCTGGGAATGCTGCTTCTGATCTTCTCCCACTAGGCAGCTAGGAAGAAAGTTCATGTTTTTTTAAATTTGATCCACTAACACAGTTGCACAGAAGACAATACCAGACAGGTATGGAATGTCAAGCAGGAGGTGACTCAGTCCTGTGTTGGGCTGGCTGGGCTGTCCTGACAGATTAATTCTGGTCACACCGGACAAAAAACGACAACTCTAAAGGCAGATGAGCTCTTCTGAGGCCGTACCACATGTGGCATTTTGGAATTTATCCAAACCTGCTGGGCAACGATTTCTTCTCAGTGGCCCTTTCTGTACAGCTTAATAACAGAAGCCAGATGGTCCATGACTGAATCCATATGTAAAATCCGTACACGCACCGTACTTTGCCAATTTGGGAGAGAGTGCTTTGAAAGAGCAAGAAGAGAAAAATCCATTCAGTGATTTAAGTTCTATTTTCTTGTTCAATACCGGTTGCTTCCTGGCACTTGGCCGAGAGCTTGGCAAGAACAGGTTACAATACTTTCTGGTAGCTGCTCTGGATACTCTGACCCACTCCTTTCTCAACAGAAATTGCCAATGGCAACACAATGTCCCACTGCTTCAGCTATGTACCAAGCCAGGTTATATCCAAAGACAGCAACATCCATTGCAGAGGATGCAGCAGGACCCATCCTCCCAATGATCTGAGCCTTACTCCTGACTTTCAGAAAGCCATAAAATATTTTTTTTAAAGTCCAGAGCAGACAGAGCATTAAAATAAACCTCCGTTGATTAAACAGTGCTCTAAAGGAGGTTTTTAATACAGAATATTAACGCTGCAGATGCAGTGATGGCTGGGGAATGGCAGAGGGCACCCAGAGCCCGCAACAGCCCCCCGATCTGCCACCCCGCTCGGCCCAGCTGCCCTCCACGTGTGACAATTTGTCATCTCCATCTGCATCGCAGTGAAACAATGTCATTCAAGAACTGGGAAATAAAAGCGTTATGGTCAGTGTTCGGTACTGGCGAGGCACAAAGCACTACCTCCAAGCAGTCCTTTCCGTGTTACTGTCAGCTTATGGCGGGTGTTCGCACTAGAAAGTTTTCAAAAACAATTATATTTGGTTAATTATTTCATGCTTAGCTTCATCTTCTTGTATTCTAGACATTCCTGACACATCAAACATGCCAAGGCAGTTTATTTGAAAGTCTGACTACTCAGTTTTGCAGCTTGAAGAATTCCAGTTCAAAGTGAGTGGAACCACAACAAGAAAAAATACAAAAAAAATAAATTTAACCATGTTTTTTGTGCATTCTGCACCAAAAGCTTTAATTCATCCATGCCATAACCCAAAAAGGCCAAAAGAGTTCTATCATTAACACATGCAATTCATTAGTCTTAATTCTAGATACAACCATATAAGATATATTCACATGAATGCATTAAAGTAACTGCAAGGATTATCACATCAAAACTGCTGACTCCAGTTATCAACCAGAACATCACTGAAGACAAATATACTGGTTATTTGCAGCAGTATCTCAGTTTTTCACGTGCAAACACCCTTTTATCGGTCTCACTGATACTCAACCTGCCTCAACGATACCAGGAGGGACACCCAAATGGAAGTATCAAGACTTACTGATGATTTGGCAACATTTCTATTAATAATAATTAAACTCAGGCAGCCACAGTGAGTAAAGAGGTCTTGAATTTTTGGTGTAGTACATTTAATGTTGAAACCAGTCCCTGCAAGTACATTCAAGCAGCGCTGTTTAATGATTAAATGACTATTAGTCTTTCTGTAGCATGAGCAAGTGAAAAGGGTGTGAATTACACAATCATATTTATTTTCCTGCCCAAGAAAAAGCACTACACTGAACCTTACAATTTCTCCACTTCTTGTAAATATGAAAAATCACCACAGCTGGCTTGCTGGAGGTCTGGGACAACTAGTTTCAGAAAAAAAAAACTTCACAATAAGGCTACAAAGTGAATGGCAGAGATGATCCATTCTCTCCCTGGGAGGAAAGTTAGCTCCAAGTTCAGCTGACACAAGAGATAAATGCTGAAGTGGGCCCATAGAATTTGTGCTTAAGTGTGATTCACAGCAGGAATCGGGTCACCTGCCTCAAGTCCAAAGCAGCAGAAGTACTTTTCAGGATAGGATCTTAATTACCATCTTCTGTGACAATATAATTCACAGATTGAGCCAAGCTCCTTGCCTGGTATCGGAAGGCAAAGAGGAACACAGTAACAACTGGAAGCATTAAAGGAAGAGTGGAAATCAGCAGCAAAAAATCTCCAAAGATGTTTTGGACTTAAATTTCCTCCATAAACAACCTCCCTCAAGCACTCTCCATCTCTCATTGAAATCTCTGAAGTCAGCAGCAGCAGCAATGTTTGACAGCTCTAAAAATAAGGCCACTCCTAAATGCCTCTAAACATAGGTGCACAAGCTTGACAATCCTGGCCTTCAGCTTTATTTTTATGTCCTAACCCATCAATTAGAAAATGACACTATCAGAAGGCTGGACAATTCCTTCTCCACACCAGGGTCTGTGACAAGTGCCACGAAAATTTAAATGCTTGAGCGCAGGGGCTGATTCAGGTAAGCGGGAATATTTGGCAAGCCTGCCTCAAAAAAAAAACCCAATGAATAACATTAGACTGATCACAGAAAAAGCACTAGGAAAACAAGCATTAGCTGACGACCTGCCCCCGTTACGATGCCCTACTCTTAAAATCGCACTAAGCAGCTTCACATATTCCACCCCTTGCTTGTACCGGATTAAGTATGTCAAGTTTTCAAAACAGCACAGTTGTAGGCAAAGATCTAGAATTGGACTAACACACACAAAATCCCTCTTGATTTTAAAATAACAAGCAATGTGTGCCTACACTGAACTGTGTTTTGGAAACTAGATCCTTTACTGCTGAGTAAAAAAATAAAAAAAAAAAGACACATCTTAAGGTTTATTTGCCAGTGAGAAATTGGCCTCGCACCAATTTCCTACTCAGGGTTGAAATGCAACTTGTACAAGGTAGAAACATTTAACTGCTTAAGGTTTGCTGATTTGGTGCTCACATTTCGCCCTGAAGAAGCACCTCTCGGTGTGGAGTCCACATATTTCGTTTAGTTGAAACACGAAGACCCATCTGGTTACTGTACGAAAGTAAATCTCCAGGTAATTAGATTCTAAACCAGCTGAGAACTGCACGCTTACGTCTCGCTAAGTATAAGGTAATGCGAGCTCAGTACATCTGCGTGGCTCACAAAGGAAAAGTTCAAGGAGTGCATTTAAAAAACATGAAGCCACCCGTCATAGCATTTTTAGCAGAGAAGGAAAACTCACAATTTGTAGCTGCTGTACCATTTCTTCTCTGTATGCCAGTTCCCACTTCATCTGATCTTGAAAATTATCTGTAAGGTGGGGGAGGGGAAGTAGATGCAATAATTAAAACAGAGACCACACAGCAGAATTCATATAAATCAAGTTAAATCAAACCAAATCGCTACTGAGGAATTGTGAACCACTGCAAAGCCCTTCCTCCAATTACAAGGTATGCCTAACAAAAATGCCTTCTCTAGTAGGAGACACTGTAGACAACAGAAAAACTGTGGAAAAATCAGATTCTGCTGCTTCCCCAATTAGCAAATGTAGGCTACTGAGTTCCTGTCACTAGCATTTATTCTCACAGTGATTTTCTCAATGGGCCAGACTCTGCAGTCACTAGTGAAACTTCTACCAACACTGAAGAGCAAAAATATCTCTTCTTTGCTCTGGCATAAATCAGTTGACATCAATAGGGATGTCCAATATGTGAGAACAGAAAGCGTTCAAGGCTGCAGAGTTTGATTTGTAGTTTGTAACAGCGCTGACGGCTTTGAGCAAATCTCAGGCTAAAGCTCCATAAAGAATGATGTGGAACCCAGAAGGGAAAAAGTCTTTGAAAAACAGATCCTAGAGAGCTGGGTTACAGCACAGGGCAGATTTCCTGCTCCAAGGAGCTTCTCCTTCCCTTATTTTCCTCCTCAGTAACTATTTCAGACAAAACTTTGTTTGGTAGAAGATTAACTGCTGGTCTGTGTTCCATAACATTGCCGTTGGAGGTTGGGAAAAAGACAGAAAAACATAAACAGAACTATTGACAAGAAGTAAATAACTCAGAGAGTTGCATGATGGAGACCTGAGTGTGATGATGGACCATTAAATGGAAGAGGAAAGAAAACCCATCCCTGTGGAGGGGTCTTGATAGATAAAGATCTGTTGCTGAATTAGTCAGGCTCAAAGGTATCTCAAGGCCGCTTCGAGAAGCTGAGGGCAGAGTCTGCTGTGAGAAAGAGGGGCGTTCCTCAATCACCGGGGTCCTGGCGTGGCGTGAATCATCGGACGTATCATCAGTGAGACTCCAGCGCACAGACAGCCCACGATACTCATTTAACGAATCCGTGCTTGGAGCGTGGACGCGTGATTAGAATATAGTTACGTATATAAGGAGACTTGTTTCTGTAATAAATGGCTTAGCGTGATTCACATTGAATCGACTTGTTTTGCTGAGTCCTTATCTTGCTCTAACACATCCCAACCAACATGATTTTGATCTGGGAGACTAAAGCCTGTCCTAGACCATGGGAGTATTGAGGTGAATATGAATAAAAACCAGCACGGAGCACCTCAACATCCAGAGCTGGGAGAAGAGCACTAAAAGCCATCTTAAAATGATTTACAAATAAATAATTAAAAGAGTTATATAATCATGCTGGTTGATGGGACACGAGCCCAGAACTCAGGAAGCCTGGGTTTAATATCTGTTCTACATGTCTCTCCACGTCTCCTTTCATCACCACTGAAACACAAATAGCACTGCTTCATCTGCCAAGTGCATTGGGAGAATTAATGAATTAAATGACTGTGGGACACTTTGATAGCACAGTAATGGGAGTCACAGAAACACCTCAATTGCAATGGAAAGATTTAAGCCCAGGTGAGAACAAGTGGCTCCTATTAATACTCTGCGTGCTGCCGCGGTGCTGGGAGCTCACCCGCTCCCAAAAAAAGCCACACAGCCTCACCATGACTTCTCAATCCCAAAACCAAGGATATATTGGTGTCCTGATTTTGTTAAAAAACAAGTTTCTCTTTTAGTGAATTTTACCTGTCAGCTAAACCCTTCATATTAGCTGCATTTTCCTGGAGAACCAGATACGTGTTTTGGTAAACATAGCAATGGAGTGCAAAGTTATTGATAAGCATGGATGGACATCTTGCGAGAGGGGCAACGAGAAACAGGTGGCCAACAAACTGACCAACTGTGTATAACATTCCATTCACGTGAATACTTCATATAAAAGTGGGAGATCACGAGGATCTTGTCCCTTTTTTCCCTTCCTTTTTCATCCCTTCTGCTTATGGACGACATTAGGAGAGGACCTTGCTAGTCGTCCCTGCGAACTGAGGCCTAGTGAGAGACTGAATCCAGCTCCGGTTGGCTGCAGAGTCCAATCTAGGACTTTGGGCGCCAGGTCTGCAGTTGCTGAGACTTTCAAGATTGGTTTTGTATATTTTGTGTTATTTTCTCTATTCTTATTAGCAGCATTAGTAAAACATTTTTAATTTTTCCAACTCTTCTCTCTCTGTCCTTCTTTTCCTCCTGATCACCTGTCCTTAGTGGGAAGAGGGGGAGAGGGAGGGGCAAAAGGGGGAAGTGGGTGGGGGAGAGGAGGTTAATAACACATCTGCCAGGGTTTTATTGTCACCCCGCAATCTAAACCCTCGACAATTGGATCTACTCTGTGTCTATGATTCTATGATCTCAACTGTGGGGAAAGGGGATATGTCCCCATCAAGTGTGAGTGTACGAAGGGGTGTGAAGAAAGTACAAGGGGGCAGAGCTCTGTCCTCCTCATTCATGCAAGGATTTTGCCCTCTCCCAATGAGCAAAGGTTGTTTAAAAGGCAAGGAGGGACTTCAGGACAAAAATAAAATAGCAAAGAAACAAAGAAAGAGTGAGAACATCTGTCTGGGTGAAACTGTCCAGCACAGTTACATGAAAAAGGACATAAATGCTCACAGAAGTTTTCAACCTATTCCCTCTACTCTGACTTGACCAGAAAAAGAAGCTGACAGAAATAAAGCAGGTTTGCAATTCCTCTCTTCCTAGCCCCCCAAAAAGCCATGCAGTATAAAATGTGATCACCTCCTGTCCTGGTCACTAAAGGCTGATAAATCTGTGCTAGCTACTACTGAGATACTCCAGTTTCACTCCTAGTAAGCTACATAGAGAAATTTTCCTTTTCTCCTCAGCATTTTCCTCCTGACTGGCTCTTCACAGGCTCATCACCTCTCGGGACAAATAGCTCAGAAATCTCGCCCAGTCCTGCCCTGCAAATGTCCAAGCTCACAGTGGAAATGGGGTGTTAATGGTAAGGACGGTGGTTTTCCATGGCGGCGTTTATCTGAGTCTGAATGCTTACAGACAAAGCCATGAGTGATACACAAGAGAAAAGATATTAATATTTAAATAGCTTTCTTTACACAAAATTAAATACTTGAACTATCCAGACTACGCCTCTGCCATTTTATTACCACATTGTTAAATGCAGTCAGAAAAAATACGCGCAAGCTGACACCAAAAGTATAAAACAGCGGAGGGTTCTGGGAGAACCTGCTGTCAACTATATACAGGTGCTCATATTTCTGACAGGACAGCAAATTATTTGATTTTCTTCAAGTCATCTGATCTTCTTTTATTTTCTTCAAGTGATCTCTGTGTTGAGAAAGGCAAAGGAAAACCTCATCTGCAGCATTCAGGTATAATAGCAATATCAAAAATAAAGGTGCAAAAAGCAGAAGACACGGTCTGCTGGTTCATAAATTATCACAGGCCACATTTCAATGAGCTTGAAAATAAGATTGTTTCACATTTAACAGTGATTTCCATGAGGAGAACATGGAAACCCAACACTGTTTACACACAACACCGCATAGCGCTGCTGTGGGAGGTGGTTTGATGCTATAATATTAACGTGTGATGCCCCAAATGCGCTTGGTTCCAAATGCAAGACCCCTGAAAAGGTGATTTTCAAGTTAACTCCAGATAACTCGACAGGAGTATTTTCTAAAGCCATTTTCTAGTAACTTGGGAAATCTGGCAAAACAAATATTTTCCACTACCTGACCTAAAGCAGCAGTGAGAGCCTGGAACAGACCCCATCTCTTTTGCTGGAATACATACTGCTCTAGAGGACAAACCGCACTTATCTTGAATTTTACACTTATTTGCCTTACAAAGACCCTTTTTTCTTGTTTTACTGTATGCGGAGGAGGGTGTCTTTTTTGGTAAATCTAAATCTGTAAATAGGTTTTATGGTCATTTGTATATATTGTTTATAGCACATTATCTGTTTTCTATTTTAATCTTGAAAATTGACCATTACTTTGCGGTACATTGAAACCACATATTTTTCAAGCTGGCATACACAGTCGCCACTTCCTTGGTCGGCCCTATGTGTTCTTTTCTTTTATTTGAATTGTATTTCATGTGGTTTAATTGCAGTGTTTATTTACATGGCAATGACAGAGCATTAATTTTACCGTAGAAGAGCAAATGGATAAATGAGTGACCACAGTGGTAAAACTCCAAGATGCCATTTCACCAGTACCACGCATCAGTGTTTTGATCTACACAAATTATTTTGAAAATTACCTCACTCCCAAACCCAAGTAATGACTAGATTTATACTGAAGGATGAGGTTATCCTCTTGTCATTAATATCCGTATCACCTCAGACAACTCTTCTCCTTTATTTATGAAGCTGTCTACATCTTTCGATATTTGGGCTAAAAACTGAGACATTCTCAGAGTCATCACACTCCCTCACTTCCCTGAACTTACCCTATCTGATCCTATGGAAAGGGGAAAAAAAAGTATTTTCTTTAAATAATAGGAAAATTCTGTCTGTATTTCCACCTTTTCCTGCAATCCAGGGAGGTGAAACATTCCTCACCTTGCAGCAGTGGTTTTGGTTGACTTGCTTACTGGTAATACTGGGTTTTATCCCTGGAGTTTTTGTGTAGGAACTCAGGAGGGCTAACAAAAGAGTTTCTAAATTCTTCAAGAAACGAGGATAAACCATCATGAGGGCATTTTGCACTGAACAAACATTTCAGTCACGCAGGAGTTAAGAGAAGTTGGCAATTGGCAGAAGAGCCTGACAATTAGTCTGGGAATGTTTTAATGTATCTGCCTCAGTTTACTGTGAGTGCTCTGTCCACATCCAGTCTCACAGGAAAACAAGGACAAAAATTGTGAGTTTTAAAAAGCAGAGTATAAAACAAACCTCACATCATCAACATGAGAAAAATATTGAATGGAGATGCTGTCAGACTTCCTTTGGACTTCATGAGGAAGCAAAGTTGGGTGCAAACACGCTTTTCCCTTTAGGCTGTATTTAATATTGAACTGTGAGGACTGTCAGAACAGGCAACTACAGAGTCATGACAGGGAAGCCAGCACGACAGTACTGATGGAGACGCCCTGAGCACTCCAGCTCTGTAAAACTACATTCACTGCATGCTGGAGAGCCCTCACTGTGTCTTCTAGTTTGTCCTGATGTACGCAGGATTTATCCTAGAAGTGTGTTTTCCTATGTCGCTACCAGTGTAATTCAAAAGGTTTCAATCAATTGGTCTTTTTTCCATATCCTTGTGCACACAGCTGAACTTTCTGGGAGCTTTATGAAACCTGTACTAATTGTCCATTTTGTTTTCTTTTATTTAACACATGCCCAGCACATCCCGTCACCCCTCACTAGCACCCATCAGCCATGGTGAAAGGACCACCTCGAACAGACCATCTCAAGAGAAAAAAATCCAAACACGTCTTTCTGCTCCTTAAACACAGGCCAAATCAATTCTCCAGCATCATCTAGAACCACCTAAAAAAGACTATGATGTACCCTGTCTTCAAAAGCCTCCAAGAAGGTACCCCAAGAAGCCCCAGGCATGTTTCTGTCCACTCACTGTATTCATTGTTATCAAAACCAGTAAAATATACACCAAAATAGACATCCAGCTTCATATTTTCCCTTCAAAAGATCTGCTTAGGCAGCCTGAAAAGCCACCACAAAAGCACCATCAATCTTAGCAGAACTAAGCCAAAGATCTTGGCAATACAACTAAGAACATACCTCTCCCATTTTAACCATCTGACGACAACCAACCACCCACAGATAACACCAAAACCACAGAGATGTGTCTTACTGAAGACTGGGAATGACGCGTTTCCTTTCAACACCTGGAATTCCTGTTCTAGTCTCCTCCGTAAGTCGATCTGTTCAAACAAAACCTTCTGTAGTTCCTCTAACAAAGATAAAAGTGGTTTTGTTAATCTGTATAAATAATTCTTGAAAGAACAGTTGCAGAGCAATTCATTACTATAAGACAAAATATTTTAGCAGTTATATAAAAAAAAAGTGTTGCATAGACCTACTATAGATTTTGTGCAGAAAGCCATGAATATAAATCAATGTAATATATTATTTTAAATTATTATATTACAGTGTCATGTATTGATTGATATATATGCATTAATCTCAATTATATCCACCCAAAGGTCCATATATTATTCATATGTTACCTGACAAGCTAAAAATATGGTGCAGAACAAAAGTGCCCCCTATTATTCTCATATTCTATTAAAACAAAGAGCAGTTTTATAACATAAGAGGCCCTTATTTATTTTACCTTTCCCCATGTTTTCTACATCCTTCTTCAGTGAATGAGGTGAATTGGTTTCTTGTGTGTGTTCGCCTTAAAAAAAGAGAAAGAAAAAAGTTATTGATTTACTTTTCAATCAGTATTGTCCTTACTATGCAACTGCTTCAGACAACTTGGAGTAAAAAGGAAAAACAATATGCAGAAATAGTAAGATTGAGGTTTATCTACATATCTCTGCGTGTGTAGCACAAATGTTTGTAGGACTTTTATTTGCTGCCAGCGGAAAGTATTTACCAATATCACAGCCTCCTGCAGATGAGAGCTGGTGTCTCCTCGATACATAGGAGTGCTCCTCTTAAACCTTGTCTGCCAAACTGATCCCAGCTTTCGCTCTAAACCCTCTTGAAGATCAGAAAATAACTCAGTCTCATCTCCTCTCTTCACAATGGGAAGTCCACGCTGTCTAGTTGGGAAGACACTGTTCCCAAATCTACGAGGAAAAAATCATTTTTTTGCAGCAGCCTCTTTGCCTTCATCAGCTCTTTTTATAAGCTCTACAGCATGAGCTTGTTTAACTGGATATAATTTATATCCAGCTGAGATAAAATTGACATTAGTGGTATTTGCATCTAAAGGATATACCTCGGAGGTCAACCAATTCAGAGACTTCTGTCTTAGGTTGCTCATGTAACTTTTACTCATATAGTAGTAAAGAATTTTCTAGATAATAAAATTAGGCTGTTTCCTGATACTTAGAATCACAGAATCATTTTGGTTGGAAGAGACCCTTAACATCATTGAGTCTCACCATAACCTACCTCTAGCACTAAATCTTTCTTTCAGCCCTTTTCCTTTACAAATAAAATAAAATAAAGTTTTAAAAATCTTCACAAGGTGTTAAGTTCATGTGGATGACCACTTGACTGAAATATTAACTTTCTGACAGAAGGTGTTATTTTCCTTATCCTCTGGAATTGTGAAATTTTCGTCTGATTTCTGTGAACAGCGTCTTGGAACAAAAAGCAAGGAAAAAATGTTTTTAAAAGCAAAAATACCACAATAGCTGAAATTAATGGAAGATTTTCTATTATTTACAGCTGAAGTAGAAATGGACTCTAAATAATTAAGAAAATCTTTGGTAAATATCCAATTATTGGACTAATCTTTGGTTTAGTCCAGCCAGTAAATACACATAATTAACTCTACTGATGAGTAATCACAAGAAAGAGATACATATAAAGCTACTCATGTTTACATATTTGGAAGAAAGAATGATGGAGGAAATACCTTGTTGTTTTTTTTTTAATAAAAAGTCATAGCACTGAATAGGTCACCACACAACAGATATGATAGCAGCTACTTAAAAACTCCTACCGTCACCATGCATTTGATAATAGCTCCTCAAAATAAACCAATTTTAAAGTTTAATTGGAAAGTCTTGTTTTATAGGCAGTCAGAAATCCTTTTGCAAAACATTTATTTCTGTTTTTAAAAATCAATGCATTCTTACATCCAGTAAACCTTGAAGTCTGAGTATATGAAACATATCCAATAGCTATGCATTTTAGCATCTCCTGTCTCTCTGTTCCTTAAAAAAAAGCAACCCCTCATTCAGGCATATACATTTATGCAACTGACACCTGGTGCCAGCAATTCCACTTTAAAAATCTGTTTATGTAACACAATGTTTAAAAAAAAATCATTTTTGTATGATATTTGATATACACAAAGTATTTTCTAGAGGTAAGTTGTCACACCACTCTAAAAGAAATAGCAAGACTAAAATACATCACCTTTTGAGCAATGGTTTGAGGTGTTTCCATAATGTAAAATGGTATTTTTATTTTAGTTAACGTAATTCTCTTTTAAACAGGATTGCTAACAAAAGAAGTATTTTGTTAGATGAATTAGAGTACACAAAATCAAAAAGAAGGAATTTAAGTTTAGGAAGAGTATTTATTTAATTCTAAATAATTGTATATTTTTCCAATCAATTTCTTTCATTGAGGCATTCTTTTCTGAATGTTTTATGTGCAATTTTGAGGGATAAGAGACTCAAAGGCAGAAGGTAAGTGGATTTTTCAAGGAAGGGGGAAGAAAAAGTAAGAGAGACTAGATCCTAGCACAGCTCATAGTGCTTTTCCAGCTTGGTTGAGCTTTCAGGGCCAGATGGTTTGAGGCTGCTGACTCACTGGGAGTGAAAGAACTGCATCAAAATGAAAATAAGGGCATGTAGCATGAAGAATAACTTCTCCAGCAGCTGCAGCCTCCTTGCTGAGCTTCCAAAAAGGCTTAGAAAATTCCTCATCGTTGCGCCTAAAATAAGAACAGGATGGGAAAAGGGAAGGTATTTAAAGGCAAACACTCTCACATACGGTTTTAATGAATAACTGCATTTTTAAACTGCTTTCTGATGTTCAAAGCCTCGACATTATTATTGCTAACGGTAATAATAATCAGACGGGTTTCACCTTTCCAGTCCCCCTGAAAATGATAATCAGGAGCCTGCACTTCTCTTTTCCGTACTTCCCAGAGGCCTCATCATGCCTTGTGTACTGCTCTACCTTAATTGAAAGGGAGGAGGTATTGAATATTTAACCAGCTTCCTTTCTCTTAAAAGTTAATTAAAAGCTAAATAGGTGTTTAAAACCAAACAAACAGGAAGCCCAAAGAATTTTAATCAGCCTAAGAAAAAAATCACTTGCCCTTCTAATAGCTCCACCATAACTCTCTTGGGTCTTGTCTACACACAAACTTATAACAGCATTTAAAACGGAAAGGCATGTGGTACGGACACCTAGGTTGTCTTTGAAAGAGATCTATTTCAGTTTATTCCGAAAAAAAAAATCAAACTATACCTCCACCTGGCTGGCTGGGAAAAGGGGATGAAGTATTCATAGCCAGTTTGCACTAAAGCTTTTGGTAGCTCTGTTCTTCCTGATCGCTATAGCTGCACAGACATTTATTCTGGAATAAAGGTAGATGGATTGTATTTTTGGTTTATACAAATGGTCTTTTTATCTGGAACATGAACATCCACCCGCAGAGGAAAGCAGAAATGATGGCTGCAAGTAGACACACCTCGAATTACTTTATCAATACTCTGAAAAACAGCAGTTCCTACTTGTACATTGACACAACCTCACAGATGCCACCGTTTTATTAGGTCTACACGCACGGGAGTAGCTCATATTTTAATTCTCAATAAAAGAAATGAACAGAAAAGAAATGCACATTCGCCCTCATTGTACAAAACCAAACCAGACATAAGGCAGGTTACCTCTTCATGTTGGGCCACCTAGAGCAATCCTTCCTCGGGAAGCTCTCAAAGCGCTTGGCAAACAGCAGCAAAAAATTTCCAACCTGGCCCAGACAATGCAGCTCCATTGATTTGCAGAGCTCTGGACCGAGAAAAAAAATCATCCCTCCTACCTCTCGGCCCTGTCCCTTGTCCTCAACTCATCTCCTTGACAATTCTCACTGCACCCGCAGTGACAGACCCCAGCAACCAAAATCATCCACCCGTCCGTGTCTCAGCACTGGGACTGATTAATCCTGGATGGAATTTAATTGTTGCAAAGTACATGATGCTGCCAGCCACCTCTGCAGCTCGCTCCTACCAGGTGAGCTTTAGCCTCAGGAAGCCCACAACATTGATGATCTACTATAACTTAAACATCTGTCTTGGTTTTGTTAAAAACAAGTTTCTCTTTTAGTGAATTTTGCCTGTCAACTAAACCCTTCATATTAGCTGCATTTTCCTGGAGAACCAGATACATGTTTTGGTAAACCTAGCAATGGAATGCAAAGTTATTGATAAGCATGTATGGACATCTCGCGAGAGGGGCAAAGAGAAACAGGTGACCAAGGAACTGACCAACTGAATATAACATTCCACTCACGTGAATACTTTACATAAAAGTGGGAGATCATGAGGATCTTGTCCCTTTTTGCTTATGGCCAACATTAGGAGAGGACCTTGTCAGTCGTCCCTGTGATCTGAGGCCTAGTGACAGACTGAATTCCAGCTCCAGTTGGCTGCAGAGTCCAATCCAGGACTTCAGGTGCCAGCTCTGCAGTTGCTGGGACTTTCAAGATTGGTTTTGTATATTTTGTATTATTTTCTCTATTCTTATTAGTAGCATTAGTAAAACATTTTTAATTTTTCCAACTCTCTTCTCTCTGTCCTTCTTTCCCTCCCAATTGCCTGTCCTTAGTGGGAAGGGGGGAGAGGGAGGGGCTGAAGGGGGAACAGGGGGGAGAGGGGGGTAACAATACATCTGCCATGGTTTTATTGTCAACCTGCAATCAAAACCCTCGACAACATCCACTGGTATTAACATAATATTTTTAGCTGGAGAACGCTACATCTACAGATACAAAAACCACAGCAGAGAAGATGTCGGTATCTTCTAGGTATAAACATATTTAGTTTGGAGAAGAGGAGACTGAGTGGTGACCTTATTAATGTTTACAGATATATAAAGGGTGAGTGTCACGAGGATGGAGCCAGGCTCTTCTCGGTGACAAACAATGGTAGGACAAGGGGTAATGGGTGCAAACTGGAACACAAAAGGTTCCACTTAAACTTCAGAAAAACTTCTTCTCAGTAAGGGTAACAGAGCACTGGAACAAGCTGCCCAGGGAGGTTGTGGAGTCTCCTACTCTGAAGACATTCAAAACCCACCTGGACATGTTCCTGTGTAGCCTCATCTAGGTGTTCCTGCTCCGGCAGAGAGATTGAACTAGATGATCTTTCGAGGTCACTTCCAATCCCTAGCATTCTATGATTCTATGATTCTATGATATCAATTTAAAAAATATAGGCAGATGTGAACCGGCAGACTTTCAGAGTTCCAAAGGCTCAATTTGTATTTGCAATTAATTATTCGCTTTAAGACAAACACAATTCTCGCATATGTCCTGAAGAAATCCTGCCCTTACTGAAAATATTCATGCATTATGCATATTCATGCTGCTTTTGGGAGGAATAATCAATAGGATAATCAGGACTTGGGAAAATACATCTATTTTTGGAAACTCAATGAGCATCTTTTAAGTGCTTTTCTGTACTGGGGCTGATATATTACAAAATCTGGAACTTCAAATGTTGATTTGCCCTGAAAGTAGTTTAACTTTAAAACAAATCAGTTCTAATTTTTGCACAGATAAAGTCTAATTTATAACCTACATTTAAAGTTTAAAACATGGACGTTTAATTAAAAAAAATCCACACTGAAGTACTAACAGATAGAGGAGAAAACAGCTTTTGGATTTCAAACCAAAGGTTCAAAAACAGTGACCAACTTAAAAATATGAATGTTTTAGAGTGACAACAAATCAGTTGGCTTTTGGTCTGAACCTTATGCATGCATTTGGGAACTATTTCATAACTTTATTCTAGAAGCACGAGGGCTAAAAAAATTCTAATTCTTGATTTGTTTTAAATGGAAGGTGAGATTCTCAACATATTCCAGAAGATGAGGCTTTAAAAAAAAAAAAAAAAAGAAGACAACACACCTGATATTGTGAGACTTGCAAAAAAATAAAGAAATTCAACATTCCACCCTCTTTTAATAATTCAAAGAGAGCTCCTGAACTCAATAATAATAGAAGAGAAAAGAGACAGGAATAGTAAATAAGGGCCCAGTCCTACAGTCCATCTGCAGTTTTGTCTGTTGTTTATAAATACCCACATATTTATACATGATCTTATCTATTAATATGCAATTCTGGGTCCCACATCTGAAGCTTCGCCTTGTCTTCCCCCATTTCAACTTTTAACTTCTTTGCCTTTTTTTTTTTTTTTTTTGCAAACACCTTCTGTAATAAAATTTTATGTCACAACTTATGGCTTCAATGCTTTATCCACCTATGCCAGTAAAGACTACACAACTGTCCAGTCTGCTACATATATAATTCCAGACTGTTTTCAACCCTCTATGAGCTACAGTAAATATACAGAAAATGCACAAATATTTGCAGTTATTCTGGATATATATTTAAGAGTAAATAAAATAAGAATGTCTCCCTGTGGGAAAGCAAGATGTGCAGTTCCAGGCACCTGGATGATAAAGGAAGATCAATACTAACATGACCATCTGGAAGGTCAAAGAAATAATACTAACATAATTAGATCATAGCAAAATATAAAAGGCCTTAGACAGATTACGTTGAAGTACGTTTCTCATAATTGTAAAGAGTGATAGCCCAGATTCATGAGAATGGTATCTCGGGCTGGATGACCGCCCCTAAGTGCATGGGATGTGTGAATGTCCTTGGGCCTGGTCTGTGAATGAGTGGGAACGTAACTGAAACAAACATAACATGAGTGTGGTGTGTTTTTAATAACAGTTATTGGAAAAACATCTTATGTAACATCTTAGTCCAGGCCTGTATCTGTAAATCCTATAAATTGTCAATGGCTAATAAAGAGGGCCTCAGCCTGGCTCAGCTCTCTGCTCTGCCTGGCTCTGCGCTCCTTCCTGAACAAGATCTCTGTCTGTGCATGCATCTTTGTCTGTGTCCTGGTGTGTGTCGTTTCTAATCGCCGCACTCCCCATTTCTGAATTTTCCTGAAGTGCCTGCCAAATAATCATTTACAAATAAAAAAAAAAAAAAAAAAAAGGGAAATTGTAACAAGATTTGAGAAGCTGACTTCAAGCTGTTATTAGCATCCAATTTTTAGAGCTCACATTTCTTATTAAAACAGATAAAAAATTAGATTGGTTAGGGAACAGCTTGCGGAACTCAACTTCTCTTTAAGAAATACGCCATATTTGCAAAGCAGTCTCGCAACACTGTTGTGCGCCAGACACATATAGCTACTTCTACTCTTCAACTCCAGCTGCTGAAGGAGGGTCAGGATGGCAAACAGTGACTTTTCCGAAAAAAAAAATATGGACCAGTTACATAAGTCAGTCACAGTTATCTTTTAAAACTGCCGTAGGAATTTGAATAATTTTAAGCACTGCCTGACAGAAAAGGAAGGGGGATTTTCACTGAGAGAATGAATGGCTACAGGATCTCCAAGTCCGCATCTGTTTTGGCCTTGGAAAGAGCTCTGTTTATTATGAATTTTTAAGTTAATTAACAATTTGAGAGTACGAAGCAAACACATGCGCTTATAAATGATTGTCTCTGGCACAGAAAATACTGGGTTTGTTTTAAGACTCTCTTTACCAGGTTTAGTTAATAAATTTAAGTCCATCTCATATGGAAAGGAATTTCAAGGATAATTTCATATTTCTTAATCTTATTAGGAAGGCACATCTTTAACTAACTCATAAATGTATTAAGTGTATTAAAGAAACTGGAGAGTCAGAAAATTCTGCAGAATGTTTTTGACAACTGAGCAGAAAAGCACAGCAAATACAACCACTAATTCTGGGTAAGATTAAGGTGGCCAAATCCTACCCAGACATACTGCTACAAATCTCTCTGAAAATAACGGGACAGCTCTTGCTTAGAAAATGCACAGAAACCATCTGCAGAAAATAGCCCTTAAACATCTTGCATTTCTTTATAGTCAGTTCATCTCAGAACCAGTCCCAAGACCTTCAGACACCAGAGTGGCTCGTCTCAGTTTACTTAATATATTTAAGACTCTCCACAAGAGTCAGAACATGCACAGGAGTAGGCTTTTTTGAAAACTAAAATTTACATTTCAATTTACTGTGAAGATAAACATATAGCTACCATAGCATCAATGAACACAAAACATTTGGAGTTTTAGAGAGAGAGGAGCTACAACATCTAAGTAAAAAGCAAAATATCACCATAATTTACTTTTTAAAATGAGCATGGATAGAATAATTTTCTACAAAACAAAAAATGATGTATTTTTTCCAAAATATATTTGCCACACTGCAGGACACTACTGTATTTCTAAAAATTCTCCAGTTCTTAAGGTTTGCATCTGCCTAGTATCACTGCTATACCCTCAGTGGTAATTATTTGAAAGTATAGAAGATAATTAGGTACTATCCATTGGTCCACAACCTTGACCCCTCGACCACAAAATTTACAAAAATCTCAAACACAGATACATTTCGTCCTCACACACCATTGTTACAGCAGGTCTTATTATTAATTATTTCTAAAAAATACCCTTTGGAATGGGATACGTTTGCAAATGTTTGTGATCTTTCAATTGTTCTCTGCTATTATATAAGATTTCTATAAGATCCCATTTCTTCATTTCCACTCCTTGTACAACTCTCTCTCTCTCTCTCCCCGCTTGCCCTCTCTGTCTCATTTGACAGGCAAATTTGCAGACATTGCCTGAGGATAACAACCTCGTTTGACAGTCAATTAACCGTGAATAGTCAAAGCCAAGGCAGTTTGCATTACATAAATGGAAAATTAGATTTCCTTTTTCCCAAGAAACAAAACCCTCTTCTTAAGACACTGCAATAGACAACTTAGTATCAAAACTTGTAATCACGTCTTTCCCAACCCCCTTGGAGACATTTAGCAATCAGTAAAAGGTGGTTTCATTTAATTTGTATAATGTAATTTTTGTAAATGTATTATACATTTTGTGTAGAGATCATTATCATGGAGATAATATAAATGTTGGCATAGATGTCATAAAACACCTTTAATGTCTTCCTGACAGATATTAAAAGCAATAAGCTGTGATCCTTTTTAATGGAAGGTTTCAAAGTTGTCATTTTATGCTTTTCCAGCCTGTTTCATAGTGTAACCTGATACGTTTCTGAAATTTCTGCTAAAATATGTCCAGCAATTAATAATCTTATTCCTATTAATGTCACTGCTTTCCACCTATTTGTTTTTTTCTCAGTTATATTTGCTTGGAATTTTTTTTGTCTTTACCCTTGTACTAAATATACAGACATTTGATTATGAATTTAAGTCTCTGTCTCTTTATCCTCTACCTTCTTCTAAGCCTTACCTGCTATATCTCTCCAGAAGTCTCCTCCTGAAGGTTCTGAATCTGTGATGAAAAAATTATGCTTCTTGTTCTTATCTGAAATCCAAACAAAACACAGCGCTTAAAACAATTTTACCAGCAAAAAAACGCAAACCACTATCACAATCCAGAAAAAAGTAAATATATATTTGTATATTCAGCATGCACAGAGATGTATTTTGGATGTGAATGAATATAATGCTAAATTACCATCACAGAGAGACTATTAGAATGTTTAATGGACTTTTTTAATTGAAATCATGGAAGTGATTTTTTTTTTTAAATCAAGCAATAAATAACAAACCTCGCAAAACTGTGAATTCCCACACCATGCAATGAATGGGCAGATCCATGCCTGTACTCACCTGAGAAGGTGTCCTCTTTTGTAGACAAGATGATTTGATTACTCTCCTTGCTCTTCTGATTCTAGAAAAACAGAAAAGAGTGAAACATACAAAATAATATTGAAAATGAGCAGGAGTAGATACGCGGTTTTGGTTGGTTTATCAACAGTGAGCACAAAAAGCGCCCAGGGAAGCAACATGGTGTGGAATCCCACCGTGGCATTTCCAAACACCTTCATGGAAGGATTAAATGTCTTGTTGGAAACTTGCTGGCAACGTGCAGGGTAGGTAAGGGCAGCCGGACCAAAACGGGATCTGGATTATTTTCTCTCGTGTTAATCTGGGATGAGAAGGTCAAGTCATCAAGCAATACCCACACATATTCTGACAAGGCAGACACTGGACAAGGCACCCACAGAATAAATCTGCCCTTTTAATTTTTGTTAGGCTCCAGGGCTGGCCTTTGGACACAGTGTCCAGGCCTGACGTGCTTGGCCTGTTGTAAAAAAACGTCACCATCAAAGCGGCTCCCCATAAGGATGGGCCTAGAGATCAAGCCTTCACCCCCTCGTCAGTGGGGGTTTGGGCCAGTCTGCTTTTACGGATGGGGAGGTGGGGTAGACCTGGCACCCCACAAGACCCCGGTGGGTCATGTCCCACTAGGCCCAGCCTTGTTCTGACAGGCTGGCAAGTGTATGGCCCCTGACATGGCAGCAGAGGGTACCACACACCTGACATGGCAGCAGGGGGGGTACCTGGCTCTCGGTCCGCTCTCACCCCAGGGACCCCACCCGCCCCGGGGGGTGTGTCGGTAGTCGCAGGCAGCGGGAAGGGCCCTGACAGGGACATTTACATCTTTGTAGCTGGGCTGCTCCTCCAGGGAGGGATGGTGCGCCGGGCTGCTGCCGCCTCTGCCCGCCTGGGGCGGCGCGGGAGGTGGCTGCGCTGGGGCCTGGCTCTCCCCGGGCTTCTCCTCAGCGGGCGGCCGGGGGAAGGAGTCGGCGGCGGGGCGCTCCCGGCCGCCCTTCTCCGGCAGGCCCCGGGCGGGCGGAAAGCAGCCGCCGACCGCCAAGGGGTCTCCGCCAAGGGGCTCTTCCTCGCCCTCCTCCTCCTCTTCCTCCTCTTCGGGGGGCTTGTGCCCCTCGACGTCCACCTCGGGCTCGTCCTCCTTCTCCTCGTCCTCCTCCTCCTCGCTGCTGTCCTCGCTGGCGAAGCTGCAGCTGGTGCCGCCGGGCGAGAGGAGGCGGTGGGGGGGGTACGGCGGGGGGAGCGGGTGCCGCTCGCAACCCGCCTCCAAGGGCGGCGGCGGCAGCAGCAGCTGCAGCGGCGAAGCGGAGCGGGGCGGGCCGCCGCCGTGCAGCTTGGCCAGGCTCTCCGAGTCCTCCTTGCCGCCCACCGGTCGGAAGGCGCTGGAGTGGTGGTACCCGCCGCCCGCCTTCCGCCCGGCTGCCACCTCCAGCAGGTGCGGGTGATGCGCGGGGACCCGCACGCCGCCGCCACCCTCCAAGGCGCCGGGCGAGGCGGGCTCCGCGCCGCCGCCGCCGCCAGAGGGCGACTCGAAGAGCGGGTCCCGCGCGGCAGCGGCGGCGGCGGGAGCGGGCAGGGTGCCCAGCCCCGCGGTCCCGGTGCCCAGCCCCGCGGTCCCCGCTTCGCCGCCGCCGGGCTCCGAAAGGTTCAGGAAGGCCTGGCGCAGCAGTCCCGCCCCGTTGCTCAGAGAGCAGCCCAGGGCACCGGGGGACTCTGGCGGCGGCTGCAGGTAAGTGGGTACCGGCAGCCCGCCCGGTGTGCGGGGCGGCCAGAACATGCAGAAAGGCGAGTAGAAGGCGGCGTTCTTCCTTCCCGGCCAGAAGAGCCCCGAGAGGCCGCCGCCCGCCGCGGCCCCTCCGCCCTTTTGTGCCGCCGCCCCGCCGAGGGCATCGGCCCCGCCACCGCCTCCCTCCTCCTTCTTGTGGCAGAGACCAAAGGCGGCGGCGGAGAAGCTGTAAGGGTGCGGGAAGAGCCCCCCGCAACCGGGGAACTTCTGGAGCACGCCGCCGAAGGAGCCCTTGCTGGGCATCGGAATGACCGGATAGCTCCGCGGGCTCTTGCCGCCGTGTGCCGCCGCCGCCACGGCCTCCTGCATCTCCTCGTCCTCCTCGAAGCGCGGCCGCTTCTGGTGCAGCTCGGGCGGAGCGGCCAGGAGGTGCGGGCTCAGCAACCCGCCGCCCACCACGGCGGCTGCCGCCTTCACCGAGCCCAGCGGGTGGCAGGCGGCGGTGGCGGGAGCGGCGGGCGGCAGGGCCCGCTTGCGGCTGCCGCCGTTGAACATGGCCTTGACGTCCTCCCAGGCGAAGACCAGCTCGTCCTGGGGGCTTTTGTCGGTGAGCTTGAGGTGCCGGCGCCAGGAGTTGAAGTTGGCAGCGTCGGGCTGGGTGTACTTGACGTCGGGGGTGCGGTGGGAGTGGAAGATGAACTTGTTGGGGGAGAGGTACATGCTGCAGTAGCTGCACTTGATGCACTTGGCCCGGGAGCTGTTGTAGCGGGCAGGGATAAAGCTGCCTCGGCAATCCCAGGCGCACTCGTGGGACACGTCGAAGGCGAAGTTATCCGGCAGTTTGGGGGGCCAGTTCTCCCCCAAGAAGGATTTGCAGAGCCGCTCCGCCTCCCGTTTGGTGATCATCCCGCAGCGACGGGAGGAGATGGGCATGGCCCCAGCCCGCCGGAGGATCTCCAGCTGCACCGGCGTGCACTGCACGCAAGTGATGCCCAAAGCCACCCGCCGGTTGTGGATCTCGTTATAGCTGAAGTTTTTAAGGAGGGTGTTGGAGATCTGCGCCAGGCACAACCTCTCCTGCCCGTCGATGACCAAGGAGACGATGGGAATGCCGTAGAGGATCACCTGGCCCACTTGGTTGGGCTTCATGGCGGCGTGGCCGGCCCTCGGCTGGTTCATGGGGTCCGGCGGGTACGCGCTGGACAGTGAGGGCAGCAAGATGTCGGTGGGACTGGGCAGCGGGCTGGTCGCCATCGCCTCAGCGCCGGGAGGGCTGCTCTGCTCCAGCTGCGGGTGGGGAGGGGCAGAGAGACACAGCGCCGTCAGCCGGGGACCCACAGGGGATGGAGGGTCCCTGCCGCAAGAACCCCCCCCCTCGAATCTCCAGTGGGGAGGCGCTACCCTTGGCGACCCCGGCCCCCCAAAACCCACCCTGGCCTCGCCGGGGGCGTGCCCGGGGCTGCGGGCATCCGCGCACCTCGGTTCTTCGACGTGCGCATCCCACCGCGGGTGTAAAGTTGGCGGTAAATGAGCGAACCGTCCCCGTTAGAAAGATGCCCCAGCCCACGGGCGGTTCATCTCGAAACACGTGTGTCCGCCGCCTCGTCCTGGAAACCCGCCGCTGCCCCGGAAAGACGCTCCGTGGGCACGGCACCCGCTCTGTGCCTGTTAGCTCGGCCCGACGGCTTCTCCTTCCGCACCCCCAGGGACGGGGCAGCCGCCGCCTGCATGCAACAGGAAAGCGTGGAAAAGGACTGAAAAAATTAAAAAGTTTCGATGCTCTCCGCACATCCTCCCAGTCCGATGCGCCCTTTACATCCGCGGCCGCGCTCTAGCCCTGCCACCGCCGGGCCCTCCTCCGGAGGCGCATCCCAACCTCCTCAGCCGCGGAGCAGCGCAGCCAGCCGGAGTCTTGCCCTCGGTGCGGCGCGCACGGCGGCGGCTGCAAGCGCGGAAGCTCCGCTCCTCACCAGATGAACGGCGGCCTCCCCGTGGGCACGGTGTCGTCAGCAGCCGGGGGGCGGTGAAGGGGGAGGGGGGTTCGGGCTCCCCCATCCCTCCCTCTCCTCACCGGGAGAGGATGCGGGCGCCCTGTCGGGGTCCGACCTCCCGCCGCCGACCCCCCGAGCGCTCCCCCCGGTCCGATCCGGCTCCGCACACTGTTTCCCGGCGAGGGGACACCGAGCTCGGAGGTGGAACGGTTGAAAGTGGGATGCACTTTGGCTTTTTCTGCCTTTTTTTTAAAAAAAATTGTTTTTCTGAGCCCGATCGCTTCCAAGAAACTGAATAAGTTCGGCAGAAAAGCCGCGTCTTTTTTTTTTTTTTTTAACGGATCTGTCCGAAATTACGGGGCGGAGAAGAAAGAAAAGAAAAGAAAAGAAAAGAAAAGAAAAGAAAAGAAAAGAAGAAAAGAAAAGAAAAGAAAAGAAAAGAAAAGAAAAGAAAAGAAAAGAAAAGAAAAGAAAAGAAAAGAAAAGAAAAGAAAAGTTGATTTCTTGCCACAGCCGTGTTGTCAGCCGCACTTCCCTTCCCAAATGCCTACACTGGAGTGATTCTCCAAAACCGCTTTCAGAAAGATCCGGTCCCAGGTTCTTGCTCAAGCTTCTCCCAAAGGGCAACGCGGCGCAAATATGATTTTTTTTTTTTAATTGCTTTATGTCCCCAATTAGGAAAAAAATAATCAAAACCTAGCAAATTATCTGCAGCACGGTTAGCCGCACCTGCCTCCCTTTTTTTCCGAATGTGCAGCAAAAATGTAGATTTTTCACGATCTATTCCCCAAAAAGCATCGGCAACCTCGTAGGTCCCGACCGCCGCGACACCTCCCCCACCCCGGTAGCCAAAACCGGTTACTCGGGTCCTTTCCAGCGAGAAAAACTGCGGAACCGGCTAAAACAACGGGAAAATGAGAAAGAAAAACTCCTTTCTAATTAAAACGGGGAGGACATCCGGACACTCGGGTGTTTCCTAATACCCCTCTAATTTTTTTTTTTTTTAACTAAATTGTTCCATCTCTCCATCTTGCCAATACAGAACCTTTCTGCACATTTAGCCACGAAACTATATATATAAACTATATATATAAACTATATATATATATATATATTTTTTTTTTTTTTTTTATTCCCCAGACATCACACATCCAGGCGAAAATCTCTTCGCCGACCTTTCCCAGGTCATCCACGCTAAAGCTCACCGACTCTCCGCTTTTTCTCGGGCAGCAAAACTGCAGAACCCCCCCGGATCGCTCGGGTCCTCGCTAACTTTGGGGGAAAAAAAAAACAACAAACACACCACATCTCTCCTTATTACTTCTGTCACTTCTTATTAAACCCTGCTTGCCCCCGTGCCGCTACTGTCAGACGGAGACTCCCGTCTTTTCCCCTCCCTCCTACTTTTTCCCGAGCATCTTTTGCACGGAGCCTGCTGTTTTCGTGTGAGCAATAGCTGTAAGCCTCACATCGGTGACATTTTAATCAATGCTTCCTACCCATACTGACATGAATTTTACACTTCAAAACTCTCCTCCGCCAGCTAATTGATTCAAATTGTTTTATTGGTTAAACCCGTGTCACACATTGTATGACACGGAGAAAATTTCCCCTCCTGTCTTCGTTCCCTGGTCGGCACCGAGAGGGATGGGGGAAAGGTTTTTAGGGAGAAACCGCCTGTTCTTGCGGGCGAACGGTGGCTGCATCCCCACGGCGACCTTCGAGCAGCTTCTCGGCCACCCGGTGGCTTTTCCCCGACGATTCTCGGGAGAACCGGGGATGGACAACTTCGCCCCAGGCTCTGAGACCATCGTTGGAAAGAGGAGGAAAAAGCGGTTGCAGGAGGTGGAAGGGATGACCGGGTTTTGCAAAGTGCCTTCAACGAAGCAAACATCCGAGCTCCGTCTTCGCAGCCCGGGAGAGGCTGAAAACACATGGTCGGTCCGGGGCAGTTGTTAACCGGCGTCTGCGTTTTATTTCGCGATGAATAAACGAAAAGCAAAACTAATTTTTTTTTTTTTTTTGTTCACCTGCTCGGTGCTATTGACTCCCTTGAATTCCGTTGGAAAAACTTAAGGGTTTCCTCAATTTCCTCTATAGGGAAAGTTGAAACCTATGGGGACTGGGTGTACTAGTCTTCATGGAGGGGAGGGCGGTGTAAGGGCAGGGGCATTGCCCGCAGACGCACCGAGGGGCCTTGGCTCGGTGGAGCCCTCTGAAGCGGGAAAGTAGGAACAGAGACTGACCCGCACCAGCACCTTAGAAAAGCGGGGCGGGAATATGCCGTTCTCTGCTTTGTGGGAGTAGTTGTTGTTGGTTGGTTGGGTTGTTTGTTGTTTTTTTTTGTGTGTGTGTGTGTGTGGTGTTTGTTTTGTTTTGGGTTGTTTTTTTTTCCTCCTGTTTAAACCTGTTGGGAAATCTCGTGGAGTAGCACGGGCATGGGGGGGAGCTGGAAAAAGGTCGTTCCACCCAGGGACCGAGCGGCTCCTGCAGATGGCCCCCAAGCAGGCGAGGATCCCGCGGCTGCTCCGGCCACAGCCGACCCCATCGCTGTCCCCGCGGGCCGGCTGGAGCCCAGCCTGGACCCCATGCAAGGTGCATGTGGGGAATCCCGACTTGATGGGGAGTGTCTACAGTCTTCCCTCGGGTAGCTGCAGACCTGGACTCCTTTCCTGATACCGCCTTCAGTTACCGCTGTTCATTTCATTATTTGCTGTTGCCATTTGCCACGGTTGGGTTGGAGTCGCCTCCTGAGAGGAGAAGGTGGACAAACTTCTCCCAGAAGCCTGGAAGCGATAAATACAAGTCCTGGCTCCTTTTCCCTCTTCCCTTTTCTTTCGCGATTCTGCCTTGGAGCAGCTGAATGAGAGGTGAGAGCAGCAGATCCTCTCGCTTCGTGTGAAAACGAGCAGCTGAGAAAAGTGGCCAAGTTTAAACCACCCCAACCCACCCTCACGGCCTTTATTTACTTCCACAGCGCTTAAATATAGTAGCAGAGAGGCCACGAGGAGTAAGATAACCTCGGTGCGTTTCAAAAACCACAAATAAAAACACCCCCAACGCGGAACCATTCCCTCCTCCCACCCCTCCACATCCCATTGAAACTTGCAGCCGTGTAAGTAGCAGACACACAAGGCGTTATAAAACCGCTTCTCCTAATAAAATCTAGGCAGCAAAGGAGGGTTTTAAAATACTTTTGGGTAGATTTCATTTGCACTGTTTGGTCTAGAGCGAAGCTCATTTCTAAGTTGCTGTTTTTTTGGTTTTGGTTTTTGTTTTGTTTGTTGGGTTTTTTGTGTTTTTGTTTGGGTCTGTTTTTGTGTGTGTGTTTGTTGTTTTTTGGTTTTTTTGTTGTTGTTTTTGTTTGGGCTTTTTTTTTTTTTTTTTGTTTTTTTGTTTTTTTTTTTTTTTTAAATTGCGTTTTATTATATTAAGCAGAAAGGGCATTTGGAATAGAGGTGGTCCCATCTGGAAAACCCCGGAGCTCATTTAGATCACATCGCTTCGGTCTTTTGTCTCTGCTCTTGAATAACCCAGCTAGACACAACAGGACAGAGATCTACGTGGAATTTTTCAGTGGCAAGAGGACGCCTCGAAAAGAGGCGATCTTCTCCTGCCTCTCTAAAGGCACCGGGAGAGTTTAAAGATGGGGCATTTCTGGGTAAGCTGAAAACCAGCACGGTGGCTGAAGGGTAGGAACGGTGAACGGCATCTTTTGTCCCTTAACTTCTCAATTTAATATGCTCCGAGCGATCAAAAAACGAGGTGGTCCTCGCCGAAGGTACGTGCAGGAGATACAGATACCCCCGCCGTGGGAAGGCTGCTCGCTAGCCCTTCCCCCAGCATCATCCTCCCGAATAGAAACGGCACCAAAAAAATGCCATTTGCTATTTTATTTCGACGTACGTGAAGCGACTCGCAACCAGAGAGGAGATGGATGGCTCCATATCCTGCTCCTCAGAGCTTAAAACCGCGAATGGGTTTATTTCTGTCCTGCCTGGGGATGGGGTGGCAAGGAGGAAAAGAGCTGGAAGTTTAGATGTGGGTGAATTAATCCCCGGGGACGGTGGGATGGAAGGAAAACAAAATCCCAAAGGGAAAACGCCTCAGTTATTGATTTTTTTTCCCCTTTTCTTTCAAACGCATAAATTAAAGCACCCTGAACATCTTCAAGCAGAAACCAGCAATAAACTTCCACAGCAGAGAAACGAGGTCCCGACCGGGGTGGGAAGGGGACCAGAGAGCCCAAACTTCCCAGGGAAATGGGACGCCATCGGGCGAAAACTCATCACATCAGTAAATAATTCAATTTTGCATTTTTCAGAACCCAGTAACCTTGGGTGTTTTCGAAAGTAGACTGTACAAACAGGCAATTAAGATGAGTACTGAGACTTGCAGAGGAGATATAATGAACCAGCTTTAATCACTATCTTGAAATTAAAAATGTAATATACAGATTTAAATTTATTTTCACCTAAATTGTGTATGAAATTATTACTTCTTCCCCCCCCCCCCCCCCCCTTTTCCCAGGCTAAGAAACGAATTGCCACCAAGCTCGCCATTAACAAGTCCGAAGTACTTTCCAAACCCTGTTCCCCAACCCACAGTAATAATGATACATTTATCATTATTGATGACCACCCACTGATTTATTATTGCTTTGTTGCAACTACTACAATCAGAGATTTCTTTATTTACTGTTAACATTCACTTAAATCTGGATTTTAATGACTCTTCTGAATTCACCAAAGAGTTTTCAGTTATATTTCAGGAGTAGTTACGGTTGGGTTTCAGAAACGGCATAAAAGAAGAAAAACTGGGTGATTTGCTCATTTTTTCCCCTTCTTTTTAAAGGGCTGTTTGATAGGATTTATCCAAGTTGGATTTTCAACAAAGAGTTGCAAAAGTCTTGGCATAACGCACGTACTTGACTGTAGCTAATTACGTATTTTATTACAGGAGATTCATTCATTATTGATAAATGTTTGCAGTAACTTCCTGCTATGTAGAGTTGTATTTTGTGAGGAATAAACAACCTATGGGGATTGGGATTGTTTGGCTTTTACGCTCCTGCACTCTTTGACAGTTCACATCATCCACTTAGGGGGCTGGCTCATCACCTTCTCCCTCTCTACACCCAAATGCAACTTTTCCACTGCTGCATCCCTCTCGTCCCCTCCTCCCTCGCCATAATTTCAGGATAATGTTAAAAAAAAAAAAAGTGACTTGCAAGAAGGATATTCTACTACAGGCACACTTTCTGTAAAGCCAGCTCTATATAGGCGTTTCCAAAGGGTTATATAGACCGCTATGAGCTCCTGCTGCGGGGCAGCCGATGAGCAGGAGCTGTGCAACAAGCAGGCAGCCTATCAAGTAAGGGTTTGGGGGGAAAGGGCTTTCCCGAGGGCTCCCTGCTTCGGCTCCAGCTCTCGGACTCCCAAAGCCCTGGGAGTCCAGACAATAAAAATTATATATATATCTATATATAGATATAGACATATAAATTTTTATTTTAAATCTATTGTTTTCCCCGGTTTTTAAACCTCGGAGCCACCGACAAAGCAGAGGAGACGCCTCTCTTCAGGATGGCGGCCACCTCTTATCCCACCTCTCCCCCCAAATCAGCCCCTTCCCGAATGAGAAGGGTCTCTCCAGGTGGGAGCTCTCCCTCCGACAGGACGCGGAGCGCTGCACGGGCGCGGTGCTAAGCGGAAAGCTCTGTGCACCCACCTCCCTGGGGGCCGCGAAGGTCCCCGCTTTGGCCTTGGGGACCAGCCAATCCTGCTCTTTCCGTCCGATCTCCAAATCTGGACCCAAAGTTCATTATTTCGAAAGAAAATTAATTAAAATATCTGTATATCTAGAAAAGCAACGGGAAGGGGGAGACGCGCAGCTACAAACCATCATCCCTTCCCTCCGCAGCAGCCCAAACTTGCGGGGGGCTCCTCTTACCCATCGGGGATCTCCCAGCCAAACCCGACACGGTTTCTGGCAGCCGCTTTCCACCCCCTGCCCCGAGGAGCAGCACGACCCCTGCGACCTGTCGCGACAGAAAACGACATTGCCATTTATTCCAAGAAGGAGAAAAATACACCCAAATCAGGAGGTTCCCCCGCGACTGCTCCAGTTTGTCCCCATGCTTACCTGAGCACCCGAACTCCATGGGCCCCTCTGGGCTATGGGGCACGGATGAGGAGGGGGAGGCGCGCGGCCGGTACCGGGCCACGCTCCGCGGTAGCTCCGCTAGCGCATGTTTGGCTCCCGGCTGTGCCGCGGATGGGTCAGGTCTCGGACGCCTTCTAGTAGCCAGGCAGCGCCCTGCAAGCGGTGCGGGGAAGCCACCCCCTTCCCCGGCCCCCTCCCCTTCCTTAGCTGGGGGTGGGGGAACCGCGGCCGTCCCCTTTCCGCCGCCACCCCGAGGCAGGTCTGCCCCGACGGCTGCGGAGGGTGGGAGGTGAGTACCCCCATCCCCCTTGCTTGTTACGGGGCAAGGGGAACCCTGTTGAAGGGGCGGGCTCTGCTTCTCTAAACTCCCCCCTCAATTTTCCTTTGCGTCTTCTTGCTTTCCCCACAAAAAGGGATCCAAGTGAAGATCCCCGCCGACCGTAAGCAAGAGGGATCCCCCACCCAGCATACGCCCCTGCGAGATAAGAAGAGGGTGGAGGACAGAGTCACCTCGTCTAACTCCCCCCTGCGCTACTTTTCATTATTTACGTGATGAGCCTATGAGCATAGTTACCTTTTCATCACAGCTCCAACATGCTGAAGGTTGCATTTGATTTTTTAGATCGACTGAAAGGTGGGTTGTTTTTTTTTTTAATCTATGTTTGGCATTTAAAATCTGAATATACAAAATGGATTTAGCAGATGGGAGCTGGTTCAGTCCCATCCCCGTTCACTAAGTGCCAGGTGCTTCAGAGAAAGACACACAAAACTGCCAAAAACCTTTCAGAAATAAGTTTGGGTGGGAGTTGTTTTGTTTTCGTGGGGTTTTTTTTGTTTGTTTTGTTTTTTATTATTATTATTTTTTTTAACATGTCAGCATTTAACTGATCCCAGGCAGATTCAGAAACCCTGATTTTTTTTGCCTCCCTGTTTGCCTGGGCCTCCTACAGTGTCTCCAGCCTGGCAGGGCTGTCAGGGGGGCACACATCATCTCTGCTGCACCCATATCCCCAAACCCAGGCTTAGCCCCAGCTCGCTGGAAAGAGGAAGGCCCAGGATCTCTGAGCTACCATGCAGTACAAAGGGGACTTCAGACTCCAAATCTGAGTTACAAATGACTAAATCCGTTCTGAAGAAGCCTTTAGGCAGACATCTCAAAAAGAAACCCTTAATAAAAGTCTCCTTTGGGGAATAGATTTTGAGCAGTTATCTCTTTAAAGCAATTTTTTTTTTTTTTTTTTTTTTTTTTTCCACATAGCAGGCCCTCTCTGCTGTAGTCTTGATTTTCATTTGGCTCCAGGCTTGCAAAATCAGATTGTCCGGAATTAGGAGATTTGGATATTGTTCCTCTTGATGTCAAAGGATTCCCCTCAAAAAAAAAAAAAAAAAAAAAAAAATACAGGATCAGGCCCTGGGGGAAGACAAGTCAGTGGGCTCCCTACTCAGGGCTCAACAGCAGTGGTATTTAACCTGTTGCTGTGTGTCGTGGTTTTGTTAAAAACAAGTTTCTCTTTCAGTAATTTTGCTTCTCAGCTAAAGCCTTCATATTAGCTGCATTTTCCTGGAGAACCAGACACATGTTTTGGTAAACCTAGCAATGGAATGCAAACTTATTGATAAGCATGGATGGACATCTCGCGAGAGGGGCGACGAGAAACAAGTGACCAAGAAACTGACCAACATAACATTCCATTCACATGAATACTTCATATCAAAGTGGGAGATCATGAGGATCTGGTCCTTTTCCCTTTTCCCTTCTGCTTATGGTCGACATTAGGAGAGGACCTTGCTAGTCGTTCCTGCGAACTGAGGCCTAGTGAGAGACTGAATCCAGCTCCGGTTGGCTGCAGAGTCTAATCCAGGACTTTGGGTGTCGGCTCTGCAGTTGCTGAGACTTTCAAGATTGGTTTTGTATATTTTGTATTATTTTCTCTATTCTTATTAGTAGCATTAGTAAAACATTGTTAATTTTTCCAGCTCTCTTCTCTCTGTCCTTCTTTCCCTCCTGATTGCCTGTCCTTAGAGGGAAGGAGGGAGAGGGAGGGCCAAAAGGGGGAAGTGGGGGGGGGGGGAGGAGAGGAGGTTAACAATACATCTGCCAGGGTTTTATTGTCAGGTCTTTTAAAAATTGCCCCCAAAGCTAAAAGAATATTGCTTATCTATTTCCAGAAACAACCCCCAATTCTTTGTCTTGAAAAGCACTGGCTTCTGGACATACAGGGGGCAATTTCTCTCCAGAACCTCCCAGTATAAATCTAAATATAATCTTGAAGCCAGTGGGCTACAATTCATTTTATTACCCCAGTGTTAATCTAGAATAGGTACATAAAAACTGTTAGGACAATTAATCTGAATTAATTTCCAAAGTGAATTAAATTAAATTGAATTGAATGAAGACCACCTGAATTCTGAATAAGAACAACCTTCACAGGGGTTTCACGCAGTTTAATTAGTCCACTTTTAAATTCTCACCTTCAGCTAATTTGGGTTATTTTCCTTAGTGTCTCCATGTAGGCAAAATCTTAGAGGCAAATGTGGTTCAGGGGAATTCCTCTAGATTTACCCAGATGTAATTTAGAACAGAAATATATCCTCTAATACTCTTTGACCGTGGCACAGAAATGACGCAGAAATAAAGGATATATACATTGTGCTGCTGCGTGAAGCTCAGCTTTATAAAGGAAATATTTTCAAAAAATGTATCTAGATGTTTTACTGTTTCCTCTCGTCCATACCTCTGTGTATAAATTCATATAAATGCGTATGTACACTCATAGATGTGCATACCATGGGTTTATGCTCTATATGTCTTTGATCTATTTTTTTTTAATCCATTAAAGGCTCTCTTCTGCATACCTGAGACTTCCACTGAAGTTCAACAGGGAGCTAAAGAAATAGCAGGATCAGCTGGTTGGGAGGCAGGTTAGCACTGCACCTTCAAAGCTGAAATAGGATGACAAATACAAAATTCACAGTCACTCCAGGCTCAACAATCTAGAACTAATTTACAAAGGTAATGCTGTCTTTCAAAAAGTGAAGCCCCTTCTGGCTCAGGAAGATTCACTGGTTTTATAAGGGTTTCAGGTGTGATTTTCAAGGGATGTTGCAATACTGTCGCGATATTGGTAACCAGCTGGTTAAGGAGTGAGACTGGACCAGACGCATGAAGGTTTCAATTCTCTCCTAAAAAGCTATTTCAAGCAGTTTAATTTCTATTTCAGCATGCAAGTGCAGCAGGCACCTGCTCTTTAAAAATAGTTATTTTAAAGATGGAGTAAATTATTTTTCCTTCTGAAATCAGTGACTATAGGACTCATAGGTTAACGATTCCTACATTGCTTTTCTTAACCAATATCACAAGTGGATTTTGGTACTTCTGAGGTCAGATTTCCCAGGTCAGATCACTCTGGTCCAAGCAGATATTTGTGCTAAAATTCCCAGGCTGTCATGCCAGGAGCCAACAGACCAAGCAAATGGAAACACTTTTGGGCACTGGATCAAGTTATGGTGAAGGCATCTGTTGATTTTTCAAGCCTGGAGCTCTCTGTTTCTGTCTGAAATAACATAATTACTAAAATAACTCCTCAAATAACCATATTTATAACTCCTCCGATAACTGTGTTTGTGGGGTAACTTATAGTGGCATGATCATGCCACAGGACACCCAGAATCCTGGTTTTACTCTTTAGTTCAACAAATTACTTCATGACCTTGCAGAGAGCCATTTATGGACCAACATTTTAAAGATAAACTCTCAAATAAGAGTGCCCTGGGAGTAATCTGGTTTGCTGCCCATCTGTCCAGACTGGGAATTGCTAAAAATCAGTCTACTTTGGACTGGGATTTCTTAGTTGAGATACCTAAGTTGGAAAAATAGTTGGAGCAAGGACATTTGCTGAACTGACTTTACAGTGTCCCAGCATCAGAGTGGGATGCCTCATCTAATTTCAGGTGTCCACACTGTTGATGTCCAACATACACACTTATCATGTGCTGAGCACAGACCATTTCTTAAAATCAGCTACTTATTAGTCAAAACTCAAGCCAAAAGCCCCTGTGACACTGAAAGCAAGTCAATCTCTGCCATTAACTCAGCCAAGGGAGTGAATCCTATGCACTTATCTCTTGGAACAATCCAATTTCAGGGTTGTGGCCACAAGATCAATGCACCTTCTGATCAGTTCCTTTCATAAATTTTGAAGCATTTAAAGGAAAATACTCCTACCAATTTGTCAAATTTAGGCACCTGGCATGTACTCATCAGAGTCAAATTTATAAAGACTGTGGCAGAATGCAACCCCCCCTCTCTCCCCCACCCTCCTTCAGTATGGAAGGAGTGGGCACATCTCCCTCTCTCTGCTACTTGAGGCTAACAGCTTCTTTTGTTTGGCCCCAGAGCACCCTGGCCAGGGCCATTAGGAGAAGGGAGTGCTGAGGCGCCAGTGAGCCGCTGGGTGCCTGCGGTCAGTGTGGAGAATGTTTGGAGGCTTCAGGGGCACCCACAGCCAGTGTGGGGGTGCAGAGAAGCTTCTAGAATGCCTACAGTCAGATCTGATCAGACAACATAAAAATGGGACTCTCGTTGAGACTCCGCCCACTCGCGGGTCTCTCGGAGCATGAGCAAGATGCTGCCGCCGAGAGCCCCCCTCCCTGGGATGGAGACTCCGCTTGCCTCGCCGCCATGGGTGTGAGTAAAACTTCTTGCAGAATTGCGAGTATATTTATACTTTTCGTGCACATATGCACGTATAACTTTCCGTGCTCCATATGAACACGTGTAAAATTAATCCTCGCAGAATCGCGGGTGTATTTTCCTTCCGTGCACATTTGCACGCATAACTTTCCGTGCTCAAGACGAGCACGTGTACTTTAAATTATTTCTTCGCATAATCGTGAGTGTATTTTCCTCCTATGCTTCCACGTAAGCACGCGTAATATTCCGTGTGCATTTGCACGTGTAAGTAAATTAACCCTCGCAGGATTGCGAGTGTATTATAAATTTACCCTCGCAGAATCGCGAGTGTACTGTGGGAAACTGCAGCGGGTCTATGGAATCCTTGACAGAAAATATGGGAGTAGAGATCATCCTTGATATATTAAGATTTACCCTTGAGAAGGATGGGAGTAAAGGAGTATCCGGAGAGAGGAGAGATGTACCCGTGAGAGAGAAGGGGATAGAAGAATAACATGGATGATAGAAAAATTAACCAATGAGATGTTAGTGCTGTAACTTGTAACCAATAGTGAAAAGACACATGAACTGGTAGAATTGTATAAAAATGCACTTGTAGCAATAAATGGCATCTATTACTTTCATCTTGAAAGAACCTGGTCCATGTCGTTTGTCCGTCTCAACCATGACATATGGTGACCCCAACGTGATCTTGCCTGAAGAGGATATCGCCTAACAAGGTGACAGCGGAAAGCTGTGAACAGCCGAAGAAGAGCTGTGGAGACGGAGCCCGGTACAGCTGATGAGAGCAGTCAAAGGAGCTGCCGATGATCCGGATCGATTTGAAAAGACACCTCGCTAAGGAGTGGGTGAGCTACCGGGAACAGGGAGGGTGAAACTTATCTAAAGAAGAGGGTACTATATTATCCACATGGAAGTGGCTTCTGAAGAAGCAGGGTGTTAGCCTTCCGGAACTGACTTTAAGAAAAATGTTACTATGGGGCAAAGCACAAGGTTTAGAGGTTAACCCTGTGACAGCATGTAGTGTATCACAATGGATGGACTTGGGAGATAAATTGTTTGATAGTGCTACCCAAGGGTCCAAGGAAGCAACTGAACTGTTAACGATGTGGCGCTTGTTATTAGATACTCTGAAAGAGTTAAAACAGCAACAGGCTGAGGCGGCGGAGGGGGATGGTCTTCCTGGCTCTCCTGGGCCAGATTCGGAGAAAAAAGCAAGATTAAGTACTGCTCCGACCCCCTCTGTTATTAAGGATTCCTCAAAACCGCCCAAGTCCATATTATCTGACACGGATAAGGATCCGCGGCAATTCTTGGAAAGTTAAAAGGAATAAAGGAGGAGCGTACGTATGTGTGGCCCCGAGATCAGAAAAAAGCTATGAAAGACTCACATGAAAAAACAGCGTTGGGTTGTGTATGGTCTCGGGAGGGGCCCTCGGAGCACCAGTTGGAGCAGTGCGTTCGGCCGACAGCTCCGCTGTCATCAATCATGGCTCAAACCTCTCCTCTACCATCATCAACCGCGGTTCCGCCATCTGCGTCACCGCCATTAATCACAGTTTAACCCTCTGCCCCGCCGCTATCAGTCGCGGAAGAAAAAAATGGACATTTTTTTTTTCCTATCCCCCCTTGCCTGGAGATTTAGGTGGGGAGGACCCCCCCTTGGTGAGCCAGACCGAGCCAAATAACGTAATTCCTACAGATTTGGGCCCCCCAACCTGCCCCCACCTCCCTCCCACACTGCTGCAAAGCAAATTCCTGAGGGTGGGGGTAGAATTTCAGAGTGTAAACCTAACTTATCAAAAAGCTGGGATTTACCCCCAGTTTCGATTGCAGTTAAACCATGGGACCCTGTGCATTTCTGGAAGAGACACTAATTGACACACCACAACTACAGGCACGATAACTTTCTGAAATCCTGAGGCAGTCGACAGATCTCGCATATCAAGCTATGATAAAGGTGCCTGAAACCAACAATGCAGCCAAATCATTTGCAACTATTAATCAGGGTCCCAGTGAGAATTACATGCAATTTATTGACCACCTTCAAGAGGCCATCAGTAAGCAGGCCGAAAACTTAGAAGCTAAGGAAGCATTGGTGTTGAAATTGGCAGTAGAGAATGCTAATGTTTGCTATCAACATGTTATCTGCAAGTTTTACAGTACATATTATGTGTTTCTGTGTATTGCCTCTCTGAAAATCAAGCAGCTTGTTAGGAATGTGAGTTAATTGTTTTACTAGTTGTTTTTAAGTGCGCCGTAAAACTCTCTCCCCATTTTTCCCAGTCATGCTGCAAGTAGCACCCCTCCCTCCCTCCCCCTTCTCAAGGTTTTTACTTGCAAGATGGGGTCAGGAATAATTGTTTTCAGTTGTGTTCCTGAAAAATCAGTATTGGGAGGTGTTTTAAAACTTAGGAAAGCACTCGGAATTATGAGGAAGGAAGATCTTGTTAAATACTGAAATCAGTGTTCACTGCTGTTTACGTTAAATGATTGGGAAAAGTGTCCGGAGAATAGAATTTTGTTGCAATTAATGTTGTTTTTAAGGCGAGAAGAGCAGGACAAAATAAATCTCTCCAAGAGATCATTAGATCATTACAGACAGTTTTACAGCTGGAACGATTTGAACATCAACAAGCTGAGAGAGAGTTAACTGATAACACACAGGTCACAGTAAACTTGCTAAAGTCTGCAAGATGCTTTCTTCATTAACTTGTTTTCTATGTGGGTATCGGTTTAAGCATGTTGCACTTTTGGTAGGTCTTTGTTATATGGTATGATAAGTTCACAGTCTGTTAAATCATGAGAATCCATTGACTCAAAATGTGCGTTTTGTGATAATACAGAAGATCATGAGTAATTTAGTTCTTTACTGCGTGAATGTGATGGTAAAATTTTGTGTGTAGTAGCTTTTATTTTTTTTTTTTTCTCTAGCATGCTACCTTTATTCCGGCATTCAGACTTGCGCAACTATGTTACAGGCTGTCTCTCATCTCGGTATGCTGGATTTGGTTTTTCCGTATGCACATCATGTAAAGAATCCTGGGTTTGAAATAACAGCTGTAGTGCACCAGATGAGACACTAAAAAAAAACCAAACCAAACCAAAACAAAAAAGGCCTTGCCCAGTCCAGCTTGCTGCAGCGGGGGGGCGGGTGCCGATGGGGGTCCAGCGCGCACTGAATTTTTTTTGTCAGGGAGATCCAGAGGTACCTCCACCTGGCTGAGCAGTAAGCGGCCCAAAGGTGCAATGCAAAAAATTGAGATATTGTCTTAAATTGGTGTAACTGTGATCCATCTGCATATTTGAACTTGGTATATGGTTTTCACATCTGAGCTCAGTATTTTAGTTTGCATATTCATATTTGGTACCAAAAGAATCTTGTTTGGGGAGATAATTCCAAAATGGGAACCGGTTCCACTGCTAAAATTCCACCTTGCCTCCCCTTAGGATGCATCCTTACACATTAGAGTAATTGCTTATATTGTTAGAAAAGCATTGAAATTGTTAAAATGCTATGATAGCTGTGAATTTGGAAGAGGTTGTATTTAGAAATTGCTAGAATATTAACTGATTTGGATCTAGGAAAATAGAATAATGGATTTATGTTTATTATACTGGTTTATACTGTTTTTTGACATCTCTAAATTGTAAAAGGTAAATGGAGCTAAGGAATGTAACTATTGCTGAGCTACTTGAAATTGCATATAAAGTATAGTTGGAATGAAATGGGAAAACAAAACAGCAAAATATCCCAGGCCTGTGTGCAGCTCATTGTAACTGAGGAGTTTCCCAGAGCCTCCCACTTTGTGCCAGTGATTATACCAGCTACATGGCCTTGACTATATCTGAACTACGACGAGAAGAGAAAGAAGAATAAAGGAAAAAAAAAAAGGAGAAAACCTGTTTTCCCGCTGCTAAGCAGAGAAAGGGGGGCTTTACTCTCCCTGCTCTGTCCTTTTTTTTTCCCTGAAGTATTGTCATCCATTTTTGTTGTGGCTCTGTGTTGTTTTTTGGCTTTGAATCAGGGGTTGTTGGTGTTGTTTATTTTCGCTTCTGTCGTGTTTCATAGGTTTTGGCACATCTGGGGAAAGAGCTCATAATTTTACCTCCTTGCTGAACTCAGTCTTTTCACACTGGTCAGCTTTGGGGGGTGTCGAGGGTTAAGATTGCGGGGTGACAATAAAACACTGGCATATGTATTGTTAACCTCCTCTCCCCCCCACACTTCCCCCTTTTTGCCCCTCCCTCTCCCCCCTTCCACTAAGGACAGGCGATCGGGAGGGAAAGAAGAACAGAGAGAAGAGAGTTGGAAAAAATTAAAGATGTTTTACTAATGCTACTAATAAGAATAGAGAAAATAATAAAAAATATACAAAACCGATCTTGAAAGTCTCAGCAGCTGCAGAGCCAGCACCCAAAGTCCTGGATTAGACTCCACAGCCAACCAGAGCTGGATTCAGTCTCTCACTAGGCCTCTGTTCGCAGGGACGACTAGCGAGGTCCTCTCCTAATGTCGCCCATAAGAACAAGAGAAGGAAAAAGGGCCGAGATCCCCGTGATCTCCCACTTTTATATGAAGTATTCACGTGAATGGAATGTTATACACAATTGGTCAGTTTTTTCTCGTCGCCCCTCTCGCGAGATGTCCATCCATGCTTATCAATAAGTTTGCATTCCATTGCTAGGTTTTACCAAAAGATGTGTCTGGTTTTCCAGGAAAATGCAGTTAATACGAAGGCTTTAGCTGACAGGCAAAATTCACTGAAAGAGAAACTTGTTTTTAACAAAACCAGGACAGGGGGGTCACAGTGTTCAGTGCTTCTCTGGGTCAGACTGGTACTGATTTGAGTGTGGAGTGGAGCCAGATTGGTTTGATGTGGAGTTCACACTGATGTGTTTTCATGCTGGGCTGTACGTCTTGCCATCTCAGATGGGGGCGAGAGGGAAGTTTTATTCCCCCCCGCGCCCCTCCCCCAAGCAATGTTACTGCTAGAGAGCTGTAATACTGCATGAAGGAGTCTGAGGGTGAAATTTAAAGGCATCACCAGTGGATCCATAGTTCTAATTAAACTGGAAAATTAAACCAAAAGTTTGTTAATGGACTTATTCTGTGGTAATTAGTTGTAAGTGACTTCTTAGTAAATTCACCATGCTACTTTTTGAGGTCATGATAGAGAATGAAAGAAAGGGCGTTTTTTGAGACCAGTGGAATGCCAAATTTGGAACAAAGTTTAAATACATGAATTCTTATAGTTGTTAGAAACTCCTATAGCTCTCTTAGGTTAAGATTTGTTAAGTAAATTGTAAGCTCAAATAACATTTTCTGAGACTTCTGTTTAGTTGCATAGCCTTCAAGAAGCTGCTTGGATGGTGCAGATCTGCTTGCCTCAAGTGAGAAATCTCCAAGGAAATTTCAAATGCTGTATTTCCACTAGTATTAACAGCCAATGTTTTGATAAAGCAAATACTACACTGATAGATCTGAAACAGGACTTCGATCCAGTAAGGGAAAACAATATCCAATAAATATGACAGCCAAAATGGAGTTAGAAACTTTGAGGAATAAATTTATGACAACCTTACAGGCTGGCTCCATTCGATTGGACTTGCAGATTTGTCTATTTATAGCTACAACATAGAAACAACCTGTGTCTATTGTGGGACAGTATGATGAGATTGCTAGCAAACTGATATACCGACTGTTATATACCAATTGTCACTCTGATCAAGAAAATGCAGGGAATGAATTTAAGTTTCAATAGGCCATGATCCTTTTGTCATATATGTACCATTTGTGAAATTTAATTCTGATTTTTTTATTTTATTTGTAATCCATGTCTTTGTAAATTGCACTAGCTGGTTTTCTTAACAGCACAGCTTTTGGCATGCCTAAATGTAAATTGCTGCAGAACCTGCAAGTCTTTAACATCAGGCCATAGGCCATACTTGTATTTGGTCTGATCCTATATACTTGCAAAGTTTTTGTCGATGGTTCTGGGAAGTCTCATAAAGCTGTAGTGGTTTGGTGTGAAGATAACAATTGGCATCATTCTGTAAAAATTATTGAAGGTTCAACCCAATTAGCAGAACTTGGCACAGCTTTACATTACTTAGAGCTTTTTAAGGAGGAACCTCTAAATTTGATTTGTGATTCTGAGTACGTAGTCAAGGTCCAATGCACGTATCTGCTTCTGAACTGTGTTTTTTGTTTTGGTTTTGTTCCTTTTTAAAACAAAAAGGGGGGAGAAATAGGGAAGGACCACAAAACCAATTGTCAAAAGCGTTGTATGTGATGAAATACTTTGCAAGTGTGACCCAAAACCATGCTAAATCAGAAAGAACTTACATTAGTTATGGCCAGATCACTAGTTAATGGTCAATGGAAAAGGCCACATCAATTGATAACCTGGGGGAGAGGTTATGCTTGTGTCTTTACAGATCAAGGGCCGCAATGGTTGCTGGCACGAAATGTGAAACCTGTGTTATCTTCCTGGCAATGATTGTTGCAGCTGCTGCGTTTTGGATGCCCGCACAGACAAAGACTAACATGTGGAGTACTTTAGCCAACATGACTGACCAGGACTCCATATGCCTAGCTATGGCATCTCCGGAAAACCCGTTCCACACATGCTTGGTTGGCATCCCTCTTGATGACTACAGCAGCATCACACAACTGTTTCAAAATAGTGGTCGGTGCAGAGGCATTGCAACAAACTGTAATAATACTAACATGGCACTTTGGATTAATTGCCTCCTGGAAATAGACATTGAACCACAGGAACTGGAATTGCTGGGATCTGTGCCCATGGACGCTTGTATCCAGCTGGTTTGTGAAAAGTGCCAGGACAATATGCTAAAGCATGAATGGATAAGACTGCAAAATGTTAATGCTACCCTTGGTGACTATAGAAATGAAACTCGATGGTGTAATGCCTCGCAGAAGAATCCAAGGGATGTCACTGATAATGTGGGAACAGCGACCCCAAATCCTCCTGTATGGTGTATTCTTGATCTGTGGAGATAGAGCCTGACCAGGAATTCCTTCTAATGCTGTTGGAGGACTGTATATTTTGGGACTATTAACTCTCTTAACGCCCAATGTATCTATGATAATAGATCACAGAAGAGCAAGATGAGAAAAACACTTTTTGCGTGTATATGAGTCAAAATGTGATGATAATGTAGATTTTTGGGGATCAAGGTTAAGGGTTTTAGGATCTCTTGTATCTGGTGTTGGCATAGCTAAAAGCTTTAAATATTTTAGAAAATTAGGATGCTGGCTAGTTAAGCAAACTAACAGAACTTAAAAGGCTTTAAGTGGACTTTTTTTTTAGATGTAGATTCTGTAAGACATGCCACATGGCAGAGTAGGGCCGCGATAGATTTTTTGTTATTAGCTCAAGGACATGGGTGTGAAGATTTTGATGGGATTTGTTAAATAAATTGCTTAGTGGTTGGGGGTTTTTAGGATGGTTGTTATCAGTAGTGAAAACAGGACTGATTGTTTTGATGATTGTTGTGGTTGTGTTACTAATGTTGCCATGCATGATTTCTCTGCTGCAAAGGGCCCTGCAGTGGACAATGAGGGCAGCATTTTTAGCACAAATAAAAAAGGGGGAATTGTGGGAAACTGCAGCGGGTCTGTGGAATCCTTGTCAGAAAATATGAGAGTAGAGATCAGCCTTGAGATATTAAGATTTACCCTTGAGAAGGATGGGAGTAAAGGAGTATCCGGAGAGAGGAGAGATGTACCCATGAGAGAGAAGGGGATAGAAGAATAACATGGATGATAGAAAAATTAACCAATGAGATGTTAGTGCTGTAACTTGTAACCAATAGTGAAAAGACACACGAACTGGTAGAATTGTATAAAAATGCACTTGTAGCAATAAATGGCATCTATTACTTTCATCTTGAAATAACCTGGTCCATGTCGTTTGTGTGTCTCAACCACGACAGTGTACACTTCCCGTACTCACTACGTATACGTGTATCTCTTTAAAAATAATCCCGCACCGTGTTTAGGCAAGTGTGTACTTCTCCGGGACGGCTCCGGCATTGTTTTGAGTGAAGCCACGTGCATGCACACTGTGGACCGCCTGTTGTATTAGTTGCTGCCCCTTAATAATTTTCCTCAACTGATACCCGAACCTTTATTTAAGTCACTTTTGGAATGCTAAAACCCTGTTTCTCACCGGTTTAATAGAAGTTGTTTTGGACCCTATTGTCCCTTAAACTAACCTCGGGGTGCCTCCATGACAAAGACACAGAAGATTTTCAAAGCAGGCTGCAGCATATTTTATGGCACCTATACCTGTTATAAAATTTACCCAACTCATCTTCATTTTTTGCTTAAAAGAGTTTTGTCTCATGCTAGCCTGTCTGCTTCAGGCAGTTCAGGAATATTCTGTCAGGGATGAACCATACATTTTGATTATATACGGAATATTTATAATATATAATTAACATAATATGTATTATATAATTCTAATATATATAATTATAACATATATAATTTTAATATCACATATCTCTGTGAGCACATAAATCTCTATATTACATATCTTAAATAAAGTCTTCTATTTCACATCAATGCTGACATACTTTGGTGAGCTGATGTTTAGAAATCAAGCAAGCACATAACTAATTTCAAAGGAGTAACATTACAGATTAGTTTGACCCAGAACTTAAAGTGTTTCCCATCTACTTTCATTCATGATTATTAATTAATTGGTAAGTAATAAACACGGACACTAGCTTTGACAGCTCTGCAGTAGTAGAAACAAGAAGATAGCATGGACTGGCTTTCCTGGTGTTATTTTATTAAGTCACAGCCCAATTTCCAGGGAAAAGTTGCTACAGAGAAGATGTGAGAGGTTTTTTTGAAGAAGTGCCTTCAAACCATCTGCAGTCCCACCACTTTTGTACAGCAGGGCATCGTCCTTTCAGCTGGGTCTCACTGGGTTACTGTGGAGCTGACTTTTTTTCACAGATGCAGCCCAAAACTGGGGTGAATAGTTGAAGTTCTAGACCAGGGTTAGAGTATAAACCAAACCTGCAAGGCATCTTGATTCAGCTTCTTGGTTTGCTACCAGCTGTTGCCTAGTCTTGTGTAAACCACGCAAAGTGGGTTTAGCTCTCCTAGTAGTATTTGCCAACATTCTTCCCACAGCAAACCTAAGTGCCATTAATTAATCATTGTAAGTCAAAAGGAGGCACCTCTGGAGTGTAGATAGCTGCTGGATTAGATAGCCTGACCTTCACATGGCTAAATTTGGGGGATATGGGTTCATCTATAGGACAAATCCTCAAGGGAACCATTTAGAAATAGGATAAGAATTTGAAGGAATCAGTGCCTTAATTCCAATACAGTTCAGTCACACTAAGTGCACTAACAAGTGGGTAAGTAAATAATAATGACCATAAATAAGCAGAAAAAAAGTGTGATAAAAGTTGCTGGGGCACTGGGATGCAGTGGGGATGCAGATGGCTGGACAACACACTGTGCTCTTACCCCATGAATTCCTGTCTCAGGCATTAAACTCAAAATATTAATATTACATGGTGAGAACCCCTCTAGTCTCCCCAAGCTCTCTGCTCCCCAGTCTGCCAAGTGTCACTTCTTCTGTAGATAAGGCAGATGTGTCCCCCTTGGGGAGCCAGGACAGGAGAGTGCCAGTCCCATGGGGACAAACTCAGAGAAGATATCCTGGAAATGCCACCAGCCACTGCTTGTGTGAAATGATAACATTTTCCCAAACCTCATTATCTGAAGAAACATTATAAAAACATTAGTTTGGCCAACTTTTAGGAAGGTCAAGTTACAGCATCTACTTTGCCTACTTATATTTGCTGCAGCCAAAGGGATAGAAAGACCATTAACAGCTCTACTGGTCTTTTAACACTGGGTCTAAACACCCCTAACCCCAGAGGGTTTCACAGCAGTAGGAAAAGCCCCACGCTTGTCAGGCCTCCAGCCGTTTATTACTTTTTTCCATCATGATTACCTTGGCTCCGGAAAGTTTTAATACTGTTCAAAATTCAATCCACTTTTATTGATATCTAGTTTTGCCAAACAGTTAAACTGAAGCAGATGGCATGAATTTCAGTCAATCAATATTCATTTAAAACTGGACACCCATATGTAAGCATACTCTCTCCTTGGCAATGAGCAAGGAGGCTGAACAATCAGTCCACACTTCTATATAAACTTGGTGACTGTACTTTCAAAAACCCCCACATAAGGCAAAATGAATGGTTGAATAAAGCAACGTGATTTCTGTTATGTTATTATTAATAATTAATAATTCACTTAATAACACAGCAGGAGCCTAATCCAAAGCCTGCTGATATCAATAGATTTCTCTCCAGTGTACTCGATAGCACCAGAACAGACACAAAAGCCCAGTTTTTTTCACGTTTTTTAAGCACCTACCTCCTGTGCTGAATTCAAACACTTTTACAAAGCTGCCCTGCTGCTTTATGTCCCCTTAACTCAGAACAAGGCAACAAAGTGATTACCATATAATGTATGGTGAGTAACAGAGAGCAGGCCAAGAGTAACATCCATGTAAGAGGGTTCGGTGCCAGAGATTTAAATTCTGGGCTTACAGCACTGATTGAATATGCCCACCTCTTCTATTATGGATATACACACTGTATATGTAAGACGTTTATTCCACCATGCTTCAACATGACATGCTGAATGCATGAATTATTAATAGCTATCATATGGTATCTGCATCCCCATTGTAGGCTCTGTGTGCAACCAGGAGCTGACGTGTAAAAGACAACGAGATCCAGGAAACACCAAGCTGTTAAGTTTATTTAAAACTTTTCCTGGCTGCTGTTAACATCTTTAAGGCAACTTCTGAGAAGTCCTGTGGCAGCCAGACACCCAGGAACAGGACAGCTGGACTTTCAAGCACTATCATTATTATTACCATTTTGCCTTCCTAATTAACCAGTTGGGCACTTTGCCAGCTCTTTATATCTATATTGTAAGGGTTGTTTCCATTGGGTTTAAGCAGACAGTCTTACTTTAAGATCCCTATTGATCAGCTGCCATTCTCACATGGTTAAAGCACTCCTCTAGGGAAACTCTCTAGTGTTTTAAGTGCACACAGTTACTCTCATGACTGGCTCCTAAACAGGTTTTAATGGGGCTATTAGTGTAAAAGAACAGGAAACTTTCAAAAATCAGCCTTTTAAATATTCATGAAGATGTTTAATCTGGTGCTTAATCACCACTGTTTGCATATTGCAAAAGGAGGGGGGGCAGCAGTGCTTCACTGTTGGCTATCAACAGGGCATTAGTAAACGCTTTTAGAGCTGTGATTGATGTCCGAATGACAGGCAAACTTTTAACGAAGCACTCCTTGCTTTTTTTTTGCAGAACAACTCCCCAAAATGTCTGTCCAAGGAGAACGTCACCTCCCAGGAGAGGAGGTTCAGGGCTGAGTTCTGCTGGAGAGAGTCCAGCAGTGGGCTACAAAGATGATGAGGGGTCTGGAACATCTTTCTTATGAGGAGAGACTGAGAGAGCTGGGTCTGTTCAGCCTGCAGAAGAGAAGTTAAGAGGAGATCTTATCAATGCTGATAAATATCTCAAGGATGGGTGTCAAGAGGATGGACCAACGACAGGATGAGGGGCAACAGGCACAGAATGAAACACAGGAAGTTCCATCTGAATATGAGGAGAAACTTCTTTACTTTGAGGGTGCCAGAGCCCTGGAACAGGCTGCCCAGAGAGGTTGTGGAGTCTCCTTCTCTGGAGACATTCAAACCCACCTGGATGTGATGATGTGTGATCTGCTCTGGTGAACCTGCTTTAGCAGGTGGATTGGACTAGATGAACTCCAGAGGTCACTTCCTGTTGGAAGGACTCAGCATTCCGATTCAATGTGAATCACACAAAGCCATTTATTACAGAAACAAGCCTCCTTATATATGCAACTATATTCTAATCACGCATCCATGCTCCAAGCATGGATTTGCTAAATGAGTATCATGGGCTGTCCATGCGGTAGAGTCTCACTGATGATACGTCCGATGATTCACACCATGCCAGGACCCCGCTGATTGAGGAACGCCCCTCTTTCTCACAGCAGATTCTGTTCTCAGTTTCTCGAAGCGGCCTTGAGATTCCTTTGAGCCAGACTAATTCAGCAACAAATATTTATCTATCTATCTCTCTGCCCCCTCTCTCCCCCTCCCTCCTTCAGCATGGAGGGGTGGGCACATCTCCTCTCTTTCTCTGCTACTCGAGGCTAATGGCTTCTTTTGTTCGGCCCCGGAGCACCCTGGCCAGGGGCCATTAGCAGAGCCGCTGGGCGCCCATGCCCAGGGTGGGGGATGTTTTTGGGAGGCTTCGGGGGCACCCACAGCCAGTGTGGGGGGTGCGGAGGAGCTTTAACAATGCCTACAGTCAGGTCTGATCAAATTACAAAAACGGGACTCTCGTCGAAACTCCACCCATTGTCGCGAGTTTCTCGGAGCACGAGCTTAGCCACTGCTGCCAGGAGCCACGGCCCCCGCAGCTCCCCAGGATGGAGACTCTGCTTGCCTCGCCGCCACGGCTGTGAGTAAAACTTCTTGCAGGATTGCGAGTATATTTATACTTTTCGTGCACATATGCACGTATAACTTTCTGTGCTCCATATGAGCGCGTGTAGAATTAACTCTCGCAGGATTGCGAGTATATTTATACTTTCCGTGCACATATGCATGTGTAACTTTCCGTGCACAGTTGCACGCGTACTTTAAATTATTTCCTCGCACAGTCGCGAGTGTATTTTCCTCCCGTGCTTCCACGTAAGCACGTGTAATATTCTGTGCACATTTGCACATGTAAGTAAATTAACTCTCGCAGGATTGCGAGTGTATTATAAATTTACCCTCGCGGAATCGCGAGTGTACACTTTCCGTACTCACTACGAGTACGCGTATCTCTTTAAAAATAATCCTGCTACGGGCTTGGGCAAGTGGGTTCTTCTCCGGGACTCAGGGGCGACTCCGGCATTGTTTTGAGTGAAGCCACGTGCATGCACTCTGTGGACCGCCTGTTGTAGTGGTTGCTGCCTCTAAATAAGTTTCCTCGGCTGATATCCGAACCTGTATTTAAGTCACTTTTGGAATACTAAAACCCTGTTTTCACCAGTTTAATAAAGGTTGCTTTGGACCCTGTTGTCCCTTAAATTAACCTCGGGGTAATATTCCGTGACAGGCAGAAAGGATAGCATTTGCCCAGTGGGAGAGACTTCATGCAATTTTTAAAATGTGCATTATTTAATCCAATAAGCATTAAGATGCCTTGAACTGTTAACACCTGTTGTGGAAATCCATAATACACAGGCTTAAAAGAAACAACAACCCTGAGAGACCCATAAAGGTTCCTGCAGAGCTGTCGTTGCCTCTTGTGTCAACGAGTACTTAAGAACCCTGAAATCTGGGACTGAACACTTACTGAGCACGTGCTTTCTCTTTATTTAAAAATAAAAAAAAATTCCTTAGGATAATTTCATTGAAAAAAAGAATAATGAATATGGAACACCAGTGCATTTCTTACCCAAACCTCTCATGCATTTTTCATACATTTCCCCACCCAGACGCCTAAATGTATCAGCTTGTAGTCTGCATTACTACCCTGTAAAACTCCATGTAATACTTCAGCCAACAATTTTTTTTTTTATGCTTTGATACATTGTCATTTGACAGCATTTGTCAAACCCAGGCAGCCTGCCATCAGCTGGGGAGGTCACCTTTGTCTTCTCCAAAAGCAGATCCAAAACCAAGATTCCTGATAGGAAAAACAAGAGGAAAGTAAAATTCCCTGGGGAAGGTGTGGAAGAAACTTCATGTGATCTTACTTTAGCAAGACCTGTGCTCACTTTATCTTCACAATGAATAGAAACTAGTTATGGTGTGAAGTCCTGGCTGGGCTGAAGCCAGTGGAGGTTTTGCCACTGATCTAATGATGGGACCCCTATAATGGGACCACCTGAAATTTAGATAGCTGCCTTCAACAAGAGGCTGTCTGGTGCCATTTCAACCCCTTCAGGTTGTACTCCTTGGCCTGTCACCTACCTTGTTGACCCATGTCAGTTTGTCAACCCCACATGGATGCTTCTCCAGTCCTGGGATGTCTATCTAGCACTGTGTGTCCCTTCTAGACAGCTGAAGCAAGCCCAAGGAGTCTGGGCTACATCTGTGTTGAGGAACATTTTTAGAATGTTGTATTCGTAGAATCACAGAATGGTTGGGGTTGGAAGGGACCTCTGGAGATCATCTAGTCCAACCCACCTGCTAAAGCAGGTTCACCAGAGTAGATCGCACAGAAATGAGTCCAGGCGGGTTTTGAATGTCTCCAGAGAAGGAGACTCCACAACCTCTCTGGGCAGCCTTTCCAGGTCTCTGGCACCCTCAAAGTAAAGAAGTTTCTCCTCATGTTTAGATGGAACCTCCTATGCTTCATTCTGTGCCCGTTGCCCCTCATGCTATTGTTGGGCACCACTGAAAGGAATCTGGTTCATCCTCTTGACATCCACCATTCAAGGCAGGTAATGTGAGCCACAATTGAGGGACGTGTATCTTCATGGCCTATATACAACATTTATATAATGCGTATAGAATCATAGAATCATTTCAGTTGGAAGAGACCCTCAGGATCATCGAGTCCAACCATAACCTAACTCTAGCACTAAACCATGTCCCTAAGAACCTTGTCTAAATGCCTTTTAAACACCTCCAGGGATGGTGACTCCACCACTTCCCTGGGCAGCCTATTCCAATGCCTGACAACCCTTTCTGTGAAGAATTTTTTCCTAATATCCACTCTAAACCTCTCCTGATGCAACTTGAGGCCATTTCCTCTTATCCTACCACTTGGTACTTGGGAGAAGAGACCAACATCCTCCAGACTACAGCCTCCTTTCAGGTAGTTGTAGACAGGAATAAAGTCTCCCCTCAGCCTCCTTTTCTTCAGGCTAAACAGCCCCAGCTCTGTCAACCGCTCCTCATCACACTTGTGCTCCAGGCCCCTTACCAGCTTTGTTGACCTCCTCTGCACTCTCTCTAGTACCTCAATGTCCTTCTTATGATGAGGGGCCCAAAAGTGAACACAGTGTTCAAGGTGCAGCCTCAACAGTGCTGAATACAGCGGCACAATCACTTCTCTGGTCCTGCTGGCCACACTATTCCTGATACAAGTCAGGATGCTGTTGGCCTTTTTGGCCACCTGGGCACACTGCTGGCTCATATTCAGCCATCTGTCAATCAACACACAGACGGAGAGGTGTCTTAGTCTTGAGAATGGAGACACATAGGTGTCTGCATGTGCACTGGGGTCCCAGCTCCCAGCAGAGATGATGGAGATTGAGGTAGTACTAAGTGTCTACTGCCACGTGAGATGTCCAAGGCTGTCTAGGGTATCATGTATGAGAAGACTGAAAGGGGGCAGTGTCATTCTGGAACAAGAGCTAAGGCCAGGTGAGATGGCCATGGTCCCCTCTCATGCAGCTGGACATTTGTGTTAAGGCAGCCAGATGGAGTTGATTCTGCCCAGCCTGAGTTACATGAGATGGGTCCCACCTTGCTTGCAGGTTAAGACAAATCTGACAGTTTCAGGAGAGTTTTATCGTAGGGATAATTAGAAACTTTCCTACCTGCCTTTATTAACTAAATAATTTTATAATTAGTTTGTAGCACTCAAGCCTTTTCATCAGCAGATGTAGAAATCTCCAAGGAAGGCAGAGAATAACAAGATTGTTTATTCATGGATCCTAGGAACTTTTTCCCTATGACTGTCTCCTGTGGTGGACTCCTTGGGGACAAGTGAGAATTTCAGCAATTTAATGAAATTGTACTTAACAATCCGCCAATGCTCAGATGAGGAGCACAAGAGGCAGGACGACAAGGAGACACCATCCAGAAGAAAGTCAAAGGCAAAGCTGTTGCTGATATGAGGAGAACCATGGCTGGGCTCAGACTGGGAGCTTGTGCTGGTTCTAGTTCTATGCCTAGTGCACAATTTGGGGAGACTGCTCCAGTTAATGTTTTGATCTCAGAGATTTTTTACATCAGAACATAAATTAGATGTTTCACAACATTTTTCTTGGTTTCTAGACAACTCTATCTCAGCAAGGCACAGTTTAAGTACAATTTAGCTTTTACTTGAATTTTACAGCTTGGCAATTAGGTGATTACATCTTTCTTGAAAAGAGCTCGTAGCATTTACAGAATAAGGCTTTTGGTTTGGCAACATAATTAGACAGGACCTTTTCTCTCAGACATATCTTCAAGTTGCTCAAAACTATTCAGACAGAAAGTTTGAGGTTGAAAACATAGCTGTTACTTCTGTTTTGTAAACCACATGTAACTACTATTTTTTAATCAACATGACTTGAGTTGAGAAGGGTATTATCAGTTTTCATATAATAAAACCAGAACCTCTTTCTCCTTGATTTTGATAAATTTCAGTTAGTTGCTTTGGAAGATATTTCAGTAACAAATGTTGGAAAAATGCAAGGAGAACTGAATCTGTTTTAAAAACTTATGTAACTAAAGGAAGGTGAGTTTTTCATATTTTTAACATAATATCATTTTTCTTCCAAGAATGTAAAGACAAATATTTTCCTGAGGACACATGGAATAATCCTACTCAACCAGAGTGGTGACTGTTCTTGCTCCCTTCTGAGATCCATCATGAAACTACACATTGTGTTGGAACAACAAAGGGATGAGAAATTTCAAAGCTGTGTTTCTAATATGATATCAACCCCCCAGAGATTTTCCTCTCAGTTAAGTGTTTTAGACCAGCATTATTTTATTTGCTTCTGTGGTCATTCCTGACTGGTAATCATGGGGCTGAGATTAAATATTGTTTGGCCAACCTTGTTTTCTCCATCCCATGTGCTTTGGGGTAAATCCATGGCTCACTGACCTAACTCTTCCTCATTAAATGAGGTCAGCAGTTCATCATGTAGGTTGCACAAGCAAGCGACAATACTTGGTATTTTTTTGGGGGAACAAAATAACCCAAGTAAGAGGACATCCTCATGACCATTGTTGCACCCGCAGTGGCAAAGGGCATAACTGGATGGAGAAAAACCTCAAAGGATAGAGCAGTTCTGGAAAGATCCTTAAATATATCACAGTATCACAGTATGTTTGGGATTGGAAGGGACCTCAAAAGATCATCTAGTCCAATCCCCCTGCTGGAGCAGGAACGCCTAGGTAAGGTCGCACAGGAACATGTCCAGGCAGGTTTTGAATGTCTCCAGAGAAGGAGACTCCACAACCTCCCTGGGCAGCCTGTTCCAGTGCTCTGTCACCCTTACTGAGAAGAAGTTTTTTCTCAAATTTAAGTGGAACCTCTTGTGTTCCAGCTTGATCCCATTACCCCTTGTCCTATCATTGTTTGCCACCGAGAAGAGCCTGGCTCCATCCTCGTGGCACTCACCCTTTATATATTTATAAACATTAATAAGGTCACCCCTCAGTCTCCTCTTCTCCAAACTAAAGAGACCCAGCTCCCTCAGCCTTTCCTCATAAGGGAGGTGCTCCACTCCCTTAATCATCTTTGTTGCCCTACGCTGGACCCTCTCCAGCAGTTCCCTGTCCTTCTTGAACTGAGGGGCCCAGAACTGGACACAATATTCCAGATGTGGTCTCACCAGGGCAGAGTAGAGGGGAAGGAGGACCTCTCTTGATCTACTAACCACCCCCCTTGTAATACACCCCAGGATGCCATTGGCCTTCCTGGCCACAAGGGCACAGTGCTGGCTCATGGTCATCCTGTTGTCCACCAGGACCCCCAGGTCCCTTTCCCCTACACTGCTCTCTAATATGTAATTTCCCAACCTATACTGGAACCTGGGGTTGTTCCTGCCCAGATGCAGGACTCTACACTTTTCCTTGTTAAATTTCATTAGGTTATTCCCCGCCCAACTCTCCAGCCTGTCCAGGTCTCGCTGGATGGCAGCACAGCCTTCTGGTGTCTCAACCACTCCTCCCAGCTTAGTGTCATCAGCAAACTTGCTGATAGTACACTCTATTCCCTCGTCTAAATCGTTAATGAATATATTGAATAATACTGGCCCCAGTACTGACCCCTGAGGCACTCCACTAGATACTGGCCTCCAACTAGACTCCGCACCATTGACTAACACTCTCTGGCTTCTCTCCTTAAGCCAGTTTGCAACCCAATATATGTTTATTTTTAACGCTCACACTCAAGCCTGGATGATCCTGCTCTTTCTGTAGGAGTCATGCATTAGTGTTCCAGCTGAGGAACGTGCATTAACAACTTGTAGTCTCTTGTTCTGAGCATTATGTCTCATCTTTGAAGTCAGATTAATGGAGATTAGTGGTACCACTTAAGAGTTTAAACATCATACTGACTCAAATTGGTTGTGCAGGCCCAATGTATAATGTTGCACATGCAGGGCTCTTAATATACAGAAAGTGATTTCACTAATTGTTTCAGAGAAGAAAGCTTGTGTTACTTTCTGCTCTAATCCTGAGGTATTCCCCCCCACCCCACCCCTTTTCACATCCACTGTCAAACACATCTGGTTATCCATCTACATAAGTATCCATTTAATAATCTAAGATCATTTTGTTTTAGCTTCAGTTGACCTGTCTGCTTGCCTTCCATGAGTGATTTCATTCATACCTCTGATTTGTCACATGTCTGCTCCAGTTCCCACAGGGAGTGACATCGGACTTGAGGAAAATAAATAAAAAACCCCCAAACAAACAAAAACAAAAACAAAAACAAAACAAAAAAAAAACAAAAAAAAACCCCAAAAAACAAAAACAAAAAAAACCCCACCAAAACCAGGCAAAGCACTGTTGAAACTACTGCACTGTATTAAAACAAATGGTTCTAATTATTTTAAACAAGATGTCTTGGCATAAGCCAGGAAGAAACTAAAAACTGAGGAAGCAAAAATATACTTGTTTAAGACTACAGAAATGGAATTAATCCTAATAATTAAAGAAAACCTCTCACATTTCTCTGGCTCTGTGACCAAAATCAATTTGGAAATACACAGAACATTTCAAGAAATCATTCACTTAGTTGGATTTCATCCTGATGCCATAAAAATATGAAATAATAAGAGAATAACACTTTCCCAGTGTTGCTTTTAGCAGTTCCCATGGGATGGTCTACTGATGCCAGCTGGTTTTGGATGGAGCACTAAGAACAAACTCTCATTTCCTTGTTTGTGGGTCTGGCAGCCCTTGGCTGGCTCATAGTTTTTGTTCTACCTCAAGGATCTGCAGAAGCATCTGAGATCAAGATCCGATTTTTACCAGTGTTTCCATGAAGCAGTTGTCCTGATGTATGTGACCATCTTCTCCAGCCACTCAACAGAGGGACATAGATGTCTTTGCAGGAGATTGAGCACTTGAGTTAGGCAGACATGTTCTGCCTTGGTTGGCTTTCAAGAGCACCTGCCCTTCTTCACTAGGCGGAAGAGGAATTTATGTGCTTATTTTAAGAGGACTCCCCCTTCCCTAAATAATGAAGATGGAGGTATTTGAGTTAGGCAGACTAAATCACCAATGTGGCATGTCTTCTGGCTCTGCTGAAGAGCAGCAAGTGTCAGGGTGCTATGGTTTACTATCTCCTCATGGTGACTGGCCAGATGTGTGCTCTACTTGAAATCAAATTAACCCAAGTCCAGGAGACAAATACCCATCTCTCTCAAGAACTGCTCAGGCAGCACTTTTAATAGTTTACGTCCATCTCTCCAGTAATGTGTTAGAGACACTATGCTTCCAACACAATCTCAGCAAGGAGAGTGCTACCTATTAACCATCATCCCTTCCTGCAGCACCTGGATTTCTCCCTTGGGGTTTCTCATCGAAACACTGACCCATCCTGACCCTGTTCAGCTATTGAGATCTGACAAGATCATAGCCTGAGGTGGTTTGGCTGAATTTACATGTGCTTAACAAATTGCCGGTTCACTCAATTACATTTTATTTAATCATCCATAATCATATAAATTATGCCTGATGGTAGTAAATGTTCATGTCAGCTCCTAATTACAGATTGATTAATTGACTGTGGTGATTTGTATTACTTATATAAGAATATATGAAGATGATGATAAATTATGATTAGTATGCAACATTTCATATGAAACATAGCCAGAACTAGGGGAAATTCTTTTAAACTTATGTTTAGTGTATCAAAGATGTTTTGCACTATTCCATGACCCAAACAGGGACACTTTCACTATATTTAAAAAAAAGACAAAGAAAGAAGAAATATCGTGTGTGTTGTTTTGTGTCTCAGATGAAGCTTTAAGTAAATAAAAAGCTCTTGAAAGATTTACAGCTGTTAAGAATCTGCCTGTTGCTTTCTACTCACTTCAGTATTGATGTGGGCTACTCACCTACTCAGGCTTTAGTATGGAAGTCAAGAAAAGGGGTAAAATGTTGTACTAATTTGATTTGAATGGGATAAGACCTCTTGCTTTATAGTTCACCTTGGTCACACTGCTGTCCTGACAGTTGCTTCAAATTTTGAGGTCTGCTGATATAAACCCAGACTTGTCATTAAGGAGGAATATCACTTGCTGAAGAACATCTAGTTTCACAGAGAAGTGCTGGGCAGATGAACAACTTAAGAGCTTTGACCTTTAAGAAGATCCTGAATAATCTTAACTCTTCCAAGTTAATTTCTTAAACAAAAATAAACCCAGACCACATATAGAATCTCACCAATGCCATATTTATTTTTCCCCAAATGACAACACATCTGAAGTCTAGGCCAGATGAAGACTTAGGTATTGCAAACATTCCCCATCTCCATGGTGCTTCTGAGCATATCCCATCCTGTGGCTGTTCGCAGTCCTGGTTCAGAAAGTGTAGACTTGCCAACTGTTGATTTTTTTTTTTAATTTCATTTTTTAAAATTACCTTTTTTTTATTAGATGGGAGCAATTCAAAGTTCTCTGAGTTTACAAAAAGCCAGGCTAGGGGCTGGGTTTGCCACATATTTGTGCATGTCTTAGTTCACTGTCAAGACAATACCATGAAAGCCTCCCAGTCACAGAATCTGTCCCTTTTCCGCACCACAGCCTTACGATTTGTATTCTCTCCTAAGAGAGCTGTTACCCTACTGACTGTCTCAGAACGCTCCTTTCTTGGTGCGTTGCTCATAGCACATGCCCTCTGTGGCCAAGAGAGCCTGGGCACCAAGCTTTGGGTCTGGCTTTGCCTGGGATGGAAGGCGGTGGAGGCTGGACATTGCAGAAATGTCCGCTATGAATGATTCTTGCAGGACTTTCTGGAAATCTCTTACATCGTAGATCTCACTTGCATTTTTCATGACCACAACAGTCATGCCCCTCTGCTCTGGTGAGACCCCTCTGCAGTGCTGGGTCCAATTCTGGGGTCCTCAGCACAGGACAGATATGAACCTGTTGGAGAGGGGCCAGAGGAGCCACAGAAATGATCTGAGGCTGGAATAGCTCTGCTGGGAGGACAGGCTGAGAGAGTTGGGGATGTTCAGCCTGGAGAAGAGAAGGCTCCAGGGAGACCTTATTGCGACCTTTCTGGACTTAAAAGGGGCCGATAAGAAATATGGGGACAGACTTTTTAGCAGGGCCTGTTGTGACAGGACAAGGGGTGATGGTTTTAAATTAAAGGAGGGGAGATTCAGGTTGGACATGAGGAAGAAATTTTTGACACTGAGGGTGGTGAGACCCTGGCCCAGGTTGTCCAGAGAGGTGGTGGGTGCCCCATCCCTGGAGACATCCCAGGCCAGGCTGGATGGGGCTCTGAGCAACCTGATCTGGGTGAAGTTGTCCCTGCTCATGGAAGAGCATGGAAGAGTTGGACTAGATGAGCTTGGAAGGTCCCTTCCAACCAAAATTATTTTGTGATTCTATGATTCTACGATTGTACAAGATTCACACCCTATTTCTATGCTTCATTCCTAGAGACTCACTGTATGGATATTACAGTAGCTGCCCCCGTCCCCCTTTTTAATGATTAAATGACTGTATTTGGTAAAGGCACAATAGGAAAAAAAAATTACTAGAGGGTCCTTAGAGGGTACTTCCTCCCCTCCTGAGTGAGGCAACTACACAGAGGCATCTGTGTGTGTGTTTAATGGGTTCAATTTCATTTCCCTGCCATAGTTTGGTGGCTGACAAGGGAATGCAGCAAGATGGTGGTTACTGCTGCTTTATTGAGTGGGACCCTGCGAATGCTCACTTGGGGATAACATGAGCGGTGTCCAGGCTTCCCCCTCCTCAGCATCTGTGCCTGTGGCCAAGGGCAAGTGTTTTTTTGGGAAGGATGATCCCCCTTTTTCTCTCCTCTCCCCCTCGCCCCCTCCAAAGTAGTTCAAACTGGCACAAAGGATGCTGGTGAACTGGATGTGCTGGAAAAGCTGAGCTCCTAGAACGGTCCTTGGAGCGCCATAAATGTGTGCCAAAGGAAATTAATTGGATACCATGTATCAAAGGAAACAACAATAATAATAATACACATCCCTAGCAACTAGAGAGGGAGAAGATCTATGTGGTTCTTTCATCTCTTCTCTGCCAAGGAATGATTATTCGCTTCTCCAGTTAATCCCACAGTCATCAGACAGAGATTTCGAAGAGGGGAGATGTTTTTCCAAGGGCAGGTAGGTGCTAACGTCAGAAGAGCTGTGGCCCTTTGGCACATTTCAGTGGAGATGCTGGAGGTCTCACAGTGGTGCCCACCATCGGAGCCAGCAGTCCTGGTCCACAGTGGTCACGAGGACCGGGAAGGAGGACACGTAGCTCAGCCAGGGCACATGGGCAGCAGAGCAGATACTCTGCAAGGTTGGAGTGGCTCTACTGGCATGGACTGAGGTCTCATGCTGGCTCTCTGCTTGGGGTGCTTTTGAGGCCAACGTGACCATTTTTCATAAATGAGCTTCAGATCCCACATACATGTAGATGTTCTCCTCTTGCATGACACCTTCTTCATACAAGACCCCAGACAAGCCCTGAGCTGAGACATCCATGACACCACACGTTCAGGAGCTGATGAGTGGTCCTTCTGCTGGGGTCTCCTGGGGAAGGACACTTGGAGGAAACCGATGGCCACTGTCACCACAAGTGACCATGGAACCTGCTTGGAAGAGCTGTGCAAACTGGTGATGGGATCTGATCTAAACAATGGTCTTCAAGCTATGGCTTATGGGATATAACTGAGGAATGGGAGGTGTCTGACTAAACAAGTGCCTATGACTTGGATGGACTAAATCCAGTTTTCTCTTGAAACCCTGCAGCTGCTTTGCCTCTCTGCACCCTCATTCCCCATTTATAAAGAGCTGATGAGAATATTCCTCTGCTCTATCACACTGAGGCTTCATTCATTAACACTTACAAAAGGTTTTGACATCCTCAGATGGCCAGTGAAAAAGAAGTAATTATTTATTAACAGCCTCCGTGAAGGTGTGGGCAGCCATATTACATCTCTCCTGGGTATTTAATTTAGGTACTGAGCATTTATTGTGGGTCTGAGAAGGTAATTGCTGATCTGGGCTGCTGGAGGTGGTAAGAGTTGGTTTTTTTTTCTTTTTTGTACCAGAATGAAATGCTTATAAATGCAGATAATATTTCTTACAACAGAGATAGAGTTGGTATCTAGGGATTTTGCCGACAGTCCCTGAGACCTTATCTGAGACTGAGATGTATCTCTGTTAAATTCCCTATCAGAAGGTGCTGGGGGATGGTTGGGGTGATGGAGGCAGGGATAGGGTGCTGCTCTCCCCACCTCCATCATCCCTTGTCTGTCAGGGACCGTTTCCTCTGAGCCAAGCTGGTACTGGCCAAGCACAGCGAGCATTCCGTCCCAAATTTCTCTTGGGCTGGCATCCACCTTCTCCTTCCCTCCCCCTGGGGCAGACACCCCCCTCCTAAAAGCACCCTGTCCCCTCCGTAGGTGTGTGGGGCCTCATCCCGCCTGGTCCCCATTGCGCTCACCAGGGAGATGTGGCATAGTGCTGGGCTTCTGCTATTAAGCATCTTCCATCTCCTTTTTCTTTTGTTAAAGCCAAATGGAACTAAGTAATTAGCTTGTTACAGTTAAAGTGACGTGACTGGATAAATTGTAATCACCCAGACTGAAGTTAGGCATCCCTGCAGGTCCCGGCCAGAGCAGCTGAGCTGCCTTATTTGCATAATTAAAATATACAAATGATAATGGATTTTGTACTCAATTTCCAGCGGCTGTAAATTTGAGAAACTATGAAATTAGAATAACTGAGATGGAGCCCACCTTGAGGTAATGAGTATGACGAGTTTTGACAGTAGGGGTGTTTATAACACTAGTTTCCCACTGCAAAATAAATAAGTACAAAAAAGATTAGACAGTGATATTAGTTAATAGTTCCACGGGCAGTGAGGAAGGGAGATAGACTGGTGATTACCTCTGCAAATTTACGCTGACTTTTTGACAAGCTCTCTACTAACCTTAGGGGACACCTTTCGCCTGATTATGAGAAACTGAAAATGAATTAAATGCATAAAAAGGGTTGTCACAGATAGACAAACTAAAGGAAAAGAAATTAAATTAGTCTTGCCATTTTAGCTTGCCACAGGAGGAGGGGGGAGAGGGAAGGGGAAAAGGCTGGGAGAGAGGTTTCAGCACTCCTATGAGGAAGAAATGAAAAGACTGAGTGGTCCTGAATCGAGGCTGATTTCACAAAAAATGGAAAGTCCTTGGGATCCCAGGTAAAAAAAGGATGTGGGACTACAGTGGGTCCATGGATTCCCTGACAGCGGGCACTGGAACAGAAATTAGCCTTGAAGATATTAAGGCCTACCCGTAAGGAAGATGGGAGTAAAGGAGTGTCCGGAGATGTTAAGGATGTACCTGTGAGAGAGAAGGGAGTAAAAGAGTAACATTGATGATAGCAAAAATAGCCAATGAGATGTTACTGCTGTAACTTGTAACCAATAGTGAAGAGACACATGAATTGGTAAAACTGTATAAAAATGCACTTGTGGCAATAAATGGCATCTACTACTTTCATCCTGGAAGAACTTGGGGAAATGGTTTTTTTTTTTTGTTTGTTTTTTCTTTTTTTTTTTTTTTTAAACAAAAAGGGGAGAGAAGTAGGGAAAACACCACAAAACCAATTGTCAAAAGCATTGTATGTGATGAATCACTTATATCTAAGTGGTGCAGCCCAAATTTGCCCAGTGATAAAACACTTTGCAAGTATGACCCCAAAACATGCTAAATCAGAAAGAACCTACATTAGTTATGGTCAAATCACTAGTTAATGGTCAATGGAAAAGGCCACATCAATTGATAACCTGGGGCAGAGGCTATGCTTGTGTCTTCACAGATCAAGGGCCTCAATGGTTGCTGGCACAAAATGTGAAACCTGTGTTATCTTCCTGACAATGATTGCTACAGCTGCTGCATTTTTGATGCCTGCACAGACAAAGACTAACATGTGGATTACTTTAGCCAACATGACTGACCAGGACTCCATATCCCTAGCTGTGGCATCTCCGGAAAACCCATTCCACACATGCTTGGTCGGCATCCTCCTTGGTGACTACAGCAGCATCACACAATTGTTTCAAGATAGTGGTTGGTGCAAAGGCATTGCAATGAACTGCAATAATGCCAACATGGCACTTTGGATTAATTGCCTCCCAGAAGCAGATATTGAACCACAGGAACTGAAATTGCTGGCATCTATGCCCATGGACGCTTGTATCCAGCTGGTTTGTGAAAAGTGTCAGAACAATATACAAGAACATGAATGAATAAAACTGCAAAATGTTAATGCTACCCTTGGTGACTATAGAAATGAAACTTGATGGTGTAATGTCTCGCAGAAGAATCCAAGGGGTGTCATTGATAGTATGGGACAGCGACCCCAAAACATCCTGTATGGTGTATTCTTGATCTGTGGAGATAGAGCCTGGCCAGGAATTCCTTCTAATGCTGTTGGAGGACTGTGTATTTTGGGACTATTAACTCTCTCCGGAGTATCTGGAGATGTTAAGGATGTACCTGTGAGAGAGAAGGGAGTAAAAGAGTAACATTGATGATAGCAAAAATAGCCAATGAGATGTTACTGCTGTAACTTGTAACCAATAGTGAAGAGACACATGAATTGGTAAAACTGTATAAAAATGCACTTGTGGCAATAAATGGCATCTACTACTTTCATCCTGGAAGAACTTGGTCTATGTCGTTTGTCCATCTCAACCACGACAAAAGGAGGAAAAAAAATTGAGATAGGTGATAACATCTTGGCCAGGTCAGCTCCAGGTTTGCTCTGGGAACAAATTGTGCTTTCCTATGAATGACATTTTTAAAAAAAAAAATTACCAGCAAATATTTTCTGCTTCCATTTTTAATCTTCTAGATCTCCTGAGAACCCCTCAGAGATGGAAATCTGGACTGAGCTGCGAGTAGCAAGTCATTGACCATCTCTTCAACTCCTCTTTGTATACACCTCTGTAATCACAGCTGTTTTACAAATATACATGCAAACTTAAACTTGTTCACAAATATTTTACAAAGCCAAGCTAAAAATGGGTGTTTCCATTCTCATCAACTTTTCCCCTTGTCCAAAAGAATTAGTTAACAATTGAATATGGTTACTAATGATTTTTTGCAACTTTTCTCTCTCGGAAGGACATAAAGAATGCTGTATCTGGGAAGACCAAAGTGATGAGCAGCAGATGCCCCTGGAAGAGTATGAAAGGGGGAAAAAGAGCGCTGGAACCAGGACTGTTTGTGGTGGACAGGACTTCCCTACTTCCAGCTCCTGTGCACTGTGTTTAAAAGGCATTTAGATGAGGTTCTTAGGGACATGGTTTAGTGCTAGAGTTAGGTTAGGTTATGGTTGAACTCGATGATCCTGAGGGTCTCTTCCAACTGAAATGATTCAATGATTCTATGATTCTATGACCCTTGGATATGCTGATTTTGCTTTTTTCTCCCTTTTTGTTCTCATAGGAACTGTGGTGGTCAGCTCAGATGGAAATCCTAATCTGATAGGCAGCTGCATTTTCCTAGGACTAAAAACCAGACATTTCCTTGTTTCACAATGAGGACATAAATGAAGAATTCACTGAAGGAAAGCTGGCACAGTGCTGGTGGTGTTTTCCTTGGTTCTGTGCAGAGGTGTGGAGAGGACTACTGATGCACAGGAGCACTGAGGACCAAACCTGGTTTAGAAAGGGCAATGATACCTCTGCTGTCCATCCTCCTTCACTAGGATCCCTGGGAGATGAGGGCATGGATCTCATGTTCAAAAGCATTTAAATCCTCAATACTCCCAATGATATTTTAATGATATCATTGACAACCTGTAAAGAAGATGGAAAAAGGTGCAGAAAGGCAAGAGAGAGGGAAAAGAGAGAGAAATGAGGAAGATAAGGAGGAGGGGGGCAGAGAGAAGAGGGAAGAATGGAAGGCAAAGGGGTACCTGGATCATAGAATCGTAGAATCATAGAATCGTTTTGGTTGGGAGAGACCCTCAAGATCATTGAGTCCAACCATTAACCCAATCCTGGCACTAAACCGTGTCCCTAAGAACCTCATCTCTGCATCTGTTCAACCCCTGCAGGGATGGTGACTCCACTGCCCTGGGCAGACTCTTCCAATGCCCGACAACCCTTTCCAGGAAGAAATTGTTCCCAAGATCCAACTTCAACCTCTGTCGCGGTTGAGACGGACAAACAACATGGACCAGGTTCTTTCAAGATGAAAGTAATAGAGTGCCATTTATTGCTACAAGTGCATTTTTATACAATTCTACCAGTTCATGTGTCTTTTCACTATTGGTTACAAGTTACAGCACTAACATCTCATTGGTTAATTTTTCTATCATCCATGTTATTCTTCTATCCCCTTCTCTCTCACGGGTACATCTCTCCTCTCTCCGGATACTCCTTTACTCCCATTCTTCTCAAGAGTAAATCTTAATATCTCAAGGCTGATCTCTACTCTCATATTTTCTGTCAAGGCTTCCACAGACCCGCTGCAGTTTCCCACAAACCTCCCCTGGCGCAACTTGAGGCTGTTTCCTCTCGTCCTGTCACTTGTTCCTTGGGAGCAGAGCCCGACCCCCCCCGGCTCCAACTTCCTTTCAGGCAGTTGCAGAGAGCAGGAAGGTCTCCCCTCAGCCTCCTGTTCTCCAGGCTGAACCCCCCAGGTCCCTCAGCTGCTCCCTATCACACTTGTACTCCAGCCCCTTCACCACACCGGTGATGTATCCACACTAGTCATAATTAAGTCTGGCAAAAAGATATTAATGTCTGGCAGAGGTGTTTGCCAGATGTTTGCTGCTCCAGTAGGCAACCTAGGACAGGAGCATGGTCAGGGAGCTATGAAGAGTGCTCCAGAGCACCATCTCCCCATTTCCACTGGGTACACAGGCAACCCAGGAGTGCTGGTCTCCATCTGGTGTCCTCCATCAGCACCTGTGTGAAGAGAAGTGAACACCCACCTGTCTGCTCTGGTCTCAAACACTAAGGAAAACTTTGTGCAACCATCCACCGTGCAATGTCCAGTGGTGGTGTGAATAACTCAGCTGCTGCCCACAATCCTACAGACTGTGCACAAACTGAGTTTATAAATGTACAAATTAATTAAGCTTATTATACATTAAATAAGCTTATAAATTGCCTGGATTTGGGTGGCTTTTTCCACAGAAAAGGCCCCTGCCTGTCACCAGATCTTGCACCAATGGGTGTTTTTAAGCCCTCTCTAGCTAGAATCAAAATGGATTTGCAATATGGAGAACAATGAACGTATTTACCCTGGGGCTGCAGGTCTATCAGCTGCACCAGATCCAAACTGGAAATACCAAAAAATACAGATTCATTTGTATGGAAACAGAACTAGGATTGACTACATTTCCACATTTCTCAGGGCTAATATAAAATTTTAGGCAGGAGGGGAAAAGCTAGTGAGGTGAACTAACCGTTGCTCTCCTGCAAAACCACCTTGGGCTTCTTTCCTTGCTACAGACACCAACTCAGGTGCATCTTCAGAGTCTCTCTCCCTTTTTTTACCCCACATCCCCACCTGCCATTGATATTTCATGAAAAAAAAAAATTACTCAGCCCAGAGTTCAAGGCCAAAAGGACTTTGCAAAAATGTTTTCTTCCCACCAGTTCTTCTCAACTCTTCCCATCACAGCCCTCCTGAACTTTTCAGTAACCAGCACAGAAACTCTTTCTAGGTAACTAGCATGGATGTGCTACAACAATTTTAATGATGGCCTCATCTGGAATTGCTTTATTAATATTTATTAAGTGATCGCTAGCTGCAGGTACATTCTTTAATAACTTATTTATAAAGCATGCTATAAAACACATTAAAAATACATTCTTTAACAGATAACACCACAAGATGCTGCAAAGCAAACTATAAAACTTAAATGATGGCTGCACCTGAACTGAAAACACACTGGAGGCTAGGAAAAAGTGGGGGAAGAGGAAGGGAAGCTATACCAAACGTGTCTGAAAACTAGCAGTACCTTTTAGTGGAGCAGAGGATTCATTCACGTGACATTTAAAAGAATAAATACAGAGCACTGGACTGTTTTGACCCATGGCTATGAGCGAGCAGAGGGGAACATGAAGTTTCTGCAAAAATATTCCCAGGCAGGGTGGGAAAGGGCTCCTACTGCTCCTTGCGAATGGAGATAGGTGCCCTCTAGATCCCTGCAGCCCCCCAGCCACAGTCCATCACTCCCTGCATCTCTGATCCCTTTGCTTTTCAGGGAAAAGTGACCATCCTCCTGTACTATGCACTGGTGAGGTCTCACCTTGAATCATGGGGTCAGTTTTGGGCCCCCCATGCCAAGAAAGCCCTTGAGGTGCTGGAGTGAGTTCAGAGAAGGGAACGGAGCTGGGGAAGGGGCTGGAGCACAAGTGTGATGGGAGCAGCTGAGAAGGGTTCAAAAGGTCCATCCTCTCTCTGCAGCTCCTGTAATTGTCTTTGACACCGTTTATCATCTGTGATAATACAGCTGTGTCCTGTTACCTCCAGTTGCCCTAATTTGTGTGATCAGTCTGGCAGCAGGGAGAGGGAGGTGAGAGGTAGGGAGGAGAGGTGAAACCATTATGGAGCTGACAGGGCAGCTAGAACAGAGCGTGGTGATGGACTAGCCATCACTTGACCTGAATGCAAACATACATCCTATTGGATTGACCTTTCCCGGAGAGTGATGGATCACAGTCACAGTATGCTTGGGACTGGAAGGGACCTCAAAAGATCATCTAGTCCAATCCCCCTGCTGGAGCAGGAACGCCTAGGTGAGGTCGCACAGGAACATGTCCAGGCGGGTTTTGAATGTCTCCAGAGGAGGAGACTCCACAACCTCCCTGGGCAGCCTGTTTCAGTGCTCTGGCTTACTTATGATTCAGAGTTGCTGATTCAAAAGTATATCTTATTCTGGCCTTAAATAGCTTCATTCCCAGTCATTAAATTCTGCAAGTATCAAACCCAAATAGTCAATTTTAAGCAAATAAGAATTTTTACTACTTCTACGTTTTTAATTTGCAGATTGCAGACCTAAATGGTAGACTAAGTCTCATCCATCAAATTATCTCATTCTAGCATCAGAGAATTATTTTCATCACATCTGAATTTTGCATTATAAAATTAAAAAATGTATGAAGTATTTACCATTTCTATAACTTTATCTGTTGCACTGTCTAGATTTTCAATAACAAACTGGTGAGCTGGTGCTGTTACCATTTTTCTTCTTAGTTCATCATTTGCATGCGCCATCTGTGGTAAAAAGCTCTGTACTCGGTCCAAAACTGAAAAAGAAATAATGATCACATAAAAACAGATGCACATTCATTTATACATTTATACCTCTGAAATCTGAGCATTTAAACATATCCCATTTTGATTGCAATTTCCAGCTGTCTACCATATTTAGGATGTTTTAATAGGAGGATTTATTACAGTATTCAATTTCCCAAGACATAAAGAGCAAAAAGGTATCAAATCTATTTATCAGCATGTGGTGCAGGATGAAATCATTCAACAATTCCATTCAGATTCTCAAAACAAAATAGGACTAGTTGACAGAAAATTTGCTTGTGAATTCCACAGTTTTCAACACATACTAAGTGTCATCTTAAGAAACTTCCACATGAGTATTACCTCCAATGGAAATATAATTATGTCCTCTTTCTTCCTTATTAAAGCATAGACTGAAGGTCCCAAAGAAGGTGGAAAACTAGCTGTAGCACTGATGCCACGGGTGTCATGCTACACACAAGAATGGTCAACATAATTATTAAAAGGAGCTCTGAAATTATGATGGTGGGAGACTGATGTTCTAGGTTGAAGTATAACGCACATATCCTCCACAGAAATAACGCTCCAAGCTCAGTGGAACGTCCCAACAGTTTTAAGATAATCAGTGCCATTAGAACAATCACACCCATTTCCCTTCCATAGAGGAAGGAACTATCTTCACCTGCCACCAGAGTTTCTTCAAATAATCTCTGCTCCACATACACAGATGAGCCCATCAGTACTCTTCGTTCTCCACAAAGTAAGAGGTACTATTCTGAATAAGCACCATGGAAGTCTAATAGGTGTAACCTACCTTTGAAACACTGTCGTCTTCATAAAGACTTTTATCCAAGACAGAACTCTATATTACAAGTTGGTTTTTCTGTTACTTTTAAAATTCCATCTCAATGACAAAATAAAAATACAATAATTTGACAGGAGTCCATTTTAAATTAAATGCTTTTATACACCAAATATTCTATACTTTATACAGAAATTTTATACAGAAATTACTTCTGAAAAGAGATAAGAAGTCCATATCCACAAAAAAAAACAAGTCTAGTTAGACTATAAAATAATAATCTGAGACTAAAGAACTTTGGCAGATTTTTCACGAAGGCAAAAACTCTTAACATACTCTATTTTCAAGTAATAACAATTTTTACACTATGTCCTCTTATGCACAGAGCTACACTAAGAGAATGTTAGCAATCTATATGTAGCTTTAACTAAAAAAGAAGGAACACAGCTCAATTAAATTAAAAAAGTCATCTTAATGCATTCAAATTAATTCATTATGAATGAATGGTTATATGGTCTGGCTTAATACTTTTGACAGCACATTCATTAAAAATGAAGTTCTGAAAGTGATCTATGTAACTTGAATCAATTTGAATGTAGCTGACTAAACAAAGACCAAAGCTACAACCTGGTGAGTTCACTCTATATGGACAGCGCGAGTATTTCTGCAAGGAGAACAAAGCCCTTAAAACTTAACAGCTGTAAGACCCAGCATCGCAAAATCTAGTTATATGATTAACCTGTGGGATGTGCAACTGCAATGGAGAATACAACACTGGTAGAAACAGAACATAAGAGTTTCTTCCTTTATTAATACAAGGAAAAGCACTGAAGCAAAAGTTATTTCACAGATGTTACCTACTATTTGATGCTGTTCCAACAGCAAAATCCTACTTACCATTACTCCTTGGCATCCTAACTGTCTGTAAAGTTGTGGCCTTCTTGCTGCTACATTTTGAAGTAATCAATAAAGTTTCTTCCAGCCCTGGAAACAAACAAGTATCCAGATGTTTACCTACATCAACAGCAACTGTCACATTTTAACTGTGAGGCTCTCTTCTTGCTGCTACTTTTCCACCTTTTCCAACAAGCACAAACAGATGAGGATTCAACTATCTCTGACTCCAGGAATTCCAGTCTGCTTTCCAGCAAATACTATTTATTGATGTCTGTTTGAGGTTGGCCATCTCAGTATTTCTGTACGCGACAGTAAATGTCTAGAACTTGCTACCACGGGGGGGCTGCGAAAGCAGATAAATCAGCAGGTTCAACACAGAATTAGACAAATTCAGGGCAGCAGAGTCAGAACCTGATACTAAAAAGCACTAAGCACATGCGTAACCCCTAGTACCCCTACCTCTAAAATTGCAGATACCATGCAATTCCAAGAATCGGGAGCACATGGTGCATCATTGTGCATCATTTTTGCTACATTACTGGCCATTCTGAGGAGATAGTTTCTGGTAAATAAGATAGATCCTTTGTGTAATCCACCCACAGCAACAATCAATAGGTGCTTCCAGGTGGATATTTCCAGATTATTGTGATGTCAGCACAACTTTTGGAAGCTTTGTAGATCTTATAATGAGAGGTACAGTCAGGAAAGAAACACGGGTGATTTCTGGGGAGGCAGGGTATTTTTGGGAGCCATGTGTGTGTTCGAAAGTATATATATGACTGTGCCCTCTCTTGTTTGGGATGAGAAATACATAAGAATAATAAACCCTAATACTTCTGTAATGAAATGTCATAGCAGAAACTCTGGAGTCCTACATGATCACAAGCCTATTATGGCAGCAAAACAGATTTGGGACTCCTATTTTGAGAATGGAATTAGTGCAGCTAAATCAAACTCCTCCCACTTTTCTCAGTGCACAAGGTACTTTCTAACTCTTCTTGATCTTTTTTTGTTGTGTTTTATAGTAGCTATAAGGCAGGAAACAAAGATCTCCAGCACTACATACAAATCCCAGGCTGTACTTGCAAAGGTGTAACTGGGAGAAAAAGTTTTGTCTTCATTTGCAAATTGAGCATGTTTAATGGAGGTGTTCCCCCAGGAGCGTGAAGCAGAGGATACAAGGGCCTCTTGCTACTCTTTATTCAGTCACTTTTCCAGCTGTTAACCAACACTAAAATCCAACACTCCAAAATCCAAGTCTGGATCTGCAAATGAAACACCTTAATGTTACAGCTGTACAAAGTAATGTTACCCAGTTTGTGCTGCTCTCTTTAGTGGTGCAAATTCTGTCAGTGAAATGAGGAAATTCACAATTTGAAGTGGGGTTCAATTCCCTGGCATTTGAACCAGCTAAGTGAGGACACTTCGAGTTCAAGTATATTCCAAAAATTTAAGGGAAGACCTGAGAGCTATAGAATCTGCTTTGCATCTTTACATCTTCCACCAGTTCCTGACATTCTTAAGAACATCCCTTAGCTTCTCTTTGACTCATTTTGCAGCAGGTTGGGCTATATAATGTGTGTTCGTATCCCACCATGGAGTCTGGAAGAGAAATATGAAGTCTAAAGAAACACTCTGAGACCCTGAAGTACCAGGAAATACAGCATATTTTATGACCTCCCAGCCTGTTTCTTCTTTGCTATAGTCAACTAGAGTAAAAGTTGTGCTTTGAAATGTCTGGGGCTGCCCTAGCACATGTTTGGGGAGTTCAGTAACCCATCTAATTGGTGGGACACATCGGTAGCATTCATGTTTTGAAGTTCCAGAGTGGAGGGTTTCCTTTGCAGCTCTTGAATTGAGTGGTAAAACTTGTGCTGATGTCAAGAGGCTCTGAAATTTGTTCCTTTAGTCATATTGATCTAAGAAATGCAGCCAAACATGAGTTGGGATATGCGCTTTAAAAATTTCAAGAGAAAATTATTTCAAGCTCTGAATAGATAAGAAGTTAATAATTTGGCCCTTCCCATTTCCCTTTTTAGCTTTTACTCTGGATCGGTGACCTGATTTTCCAGAAAGGGATATTTGGTGGGTCAGTGGTGGAGAGGGATGTGAATGATTCCCTGTAAGGTTCAGGCACTATTTCTGCAAATAGAGCCTGGTCTTCTTGCACAGTCCTCTGAGGGCTTCTGGTCTGAGAGAAAACCCCCGGAGTATGACACTTGTTTTCTAAGTGGGCATTTCTCATTTACCTGACATATATTTTTCATCGGAGTAATCTTCTAATCTGTCTTTGCTCTGGAAATGGCATCTTTGGATGTCCTGGTAAAAAGGAAATGTAGACAAATCCTCTTGCAAGGGAAAATTTCTTATGGAGGTCCCTGACCTTTGAATTATATTTCAAACACTGAGACACAGAGTTACTTTCTTTTGTCTTCAGATTTTGCTGTAATGTTTCCATGAGTTTGTGGAACATTTCTGCTCTGTGTCCCTCCTAATCTTTTAAATCAGCTTTACATATCTTCTATGACCTCTCTGATCTTCATGGCTTTTCATTTTTTTTTTTCATTATTAGCTTCGCATTTCATGTTAGCACATAAAGAAAAATACATTTTATTGGAATAGCTATGTCACAGCAAAGATTATTCTCCCTGTGGATGAAACCAGATAGTGTTATGCCATGTGGCTCATGTCATAACAATCTCACTCTAGCTCTGTGACCAAAACCTAATTGTAGCATTTTGAGAGGAAATTCTCATTATTTAAACACAGTTTCACCTGCTATATGTTTTGGAGCCATAAAAGAACATTAACTGGTTCTTATTTTATTTGTTTCATAATACTAAGGATTTATATGAATTGATCAAGGTCTTAAAAAGTCAATTATACTTGCTACTGCATGTAAAATTAGTAAACAAAAAATAAAGAGAGATCTGTCCACCACTATGCCAATGTAATATCCTTATGAAAATGTATGGGTTGCTTTTCTTATTGGTTTTTAAAAAAGCATGTGATAGATGATTTCTGTTAGCCCAAATCAGCACTGTCCCTTTGGGTGTACGAAGGCAAACCCTGCCAGAGTGAAGTGGCAAGGCATTAAAACATAGATAACACTTGATTTTCTATTTGGGTGAAGATATGCAATACCAAAACAGCTGCTTTGCAGAAAGTATGTGACTGAAGTTTTTACTGAATAACACAAGAGTTTATAAGAGTTTCTAAGTTTCCTAATGATGTTCTTCCCCCTTAATAACTCAGTAAGAGTGCTGCGAGAAACTTCTGCCAGCTTACCTGAGTATAGGATTAGTAGATCCCCACTGATTCACAGTTCAGCGTATATTACAAAGTCAGTGATGCTATTGCCAGAAGTTACAAGTCCAACAGATCAACCGTTGGCTGGACATAAGGAAAAAAAATCCCCAATTCCGTGACTCACTCATTTAATCTGATCTTGAAAATAATTCCTAGCAAATAAAAGAATGTTAATATCTTCTGATCTTGAGAAACAATCCTTTTTTTGTCCTTGCGTGTGTGTGATTGTGGATTAATATCATTCTGAGCTCCAGTGAAAGGGGCCATTATAAAAATGAGGTTGGCTAAGATGATGAAATGTTATTTACATAAAGGACATGGGTCTGATTAAATCCCAAGGAGGGGGGTCTCTTTGGTAATGACGGGAAAAAATACACATCATTCAACAGAGATGCTTGCTTCATTTCAGTAATTAGGGACTAAAGTAACTTGGACAGTCTGTCAGCTTCAATATGGTGGAGTTAACTAGTAGATCATGTAAATAAAAGCTGTTTGATTAGATCAAAAATTAAAGTGCCATCATTTTTCCTGTTATCTTGCAATTTACTGTTGAGGTCTCTGAAATACTATCACCAAGCACACATGTCCAAGAGTAATTAATTATAGGGCTATATTTTTAAAAAATCCTTTAATAATTTCCCTCTAGAACCCAGATAAATGACCAAATTTTGGGAGGATCTGGCTAGACGTCTCCATGAAGAGACCTGACATTAGTAGGGCTCAGCATCTGAAGTTCCTATTAGCTGCTCTTTTCAAAATCAGACCCTAAAAACTTCTACTGTAAACATTTTTTACCTAGTCTTGCATCCAAGTTTATTTTATTAGCGTGGGCAAGAGAGAAAGAGATTTCAGTGCTTTTCCAATAAACTGCCTGGCATGACAGAGGTATAAAATGCAGCCATCCCATCCCCTACATCTCCTGCCCAAGGTTTGGGCTTCACTTGGATTGAGCTGAAATGCAGAACGGAATAAGGGAGACTGGAAAACCTTGGCAAGTACATTACTGAAAGGTAAATATTGCCAAATTACAAGAACTGTAGAGAGGAGAGGAACATTTAAATTGTTAAGCATTATTAAACATCTGCATCTTCTGCTCCAAGGGTAAGTTATTCCTAGGCGACACCTGACTTTTTGGGGATGCCTCAGGTCTAAATCATCATTGGTCTACAGTGAGATACAAGCAATCTGTTTCATCTGAGATGAGAGGAAATGGCCTCAAGTTGCACCAGGAGAGGTTTGTATTGGATATGAGGAAAAATTTACTCCTGGAAAGGGTTGTCAGGCATTGGAACAGGCTGCCCAGGACAGTGGTGGAGTCACCATCCCTGGAGGCATTTAAAAGACACAGAGATGATGTTCTTAGGGACATGGGTTAGTGCCGGGGTTGGGTTAACGGTTGGACCCGATGATCTTGAGGGTCTTTTCCAACCTAAATGATTCTATGATCCTTGCATAGATGCCAAGAGCAAGCAGGATAAATTACACCCAAATAGAACCAATTTCTCCTACAGTCACCCATGGTTGAGAAGCTCACTCCATCTCCAGGTGTATGGATAGAATATTGCCTGGTAAAGTTGATATTCTGTAACAGCACATTTTCTGAAACTCACTAGGTCTCTCCCAGTGACAGTCATGATTTTGCCACCCATGTCACTTTTCCACTCTAGGCAACTACAAGTTTTGTCTGTGTTTGAAACAAGTACCAGCCCAAGACTGATGCCTTTCTAGACAGAAGCCAAGTTCTTGCAGTTGACATAGCCTGAGGTTTGCAGGATACAGCTGCATGATCTTCCAGGCCTTTCTGGCTCTTGGAAAGGATTGAAAACCCAACCTGATGGTTGGGATCTCTTTCTTTGGGAGGTCTGTTGGGATGTTGCCTCTGACTGTTTCCAAAGTGACAAAATCATTTCCAAAGCTTTTCCAGTGGTTTAATGTTTACACTCCCCAGATCAAAACAGCTGCCTGGTTGCACTTCATTTTGGACATGTTCCGTCTGTTTAATCAATACTTGAAGCATCGTATTTGTCTGGATTCTGCCTCCAAAGAGAACACGGATATTGGCAACAGGGAGATGCAAGGCAGGTGTGTACCCGTCTATCAGTAGGGAGTTCACACCAGTTACTTTTTATGTTGTTTTTATCCTTTTGTGGCGCATAAAAGAATTTTGAGTAAGTTGATAAAGTTTAGTAGTCTCCTGTGATACAACGAGGTACTTTTTCAGACCCATAAAAAACAATAGGATTAAAACCAGCATTTGAGCAATGCCGTTTCTGGCAATGGCACAAGTTCATTGCTTTCCAGGACTCGTTTGTAATTTTTGTTTATTATGTACACTGTAGTTGCATCTAATAGTGCCATTTGGAGACCATTGCACAAAAGTGCTGTGAATGAATACACATCTAAATAACCATTTTTGGCAAATAAGCCTTAAAGAGTTTTTCCACTTCTAAATTTCATTGCTGTTTCCACCATGCTTTCCATGGCATTTTCATGGATATGGCATTGACTCAGAATGCCTTTTGTTATATGCAAATTGCCATTTTTATTCCTTGTTCACATGAAGAGACTGCTCCTGCCCTCCTGTCTCTCTGGGGTTGAGAAGTCACAGATGCTGTAAAACCAGGGCAGCTCTCTTGAGCAAGAAGGGAAAGCCCATGTTGCCCTGAAGGAATCGCAGACTTGCGGGCACTCATCATGCATCCATCCTCAGCGCATCCCCTGGAGAGGAGACCGTGGTGAGATCCATCTGACCTTCCTCCCTGAGGCTGTTGTTGACAGTGAGTATAAGATATGAGAAGAGGAAGGTTTTTGTCAATTTTTACCCCCAGTAGAGAGATCCAAGGACCAGGCTAGGCTAGACTGATACAGTAAGATGTCAAAAACCAGCAAGAGTTTGGAGAGAATAAAGATGACAGCTACGGAACTGGATATAGCTACCTCAAATGTACCCATTAATTATATACTAATTATACTAATTCTTCCTCCTTCCAGCACATCCAATATTTAGGACTCTGACACCTTTGCTTTATTGTACCTGACTCATTATGAGAAAACCATGTGAGGATGACAAACATCCTCAGAAGAAGTCAAGAAAAGTTCTCCCTGTTTTCATACCAATGCCAGGTTATCTGCAAATGTTCAGAGCCCTCATTACCTCTGGGAAAATTGTTTTCTGGTGCCCCCGCATTTTTTTTTTTCCTATAAAAATGAAGACCAAGGGAAATTTTTAGAGCGACAAACTTGTTTTGCGTACCCTCCTGTTTGAGCCTGACCCAATCAGTGCTTCCAAAGCTCTGTAGTTAAGTGCTGTGATTGTGTTTATACACTTCCCTAAACTAAATAGCCCAACTGCAGAGCTGTGTATTCCCGTCATCACACCAGTAGGTCAATGTCTGTGCAAAGGAACTTACATTTCTTCTTTCAGCTCTGGCCCTGGCTCCCATGGACTTGCTGTAGCTATCTGCTTCACCTTAAAATTGCCACTTAATTTCTGTGCCATTGTTTCCCCACTGGTGAGATGAGAATAGAGCTGACGATCTGTTAATGCAAGTGAAGAAAGTGCTGAGTGTAATTTTAATAATGGCAGCATGAAAGTTTTCTCTGCTCCACTGCTTTCTCTCGTAGACAATATAAACCGCACAAACTATCTCTTCTCCTTCTAACACTCCCTTCACACCGGTGGAGTTAATTTGATTTAATGCATTTACCATCCTGACAGTTACATTTTAAGCAGAGCAATCTCGATTGCAAAAGGTAACCTTTTAATGACATTTCCCCCAGCTTGCAGGTGGATGCAGCTCCTTTGACAAACCCCTCTCTCCTTTGGGGAGAGCCCAGACCCTGCACTTTTGCATCTTTGAGCCCTGTGGCTCTACCCAGCCTTAATGACAGAAGATGCACATCCCACCAGACTATGCTTTTCCTACCATAGAGACTATAAATATAATTCCCATGACCAGATTTGCAGCCCAGGGTCTGGGAAAGGGGTTACTGCCCTTCGTTGCTGTCTGCCAGAGGATGTTTTGCTATGTTAGCACTCTCTGTACTGTGCACGTTCTCCTGCTGCTGCTGTTACAGTTAGCACCATTAAACTCTCAGTGTTCACTGCCTGGGGATGTGCAATTATTGTGGAGCCTTCTTCTAGTTACAGTAGGAGACACTGTATTACTGCAGTCACTACGGAGTGACAAATGAGATTTTAATGACACCTACTCTACCTGGAATTATCTGTAAACTCCAATTAAGGAAGTAGTTACTCAAAAAAAAGATCAGAGAAAAATGACAGCCTTTTATGGTGACTTATGGGGAGATCTGCAAATTCATGATAGTTTTCTGTGGAACAGGTTGGAAGATGCAACAGAATAGAATATCATCTAAACAATCTTTTCTCCGCTATCATTGCAGTATGCCAGCGCTGCAGTAGTGCTTATTGGCCAGTTCTTCAGCTGGTGTAAATCTGTAGAATCTCCACTGTAGTCAATGGTGTAAAGTTTATTGGCCCATACATGTAGTGGATTTTGAAAGGCTGGTGTGAATTTTGGTGGAGAGGCTAATTTAGATGGCTTACTCTGCCATCATAGGGTCTGAATTTTCAGCCTGGAGAAAATAAGGCTCCAGGCACACCTTATTGTGGCCTTTCAGTGCTTAAAAGGGGCCTGTAAGAAAGATGGGGACAGACATTTTAGCCAGACCTGTTGCTATAGGACAAGGAGTAATGGTTTTAAACTAGAAGAGGGGAGATTCAGGCCAGACATGAGGAAGAAATGTTTTACACTGAGCGTGGTGAGATCCTGGCCCAGGTTGCCCAGAGAGGTGGTGGATGCCCCATCCCTGGAGACATCCCAGGCCAGGTTGGACGGGGCTCTGAGCAACCTGATCTGGGTGAAGATGTCCCTGCTCATGGCAGGGAGTTGGACTAGATGAGCTTTGAAGGTCGCTTCCAACACAAACCATTCTATGATTCTATGAATCTGTAGAGCTGCCAGCCATTTGCAAGGGACCCTGAAAGGAACCATTCTGCAGGAGCAAGACTAAATTGGCCAGTCAATTATCTGGAGATCCAAAAGGGCTGGGACAACCTGTTCATTGTTTTAGGGGTCCCAAAACTGGGGGGTCCCCAATGCATCTTGCAGTGTGGCCCTGGAGCAGGTATTCAGCCTGCCCTTGTGATGATGGTGTCCACAGAGAGGACCTTTGTGGTCTTCCCTTGCAAATATGTCCTCGTGGAGGAGTGGTCCCACTGTTTTGCAAGAGGATGAAGGTACAAAAGAAGAGCAAATCAGAACTAAAAAAAAATTATCAAGTCTGTCTTCAGTCAAATCTTTTACTGGAGTCACAGCTGAGGCTAGACAAACTCCCTAGGATTTCACCCTACAAAACCATCAAGCTGTTGATGCACATTCAAAAATATTGACTCTCTCTAGGATTATTTTATCATGGAAATTGCACTGATAGCAAATCTTCAGAGCATTGCCCAGGCAAAACTTGCCAGGTATTAGAAACAGAATCACACTAAGCAATGCCTTTTTGCTTCATCATCTTTCCTTTTCTGTGGTATTTTATTATTGCTATTCCAATGTGCTGGTAATTGAGTATATAATTATTCTTTCAAATGAGTTTGGACAGCGTCTATAGCTTTGTAGCAATTAAGAGGCAACAAACTTTAGCAGCTCAGGAGAAATGGAGTAGGTTTTAATAGCTTTATTTATCTTTAGCTTCTGTAGAGCTTTTTGGACTTCCTCAGTGGTGGTCAGTTTTGTATCAATAAAAGGATGCTGGAACTTATTTCTTGTAAATGCAAGTAGGTCATTATCAAAGGCACAAGGAGCCTTGCACAGCACTTGAGAGAGATGCTTTCTCTCTTAGTTCTGTCATCAATTACAAGACTGACAATGAATCTTGGAAAATGTGAACAAAAGCATTTTATGACCTGCCTCAATAAAAGTCTGGCAGGATGCAGTGCTTCCTACTGCTGCTAATTGTCTTCCTCACAGTGCCTGTTGCCAGCTTTTCATGTCCAACACTTACATTTACCTGAGGGCAATAGAGTGAAATCTTGCCAGGTACATCAGGTAGCTCATACTGTAAAATTAACTCTTCTTGCTTTTTCAGTTTTTAACAGATATTTTACATGTAACGCAAGTTACATGTGAAGAGTCCTTCATGTGTGCTAATTACAGGTGCAAGTTTGGGAAGGGATGAGGGGTCAGCGCTGGTCTCAGCATCCCAGCTTGTCTTGCTCTTCTGAATGATGAGAAATCAGCCCCTTGGCACAATCATACAGTCCATCATCTGCATCATCCTGCTGCTGTCAGTAGATTTTGTGCCTGAGTCTGGTGTCTGTTTGAAAGATTGGTTGCAATCTGATGGACAACCAGAAAACAAAGCCTCTTTTTATTTTGAGGAACATATGCTATTGACCAAAGCCCAAACATTGTGATTAACTTGTCACTGAACACTGAAATTGTATAGGAAGAGTGGCAATTGGTAAAGTCCGTTAGGGGAACTTTGTACCCAGCTCTGTTTCATTAGCTCCTGTCCTTGTCGGGTGATTAAGAATCTTATTTTCCTGGTCACCTCTGATCTATGATATTCTCAGCACCGTACACATAAGTTTGTGTCCTGAGTTCTTGCTCAGTGTTTGCTCGGTGTTTACTTATGGCAGTTCCCTCTGGAGCTATCAAGCAACTTTACTCCAATAGCCCATAGAAATCGAAGCTAAGCTGAGCAGCATTTGAGTAAGAAACTTCAACACCATCGGAGAATTTTCTTGTACAACTTTTACCATATTATAATTAACGAGTCCAAGAAATTTCAGCATCCTCAAGTGTTTTCTGACTCAAGACAGCACGCCAAAGAGATCAGATGATCAGAATAGGATTGAATAATGATGCATGATGAGGGAAATTTTTCCAGTCCAGCCAACTGACTCATTGCCCAACTCCTAACAAGTCTCTTAACCAGTGATTTTCCTTGCATTAAATGAGGACACCACTGTCTCATGTTTTACATGCAAGAGATGTTAAGAAACTTCTTCCTTGGTACCATCCTGAGGACTTTAGCTCATGCTGAAACTAAGTCCTCCAATGCTTGTGGTTCAACTGATACTGGTAAATCTGTGCATTAATGATAAATACTTGAGTCACTGCAGGTGCAAATGATGTTTAGGGATCTACTCAAAGTGTCATTTTCCTTTGCTTAGATGTTATTTTTCAATTGCCCCTTCTCTCTCTTCCTTTTTTTTTTTTTTTTATTTTGTTGTTGTTGTTGTTTTCTTTAATGGAGTTCTCACTGCTCTCAAATTCTTACTGACTAGATGTCCATATTTCAGTGCAAAACCAAGGCTGCTTCATTATTAGATGTAAATACACACACACGTATTTATAAATTGATTATATATATTTATATACATTTGGGAAGTAAAAAAATCTATATTTTGAGGGAAAAAAATATTTTCTTAGGCATTTTGTTTAAATTAAGCACACTCCTGTGTTGCAAGGACAGAGATGGGGAGCTAAAGTTCAGCGCGAAGTTGTCAAGCCTATCTCGCAAGATGCAAACCCAAATTTCTCACCTGATTGCTCTTCACTGCCTATGGGGTAAATGTTCCAAATGATGCACAGGAAGTGTATGGACGAAACCTATTAATAAATAATTGGTTTTGTACTCATGCCTCCTGCACTCTTTTTTTGAAAATTCCCTTCTCTGCCTTGCCTCCAAATGTCGTTCACTGGAATCTATAGAAAATAAGACTGAAGAGTAAATGTAGGGTTGGAAGCAGTGCTTAAGCTAACAACTTTCAGCTGTATTTGTCTCCACCTGAGGTTATGAAGGCAGATAGGACATTTCCTCACAGGACATTTTTGTTGAATGCATTTTCCACATCATGTAGTGTTTTTCTTACCATCGCCCAGTAACAATCCCTAGAAAGAGGAATATGGCCCTCGGGCATCATAATATCATCCTTTATTAGAAATAAGAACCAGGGATGAAATTAAAATACAAATATTTCACATCCCAGAGGTCTAGATACTGCTTGGCAGTTCCCTGGTGATCCTCTCTTTGAAGAAACATCACAGACAAGGATGCTTGGGAGGAGTAGCACTGCTGTGATGGGAAAGGGAATGTGGCTAAAGAGGCGCAGATATGCTGCTGGGGAAAAAAGGAGGAAACCTTTTAAGGAAATTTTCTCTAGATGGTTAGAACATCTCCTGAAGGCAATGCCTGAAGCCCCAAGTGTTGGGGTCTTTTAGGTTTTGTATTGATCTGGGCAGGCAAGGGATAGATTTTCTTGCAGGTCACAACCTGCTCTGTGCAGCCTCTGGATAAACACGGTCCTGGACTGTGATTTTAGAGTACTAACTCCCCTTTGATTTGAAAACCCTTTCAGGTATAACATCAACATAAAGATTTCCTACAGTCTTTGCTTTTTAAAAAAATCATAAATTCATTTTTAAGTTAACAAGAAAAAAAAAACAAAACATAGAATCATTTTGGTTGGAAGAGACCCTCAAGATCATTGAGTCCAACTGTTAACCAAACACTGGCACTAACCCATGTCCCTAAGAACCTCATCTCTACGTCTGTTCAACCTCTCCAGGGATGATGGCTCCACCACTGCCCTGGGCAGACTCTTCCAATGCCTGACAACCCTTTCCAGGAAGAAATTGTTCCCAAGATCCAACCTAAATCTCCCCTCCTCTCATCCTATTGCTTGTTCCTTGGGAGCAGAGCCTGATCCCCCCTGGCTCCAACTTCCTTTCAGGCAGTTGCAGAGAGTGGGAAGGTCTCCCTTCAGCCTCCTCCAGGCTGAACCCCCCAGGTCCCTCAGCCACTCCCCATCACACTTGTGCTCCAGCCCCTTCCCCAGCTCCGTTCCCTTCTCTGAACTCGCTCCAGCACCTCAAGGGCTTTCTTGGCATGAGGGGCCCAAAATTGACCCCAGGATTTGAGATTTGGCCTCCCCAGTGCCCAGTACAGGGGACGGTTACTGCCCTGGTCGTTCTGGCCACACTATTTTTGATGTATGACAGGATTATTTTGGCCAAAAATAATCACAGAACCTATTGATTTCTAGTGTTTGCAACTCCCAGAAAAATCAGTGATACCATCGTGTAGAACAATGTCAGTAGACCACATTACCTAGTAATATTGCATGTATTATTTTATTAAAAGTTCATCCAGGTTGGCTGTCTTCTGCCCCTCAGGAGCTGGTGTTCACTCCCAGGTGAACAGTGCTTTTTCACTCTGAATCTCTTTAAAGTGTTGGTTAAAAAAGCTCCAGTGCCTAAAGAAATCGGGTGCATTTCTGGAGGTTGCTATCCCAACAGATCCCCAAATATTTCTGTCCGAGTCAGTCCATGCTGGAGAAAGATTCAGCCTGGACCTCTCTTCTGCTTTCCTCTACAATAGCTAGACACTCTGATTTTGCCTGTCATGTGTGACAAACTTCACCCAAGCTGCACTCAAGAGGAAGAAAAAGTCCTAAATTTTGGGAGGACTTCCTCTGGGGAAAGAAAGGAAGGATTTAGGTACTTTAACTCTGCAAAGGCAGCTCTCTGGGCAGGGTCCTTGGTGCTGGCAGCATGTCCTGCCCCAGGAGTTCCCTGCGCGAGCGTCCATCACTGCAAACCTGGGATTGCTCCTGCCTGTGGCTTCGTCTTCCAATAAAATTCAAGATTTATCATCCCTTGACAATCGATTGGCTATTCCTAGATCAATACCTACCACTTGGGTCAATTAATCTTGATATTCACCTTAAGGGTAGTCAATATCTATTTATCGATTTTAAGAATAATGAAAAGTAAGTACATGGGACCCAATCCCCTGGCTCCCGATTGGGGAGGCTTTGCATTGAAGCAGATTCCCCAAGGGATCACAATTCCCATTTGGCTTTTAAATTCTTGACCATCTCTTTGTCCCTTCCTGAAGGTGTCATGTCACTCATAGATATGAGGAGCTCATGTGACATTTCCAAAGTTGAACAGTTGAACAGTGTTGGACTGAGACAGCTTCTTTGGTGCTCATGTGAGCTTTCTTTGATAGGCAACTGACACCTGTTACAGGAGATATTCTTGATATAGAAGATTAAAGAATGTCATTGCCAAACTGGGTTTTGGTGCTTTATGGTTCAGACCTCACACCATTTCTGCTTAGCATGTTCAAAGAGGCACTATGAACTCACAGGTGGTACCTAACTAGCAAAATTAAATCAAACAACTCATAAATATAATTATATTTCAACTTTTTTTAGGCAGTTTTTGATCACCTATGGGAATTTTGCCTGGAAAAAGCTCAAAGAACCACAAAATTTTGGCCTTCTTTTTTTAATTGATGTGTTTGCTGTACACCAATACATACAATTTTACGCATGAAATGTAGAAGTATATTTCTTTGACTTGAAAACAAAACAATGATGTATCTGTAAATTCTTCCATGACTACAAATTTATATCCTGGAAAGTGTTCATGAAACGTGTAGCCATCTGTATTCTCTATAGTATTATTTGTGTATCTTTAGAAAGCTCTGAGAATAACAAACGAGCTGCCAGTTTAGAGTGACAATATGTTCAATAAGATGGAAATGGGCTATCTAATATTTGCAAAAATTAAATAAAAAATTACTCCCTGGAAGTAATTTTTAATTTTGGAGTTCCATGCAAAATAATACAGCGGACCAAACCATAATTGTAACCAAAATTCATCTCTCCTCAATTAGTTGTCAAAATAAGATTTTTGTTCTGCTACAGTGAAAAACTTCCTCTTTCTCTTTTTCCTTTTCCCTTCCTCTTCCCTTTCCCTTCCCTTTCCCCTTCCCTTCCCCTTCCCCTTCTGTTTCCCCTCCCCTTCCTTTTTTTACTCCCTGCCTTGCTACCACAAAAACCCCTGCTCCCCAGTTCTGATTACCAAGGAAAAGAATATAATAATCTCCACATAAACAAAAAATGCCCATTAAAAGGGGGTGGCAATCAACAACAAAAAATTAGACATCAACACGTTAACTAGTAGAAAAAGAAGCTGAGCACAATCCAACCACGGTTTATTTAGTCTAAGGGATTAATTATTCAAGAGTTGCAGGCATGATGAGAGTGTGCATACCAGGCTAAAACTGGCACAGAGGTTAATTGGTATCTAAGGGCTGTCTCTAGTAATCTGATATTGTTAAGTAGCATGGTTGCTATTTTAGTACATTTTTGGACTTTAAAAAGAACCCACAAAAGAACCTTAAGTCACATGTGAGGAGGTGGAGACAATTCCCTGGCATGAGGTGTTCAGGAAATGGGTACCCAGCATTATCTTACCCAGGGAGAAGAGAAAGAGAAAGCTTTGTGTGCTTGCTACGATTGAAAAATGGATTCCCCATCACTACTGGTTTAAGCTTTATGGGTGCTATTTAAACTTGGCATGTCATAAATCCAGTATCTACCATAGCATTTGCTCTCCATCCCATTTTATTTGTGTGCATGTGCAGAGAATTGCAGTGGCGCAAACAAAGATGTGTCATTGCAGACAAAATCAAGTAAGCCCCAAACTTTGCAAGGGACCTCCTTCAGTAGAAATGTTTATTTTGAAGGCTTGTTCACCCAAATCCTTATTTATTTCAGAGACTCCTGTGCCAAATGAACTGCTCTAAAGTTCTCACATCTGAGACACACTAGGAAAGACTGGGAGAAGAAGCAGAGATGCGGATCAGAGGCAGGTTGGGACTGGATCTGTGTTTCTACCTTGGGATGAGCTCCATCTACTTGGCCATATAGTCTCCCGTAAATGAACCTACAGACACACACACTCATATCCATGATGTGTGCATCCAACATGTGCACTCTTCATCTTGTGTTCAGTTTTGGGCTGCTCATGCCAAGAAAGCCCTTGAGGTGCTGGAGCGAGTTCAGAGAAGGGAAAGGAACTGGGAAAGGGGCTGGAGCACGTGTGATGGGGAGCGGCTGAGGGACCTGGGGGGTTCAGCCTGGAGAAAAGGAGGCTGAGGGGAGACCTCCTCACTCTCTGCAACTGCCTGAAAGGAGGTTGGAGCCAGGGGGGATCAGGCTCTGCTCCCAAGGAACAAGCAACAGGACAAGAGGAAACAGCCTCAAGTCACACCAAGGGAAGGTTAGATTGGGTCTTGGGAACAATTTCTTCCTGGAAAGGGTTGTTGGGCATTGGAAGAATCTGCCCAGGGCAGTGGTGGAGTCACCAACCCTGGAGGGGTTGAACAGACATGAAGATTAGATTCTTAGGGACATGGTTTAGCGATAGTGCTGACCTGATGAACCATCAGTAATTATTAGAGCAGCAGAGCAAGCCAGCACTTCCTGCTGTGCTTGGAAATGACCCCAACTTTATATTCCTGGTTGTCTATTAGGAGATTTTGGTTCTAGTTCAGAAGACCTTCCTGATCTATGATGCCCCACAAGTGGCCTCTCCTTTTCTTGTCTCCCTGCTTTATAAACTGCAATATTACCTGCTTTGGCTCTAGTTTTCTGCTACATATCTGCAAGTATCTGTGAAGCCCCTGGTAGAGAAGAAGGTGATGGTCCCAAGCTGGATTGCAAACTAAGAGCAAACATCTGGCTGTGCCACAGCCACCACTGCCATAACATCTGAGTGTGTGTACGGCAAATCTTTGGCAATCCAGAAATGCCCAGTGGACTTGGAGACTTTGATTATTTTCAGGGCTAGGAGCTGGAGTTATTTCAAGTGTCTTATGATACAAAGACCTTTGGAAAAGGAAACTAGTACTCATAGACTAACTGTGGCTTCCCTGAATAACAGAGAAGAAGAAGAGATTGGGAGTTGTGCAGGAGAAGATAGATGGAACAAGCTGGAGGAGGGACATAGGTAATTTCTTTCGGACAGAGAGAGCGAGTCCTAGTCTGGTAAAGGAGATTAACAATATGTGCTGGAGACACCAGAACAATAAATTGCAAAAGCAGCAACTTTGACTTAAGCAACAGCTTCGAGATGGGAGTATCATCCAAGACACGAAGAAGCCGTCTCACTGTCTCGTCACCTGGTGAGATCTGACAGGAGCATCTCCCTACCCGAGTGAGCGCCAGGAGGTGCCCAGTGGCCACTCATAACACTTCCCATAGGGTTTATAAATCAAAACCTGGCTCCTGGCTGACACCTGACGTTCAAGGTCTCAACCTGAGAGCATTTGCTGACTTTATTTTCCTCCCCACATAAGTAGGCTCTTCTTTCCCATGCCAGACCACAGCAGCATTGCTGTTTGGGATGAAACGGCAGCAGCACTGCGTGAATTTGGGATGTAAGAGGCTGGAGAGACAAGCCAGGGTGTTCAGGAATTTAGAGAGATACTGTCTGCTGTTTTCTAAGTTCTGGTGATGGAGAAATGATCACGTCCTCTGTCAGGGAAATGGGGAAGTAAAACAGTGAGTGTCAAGCAAGAAGAAGAAATTATATTTAATGAAATTGGATTTGGAAATGCTTTTGTTCCAGTTACTTTAAAATACCACTGGCATCATAACTGAGGAACTGGCAAGATGATAATATTTTCCTCTGCCGTGGTTGCTTTTTTCCCCTCTCCCCTGTTTTTTTTTTTTTCTCAAGCACATTTTGGCAAGTGATAAATCATGCAGTGGAACAGCGCATGTCTCTTCTATTTGTCTTTAACATTGACCTCAGCCCTAGGGAGCTGCAAACAACAAAATTTTTCTTGGTCCAGATTTTCTTCTGGGTTACCTCAGAGTTTCTGCACAGGGAGGGGAGGGACACTTCTATTTTGCATGAACTCAGAGGTCCTAATCTTGGAAACCACACAGACATCTTAAATCCAAATAGTGGGACTGAAGCATGCGCTCAACAGAAATCTGAGCTTTAAGTGTGTTGCTGAATCAACTAAAAGAGACAAAGTTGGCCAGTGTGGCAGTTACACTTCCCCCCGCCTCTGAGAACTGCTATTGCAGTTGCACTTCCCCCCTCTGAGAACTGCTGTGGCAGTTGTACATCCCCTTCTCCTTCAATGGGGCAGTTAATGGCTCTTTTGTGGGACCCTGAGTCGGTTAGCCAGGGTCGTTAGCAGAGGAGGAGTGGCCCAGAGAAGCCAAGCAGCTTCTGGAATGCCCACAGCCAGATCTGATCAGACTATAAAACTGTATTCCCTCCGAAGATTTCCTTTGTGTGGTCTTCTCGGACCAGCGGGTCTGTGCTGAAGTCCTCCCCTTGGACTGGGACGCCGTCTAAGGAAACTTCCCGGGACTGAAAGCACCTCACCACCTCGTTTGGGTGAGTGATAATCTACTTTAAGTCCTTGCCGATCAGGCAAGTGTAGTATCCTGGAGTCAGAGGGCTCTGGCTTTGTTTCTTGTGAGTGAGTGCATGCACGCTGTGTAGCATCATTATTCTCATTTGCTGCACCCCAATAATTTCCTCAACTGATATCCGAACCTTTATCTTATGTTATCAGAGGGCTAACTAATTGTATAAACCCTGTTTTGGTCTGTTCATTGGCTGTACTTTTCCGGCCAGAATAAAGTCTGTTTTGGAACTTGTTTTGCCACCTAAAACTGACTTTGGGGTCCCTTCATGACATTTAAATTGGCGTCACAGACAGGATATCAGAAATTGAGGAATTATTTCGGGTTTACAGTTGTAATAATCTTTCCACGGCAACCTGGGGTCTTGGAGTGACTGTAACCACGCGTATTGTCTGTGCTACTGTTTACTCTGTCTGTGCTGTTCTCAGTGTTTTCCTGTGCACCTGCTTAAAGCAAGCATAGGACCAGCGAAAACCCTGTAGCCAGTCAGAGAGGCGCGACTTTGAAAAAGAGCTGGAAATAAATTGTTTGAAAGAGGAGTTATGGCAAGAGAGAGGGGAGTTATGGCGAGAGGGAGAGTGGGTGTGCTTGTTAGAACAAAGGATTGAGCTCATGTTAACCAGAGCAAGATCCCCCCCTAGCGTTCCCCAAGTTTGGGTGGGGGAAGAGAACCGGGACAGAGATTCTGAAAACAGTGGTGATGAAGAGGAGGTGGAGAAAAAGGATGTGCGACCTCTTATTAAAACTGAGACACGTACAGGACCACGAGGTGGACACCCCCGTACTGCTGTTTGTACTACCCCGTGGACGGGACCTGAGCTCGGCGACTTGCAAGCTAAATTCTCACGCAAGCTGGGCGAAACAGAAACTGAATATCTTTGGCGTGTTTCACTTACGGGGGGTGATCAGGTATTATTGAGTAATGAAGAAGATACGAGCTTTTGGGGACCTGGTGTGTTTTTAAGTGATGTCCCGGACGGACACCGGGCACCAGCACCTGCCCAGGGCGGCTCCGGAGTCGCGTCCCTGGTGCTGGATCCCGGCAGCGGCAGCAGCCTGTCCCTGTCCCCGTCCGTGCCGCTGCGCCTGGCGGCTGGAGAACCCTCCCCTGCGGCGGTGGATCCGACCCACCTTCGGCCGCTTATCAAAGGGTTGCCAGATGTCTTAAAGATACATGTCCAGTCCCTCAGGGAGAGGATTCAGGAGGCTATTGACCGTAACAAGCAGAACCCCCGAAATCCTTCTGTACATGTATTAACCTGGGCTGAAATCCTGCACAATTTAGTCACCTACGGGCGTGAAATTGGATGGGTGGACTCGGGCGGCAGCACAAACGGGGACAGGAGAGTTTGGAAAACAAGCCGCAAACCTCTCCCCGAGCGGCTCTCCCCACACTGGGAAGTTGAGCCTTTCCGTGACCGGCGGTGTGAAACAGCAGCCTGTGGTGGCAACTGCCTCCCCCACTGAGGTGAAGTACAGAAAAAAAATAGAAGCTGCTGCTTGGGACCTGGACCGCCCACCCGCTTAGTACTTTCCTATGAATGGTCCGCTGATAAGCTGATAAGGAGGTTTAGAGTTTGAGAGAAACGGGGCAGAGGCAGCTCGCATTAGGATCTTGCAATTTACCTCTGCACTGCTGCAGCTTAAGGGAGTAGCTGACATTAAGATTTTACAACTTGCTCCTGCTTTACCGCTATCTAAAATAACCCGCACTCCACAATACCCCCTGCCGAATGTAGTAAAACGGGGCATTATGGAGGTCATTAATGATCTTGAAAAAAGACAAATAATCAGCCACACCCATTCCCCATATAATTCCCCAGTTTGGCCCGTTCGCGAGCCTGATGGGCAGTGACGCCTAACTATTGATTATCGAAAACTGAATAGCAACACTGCACCCCTAACAGCTGCCATCCCAAATATATCCTCGGTGGTGACTGCAATACAAGCAGCAGCCCATCCGTGGATGGCCTCCTTAGATGTCAAAGATCTGTTTTTCATTATTCCCCTAAGGGAGGAAGACAAGGCACAATTCGCTTTTGCCTGGGAAGGGAAACAATACACCTTTAATCGGCTTCCTCAGGGGTACAAGCACTCTCCTACCATTGCCCACAATGCCCTTGCTGCACTCATTGACACTGTGAAGGTGCCCTTGAGCATTCACATGTATCAATATATAGATGACATCTTAGTGGGCGGAGACAATAAGGAACTGGTTGGGCAAGTAGCAGAGACTATTTGGAACCTATTGACACAGAATGGATTGGATATTCCACCTTCCAAGTGCCAAGGTCCTGGGTAGGAAGTTAAATTCCTAGGGGCTTGGTGGATAGTGGGAGCTATAGCAGTGCCTGATGATGCCCTAGCTACTATAGAAAAGGGGCAAACCCCAAACAGCAAAGCAGATTTGCAATGCCTATTGGGTACATTAGGGTACTGGAGAAAGCATATCCCAGGATTTTCAGTGATTGCCCACTCCCTATATGACCTACTCCAGAAGAACGGGAGATGGGATTGGACCTTACAGCATACAGAGGCCCTTAATGTTCTAAAAGATGAACTTAAAACCTATCAGAAATTGGGTCCACTGCATCCACAAAACCCACTAAAGGTGGAATGGGGGTTTGCAGAACACGCTTCCTATTGCGGTATATTCCAAAGGGGGCCAAAAGGGCCAGCCAGACCCTTGTTGTTCTTTTCTACCGCATTCAAGGAAACTGAACAACGATATTCGGAGTGGGAAAAGGGACTCCTCTCACTCACCCGAGCAGTTAAGGAGGTAGAGAGGCTGTGTATGTCACAGGATGTTATTGTGCAAGGCCCTCTTCCTCTGCTAAATTCAATCCTCAAAGGATCACCTCCCCTTCCCCCAAGGGAGTGGCACAGAAAGCAACAGTACAGAAGTGGTATGCCTACTTGGAGGGAGTTAGTCAGTTGTTGCCATTGAAAGAGAGTTCTGTCAAAATTTCATAACTCCAACAACCTGTGAACACTGATCCAGTCCTGCTGAACCTGCCTCATAAGCCCTCCCCAATTAAAGAAGGACCTGAGTTAACCCAGGACTCAGACACACAAGGGGTCTGGTTTACTGATGCATCAACCCATTGGGTAGGGACAAAGTGGCAGTATAAAGCAGCAACACTGGAGATTGCCACCGGAATAACAATAACAGAGGAGGGAGAAGGTAGTGCTCAAGCAGGAGAGTTGCATGCTCTCTTATTAGCAGCAGAAGAAGGAGCTTCCACGATTCATACTGATTCCTATGCAACTTATAAGGGTGCCACTGAATGGATATGCCAATGGAAATCCAGTCAGTGGGAAGTAGGTCGCACTAGAGCGTGGAGAGCCGAAGACTGGCAAAGACTATTAGAGATAGGCAGGTCACAGTCCTTGAGTGTGGGCTGGGTAAAAGGACATGCAAAAGATGGAACTCCAGCTGCCAAATGGAACCAACGGGCTGACCATCTAGGTGGTTAAAGGCATACCAGAGGAGTGGGCATGGTTAGATGAATGGCTACACATTAAGCGAGGCCACTCTGGGAAAGCAGATCTGTATTATGAATGCCACTCTCAGAGATGGCCAGTGTCCATGGGAACATGTGAAGCAGTTCTTACGGCCTCTCCACAGTGCTGGATAAGACTTAAAGCTGATCACCCAAATCAGGCCTCGGCCCAGCATATCAGACAGGGCAAGGCCCTCTGGAGTACGTGGCAAGTTGACTACGTCGGGCCATTGTCATGGTCCATTCGGCGATGGACTCGTGATGGTTCTTTTACCTGGATCTCAGAGCGCAAAATTAAGGTGACCAAAATGCCAAGGGGTTATAATTCAATCAAGCAGTGTTACTTTATTAATTTGCCTGTAAAGCGGCACATGATAGAGAGAGAGAGTAAGAAAAAGAAAAGGGAAAAGAAATGGGGGAAAAAGTAAAAGTAAAGATGAGAAATGAGGTTGCGTTTATCACTAGTCAAGTTCCAAAGGCATCCCTCTGGTCTCCAGTCCCGTGGAGTTCTGCCGGTCCTCCGTCGTGGTTTGGGATCCTCTGGTGGGAAGATCTTAACAGTGTCCATTCTGGAGTCATCTTTTATGCTTCTTCACCCCCCCTTGCTCCCATTGTTTGAGGCCAGTCTCTGCCTTGATTTTGCAACCCAGGCTCATACTGCGCAGGCTCGAAAGATCCACGCTTTCTTTTGCCAACGCTTACGTGTCCAGCATTCAGGGGTCTTTGTCTGGTCCATTGGGTGACCTCAGGACCCTTGGCGAGCTTCTGGGCATGCTCCTTTTCGTTGGCTGTTGTTTGAGGGAGCAGATGAGGGACACGTGTAACTGAGGCTGCAGGTAAGAACACATTCTTCTGGATGGCAGCTATTGTTCCTGGGTCGAAGAGACCCTCATAACAATAGCTTTCAGGAGACGGGGGCTGGTTTGGCTGAAAAAGCAGGCAAAGTCCACACAACAGCTATTGTTAGCAGGAGCCCCCCCCCCCATATTGGAGAAAACAGTTCAACACAATGTTTCTCCTTGGGCGTCTCTCCAAGTCATTGTCCATCTGTTCTTTCGGTCGGGGCCTCAGTTCTCTAAGTTCTTGATGGCGATGTTCAGTCAAATAATGCTCTTATCTTCGGACCAACTCTCACAGCCATTAAAACCCTCTCATGGAAAGAAATACAACCTAGTGGGAGTAGAGGTGGTATCAGGACTATCAATGGCTACTGCTGTCAGTGCTACCACTGGAGATCAAATAGTGCGAGCACTGTGTGGGTGGTTTAGTGTTCTACACACCCCTGAGAATATCCAAAGTGATAATGGCACACATTTTTCAGCTGCCGTGGTTCAGGATTGGGCTAGGGGGGAAGGTATTAAGTGGGTGTTTCATACACCATATTACCCCCAAGCCAATGGGATTGTGGAACGAACCAATGGTTTGATTAAAAAACATGCAGAAGTCTCACAACATAGCTGGGACACGGTTGGCACAAGCTGTCTTCATTGTCAATAACCTCTGGGGGAGCTATGGAAGCCCCAAAATCAGGGCATTTTACCCTGAGAGACCGCTGACAGACAGTGACTTTATAACAGACAAAGGAAAAGACCAGGCCCCAAGAACATAAGTGGGCCAGCCTGTCATGGTGAAACTACCTTCCATTGGTATTGTGCCCATGGCTTTAGCAAAACCTAGAGGCTTATATGCTTGGGAGGCCCTTGATGAAAATGGGAAAACCCACCACATTAGTGTCCGGTGGATAGTCCTGGACTTCTAACTATAAAAGCCCGGTTCCAAAGGGACCGAGGCCTGTCTTTGTGTTCTCTTGCAGGACAAAAGGAAGATGAACAATCCTGATTACTTCTACCAAGGCATGGGGTGGAAGAAGTTCCATCTGAAACTGTTCATTGGCTGTACTTTTCTGGCCAGAATAAAGTCTGTTTTGGAACTTGTTTTGCCGCCTAAAACTGACTTTGGGGTCCCTTTGTGACAGCCAGCTAATATTTTCAGCTATTGGCATCAAATATTATCATGATTTAAGAGCAAACCAACAAAGTACTTTAAAATACACTTCTTGCACCCACTCTGCACTGCTCCAGAGTTATTAAAAAAAAGGAACGGCTGTCCTAAAGAAAAGATACAGAACCCCTCAGGGTAAAAAAGGAGGCTATTTTCAGCATCTTTGGCATCAGTAAAATCAGGGTAGTACACACACAAATCCTGAAAGACTTTGCAAAGGAAATAGCTGTTGCTTCTGTGCACTCGTCTCTGACCATTGACGAAGCACCATGTCACCTCCTGTGGTGAATGTCACATCAATGTCCCATTTCCCACATTTGTTTTGTGTGTCATTGGGCTGGATCCTGAGCTGTTTGGATGTTTGCAGCTCCCCTGACGATCCAGGGATGCAGATCCACTATCAGGCCCAGGATGAAGCTCTCCTAGCATCATGTCATTGAATCACTCAGTGAAGCTGTTGGGGATGAATCCCCTTCTGTAGCGCTTGCCAAAATAAACGCTATTTAGCAGCACCGTTGTTGAGGAAGAAATTGAAAAATCTTTTGTTGAACAAAGTACCTTGCACTTAAAAAATTCAGGCAAGATAAAATGACATGTGTGCTAATGATGTATTTATGAACCATCATCTGTCTTAGGAAAGGTCAGAGAAAAATGGCAACCACTGCTCAGGTGATTGGTGGTGGAAGGGGGAAAATGGCCTCATCTGAATGTGACAAGAAGCTTCAGTGACATAATATAAATGTGATAATTGGGAAGTGGTAAATTAAACAGGTCTGGTCTGCCTTTGGAATTTGATGTGTCAATAAACAAGTTCAAGGTGACACGTTGGATCAATACAGCACGACAAGAATCATCCGACAAATTTACTGCAAAGTAATTGGGTGCAAAATGACTCAACCATCACACTGCAGAAAATCAAACAAACAGGCAACCGACAGGCAACAGTTTGAATATGTCAGATACTGCTTAAGGTAGCTTGTACAGTACTGATAGAGTTGTTTTAAAGGGAGATGGGGGAAAAAAGGAAAAAAGTGAGGTTCCCATTATTATGAGTGTGACCTGAGGCATTGCTGTAATCCTCTATGCACCTTGAGGGTGTATAAATAGAAAAACAAAACACACAATTGCTAAAGGTATTCTTAAATATTAATATTTTTCTTCCTGTCTGTTTAGATGACAAAATAAACTGGGAAAACCTTTTTTTTTTTCTTTAGCACAAACAAAAGCCTTTTCATCTATTAGGTTTCTTACCTCTCACTCCCCTTATTTTTTGATAAAGGAAGATGTAATAAGTCACTTCTATTAAAAAACTGTATTTGCACACATTACACAGGGCTATTGAATGCAAATTGTTGGCTACCATTAGAATTAACCATCCCCACTTACTGCTAAACCCGAAAAGAGTCACTCAGAGAAGTCTCTTCAGTGCATTAATTTGTTGACAACAAATTTGATACTTGATTTGTCCCCACTCAACAACCTTTAATCTTGAGTTTCTCTGAGGGAAAGTCAATAACTTATTTTCCCAAGAAATCTGGGCTCACCAAGGCTAAAAGAGAAGCCAGTACACTGACCGCACACTTTAGAAATGTCATGGAGTTTGTTTGTGTTTTAATTGTACATTCTTTCTGGAGTGAGAAAAGAAAGAGAAGATGAGTGGAAAACCACAGCCAAGGAGAAAGATGCCGTTCACGTTTGCAACCTCTCTCAGCTGAGCTGAGCTTTAGCAGATACCACTTTTTTTTTTTTTTTTTTTTTTTGCCAGTGATGACTTTGTTGGTCCCTGGAAATGATGGGAAAGTCTCACTCCTGCCCCATTCCTGATGCTCCTGGAGCACAGGGAGACCATGGATCCTGGTGCCGGTACATCGACATCGCACATTCCAGCATCCACTTAACTGATGGTAATCCAAAAATGCTGGAAAGCAGACAAACTCAGCAGCTGAGCTTTATTGATGGACTGACAGCACTGGATAAAGCAGTGTGCTGTATTGGTAAGCTTTGGGCACACTGAGAATTTAATGGATGTCAAGATTTGGACAGGGGAAAAATAGGAAGATTGATATAGAAGATTTGTGTCAGGAATGGGATTAGTGTGAAGAATTATGTGTGCAGTATTTATGTTAAAAAAACTCCTATATATATATTATATAGTGATTTGCCCTTGGCTGCCATGTTGGGGCTTTCATGCTCCCTCAGGAAGGGACATCCCTGCAAGTGCTGCCCGGGACAGGGGTTGTGCAACCTCTTCAAACACAGGAGGGTCTTGAAATTGGTAATTACTGCCAAGATAACTAGGTTGTGTCCCATGCAAGAGATGAAACCCAACTGAACAAAAGCCGATTGGCCCATCCTTTTTGGGGGAAAAATATTTCTGGATCTGGTAAGTGACCTAAGGCTGAGATGTGGAGTCAAGTGTGTAATGTCAGAAGGGCCAGACCTCCCCCTTTGCCTGCCGACCATCTTGAGTTTCTCCCACTATGTAACAGAAAGGGAAAAATACCCCTTTTTTACCCATCAGGGCTCTGGGATGCCCTTAGAGCCCAGTACACTGAAGATACAGGATTTGCAAAAAGACAGCTGGCCCCAGACTCAGGGACAAGGCTATTCACTTATCAGAAGATTTCATTGTTTTCCAATAATGACTTAAAACATCAGTCTGAAAGTGGGAACCATCTTATGTAAGATTAGGCAGATCTTTCCATAAGCTTGGCATTTCTAGTGGGATATTTTTCTCCCCTCGCTCTGGCTGAATCACAGAGGAGTCACAGCAAAACATCACTGGGCAGCCTTGGCTGGAGGAAGAGATGTGATGAAAACAAGGTGCTGGGGGGCTAAAATGAGTTTAAAAGTTTCAAAATGGATCTTGTGTCAATTATTCAAAACATATCTTGAGGTGGCTTTACTGTTTAAAGTGTTTTTTATGCTAGTTTAGCACTTTTTTTTTTTTTTTAATAGGAGGTATTTACATCAAAGCCAACTCTGTCAGTGGAGAGAATCCCAATGGATAGTTAAAAAGCTAGGAAAGTAAAAATGCAAGGATTTTTTATTTCACATTTTTGGGGAATTTTTGGATTATGAAATTGTTGTTAACATAACTCCAGTGCTTTCTGTACTCTTGACAGAAAGTTCCTCTTGGTAAAGCTGAAAAACGTGTTGCTCTGTTGTAACACATCTCTCAGAAATATCACAAGACAACATGGCATTTCCAAAGCACAAAGGAAAGAAATAAGTTCCACCAGTGTTGCCAGACATTTTAGATTTTTACAGCTTGTCCTGGTTTTGTTAAAAACAAGTTTCTCTTTCAGTGAATTTTGCCTGTCAGCTAAAGCCTTCATATTATCTGCATTTTCCTGGAGAACCAGACACATGTTTTGGTAAACCTAGCAATGGAATGCAAACTTATGGATGGACATCTCGCCAGAGGGGCGATGAGAAACAGGTGACCAAGAAACTGACCAACTGTGTATTACATTCCATTCACGTGAATACTTCATATAAAAGTGGGAGATCACGAGGATCTCGTCCCTTTTCCCTATGGCCAACATTAGGAGAGGACCTTGCTAGTCGTCCCTGCGAACTGAGGCCTAGCGAGAGACTGAATCCAGCTCCGGTTGGCTGCAGAGTCCAATCCAGGACTTTGGGTGGCGGCTCTGCAGTTGCTGAGACTTTCAAGATTGGTTTTGTATATTTTGTATTATTTTCTCTATTCTTATTAGTAGCATTAGTAAAACATCTTTAATTTTTTCCAACTCTCTTCTCTCTGTCCTTCTTTCCCTCCTGATCGCCTGTCCTTAGTGGAAAGGGGGGAGAGGGAGGGGCAAAAAGGGGGAAGTGGGGGGGAAGAGGGGGTTAACAATACATCTGCCAGGGTTTTATTGTCATCCCGCAATCTTAACCCTCGACAGATAATTGGCGCCCAATGTGGGGCAAGAGAAAGGGATAAATTTGGAGATTTTTGTCTTTCTACTGCTCTGACATACCTTTCAATTTTCTTGGTACGGTGCCAACTCATATAGTTGTGATACTCGTGCGTCTTGTTTGCTTTGGACATTATTTAGTGATATTAAGGCAAAGTGAATTACACTGATTTAAAGATGTTATGGCATAAGTTGTATCAGTTATTTTCTACATTGTGCTCACTGATTCCATATCTGTGTTGAGCCTTCTTTTTAAATCGAAGTATTCATTATATAACAACAAGGAACTGGACAATGGTCATGATGATACTGTGTGGTTTGTCACTGGTTTATTTCATTATATTGCAGCCACTAATGAATTTCTATTCGCTTCTGCTTTACCTTAAAAAACCTCCAGGAGAGATTAAAGAGCAGTACGGCTCTGTGTTTGCTAATTGGTCAAGCGAATCTTTAGAAAGGCTGACTAACAATACTTCCATTTTTTCGCTAGGACAGTTCGCAAATGTTTTAGAGAGCTTTGAATATCCTTGGAGTTTTGATAGAACCGTGATGGTGTTATCTGGTTTGCTGAATGTGTGTCAGTTTCTGCTACTGTTAAGAGAAATGGCGTTCAACAGGAGGTTTGCGTCTCTTTTTTGTCCTCAGATTTGCGGTGCGTCTTCGGAAGCTTTAGCAAAAACCACTCCTGGCTGCTCGAGAAAGAGCAAAACAGCGAAAGCTGCCGCTGCAGCCACTGCCCCCCCAACGGCGGCTTCGCAGGCTGAAGCTACAGCTCCTCCGCAGAGTTCCTCTGCCAAGGCCGCTGCTGATAACATTACTTCTCCAGCCTCAGAGGCAGCCCCCCCCTTATTCACGCAGTGGGCACTCTTGCTGCTGTAACCATAGCAATCACTGTGACAGTCATTCAGACTCTGGAAATGAGTCAAATGATGGTGAACCTATATCAGCATCAGTTGCTGGTTGTAAGAAAGTCACTAGAAAGACTACCCGTGCAGCAGGTGATGGCACAGGGCCAACATCAACCCAAGGGGCACCATCAGGACAGAGAGGAGATGAAGTGACCACCACTCGGTCCTTTTCTCCAGGTGAGCTGAGAGATCTGCGAAAAGACGTTAGTCGTCGTGAAGGCGAGAATATTTTAACCTGGTTGCTCCGATGCTGGGACAATGGGGCAGAAACAATTGAATTGGAAGGTGGTGAAGCCAGGCAGCTGGGATCTCTGTCAAGAGATTCCACCATTGATAGGACAATTTCAAGAGAGTCTAACACCACTACTCTCTGGACCCGACTCCTGGCAGCTATGAAAGTAAGATTTCCCTACAAGGAAGATTGTATATCCAAGTTAGGGAAATGGAATACTATGGAGAGACGTATTCAGTTCCTGAGAGAATTAGCTGTGCGAGAGATCATCTATTTTGGACCAAACAGCCAAGAGGGGACAGACCCAGATAGAATCAATTATACACGACCTTTGTGGTGCAGATTTGTACAAAGTGCACCGCCTGCATATGCTAAGTCATTGGCAGGAATGGTCTGGTCAGCTGGAGGTGTACAAGATGGTGAAAGACTCAGGGGCTCAAGTGATCTTCTCTTCACTCCTTCCATCTTCAAGTGACGATGTGGGATGGAATAGGGAAATTAATTCTCTAAATGGTTGGCTCCAAGAGTGGTGCTACAGGCAGGGCTTTGGATTTTTTGATAATGGTTGGTTCTATAAGACACCAGTCCGGACAGTGTCACGCGGGAAAGGTCTATCTCGTAGGGGCAAAAGAACGTTGGGGCAGGAATTAGCTGGGCTCATTTGGAGAGCTTTAAAGTAGGCTCGAAGGGGGATGGGGTTGTAGCTGGGCTTGTCCCAGTGGGGCAGCATTCTAAAACTGATGAGGACCAGGTGGCCTCCTATGCCCCTAGGGAGAAATGGGTGTGCTCTGCTCACTCCCTGAAATGCCTCTACACCAATGTGCGCAGCATGGGGAATAAGCAGGAGGAGTTAGAATCCTATGTTCGGTCAGGAGATTATGATCTGGTGGCAATTACAGAAACATGGTGGGACAGCTCACATGACTGGAATGTGGTCATGGATGGCTATGCTCTTTTCAGAAAAGGCAGGCCAGCCAGGTGTGGTGGTGGAGTTGCTCTCTATGTGAGAGAGCAACTACAATATACTAAATTCTGCCCAGGAGTGGATGATGAGTGAGTTGAGAGTGTATGGGTCAGGATCAAGGGGCAGGCTGGCAGGGGTGACACTGTTGTGGGCATCTGTTACAGGCCACCAGATCAGGCTGAAGAAGTTGATGAGGCCTTCTATGGGCAGCTGAGAGTGGCCTCGCAGTCACAGGCCCTGGTTGTTGTGGGTGATTTTAACTTCCCTGATGTCTGCTGGAAGGACCATTCAGCCAGCCACAGTCCAGGAGGTTCCTCCAGTGCATTGATGATAACTTCCTCATGCAGATGGTGGAGGAGCCGACTAGGAGAGGTGCACTGCTGGATCTCATCCTCACTAACAAGGAGGGTCTGGTCGAAGCAGTAAAGGTTGAGGGCTGCCTGGGTTGCAGTGACCATGAGATGGTGGAGTTCAGCATCTTGTGTGGCAGGAACAGAATAGCAAGTAGAATTGCAACCCTGGACTTTAGCAGGGCTAACTTGGGCCTTTTCAAGCAATTGCTGGGGGAAATCCCATGGGCAAGACTGCTTGAAGGAAAAGGGGCCCAAGATAGTTGGGTGGCATTCAGGGATTGCTTCTTCCACGCTCAGGATCAGAGCATCCCCACACGTAGGAAGTCAAGGAAGGGAGCCAGGAGGCCTGTGTGGTTGAATAGGGATCTGTTTGGTATGCTCAAGCAGAAGAGGAGAGTTTACAGGTCATGGGAGCAGGGGCTGGCCACTTGGGAAGAATATAAGGCTGCTGTTAGAGGATGTAGGAAGGCAGCTAGGATAGCCAAGGCCTCCTTAGAATTACAGCTGGCGAGAGGGGTCAAGGACAGCAAAAAGAATTTTTTCAAATACATAGCGGATAAAACTAATACCAGAGGCAATGTAGGCCCACTGAGGAATGGGGTGGGTGCCCTGGTGGCAGAAGATACAGAGAAGGCAGAATTACTGAATGCCTTCTTTGTCTCTGTCTACTCTGCCAGAGGCTGTCCTGGGGAGCCCTGTACCCCTGAGACCCTGGATAAAGCCAGGTCAATGGAGGAGTTTGCTTTAATCAATGAGGACTGGGTTAGGGAGCAATTAAATAGTCTGGACACCCGTAAATCCATGGGTCCAGATGGGATGCATCCACGGGTGCTGAGGGAGCTGGCTGAAGTCATTGCTGGACCGCTCTCCATCATCTTTGCCAAGTCTTGGGAAACGGGAGAGGTGCCTGAGGATTGGAGGAAAACAAATGTCACTCCAGTCTTCAAAAAGGGCAAGAAGGAGGACCCGGGTAATTATAGACCGGTCAGCCTCACCTCTGTCCCTGGGAAAGTGATGGAACAGCTTATCCTTGGTGCCATCTCAAGGCATATCAAGGATAAGAGGGTTATTAGGGGCAGTCAGCATGGCTTTCCAAGGGTAAGTCATGCTTGACCAACCTCATAGCCTTTTATGAGAATGTAACAAGGTGGATGGATGATGGCAGAGTGGTGGATGTGGTCTACCTTGACTTCAGTAAAGCCTTTGACACAGTCTCCCACAGCATCCTAGTTGCTAAGTTGAGGAGGTGTGGTCTAGACAATAGAGTAGTGAGGTGGGTTACAAACTGGCTTAAGGAGAGAAGCCAGAGAGTGGTAGTCAATGGTGCGGAGTCTAGTTGGAGGCCAGTATCTAGTGGAGTGCCTCAGGGGTCAGTACTGGGGCCAATATTATTCAATATATTCATTAACGATTTAGACGAGGGAATAGAGTGCACTATCAGCAAGTTTGCTGATGACACTAAGCTGGGAGGAGTGGCTGACACGCCAGAAGGCTGTGCTGCCATCCAGCGAGACCTGGACAGGCTGGAGAGTTGGGCGGGGAGTAACCTAATGAAATTTAACAAGGAAAAGTGTAGAGTCCTGCAGCTGGGCAGGAACAACCCCAGGTTCCAGTATAGGTTGGGAAATTACATATTAGAGAGCAGTGTAGGGGAAAGGGACCTGGGGGTCCTGGTGGACAACAGGATGACCATGAGCCAGCACTGTGCCCTTGTGGCCAGGAAGGCCAATGGCATCCTGGGGTGTATTACAAGGGGGGTGGTTAGTAGATTGAGAGAGGTCCTCCTTCCCCTCTACTCTGCCCTGGTGAGACCACATCTGGAATATTGTGTCCAGTTCTGGGCCCTCATTTCAAGAAGGACAGGGAACTGCTGGAGAGGGTCCAGCGTAGGGCAACAAAAATGATTAAGGGAGTGGAGCACCTCCCTTATGAAGAAAGGCTGAGGGAGCTGGGTCTCTTTAGTTTGGAGAAGAGGAGACTGAGGGGTGACCTTATTAATGTTTATAAATATATAAAGGGTGAGTGCCACGAGGATGGAGCCAGGCTCTTCTTGGTGGCAAACAATGATAGGACAAGGGGTAATGGGATCAAGCTGGAACACAAGAGGTTCCACTTAAATTTGAGAAAAAACTTCTTCTCAGTAAGGGTGACAGAGCACTGGAACAGGCTGCCCAGGGAGGCTGTGGAGTCTCCTTCTCTGGAGACATTCAAAACCCACCTGGACATGTTCCTGTGCGACCTCACCTAGGCATTCCTGCTCCAGCAGGGGGATTGGACTAGATGATCTTTTGAGGTCCCTTCCAATCCCAAACATACTGTGATACTGTGAAGATATTACTGAAGTGATTGAGCAGCTCCGGAACTTTGAGGACAGCCTTGCTGGTTCTCTACAGGCTTGTGTCTCTGCTGTGGAGAAACTATGTGAAAAATCTGATGACCACTTTGAAAAGCTGTTGCAAGAAATCAAAGAACTCAGAGAAGACACATACCATTCACGACCTGCACAAACCTATGTTTCAGCTATTAGGAAAAGGCGTTTCCAATCTCAAGAGAGAGGACAGAGGCAGCCCACAAAAAGAGGTTCACTGTGGTTCTTCCTACATGAGCAGGGAGAAAACATGAATAAGTGGCATTGAAGACCTACCTCAGAACTTCAAGAACAGGTACGTGAGATAAAAGGAAAAACTCCTAGGAAGGTGGCTGCTCCAGTTTACAAAAGGAGCAGAAGAGATTCTGATGCTCTCAAAGGAACCTCTAATTCACACCCAGAGACTGTGCAAAACAGAAATTAGAGGTGCCCTGCCTCCAACCAGGTGGAGGAAAGGGATAACAGAGTTTATCGGACTGTATAAATACGATGGCCTGGTATAACACACCCCCAGGAGTACAAAGCTTTAGTGGACACTGGTGCTCAGTGCACGATAATTCCTTCTAATTATAAAGGAACGCAATCCATCAATATTGTTGGAGTGACTGGGAGATCCCAGGAACTGACTGTTGTAGAGGCTGAAATGAGCCTAACTGGGAAAAACTGGCAAAAGCATCCCATTGTGACTGGTCCAGATGCTCCATGCATCCTTGGCATAGACTACCTCAAGAGAGGGTATTTTAAGGACCCAAAAGGGTATAGGTGGGCATTTGGTATAGCAGCTGTGGACACTGAGAAAATTGAACAGCTGTCTGATTTGCCTGGTCTTTCAGATGACCCTTCTGTTGTAGGACTGCTGATGGTTGACGATCAGCAGGTGCCAATTGCTACCACGACGGTGCATCGCCGGCAATATCGCACCAATCCAGACTCTTTGATTCCTATTCAGAAGCTGATCCGTCAATTGGAAAGCCAGGGTGTGATTAGTAAGACTCGCTCACCTTTTAACAGCCCAATCTGGCCAGTGCATAAGTCTAGTGACTAGTGGAGACTAACTGTGGACTATCGTGGCCTGAATGAAGTTACGCCACCACTGAGTGCTGCTGTGCCTGACAGGCTAGAACTGCAATTTGAACTGGAGTCAAAGGCAGCTAAGTGGTATGCTACAATTGACACTGCTAATGCATTTTTCTCTATTCCTGTAGCAGCAGAGTGCAGGCCGCAGTTTGCTTTCACCTGGAGAGGCATCCAGTACATGTGGAATCGCTTTCCCCAGGGGTGGAAACACAGTCCTACCATCTGCCATGGACTGATCCAGACCACGCTGGAGCAAGGTAAAGCTCCAGAACACTTGCAATATATTGATGACATCATCGTATGGGGCGACACAGCGAAAGAAGTCTTCGAGAAAGGTGAGAGAATAATTCAGATTCTTTTGGATGCTGGTTTTGCCATAAAACGAAGCAAGGTCAAGGGACCTGCATGAGAGATCCAGTTTTTAGGAATAAAATGGCAAGATGGCCATCGTCAGATCCCAATGGATGTGATCAACAAAATTGCAGCAATGTCTCCACCTACTAATAAAAAGGAGACACAGACTTTCTTGGGCGTTTTAGGTTTTTGGAGAATGCATATTGCTGACTACAGCCAGATTGTGAGCCCTCTCTATCGAGTGACTCATAAAAAGAACCAATTTGAGTGGGGCCCTGAACAACGACAAGCCTTTGAACAAATTAAGCGTGAGATAACTCATGCGGTGGCCCTTGGACCAGTTCGGACTGGACTAGATGTTAAAAATGTGCTCTACACCGCAGCCAGAGATAATGGACTTACCTGGAGCCTCTGGCAGAAAGCACCAGGAGAAACCCGAGGTCGACCCTTAGGTTTTTGGAGTCGAGGATACAAAGGATCTGAGGCCAACTATACTCCAACTAAAAAAGAGATACTAGCAGCATATGAAGGAGTCCGAGCTGCTTCAGAAGTGATTGGTACTGAAGCACAGCTCCTCCTGGCACCTCGACTGCCGGTGCTGAGCTGGATGTTCAAAGGGACGGTTCCCTCTCCACATCATGCAACCGAAGTTACGTGGAGTAAATGGATTGCATTAATCACGCAACGAGCTCCAACTGGAAGTCCCAACCGTCCAGGGATCTTAGAAGTGATTACAGACTGGCCAGAAAGTAAAGACTTTGGGATGTCTCCAGATGAGGAGGAAGTACAACATGCTGAAGAAGCACCACCGTATAATACTCTTTCAGAGACTGATAAGCAGTATGCACTGTTCACAGATGGATCCTGTCGTCTTGTAGGAAAACATTGAAGGTGGAAAGCTGCTGTGTGGAGTCCCATACGACAAGTTACAGAAGCTACTGAAGGACAAGGTGAATCTAGTCAGTTTGCAGAAGTGAAAGCCATCCAGCTGGCTTTGGACATTGCTGAATGAGAGAAGTGGCCAATACTTTATCTCTATACTGACTCATGGATGGTAGCAAATGCCTTGTGGGGGTGGCTACAGCAATGGAAGAAGAGCAACTGGCAGCGCAGAGGTAAACCCATTTGGGCTGCCACACTGTGGCAAGACATTGCTGCTCGGCTAGAGAGCCTGCCTGTGAAAGTTCGTCATGTAGATGCTCATGTGCCTAAAAGTCGAGCCACCGAGGAACATCTAAACAACCAACAAGCAGATCAAGCTACTAAGAATAAAGTAGCTGAGGAGGACTTGGACTGGCAACATAAAGGTGAAGTTTTTCTAGCTCGGTGGGCCCATGATGCTTCAGGGCATCAAGGTAGAGATGCAACATATAAATGGGCTCGCGATCGAGGGGTGGATTTAACTATGGACACTATTTCACAGGTTATTCATGAATGTGAAACTTGCGCCGAAATCAAACAAGCAAAACAGTTAAAGCCTGTATGGTATGGGGGCCGATGGTTAAAGTATAAGTATGGAGAAGCTTGGCAGATTGATTATATTACACTTCCACAAACACGTCAAGGTAAGCGTTATGTACTTACAATGGTGGAAGCAACCACTGGATGGTTGGAAACATATGCCGTACCTCATGCTACAGCCCGAAATACTATCTTGGGCCTTGAAAAGCAAGCCCTTTGGCGACACGGTACGCCAGAAAGAATTGAATCAGACAATGGTACTCATTTCAAAAACAGTCTTATAGACAACTGGGCCAAAGAACATGGTATTGAGTGGGTATATCATATTCCATATCATGCACCAGCCTCTGGGAAAATTGAAAGATACAATGGTTTGCTAAAAACTACACTAAAGGCACTTGGTGGTGGAACCTTTAAAAACTGGGATTCACATTTAGCAAAAGCCACTTGGTTGGTCAATACTAGGGGATGAACCAATTGAGCTGGGCCTGCCCAATCAGAAATCCTTCGCATTGTAGAAGGAGATAAAGTCCCTGTAGTACACATGAAAAATATTTTGGGAAAGGCAGTCTGGGTTACTCCTGCCTCAGGCAAAGGCAAGCCCATTCGTGGGATTGTTTTTGCCCAGGGACCTGGCAGCACTTGGTGGGAGATGCTTAAGGATGGAGAAGTCCAGTGTGTACCTCAAGGAGATTTGATTCTAGGTGAAAATATTCAATACTGAACTGCAGGATGTGAATTGCCATACTAACGATATTTAATAAGTGTCTTTCAGATCAAGACAGTGATGATGAAACCAGAGCTAGCTTCTTCGAGTGGCGCCTGACAACTTCTTTGAAGTTGATGTCTTTAACCCACAAACAGTGGTCATGAAATGAACTTGTACCATTTTTCCTGCCCTGGGAGACTGTTGTGACAAAATGAACTTAATGAACTTTTCAAAGGATGGTCCACTGATTAAGATTAATTACTCCTCTGTATATATGTACATATGTGTATATATATATATATAGTAGTAGTGATTAATTAGATTGTATTGATAAGGTTTAAGCATTCAGTGAATGGCATATTATAAGGGGTGGAATGTCCTGGTTTTGTTAAAAACAAGTTTCTCTTTCAGTGAATTTTGCCTGTCAGCTAAAGCCTTCATATTAACTGCATTTTCCTGGAGAACCAGACACATGTTTTGGTAAACCTAGCAATGGAATGCAAACTTATTGATAAGCATGGATGGACATCTCGCCAGAGGGGCGATGAGAAACAGGTGACCAAGAAACTGACCAACTGTGTATTACATTCCATTCATGTGAATACTTCATATAAAAGTGGGAGATCACGAGGATCTCGTCCCTTTTCCCTATGGCCAACATTAGGAGAGGACCTTGCTAGTTGTCCCTGCGAACTGAGGCCTAGTGAGAGACTGAATCCAGCTCCAGTTGGCTGCAGAGTCCAATCCAGGACTTTGGGTGGCGGCTCTGCAGTTGCTGAGACTTTCAAGATTGGTTTTGTATATTTTGTATTATTTTCTCTATTCTTATTAGTAGCATTAGTAAAACATCTTTAATTTTTTCCAACTCTCTTCTCTCTGTCCTTCTTTCCCTCCTAATTGCCTGTCCTTAGTGGAAAGGGAGGAGAGGGAAGGGCAAAAAGGGGGAAGTGGGGGGGAAGAGGGGGTTAACAATACATCTGCCAGGGTTTTATTGTCACCCCGCAATCTTAACCCTCGACACAGCTATATGCATGTATACATATATGCCTCCATTTCCTTCTCTCCTTTGAAGCACCATGAACACCTGAAAAAGCACTTCTACACCTGAGAGATGCGTTTGGGATGTTCATTTCCCATTAATTAAAGTGGGAATCAGATATCCAGTTTCTCAGGTTGCTGTGCAAACAACACCGCAAGGGAGTCACACTTTTCAGGGCTCAAATGGAGAGTTGACAGACTGGGGGTCCCCATGTCCATCAAGGACACATCTCTGCAGCATGTTACCATCTGAAAATTCCCAACCATCAGTTTTTTGCATTAGTTTTGCTGAATTTCTTATCCTCAAACTGAACTCAACTGATTTTCTGCCTTTGAATGATACTGATTTGCAGTGTCGCTCTAATTTAGTCCTTATTGTCTTTGTTTACTTGCAATGATTATTACATCATTAGTTGATATTTCTGTTGTATTCCTTAAAAGGCTGATTGAAAACTGATTCAAATCAATGGTAAAACTGTCACTGATTTCACTGCATTTTCAGGTCATAATTGTTATTTTTCCTCTCTTTTACTATAACAAAAGGGGGAAAAAACCCCAACCCAAATAAAACAGTCCTTTAAGCTGTGTAGCTCTTGCTGGAAATATTCTGTACGTATTCCCTAAATCCTAAATGCTTTGATTGCCTTTGGGTTATCAATCGCACATGGTTATTTTCTGTTCTGACCTAAGAGGATTATTTGTACTAGATTTTGTACGTTGTCAGTATTACCGAGTGACACCTTCACACTCGGGGCTGGTTTGCAGCCTGGCAATGAACCTGCCCATCTCCCCTCTCACCAAAGTCATCTGGAGATGCTGCCAAGCTTGTGAAATCTGTGCTAGTGACAGTGTCTAGAAAAATCTGTCCACCCCAAGCAGAAAATTAAAATTAAAGCCCCTGGGAGGCAGGGAGAAGGTGAGAGGGACAGATTTCAACCTGAGGAGCAAGTGATAACGCATGGTTTTTCTTTTTGGGATCTTGGCAGAAACCAGATGCCTACAGCACAGCAGCTTTGATATCACCCTAACTCATGCGAGTAGGATGAAAGCAAAAAGGTATTTCATTGTGTGTCGAACCAAGGAGTGAATTTGACTCCTTTACTCCTCTTTAAAGGAGCTTTGTGGGCTGTTTTTCAAATACATATATTTTGTTAAAGATTTCTCTTTTTCTTAGGTAAGCCCACATTTCCCTTTCATACAATCATAGAATGTCCTGAGTTGGAAGGGACCCACAAGGATCAGAGAGTCCAACTCCTGTCCCTGCATATGACTGTAGAGCGAGATAAGGACTAAGCAAAACAAGTCGATTCAATGTGAATCACACTAAGCCATTTATTACAGAAACAAGCCTCCCCATATATGCAACTACATTCCAATCACGCGTCCACGCTCCAAGCATGGATTCGTTAAATGAGTATCGTGGGCTGTCCGTGCACTGGAGTCTCACTGATGATACGTCCGACGATTCACGCCACACCAGGACCCCGGTGACTGAGGAACGCCCCTCCTTCCCACAGCAGAGTCTGTTCTCGAAGTGGCCTTGAGATACCTCTGAGCCTGACCAATTCAGCAACAGATCTTTATCTATCAAGACCCGTCCACATATGACAACTCCACAGTTCACATCATGTGTCTGAGGGTTGTGTCCCATCTTCTTTTATTTACCTGTAGACATGTACCATTTATTTCTGCAGTCTTTGGATCAAACCTTGCCTGAGGGAGAGGCATCGAGTGGTCCTTGGCTGTTGTGTTGCCCTCTTAAGTAAACAGGAGCAGAAGAGGGATGGATGTGGCTGTCTGGGGCTCTGGGAATATCTCCATGGGGCACCTTGCAGCCCCCTAAATGTTCAGGCTAGACACGAGGAAGAAATTTTTTACAATGAGGGTGTTGAAACGCTGGCCCAGGTTGCCCAGAGAGGTGGTGAATGCCCCATCCCTGGAGTCATCCCAGGCCAGGCTGGACGGGGCTCTGAGCAACCTGATCTGGGTGAAGATGTCCCTGCTCATGGCAGGGGTTGGACTGGATGAGGTTTGAAGGTCCCTTCCAACCCAAACCATTCTGTGATTCTATGATTCTCTTTCTCCTTCCAAGTGAAGAAGAGCTAAGCTGCTTTTGAGCCCTTGCAAAGCTCTGCGTTGTTCAGCTGCTTTCACAAAGAACCGATGGTGCCAAGCACATCTGCAGGTCTGGTCCATCAACCCTGGAGCTCCACTTACCTGAAACATATATTGCAGCTTTTGCTGTTTGAAAACATTCTGCCATGGCTGGAACTGCTGTGTTGAGATGAAATTTACAGGCCATGAGAGGCAGCAGGATATGGGTACATTTTGTTAAGGGCTGCTATTAGTTTTTCTGGGTTGCAGAGAAGCCTCGCATGGAAATGGAGCCCATTATGTATTTGGGTCTTGCTTAATGAGATGCAGTGCAAAAGGCAGTCCATCACTTTGGAACTAGAGGCTTTGTCTACTTTCCAAGATTAATTTTTATTTCACAAATTATTACTGCATGGATTAATGATCTCTGCATGCAAATGCTCTCGGCTGCTACCCAGGTGCATTAACCTTTCATAAAACAAAGAATTCCTCCTCCTTGATGCCGCTTTGGCCAAAGCATTTCCCTCCTGAATGCCAAATATTAAATACATGGGCATCACTACCTTGCCGTTAACAACAGGAGAGGAGATGGATTTGGAAATCATAGGCCTGTGTGTGAACCTGTGACCTCCTCCAGGTGTTTTCTTCTCCACTGGACCACCACAAGCTCCTAATGCTCCAAAGCAGAATTGTAGCCCCAAATTCATAAAATAATACTGTTTACAAAACATTTTTTGTGCTTGAGTGCAGCAAGCAGGCATCCCAAAAGAGGGTGTGCTGATTTTGTTAAAAACAAGTTTCTCTTTTAGTGAATTTGCCTGTCAGCTAAAGCCTTCATATTAACTGCATTTTCCTGGAGAACCAGACACATGTTTTGGTAAACCTAGCAATGGAATGCAAACTTATTGATAAGCATGGATGGACATCTCGCGAGAGGGGCGACGAGAAACAAGTGACCAAGAAACTGACCAACTGTGTATTACATTCCATTCACGTGAATACTTCATATAAAAGTGGGAGATCATGAGGATCTCGGACCTTTTTTGCCTTTTTGCCTTTTCCCTTCTGCTTATGGCCGACATTAGGAGAGGACCTTGCTAGTCGTCCCTGCGAACTGAGGCCTAGTGAGAGACTGAATCCAGCTCCAGTTGGCTGCAGAGTCCAATCCAGGACTTCGGGTGCCAGCTCTGCAGTTGCTGAGACTTTCAAGATTGGTTTTGTATATTTTGTGTTATTTTCTCTATTCTTATTAGTAGCATTAGTAAAACATCTTTAATTTTTTCCAACTCTCTTCTCTCTGTCCTTCTTTCCCTCCCGATCGCCTGTCCTGAGTGGGAAGGGGGGAGAGGGAGGGGCAAAAAGGGGAAGTTGGGGGGGAGAGGAGGTTAACAATACATCTGCCAGGGTTTTATTGTCACCCCACAATCTAAACCCTTGACAGAGGGAAAGACTACTATTACCAGTTTATGGGCAAGTAAAATGGGACTTAGAGGTTGTCCTGTTTTTGTTAAAAACAAGTTTCTCTTTTAGTGATTTTGCCTGTCAGCTAAAGCCTTCATATTAGCTGCATTTTCCTGGAGAACCAGACACATGTTTTGGTAAACCTAGCAATGGAATGCAAACTTATTGATAAGCATGGATGGACATCTCGCCAGAGGGGCGACGAGAAACCGGTGACCAAGAAACTGACCAACTGTGTATAACATTCCATTCATGTGAACACTTCATATAAAAGTGGGAGATCATGAGGATCTCGTCCCTTTGCCTTTTCCCTTTCCCTTTTCCCTTTTGCTTATGGCCGACATTAGGAGAGGACCTTGCTAGTCGTCCCTGCGAACTGAGGCCTAGTGAGAGACTGAATCCAGCTCTGGTTGGCTGCAGAGTCTAATCCAGGACTTTGGTTGCCGGCTCTGCAGTTGCTGAGACTTTCAAGATTGGTTTTGTATATTTTGTATTATTTTCTCTATTCTTATTAGTAGCATTAATAAAACATCTTTAATTTTTTCCAACTCTCTTCTGTCTGTCCTTCTTTTCCTCCCAATCACCTGTCCTGAGTGGGAAGGGGGGAGAGGAAGGGGTAAAAAGGGGGAAGTGGAGGGGAGAGGGGTTTAACAATACATCTGCCACAGTTTTATTGTCACTCTGCAATCTTAACCCTCGACAGAGGTGGAACAAAATGTGGCCATGAAGGTCCCAGCATAAAGACTCTAGACTCTTGAAGCTCGTATCCACTCTTGCAAGATAAAGCAGCATAGTTTTGTTCACACAAACTACTCCACTGAAACTCGGCATCCTAAGACCTGTGCAAGGATCTGCTCAATGTGTAAATACATAATAATAAAGGGGTCAGCCTTGCAACAGCTTCTGAAATGAGGATGATCGTATGTACCAAGAGTGTGTTTGAACTGCTGCAGGACTGGGACCTCTTTTGTAATTTAAGTTAAATCCAGTCCTCTTCTGGTCATACTTTCCTGGCAACATGCTCATTTAGATGTGTGAAGTTTGCTCTGCAGGCAGACTGCTGCCTATACACAGTAAATATAATCCAAGCTCAAGATCAGAGCATCCTGACACACAGAAAGTCAAGGAAGGGAGGCAGGAGACCTGATTGGTTAAACAGGGAAATGCTGGGCAAACTCAAGTGAAAGAGGAGAGTTTACAGATCATGGAATGGGTTTTGGACACCAGGGGCTGGAAGAATATAAGGCTGTTGTCAGAGGATGTAGGGAGGCCACTAGGAAAGCTAAGGCTTCCTTAGAATTAAAACTTATAAGACGGATCAAGGACAGCAGAAAGAGTTTCTTCAAATACATGGCAGATAAAACTAAAACCAGAGGCAATGTAGGCCCACTGATGAATGGAGTGGGTGCCCTGGTGACAGAAGATACAGAGAAGGCAGAGTTACTGAATGCCTTCTTTGTCTCTGTCTACACTGCCGGAGGCTGTCCTGAGGAGCCCTGTACCACTGAGGCCCCAGAGGAAGGCAGAAAAATGGAGGAGTTTGCCTTGGTTGATGAGGACTGGGTTACGGAGCAATTAGGCAATCTGGACATCCATAAATACATGGGTCCTGATGGGATGCACCTGTGGGTGCTGAGGAAGCTGGCTGAGGTCATTGCTAGGCCACTCTCTATCATCTTTGCTGAGCCTTGGGAAACGGGAGAGGTGCCTGAGGACTGGAGGAAAGCAAATGTCACTCCAGTCTTCAAAAAGGGCAAGAAGGAGAACCCAGGTAACTATAGACAGGTCAGCCTCACCTCCATCTCTGAAAAGGTGATGGAACAACTTATCCTTGGTGCCATCTCAAGGCATATAAAGGATAAGAGGGTCATTAGGGGCAGTCAACATGGCTTCACCAAGGGGAAGTCATGCTTGACCAACCTCATAGACTTTTATGAGGACAGAACGAGGTGGATAGATGATGGCAAAGCAGTGGATGTGGTCTACCTTGACTTCAGTAAAGCATTTGATACAGTCTCCCACAGCATCCTTGCTGCTAAACTGAGGAAGTGTGGTCTGGATGATCGGGTAGTGAGGTGGACTGTCATCTGGCTGAAGGAAAGAAGCCAGAGAGTCGTGGTCAGTGGAGCAGATTCTCATTGGAGGCCTGTGTCTAGTGGAGTACCTCAAGGATCAGTACTGGGACCAGTACTATTCAATATATTCATCAATGACTTGGATGAGGGAATAGAGTGCACTATCAGCAAGTTTGCTGATAACACCAAACTGGGAGGAGTGGCTGACACGCCAGAAGGCTGTGCTGCCATCCAGTGAGACCTAGAGAGGCTGGAGGGTTGGGCGAGGAAAAATTTAATGAAATATAACAAGGGCAAGTGTAGAGTCTTGCATCTGGGTAGGAACAACCCCAGCTTCCATTATAAGTTGGGGAATGACCTATTAGAGAGCAGCGTAGGGGAAAGGGACCTGGGTGTCCTGGTGGACAGCAGGATGACCATGAGCCAGCACTGTGCCCTTGTGGCCAAGGAGGCCAATGGCATCCTGGGGTATATTAGAAGGGGGGTGTTTAGTAGGTTGAGAGAGGTTCTCCTTCCCCTCTTCTCTGCCCTGGTGAGACTGCATCTGGTATATTGTGTCCATTTCTGGGCCCCTCAGTTCAAGAAGGACAGGGAACTGCTTGAAAGAGTCCAGGCAGAGCCACAAAGATGATTAAGGGAGTAGAGAATTTCCCTTATGAGGAAAGGCTGAGGGAGCTGAGTCTCTTTAGCTTGGAGGAGACTGAGGGGTGACCTTATTAATGTGTATAAATACATGAAGGGTTAGTGTCATGAGGATGGAGCCAGGCTCTTCTCGGTGACAACCAATGATAGGACAAGGGGCAATGGATACAAACTGGAACACGGGAGGTTCCATTTAAATTTGAGAAGAAACTTCTTCACGTTGAGGGTCATGGAGCACTGGAACAGGCTGTGAAATGTAGCCAGCTTTGCTGTATTTGTGAAACTTTTCCTACAGGTCTAATTTTACCTGAGTAGTACTAACATTTAGTCAGATTAAATTATTAAACTCTTGCATCATCTGCAGGTAAAAACCTGTTTAATCAATGACTTATTAGTTAAATCATTATGTGTCCTGATATGAATCACAATAATTTTTATAGTCCCTATTATCATTGTAAAGGCATGTTAATTCATAGAACGCTTCTTTTTCATAACAGGAATAGAAATAGCATACCTTAGAGTTTAGAAGAAACCACCTTCTTTTAAGGGCAAAAAATGCCAACATGTATCTAATGTTAAAAGATATTCCCTAGACAGTCCCAAATGCTCTTTAATGCATCTGGAAGCTGGAGATGCTCAGGTCCTAGAGAAAGAGTCCTTCAGATCTGGACATTCATGCATTTAAACTGACATTTTTAGTTACTTCACATGTTTTGGGGCAAATGCTGGCACAACTGCACAATTGTACCATCTTCAACAGATGTCATTCCAGTGGTGCCACCAAGTGTAGAGCCCATGTTCCCTTTACATCATTGCCTTTCTGCCCTGTTGGTATCTGCTGCCCACTAGAATCACAGACTGGTTGGGGTTGGAAGGGACCTCTGGAGATCATCTAGTCCAACCCATCTGCTAAAGCAGAGCCACCAGAGCAGATCACACAGGATTGCGTCCAGGTGGGTTTTGAATGTCTCCAGAGAAGGAGACTCCACAACCTCTCTGGGCAGCCTGTTCCAGTGCTCTGCCGCCCTCAAAGTTTCTCCTCATATTGAGATGGAACCTCCTGTGCTTTGGTCTGTGCCTGTTGCCCCTCATCCTATTGTTGGGCACCACTGAAAAGAGTCTCTCTTGGGTGACAAAATACCATGTACAGAAGTAGTGACTTTCAGTGTTGGTTTGGACTAAAACGGGTGTCACTATTTGGATGGATTCAGTCAGGTACCTTTTAGCTCTTGACAAAACAGTAAATATTTTGGAGCCATGCTGGCTGTTGTGACAAAGCTGGCAGCACTGTTTGTCCACAGCACCATGATATCTGGCAGGACGTGGGCTGGCATGTCCAGGCATTGTCCTTTCTCGCAGATGACCCTGCCTGCCAAATGGTTGGCTAATGCAACATTTGGCTGTGGACTCAAGGCTGAAATCTGCTCCTGGGTCAATTGTCAGTGGTTACAGCTGTGCCAGAAGAGAAAAAAAAAATAAAAAAGAAAAACCCAAACCCTTTTTCTCAAGGATCTACATGACACATAGCTCCTGCTAGTTCTGACATACCATTGCCTCCAGAACATCTGTAGTTGCTCAGACACCTGAAATCTCTGACTTACTGCTGAAAGTAATAGCAGACAGTAGAAAGTTCTACATGTTGTATGTCACAACAATGATTTTTGTAGGAACTATGCATTTGTTTAAAATATTTATTTCAGCTCAGCTTTGCCATCTCACAACAATGTGGTAGTGGCAATATCTGTAATACTTTGGCCTCTGAGCCAAACTTGTGATAGAGACAAACTCCCTTCCCAGGAAATGAAGACATTTGACTGTTGGGAAGCAGAGATGTAGAAGGACGTGTACATCAAATTTGGGTTGTGTTCTCCAAACAAGAAAGACTTTGGCTGTGCTCTTTTCCAGGAACTGAGAGAAACATTCATTCCTTTTTTGGGTGGAAACAGTGGGCAGTCTAACAAGCAAGGAGTGACAATCTCTGCACCTTATTTACACGAGTTACCACAGCGCAGTGTGGGTGGTACTCGTCTGCGTCACAAGCTGGTTGCTCTTCCCAGCGCCTTGTGAGCAGTGACTTGTCGTTGCCCTCCCTGAGTTTTTTTCAAGGTGATGAGCGGGGGTGTGATCGCCCTCACCGTGTTAACGCCCACGCCATGGCAGCTGCTCTCGCAAGGGCTGCCGGGGGCTTCCGGGTCTCGAGGTCGAAAGCGCCCGATTCAGAGAAAAAAATTTAAAAAAAGGCTTCTCTGTACCTCGAGATTTTGCTCAATCAGGACCGGCTGAGCTGGCTCCGATCAGCTGATCTCAGGAACTGAGTGCTAATCTTGAGTTACAATTGCCTTTAAATCTCCCGCTGTCACCATGGCAACGCCCACGCCATGTCAGCTGAGGTTATCTAGAGTCACCAAAGCTGCCGGGCGAGCCCTAGTTGGTTTTGGTCTGATAAATGCACGCGTCCCCGGAGGTCGGCACTCGTCGGCATGTAACAGCTCTAGAAATAGTACAGTTATCCAAGGAGCAGGAGAGGAGCGACCAAAGGAACCACAACTGATTTAATGAGCCATTTCCAGTTTCACTGTACCACCCGTGTGTACTTAGACATGCATGGCTTAAGCTTTGAGACAAGCATTTTGTTTGTTTTTTTTTTTTTCTTAATTTAACTTCTTGATTGACTTATTATGTACATTGGCACTTTTAAGAGCTTCAAATAAAACACAGTGAGAGTTCAGAACAAATGTAAATGGCCTAAAAGAAAAGGAAAAAAAAATCCTATAATATTTTTTAATGGCTATAAAATGTGTGAAGGATATATCATAAGCTCCCTGCATGGGGTCCTTGTCTCTATTCAATCCAGTATTGTAATTTAGATATGACTTTTTATTTAATTTCTGACTGAGAAAGGGAAATTAGAAAACAACATTATCTCAGCTGTTCCGTTATAATGAACAATATTTCACAGTGCCAGTATAAGTTACCTTAAGAACTTATTTTATGAGACAAACATTGGCTGGATTCCATGAACAACTAGGTTTTCTGGTGTCTTTTGTCTGCTAAAAACTCAAACTTAAGTAAGGTTTTTAATTATAAATAAGCCTGTTGTTACAATGATGTACATGTTACATGTGTGTAACATGCAGACCACTGCACTGATGGAAGCGATGGCAGTGGGCTACAGGTTAGCATCAGAGTATAATTTCCTGCTGAAATGTGAACAGAGGGTTCTTTATTTCATGTTAGACATTAGTTTCTTACTTTTCCTTCTGGCATATGTACCTCTGTGTGTCTCCAGCAGTGTTGCATAATATAGGTATGATAGAGCCCCATGAAAACTTCTTGCTAGTTTGGTTTTTATGGATGTGTAGACTAAAAAAATATGTCAGGACCCACAGTGTTGAACAAGATGGAAAGAGGTCCAATGATAGCGGGGCAAGGTGGAGATATGAGTGCCTCAGATACCCTCAGGTTGTGGCCAGAGTGAAACTGCTCTTAACAATCTCCTCAAAATATTTCCAAAGACACCAGTTCCAAGCTAGGAAGCTTCCTTAGATGAGCAACCAGCTCTGTTTCCAGACAGTATAAAACCAGCCTTCTCTGTTTTGCTGCTGTATAAATGTAGACCATGGACATAAAATACAGACTTTAATAGTTTTTCCTATGGGGAAATCCTAGATGGGGATTATACAACTGAATGTTTATTCAGCTGTAAATAACACATTCTCCTGTTAATCTCTGTGTCGATGGGTTTTGATAGATAAAGATCTGTTGCTGAATTAGTCAGGCTCAAAGGAACTTAAAAGCCGCTTCAAGAACAGAGTCTGCTGTGAGAAAGAGGGGCGTTCCTCAATCACTGGGCTCCTGGCGTGGCATGAATCATCGGACGTATCATCAGTGAGACTCCAGAGCACGGACAGCCCACGATGCTCATTTAACGAATCCATGCTTGGAGCGTGGACGCGTGATTAGAATATAGTTACGTATATAAGGAGACTTGTTTCTGTAATAAATGGCTTAGCGTGATTCACATTGAATCGACTTGTTTTGCTTAGTCCTCATCTCGCTCTACATCTGGTGACCCCGACGTGATACTCTGACCGGCGTACCACGGAAGATGGGGAAAAGCGTAGAGCGGCCCAGCCGGAGGCGGATCAGCTGGACTGAAAACCGGGTGGAGGCGTATGGACGTTCCGCATTTTGTTGAAGAAGTCACCGTAAAGGGTGAGCGGCTGGGAGCGGGAGGAGAGAAGAGTGAAGTTATGGGGCAAAATATATCCTTTGAGGAAGAAGCCGTAGTTAAACTCCTCCTGCCTATTCTCTCTATGAGAGGACTTAAATAAGAAGAAAGTAACATATGTGGACTATTAATTTGGTATAGAATTAAAGGCTACCCAGGAGAAAACAAGAAGGCTTTTAAACGTTAACTTTGGGACGATAAAGGGCAGAAATTATGGAATAGGGTCAGCAATGGAGATGATAAAGAAACTAAATCACTAGCGACTAAATGGAAGCTTAAAATTTTCACCTTAGAAGACTTTAAGGCTGAGCGGGCTACTGTTGCCAGAATTTTTCCAGCGTTGCAGCCTGATAACAAACCTAAAAATGACTGTGAAGTTTACCCGGATCGTGTCTTTTGACCCCCCCCCTACTCCATCCCCTGTTGTGCCGGCGGCACTGGTGCAGTGGTCTGGGCCGGGGGGAGGAAAATTACCGAGTGGATGGCCTCCCATACCATCACACGACCCTAAGGAGACCAAGCAGTCCAAGGAACTGGAGTCAGATAATTTGTCAAAAGAACTGTGTGAAATGTAACAGCTATAGATCATTTACGAAAGAACAATGGGGATTCGTCGAGGGGGGCAGGTATCCCACAACTCCTGGAAGAGACACTAATTGACACACTGCAACTACAGACACGATAAGTTTCTGAAATCCTGAGGCAGTCAAGAGATCTTGCATATTAAGCTATGAGAGAGATGCTTGAATCCAACAAAGCAGCCAAATCATTTGAAACTATTAATCAGGGTCCCAATGAGAATTACATGCAATTTATTGACCATCTTCAAGATGCCATCAGTAAGCAAGCTGAAAACTTAGAAGCTAAGGAAGCACTAGTGTTGAGATTAGCAGTAGAGAATGCTAATGTTTGCTATCAACGTGTTATTTGCAAGTTTTACAGTACATATTATGTGCTCCTGTGTATTGCCTCTCTGAAAATCAAGCAGCTTGTCAGGAATGTGAGTTAATTGTTTTACTAGTTGTTTTTAAGTGTGCTGTAAAACCTTCTCCCACTTTGCCCATTCTTGCTGCATGCAGCCCTGTGCCTTCCTCCCCCTCCCTCCCCGCCCCCTCCCTTCCCTGCCCCCCCCCCCTTCTCAAGGTTTTTACTTGCAAGATGGGGTCAGGAATAATTGTTTTCAGTTGTGTTCCTAAAAAATCAGTATTGGGAGGTGTTTTAAAACTTAGGAAAGCACTCGGAATTATCAGGAAGGAAGATCTTGTAAAATATTGTAATTAATGGTGGCTGTGGTATAACTTAAATGATTGGGAAAAGTGTCTGGAAAATAGAATCTTGTTGCAATTAATGTTGTTTTTGAGGCCAAAAGATCAGGACAAAATAAATCCCTACAAGAGATCATTAAACCATTTCAGACAGTTTTACAGGCGGGGTGCTTTGAACTTCAACAAGCTGAGAGAGAGTTAACTGATAACACACAGGTCACAGAAAACTTGGTAAAGTCTGCAAGATGCTTTCCTTATTAACCTGTTTTCTTTGTGGGTATCTGTTTAAGTATGTTGCATTTTTAGTAGGTTTGTGCTATATGGTACGATAAGTTCACAGTCTGTTAAATCATGAGAATCCGTTGACTCAAAATGTGCATTTTGTGATAATTCAGAAGATCATGAGTAATTTAGTTCTTTACTGCGTGAATGTGATAGTAAAATTTTGCGTGTAGTGGCTGTTGTTTTTCTCTCTAACATGCTAGCTTTATTCTGGCATTCAGACTTGCGCAACTCTGTGACAGGCTGTGTCTCCTGTGGGAAACTGCAGTGGGTCTATGGAATCCTTGACAGAAAATATGAGAGTAGAGATCAGCCTTGAGATATTAAGATTTACCCTTGTGAAGGATGGGAGTAAAGGAGTATCCGGAGAGAGGAGAGATATACCCGTGAGAGAAAAGGGGATAGAAGAATAACATGGATGATAGAAAAATTAACCAATGAGATGTTAGTGCTGTAACTTGTAACCAATAGTGAAAAGACACATGAACTGGCAGAATTGTATAAAAATGCACTTGTAGCAATAAATGGCATCTATTACTTTCATCTTGAAAGAATTTGGTCCATGTCGCTTGTCCGTCTCAACCGCGACATGTGGTGACCCCGACGTGATCCTGCCTGAAGAGGATCTCGCCTAACAAGGTGACATCGTAAAGCTGTGAACAGACGAAGAGCTGTGGAGACGGAGCCCGGTACAGCTGATAAGAACAGCCAAGGAGAGCTGCCGAAGATCCGGATCGATTGAAAAGACACCTCGCGAAGGAGTAGATGAGCTACCGGGAACATGGGGGGAAACTTATCTAAAGAAGAGGGTACTATATTATCTACATGGAAGCTGCTTCTGAAGAAGCAGGGTGTTAGCCTTCCGGAACTGACTTTAAGGAAAATGTTACTATGGGGCAAAGCACAAGGTTTAGAGGTTAATCCTGTGACAGCATTTAGTGTGTCACAATGGATGGACTTGGGAGATAATTTTTTGATAGTGCTACCCAAGGGTCCAAGGAAGCAACTGAACTGTTAACGACGTGGTGCTTATTATTAGATACTCTGAAAGAGTTAAAACAGCAACAGGCAGAGGCGGCCGAGGGGGATGGTCTTCTTGGCTCTTCTGGGCCAGATTCGGAGGAAAAAGCAAGATTAAGTACTACCCCGATCCCCCTGTTACTAAAGATTCGTCAAAACCGCCCAAGTCCATATTGTCTGATACGGATAAAGATCCACGGCACTTAATTGAAAAGTTAAAAGGAATAAAGGAGGAGCGCACGTATATGTGGCCCCGAGATCAGAAAAAAACTATGAAAGAGTCGTATACATATGTGTGGCCCCGAGATCGGTTAAAAGCTATGAAAGACTCACATGAAAAAACAGCGTTATGGTCTCGGGAGGGGCCCTCAGAGAACCAATCGGAGCACCAGTCAGAGCGGTGCGTTCGGCCGACCGCTCCGCTGTCATCAATTACGGCTCAAACCTCTCCTCTATCATCAGCGACCGCGGTTCCGCTGTCTGCATCACCGCCATTGATCACAGTTCAACCCTCTGCCCCGCCACTATCAGTCGCGGAAGAAAAAAAAAAAATGGACATTTTTTTTCCTGTCCCCCCTTGCTTGGAGATTTAGGTGGGGAGGACCCCCCCGTGGTGAGCCAGACCGAGCCAAATAACGTAATTCCTACAGATTTGGGGCCCTCCAACCTGCCCCCGCCTCCCTCCCACACTGAATTCCTGAGGGTGAGGGTAGAGTTTCAGAGCGTAAACCGAACTTACCAAAAAGCTGGGATTTACCCCCATTTTCAATTACAGTTAAACCACGGGACACTGTGCATTTCTAGAAGTGACATTAATTGACACACCACAACTACAGGCACGATAACTTTCTGAAATCCTGAAGCAGTCAAGAGACCTCGCATATCAAGCTGTGATGGGGGTGCCTGGGACCAGCAGTGTGGCCAAATCATTTGCAACTATTAATCATGGTCCCAGTGAGAATTACATGCAATTTATTGACCATCTCCAAGAGGCCATCAATGAGCAGGTTGAAAACTTAGAAGCTAAGGAAGCATTGGTGTTGAAATTAGCATTAGAGAATGCTAATGTTTGTTATCTGCGAGTTTTACAGTACATATTATGTGTTTCTGTGTATTGCCTCTCTGAAAATCAAGCAGCTTCTTAGGAATGTGAGTTAATTGTTTTACTAGTTGTTTTTAAGTGCGCTGTAAAACTCTCTCCCCTTTTTTCCCAGTCGTGCTGCAAGCAGCCTGTGTTTTATACCCCTCCCTCCCCCTTCTCAAGGTTTTTACTTGCAAGATGGGGTCAGGAATAATTGTTTTCAGTTGTGTTCCTAAAAATCAGTATTGGGAGGTGTTTTAAAACTTAGGAAAGCACTCGGAATTATGAGGAAGGAAGATCTTGTTAAATATTGAAATCAGTGTTCGCTGCTGTTTACGTTAAATGATTGGGAAAAGTGTCTGGAGAATAGAATTTTGTTGCAATTAATGTTTTTAAGATGAGAAGAGCAAGACAACATAAATCTCTCCAAGACATCATTAGATCATTACAGACAGTTTTACAGCTGGAAGGATTTGAACGTCAACAAGCTGAGAGAGAGTAAACTGATAACACACAGGTCACCGTAAACTTGCTAAAGTCTGCAAGATGCTTTCCTCATTAACCTGTTTTCTTTGTGGGTATCGGTTTACGCATGTTGCAATTTTGGTAGGTCTTTGTTATATGGTATGATAAGTTCACAGTCTGTTAAATCATGAGAATTCATTGACTCAAAATGTGCGTTTTGTGATAATACAGAAGATCATGAGTAATTTAGTTCTTTACTGTGTGAATGTGATGGTAAATTTTGTGTGTAGTAGCTGTTATTTTTTTTCTCTAGCATGCTAGCTTTATTCCAGCATTCAGACTTGCGCAACTCTGTGACAGACTATGTCTCATTTCGGTGTGCTGGATTTGGTTTTTCTGTATGCACATCATGTAAAGAATCCTGGTTTTGGAATAACAGCTGTGGCGCACCAGACGAGACATTGAAACAAAAGAAAAAACAAAACAAAACAAAACAAAAAAAGGCCTTGCTCAGTCCGGCTCGGAGGGTGCGGATGGGTTTCAGCGGGCAACTGACTTTTTTTGTCAGGGAGACCCAGAGGTACCTCCACCTGGCTGAGCAGTAGGCGGCCCAAAGGTGCAATATAAAAAATTGAGATATTGTCTTATATTGGTGTAACTGTGATCCATCTGCATATTTGAACTTGGTATATGGTTTTCATATCTGAGCTCAGTATTTTAGTTTGTATATTCATATTTGGTACCAAAAGAATCTTGTTTGGGGAGATAATTACAAAATGGGAACCGGTTCCACTGCTAAAATTCCACCTTGCTCCCCCTTAGGATGCATCCTTACACATTAGAGTAATTGCTTATATTGTTAGAAAAGCATTTAAATTGTTAAAATGCTATGATAGCTGTGAATTTGGAAGAGGTTGTATATAAAAGTTGCTAGAATATTAACTGATTTAGATTTAGGAAAATAGAATAATGGATTTATGTTTATTATACTGGTTTATACTGTTTTTTGACATCTCTAAATTGTAACAGGTAAATGGAGCTAAGGAATGTAACTATTGCTGAGCTACTTGAAATTGCATATAAAGTGTATTATGGTCGGAATGAAATGGGAAAACAAAACAGCAAAATATTCCAGGCCTATGTGCAGCTCATTGTAACTGAGGAGTTTACCAGAGCCTCCCACCTCGTACCAGCTGCGTGACCTTGACTATATCTGAACTGCAGGAAGAAGAGAACAAAAAAAAATGGCGAAACCTGTTTTCCCGCTGCTAAGCAGAGAAAGGGGGGCTTTACTCCCCCCGCTCTGTCCTTTTTTTTCCCTGAAGTATTGTCATCCATTTTTGTTGTGGCACTGTGTTGTTTTTCGGCTTTGAATCAGGGGTTGTTGGTGTTGTTTATTTTTGCTTCTGTCTTGTTTCCTATTTTTTGGCACATCTGGGGAAAAGAGCTCATAATTTTACCTCCTTGCTGAAGTCAGTCTTTTCACACTGGTCAGCTTTGGGGGGGTCACAGTGTTCAGTGCTTCTCTGGGTCAGACTGGTGCTGATTTGAGTGTGCAGTGGAGCCAGATTGGTTTCATGTGGAGTTCAACCTGATGTGTTTTCATGCTGGACTGTATGTCCTGACATCTCAGATGGGGGCGAGAGGGAAGTTTTATTCCCCCTCGCACCCCTCCCCTAAGCAGTGTTACTCCTAGAGAGCTGTAATACTGCATGAAGGAGTCCGAGGGTGAAATTTAAAGGCATCATCAGTGGATCCATAGTTCTAATGAAACTGGAAAATTAACCAAAAATTTGTTAATAGACTTATTCTGTTGTAATTAGTTGTAAGTGACTTCTTAGTAAATTCACCATGCTAGTTTTTGAGGTCATGAGAGAGAACGAAAGAAAGGGCGTTTTTTGAGACCAGTGGAATGCCAAATTTGGAAAAAAGTTTAAATACATGAATTCTTATAGTTGTTAGAAACTCCTATACCTCTCTTAGGTTAAGATTTGTTGAGTAAATTGTAAGCTCAAATAACGTTTTCTGAGACTTCTGTTTAGTTGCATGGCCTACAAGAAGCTGCTTGGATGGTACAGATCTGCTTGCTGCAAGTGAGAAATCTCCAGGGAAATTTCAAATGCTGTATTTCCACTAGTATTAACAGCCAATGTTTCGATAAAGCAAATACTACACTGATTTATCTGAAACAGGACTTCAATCTGGTAAGGGAAAACAATATCCAATAAATATGACAGCCAAAATGGAGTTGGAAACTTTGAGGAATAAATTTATGACAACCTTACAGGTTGACTGTATTTGATTGGACTTGCAGATTTGTCTATTTATGGCTACAACATAGAAACAACCTGTGTCTATTGTGGGACAGTATGATGAGATTGCTAGCAAACTGATATACCGACTGTTATATACCAATTGTCACTCTGATCAAGAAAATGCAGGGAATGAATTTAAGTTTCAATAGGCCATGATCCTTTTATCATATATGTACCATTTGTGAAATTTAATTTTGATTTTTTTATTTGTAATCTATGTCTCTATAAATTGCACTAGCTGGTTTTCTTAACACCATAGCTTTTCGCATGCCTAAATGTAAATTGCTGCAGAACCTGCAAACCTTTAACATCAGATCATAGGCCATACTTGTATTTGGTCTGATCCTACATACTTGCAAAGTTTTTGTTGATGGTTCTGGGAAGTCTCATAAAGCTGTAGTGGGTTGGTGTGAAGATAACAATTGGCATAATTCTGTAAAAATTATTGAAGGTTCAACCCAATTAGCAGAACTTGGCACAGCTTTAAATTACTTAGAGCTTTTTAAGGAGGAACCTCTAAATTTGATTTGTGATTTTGAGTACATAGTCAAGGTCCAACGCACGGATCTGGTTCTGAAGTTTTTTTTTTTTTGTTTGTTTGTTTGTTTTTTAAAAAAGGGGGGAAGTAGGGGAAGCACCACAAAACCAATTGTCAAAAGCATTGTATGTGATGAAATATTTTGCAAGTATGACCCAAAACCATGCTAAATTATAAAGAACCTACATTAGTTATGGTCAAATCACTAGTCAATGGAAAAGGCCACATCAGTTGATAACCTGGGGAAAAGGTTATGTTTGTGTCATTACAGGCCGAGTCTTGAAGTGGATTCAACAAAGATTCAACGGATGCAGATGGACAGGAGGGAGATAAGTTGTGAGGACTGTTTCAGATGTAAACCATGGATCCTAATTCAGTGTTACAGATGCTCGCAGACCTGGTGGTCTAGAAGCCTATTAGCAAGCAGGTGGTGGACCTTCTGTGGAGAATGGCAATTTGAACAATCAGCAGGAGATCCAAAAGGGTGATATTATGATTAGATAGTTAATGCATAGATAAGGTAAAATTATGAGGTATCTCTACCATAGTAATGTAAGTTCAGCAACCGATAAAGTTTTAGAAGGGATATTAAGGTTAAGCTATTGATCTTTTAAATAGATTGAGATAACTTTTAAGATATTAATTCAATTATTAGTATATACTGATGGTATTAAGTATGTTACCCTATAAACTGTGCAGTTATAAATCTTTTAGGAATTTAAGAGAATATATTGTATTAACTTGTCTGATTATTTTGAATCTATTAAAATAGTGTGATAATAAGGTTGTCATGATAGATTTAAGGTTTTAAGAATAGGCAGGTAGTACTTTGATCTTATTAAGTAAGGTTTAACTGCATTATATGTAATTGTAATTATGTTGTTAATCACGTGTTCTATGTTGCAGTATATTTCAAAAATGATGCACGGTGCGGTTTAAGGGGCCTGACTAATTCAGGATAAGAAAGGGGGAAGTGTGGAGGGGTTTTGATAGATGAAGATCTGTTGCTGAATTAGTCAGGCTCAAAGGAACTTCAAGGCCGCTTCGAGAACAGAGTCTGCTGTGAGAAAGAGGGGCGTTCCTCAATCACCGGGGTCCTGGCGTGGCGTGAATCATCGGACGTATCATCAGTGAGACTCCAGAGCACGGACAGCCCACGATACTCATTTAACGAATCCATGCTTGGAGCGTGGACGCGTGATTAGAATATAGTTACGTATATAAGGAGACTTATTTCTGTAATAAATGGCTTAGCGTGATTCACATTGAATCGACTTGTTTTGCTTAGTCCTTATCTCACTCTACATCTCTGTATCTGTTTTATCAATTGTTTTAAGTCAAGGAGATTTATCTAGCCTGTAATTAACCCTTTTGCATGGCAAAATGCAGGATTGTCTCTTTCCCTCTAGCCACTAAGTACATAATGTTCTGATAAATATTTAAGCAGTAATGAGGGACGTAATGCACAGTAATCCATTAGTGCCACATTCTGGGGGAGTGGCATGGTGCTGAAATGGATGCTGTAAGTGCTAAAATCCCAGATTGAGCAGAAGGCCTGCTGACCACTGTGGGATTTAGCTTTGAACCATGCTACAGGTTGGGAAATCCATTTGAAGGTGTAGACATGCTTTATTTGCCTGCCAAGAAAACCTTCCTTAAAACAAAACCCAAACCAAAAAAAACCCGATAATGACAAAACCTGTTTTCTCTGTGAATGGTGCAGCCAAATGTTCCCCAACCAAAAGACTATCCAAGACCAAGAGTGGGAAGGCGGAGCCTGAACCAGTGATGTGCTAAAGGTGGTGTTGGATGTATGACCACAACTGGTCCCACTAACATATAACCAAGCTAAATTGGAGTCTATGTGAACCTTCTCACTTTGGGTAGGTCTACTAAATTTTTCTGTGTTTTTCCCTCCTTTTTTTCTACTTATTAGACCTTACTGCCTGATTACATCTATGATAGATGTCTATGTCATGACAGTCCTCTAAAGGAGCAAATACAGCAATAGGCAAAGTATCAGTTTGTATTATACTTTGCTTTTCACAGGAGGGTCTTGATTCCCACCAAGGGCAGAAAAAGGTGAAGTTTGGTACCCAGCCCTTTGTGCTTCGGGGAGCAGCTGCAGCTAATGTGTGTGCTCACTTCTACACAGAAAAATAGCAATACTCTCTCCACTCATCTGTGTGCAGTGAACAATGGTAAGTGGCTCTGAAGAGATGTCCTGCTGGGGTGTATGGCTGAACAGGATGGTGATTTAGTGCCTTAGCAGAAACTGTTGTAGAAACCAGCACTGTTTCTTTGAGATCATGGAAAAGGAAGTTTTCTGGAGTATTTGTGAATTTGCACCTAGACCAATAAACTTCTTGGTTTTTTAATTGTTATTCATTTTACACCTCAATAAAGCTTAAATATAAGTAAGTAGTAAGAAACCCAGGAGACATATTCCAATAATATTGCACTTCTCCAAATCATTCCTGTGGGGCTCTGGCAGTTTTGTTATTATGAAGCAGAATAAAACAAATTAAGAAAACTGTTCAAAATTCATTTAAAAACGTCATCCGAGGAGCATCATAATAAAAGCACAATGAGAATGACAAGCTCACTTGGCTAATTTCCTTCATGTGCTGTACATGTTTATAGTGTGTCTCTAGAGAGAATATACCTGAGCAAGGGACCAGTTTCCAGACTCCCCATCCTGGGATCCAGCTTATACCCTTCTGCACAATGCAGGACTCTGATGGGGTGGACAACTGTAGCAGTGATCACATTTCTCACTGCCAGCCTGAAACTTGCTTTCTGTTGTTTGTTGTGTATAGTAACCATGTGGTCTCCTCTTGGCACCTTCCTTGTTGTTGTTTCCATCACTGGAAACAGGTTGCACAGTTTGCCTTTGACCTGCTCTCTCCTTACTGCAGCCATTTGCTTGGTTTACTTTTGTTATTCTGAAAATTCTTGTTTCACTTTTTTTTTTTTTTTCTTCAGTGATGCTCCTGCCTTCATCTAAACCCCCAAGGGGCAGGTGCTGATCTCTTATCTCTCGTGACCAACAATAGAACCCGAGGGAATGGCAGGAAGATGTGCCAGGGGAGGTTTAGGTTGGACATTAGGAAAAGGTTCTTCACCCAGAGGGTGGTGGAGCACTGGAACAGGCTCCCCAGGGAGGTGGTCATGCCCCCGAGCCTGTCAATATTCAAGAAGTAATTAGACAACACCCTCAGACAAATGGTGTGTATTTTAGGGTTGTCCTATGCAGGGACAGGAGTTGGACTTGATGATCCTTGTGGGTCCCTTCCAACTCAGAACATTCTATGATTCTGCCTGAGGTTGAGGCTGTGGTAGAGCAAGGTGACTTGCACTTGCCAGGACAACTGAAGTGAATCTTTCTTAACAGCTTCCAGAGCAGGGCTGACCTGCCTCTTCCAAGACTGGGACCTGAGGTTTGGCAAGTTGTGAGCTAGCAACTGCCTCCAAAAGGGATGGAGAAGATGAGGCTATGATGGACAGATCATGCTTAGTGACCTTGAAAGTTTTTGGGATGCCACTGACTCTGCTTTTGGGAACTATCTCTATCTGGAAAAGCATCACATCACCAGGCCTCCTGCACAAAAGCATGCTTGAGTGTTTCTCCCTTAGTAGCTTCATTTTATAGGATTTTTCATGCTTGAGTTGCTTCAGGTAGTCTCTGGAGTAGTAGACACTGCTGCACAATAGAGACTTGCAACTTCTTGCAGCTATCCTCTTGGTCTTGTGGTTTGTACTCTAGAACAGTGATATTTGCATCTAGTAAAAGAGGAGCCCATCAATCTCAACAGGTTAGTAGAGATGGATAAGATTTCGTCTTGCTTTAATCTTAAAATACTTTTATTTGAAGGTCTGACCCAACCACATTCTGTTATTATTGGAGTATCTTATCTACTTCACTTTTTCTTTCAACCCTCCCCCCATTTCACTTCCCCTTAAGAATATGTTATGAACTGCTGCACTTCAGCAGTGTGATAGTTCATAACAGAATCGAGAGGAGCATTAATTATGTCAGAACTACATTACTAATGTGTAATCTGCAGCATTGGTTAATTTGTTTTGATATTAAAGTTTTAATAGGAAATATAATTTAATTGCATTTTAAAAATAAAACCTGATTTTTCTGTATTGTAGAAAAATATTATGAATAATAAGCAAAAAAGGGGCTAATAGCTAGACATTTCTATTAACAAAATGAATATGTTTCATACGGTCTTTGTGTACTAATTCAAGTAATCTGATGCCAGTTTGAGCTGATTTAACACAAACTACAGCCTTGTTCCTTTGTTCTGCCTTTTGCAACATTGCTAGCATGAACTTGAGCATGGGATTGTAGTTTTGCAGTATCAACTCCTTGCACACCAGTCATAACTCAATTATTAGCAGCATTAACACATTGTACTGCACTTCCAACACACCAGCAGAGTCTGGCTTGTATTTATAGATGTTTTCCAGCTGGATGCAGAATAATTAAAGAACCCAGTTGTGCCAGTGATGAACCCTCTGCCTCTTACATCAGTGTAAGTGGCTCGTGCTGGTGTTGTCATTATCACTTAAAAAGAATGAATGCCATCTGCAATTACTAACCTAAAGATACATAAATCCTTTCAGTTTTAGGTCAGTCTTACAAAGATCAGAGTGACTTGCAAAACACCTAATCAGAGAGACTGACCTTGAAGCTTTAGACACTTTGAAGCCTGCACAATTAGTTGAGTCTTGCTTTAACACATATCTCAAGACTGTTGGATAAAGTGTCCTTTAGCTGAATGTTGCTCATTATATGCTAAAATGTTTATATAATGAAATATGCAAATGTGTAACAATTGGATCTTTAGGACTGCCCTGAGTAGTGATAAGATTTTGTATATAATGGCTGTTACTTTTCTTGCTGGCATGCTGGCTTTATTCCAGCATCCAGACTTGCGCAGCTCTGTAATAAACAATATCTCATCTCTGTGTGCTAAATTTGGCTCATTTGTATGCACACTGAGTAAAGAACCCTGTTTTGGGGGTAAACACTGGTGGCAATGTGCCAATGGATATGCTATTGGGATTATAGCAGGCGAGTGACATCTCCAGAAAGGTACAAGTCTAAGTGCGATGAGTGCAATGGGATGATATGAAAGCATAAGAGCAACAACACTGGCTCACATGAAAGGCCCATCTCATTTTCAGTAGCGGTCCTCCATGGGGCCTGGGTGAGAGAGTAAGAATGGAGTGAGCATCGCTTACCTGGTGCTTTGAGCCTCCAACCACTGCCCATACTGCATGGTTTTCCATATCTAACAGTCTTCAGTGGATTTCTCTACCATCCTGGAACTGAGACTCCAGAGGACAAACCATTGCTGCAGTGTTTTGGCACCTTTAATTAGCTGCTTTGCCCCTCATAGCTTGGTCCTTACACTATGTGACCTTGTTTACTGTCCTGGTTTTGTTAAAAACGAGACCAGTTTCTCTTTTAGTGAATTTTCCTTTCAGCTAAATTCTTCTAAGTAATTGCACTTTTCTGAATTTGGCTGCATGTTTTTCGCTGCGGAGGTGATAAGGGTAGCAACGGTATGCAGAAGAGGCCCAGGTTTAGATTTATTGCATCCCATCCACGTCATACACCCTATAAAAGCGGGAGATCATGAGGGTCTCGCTCTCTTCGACCATGGCCGGCATCTGAAGAGGACCCTGCCTGTCGCGCCTGTGATCCGAGGCCTGGTTCCAGACCCTGCATCCCTGAATCCAGTTCCGGTTTACTGTGGAGCACACCAGCTCCACTGCCAGCAATGCTGTGCTACTCTGGGAAATTCAAGACTGATTTTGTATATTTTGTATTATTTTGTCTATTTATTAGTAGCATTAATAAAGCCTTTTAAACTTTTCCAACTTGCAAGTCTCTCTCCCTTTTTCTCCTATTACCTTTTCTTAGTGGGGAGGGCGGGGGGTTAACAGAGAGCATCTGCCACAGTTTATTGTCACCCTGCAGTAAACAGTGGCAGATATATTGGCACCCAACATGGGGCTCTAGTGAGAAGGGCTAAGAGTGGTCTCTGATAATTAACCTAAACAGCTTACCAGATAGTGCAAGTGAGAGAAAATCGGACCTTTGATTTGAGCGTTCTGAGTTCTAATTCTCTGGTGGGAGGAGACCTCAGAAAAGGATAGATCTGTGGGTCATTCGGTGATGATAAAGCAGATTGCAGTTATCTTGATTTAAAGGATGTTGTTGTAAATCTGGTAATATTTGTATTATTTACTCACTTGGTTGTATTCAATTATGCCTTTTTTGGGGTTGATGCTTCTTGTTAGTGTTTATGTGCAGAACATCATCTCTGGAAGTTGGGATAAAGTTGGTATAATAGCTTTGTTGGTGGGTTGTGTAGCATTGCTTTATATGGTGATAGTTAAGCCAATGGTGTATTTCTATTCATTGGTGTCATCCTTCGGGAGTATGCATTTTGGGAATTCTTTGGTAGAAGCAAAGGAAATTAAAGAGAACTGTACCTTTTGTATTTTCAGTTGCAGGAGTGAGATTTTAGGAGAGCTATTCAACTACTCCTTGCCTTTTTCATTAGGGCAAATTTCAGATGCTTTTGGGAATTTTGCATATCCCTGGATAATTGAGCGAAGCTTGTTGGTATTACTGGGTCTCTGGAATGTGTGTCAGTCTTTGCTGGTGATAAAACTACTTAGGAGGATTGTAGTGATTCTAACTTCTGTGACAGGTGTTGCAGCTATTGAATCCTCAGCAATGTGCACCGCAGCCATTCAAACTCCTGTGACAGACTCTACAGCCACACCAATTCTGATGACAGATACAACAGCTACTGCAAACCCCTTGACAAGCACTGCAGCCACTCCAGTTCCTGGCTTGGATACTGCAGTCATGCCAGTGCCAATGACAGTTAATGCTGATACTACAACTCCAACATCGGGCATCGCAGCCACACCAATGCTGGCTACAGATACTGAGGCCACTACAACTTCAACAATTGTCACTGTAGCTATGCCAACTCCAACGTCAGTTACTGCATCCACTCAGACCTCCACAATATGTGATGTGGCCATTCAGACTTCAGCAGTATTAGTTGCCACTTCAAGGAGGAGGAAAAAGAAAATACAATTGGAATCCATTGTGAAGAAAGGTGAGGATGAAGAGCAGGGAGAGGTTATTTCTGGAACAGAACAAGGTGAAGATGAAGAACAGTCAGAGGAGGAAGGAGAGGGTCCTTCTAAAGCAAAGTGACCAGTAACAGAAGAGGCAATAGACTGCTCCTTATCTCTGAAGGAGCTGAGGACTGTGAAACAAGATTTTAGCCATTGCGAAGCTGAGCCAATTGTCACTTGGCTGATTTGATGCTGGAAAGGTGGGGCCAATAGTTTGGAACTAGATAGCAATGAAGCCAGCCAATTGGGATCCCTGGCCAGAGATGGTGGCACAGATAAGGAAATTGCAAAGAAGAAACAAAATCAAAGCCTCTGGAGGTGAATCTTGTCAGCAGTAAAAATCAAGTATCCTTTAAAAGATTATATTGTATGCTGCCCAACCAAATGGACTACTATAGAGAGAGGTATTAGGTATCTGAGAGAACTTGCTGTGCGAGAGATAATTTACAGTGACCCACAGACAATTATAGATCCTGATGAAGTGCCATGTACCTGAGGTATATTGCAGAAATTTGTGTAGAGTGCACCACCGTCTTATACTCACACTTTAGGACTACTCACCGTTTCAGCGGGAGATCAGCCATCAACTGTGGGTGAAATAGCAAACATGTTGCGGCAGTATGAAGACACTTTTTCTTCTCCCCTACAAGCCTGTGTCTCAGCTGTGGGAAAACTGTGTGACAAACGGTCCGAGAGGGAAGATAGATCCTACTCATCACCTGCATGGACTCGAGTTACAGATATTAAGAGAAGATGCCCTTCTACAGGACCAGCTCAAGAGAAATGGGACACGCCATGAGGTGAATTATGTTTTTTCTTGCGTGATCAGGGGGAAGGTATGAGTAACTGGCATGGAAAACCCACTGCTGACATAGAGGCACAAGTATGTAAGTTGAAAAATAAAGCTCCCAAGAGAAAAGCTGCTCCAGTTTCCAGTGGGAGGCTTTCCAGCCAGAGTAGGAGGGATTCTTGTATCTCCTTGCCTGAGTCAAATAAAGACAAGTAGGGGGGCCCTGCTTCCAGCCAGGTGGAGGAGAGGGACAAGGACAGACGAGTTTATTGGACTGCGTGGATTTGATGGCCTGAAACATCAGAACCATGTGAGTATAAAGTCCTGGTAGACACTGGTGCACAGTGTACAATGATGTCATCAAATCATAAAGGATCTGTCACTATGGAAGGAGTGACTGGGAGATCTAAGGAAGTGACTGTATTAGAGGCCGAAGTGAGCCTAACTGGAAATTTTGACTGACCCAGATGCTCTGTGCATCCTTGGCATAGACTACCTAAGGAGAGATATTTTAAGGACCCAAAAGGGTATTGATGGGCCTTTGGTATAGCAGCTGTAGAGATTGAGGACATTAAACAGCTGTCTACTTTGCCTAGTCTCTCAGATGATCCTTCTGTTGTAGGACTGCTTAAGGTCGAAGAGCAACAGGTGCCGATTGCTACCACGACAGTGCACAGACGACAATATCGCACGAACCGAGATGCCCTGATCCCCATTCATAAACTGATCCGACAAATGGAGAAACAGGGAGTGATCAGTAAGACTCACTCACCTTTTAACAGTCCTATATATATATTTGGCCAGTGCCAAAGCCTAATGGAGAATGGAGAGTAACCGTAGACTACTGTGGCCTAAATCAAGTTATGCCACCATTGAGTGCTGCCGTGCTGGACATGTTAGAACTGCAATATGAACTGGAGTCAAAGGCAGTCAAGTGGTATGCCACAACTGACATTGCTAATGCATTTTTCTCTATTCCTTTAGCAGCAGAATGCAGGCCACAGTTTGCCTTTACCTGGAGTGGTATCCATACACCTGGAATCGACTGCCCCAGGGATGGAAACACGGCCCTACTATCTGCCATGGATGGATCCAGACTGCACTGGAACAAGGTAAAGCTCCAGAACACCTGCAATACATTGATGACATCATCGTATGGGGTGATACAGCAGCAGAAGTCTTCAAGAAAGGTGAGAAAATAATTCAAATTCTTTTGAAAGCTGGTTTTGCCATAAAGAGAGGTAAGGCAAGAGAGGTAAGCTGCCTTCTATGGGCAGCTGAGAGTGGCCTCGCAGTCACAGGCCCTGGTTGTTGTGGGGGATTTTAACTTCCCTGATGTCTGCTGGAAGGACCATTCAGCCAGCCACAGTCCAGGAGGTTCCTCCAGTGCATTGATGATAACTTCCTCATGCAGATGGTGGAGGAGCCGACTAGGAGAGGTGCACTGCTGGATCTCATCCTCACTAACAAGGAGGGTCTGGTCGAAGCAGTAAAGGTTGAGGGCTGCCTGGGTTGCAGTGATCACGAGATGGTGGAGTTCAGCATCTTGTGTGGCAGGAACAGAATAGCAAGTAGAATTGCAACCCTGGACTTTAGCAGGGCTAACTTGGGCCTTTTCAAGCAATTGCTGGGGGAAATCCCATGGGCAAGACTGCTTGAAGGAAAAGGGGCCCAAGATAGTTGGGTGGCATTCAGAGATTGCTTCTTCCACGCTCAGGATCAGAGCATCCCCACATGTAGGAAGTCAAGGAAGGGAGCCAGGAGGCCTGTGTGGTTGAATAGGGATCTGTTTGGTATGCTCAAGCAGAAGAGGAGAGTTTACAGGTCATGGAAGCAGGGGCTGGCCACTTGGGAAGAATATAAGGCTGCTGTTAGAGGATGTAGGAAGGCAGCTAGGATAGCCAAGGCCTCCTTAGAATTACAGCTGGCGAGAGGGGTCAAGGACAGCAAAAAGAACTTTTTCAAATACATAGCGGATAAAACTAATACCAGAGGCAATGTAGGCCCACTGAGGAATGGGGTGGGTGCCCTGGTGGCAGAAGATACAGAGAAGGCAGAATTACTGAATGCCTTCTTTGTCTCTGTCTACTCTGCTGGAGGCTGTCCTGGGGAGCCCTGTACCCCTGAGACCCTGGATAAAGCCAGGTCAATGGAGGAGTTTGCTTTAATCAATGAGGACTGGATTAGGGAGCAATTAAATAGTCTGGACACCCATAAATCCATGGGTCCAGACGGGATGCATCCACGGGTGCTGAGGGAGCTGGACCGTTCTCCATCATCTTTGCCAAGTCTTGGGAAACGGGAGAGGTGCCCAAGGATTGGAGGAAAGCAAATGTCACTCCAGTCTTCAAAAAGGGCAAGAAGGAGGACCCAGGTAATTATAGACCGGTCAGCCTCACCTCTGTCCCTGGGAAAGTGATGGAACAGCTTATCCTTGGTGCCATCTCAAGGCATATCAAGGATAAGAGGGTTATTAGGGGCAGTCAGCTGTGGGAAACTGCAGCGGGTCTGTGGAATCCTTGACAGAAAATATGAGAATAGAGATCAGCCTTGAGATATTTACCCTTGTCAAGGATGGGAGTAAAGGAGTATCCGGAGAGAGGAGAGATATACCCGTGAGAGAAAAGGGGATAGAAGAATAACATGGATGATAGCAAGTTCAACCAATGAGATGTTAGTGCTGTAACTTGTAACCAATAGTGAAAAGACACATGAACTGGCAGAATTGTATAAAAATGCACTTGTAGCAATAAATGGTATCTATTACTTTCATCTTGAAAGAATTTGGTCCATGTCGCTTGTCCGTCTCAACCGCGACATGTGATGACCCCGACGTGATCCTACCTGAAGAGGATCTCACCTAACAAGGTGACAGCGAAAAGCTGTGAACAGCCGAAGAGCTGTGGAGACGGAGCCCAGTACAGCTGATAAGAACAGCCCAGGAGAGCTGCCGAAGATCCGGATCGATTGAAAAGACACCTCGCGAAGGAGGAGGTGAGCTACCGGGAACATGGGGGGAAACTTATCTAAAGAAGAGGGTACTATATTATCTACATGGAAGCTGCTTCTGAAGAAGCAGGGTGTTAGCCTTCCGGAACTGACTTTAAGGAAAATGTTACTATGGGGCAAAGCACAAGGTTTAGAGGTTAATCCTGTGACAGCATTTAGTGTATCACAATGGATGGACTTGGGAGATAAATTGTTTGATAGTGCTACCCAAGGGTCCAAGGAAGCAACTGAACTGTTAACGATGTGGCGCTTGTTATTAGATACTCTGAAAGAGTTAAAACAGCAACAGGCAGAGGCGGCCGAGGGGGATGGTCTTCTTGGCTCTTCTGGGCCAGATTCGGAGGAAAAAGCAAGATTAAGTACTACCCCGATCCCCCTGTTACTAAAGATTCGTCAAAACCGCCCAAGTCCATATTGTCTGATACGGATAAAGATCCACGGCACTTAATTGAAAAGTTAAAAGGAATAAAGGAGGAGCGCACGTATATGTGGCCCCGAGATCAGAAAAAAACTATGAAAGAGTCGTATACATATGTGTGGCCCCGAGATCGGTTAAAAGCTATGAAAGACTCACATGAAAAAACAGCGTTATGGTCTCGGGAGGGGCCCTCAGAGAACCAATCGGAGCACCAGTCAGAGCGGTGCGTTCGGCCGACCGCTCCGCTGTCATCAATTATGGCTCAAACCTCTCCTCTATCATCAGCGACCACGGTTCCGCCGTCTGCATCACCGCCATTGATCACAGTTCAACCCTCTGCCCCGCCACTATCAGTCGCGGAAGAAAAAAAAAAAATGGACATTTTTTTTCCTGTCCCCCCTTGCTTGGAGATTTAGGTGGGGAGGACCCCCCCGTGGTGAGCCAGACCGAGCCAAATAACGTAATTCCTACAGATTTGGGGCCCTCCAACCTGCCCCCTCCTCCCTCCCACACTGAATTCCTGAGGGTGAGGGTAGAGTTTCAGAGCGTAAACCGAACTTACCAAAAAGCTGGGATTTACCCCCAGTTTCAATTACAGTTAAACCACGGGACACTGTGCGTTTCTGGAAGAGACACTATACAGGCACGATAACTTTCTGAAATCCTGAAGCAGTCAAGAGACCTTGCATATCAAGCTGTGATGGGGATGCCTGGGATCAGCAGTGCGGCCAAATCTTTTACAACTGTTAATCGGGGTCCCAGTGAGAATAACATGCAGTTTATTGACCATCTTCAAGAGGCTATCAATAAGCAGGTTGAAAACTTACAAGCTAAGGAAGCATTGGTGTTGAAATTAGCAGTAGAGAATGCTAATGTTTGCTATCTGAGAGTTTTACAGTACACATTATGCATTTCTGTGTATTGCCTCTCTGAAAAATCAAGCAGCTTATTAGGAATGTGAGTTAATTGTTTAACTAGTTGTTTTAAGTGCGCCGTAAAACTCTCTCCCTATTTTTCCCAGTCATGCTGCAAGCAGCACCCCTCCCTTCCTCCCCCTTCTCAGGGTTTTTAATTGCAAGATGGGGTCAGGAATAATTGTTTTCAGTTGTGTTCCTAAAAATCAGTATTGGGAGGTGTTTTAAAACTTAGGAAAGCACTCAGAATTATAAGGAAGGAATATCTTGTTAAATATTGAAATCAGTGTTTGCTGCTGTTTACGTTAAATGATTGGTAGAACTGTCTGGAGAATAGAATTTTGTTGCAATTAATGTTGTTTTTAAGGTGAGAAGAGCAGGACAAAATAAATCTCTCCAAGAGATCATTAGATCATTACAGACAGTTTTACAGCTGGAACGGTTTGAACGTCAACAAGCTGAGAGAGAGTTAACTGATAACACACAGATCACAGTAAACTTGCTAAAGTCTGCAAGATGCTTTCCTCATTAACCTGTTTTCTTTGTGGGTATCGGTTTACGCATGTTGCAATTTTGGTAGGTCTTTGTTATATGGTATGATAAGTTCACAGTCTGTTAAATCATGAGAATTCATTGACTCAAAATGTGCGTTCTGTGATGATACAGAAGATCATGAGTAATCTAGTTCTTTACTGTGTGAATGTGATGGTAAATTTTGTGTGTAGTAGCTGTTATTTTTTTCTCTCTAGCATGCTAGCTTTGTTCCAGCATTCGGACTTGCGCAACTCTGACAGGCTATGTCTCGTCTCGGTGTGCTGGATTTGGTTTTTCTGTATGCACATCATGTAAAGAGTCCTGGTTTTGGAGTGGCAGCTGTGGCGCACCAGATGAGACATTAAAACAAAAGAAAAAACAAAACAAAACAAAACAAAAAAAGGCCTTGCTCAGTCCGGCTCGGAGGGTGCGGATGGGTTTCAGCGCGCAACTGACCCAGGGAGACCCAGAGGTACCTCCACCTGGCTGAGCAGTAAGCGGCCCAAAGGTGCAATATAAAAAATTGAGATATTGTCTTAAATTGGTGTAACTGTGATCCATCTGCATATTTGAACTTGGTATATGGTTTTCACATCTGAGCTCAGTATTTTAGTTTGCATATTCATATTTGGTACCAAAAGAATCTTGTTTGGGGAGATAATTACAAAATGGGAACCGGTTCCACTGCTAAAATTCCACCTTGCTCCCCCTTAGGATGCAACCCTACATATTAGAGTAATTGCTTATATTGTTAGAAAAGCATTTAAATTTTTAAAATGCTGTGATAGCTGTGAATTTAGAAGAGGTTGTATTTAAAAGTTGCTAGAATATTAACTGGTTTAGATTTAGGAAAATAGAATAATGGATTTATGTTTATTATACTGGTTTATACTGTTTTTTGACATCTCTAAATTGTAACAGGTAAATGGAGCTAAGGAATGTAACTATTGCTGAGCTACTTGAAATTGCATATAAAGTGTATTATGGTCGGAATGAAATGGGAAAACAAAACAGCAAAATATTCCAGGCCTATGTGCAGCTCATTGTAACTGAGGAATTTACCAGAGCCTCCCACCTCGTACCAGCTGCGTGACCTTGACTATATCTGAACTGCAGGAAGAAGAGAACGAAAAAAATGGCGAAACCTGTTTTCCCACTGCTAAGTGGAGAAAGGGGGGCTTTACTCCCCCCGCTCTGTCCTTTGTTTTTTTTCCCTGAAGTATTGTCATCCATTTTTGTTGTGGCACTGTGTTGTTTTTCGGCTTTGAATCAGGGGTTGTTGGTGTTGTTTATTTTTGCTTCTGTCTTGTTTCCTAGTTTTTGGCACATTTGGGAAAAAGAGCTCATAATTTTACCTCCTTGCTGAAGTCAGTCTTTTCACACTGGTCAGCTTTGGGGGGTCACAGTGTTCAGTGCTTCTCTGGGTCAGACTGGTACTGATTTGCGTGTGGAGTGGAGCCAGATTGGTTTGATGTGGAGATCAACCTGATGTGTTTTCATACTGGGCTGTACGTCTTGCCATCTCAGATGGGGGCGAGAGGGAAGTTTTATTCCCCCCTGCACCCCTCCCCCAAGCAATGTTACTCCTAGAGAGCTGTGATACTGCATGAAGGAGTCTGAGGGTGAAATTTAAAGGCATCACCAGTGGATGCATAGTTCTAATGAAACTGGAAAATTAAACCAAAAATTTTTTTAATAGACTTATTCTGTGGTAATTAGTTGTAAGTGACTTCTTAGTAAATTCACCATGCTAGTTTTTGAGGTCATGAGAGAGAACAAAAGAAAGGCCGTTTTTTGGGACCAATGGAATGCGAAATTTGGAACAAAGTTTAAATACATGAATTCTTATAGTTGTTAGAAACTCCTATATCTCTCTTAGGTTAAGATTTGTTAAGTAAATTGTAAGCTCAAATAACGTTTTCTGAGACTTCTGTTTAGTTGCATGGCCTACAAGAAGCTACTTGGATGGTGCAGATCTACTTGCTGCAAGTGAGAAATCTCCAAGGAAATTTCAAATGCTCTATTTCCACTAGTATTAACAGCCAATGTTTCAATAAAGCAAATACTACACTGATAGATCTGAAACAGGACTTCAATCTGGTAAGGGAAAACAATATCCAATAAATATGACAGCCAAAATGGAGTTGGAAACTTTGAAGAATAAATTTATGACAACCTTACAGGTTAACTGTATTTGACTGGACTTGCAGATTTGTCTATTTATGGCTACAACATAGAAACAACCTGTGTCTATTGTGGGACAGTATGATGAGATTGCTAGCAAACTGATATACTGATTGTTATATACCAATTGTCACTCTGATCAAGAAAATGCAGGGAATGAATTTAAGTTTCAATAGGCCATGATCCTTTTATCATATATGTACCATTTGTGAAATTTAATTTTGATTTTTTTATTTGTAATCTATGTCTCTATAAATTGCACTAGCTGGTTTTCTTAACACCATAGCTTTTGGCATGCATAAATGTAAAATGTAAATTGCTGCAGAACCTGCAAGTCTTTAATATCAGGACATAGGCCATACTTGTATTTGGTCTGATCCTACATACTTGCAAAGTTTTTGTCAGTGGTTTTGGGAAGTCTCATAAAGCTGTAGTGGTTTAGTGTGAAGATAACAATTGGCATAATTCTGAAAAAATTTTTGAAGGTTCAACCCAATTAGCAGAACTTGGCACAGCTTTAAATTACTTAGAACTTTTTAAGGAGGAACCTCTAAATTTGATTCGTGATTCTGAGTACGTAGTCAAGGTCCAACGCACGTATCTGATTCTGAACTGTGTTTTTTTTTGTTTTGGTTTTGTTCCTCTTTAAAACAAAAAGGGGGGAGAAGTAGGGAAAACATCACAAAACCAATTGTGAAAAGCACTGTATGTGATTAAATACTTTGCAAGTATGACCCAAAACCATGCTAAATCAGAAAGAACCTACATTAGTTATGGTCAAATCACTAGTCAATGGAAAAGGCCACATCAATTGATAACCTGGGGGAGAGGTTCTGCTTGTGTCTTTACAGATCAAGGGCCGCAATGGTTGCTGGCGCGAAACGTGAAACCTGTGTTATCTTCCTGACAACGATTGTTGCAGCTGCTGTGTTTTGGATGCCCGCACAGACAAAGACTAACATGTGGAGTACTTCAGCCAACATGACTGACCAGGACTCCATATGCCTAGCTATGGCATCTCCAGAAAACCCGTTCCACACATGCTTGGTTGGCATCCTCCTTGATGACTATAGCAGCATCACACAATTGTTTCAAAATAATGGTCGATGCAGAGGCATTGCAACAAACTGTAATAATACTAACATGGCACTTTGGATTAACTGTCTCCCGGAAATAGACATTGAACCACAGGAACTGGAATTGCTGGGATCTGTGCCCATAGACGCTTGTATCCAGCTGGTTTGTGAAAAGTGCCAGGACAATATGCTAAAGCATGAATGGATAAGACTGCAAAATGTTAATGCTACCATTGGTGACTATAGAAATGAAACTCGATGGTGTAATGCCTCACAGAAGAATCCAAGGGTTGTCATTGATAATGTGGAACAGCGACCCCAAATCCTCCTGTATGGTGTATTCTTGATCTGTGGAGATAGAGCCTGACCAGGAATTCCTTCTAATGCTGTTGGAGGACTGTGTATTTTGGGACTATTAACTCTCTTAATGCCCAATGTATCTATGATAATAGATCACAGAAGAGCAAGATGAGAAAAACAGCTTTTGCGTGTATATGAGTCAAAATGTGATGATAATGTAGATTTTTGGGGATCAAGGTTAAGGGTTTTAGGATCTCTTGTATCTGGTGTTGGCACAGCTAAAAGCTTTAAATATTTTAGAAAATTAGGATGCTGGCTAGTTAAGCAAATAACAGAACTTAAAAGGCTTTAAGTGGACTTTTGTTAGATGTAGATTCTGTAAGACATGCCACATAGCAGAGTACGGCCACGATAGTTTTTTGTTATTAGCTCAAGGACATGGGTGTGAAGATTTTGATGGGATTTGTTAAATAAATTGCTTAGTGGTTGAGAGTTTTTAGGATGGTTGTTATCAGTAGTGAAAACAGGACTGATCATTTTGATGATTGTTGTGGTTGTGTTACTAATGTTGCCATGCATGATTTCTCTGCTGCAAAGGGCCCTGCAGTGGACAATGAGGGCAGCATTTTTAGCACAAATTAAAAAAGGGGGAATTGTGGGAAACTGCAGCGGGTCTGTGGAATCCTTGATAGAAAATATGAGAGTAGAGATCAGCCTTGAGATATTAAGATTTACCCTTGTGAAGGATGGGAGTAAAGGAGTATCCGGAGAGAGGAGAGATATACCCATGAGAGAGAAGGGGATAGAAGAATAACATGGATGATAGCAAGTTCAACCAATGAGATGTTAGTGCTGTAACTTGTAACCAATAGTGAAAAGACACATGAACTGGCAGAATTGTATAAAAATGCACTTGTAGCAATAAATGGTATCTATTACTTTCATCTTGAAAGAATTTGGTCCATGTCGCTTGTCCGTCTCAACCGCGACAGTCAGCATGGCTTTACCAAGGGTAAGTCATGCTTGACCAACCTCATAGCCTTTTATGAGAATGTAACAAGGTGGATGGATGATGGCAGAGCGGTGGATGTGGTCTACCTTGACTTCAGTAAAGCCTTTGACACAGTCTCCCACAGCATCCTAGTTGCTAAGTTGAGGTGTGGTCTAGACAATAGAGTAGTGAGGTGGGTTACAAACTGGCTTAAGGAGAGAAGCCAGAGAGTGGTAGTCAATGGTGCGGAGTCTAGTTGGAGGCCAGTATCTAGTGGAGTGCCTCAGGGGTCAGTAATGGGGCCAGTATTATTCAATATATTCAATAACGATTTAGACGAGGGAATTGAGTGCACTATCAGCAAGTTTGCTGATGACACTAAGCTGGGAGGAGTGACTGACACGCCAGAAGGCTGTGCTGCCATCCAGCGAGACCTGGACAGGCTGGAGAGTTGGGCGGGGAGTAACCTAATGAAATTTAACAAGGCAAAGTGTAGAGTCCTGCATCTGGGCAGGAACAACCCCAGGTTCCAGTATAGGTTGGGAAATTACATATTAGAGAGCAGTGTAGGGGAAAGGGACCTGGGGGTCCTGGTGGACAACAGGATGACCATGAGCCAGCACTGTGCCCTTGTGGCCAGGAAGGCCAATGGCATCCTGGGGTGTATTAGAAGGGGGGTGGTTAGTAGATCAAGAGAGGTCCTCCTTCCCCTCTACTCTGCCCTGGTGAGACCACATCTGGAATATTGTGTCCAGTTCTGGGCCCCTCATTTCAAGAAGGACAGGGAACTGCTGGAGAGGGTCCAGCGTAGGGCAACAAAAATGATTAAGGGAGTGGAGCACCTCCCTTATGAAGAAAGGCTGAGGGAGCTGGGTCTCTTTAGTTTGGAGAAGAGGAGACTGAGGGGTGACCTTATTAATGTTTATAAATATATAAAGGGTGAGTGCCATGAGGATGGAGCCAGGCTCTTCTCGGTGGCAAACAATGATAAGACAAGGGGTAATGGGATCAAGCTGGAACACAAGAGGTTCCACTTAAATTTGAGAAAAAACTTCTTCTCAGTAAGGGTGACAGAGCACTGGAACAGGCTGCCCAGGGAGGTTGTGGAGTCTCCTTCTCTGGAGACATTCAAAACCCACCTGGACATGTTCCTGTGCGACCTCACCTAGGCATTCCTGCTCCAGCAGGGGGATTGGACTAGATGATCTTTTGAGGTCCCTTCCAATCCCAAACATACTGTGATACTGTGAAGATATTACTGAAGTGATTGAGCAGCTCCGGAACTTTGAGGACAGCCTTGCTGGTTCTCTACAGGCTTGTGTCTCTGCTGTGGAGAAACTATGTGAAAAATCTGATGACCACTTTGAAAAGCTGTTGCAAGAAATCAAAGAACTCAGAGAAGACACATACCATTCACGACCTGCACAAACCTGTTTCAGCTATTAGGAAAAGGCATTTCCAATCTCAAGAGAGAGGACAGAGGCAGCCCAAAAAAGAGGTTCACTGTGGTTCTTCCTACATGAGCAGGGAGAAAACATGAATAAGTGGCATTGAAGACCTACCTCAGAACTTCAAGAACGGGTACGTGAGATAAAAGGAAAAACTCCTAGGAAGGTGGCTGCTCCAGTTTACAAAAGGAGCAGAAGAGATTCTGATGCTCTTGAAGGAACCTCTAATTCACACCCAGAGACTGTGCAAAACAGAAATTAGAGGTGCCCTGCCTCCAACCAGGTGGAGGAAAGGGATAACAGAGTTTATCGGACTGTACAAATACGATGGCCTGGTATAACACACCCCCAGGAGTACAAAGCTTTAGTGGACACTGGTGCTCAGTGCACGATAATTCCTTCTAATTATAAAGGAACGCAATCCATCAATATTGTTGGAGTGACTGGGGGATCCCAGGAACTGACTGTTGTAGAGGCTGAAATGAGCCTAACTGGGAAAAACTGGCAAAAGCATCCCATTGTGACTGGTCCAGATGCTCCATGCATCCTTGACATAGACTACCTCAGGAGAGGGTATTTTAAGGACCCAAAAGGGTATAGGTGGGCATTTGGTATAGCAGCTGTGGACACTGAGAAAATTGAACAGCTGTCTGATTTGCCTGGTCTTTCAGATGATCCTTCTGTTGTAGGACTGCTGATGGTTGACGATCAGCAGGTGCCAATTGCTACCACGACGGTGCATCGCCGGCAATATCGCACCAATCCAGACTCTTTGATTCCTATTCAGAAGCTGATCCGTCAATTGGAAAGCCAGGGTGTGATTAGTAAGACTCGCTCACCTTTTAACAGCCCAATCTGGCCAGTGCGTAAGTCTAGTGACTAGTGGAGACTAACTGTGGACTATCGTGGCCTGAATGAAGTTACGCCACCACTGAGTGCTGCTGTGCCTGACAGGCTAGAACTGCAATTTGAACTGGAGTCAAAGGCAGCTAAGTGGTATGCTACAATTGACACTGCTAATGCATTTTTCTCTATTCCTGTAGCAGCAGAGTGCAGGCCGCAGTTTGCTTTCACCTGGAGAGGCATCCAGTACATGTGGAATCACTTTCCCCAGGGGTGGAAACACAGTCCTACCATCTGCCATGGACTGATCCAGACCACGCTGGAGCAAGGTAAAGCTCCAGAACACTTGCAATATATTGATGACATCATCGTATGGGGCGACACAGCGAAAGAAGTCTTCGAAAAAGGTGAGAGAATAATTCAGATTCTTTTGAAAGCTGGTTTTGCCATAAAGAGAGGTAAGGCAAAGGGACCCGCATGAGAGATTCAGTTTTTAGGAATTAAATGGCAAGACGGGCGTTGCCAGATCCCGATAGAGGTGATTAACAAAATAACAGCTATGTCCCCTGTCGCGGTTGAGACGGACAAGCGACATGGACCAAATTCTTTCAAGATGAAAGTAATAGATGCCATTTATTGCTACAAGTGCATTTTTATACAATTCTGCCAGTTCATGTGTCTTTTCACTATTGGTTACAAGTTACAGCACTAACATCTCATTGGTTAAACTTGCTATCATTCATGTTATTCTTCTATCCCCTTCTCTCTCATGGGTACATCTCTCCTCTCTCCGGATACTCCTTTACTCCCATCCTTCTCAAGGGTAAATCTTAATATCTTCAAGGCTGATCTCTACCCCCATATTTTCTGACAAGGATTCCACAGACCCGCTGCAGTTTCCCACAGTCCCCACCAACTAGCAAAAAAAAAACAGAAGCCTTCTTAGGTGTTTTGGGTTTCTGGAAAATGCATATTCCAGATTACAGCCAGGTTGTGCTCCCTCTTTATCAAGTGACTCGAAAGAAATATGATTTTCAATGGGGCCCTGAGCAACAACAAGCCTTTGAACAAATTAAACAAGAGACTGTACATGCAGTAGCCCTTGGACCAGTCCGGACAGGACAAGGTATTAAGAATGTGCTCTATACTGCAGCTGGGGACAATGGTCCTACCTGGAGCCTCTGGCAAAAGGCACCAGGTGAGACTCGAGGTCGACCTCTAGGGTTTTGGAGTAGAGGATAGGAAGGCTTGGAGGCCAACTATACTCCAGCTGAGAAAGAGATACTGGCAGCATATGAAGGAGTTTGAGCTGCTTCAGAAGTGGTTGTTACTGAAGCACAGCTCTTCCTGACTGTACTAGGCTGGATGTTCAAGGGTAAGGTTTCTTCCACGCATCATGCAACCGAAGCTACATGGAGTAAGTGGATTGCATTAATCACACAGAGGGCTCGAATAGGGAAACCTAATTGTCCAGGGATCTTAGAAATGATCACAGACTGGCCAGAAGGCTAAGATTTTTGAGTGTTACCTGAAGAAGAGGAGGTGATGCATGCTGAGGAAGCCCCACCATATAATGAATTACCAGAGACTGAAAAGCAGTATGCCCTGTTCACTGATGGATCCCGTCGTCTTGTAGGAAAACATTAAAAGTGGAAATCTGCTGTATGGAGTCCTACACGACTAGTCACAGAGACTGATGAGGGACGAGGTGAATCAAGCCACTTTGCAGAGATAAAAGCCATTCAACTGGCATTGGACACTGCTGAAAGAAAAAAGTGGCCAGTACTTTATCTCTATACTGACTCATGGATGGTGGCAAATGCCCTGTGGGGGTGGTTAAAGCAGTGGAAGCAAAATAACTGGCAGCACGGAGGCAAGCCTATTTGGGCTGCCCCATTGTGGCTGCTCGACTAGAGAACCTGACTGTAAAAGTATGTCATGTAGATGCTCATGTGCCTGAAAGTCGAGCCACTGAGGAACATCAAAACAACCAGCAAGCAGATCAGTAAAAAGTAGCTGAGGTGGATTTGGACTGACAACATAAAGGTGAACTTTTCCTAGACTGTGGATGGGTTTTGATAGATTAAGACCTGTTGCTGAATTAGTCAGGCTCAAAGGTATCTCAAGGCCACTTCGAGAACAGAGTCTGCTGTGAGAAAGAGGGGCGTTCCTCAATCACCGGGGTCCTGGCGTGGCATGAATCATCGGACGTATCATCAGTGAGACTCCAGAGCACGGACAGCCCACGATACTCATTTAACGAATCCATGCTTGGAGCGTGGACGCGTGATTAGAATATAGTTACGTATATAAGGAGACTTATTTCTGTAATAAATGGCTTAGCGTGATTCACATTGAATCGACTTGTTTTGCTTGGTCCTTATCTCGCTCTACACTAGACTGGTGGGCCCATGATGCTTCGGGCCATCAAGGAAGAGATGCAACATATAAATGGGCTCATGACCGAGGGGTGGACTTAATTGTGGGAGATTTGAGGGATTTTCTTGAGGTTGTTGTGTGGATGGGTTTCTATTAGATGGAGATTTATTTCTGAACTAGCCAGGCTCAAAGGAATGTCAAGGCCACCTCGAAAGCTGAAAACAGGACCTGCTGTGGGAGTGAGGCAGTTCTACAATAACAGGGCCTCAACAAGATGTAAATCAACAGACCTATTAGCAGTGAGACTCGTGGACAGCTTGTGAACATGGACAATATCCAATCAGCTAATGCATGCTTGGAGCATGGACACGTGATCAGGAAATAACTGCATATATAAGGAGGCTTGTTTCTGTAATAAATGGCTTCGCTTGAATTCATATTGGATTGTGTGGAGTCCATGAGTTTTCACCCTTGCACTTAATAATGGACATTATTTCACAGGTTATCCATGATTGTGAAACGTGCTGCAATCAAGCAAGCCAAAAGGTTAAAGCCTGTGTGGTATGGGGGCAGTGGTTGAAATATAAATATGGGGAGGCCTGGCAGATTGACTATATTATACTCACTCGAACCCGCCAAGGCAAGCGCTATGTGCTTACAATGGTGGAAGCGACCACAGGATGGCTGGAAACATATCCTCTGTGTCATGCCACTGCCCGGAAACTATTCTGGGCCTTGAAAAGCAAGCCCTGTGGTGACACGGCACTCCAGAAAGAACTGAGTCAGACAATGGGACTCATTTTAAAAATAGTCTCATAACCAACTGGGCCAAAGAACATGGTATTGAATGGATATATCATATCCCCTATCATGCACCAGCCTCTGGGAAGATTGAGTGTTAAAAACTACTCTGAAGGCAATGGGAGGTGGATAAGCATCTGGCACAAGTCACCTGTTTAGTTAACACAAGGGGATCAATCAGTCGAGCTGGCCCTACTCAATCAGAGCTTTTACATACAGTAAAAGGGGATCAAGTCCCTGTGGTGCATGGAAAGAATATGTTAGGAAAAGCTGTCTGGGTTAATCCTGCTTTGGGCAAAGGCAAACCCATTTGTGGGATTGTTTTCGTTCAAGGGCCTGGATGTACTTGGTGGGTGATGCTGAAGGATGGTGAAGTCCCATGTGTACCTCAAGGAGATTTGATTCTGGGTGAGAATACTCAATTTCAAACTGTATGAAGATCATTGCTGCATGATACTAATAGTGTTCCATAAGTGTTTTTCAGGTTGATGAAGTGGTGGTGATGAACCCTGAACTAACCTCATCGAGTGGTGTCCAATAACTTCCCTGAGACTGACATCTCTGACCTGCAACTTGTGGTCATGAACTGCATCAGATTACACATCATCTCTCCTGCCTAGAGAGAGACTGCTGTGATAGACAGAGACTTGCAGTCATGAACTAGTGATATACATACTTAAGTGTGTGTATATACATTTGAAGACAAGCAGAAAGCAGTAGTGATTTGGATATGACTCAAATGGTATGGAATAAGGGGTGGAATGTCCTGGTTTTGTTAAAAACAAGATCAGTTTCTCTTTTAGTGAATTTTCCTTTCAGCTAAGTTCTTCTAAGTAACTGCACTTTTCTGAATTTGGCTGCATGTTTTTCGCTCCAGAGTTGATAAGGGTAGCAATGGTATGCAGAAGAGGCCCAGGTTTAGACTTATTGCTATGGCAGCCAAGGCTACTGATAAAATTTTGCATGTCCCATAAGTGAGAGGGGCATATTTGCAAGGAGGAGCAGACAGAACAGGTGACTAAAATTGACCAAATGAGTATTCCATCCCATCCATGTCATACACCCTATAAAAGTGGGAGATCACAAGGGTCTCGCTCTCTTCAACCATGACTTGCATCTGAAGAGGACCCTGCCTGTCTTACCTGCGATCCAAGGCCTGGTTCCAGACCCTGCATCCCTGAATCCAGTTCCGGTTTACTGCAGAGTTCAACCTAGGTCTTCCAGGTGCATGCCCTGCAGCCGCTGGAGCCACGCCAGCTCCGCCGCTGCTGGCAGCGCTGCGCTACCCCAGGAAATTCAAGATTGGTTTTGTATATTTTGTATTCTTTTGTTTATTTATTAGTGGTATTAGTAAAGCCTTTTAAACTTTTCCAACTTGCAAGTCTTTCTCCCTTTCCTCCTATTGCCTTTCCTCATTGGGAAGGGTGGGGGGTTAACAGAGAGCATCTGCCACAGTTTATTGTTGCCCTGCAGTAAACAGTGACATTACAGTGGTTAAAGACCTCAGGGCACTTTTATTAAGGAATGTGAGCTTGAAGTAATGTGAGAGTGAAAACTTAACCCATAGTGAACAGCTGAAGGTACATGATCTATTCAGTTTATCAGAAAGATATAGAGGAGAACTGATGAGAGAATGTATTTCCTTCTCACTGAGTACCAAAGGACTCCTTGGTCTAGTGAGGAAAGACATAAGAATTGAGCACTGAAGACTAAAGCTGTAAGATTTCAAACTGGAAACAAAACACACATTTTTCTCAGTGAGGATAATTAACCATGGACAATAATCACCAGGGGAAGAAGCAGATTTCTGCCTTCTTGATTTAAAAAAAAAAAAAAAAAAAAAAAAAAAAGCCTGTCTTTCTTCTTGGAAGAAATATCTTAGTCAAGCACAAGATATTGAACCAGACCCATGTGTATGACTGACACAGTAAGGCAAAGATATTTATTATACTAACTATCTAAAAGTCCCTTCAGATTTCAGAATTATCAGCATTGTGCAGGATCTTTGCCTGGGTAACTATATTTCATCTTGCTGCAGTTTAATTTGCATTTCAGTTGCACCCTGTCCCTGACTGCAGATAGATCTTGTTCTAGGATGGCTCTTATTATATATGTCTGATGAAAATGCCATATCTTTAGTATATTTTCTTGTTATTATTGGTATAATTATTAATAACCACTGCAGCAACAGGGTAAGGCTTCCCATGTCATTAGCGGTAGGAAAAATGATTGCTTGGCAAAACAGGGAGAAGAACTAAGTTAGAAGGACATGAAACCCTTGATGGACAAATTCAGAAGTTTTCCAGGTGGATATTTCTTCTCAGCTTCAGCTCTTTCTTCCTGCTTTGTTTCACAGCTGGAGCACCTTCCCAGTTGACATGGATCTGCTCCCATCTTTCTGCTAATGTCTTTGAGTGTCTACATAACATTAAACATATAATTGCCTAAGTAAGGAATAAAGAGATTCACCTCTGGCAAAATATCCAATTTAGCTTGATAAGTGCCAACTGGTGTGGAAGAAACAAGGATAATTAACTTCTTCTTCAGGTGTCTCTGGTAAGAGCTACTTTTTGAGTGAGATGAATTCCAGCCCTTACCTTTACCTACTTACATCCTGCATCCTGCCCTCACCCTTCTTTGCCACTACTGAAAAAGAAAAAAAAAAGAAGTATATTTATACAGCTGTAAAATGGATGTTGTCTTTGATTTTACCACTGATGGGGTGGTCTTGTCTGAATCTTATTTCTTTCTCTATGACATTTTCTATTCTTTTCTGTCTCTGCATGAATTTTCTTCCAGTTCTCATTGCTCTTTGAGACCCTGATGCCCTATGGGGAGAAAAAGGTTCAGCACCTCACCTCATCCTGGATAGAGAAGCTCCCAGAGAAAGACCACTAGCATTGGGGAATGGACAGCTGGAGGGATGGATATTTTGTTGAGCAGCTCAATTCCTGTATTGATAGTTTGAATTTCTATAGCTAACAGAGATGCTTTAAATTTTGTGAAGTGCGAGACTAATCCTGTTAAATCAAAAGCAATAAACATGAGTGTATAAATTTAACAGAGGAGAAATAATTATATATTTGTTTATCCTTGTGATACAGAAACTAGTATCTTGTGCAATAATCCTGCATAAAACATGGAAGGCTCAAGCACATGAGACTTCTCCAGAGGAGTCAATCAGAATGTGTGGTCCTTGGTGGCAATCTGATTGCTCCACCTCTAAAAAGAGTATTGTGGAAGGCAATACCGAACAGATTAGGGGTTAAAATAAGTTTTCCACATCACAGGTATCTAGCACCATCTGAGATGTCTTACTGTGCCAATCATCCATGTTGGGTTGTCAGATATGGCACAGGAGCAAGAGTCAAAGTGCAAGCAGGGTACTCAGGTCTACACAAATGGGAGTAGTTGCCTATGAATAGACAAATGAATGGTCCCTTTGCAATTTTGCAGCCTTGAAAGAGGCAATTGAAGGAGAATCTGATAGAGATATGCACGTTCCTGAAAGGCAAAGGGAATAGGAAATAGTTGTTGACTCTTTCCTGTTCTCAGAAGAACCTGGGTATTTATCAGGCAGCAAGCTTAAAAGAAACAAAAAGAGCGATTTCACATATTGCAAGGTAAGGTTTTGGAAGCTAAAGGCTATAAAGGGGTAAAGGAAGTAATCAACTGAACACATGGAAGAAGGATCCCTCCATGGCTATTAAATACCACCTCCATCTCGTGATGTGTCTAACCCGAGGACGGCACGACCTGGGAGGAAGCATCTTCTGAATTCCCCTGTTCTCATTATATTTTCCTGAACACCTGGGTGAGGTTATCTGCTGTCAGACCTTTCATCAGCCCATGTGTGAGTGCAGAAATGTGCCGTACTGTGACAAGAAGGCCGAAGAGGTCTACCTGCCCATGGCTTGGAGAAAGCATAAATGTGCTTTTGCTCTCAGACTACTGGGTGAGAAAGTGGCCAGGGATGGTCATAGTCCCTGGAGTGCAGTTAATTAAGATTTTTCAATGCAACCATCATGAAGCTAAGAGGTAACAAGTAGCAAACAGTTACTTAGAGGTGCACCATGGTGTCATGCTCAGGAAACTGGGTTGCTTCCTGCAGAGCCAACACTCTTAGCCAACCACCGCCAGGTAGTTTATTGAATATATTTCATCTCAGAAGGAAAAAACACCAACTCCCAGAGGATCAGGCAGCTTCCTCACAATTCTCCCGTGTTCCTTTACACATGACTTTTGTCCTCTTGGGAAACACACCTCACAGCAGGGAGCAAAGGGCAGCCTGTTGCCTGTATCTCAGAGTGATTGAGAGGGTCCCCGAGGCAGGAATGAATTATGGTGAGAAACCACAGTGGTTTCTCACATCTCTTCACCAGCCTTGAGCAAGTGGGGGACAGCTCATGCCTGGCACATCACTTACAGCCTGCTGTCAGCCCCTTGGGCTGTCCTGATGGACTCCTTATGGTGATGGGCCTTTTTTTGAACATAAATTAAGACTAAGCAGGAGCACCCCATCCCCTTCCTTTACCAGACAGGACATTTCATGCAGTTCATCTGTTATTACACTTTTTTTGCCTTTTTTTTCCTATTAACTTCTTCGTTTTCACCACTTTGGAGTAAAGAATCAGCTGATTCTGCTCTGGCTGCCATATTTTTAAGCTCTGCTTTATCTATCTGAAAACCACATTGTGTTTCTTCTTTTATATACACCATCCTTGCAATAAAGATTGTGGCACCAGAGCTCGCAGCACTTTTATCTCCAGCTGTATCAGCTCCGCAGTTGTAAAATCTCCATTCCCTTTTCTTTCCAGTCTCTCAGCTCTGCTGAACCACCCACTTATCTGAAGGAAAATAAAAATTGGTTTTTGTTTTTTGAGTAGCCCTGGGCTGGAGGGAGCAGGAGGAGGATGAGGAACATCTGGGCTCAGCTCCTGGTGCTGCAATACCGCTTGCTCAGTCCCCCAGCTTAAAAAAGGGCTGGAAACACTCTCCTTCACATATTACATATTCGTCTTGTTTAATTTGATGGGTTGTTTCCCTGTCAGCACCCAGCACAGCTTAACCTTGTTTTTACTGGCAGCTGTTAGACATCACTGACATAAGACTGCTTTATTTTAGGACATCTCCAGTCAGGTAAAAGAACTGCCTTTCATTTCACAGCTTGTCAATACAGTATTTTCATTTTCAGTGATATTTCCAAGTACTTTTGGGAGCATATCACACCTGAAGAGAAAGGTGAGATGAGGCAGGACTTCTGGGACACTTTGCTTTGTCCCAACTTTCCCAACACCTGGAGTCACTTTGTGCTTCCAAGTGGTGCTCCATAGACCAAGAGATTGTTCCTTTTGTGTTTTACGGTGATAGTCAAATAATGGAAGAAGGTCACTCCACTAATATTTGTTGTATAAATATGATAAAAATAATATGCCAAAATTATTCAGAGTGGAAATGAATAAGGCAAAAAGAAATGTTAACGGTCACTGAACTGGTGAATTGCTGATGCATTTGGCTGTGAGAAATGGAGTGAGGAAGAGAAGGTGATAAATCTGATAATACCTGGGTTATCCTCAGGAAACAGCCTGGCAGCAGAACTGATGGCAGCAATAGTTTGAAAGTACCTACAGATAATCTGCATTTGGCATCACAGCTTATTTGTCATGCTTATAATCGTGCCTAGTTGAGTTTGTCATGTCTGTAGATGCATTTTAACCACACCAAGGCAATATGTGCAAGCCAGGGGAATAGTTGTGGAGGCAACCCCGTCTCTCCCCCTCCTCCCTTCATTTTTGGCGTAGTCGGCAGGATATCAGAGATGGAGGAATTATTTAGAGGCAAAACAAATACGCGGACTTTTTAAGCGAACGCCCCTCCGCCTCCCCGCTTCTTGACACTGAAAACAGTGTTGATGAAACAGAAAGAGAGGTTGTGCGCCCTCTCATTGAAATGGAGACATGTACGTGCTTTGTTTGTGTTGCCCCGTGTGCCGAGGGTGATCGGATATTGTTAAGTGGTGTCCAGACGGTCCCCTCCCCTTGCCGACAACTCGCAGGGTCCGGCATAGCAAAGCCCCACCTCGTGAGTGCCAGCGACCACCCCGGGACTGGCGGCGCGAAACGGAGCAGCCTGAAAGAGCCGCTAGAAATACATGTCCAGTACGGGCGTGACCCAAAAAACGGAGGCAAACTTCCCCCCGTAAAGCTTCTACCGCCTGTCCACGCACCTCCTCCCGGCTGCCCCCCCCCCCCACACCGTTCTTGGCATCCAAGTCCTGGTAGTGTGGGGCGGGGCAGCCCGGCCTCGTGGGCGCTGGCAGGCAACCACTTTCCCCAGGTTGGCCGCTTCCCCCTCCTCACTGCGGGCGGGAGTGCCCCCTCACTCTTTCAAACTGAAGAAAAAAAAGCCGCGGCATGGGACCGACAACCCCGCCTCGGCTCAGTGCTCTCTGAGGTTCAGAGGCAGCTCACATTAGGACCCGGCAATATGCCTCAGCACTGCTGCTTACTAAAAGTAGCTGCTAATATTACTTGCTATTGAAAATTAACTGGCACTCCACTGCAGCTAAATGGGGCATTATGGAGGCCATTAATGATTTTGATAAAGAGTCAATAACAGGCAACAACTCGATAAAGACCTGCCCCCAAAACAAAAGGTCCAAGAGATAGTTCCTGCTCAGAAACTTCTGAGCTAGTTCAACATGTTAACTATGAAAGCCCAGTTCTGAAGGGACCGAGATCTGTTTTTGTGTTTCCTTGCAGGGCGAAGTAAGATGATGGGGTGGAAGAGGATCCAGATGCCTTGGAAACGTAACTACACCAACAATGATGGGGTGGAAAAGGATCCAGCTAACACCAGCAAGCCATTCAGAAGGAAGGCAGTCACAGGAATGGGCACACTAATGAACTGTGACTGATGTTTGCACTCAATAATTACCTCGGGCAATTGTTGATCGTTGTAATTACTTCAATTCTATTGTTGATTGTTATTAATAACTGTTTTGCAGGGGTAAGTCAACACATGAGATATGGTGATCCACACTGGACATTAAGGCAGAAGTGTCCCCTTTTTACTTTGGAGGCAAGAGGTGACTGCATAAACACTCCAAAGTATCAGATCATGACTGTAGTCACAGGGTGGGATTGTGGCAGGATGCAAACCCCCCTCTCTCCCCCTCCCCCCTTCAGTATGGAAGGAGTAGGCACATCTCCCTCTCTCTCTGCTACTTGAGGCTAACAGCTTCTTTTGTTTGGCCCCAGAGCACCCTGGCCAGGGCCATTAGGAGAAGGGAGTGCCCAGGCGCCATTGAGCCGCTGGGCACCTGCGGCCAGTGTGGGGGATGTTTGGAGGCTTCAGGGGCACTCACAGCCAGGGTGGGGGTGCAGAGAAGCTTCTAGAATGCCTACAGTCAGATCTGATCAGCCAATATAAAAACGGGACTCTCGTTGAGACTGCATCCATTGTCGCGGGTCTCTCGGAGGACGAGCAAGATGCTGCCACCGAGAGCCCCCCTCCCCAGGATGGAGACTTCGTTTGCCTTGCCGCCACGGGTGTGAGTAAAACTTCTTGCAGGATTGCGAGAATATTTATACTTTCCGTGCACATATGCACATGTAACTTTCTGTGCTCAATATGAGCACGTGTAAAATTAATCCTCGCATAATCGCAGGTGTATTTTCCTCCCGTGCTTCCATATAACAACGTGTAACTTTCCGTGCACATTTGCACCTGTAACTTTCCGTGCACATTTGCATGAGTACTTTCCGTGCTCAATATGAGCACGTGTATAAATTATTTCCTCGCATAATCGCGAGTGTATTTTCACAGAATCACAGAATCGACTGGGCTGGAAAAGACCTCAGAGATCATCGAGTCCAACCCTTGGTCCAACTCTAGTCCGTTTACTAGATCATGGCACTAAGTGCCATGTCCAATCTCAGTTTAAAAACCTTCAGGGATGGCGAGTCCACCACCTCCCTGGGCAGGCCATTCCAATGCCTGACCACTCTCTCTGGAAAGAATTTCTTTCTAATATCCAGCCTAAATTTCCCCTGGCAGAGTTTAAGCCCATGCCCCCTTGTCCTATTGCTGACTGCCTGGGAGAAGAGACCAATCCCCACCTGGCTAGAACTTCCCTTCAGGTAGTTATAGAGAGTGATGAGGTCACCTCTAAGCCTCCTCTTCTCTAGACTAAACAAGCCCAGCTCCCTCAGCCTCTCCCCATAGGTCTTATGTTCAAGTCCCTTCACCAGTCGTGTTGCTCTTCTCTGGACCCGCTCCAGCACTTCAATATCTTTCCTGAACTGAGGGGCCCAGAACTGAACACAATACTCCAGGTGTGGCCTCACCAATGCAGAGTACAGGGGAAGGATCACTTCCCTTGTCCTGCTGACCATGCTATTTTTCATACAGGACAGGATACTGTTGACCTTCTTGGCCACCTGGGCACACTGTCTGACACTTTGTCTGACTGCTCTCCAGCCACTCTGCGCCCAGCCTGTAGCGCTGCAGGGGATTGTTGTGACCAAAGTGCAGCACCCGGCACTTGGCCTTATTGAACTTCATCCCATTGGAATCAGCCCATTTTTCCAGTCTATCCAGATCCCTCTGCAGAGCCTTCCTGCCTTCCAGCAGGTCGACACTCCCTCCCAACTTGGTGTCATCAGCAAATTTGCTGATGATGGTCTCAATCCCCTCATCTAAATCGTCAATCAAGATGTTAAACAGGACTGGACCAACACTGACCCCTGGAGAACACCACTAGTGACTGGCCGCCAGCTAGATGCAGCCCCATTCACCAGCACTCTCTGGGCCTGGCCCTCCAGCCAGTTCTTAACCCAGTGTAGAGTACTGTTGTGGTTGAGACGGACAAACGACATAGACCGAGTACTTCCAGGATGAAAGTAGTAGATGCCATTTATTGCCACAAGTGCATTTTTATACAGTTTTACCAGTTCCTGTGTCTCTTCACTATCGGTTACAAGTTGCAGCAGTAACATCTCATTGGCTATTTTTGCTATCATCAATGTTACTCTTCTACTCCCTTCTCTCTCACGGGTACATCCTTAACATCTCTGGACACTCCTTTACTCCCATCTTTCTCAGGGGTAGGCCTTCATATCTTCAAGGCTTATTTCTGTTCCCATGTCCTCTGTCAGGGAATCCACGGACCCACCATAGTCCCCCACAATTCCCCCTTTTTGTTTTTTTTCTAAAAAAATTGCCTTCATTGTCTGCTGCAGGGCCCTTTGCAGCAGAGAAATCATGCATGGCAGCGTTAGTAACACAACCACAACAATCATCAAAACAATCAGTCCTGTTTTTGCTACTGATAACCATCCTAAAAACCCCCAACCACTAAGCAATTTATTTAACAAATCCCATCAAAATCTTCACACCCATGTCCTTGAGGTAATAACAAAAAGTCTATCGCAGCTCTACTCTGCCATGTGGCATGTCTTACAGAATCTACATCTAACAAAAGTCCACTTAAGGCCTTTTAAGTTCTGTTAGTTTGCTTAACTAGCCAGCATCCTAATTTTTCTAAAATATTTAAAGCTTTTAGCTGTGCCAACACCAGATACAAGAGATCCTAAAACCCTTAACCTTGATCCCCAAAAATCTACATTATCATCACATTTTGACTCATATACATGCAAAAAACGTTTTTCCCGTGTCGCTTTTCTGTGATCTACTATCATGGATACACTGGGCATTAAGAGAGTTAATTGTCCCAAACTACATGGTCCTCCAACAGCATTAGAAGGCATTCCTGGCCAGGCTCTGTCTCCACAGATCAAGAATACACCATACAGGAGGTTTTGGGGTCACTCTCCCACATTATCAATGACACCCCTTGGATTCTTCTGTGAGGCATTGCACCATCGAGTTTCATTTCTGTAGTCACCAAGGGTAGCATTAATATTTTGCAGTTTATCCATTCATGTTCTCGTATATTGTTCTGACACTTTTCACAAACCAGGCTGATACAAGTGTCCATGGGCATAGATGCCAGCAATTCCAGTTCCTGTGGTTCGATGTCTGCTTCCAGGAGGCAATTAATCCAAAGTGCCATGTTGGTATTACTACAGTTTGTTGCAATGCCTCTGCACCGACCACTATTTTGAAACAGTCATGTGATGCTGCTGTAGTCATCAAGACACCAACCAAGCATGTGTGGAACAAGTTTTCCGGAGACATCGTAGTTAGGCATATAGAGTCCTGGTCAGTCATGTTGGCTAAAGTAATTCACATGTTGGTCTTTGTCTGTGCGGGCATCCAAAACACAGCAGCTGCAACAATCATTGTCAGGAAGATAACACAGGTTTCACACTTTGTGCTGGCGACCATTGTGGCCCTTGATCTGTAAAGACACAAGCATAGCCTCTCCCCCAGGTTATCAATTGATGTGGCCTTTTCCATTGACCATTAACTAGTGATTTGGCCATAACTAATGTAGGTTCTTTCTGATTTAGCATGCTTTTGGGTCATACTTGCAAAGTGTTTTATCACTGGGCAAATTTGGGCTGCACCACTTAGATATAAGTGATTCATCACATACAATGCTTTTGACAATTGGTTTTGTGGTGTTTTCCCTGCTTCTCCCCCCTTTTTGTTTTAAAACAAAACAAAACAAAACAAAAACACAGTTCAGAATCAGATACGTGCGTTGGACCTTGACTACGTACTCAGAATCACAATTCAAATTTAGAGGTTCCCCTTTTTTTTTTTTTTTTTCCAAATCTAGTCCAGGGAAGCCACCCCTCTCTGCTGTCTCTGCGTGTTCCCGTTGCTCTTTTAATTCTCTCAAAGTCTCTAGCAACAAGTGCCATGTTGTTAACAGTTCAGTTGTTTCTTTGGATCTTTCTGTAGTGCTTTGCCCCATAGTAACATCCTTCATAAAGTCAATTCCAGAAGGCTAATACCCCGCTTCTTCAGAAGCAATTTCCATGTAGATAATATAATAACCTCTTCTTTAGATAAGTTCCACCCCCCACACCCGTTCCTGGTAGCTCACCAACTCTTGGCATGGTGTCTTTTCAAGGATCCGGATCTTCGGCAGCTCCCCCCTGCTGCTCTGTCAGCTGTACCGGACTCCATCTCCACAGCTTGTCTTCAGCTGTCACAGCTTCACCGCTGTCTCTTCTTCATGTGAGATCCTTCTTCATACAGGATCACGTCGGGGTCACCAGATGTCACGGTTGAGACGGACAAATGACATAGACCAAGTTCTTCCAGGATGAAAGTAGTAGATGCCATTTATTGCCACAAGTGCATTTTTATATAGTTTTACCAATTCCTGTGTCTCTTCACTATTGGTTACAAGTTGCAGCAGTAACATGTCATTGGCTATTTTTGCTATCATCAATGTTACTCTTCTACTCCCTTCTCTCTCACGGGTACATCCTTAACATCTCTGGATACTCTGTTACTCTCATCTTTCTCATGGGTAGGCCTTCATATCTTCAAGGCAAATTTCTGTAGTCCCATGCCCTCTGTCAGGGAATCCATGGACCCACCGTAGTCCCCCACAGAGTACACTTGTCCAAGGCATGGGCTACCAGCTTTTGCAGGAGTATATTATGGGAGACAGTGTCAAAGGCCTTGCTGAAGTCCAGATAGACCACATCCACGGCTTTCCCCTCATCCACCAGGTAAGTCACCTGATCATAAAAGGAGATCAGGTTGGTCAGACAGGACCTGCCCCTCCTAAACCCATGCTGGCTGGGTCTGATCCCTTGTCCATCCTGAAGGTGCTGTGTGATTCCATTCAGGATGATCTGCTCCATAACCCTGCCAGGCACCGAGGTCAGGCTGACAGGCCTGTAGTTGCCAGGGTCAGCTTTGCAGCCCTTTTTGTGGACTGGGGTAACATTGGCCAATTTCAAATCATATGGGACCTCCCCAGTGAGCCAGGATTGTTGGAAGATGATGGAGAGCGGCTTGGCAAGTTCTTCTGCTAGCTCCCTCATCACCCTAGGATGGATCTCATCTGGTCCCATAGACTTGTGAGGATCCAGATGGCTCAGTAAATCACCATTTCCTCCTGGAATACAAGGGGACTATTTGGCTTCCTATCTGTCAACCACCTCCAGAGATGAGTTGTCCTGAGGGCCACCTGTCTTACTGGTAAAAACTGAGGCAAAGTAGGTATTAAGTACCTCAGCTTTCTCCTCATCTTTGTTAACTGTATTTCCCTCAAAGTCCAACAGAGAATGGAGGTTTTCCTTGCCCCTCCTTTTGCTATTAACATATTTGAAGAAGGAAACATATTTCCTCCCATGCTTCCACATAAGCACGTGTAATATTCCATGCACATTTGCACGTATAAGTAAATTAACCCTCGCAGGATTGCGAGTGTATTATAAATTTACCCTCGCACAATCGCGAGTGTACACTTCCCGTACTCACTACGAGTATGTGTATCTCTTTAAAAATAATCCCACACCGTGTTTAGGCAAGTGTATACTTCTCCGGGACTCAGAGACGGCTCCGGCATTGTTTTGGGTGAAGCCACGTGCATGCACTCTGTGGACCGCCTGTTGTATTAGTTGCTGCCCCTTAATAATTTTCCTCAACTGATATCCGAACCTGTATTTAAGTCACTTTTGGGGTGCTAAAACCCTATTTCTCACCGGTTTAATAAAAGTTGTTTTGGACCCTGTTGTCTCTTAAACTAACCTCGGAGTGCCTCCGTGACAGTTTTATAAATGTGTCTGCGGCGATTAGGAACGACGCATACCAGGACGCAGACAGAAATTCACTCAGAGGCAGAGATCTTGTTCAGGAAGGAGCGCAGAGCCTGGCCAAGCAGAGAGCTGACCTAGGCCTAGACTGCCTTCTTTATTCACCATTGACAATTTATAGGATTTACAGGTACAGGCCTGGACTAAGATATTTACAAAAGGTGTTTTCCCACTAATTGTTATTAAGAACACACTAAACTCATGTGATATTTGTCTCACTTGTTTTTCCACTCATTCACAGTCCAGGCCCAAGGACATTCAGACATCCCATGCACTTGGGGGCGGTTATCCGGCCCGAGATACCATTCTCACGAGTCTGGGCTATAACTTTTTTCAGTTTTGAGAAACGTACTTCAAAGTAATCTGTCCAAGGCCCTTTATATATTATTATGTTAGTATTATGTCTTCGACTGTCCAAATGGTCATGTTAGTATTGATCTTCCTTTATCATCCAGGTGACTGGAACTGCACATCTTGCTTTCCCATATTTTACTTTCCAGCATGTGTCCATTAGTTTGCAAGCTGGGCTAAACTTATTTTCCTCCAACAAACCATGTCAAGCCAGCTTGAGGGCTCTACACCAACTCCCAGGTGATGCTTAACTGAGTCATTCTGGTTTACCCATGTAGACAGGTTGCAAAGATTAATTTGGATCTACAAACTGAGTTTAGACAAAAATCTGGCTCTGAACTACAGAGGGCTCCACTTTTTGTAAGTCAAACGAGAGCCCCAAGTCCGATCGGCCCAGCACAGTGATGAAGTGTGGATTGGAAGCCAAATGCCCGAATTATTAAGTTTGAGCTCATCTCTGTCATGGGTTGTTCAGCAGGGTCATGCACAGCTTGATGGATTCAATTGTAAATCCAGGCTCTGCTCATGTACATTTGCCTGTGTCAACTTCAAGCTGAGCTGCAAGTTCAGTGAAAGGAAAATAATTCAGAGTGAGTCTCCAGCTGGGCTGCTGGGTTTCTCCAGCTAAACCAAAGGGTTTCCCTGGTTGAAGGTGAATACTTCTCGATACCAACAAGTCCCATGGGGAACAACATGGAAAATAACTAGATACAGCTAGGTTGAGCTGTAGCAAGAAACAAGTCTATGACAAAATTCCACACCGAATATTAGAGCGTGTCTTGTGCAGAAATGTATGGTTGCTTTTGAAGAGATTTCACCACATCTGAGAAGGAAAAGCTGCCAAAACCTTAGTCAGGACAGCCAGAGGATAAAAGGTGCTGCAAAAGAAAAACACACCTCAGATCTCTTCAAATCAGGCTGTGAAGTCCCATGCCTAAGCCTGTTCCAGGGCTCAATGCACACTCTGTGACTGCCAGCATCTTGCTTTACACTATATCACATCCTTTTTAGGATTATTTCACATCTAAGTCCTTCTGAGGCAAAGACTGTGACAATGCTTTTAAAAAATATTATTTCTTTTTCCTCCTAAACCATGCACTTTTTGCAAGGACAAACATTTTAGAGCACTCAGCACCCTGACAAGGTAAAAATGAGCATACAACATTAAGTTTGCATAATGCTTTCAGTACAATTTTAGTTCAGTGCTTTCATTTCCTTCAGTACCTGCCTCACAGGTACTCCTTCACTGTGGCATCCCTTCATAGAAATCACAGCCTTTTTACATCTCGCAGGGGGTGAAATAACATAGTAGCTGATCACTCCCCTTTGTTCCTGCTGCAGGAATCACTCTATGAAATTCCCTGGCCTGTGCTATAATGGAGGTTAAAATGGAGCAAAATATTCCCTCCTGGCCTTAAAATGTAAGAATAATATTTTCCCTTTGAGACTCCAGCCAGGATATAGCGGGAAAAGCCTCTGTCACACCTGGGTTATGGACTCAGGCTGGATGTAGGTTGGGTAAGACCATCACACATGGATACATCTCCCTCCATCCAGCTGCATCTCCATCCCAGCCCCACAGGGCAGTAGCATCGTGATATCGCAGCAGTAAAGCCACTGTGAGCAGGGATGTCATCTTACATGTCTGTTCTTGCTCGCTGATTTAGTATTCAGAATTTAGAATTTATTGAGGATTCTTCCTTTGTCACATCATCTATCAGAGGCAGACACCACTGAGATGGAAGGGGAAAAAAAAATTAAAAATCTGTTTATTGCTCAACTTGCTCTAGGCATGTTTTAGTTTATTGTTCAGCTTGGTTTATTTCAGTGTTTCAATTTGAAAGGTTCACTTAGTTGCTGTGGCTAAAAAAAAATAAATTAAGAAAATCATAAGAAAACCTATTTAAAAAAAAAAAAATAAGAGGCAGCAACAAAAGTTGAGATTTGTGGGGCCCCACAGCATCTCACAATGTCAGAAGTGTCAGCAGATAATTTAAGGGCACAATCTCACGTAGCCAGTAAAGACGTGCTCCCAATTGCCTATTCTGCCTGTGTTCACCCATCGAGATGCTATTGGCACCCCTGGAAGGAACTCCCTGTGCCAGTGAGAGCTTTCACGTGAGACCCACATTGCAGATACCCTGCCCAGCCCCGACATGGTTTGTTGCCTTGCCCGGGCTGCCACGCATTTGGTTTTCCTTACGGAACCTCTATGATTTTATAATTCTGTGGTCTCCTAGGGTCACCCCACAGCAGCCCTGATTCAGATACAGCAGGTTCCTGAAAATGGCATCATCATGTACTACCTCTCTCTAAATGTAGGAGCTCTTATTTCAGCAGCCCTAATTACAGCTCTTTTGATCCACCGAACCTCGCCTCACCTGCTCCACCTCCAGCAGAGTAGGGGCTTTCCAAAGAAAACAGGATTCAGCATCTCCATGCAGCTGCTTTTAGCATTTGAAGAAACCTTCTTCTCTGGCAGCAAGTGTACTAATCTCTATGGGAGATAAGTCAATTACAGCAAATTGAGCTATTTCATTTCTGCCTGAAATGGCTTTCAGTTACACAAGTAGACACATTAATCTAATAACTAATGATCATATATTTTACTAATCATACAACACTGTGTGAAGTATTGTATCTAATTATATTTAAGATTAAGACATCTTCATATGTGTATTTTTACCAGTTGCCAGGCTGGTGCAGATGGATGAAAACAAGAAAAGAAAGCAGGAATATCTCCACACCCCACCCCCCCCCCCCCAAGAAACAGGAGGTCCCTTTGAAAGATGGAAAGATACAATTCAGAGAGGATTGCCTGGGGTTGCCTCCAGAATAGAATAGATAAGAATAGGAAAGAAAACCTGCAATAAAATATTCTATGATATTGGCGCTTTTTTTTGGATGCAAGGGTCAAATCCAGAGATTTGTTGCTAATGGCTTTTGTGCAAAAAATTAAATGAAACAGCTCCTGCTGTTCTCATCCTCCTAATCTGGCCTTTGAGCTTAAATATTTGGGAGCTGCAATGCTGATGGCATGCAACCAAGAGATGTTTCCCCCAGGGTGGACTTGCAGAAAATCCCACTGCTGCCAGATGCTGGGTTTTTCCAAGAGCTCATTTAGAGGCAATATCTCCAAGCAGATCATTCAGAAGAAGCTTTGATGCCCAGCCCATTAAACCTGCAGGGCACAGGCTCCTTCCAAGGGACCAAGGACCTTGTTCCATGTGGGAAAGCTTGGGTTGCCACCTTGCACATGTGAGTCGATGGGTTACCTCAGTGCACTTACATGATTCTTGTGGGGTTGAAACCTCTGAGAAAGGGCTCATAAAAAAAAGCTTGCTTGCATTGGTGCCCCTGATGTTCTGCTCTGAATGCCAACCTCTTCTGCTGCCCACAGCACCAGCTGGGCACTCTCCAGTTCCTCCTTAGATGCAGGTGGACCATCTATGGCTGACTGCCAGCTGGTGCTCCTGGGATGGGGCAAAGGAGTGTGGCACAAGAAGAACATATGGTTTAGTGCTAGATATAGGTTATGGTTGGACTCGATGATCTTAAGGGTCTCTTCCAACCAAAATAATTCTATGATTCTATGATGTTGCTCTCCCCAAGTTGCTATCACTGATTTCTGTCACTTTTTCTCCAGGTTGGCATAGTCATTTGCTCTGTGTTCATAACAGCAAAGGATGGCAGTGGTGAGGACTGGGATATTTTCATTTTCCAGGCTTGAGGAAGCCCCCAAGAAGCCAGGAGACAGTTATCAACATTAGTACCTGAAATAGGGTCTTTAAATGCAATCTTTTAATGCTTATCCTGAAGGGTATGAGTATCTGCTAAGATCACTCCCTGAGCTTGCCTGGGCTGTCAGTCAATATGATAATGTGTCCTAAAATGCAGTTATGCAATCCATCATATGTGAAGGTCTCGTGGCAGCTGCTGTTAAAATCAATATGTGTTAGGGTCCCGGAAAACTGAGCTCATTTTTCTCATCTTTGACATCGTAACTAAAGGTCATAATAAGAGATAATGATAATGATGCAAGTCAATGATTAGAGATACTCTGTTAAAGGAAAGAAAGGAATCAAGCAAACAAGAAAGGGTGATAAAATAATGGGAAAGGACCTTTCTCTTTCCCTGGGGGAAAGGTGGAGTTAATCACTAGGGAGGCATGCATAGAAATCACAATTAATGTGCCAGTTCTTCACCCTTGCCCTATCATTCTCACATAGATTTCTTACACCAGCATTATAGTTGTGCATCTCTTCAGCAACCATTTGCCTGGGTCTTCAAACCCCAATCTGAGCAAGTCGCTCTACAAAAACACAGTTGGTCCAATAGACTATCTATTTATTGGGAAGGGAAATCCCATCCCTGGTAAGCAGTGGTTGATGTGGAATATGTTTAGCTACAAGGTGTTATGAGGCTGCGGCACAGACCAGGTTTTGTGGGACTGTTCCCAGAGCTGGATCTTCACACCATAACCAGCTGTGAGTTATTCTGCAATATATTTCCATGGGAAAGTAACATGTGGAAGGACATCCTTATTTTCAGTGATGTATAGATGTGTACATGCATGTCAGTTTGCACATGTATATGATATATCAGCACCTGTGTTCACACATATAATGTGTGTGCATATAACCACTTATGCTTATGTGTGTATATATGTAGGGTCCTCTGAGCACAAGTACCTGCCCTATATGCAAAGCTAGAAACAAGGTAGGACTAAAATAGCACATAAATGATGAATGGATAGGAAAGAATTTGGGAGGACTGAGAATATTTGGCTACTAAAGTGTGAGTGGCTTTCAGTCTTCACTTGAGCAAAGCTACCGCACTGCATAGAGGTCAAATGATCTGTAATATAATGAACTGTAATATAAAATAACACAGTATAGCACGGTATGTATATAATCCCCTCAAACTAGCCCCATGGCATACTAGCCAGTATATGCATGCATCTCTACATATACATAAATACATACATGCACTCACATATGTATATAAGGAATTGTTTGTGTGTGAAGAATTCTACCCATGGAGCTAGCAAATTAGCTACTTAGGAACAAATTAGCATAAACACATGTATGTTTTCATACATCATCTTTCTGTCCAGATATAGAGCATGTGTATATTTGCACATCTCTAAAGTACACTGTGAATCTTCAGAGTGATGTAAAATCTGAATAATAAAAAAATATATGTATCTGTTAAACAGCAGGTATGAAAAGGAGACATGTGTGCAACCCTGGCACTGAAATCCTAACATCACCTCTAAGGGAAGTCCTTCCACACAGTGGAAAGCTGAAGATCCTTTATAGCGTCAATGCAGCAGTCTTAAGCCCCCAGCTCCTTCACCAGAAAATCAAGCTCTATGTCGCTACGAGCACATTCCTTCTGCTCCAGTTGCCTCCCTGTCAGCAAAGCCGTGGTGGAAATCTCATCCCAGGAGGCAGACGGCGTGTTTGGATGACAGAGGGAGACTGATCCTCCCCTTGCCGGTGCCTGAGGCGGCTGCTTTTTGTTTTTCAGTTCCACTAATCATACCACAACTCTGACATCCCTCCCAATATTTAACTTTCCTGGGACTTCTGGTAGTTTATTAACATTTTCAGGCTACAGATGCTGGTGGTTTTGCCTTCATTACACAGCCACTTCTTTGCTGTGGGAGAATTCTCTGCCCCAGGCGAAACAGAGACTGCGGTGATAGGAATAATCATTTGTGGGTGATATTTCAGCAACGTGCAGAGGGAAGTGGAAGATGACCTGTGACAAACAAAATGGGTAGTATCAAAAATCAATTCTGCTCTTGTTATAGGAATGATCAAAGGAAAAAAAAGGCTCCTTTATGTAGGAGCAGAATATCTATCGATGGGAAGGGAAAAAGAGAGCAAATGTGAACAAAAGAGAGGGAAAATGAAAACAGAGATGAGCTATATCCTTGCCCTGGCACTGTCTCTCTTCACCTAAGTCTGAAACCATGGAAGTTAATAAAAAATAAAACCCAGAAGCCCCAAATCCTACATTAACAGGAGTTTTTACCCTGGAAAAATAACTTCGATAGAGGGCAGGGTGTTGACTAGGGACTTTATTATTGCTATAGAGACTGTCTGAAGGCACGTGGAGGTCTAGAAGAAGACATACCATTTCCATTACTGGCAAATAGGAAGAATTCGATTTATGAGTTATGGCATCAGCTCCTGCCAAAATGCTCAGAACCACCAACATCATCATTGCTTTGGTTAGGAGGCTCTTTCCCTTCTCTGCTTCTAAAAGGAGGCTATTTCAGATATTAATAGCTCTGATAACTATAAACCTTCTTTTAATTTCCAGCCTAAATTTATTCATAGCTAGTTTAGAGCCATTTGCACTTCAATAGCCCACTCCCAAAGGGAGGATGGGGTTGCAGAGCTGTAGCTAGAAGTGAAGGATTTGACCCAGCAAGGAATCAGGTTCCTGCAGCCTCTGCAAAAGTCCCTGGTGACTGGGTTGAAAAATGGGCATTTGCTGTCAATGAGTGGGGCTGAAACAGTCACAGGATCAAGCCTACAGGTGGTGAATGCAGAGATGGTCATTGCTCCTCAGATTAAATCTTTGGTGGTAGCAAAATGGCTCTTACTTTGAGCTAAGAAAATGTCCCTTCTTTCCCTCAATGTCTTTCATTTTTGATGAAGCTAGAAGATGGGAAAATAAAATATTTTTGTTTATATTTCCTTGATTTCATTTTTTAAATTGTAATTTCTACCCTCTCTCCAGTGCTGAGAGAGAAGAGGATGAGAAATGCTGACTAAACCATTTTAGACCTTTGTAGAAATCTGCATAAATGAGTTTAGATTCCAAAAACTGATTCTCGGATATTTTCCATTTTTCCCACACAGGTCTATGGAGGAAAGCCATGGCACAGCATGCTTTATTGATCATCCTGAGCACTCTGCACTGTACAGAGGGTACAGAAAACATGGTCCTGCCTGAGCAGCTAGCGAAAGTTGGGACAGAGAGAGGGTTCATGGAGGGTCTCTGGTTGGTGGGAACAGAAATAAACTGCCCTTGACGTGCCAAGCTGACTGCAGTGTATCTCCTCTGTCTTAAGGAAATAAAATCTTTCCAAATGCATGTGTAACGATAATGAAAACATCACTGTCTCTCACTCAGAGCATTTTCTAGACAGTGTAAAAACCCTCTCTGGAAAAAGCCAGCCTTTCCACTTCCTCTGGTAGGAATGGAAAGAGATGTGCAGCATGATAAAACTTTGGGCAGATCATCCAACTGACTGCCGCAAACTCAGCCTGGGACAGGATGGGGCTTTACAGTATCTGTACTCCACATTGTTCCGGACTTTTCCCACACTGCTACAGCATTTCTTCACATTGTTCTAGCATCCTCCTGCATTGCTCCAGTATGTTTCTGCATTGCTCTAGTATGCTTCTGCATTGCTCCAGCATCTCCCAACATTGTTCCATCATCCCATCATCCCCTTGCATTGCCCCAACATCTCCCCACATTGTTCCTGCATCTCTCCATGTTACTCTAGCATCCACTTGCCAGAGTAATTATTTTTCCATCCACTCCAGCATCTCCCCACATTGCTCCAGCATCCTTCTGCATTGTTTCAGCATCTCCCCACATTGCTCCAGTATCTCCCCATGCTGCTTCAGCATCCCCCTGCATTCCTCTAGCATCTCCCCACATTTTTCCAGCATCCTCCTGCATTGCCTCAACATCTCCCCACATTGCTCCAGCATCCCCCCACTTTGCTCTGGGCTTCAGGTGATACTGCTCCCCTCTGGGACTGTGCAAAGACCGGCGGCTCACCCAGGCTGATGGAACACAGGGTTCTGGGGGAGGTCACCAGCAAGGAAGAAGGACCTAATGTGTCACCACCCAGCCCCACGCACGGTTTCCATCAGCCAAAAAAGAGCTACTCAGTGTAACTGCTATGTTAACCATGCTTAATATGCTGCTAAATAAAGTTCACAGTTGTTTAAATAAATGTTGCAGAGATTTTAAAATAAAAACCCATCACGGTTAACACCTCAATTCCACTAATGATTTGAAAACAATTTGCAGCTTTCCAAGTCATGAAGAAGGTTGATCGCCTTCACCCACATTTGGTTTTATTTATGGCCTTCCCCTTTGTCATCTTGACATTTGCCACATGAAAGTTGGGAAAGGCTGGGGAGGGAGGGCTAAAAGGAAACAATACCTGATCATGTAAACAATTAGACCTTTATCCATCCTGCCCAAAGAGGTCCTTTATCTGATGACAACCTCTGCAGAATGGAAGAGGAGTAGGTACCTCCCTCTGGGACCATCCTAACTATTAAATCAATTCTCCTCAATTACTAACAAATCTAAATGTGATTTATCTGCCCAGGAATCATTCCAATATCAGGCAAGGATCTATCAATAACCTCCCCCAAAGGCAATCTTTTTTTCAGAGCTGTCAATAGAACCTCTGAAACACAAAGAGAGGGAGACGACAATTGAGATATTTTGCCTTTTTTTTTTTTGCCTTTTTTTTTTTTTGAGCACTTAATTAAGTCGACAAGAATCTGTTAAGGATAATTTTCCAAGCACATGGCCTCAGCATCTGACATTTGATAATATTACACTCCATGTTGATTGAAATTGATTTTTTCTCCTCTCTCTCTTTTCTTTTCTTTTTTTTTTTTTTTTTTATTTTGTGTTGGTGGAAGGCTGCAAAAAAGAGTGCACTTGACAACTTTCTTGCCCATAGATCCAAGGACAGCAGGCCAGTTTGTTAAGGTCAGTCATGAAAACAGTATGATGGGTTTTTAAAACCAGCTGAATTTAACAATAGTAGGGTACAGGTATGGTATTTCAGTGTCAATAAAGCAAGCTGCTCAGCAGTTATCAAATATCTCAGTAAGATCAGAGGCACCGGGATTAGAAGCAATAGTAAATATATAGGGTCGGATTCTGATCTCAGTTAATACCGTTGTAAATCCGGAGTGAAATTCATTGACTTCAATAGTCTTTGATCCAGAATAGTCCAGATGTGGTCATTTTCTTAACTTGTTACCGGAGCTGCCAATTGCACCACTGATTTGGATTTATTTGTATTTATTTTTCATCCTGATGGGAGTTGGGCACTGTCCTGGTTTTGTTAAAAACAAGTTTCTCTTTCAGTGAATTTTGCCTGTCAGCTAAAGCCTTCATATTAACTGCATTTTCCTGGAGAACCAGACACATGTTTTGGTAAACCTAGCAATGGAATGCAAACTTATTGATAAGCATGGATGGACATCTCGCAAGAGGGGCAACGAGAAACCGGTGACCAAGAAACTGACCAACTGTGTATAACATTCCATTCACGTGAATACTTCATATAAAAGTGAGAGATCACGAGGATCTCGTCCATTTCCCTTTTCCCTTTTTGCCTTTTACCTATGGCTGACATTAAGAGAGGACCTTGCTAGTCGTCCCTGCGAACTGAGACCTAGTGAGAGACTGAATCCAGCTCTGGTTGGCTGCAGAGTCTAATCCAGGACTTTGGGTGCTGGCTCTGCAGTTGCTGAGACTTTCAAGATTGGTTTTGTATATTTTGTATTATTTTCTCTATTCTTATTAGTAGCATTAGTAAAACATTGTTAATTTTTCCAGCTCTCTTCTCTCTGTCCTTCTTTTCCTCCCGATCGCCTGTCCTGAGTGGGAAGGGGGGAGAGGGAGGGGCAAAAAGAAGGAAGTGGGGGGGAGAGGGGGTTAACAATACATCTGCCAGGGTTTTATTGTCACCCCGCAATCTAACCCTCGACAGGCACTTTCTTTTTCCACTTGTAAAAGGCACTACTGTAAATCTCTCTAGATGATCATCTGCTTAAGTGCCTAAGCTACTTTCGAAACCTATACATGCAATAGCTGCTATTCCCTGTTGTTGCTCAGACAGCTCAGAAAAAAGGTTCTGACGGCAAAAATCAGGTTCAATGTTTATCTTGCTATTGGACTCTCTAAGCAGTGATCAGTATTTACTATTTGGTGCTTAGCACCCCACACAGAAAACAAAGTCTGACTCTCAGCAAATTGATTTAAATGATAATTTTTTATTTAAGTTCTGTATTTAGTTGTTCTTGCAGCTGCAGCTGAGCATTTATGGCATTTCAAGAATAATTTATTGGTTATTGGAATCCAAGATGTTATTTCTTTTGTCTTAGCTACAGAAAAAAGAGCCTGGAGTACGGCAGTTGCATAAGAGGCTAGGAAACCTGAAGATACTCTGCCCAGCTTCTGGGCAGAACAGCAATAACCTGCCAAAGCCAGTGGGATTAAGAGGGGATGATGTGATGAAGGATGGGGTCCAGGATCTGAAAACCCATACTTCTGCATGTGAAAAATCCCAGATGAAGTTTAGCTCATGCCCACACAGAGAACAACTTGTGTCACCCGCTCCATGGCACCATGGCTCAACAGGAATGGGAATGGCTTGGCAGGTACTCCCCTGATCCCTCCTCAAAGAGGAGCTCCAGGATGAGAGTAAACCCTCTCCCTCTTTTATTTATTTCTAATTCTTGCACAGGACAAGCTGGAGATGCATCAACATCATGTTGCAGCACATTTCAGAAGACCCAGTTCTGGAGAGACTTGAGGCTTCGATAGGGGTGATGGGGTCAGTCCCATCAGAAACCAGATATAAAGTGGCACATCTGTCTTAAACAGATAGATCATTCCTCAGGAGGGTGTAATTTAGACACCGGGCAGCTTTTACCCATCAGAGAGTGACAGGGAGCAAGCAAGCTTAATTAATTAAATGATTGCCCGAGGTCATTGAGGAAATCTGTAGCAAGGACAGCAATGGGCACAAACAACCCCCAAATCAGTGTCTCCATCACCACAGGTGTGCTTTTAGCAGGCATATGGGATACAAAGGGTTAAGCTGGTCTAGGTTGAAGAGAGACATAATTATACTAGGTAAGAATTAACTTGCTAGGAATTGGGAGCAAGACACCACCTGACTCGAGTGAAATGATCTAAATCTGTATGTCCCACACTGATCCCCATGCAGCTCTCCTGCAAATGATGCACCAGAATTAACTGAGCGTATTTTACAGTAGGTACATTTTACCCCTTGGAGGAATACTATAAATGTTGATCTCATGGATGCCACTTCTGCGGTACCCTGAGATAAAGAGAGAGAGAGAGGTTTAAATCCAAATCAGTGCCAGCACTGCCTCTGGAAAGCTCTCACAACAATTAAACAGAATTATAACAGGTTCCCAGGGTTGACCACAGTTTGGGTTTGAGGGGTGAGGGATCCTGGTCTCTCCACCTCATTTCAAGCAGATGAAGACTGACTTTTATGACTTTTTGGACCTTGCGTCCAGGAAATTAAAGAGTGCCGGGGGTCACCACTGGGCCCTGGAATGTGACTGTAAGCCAAATTATTAGCCCAGTCGGAAGGTGCTTTTGGACAGGGGAAGCTGGCCCTCTCCCAGCCACCTCCCAGGGATGCTCTGGGGACAGCCTGGGCCAGGAACCATCCTTGATGACCTGTTTGGGGCTGGCCTTGCTGGGTAACAGTACAGATGTGCCAGAGAATGGTTGAGGCGGTCTAATTTTAGCTGCATAGATGTAGCCTTCATAGTTGGTTTTCCTGGCCTCTTAATCTAGGAGAGAATTTGGGACCTTGGCTGGTCACAACAAATGGTATCAAGATAAAGCAGTGGAGGTGGAAAGGTCAACCTAGTAGTGATGCTGCTCTTTGGAAAAGTCCCTAAAGGGACAGATCCAGCCCTGTCCCCCATTCTGCTCCCTCTGTGGCTGCCTGTACTCCAGTGCTCGTACAGACCAGACATGCTTTGCAGTCAACCCTGGCAGAGATGTTAACTCAGGTTTGTCTCCCAAAGGTTCATGGTCAAGTTGATGTTGTGGCCACCCCAAACCACCCTGCAGCACCATCCTATCCTGTGGCATGGTTTGTCTGCCCCCGCACGGGGCTAAATCAAGCACTTGTGCTTCCCACTGGCCTGGAGCACATCTGCTGGTTTTCCTTGGGCTCCTCTAGTGTGTGGCAATGACTAAGGGTCATGAACATGGTTGTCAGCCACAATGTGAGCAAACTTTTGGTCCAAGAGTATGACTTTTCCTTGCTCAGGCTCCGCTTGTGTGTGCAAAGTGTGAGCATCAAGATTGATTCCTGGTATTTGCTTTATGCTGTTAAATCAATATTTCCTGGAGCCTTGGGATAATGGAAAATTCTCACTTTATTTCTTCGTTTCAGTTAGACTTGTGTCCTTAGGAAATAGCTGCATGTGAGTGTGGGCTGGAGTTTGCTGATCGGGGAAACCATGGAGGAGGGACATAACTCACACATTGCCCCTCTTTGGCATCATCTGCTCTGATGAATACAGCCAGGCTGAGGGCCATCCTGTGGTCTCAGGGTACATGGCACAGCTTACTCTGTGCAGTTAAACTCCCTTCCATCCCCATGCCATGAGGGCTCCCCCTTACCACCTAAGGGGAATGATTCTTGCCCATGGTCTCCCCCAAAATGTGTAGGGACTACCCAGGCTGGGCTTATTGGGATGGATTGAAAACAAAATGGTTTGAGCATTGTGACTGCTGCCAACCCTGCAGTGTGATTTGCAATGCTTCTGCCCCCTCTCCTGCACATGGTTTGAGTTTGGTGTTTCTATATCAGAGGCAAGCTCATCTGTTTTTTCCCAACTATATGAGTTGTTCTAATGAAAGATACTGCCTATCCCCACAAATCCTGCCTTCCAGCTCCACCTCAGAGACTTAAATGAAAGTACAAAGCCACCTGTGCAATGTGCCTGAACAGGATTTACTGCTAGCCATTGGTCCTCATGCTGGGCTGAGTCATTGCACTTTAAGTGGCCATTTCAGCTTGGACCAAACAACTCATTTAAGTTCTGAGGACAGCATAAGTGCAGTTCAAAAAGAATTTTTCCCCATTTAAACTCTACTGCTGCCTGGGATTACCCCAGTCTGAGGCAGAGCAGTTACACCCTTCAGGGGTTTAGAAGAACCCTTGGGTGCTAAATGTAGCAGCACCAGGCTCACCAGAGCCCAGCTTGACCATGACATCATGTCAGTTTTTGTAGAATGACCTTGGGGTTTTCCTCAGGGGATCAGAGCAAGGACTTAGGTTGCCTTGGCACATTGGGGTCTTGGGGCGATAGGGATAGTGGTCCCCAAGCAAGTTGGGCTGGTCTGCAGCCAGGCTTGGGGATGCCAGCCCTGGGACACTGATTTCACCTTTGATGCCTTTGCCTCTGGCAAGTCACTTCATGGTGTGGTTTTCCCTCTGTGTAAAATGGGTAGAATAATAACTTCCTACCTTACAGAGGCAACAGGAGGCTTAATTAATTAATTAAGTGGTTTGGAAGTAATTTAGTTTCTTATTTCACAGAGGTGTGCTTTTTTTTTTTGGAAAGCGGTTGTGAGAGAGCCTCGAGTGACACTGTCGCGGTTGAGACGGACAAACGGCATAGACAAAGTTCTTCCAGGATGAAAGTAGTAGATGCCATTTATTGTCACAAGTGCATTTTTATAGTTTTACCAATTCATGTGTCTCTTCACTATTGTTTACAAGTTACAGCAGTAACATCTCATTGACTATTTTTGCTGTCATCAATATTACTCTTCTACTCCCTTCTCTCTCATGGGTACATCCTTAACCAGCACTAATTCCACATTTAAGCCACATTTGAGTACAGTATCGTTTCAAGTTTTCTTTTATCAGAATATTTCCCCCAAAGTTACTCTAATGCGTAAGGATGCATCCTAAGGGGGAGCAAGGTGGTATTTAAATAGTGGAACCGGTTCCCATTTTGTAATTATCTCCCCAAACAAAATTCTTTTGATACCAAATATATATATATGCAAATTAAAATACTGAGCTCAGATATGAAAACCAAATACCAAGTTTAAATATGCAGATGGATCACAATTACACTTATTCAAGACATTATCTCAATTTTTGCTTTGCACCTTTGGGCCGCTTACTGTTCAGTCAGGTGGAGGTGCCGCTGGGTCTCCCTGACAAAACAGGTCAGTGCGTGCTGGAGCCCAATCAGCACCTGCCCCCCCGCCGCCGCAGCAAGCTGGACTGGGCAAGGCTTTTATTAGTGTCTCATCTGGGGTGCTACAACTGTTATTCCAAAACCAGGATTCTTTACTTGGTGTGCATACAAAAGAGCCAAATCCAGCACATTGAGATGAGACACAGCCTATCACAGAGTTGCACAAGTCTGGATACCGGAATAAAGCTAGCATGCTAGGAAGAAAAATAACAGCTACTACACACAAAATTTTACCGTCACATTCATGAAGAACTAAATTACTCATGATCTTCTGTATTATCACAAAACGCACATTTTGAGTCAACGGATTCTCATGATTTAACAGTCTGTGAACTCACCGTACCACACAACAAAGACCTACTAAAACTGCAACATGCTTAAACAGATACCCACAAAGAAAACAGATTAATGAGGAAAGCATCTTGCAGACTTCTGCAAGTTTACTGTGACCTGTGTGTTATCAGTTAACTCTCTCTCAGCTTGTTGAAGTTCAAACCGTTTCACCTGTAAAACGTTCTGTAATGATCTAATGATCTCTTGTAGAGATTTATTTTGTCCTGCTCTTCTCGCCTTAAAAACAACATTAATTGCAACAAAGTATTATCCTTCAAGGTTCTATCCTCCGGCCACTTTTCCCATTCATCTAACTTACACAGCAGCCACCATTAACCATAATATCTCACAAGATCTTCCTTCCTCATATTTGCAAGTGCTGTCCTATGTTTTAAAAAACCTCCCAATACCGATGTCTTAGGAACACGACTGAAAACAGTTGTTTCTGACCCCATCTCGTAAGTAAAAACCATGAGAATGTTAGCAAACAAGACACATAATCACAGATGTAGTTATATGCGGTGTTTTTATTTCAGCGCTGGGAAACCAGGGGTTCACACCCAAAGCTGGTTCCAACAACTGATTCAAACTACACTATATTTATACAAGTTGATCACATACATATTCATTACAATTCTTGACAACCATTAGCATATTCCACATCTGTTCTAACACAAGCTATCTGTTTAAGCGATGCTAAGTAACATTTGCATGTTTATCAGTTATTTCTCAGTTACCTGTTTTAAAAGAATATGTCATAAATCTATGTCAATTTTAAGAATAGGGTATGGTTATATAAAATCATGCTTGAATGCACAACTTGAATACAACCTGCAAAACTTCAAGATAAGGTAAGAATCTCGGATACAGCATCTTGGATACAGTTTACAAAACCAAATACAGCTTGGATACAGCATCTTGGATACAGTTTACAAAAGTTAATTCAACTATAACAAGAAGAGGGAGGGAGGGGGGGAGAGCATAGGGCTGCTTGCAGCACAAGTGGGAAAAGCGGGGACAAGGTTTTACGGCGTACTTATACCACAAAGAAACAATTCTAGCAACAACCACTAAAACAATTAACTCACATTCCTGACAAGCTGCTTGATTTTCAGAGAGGCAGTACACAGAAGCACGTAATATGTACTGTAAAACTCGCAGATAACACGTTGATAGCAAACATTAGCATTCTCTACTGCTAATTTCAACACTAGTGCGTCCTTAGCTTCTAAGTTTTCAACCTGCTTATTGATGGCCTCTTGAAGATGGTCAATAAATTGCATGTAATTCTCATTGGGACCCTGATTAATAGTTGTAAGTGATTTGGCTGCTTTGTGGGTTTCAGGCACCTTTATCATAGCTTGATATGCAAGGTCTGCTGACTGCCTCAGGGTTTCAGAAACTAGTCATGTCTGTAATTGTGGTGTGCCAATTAGTGTCTCTTCCAAGAGTTGGGGGATACCTGCTGCTTTCAACGAATTCCCATTGTTCCGTCCTAAATGATCTATAGCTGTTACATTGCATAGGTCTACTTTTGCTTGAGTCTTTCATGGTTTTTATCTGATCTCAGGGAAACACGTACACATACTCCTTTTCCTTTTAACTTTTCAAGAGAATGCTGCAGACCCTCATCCACATCCGAGTCATCGGATAATATGGACTTGAAGGGTGCTTGAGAATCACTAGTAACAGGGGGGTTTCGGGGTTTGGAACAGTGCACCTTTTTTTTTTTTTTTCCCAAATCTAGTCCAGGGAAGCCACCCCTCTCTGCTGTCTCTGCGTGTTCCCGTTGCTCTTTTAATTCTCTCAAAGTCTCTAGCAACAAGTGCCATGTTGTTAACAGTTCAGTTGTTTCTTTGGATCTTTCTGTAGTGCTTTGCCCCATAGTAACATCCTTCATAAAGTCAATTCCAGAAGGCTAATACCCCGCTTCTTCAGAAGCAATTTCCATGTAGATAATATAATAACCTCTTCTTTAGATAAGTTCCACCCCCCACACCCGTTCCTGGTAGCTCACCAACTCTTGGCATGGTGTCTTTTCAAGGATCCGGATCTTCGGCAGCTCCCCCCTGCTGCTCTGTCAGCTGTACCGGACTCCATCTCCACAGCTTGTCTTCAGCTGTCACAGCTTCACCGCTGTCTCTTCTTCATGTGAGATCCTTCTTCATACAGGATCACGTCGGGGTCACCAGATGTCACGGTTGAGACGGACAAATGACATAGACCAAGTTCTTCCAGGATGAAAGTAGTAGATGCCATTTATTGCCACAAGTGCATTTTTATATAGTTTTACCAATTCCTGTGTCTCTTCACTATTGGTTACAAGTTGCAGCAGTAACATGTCATTGGCTATTTTTGCTATTATCAATGTTACTCTTTTACTCCCTTCTCTCTCATGGGTACATCCTTAACATCTCTGGATACTCTGTTACTCCCATCTTTCTCACGGGTAGGCCTTAATATCTTCAAGGCAAATTTCTGTAGTCCCATGCCCTCTGTCAGGGAATCCATGGACCCACCGTAGTCCCACATGTCACCATGGGCCTGAGCTGACAGGTTCTCCCTGGGACCAGGGCACCTTCAAATCCTCCTCTTGGAGGGAAAGAGGGAGCTGGAGTCCCTTCACCCCCATCAGATTTGCATGCTGCAATCACAACACCATGGCTGCCCTCCTGCGCCAGGTTTAAAAACCCAGTGGTGGGCACTTTTTCCCCTTTGGAAAGGCCAAATCCTGCCAGTACTGGGCTCCTCTGACACCTGGTCATTGAGGCCAGGGCACATGGATTGAGGTCCTTGCCCCAGATAGGGCTGGGTCCTTGGTCCCTCTGGTGTCCCCAAGCCATGGGGCAGGTCCCTGGTTCCCCCTGGCAGCTCTGAGCTATGTCCCCTTGCTGAGCCTGTGGTGCTGGCAGAGATCCCCCTGTGGTGGATCGGACACAGGGGTCATCACAGGAACATCTCTACTGGCAAAGGACAAGTTAGTCTGCAAGAGATGATCTGTCTTTGGTTATCTTTCCATAACACAGCCAAGAGGTCTTTCAAATTGCAATTAAGACTATCAAGAAAGTCTCTGTTCCTTGAGAAGTGTTACATAGGGTGTTTGAAACATATATTTTGAAGTTAATTTGGTAACAGAGCACATATATTCAGACCATCCTTAATTAACTGTTTCAGATGCAAAGTTCCATTCAAATCCTTTTGTTCATCATTATTTTCAGAAATGTTGCAGGAAGCAGTGAAGGATGAGAAACCAAGCACTATCTGCTGGCAACAGCTGTCTGACAAAGTGATAAGTATAGCTAATTCCCCTGGGCATTATGGGCATCATTTGTACACAGTGCATAGATATGGGTGAATTATTGCTGTCCCTGATTGTCTAATGATTTTTTTCCCCTCTCATATGATCTTTTTTTTCTTACATCTGAGAAATTCATATTGGCAGGTTGATCTATATTGTCTAATATAATGTGGAGCGTAATCAATCACAAATCCTGCCTAGCCTTTTTCAGTAACTTCAGTTACAGTAAAATGGCAGAGATCTATCCCAAGGCAATGAAGACTGCATGAATAATTTCTACTAAAAACTTGACATATAGACCAGATCCATTAAAGAAAAAAATTAGTACTAAGCCCTTAAATTACTACTCAGCATTTACTACTGCAAGCCCAGCCCAGCCCAGAGACTTAGGGAAGTTATGACATTTCTTTCTTCATATGGTGTGTCCATTCAGAGAAAGTCAAGCTTGGATGGACCTTCACCAGCCCTGATTCATCCATGGGCACTTCAGAGGTGGAGATCCTGCTGACCACAGCCAACTGGCTTGTAATGGGACAAAATTTATCTCTCAGACTTCAAGGGGATTGTGATCCCGGCTCAAGGACACCACAGGAAAGACCCTGATGGACTGTGTTTTTGAGTGGGTCTGGTGTCCCAGACCAGGGGGTGCCAACAGCAAAGGACATGCTCATGCTATATTGTTTTGGGATGAAAGGACCGTGGTCTTCATGCAAACATCACTCTTTCAGCCTCTGCAGAGACAGAGCTGCAATAATGGGTTGAGAAAATGGTGCAGGAACAGGCATTTTCACCAGGAACTGAGGAACTTTTGAGGAGAAGCAGAAGACACGTTGCCAGAGTAGGATTGAGGCTTACAATCCAAATGTTTCTAGAACAGTTTTTAAAATTAAAACTCAAGAAAAGCTGACAGGGGAGGAAAATCACAGACTTCAGGATGATACATGCACTTGGAGTACTGCACTTTAAAACAGGAGACTGGATCATGTGTGGGATGGGGCATGCTGACAAATTAACCATGAAGCTTCAGAATAAGCACCAATGTCATTCCATTTCAGAAAGGGGGACCTACAAAAAAATGAGCCGGCCTTGTAAGAATGAAGCCAAGAAGAGCCAAGAAGAAGGGGTAAAAGACTGGTAAGAGGCAAAGGAGTTACTTAAAGATGTTATTTCAGATAGTAACAGTAAATGTCTACCCCAGATCACAGCAGACTTCATAAAGACCCCCATGTAAATCTGGCATGAGTTAGCAATAGCTCAGAGGAGACTATGAGGAGTTAGAAGGTATCCTTCAAAAAGCTGAAGGTATGTCCACCACAAGAAAACAGGAAACAAAAATTCTGGCACTTTAAATCTAAAACCATAACAGGATAGAAAAAAAAATGGAGGAAAATATTGCTGAAGTTGCAAACATTGGTAATAAATCAGAGGTAGGATCTTGCAGAGAGTTTGTAGGGCAATTGCCACACAAGAAGAATTATACTGTCAAACTAAAGTTTCCTCTAGCCTACTACCCTGTCTCTAATAACAGCTATTAGATGTTTAGGAAAGCAGAGCAGACCATTTAGTGGCACTTTCTCAGTACCCTTTCTCAGCCTTCAGGTATTTGCAGCTTGGTAGCTTCCAGTAGACCTCACCAGGGACTTCAGAGGTTCATGACGCAAAAGGGATATTTAGAGAAAATAGATCCCCAGTGGAGAAACTAAGAGATTTTGTTCATGTCTGTATTCAGTACAAAGAAGCCTGGAGAGTATCCTACACTTGTAATGTCTATTTTGTGGGGTTCAGTAGAAGATAAGTCAGAAATTGAAGTTTCAGTAGGAGAGATGTAGAGTGGCTTAGTAAAGCAAATATAGCACTTGTTGGGATGGGATGATGTTCTCCTCTGAGCTGTAAAGGAACCTGGACATTAAATTGGTGACTATTATCTGTGCTGTGCCTTTTCACGAGTTTCTTGAGGGTGTCTGCAGATTGATGGTGCCCATAAGTCTGAGGTCTGTACTAAGCCAACTGTTAGATGTAATGATGAAGACGATCATGAAGGCATACACATTAAAACACAATCATAGAATCATTTTGGCTGGAAGACACCCTCAAGATCAACAAGTCCAACTGTTCATCTAAATATAGAATGAAGAAGACTCAACCCATCCTTCATAAAGGGAAACCAAGCTTATAAATCCATTAGAGTGCTTTGAAGGACTTGTTAAGCATATGGAAAAAGGTAATCTGATAATGGATAGGTAACTTTTCTATGATGTCCCACCCTGAAAGCTTGTAGAGCAGCTAGAATGGTAGGACCTTTAATCAATTAATAACTAGATGAGGAAAAAACCCTAGGACACAGAGCATAGGAACACCTTTCACAAGTCACCAGTGTAATCCCATATGTATCTGTAGTAGGATCCATGCTGTTCAGTGTATTCATAAATAATCCACAAAGGAGTGTGGATAGTGAGATGACAAAGCTCAGTGATGTTATCGAATTATTCAGGATAGTAAAAACAAAAGATGACTGCTGAGATTTGCAGAAGGCTCTGCAGTCCTGAGTGACTGGAAAATAAAATTGAAGTTCAGTGTTGCTAAATGCAAAGTAATACACGCTCAAGGACTCTGAATTGTCTACTACTATTGGGAAAGGGAATTTGGAGTTGCAACAGATAATTATGAGAAATTGTCAGCTCACTGCTTGGTTATGGGCAGAAAAGCAAACTGACTGCTGATGATTACTATGAAGGATTGAAGAACAAGCCAGGAATGTTATGTCACTGTGTGAATTAATACTACATCTGCATCATGCCTTTCTGGCCTCCCTGTCCCTTCAAGACAAACACAGAAAAAAGATGGGAAGGATTGTCCAAGAGAAGAATGGCTTCACACGAGGTCTAGAAAAGTCCACAGAAAAAGATGAGTATGGAGACAGAGACATAAAATGTCAAAGGATGTATTTCCTTCCTGTTGCACGTGGTGGGCTCCACAGCTTATTGCCAACAGATGTGGTGGATGCTGAGAGTTGATGTGGTTTCAGAATGCAATGAAACAGGAGAAATCCATAAAGGCCATTGATATAGAGCTACCACTTTTACCTTCAGGAAGTCCCTATGCTGGAAATTCAGAGAATTTACCTGATGCAAATGAATCTGTACTTGTTGCGTTCTTATACCTGTCTCTAGAGGAACCATTGGAGGCAGAATATTGGGCCATGTGGTCTTTTGGGTTGATGCAGCTGTTTCTTTTTGCTCCTTTGCCTGCAGCAAAATCTCTAAATCCTGTGACATCTCAAAAAGCATCCCAGAGGATGCTCTGGACAGACACCTGGCACAGCTCATGTCTTCCCAGGCTGTCTGCACACTCAGGCAAGCATCACAGTTACACTGCCCTATTTTAGGGTCATTTACCTAGAAATGAAAGCTAGAAATGCATTTTTTAAATGAAGGCTGGGGTTCTCATGCCTAATTCCAGGCCAGGACTGTTTCACATTTGGGGGCTGTTCAAGTGCTAAGGGTGACTGATCTTTATCCTCCCATTGCAGGGGAGAACAGATGGGCAGGAGGATCTGACTGTCATTGCCCAGCTTGTCTGAACAGCCCAAACAATGGCCATGTGATGACTCCACTTGAGTCACCCTGGTGCTTTTGGAAACCTGAGCCCTGCTCCCTCCACCGAGAAGAAAGAATGGGATCTTGTCTCACTATCGGCAGAAATGCAGCCCCCACCACCACAACCCTCCTGCCTGCATTTAAATCTCACCAACCTTCCTGCTCTACCTTAAACCACCAGCTTTAGAGGTCCCCACTCATCAAACTCTTGTCAGGCAACAAGAGGGGGAACAAAGAAGGCTTAATTGATCAGCTTCGAAAGTAGCCTTGAGAACTTGATTCAGATATTGACTTCCAGCAAGCTGGTTTAACTTCAGCTTCCGGAGTCAGCAATGGCTGAACATCAAAACTATTAACCTCTGGCCTTACCAGTTGGTGAGATGTCAGAGCAGCAGTAATTAGGAAGTCAATCAGAATCACATGTCTCACTTACACTGGCATGTCAATCAATAGTGCCAGTGACAGATTCATTAGACCAGGCCTTGCAACACAAGCTAGTAACAACCTCATAAAATACGCTTTTGAGACAGGACAAAGAAAAATCTGCTAGGAGGACTTGACTAGATTGCAATATGTATTGATTAGGGCTCAAGCAATTTATGAAATGCTACTTGCTCTGCAACCTTTCTGTCTCAGTGCTAAATTTTCCCAAGTAGTTGCTAAATAAAACAAAATATTACACTTTTTAAAGCCATTTTCTGACAGGGCATTTTTTATGTTAGTTACAGCTAACAAATAATCTAGCAAGGTAAAACTTCAATAGTTACTTAATGGTGAAAGGTACCTTTCATTTCTCTGGCCATCAGGCTTTGAAAGAAGACATCCATCTGGATGAGAAAAAAAAATAATCTGAAACATGATTAGGAAACTCTCCTACCTTCCATAGACAAATTTCATTTTAGCATGCCTTTCTTTTAGAGCATTTTAGTAGCCATTCTTTTTGGTGGGCCACAAGAAGAGTGGATATTTCACTTTTTAAAAGTAAATTAAAAGCTCAGTTTATGGAGTAGAACCAGATCTCTATTGCTTGTTGCACACACAGTGTTTTTTAAAAGACAGGAACACTGTAATTGGGGACTTGCAGAAATGCTGTTGTTTTAACTGGATCTTTTTGTTTTACTTTGCTTGTTTTTGTCAGGGTTTTCCCAAGGTTTGTAAGAACTCCCTGTGCACTGATCTCTATTCCCTCTGTCACTGATGGTGGGATTTATTTCTTCTTGCCCTGCATGGTTAGGGAACATCGTGCTTCAGGGTAAAGTGTCCACCTGGGCTCCCTGCAGTGATACCTTACCTATCTCTGTGGCATTTCAAGTCTTGAATGTCTTGACCTTCTCTCCAAGTCAAATATCAGAACTGGCACATCTTCATTTCACCAACCAAAGATGCCAAAATGCAGCCATGTGGCAAGTGGGGCAGTTTTCATGGGCATTAAAGAAATAAAGGATTATTCAGAGACTCTCAGTATCTCCTGAGTTGCCTGTGTTTGTCATTAAAAATATACCTAGCAAGGAGGGAGTATCACTAATGCTGAATATGGACTTGGACACCTTGTAGCACAAGAATCCAGAGAGCTATTTTTGTTACCTAAATGTGAGTGGACAAATTTGTCTCTGGTCTAACATTATTGAAACTGCTTGGCTCCACATTTTTTTCAGGCCCTCTGCCAATTACATCCCCTTTTCTGTGTCAAAGGTTGCCCAAAAGTAAAAATAAAAAGATCATGAGGTTTTAGCAATGACCAGAAAAGAGGCTCAGAAAGACACAGGAGAGAGAATCTAACTGTGAACTCAACCCTTCCCTTCTTTTCTTCTCCAGTACAGGTCCTACTTCATTTTACAGCAGATATAATACTTCATTTTCATCCAGAATAATCCTAATGACCAAGTTGAATAAATCTATGGTTTTGCACAGGGAAACACTTAAGCATCCTCTTCACTTGTAGTCAGGTGTTAAAGCCAGAGCACAAATGCTTGCTGGGTCAGAGTTTAACCACTCCTGGTCATAGATGAGGTTTCTCCATTTTTTCCAAATATCTTCAGCTCTGAGGTAGCAAAAGGATAGTTCTCAGAGTGGAAAAACTAAACATCTGCACTAGCACCATATCCAGAGAAAGCCCCAGTCTTTTATTTTCACATCGGATTAATAAAAACATCAAAGCAGCCACTGTGAGGCAAATACCTAATATTTTGGAAGGACACTGACTGAGAATTTGATTATTTGTTAATAACTAGAGTTTCCTGGTTAATTAATTTGGGAGTGTTATTAATGTCAATAGTGCAACTGGGCCAATAATTTACAATTATTAATTTTTCCACCAAATTCAGATCTTTTCTTCTCTTGAATTGTAGTTTTCTCAAATTGGTTCATTGTTTGCCAGATAACTTCTGCAAATAACTCTGGGTTTGGGTCTGGTTCACAACCAGTTCACTGGCGTATATTGCACATGAAAGCTGAACTGCAGTGTGGGACAGGTAGGTCACACCAGGAGTTTGGCTCTCCAGTTTTGGGGACAAAACATTTTAACTCACTTTCATTGCCAAATGTCTGTGAATAACACATTAAATTACCCTCTCTCCAATTCCCTCCAACAGTCCTGCTAGTAAACTCCTTGTTCCACCAAACAACCCTGCCTGTAAATTAAAATTCAGTAGAATAACCAAAAGGGCCATAAACAGAGTCTAAGTAGAAACAACTCAATTTTAAATTCAGAATGAATATACATGGCCATTTTTTCCCATTACTTTACATTCTATACCAATTAATTCCTAAAAACTGCGATCATCTTTCTTAAAATAATCCCAGGTGGTTCAATAAAATCCAGCAGAAAGGGAAGAGCAAACTGGGTATGAGTTGTTGAGCGCTGAGAATCCTTTAAATTATTTCTAACATGGAAAGTTTTGGAAAGAAGTGGCATACGCTCCATGTATAGACTGGAAGAAGGTCACTTTGCATATGATTTCCTCTAATAGTAACGTGTTTCACATAGTAAAGTGAAAGCTTTAATGAAGAAATAATAAGTGCTTACATTGGCAAAGAATTAAACCAGCTGTGTTTCTGTGAAAACCAATAAAATTAGTTTGTTTCCTCCAGTAGATTCACTTTTTGGAACTTTTGAAAGGCCCTTTGGTTTTATCCCTCAGTAAAGTTATTTTCAAGGGTGTAATGAGAAGATCAAGTCCAGCTCATTACAAACTTCATGCATGAAGAGCTGCAATTGCTCTTCCTTTTCTGCAGCCTCCTCAAGAAGCCCTGGATGAAGCCAATGGAAACCCCTTTGACACAAGCCCTGGTGACACTCATCCAAGCCTGAGGTGGCAACAAGAGGTGGATGTGAAGGTGGTCACCCTTTCTGCCAACCCACAGGACCTTTGTTTGTAGCCAAAGCGAACCCATGGTTGCCACAGCTCAGAGCTGCTGGTATGGACAAACTCTGCTGGTCACTGCCATTTTAATTGTCCAGTCTTGGTGGCCCACTTGGATAGTGTCAGATATTGTGTGTTTTTCAAGCTTTCCCACACTTCAGCTACCACTTTGCAGAGCTGATTTGCTCCACTTTTCTCAACTCCTAGAGCTGGAAGAGGCAATTATTAAATTAATATCACAATTAAAATCCAGTCAGTGCAGCACTCAGTTGAAATCTCTGAATCAACACAATAGGTGATGAAATCAAATTATGAGACTGATTTTAGAAGGAATGGCTTGTTGCAGTCATGTCTCAGCAAATTTAATGGGGAAAGTTTTGCCGTCTTGTTGGTATAATGTGCTGGCACAGCTAGTGTAGGACCACATGTCCATATGACTTTGTCCCTGATGGTTAAATTTTAAGACAGTAGAACAAGCAGTAAATACATCATGTATGGTCATGCATACACCAGATATATAGCATGCATATTTTTGGTAAAAAAAAGATTAATCCTGTTTTTTTCAGAAAAGATGGCATCAGCACTTACATCTACCATTTAACTTCAGGCATGCTGCTGGTTTGCATATTTCATGAAAAGCTAATCCATATTAACATTGCTTAATGTGCATGGTCTTGAGTGATAGTCAGGCATCCAATTAATAAATATGGCATCCACGTGAGACATCAAATAAATATATAAATACGCTGAAGGTTTATTTATTATGCCCATAGAGCTATGGAGCATTGTGGTTTCTTCTTAGTGTTCTCAGTACATGCAAAGTTTAAAGCTCCACCTCAGAAATACCTCCTTTTAATACATAAATGGCCCATGTTACCACCTTACCATAATACTGCCGAGAGGTCCTAATAAAAAAGGGCTCAATAATACAAATGCCAAACAATGAAGCAGAAACATGATCAGAAAAGTCCTCCAGAAGGTGAGCTTCCAGCTGGCACTGGTGTGCTTGGACCAGAAAGCAGAGAAATTCCCCTCATCCATTCTCGCTTGATTAAAAAAACACAAGTTTTTGGTCTTTTAAAAGACTCTGCAGGTCCATGGACAGAGCCCTGTCTCTTCCTGTGGCTCTGTAAGGCATGGGGGGCAGATGGACCCTTGGGAAGACCGAACTCCACCATGATGCCAGCCAAGCACGTGGTGGTTTTCATCTCTGTATCTGTCACTCGGCTTTACTCTATACTCATTAACTATGAGTAAAGTTAGATTTGAAGCTCCTCAGGAGTGAGGTTGTGCTCTGGCTCCATTTGTTTCATCCAATTAAACTTCAAGCCTAATGATCCTCAACAAGAGTTTCAAAAAGAAATGTGGGAAAATGTAAAATTTGCTAACAGAGGAAGAAGGTTTTAAGGCTGAGGCCTTATTTCCATGTCAGGAGGACATGGTGAAAATCCTCTAATCTGGGTTCCCCCCAGGTTTTGTGTCACTGCTTTGTTTTTCACCAGTGGGGACATGTTCAGGATGCACCAGTGCATTGTCACCAGGGTCCTGGGCTCTGCAGGGACAGGTAACAAAGCACAAAGAGCTCATCACTGTAATTGTTTTCTCCTGTTAACAACAGAATGAGTAGGGAAACCCTACATTTTGGGTCACTACTATAGTCAGTACCAGATTTATCAGTATTCCCCAGCAAAAATTGTATAAGGATCTTAATTTTGGCTTAATCTGCTGAAGGTTATTTAACAATGAACCTGCTCTTCTCGGGGCAACCTCTTTAGCCCCTTTTCTGGGTTTTCTTGACAAACTCAATGCCATTACCACTTCTGGGCTCATGCAAACATCAAGAATGCATTAGATATGGAAGCTTTTCCATAGAGAATAATTTTAGGGACAACAGGAGCAATTTTTGTCTGTGCAAGGAGATTTCTTGTGATCTGCTGAAAGACAAATGACAGAAACACCGCCACTTAAAACAAGACTACAGCAATGCCAAATGATAAACCAATAGCCATGTGGTTTCACCTTCTGTTGCAACTATTTTTATTACCACTTCATGCTTCATTGACCAATGGATTTTTTTTTAATTGTTGCACTTTTTATATATATTATCCATACACGTATACGCACGACTATTATTTTTATCTTCATCATTACATAGTGCTGCTTTTTGTGCCATTTAGACATGAACCTCATTTGAACCCTAAAACTCCATTTGTGACATAACAAAAATACTGTCATTTACATTCTGTGCCAAAGTATTATATAAAAGGCATCAAATGGGAGGAGAGGCAGGAAGCTGAGAGTAAAGGGATATAGTCAGCAAAGTATATAACTTCTGCCATGTTACTGCTTAATCCTAACATAATTATTCTCATCCTTTTATTTGATTAACTCCTAATGGTTCCTCTTGGTGTTAAAGGTCCCAGTCTGATAATTTGATTTTAGTGTCTGCTATAATTACTGATCATGTTCTTTGCAAGACAATTTAATGATAATCGCATAATGGCCTATATGAAGAAAGCTGCAGGGTTTCAGTGCTTTTGAGCAATATAAAATACATTAGACTAACACAAGCTATCAATATGACAGGGAATGTTTGATTTACACCAAGGACTATGTTATAGAGTCATGGGGGTTTTTTTGCCCTTCTTCCTTTTTTTTTTTTTTTCCAACCGTTTACAATAAATGACAGAACAGTTATACAATCTGCAACTTGCTGAGAGCAATAAAATCTAGCACAAAGTTAGAAGTGACATAGAGCCAGAGCTGCACCGAAGCATCCTGACAGATTGGTATTCTGCCCACACTGGAGGATGTCACTGGGAGAGATCCCTCACATCTTCTAAAACCAAACTTAGGCAAAGTTTCCAATCTTCCTTGTCTTTTCTAGTGGTTTGTATTTCCAGGCATCTTTTTCATTGTATTTAAAACTTCTGAACGACAAAAAACTCACTCCAATATTTATTGACAGGTCTTTACCTCCATTTCCCAAATCTGACGTAAAAAGAAATTTGATTTCAGCCCAGGCAGACTGCCATTCGCATTCATGTTTTGTTTCACACCATTGTATTTTTACAGCTAAATATCACACTGAGCTAAGTGATTCAAGCTTAGCAAACACTCTTGCTCGAAATTAAGCAATTGCTCATGGTTCTGGCAAAATGCAGCATAATTTATGGCGTGCACGTAGGAGAGAAAATTTCTTGTCAAAAAAAGGTTAGCAGTGGACATATTACATTTGCTGTTCTTTTTTATTTCAGGATAATGGCATTTGGACACAAGTAGGCCTGTCCTGTTTATAGTGCTTTATGCCCCATTAGTATTATTGCAAGTCTCTGGACTCACATGTTAAAGCACTTAATCAAAGGCAATGGGTTGAAAATCATGTCCCAGTACTTCTCATATTTGATTCATTCCTCCCAGATAGAAAGAAGTAAAAAACACATTACTAACATCAAAACAGCACATGTATTATCTGCTAAGCAGTTGAGAAGCTATCATTGAGTTTTATCCCTTTGGGTACTAGGACAGACAGGAACTTTCCCCCCTCATCCATTCAGAGATCTGAGCCTGCTATTTTTCATTTTTCACCCTTTGACAGACAATCCTTTCGTTTTCCATATATCTCTCTTTTAAAGACACCTTCATGTCACATTTTAATTGCAAGCTGCAGGCATCAAGCTTTAGAAAGACAATATTTGAGGAAGTGGTATTTTATGAAGATCCTCCAAGGATTTTCTCCGAGACAAACCTAATAATGGAGAGGAACGTATCTTAGTGGGATAATTAATTTATATATTTAATTACTTGGGATTCACTCCACTTCTTGATGATTTTTCAATTCTCAATGAGAGCCCTTGCTACGGCTCCTTGTCAGCCCTGATGGGGATCAAGGGAACGGGGTGGCTGGGGCAAGTCCCAACCAGGGCTTCTGTAGGTTTACAGCATTGACCCAGGTTTGGGTGCATCTGGTTGCAGCTCAGAGAGGTGTTGGTGAGTTTTTTTACTTCCTTTCTCCAAAGACGAGCGTGATGCTAAACCCACGTGTGGTGAATTTACAACCTGCAGCCGTGTCATGCAGCCTGAGCACAAAGGAGGGCAATAAAGCGATGTGGGGAGGAGGCAGCAGAATGAGATTGGTTGAGCATGAAGGGATGGATACCTACACGCTGCAGACAGAAATCCTTGTCCAGATTCCAGCGATCTGGGAGGTGATGGCAATTATGGCATTGTTTCTACTATTCTTGAACCATGAATTCGATTTTATTTAGGCATTGCTTGGTCAGAAGGACTGAAACCTACCCAGATTCCCTGCAGAAGTGGGGTGAACTCTGGGTTTGTTGGAGCTGTAACTTCTGACTTTAGTAGCAGTGATCATGGTTTGCAGTGTGAAAAATTTAGACCATACCCTGGGGAAAAGGAGGAAGAAATAATCCAAAATAATCCACAAAAACTATGGACGCTCCCTGGCTCATTGACTGACACAGAACAACTTTTAAGTTCAAGGGTCAAAATAACTTGGTAACTCGTACTTCTGCACTTTCTTTTCTGGACAGCCCCAGCCAGTTGATTTTGCAGAGTAATTTCTTCCACAAAGAGAAAAATTCCTTGAGGAGGAGCTTTGCTTTCCAAAGTGTTGTGGTTCTTGAACAGCTTCAAGAGCATTTTGTATTTTAAATAAAATACAAATGACTGGAATTCATCAGTGAAAGCTGCTGGTTTGATTTGTACAAGACCATCATTCTGGCTGAGATGAATAAAAATGAACACACGAAAATTTGGCCCTTTCATTTTCTTCCTCAGTTAAGTCTTTTGTGGTTAACTCTTTAGTGTTGCAGACTCCAGGATCTTGTTCCATATCAATGAAAATCAAAGCACACAGAGGAAACTCGATACTTTATTTAGGATATTTAACAGTTAAGTTTTTTTGTTTCTTTCTGTCAATACCTAATGGAATGCAATGACCCCATGAACAGATAAAAGAATAATAATTTTCCTGGAGATTTAAATCTCCCCATCCTCCTTTAACTTTGCAAGCAGATGGAGAACCCAGACCACATGTCTGAGGATGTGGAGGGAGTTTTCCAGCAAAATGGGGAGTCTCTGACTTCAGAGTCTAGATTATTTCAATGATTTCTTGAGGCAGAAACTTCTGCACCCAGAACCTGTGGTCTGTATGTGGGTCACACTCCGGACAATGACCATTAACTATTTATACTGATCTATGTGTGCTAAGCTCATCCTTTGGCTGACACTGGCATTTCCTTTAAAGTCCCCCCATTCCTAAAATCCCTGTGGTGTTGACAGTCTTCCCTGCCCTGCTCTGGACAGCTCCACTTTTGGACCAACTGGCAAATTAGTGAAAGCTGCATTTAAAGCACAGGTTCAATCATTTGTGCATGCAGCGCAGCCACATCCTTATTTTTGCTCTTTATTTTCTCTCCCCTTCTAACAGAGTCTAATGCCTTATTTACTTTTTTGACCTCTACTGCACATTGAGCTGTCAGTTGCAATGCCTAAATCTTGTCCCCATGAGTTACGACTAATTCAGAACCCATCAGCATGTACAAGTAGTTTAAACTGTTTTCCTTCCAGTGTGCATTACCTACATACTACCTACATGTATCATCTGCCATTGAACTGCCCAATTATAATTTGGTAGGGCCTTCCAGAAATCCTCTTTCATCTTTACAAGCCTGTGGTCAGCACAGGAATCCAGGAAGAAGAAGGAAGAGCTTGTTGGTCATAGAATCATACAATAGTTTGGGTGGGAAGGGACCTTCAAAGCTCAATCAATCCAGCTCCCTGCCATGAGCAGGGACATCTTCACCCAGATCAAGTTGCTCAGAGCCTCGTCCAGCCTGGCCTGGGATGTCTCCAAGGATAGGGCATCTACCACCTCTCCGGGAAACCTGGGTCAGGGTCTCACCAGCCTCGGGGGCAAAAATTTCTTCCTCATGTCCAGCCTGAATCTCCCTTATTTTAGTTTAAAACCATCACCCCTTGTCCTGTCACAACAGGCCCTGCTCAAAAGTTTGTCCCCATCTTTCTTATAGGCCCCTTTAAGTACAGAAAGTTTGTAATAAGATCTCCCCAGAGCCTTCTCTTCTCCAGGTTGAACACCCCCAACTCTCTCAACCTGTCCTCCCAGTAGAGCTGTTCCAGCCTCGGATCATTTCTGTGGCTCCTCTGTCCCCTCTCCAACAGGTCCATGTTGCAAGGCTGCAGATAAAATACAACCTGAAGACTTGGCAAACCTGAGGAAGATAAGTATCAGAGCACCAGTGGGCTTCGACAGGATGACCATTCAACAGCTAACTGGAGCTAAAACCAGGTCTAGGACATTACTGGAGGAGGATTTAACATCAATTTGAATTGCACAATGTCTTGTCAACCATGCATTTTTTGCGATGCTCTGTCACCTTTGAGTGTCATATTTAGCAGAGAAATCAAACCGCTGGCTGCTGGCTGTTGTTGGATGGCCATTGAAGAGAGAATTTATATTTTAAAACAGCCTGATTTTTCCATTTCCTGATGATCCTCCCAGAGGAGAAAAAAAAAAAAAAAAAAAACAAACAAAAGGAAAACCACATAGAACATATTACATTTAATCAAACTTATGAAGTAGAGGGTGGGTTGGTTTGTTTGCTTCATTTCATACTTCCATATTCCACCCATGGAGAAATCTTGCTGGTAGGGAGCAGGAGGATAAACAAACAAACAAACAAACAACCCAACCACTGGGTCTCTAGGAGCCGTTGTTATTTATTTCCACAATTAGCAGTCAAGTTCTGGTGCTGTGCCCAGAGAACTCCTCTCATTTTTCAGCATGTCACTCTGCGCACAATATGCTTTTAGGAATTGAGAATTAAGGTGGCTGATTGTGGGTGGTTTATGAAACTTTTAATGGGAAACCATATAGCCAAACCTTTAGAGAATCAGACCATCATTTTAATGGGCTTATGTATGTTGTGTACAAGACTGTTCAGTGAGATTTTTTTCACAGTACAGAGCATCTTGATAGAGAACTTGGATTAATCAGGGATGGTGTTGACAGTTGATGTTGTGAGTTTTTTTTCTGAATTAGCAACAAGCTACGAGTGGTGATGAGAATAGCCTGGGGGTGGCTGCCCTTCCTCCTTAAAGATGCTGAAACTGTCAGATTCCAGCAGGGAAACATGTACAGATCTATTTGTAAAATAAACTTAATATAGAGTCTCTTTGGCAAATACCTGGAATATGGAGTTAGGGCCAAGGAGGCAACTCTGCTCATCAGAGATGGTCTCTCTGAACTCTGATGCCACTGGGATGCTCAGCAGGACAGCACCAGGAAGAGGTTGTCACAATCACAAAATATGTTTGCATTGTATTTGCCTATATGAAAAACACACACATATATTTACTAGCAGGAAAACAGAGATTTCAGAGGGCACAGTCACCTCCTGAAAACTACAGATTCTCAGCACCTTCCAGAATTTGGCCAAATATTTCAGCTGTGACAGAGGGATGAGTATTTAAGGCATGGATCAACAGTGTAGCATTCAGATTTACCAAAGATGTCATCCTCTCCCAGGGTTGTTAAAGGTATTGATTAATTGCCTATTGTTGAAGCTATTGATTGACAAAGCTGCAATATAAATACTGGCACCATTGGTTACTCTATACAGTTTTCAACCTGAGCACTCAAATGTTTTATCTCTTTTTGTATTTGTAAATCAAGGGAGTTTCATGCCAAATTCCCACTGTGGCCTCGCCCTGATTGCCAATTCCTCTTTTAGATGAAGACCCCTTTAAGCACCATTTTGCAATAAGGAATTCACAATGAAACCTCATCTCTATCTCTGTGCTGTCCTACAGGTACTGGGACTATCTTGATGTCCAGTTTCCCTTTTTGACAGTACCGGAGTGTTGGAGCGATAAAGGACTCAGCAAACAATTCGATTCAATGTGAATCACGCTAAAGCCATTTATTACAGAAACAAGCCTCCTTATATATGCAACTATATTCTAATCACGCGTCCACGCTCCAAGCATGGATTTGCTAAATGAGTATCGTGGGCTGTCCGTGCGCTGGAGTCTCACTGATGATACGTCCGATGATTGAGGAACGCCCCTCTTTCTCACAGCAGATTCTGTTCTCAGCTTCTCGAAGCGGCCTTGAGATTCCTTTGAGCCTGACTAATTCAGCAACAAATCTTTATCTATCAAAGCCCCTCCACACTGGAGCTTTTTGAAAATTAGCTTTTAATGTACAACCAGCAAATCATCCATCTTTCAGGATGAGAGAAGAGTAAAAGTGGTAAACCAGGAGTCATCTTCCCAGGACGAACAAAGATGCCAATTTTCTGGATGGTGCTGAGCCTTCAAATACACCTGGGACCTGAAGGCCTGATGAACCCTGCTATGAATCCTATTAAAAAAAAAATATATATATTGAGTGCTACCTATTTCAACAACTTTATTGATACACCAAAGTGTTGCAAGACACTCCATATTGATTAGCTGCCATCATATTTAATTAATGTTCGAGTGGCACCTCATCCTGCTTATTGTCAGAAATCCCTTTATTTTGCTATTTGCATTGCAGAGTTTTTAATTAGGATATGTGTAGGGAATCTCTTAATGATCTCATGTCTGAATAACCATCCAGGCTGTGCAGAGGGTTGCTCAGTTGTTTCTGTCTCTCCAGAGAGCGCTTTGCCACCACGGGAGAGGAGAAACCTGGATTTCCTCAGCTGAGGCGTCAGGAGTGGGAGGATGCTTTGAAACCAGCTCAGCTTGTCAGAGATGTGTCTAAGTGGGATGCATCAAACAGTTTGGGTGCTACTGCCCAAGGTGTCACCATTTTCCTAGGAAACTTTTTTTTCCTTCTGCCCAACTCAAAACCTTCCCAGTTACAAATTGTTTCCCCATTCATCATTAGGGACAACCCTCTGTAATAAGTTTTCAAGTAGCCATAATCTTCAGTTTTACTTCCCTTTTAAATTCCCCTTTGCTGGACCAAACAAGCTCGTTTGCTCAAGCCCTCCTTGCAGCTGCATGTCTTGGGCTGATCATCTTGGGGACATTTCTGATTTCTCAACATATCTTGAAGTTAACTACAGATAAGGAACCTCAGAAAGTGTAAGGGACAGTTACAGAGACATAGTGAATAAAAAATAATTGTAGGAAAGTGATCCTAAGAAACAGGGGAATCCTTGGCTTGGTGTAGCCACCTCTATGTCAGAAAAACATGGTTATTTAGATGTCTCCTCCAGCCAGTGAAGAGAGGAAATCTCCTTGGAGAGCTGTTCCTCCCTTCATCTTAGATATCCTCTTCAAGGAGTTGAATCACCCACTACATCAGTCTTCTTGCAGTGGAAGCCATGACTGCTGGATCCAGAGCAAACCTGAAATATGAACGGTTTTCAGGACCAACCACACTGCAAAGAGTGAACAGAAAACAAAATGCATTTCTGGGGAGAACAGAGAGGTGCAAAAGCATCAACAGAAGTACAAAGATAACCCTTTGTTTCCCAAGCAGCCTTAATGACATTCCCGAAGTGCATCAAACTAGGACCGACACAGCTGACAATAACTTTACAACTGTGTGTGCTGAACTCTTAGATACACACATTTTGGCATCAGAGATTACTCCATCCAGCTCATAATTCAATAGCCAGAGATGAAACCAAGTCAGCCCTCATACACCCAGCTGGGATATTGAACTACAAGGAGATTAAATTACTAGATCCTGGCCATGCCAGAAAGTTGAGTCAGATCACTGCTAAGAGGACAAAAATCCTCTGCATCAACTGCATACCCCACCTGGAGTATTGCATCCAACTCTGGGGTCCTCAGCACAGGACAGACATGGACCTGTTGGAGAGGGGCCAGAGGAGCCACAGAAATTATCTGAGTCTGGAACAGCTCTGCTGGGAGGACAGGCTGAGAGAGTTGGGGTTGTTCAGCCTGGAGAAGAGAAGGCTCTGGGGAGACCTTATTGTGACCTTTCTGTACTTAAAAGGGGCCGATAAGAAAGGGGATCGATAAGAAAAACCTGATCTGGGTGAAGATGTCCCTGCCCATGTCAGGGGGTTGGACTGAATGAGCTTCGAAGGTCCCTTCCAACACAAACCATTCTGTGATTCTATGATTGTGACCCCAGTGAAAGTCCATATCTTTCCACTCTGTTGGGAAAATGGGAGCTGGGCATAAAAATCTTGTTGTCAAACTTCACTGTTAGGATAGTCTATTTTCATGGATTAATTGGGATTTATAGAAAAGTCTATATGGATCTGAACATAGCTTAAAATTATATCCCACACTGAGCAAGTATATGCGTCTTTCTCTTTGGGTATATCCCCTCACTTTGATGGCAGAAGGAGGGAGTGTACAGAATGTGGTGGATGCGCTCGACCCCCATCCCCAGCCAAACCAGTAGCAGTTTGTCCAGGCTCCAGAGGAGTCCTAATTGCCATCAGATCACCTTCTGGTTTGATCTACCAGTGTTTAACTGAATAAGGGCCGCTGGGAAGTGTGCAGCAGACCAGGTGGTGGCATGCAAAGCTGATGTTTTCTGAAGTCTTTCTGCCAGCACATGCAAATGGGTGAAGCTGGAGACATGGGACATTCCAGCTACTTATTTTCTGAAGATGAGAAGCAACATTTCCTGCAACTAAGTCTTGATCAATCTCCTTACCTTGTGCAGACCTGCAGGCTTGTAATAGGGGAGAGTCTCAAGGAAAAAGTACAATCACATCTCCGTGGCCTGTATAGGGGTAATACAGATGAAAATAAATACTTGGGCAGATGGAATCTGTTTTTCTACTGGCTACAAACTGCTGTCTCAAAGACCATATCTGAGAAGGGAATGTTTTAATTTTGGATATCAATGGTTCACACTGTTAATAAAAGCCAACTTGCCCAGCAGCAAAAACTGACTAACAAGTAGTGTATGTCTTGGAAAAGAGCAATTATTTTCCACACACCAAATTAACTGAAATGTTTGTTTATGTCAGTGGAATCAGTCACCATATTTTAACTTTTTTTCTTCCATCTTATGTGAATAAACAGAGGGTCTGACATTACAGAACATGCAGACAGAGCTTGGTGAGATACAGTTTGCAGTTACTTATAACATTGTTAGATATTGACTTTTGAAGTGGCAATTTCCAGAAGATATGCCCAAGGCTTATCTGGCAGGGTAAAGAGATCCAGTCTGTTCTGTATTTTCTCTCTGCCAGTGGGCAATAAGGGATGCTTAGGGAAGAAGTCCAGAAGAGGAGGTCTAGAGAGTGTTTCTTCCTTTGGCATCCCCTTCAAGCTTTTGGCAAGGAGCTGTCAAGGGACTACTCCAATTGAGAGTGCATCCGGACTACTGATACAGTAACTGCTGTTCCTCTGTTAATTTATTTACTCCCTTTTAAAACCCATTTGTTAATTTTTAGTGTCTAAAATATCCTGGGGCAACAAGTTCAGAAATTTAATTAAGTTCTTTGTGAAAACTGTTTACTTAACCTAATAATTAGGCAGCTATGCAGAGCTATGACAATTAAGGACAACAAAATTTTCAGAATAATATAATAAATAGCTCTCAAGTGTTCCACTGTAGCTTTAGAAGCTTTCTCTGTCCATGAGAAACAAACTGTGAAAGTTGTGACCATGGTCATGACATACCCAGGTGGCACTGGAAATTAGCAAAACACTGCCATTAAAAAGAGCAGCCCGGTTCCTATGACAAACTGAGTTACCAGGTTTCACCAGAAAAGAGAAATAGTTTTAAAAAATATTAAACTGCTCTTTTTTTTTTTTTTTTTTTTTTTCCATTTAAACACATCCTTTGTAGAGTCCAAACATCAGTGTAAAACAGATCCTTGGAACTATATATCATTTCCATCTTAGTTCCAAATACTAGAACCTTGTTCTGCATGGAAGAGAATATCACAAATAGGCCACGTTACATTAGTGAGTGGGTCCCATCTGTCCCCTGCTACAACTCAATTTTATTTCATTCATTCTCTCTTGTCTCTTTCACTTTGGAGCAGATTTTTGAGAATCTCACTACAGGCACCAGGGCAAATGCTTAGTATTCAAAATTGCTATTAAGAAACCACAGAGATATCTCACAAACAACAGGACTGGCCACTTTCTTCAGGTATCATTTCATCAGGCTCTTTAGAACCCCAAAATAGAAGGCAAAGACATTTCAAACAGTTATTTAGTGAGGTTAAAATATCTGTACAGCTTGCATCTGGTCACTATAGTGGGATTGTAAGGGCTTCTTTGAGCTGTTACTTGTTCTTTTCTTGTGACAATGGTAAGAGGGTATAGATATAGAGGGAGATATTCTGCCTTTGTTTAAATTTTAAATAGGCCATAGAAATGCTGCTCTGTAGAATTTGATTAAAATTGAACTGAATAAAAAGCTCATTCCATTTTTACTCATGTAGACTGGCATTGCACACCATGTAATAGAGGTATCATTTATGTAATATGCTATCTGTAATATGCATATTCACAAATGTCAATTAAAAATCAGCTTTTCACTGGCACAGTTTTAAAGTTCCAGCATCAGTTTCCCTTTTTATAGTGACACCAAGTAACTCCAGCTCCATTTCCCTGTACATTACCACCAGCAATGCAGAAAGTCAGTTCTTAATGTGGAGAACGCAAATCACAAAGACCGAGGATGAAGTCAAGCCCTTACTGAAATCCATGGCAAAATCCCCACAGGTTTCAAGGAAGCCAATATTTCCCTATAAATGCAACATTTTTGTACTTGCAATCCAAGCTGCTCAGTGGCTTTGCCTAAGCCAGGAAACGAACACTACATTGGTTATATCTTCTTCATCACTGCTGCAAGGAGGTGCACAGTATAATTCATCCCTAAAGGTCCATGAACCTCATGGCAGCTTCTTCTCTGATGTTAAAAACAACCCCAGGACCCCTGCATCTGCAGTCTCACTGCAGGACATCCCCCGTACTACCTCTTGGAGCTCCCTGAACTCCTTAAGGACTTCTGCGGTGCCCACATACACTTGTACAGCAGCCCAGCATTACCCCACTACACTTTTGACACCTAATTGAGGAGCTCCAGCTAGAATCCAAGTCAGACCATGGTCCCTCACCTGGCAATGGAAAAACATGGGACCATGACTTGAGTTTCTCCAGTCCAACCGAAGTCTGAGACACCTTCAGAGAAACCTGTGCCCTTGGTGAGAACAAAGGTAGTCTGCTCTCCAGCTAATTCCTGGACACCACAAAGGGTAAAGCTAAAGTGGAACAAGGTCCTCAGCTCTTGCACACCTCCAGCAGGAATGACTACAGCTCTCAGTTTTCCCCCAGTTTCATGTTATCTCAACTGGAGAAACTCTCCTAAGCTGTTGTTGACAGTTATCTGAATATGTGAGTTGTGCTTGATTCACCATTTTAGTCTCTGTTCCCATCAACTCAGCAAAGTGACTGGAAGAGATCATGTGGAACAGGATAATAGTTTTGTTGAGATGGTCCATGATGCACGTGGAAACATACAGACTGCATCATTCCCTTCAGGGTTTGGGGTTACTTTACAGAATCACAGAATGTTACGGATTGGAAGGGACCTCAAAAGATCATCTAGTCCAATCCTCCTGCCGGAGCAGGAACACCTAGATGAGGCTACACAGGAATGTGTCCAGGCGGGTTTTGAATGTCTCCAGAGAAGGAGACTCCACAACCCCCCTGGGCAGCCTGTTCCAGTGTTCTGTCACCCTCACTGAGAAGAAGTTTCTTCTCAAATTTAAGTGGAACCTCTTGTGTTCCAGTTTGCACCCATTACCCCTTGTCTTAGCATTGGTTGTTACCGAGAAGAGCCTGGCTCCATCCTCATGACACTTATCCTTTCTATATTTATAAACATTAATAAGGTCATCCCTCAGTCTCCTCTTCTTCAAACTAAAGAGACCCAGCTCCCTCAGCCTTTCCTCATAAGGGAGATGCTCCACTCAATCATCTTTGTGGCTCTGCGCTGGACTCTCTCCAGCAGTTCCCTGTCCTTCTTGAACTGAGGGGCCCAGAACTGGATCTGGATTTCACCCTATGAGATGGGGTTGTGCACTCCAGGGAGGGAAAGATGAGTTTGTCCTTTCATCAGTTCTCTGGCTGAATTTTGTTCCTTGTGAAGTTTGCTACTCCTTATCGCTGTTAATGGGAGGTCGCCTCTAGTGATCTGCTTGGTTTCTTGCTTAAAAATACAATTAGCACAAAACTCTAAAAAACAGAGGTGAAAAACTCAGCTGCCATTCACTAGGTGTGAATGCAGGGGCTACAACACAAAAAGGATTGGAAAAGACTAATGATTTGATGATGAATGAATGGCAGCTGTGTTCATGTGCAGTACGCAGTACCTAGGAAATATGTTTTGTTTTCCATTAATTGTATTTGTTCCTCTATTGAAAAGCTACCCACAGACCTGAGAGGGTGTCAGTGATACCCAGGATTTAAAAAGGAAAGAAGGCACAACCAGCTCGAAAATTATGTGAAACCAAGTTGGATACTGTCCTGTGATTACTCAGAAACCTGTAGGGTGGCACACATCTGACTGGATATCACTGACTCATTAGCCTCAGTCAAAAACACATTCCAAGTTTCAACTACCCACAGATCTCCATGACGTATACTTAATTTTAAAACAATTAAAACATCTGGTTGGGAAGTTGAACAGCAGTAGAGGGCACAGAAACTGCAAGATCACTATTTACTTTTTTAAGAAACTCTCAGTCCTGTCGGAGAGATGTTCTGCCTGCAACAGCCTAGGCTGTTGTGATAAAAAACAGAACATATGGGAAGCCAATATTTTATGGTTTAACAGCTTTTCCCTGTGAATGAGGCCCCATCCTCTAGAGTCCAGGAATAATAAACACCCAATGAGGCTCATCTTGTTCTGTGGACCACACGGATGGATTTAGTGTATGGAAGGTGGTCCATATGGCTTGTAACCCTCTCCCTATCCCTAATGGCTTCGTTGACTGAGACAAGTGCTCCCCCAGTTATGTGCAAAAGAAAAGGCAAAACCTTCGGGCAGCACCTCCCAACCCACAATGCAACTGTCCTGTCTTGGCATCACCCCAATGCAACTCCCTGTCCAGGTTCAAGGGCTCATGTGGGCATCCAATAATGCAAACCTTACATATGATCTGCAAACTGGTGTATCCCTTGGTTCCTATGGGGAAACTACCAGCATGAAAGTCACAGAATCACAGCATGATTGGGCTTGGAAGGGACCTCTGGAGATCATCTAGTCAGGCTAAACCTGCTAAGTGTCACAGTATCACAGTATGTTTGGGATTGGAAGGGACCTCAAAAGATCATCTAGTCCAATCCCCCTGCTGGAGCAGGAACGCCTAGGTGAGGTCACACAGGAACATGTCCAGGCGGGTTTTGAACGTCTCCAGAGAAGGAGACTCCACAACCCCCCTGGGCAGCCTGTTCCAGTGCTCTGTCACCCTTACTGAGAAGAAGTTTTTTCTCAAATTTAAGTGGAACCTCTTGTGTTCCAGCTTGATCCCATTACCCCTTGTCCTATCATTGTTCGCCACCGAGAAGAGCCTGGCTCCATCCTCATGGCACTCACCCTTTATATATTTGTAAACATTAAAAAGGTCACCCCTCAGTCTCCTCTTCTCCAAACTAAAGAGACCCAGCTCCCTCAGCCTTTCCTCATAAGGGAGGTGCTCCACTCCCTTAGTCATCTTTGTTGCCCTACGCTGGACCCTCTCCAGCACTCCCCTGTCCTTCTTGAACTGAGGGGCCCAGAACTGGACACAATATTCCAGATGTGGTCTCACCAGGGCAGAGTAGAGGGACAGGAGAAACTCTCTTCATCTACTAACCACCCCCCTTCTAATACACCCCAGGATGCCATTGGCCTTCCTGGCCACAAGGGCACAGTGCTGGCTCATGGTCATCCTGTTGTCCACCAGGACTCCCAGGTCCCTTTCCCCTACACTGCTCTCTAATATGTAATTTCCCAACCTATACTGGAACCTGGGGTTGTTCCTGCCCAGATGCAGGACTCTACACTTTTCCTTGTTAAATTTCATTAGGTTATTCCCCGCCCAACTCTCCAGTTTGTCCAGGTCTCGCTGGATGGCAGCACAGCCTTCTGGTGTGTCAGTCACTCCTCCCAGCTTAGTGTCATCAGCAAACTTGCTGATAGTACACTCTATTCCCTCGTCTAAATCGTTAATGAATATATTGAATAATACTGGCCCCAGTACTGACCCCTGAAGCACTCCACTAGATACTGGCCTCCAACTAAACTGCGCACCATTGACTACCACTCTCTGGCTTCTCTCCTTAAGCCAGTTTGCAACCCACCTCTCTACTCTATTGTCTAGACCACACCTCCTCAACTTAGCTGTGAGGATGCTGTGGGAGACTGTGTCAAAGGCTTTACTGAAGTCAAGGTAGACCACATCCACCGCTCTGCCATCATCCATCCACCTTGTTACATTCTCATAAAAGGCTATGAGGTTGGTCAAGCATGACCTACCCTTGGAAAGTCATGCTGATTGCCCCTAATAACCCTCTTATCCTTGATATGCCTTGAGATGGCATCAAGGATAAGCTGTTCCATTACTTTCCCAGGGACAGAGGTGAGGCTGATGGGTCTATAATTACCCGGGTCCTCCTTCTTGCCCTTTTTGAAGACTGGAGTGACATTTGCTTTCCTCCAATCCTCGGGCACCTCTCCCGTTTCCCAAGACTTGGCAAAGATGATGGAGAGCGGTCCAGCAATGACTTCAGCCAGCTCCCTCAGCACCCACGGATGCATCCCATCTGGACCCATGGATTTATGGATGTCCAGACTATTTAATTGCTCCCTAACCCAGTCCTCATCGACTAAAGCAAACTCCTCCATTGACCTGGCTTCATCCGGGGTCTCAGGGGTACAGGGCCCCCCAGGACGGCCTCCAGCAGAGTAGACAGAGACAAAGAAGGCATTCAGTAATTCTGCCTTCTCTGTATCTTCTGCCACCAGGGCACCCACCTCATTCCTCAGTGGGCCTACATTGCCTCTGGTATTAGTTTTATCCGTAATTCTAAGGAGTTAGAATCCTATGTTGGTCAGGAGATTATGATCTGGTGGCAATTACAGAAACATGGTGGGACAGCTCACATGACTGGAATGTGGTCATGGATGGCTATGCTCTTTTCAGAAAAGGCAGGCCAGCCAGGCGTGGTGGTGGAGTTGCTCTCTATGTGAGAGAGCACCTACAATGTACTAAATTCTGCCCAGGAGTGGATGATGAGTGACTTGAGAGTGTATGGGTCAGGATCAAGGGGCAGGCTGGCAGGGGTGACACTGTTGTGGGCGTCTGTTACAGGCCACCAGATCAGGCTGAGGAAGATACTGTGATACTGTGATCCGTCATCTTTCTGAGCAACCTGCTCCCAGGCTTTGGTAGTCTTTTCAAGTGGGGACCCTTTGACACCTCAGGGAGTCAAGAGATGGCATGGGCATCTGACCATTTCAGCTGGGATTTCCCACACCTGGTTCTGCTTTTTGCTGATCTGGATTTGGGGAGAGAGGTGGGATTTGCATGTATGGTTCTGAATAAGGCCAGCAGGGTTTTCTGATGGATTTTTATGGTATTGTGACACTACTAATGGGCAAAGGCTGACCTACAGGGAAGAACAGGGACAGAGAAAGTTGTCTTAATGGTTGCTGCCCATCCTTCACCAGCTTGATGGAAAACATGTTATTTTAGTTTTAGCACTGTCAGCTCAAGTTCCCTCTCTGGCCATGCAGTGCTCAGTTCCCTTCCCTTCCCTCTCAAACAACCAAATCAAAACATGAATTCAATACTTGTGTATTTTTAATACTTGGGTTAGTATTTTTCTAGCTGAGATTGTGCACCAAATTTGACAGAGATTTAAAGGTGGATTTGTTCCAACCAAGAAGCCGTGGGAAGAAGAGAAGGGGGATTTACCATTCCCTAATGAAGTTCAGTCCTTCTTTACTAATTGGGATTATCTTCAAGTATTTGTTTTTATAAGGTGAGAATAACTTAAAATACATATAGGTGAGTATTTAATGAAGCTGCAGTTCAACCCTTCATAAATATGTGATTTATTTTAAGATAACTGGGTGGTATTTACTGGCTTTGTGGAGAACAAGTGCATTTCAAAGAAGTAAGGTCATCTCTATAAAATAAAAATACACAGTATTTTGCTCACATCTCAAAGTTCCTGGTGCTGCAGAGTAGGACTTTTGAGGTTAATTTCTGAAAAAAAAAAAAAAGCCTTTTTTTTTTTTTTTTGCTGATCAGTTGCTCGGGTTACTAATAGAATATCTGCTGTCGTATGTTGGACCAAATAAAGTGGAAAAGGTCCATGGCCAGAGTGAACCTTTCTGGGGTATCACTCCAGTCTTTACCTCCATGTAGTGACACAGGGATGGAGCTGCCCTGTCCCCTTCACAATGGAGAGCAAATTTTGAAAGCACTGCATCGGTCTGCAAGGCTTGTACTCCAGGCAAAGTAGGAAAAAAAAAAGGTGGAGAAAACAGATTATGTGATGGATGAGCTGGGATTGAAGTTTCTTAGAAGATTAAGAGATGAGGCCCATAGAAGTTGGTGGAGAAACTCCTAATGGGTTTCTGATGATGCCCTGGAGTGGACATAGGCTTATCAGAACTGACGAACCTTTGCAAAGTCCCCTGTCCTAATTACTTTATAGTGTATTATCATACTAATACATGAGGATCAGATCTGGTGTTTTTTGTCGTTTTGGGTTTTTTTAATCTAAACTTGTGAAAACAGTGCAGCATTAGGAGTGTGGTAATAAACTAAAAACGTTAACATGCAATTCCCTTATGTTTTTGAAAAATTACTTCATAAATGCAAAGTAAAATATTTTCCTTTTTATTACCTGACAATTACATATTAAGAATTTCTTTTTTATGTTTAAAAACATATGTAATACAGGCAGGCAGACTCCAAAATGTAATTGCTTTCTTTCTATGAGAATCAGATGTCATTTTCTCCAAACTAAACTCTGAAAAGAGATAGGGGAAGCAAATTGTTGTATACCTTAAATTTTGAAACATCTGATAGCATTCCTCAATTAAACTATTTAAATGAAAAAAGATTGCTTTACAGCTCTATCATACCCACTGAATAAAACCTCTGTTGAGGCAAGTTGGCTGTGGCAGGTACCAAATGCATTGACTGGCCAAATGCATGAGACTGGACAACCTGATAGAGGTCATTGGTAATTGTTATTATATACAACATTGCACTGTCAAAAAAAAAAAAAAACCCTTAAGCTATGCACATTGCTCAAGACATCTGAGTTTCATTGTTGCAAAAGAAGGTTTTTATCTTCCTATGTAAAGTAATATTATTGTTGTTTTTCACCGTGAATTACAGGCTACTCTCTAAAGGTGCAACAGCAAAGGGAAACAGCATTGGTCACCATTGCTATCTTTTGAAAGAATTCTGGAGGAGATAGGAAGCCCACTTGGAATATTTTTCTATCAACTTCAGTGGGTTTGGGTTGTAATTACGTGTCCTTGCGCAAACCCTATGGATCCACTGGAAAAAGTCATGTTGATTGAACTGTCCTGGGAGGAAGCTCCGTTGTTGTTTGTTTGGGTTTTTTTTTTTATGTTCAGCTGCTGCAGAAACTGAAGGACCAGAATTTGTCCTTACAATGATGTTGATTCTCTGCCACTTGATAAAAATGACAGCTCCTAAGATTTGATTTATTGGAAGGAAGAATTAACTCTTGTTGATCCCTTGGCCTGCTGTGATAATATTAAAATGAGGTCTTGTAAAAAGGGGTCACCTTCAACATTGTGTTTTTTTCTCTTCCCAAGATCCTCCAGGTTCCTACAACCATTCCCATCTTTCCAATGGCTAGTGGGCCAAATTTTCTGTGCTGTCAGTAGTTTATCCAAACAGCACTGTAGATCCTTTCATTTTGAATTCATAGTAAATATTACCAAGATTTTCCTAAATAATTTTGGACTGATTCTAACAATCTCTGCACCAGGGATTCACCTGTAAATCCCTCTGGGGTGTGGGCTCACACATCTTTTCTAGCACACCCATGGCTGTGTAATCACTTGGTATTTTATCTCCCCAGCAACCCCTGATGAGGTCCTGAGCTCTCTCCTCACACAATGTAGAGCTGACGGCTTCACAAGTTGCTCCATGTGGCTGGACAGTGTAGAGTCTTCTGCCAGATTTTGGGGGAGCAGCTAAGTGAGCAATGTTTTTGGCATCTGTAACACCAAAATGACAATGCATTTCACAGACAAACTGTTTTCTCCCTCTACAGCTGGTGTTCCTTAACCAAAAAAAAAAAAAAAAAAAAATTTGTTTACTGGGAATATTTTGCAGTTGGCAAGATCTTGATGCGAACCCCACTGTCTTCTCCTTTAAATGTTGTACCAAAATAGCTAATCTTTGCTGAGTATTTTGCAAAGTACAAAATGTGTGTCCATTTAACCTAATAAAATATTAAATAACATTAAAGCTATGATATTTAATTCTCCATTTTCCTGCAACTTACCTAGTCTAGTGCTCTGGAGCGAAGTGAGCAGAAGACATCACCTTTCCTGATACAGTAATGCTTTGCACTTAGCTCCATACAGGAGTGTAGAGATGCTCCCACAGTGAAATTAGGTTGCACTTCCATAGCTTGCTGCTGTTGGTCATCAATGGGATCTTCTTGAGGTTCTTAGGGGCATGGTTTAGTGCCAGAGTTAGGTTATGGTTGGACTCGATGATCCTGAGGGTCTTTTCCAAACAAAATGATTCTATGATTCTGTTCCATTCTATGATTCTCTGGGCCCAAATCTCTGCATAACTCCACTGAGCTCTTGCAATCCTCTGACCTGCTGTTCACCCACATGATTGAATAATACCTTTTGGTGGTGCAAAAGAAGGTTAAAATTACATCATGGTTGTCGATCTACTTCTGAGGCTTTAATTCTCCTTATATATACTTTACTGTGTGTTTTACCCTTATTTTAGATACTTGAGCTCCTTAGCTGAATGTCATAAACCATTAAGGTCAGCACTGCAATATTTCAATGTTGCTATTTAACAGAAGCAGGATTTTTATAGCAGTGAAAACTGTTGCAGGGAAAAGAAAATGCTATGATGTAGACACCTAGCAGACAAATGCGAGCAAGAATCAAAGAAAACTTTGTGTAAGTCAAATATCTTCATGAAATTAATGCATGAGCTCATACTGGCAGATACACTCAACCTCCCCCAGCCAAACCAGCAGCAGTTTGGTCCAGGCTCCAGAGGAGGTAAGGGTCTGAGCCATAGACAGGCCAAGAACTCCTTCCAGGAGACCCACAAGGAAGCAGAACGGCATACTGAACACAGATAACTTGTGCGCTCAGGGAGTCTCATGCATACTTTTCCTACTGTATGCAATTTGACTACGAATCAACCACTTTATTCTATAAATACGACAGCCTGGATGAGCCCACTTTGAGCTCTCCCTGCTAAATAAGTGAGCTGTATGGCCATGGTTTTACTACTCAGAGGTCAGTGAATGAGCCCAATTCAAGTTCAATATTAATCATTTAGCTTAAGTAGATGCACACCAAATGTAATGGATTGTTTAGAGATATAAGGTTGTATGATTTTTAATATACTCTTTAATTCATGTTACTTGGTAGGCTAGATTTGCTAAAATTTTAAGCTGTAAAGTCCTGCTCATATTTACCAAAAGCAACTACAGACTACGCTGAACACTTGCAAGATAAGGTCTAGTTTGCACTTTGCTGGGAAAAATGGAACTGACTGGGAAAACAACGATCCAAGGCTAACATGGAGACATTACAGACATCTGCAAAATGGGGCCTATTTTGCACTTCGCTGAGAAGAAAGGATTTATCCAGACAAAACAGCACCTGCAAGGATATGGACCAAACCCAATGTCTACAGCTGAACAAAACAAGGGCCCACATGGAATCAGAGAGAGAGAGGATCCAATGAGGAGCAAGAGGACCTAGAGGTGAAATATTGCTATTGGACTGAATCATGGTATGAATGTTCTGTAAAGATATAAAAGTTTATGAGTTTCTGTGCTTGGGTGGGGCCTCTGCACAGGTACCCAGCTTGAGCCAGCCCTCCTGCTATTCTACTCCATTAAATTTTTTTTTCCTAAGAATTTTGTTTCCTTAAAGTCTGCTTTGCATATGGTTATCGGTTGCTGGAGTTCTAAAATACAGACTCTGGAGTGAATGGTTATCAGAGTGAGAAGAATCCTGAAAGTTTGCACCGCGACGGATACAGGCCTTGCCTGAAAGTTTGTCTCTGGAGCTCCAAGATACAGCCCTCGAAGCGAATGGTTATCAGGGAGGGAAGGCACCTGAAAGTTTGCTTCATGAATGGGTATCAGACACCTGGAGAGAAGGTAAGCAGCATTCAGCTTGGCATATTTCCCCCATGCAGTAAATAATAGAGTGAACCCACCACCAAACTCTTTGAAGTCGTGCTTCTCTTTAAAGAAATGTAAACATTGTTCTGCAGTAAGCAGAACCCTAAATTACTCCTCCATGACAATTTGGTGTCAGAAGTGGGATGGCGGGCATTATCACTGATTATTTACAGAGACATGGCGTGATTCCAGGTCCTAAATTCTCAGAGGAAAGGGCTCACGTTAATTGGCGTGATTGGAAAGCTGTGAGAGAACAGCTAACAGCGGCAAAGGGCCGGATAAAGGATAGAAAGGGAACTATTTGCTAAGTATGATGTACTTGCTTAGAAACTGCTTGTGAGGAGTGGAAAACCTTGAATAAGGAAAAAAAAGATCTGAGGGAAGTAATACAAAGTAAAAAGGCTGCTGAATTGTTATTGTCCTTGAAAACTGAGCAGGTGCAGAAACAGCTACAAGAAAAAAGGGAGGAGAAAAGAAAGTTAGAGAAAAATATTGAAATTATACTTATTCAGGCTCCTCACCACCCTGATATTCTACAGATTAAGAAACTAATTGTGTCCCCTGAAGAATGGGATGGAAATTTATGGGGTGAACCTGATGATGGTGATCTAAGGGAGGATGATTGTGATTTCCCTGAATACGAAACCAGACCTATTGTTAAAACAGAAACATCCAGTGGGCCTTGGAGTGGTGCTCCACAATTTCATGTGTGAGTTACTCCCTGGGATCCAGTGAAATTGGCAAATTTACAGGAAATGTACGGCAGAAAACCAGATGAAACTGAAACAGAGTATTTATGGTGAGTCTGTCTAAATGGTGGTGACCAAATAATACTTAATGGAAGTGAATGTAATCACAGAATCACAGAATGTTAGGGATTGGAAGGGACCTCAAAAGATCATCTAGTCCAATCTCCTTGCCAGAGCAGGAACACTTAGATGAGGCTACACAGGAATGTGTCCAGGCAGGTTTTGAATGTCATTAGAGTAGGAGACTCCACAACCCACCTTGGCAGCCTGTTCCAGTGTTCTGTTGCCCTCACTGAGAAGAAGTTTCTTCTCAAATTTAAAGTGGAACCTCTTGTGTTCCAGCTTGATCCCATTACCCCTTGTCCTACCATTGGTTGTCACCAAGAAGAGCCTGGCTCCATCCTCGTGACACTCACCCTTTATATATTTGTAAACATTAATGAGGTCACCCCTCAGTCTCCTCTTCTCCAAGCTAAAGAGACCCAGCTCCCTCAGCCTTTCCTCATAAGGGAGATGCTCCACTCCCTTGATCATCTTTGTTGCCCTACGCTGGACTCTCTCCAGCAGTTCCCTGTCCTTCTTGAACTGAGGGGCCCAGAACTGGACACAATATTCCAGGTGTGGTCTCACCAGGGCGGAGTAGAGGGGAAGGAGAACCTCTCTCGATCTACTAACCACCCCCCTTCTAATACACCCCAGGATGCCATTTGCCTTCCTGTCCACAAGGGCACAGTGCTGACTCATGGTCATCCTGCTGTCCATCAGGACCCCCAGGTCACTTTCCCCTACCCTGCTCTCTAATAGGTCATTCCCCAACTTATACTGGAACCTGGGGTTGTTCCTACCCAGGTACAATACTCTACACTTTACCTTGTTATATTTCATTAAATTTTTCCCCGCCCAATTCTCTAGCCTGTCCAAGTCTCGCTGGATGGCGGCACAGCCTTCTGGCGTCAGCCACTCCTTCCAGTTTGGTGTCATCAGCAAACTTGCTGATAGTACACTCTATTCCCTCATCCAAATCCTTGATGAATATATCAAATAATACAGGCCCCATTACTGACTCTTGAGGAATTCCACTAGATGAAGACCTCCAACTAGATTCTGCCCCATTGACCACAACTCTCTTGCTTGTTCCCTTCAGCCAGATCGCAGTCCATCTCACTACTCGATCATCCAGACCGCACTCCCTCAGTGTAGCTGTACGGATGCTGTGGGAGACTGTGGATGACTTTCTGTTAGATGGAGATTTGTTATTGAACTAGCCAGGCCCAAAGGAATTTCAAGGCCACTTCAGAAAGCTGAAAACAGGACCTGCTGTGGAGGTGAGGCAGTTCTACAATAACAAGGCCTCAACATGACGTAAATCAACAGACCTATCAGCAGTGAGACTCCAGCATATGGACAGCTCGTGAACATAGATGATATCCAATTAGTGGATGCATGATTGGAGCATGGATGTGTGATCAAAGACTAGTTGCATATATAAGGAGGCTTGTTTCTGTAATAAATGGCTTTGCGTGATCCCTTTTTTCTTGTAGCTGTTTCTGCACCTGCATCTGTTTAAGTATGTTACAGTTTTGGTAGGTCTTTGTTATATGGTACGATGAGTTCACAGACTGTTAAATCATGAGAATCTGTTGACTCAAAATATGTGTTTTGTGATAATACAGAAGACCATGAGTAATTTAGTTCTTTACTGTGTGTATGTGATGGTAAATTTTTTGTGTGTAGTAGCTGTTACTTTTTTTTCTAGCATGCTAGCTTTATTCCGGTATCCAGACTTGCGCATCTCTGTGATAGGCTGTGTCTCATTTTGGTGTTCTAAATTTGACTCTTTTGTATGCACACCAAGTAAAGTATCCTGGTTTTGGGATAACAGTTGTAGCACACCAGATGAGACACTAATAAAAGCTTTGCCCAGTCCAGTTTGCTGTGGCGGCAGGGGGACAGGTACTGATTGGGCTCCAGCGTGCACTGACCTGTTTTGTCAGGGAGACCCAGCGGTACCTCCACCTGGCTGAGCAGTAAGCGACCCAAAGGTGCAATGCAAAAATTGAGATATTGTCTTGAATAAGTGTAACTGTGATCCATCTGCATATTTGCACTTGGTATTTGGTTTTCATATTTGAGCTCAGTATTTTAGTTTGCATATATATATATATTTGGTACCAAAAGAATTTTGTTTGGGGAGATAATTACAAAATGGGAACTGGTTCTACTATTAAAATACCACCTTGCTCCCCCTTAGGATGCATCCTTACACATTAGAGTAATTGCTCGTATTGTTATCTAATAATTTTGAGATCAGAAAATAATTTCAGTTGTTAAACTTTGATTCGCATTGAATTTATGTGTTTGTTGGAGGTGTGGGAACTTAAACTAAATGCTATGATAGATGTGATTTTGGAAGAGGTTGTATTTAAAAGTTGCTAGAATATGAACTGATTGGGATAATGGAATAATGGATTTATGTTTATTATACTGGTTTTTGACATATATAAATTGTAAAAGGTAAAGGGAGCTAAGGGATCTAAGGAAGGCAGGGCTGATCAGGAGGGCTTTAAACTAGATTTGAAGGGGGAAGGGATTGAAACTAGGCTCTCCAAAGATCAGCCTAAGGATGGAAAGCCCGAATTAAGAGTGAAATCAGCAGCCCACTTGAAGTGCATGTACACTAATGCACGCAGTATGGGCAACAAACAAGAGGAGCTGGAAGCCATTGTGCAGCAGGAAAGCTATGACATAGTTGCCATCACAGAAACATGGTGGGATGACTCTCATGACTGGAGTGCTGCTATGTGTGGCTACAAGCTCTTCAGAAAAGATAGGCAGGGTAGGAGAGGTGGAGGGGTGGCTTTATATGTTAGAGAGTCACTCGACTCTGTCAAACTTGAGATCAGCAGTGACAAGGTTGAGTGCCTGTGGACCAGAATCAGAGGGAAGTTCAACAAGGCTGACATCCTCGTGGGTGTCTGTTATAGACCGCCCAACCAGGACGATGAAGGAGATGAATTATTCTACAAGCAGCTGGCAGATGTCTCAAAATCGACGGCCCTTGTTCTTGTGGGTGACTTTAACCTGCCGGATATTTGCTGGGAGCTCAATACAGCACAGAAGAGGCAGTCTAGGAATTTCCTAGAGTGTATAGAGGACAATTTCCTTCATCAACTGGTAAATGAGCCTACCAGGGGCAAGACCCCGCTAGACCTACTGTTTACAAACAGAGAAGGGCTGGTGGGAGATGTAGTGGTTGGAGGCCACCTGGGGCATAGCGACCATGAAATAATAGAATTTTCAATACTCAGAGATGCAGGGAGAATCATTAACAAAACCTCTACGCTGGACTTCTGGAGGGCAGATTTTTGCCTATTCAGAAGTCTAGTTCAGAGCATACCCTGGGAAACAATGCTTAAAAACAAGGGGGCCCAGGAGGGTTGGACATGCTTCAAGCAGGAGGTTTTGAGTGCACAGGAACAGGCTATACCAGTGTGCCGAAAGGCTAGCCAGTGGGGAAGACAACCGGCTTGGCTAAACAGGGAGATTCTGAATGAAATCAGAAATAAAAAGAGACTTTACCGACTGTGGAAAAAAGGGCTGGCTACTTATGAAGAATTTATGGAAATAGCTAGATCATGCAGAAAAAAATCAGGGAAACAAAAGTGCAATTTGAAGTTAATTTGGCCAATTCTGTCAGGGATAATAAAAAGTCCTTCTTTAAATATGTTAATAACAAAAGGAGGGGCAAGGAAAACCTCCATTCTCTGTTGGACTTTGAGGGAAATATAGTTAACAAAGATGAGGAGAAAGCTGAGGTACTTAATACCTACTTTGCCTCAGTTTTTACCAGTAAGACAGGTGGCCCTCAGGACAACTCATCTCTGGAGGTGGTTGACAGATAGGAAGCCAAATAGTCCCCTTGTATTCCAGGAGGAAATAGTTGGTGATTTACTGAGCCATCTGGATCCTCACAAGTCTATGGGACCAGATGGGATCCATCCTAGGGTGATGAGGGAGCTAGCAGAAGAACTTGCCAAGCCGCTCTCCATCATCTTCCAACAATCCTGGCTCACTGGGGAGGTCCCATATGATTTGAAATTGGCCAATGTTACCCCAGTCCACAAAAAGGGCTGCAAAGCTGACCCTGGCAACTACAGGCCTGTCAGCCTGACCTCGGTGCCTGGCAGGGTTATGGAGCAGATCATCCTGAATGGAATCACACAGCACCTTCAGGATGGACAAGGGATCAGACCCAGCCAGCATGGGTTTAGGAGGGGCAGGTCCTGTCTGACCAACCTGATCTCCTTTTATGATCAGGTGACTCACCTGGTGGATGAGGGGAAAGCCGTGGATGTGGTCTATCTGGACTTCAGCAAGGCCTTTGACACTGTCTCCCATAATATACTCCTGCAAAAGCTGGTAGCCCATGCCTTGGACAAGTGTACTCTGTGCTGGGCTAAGAACTGGCTGGAGGGCTGGGCCCAGAGAGTGTTGGTGAATGGGGCTGCATCTAGCTGGCGGCCAGTCACTAGTGGTGTTCCCCAGGGGTCAGTGTTGGGTCCAGTCCTGTTTAACATCTTTATTGATGATTTAGATGAGGGGATTGAGACCATCATCAGCAAATTTGCTGATGACACCAAGTTGAGAGGGAGTGTCAACCTGCTGGAAGGCAGGAGGGCTCTGCAGAGGGATCTGGATAGACTGGAAAAGTGGGCTGATTCCAATGGGATGAAGTTCAATAAGGCCAAGTGCCGGGTGCTGCACTTTGGTCACAACAACCCCCTGCAGCGCTACAGGCTGGGCGCAGAGTGGCTGGAGAGCAGTCAGACAGAAAGGGACCTGGGGGTACTAATTGACAGGAAGCTCAACATGAGCCATCAGTGTGCCCAGGTGGCCAAGAAGGCCAATGGTATCCTGTCCTGTATGAAAAATAGTGTGGTCAGCAGGACAAGGGAAGTGATCCTTCCCCTGTACTCTGCATTGGTGAGGCCACACCTGGAGTATTGTGTTCAGTTCTGGGCCCCTCAGTTCAGGAAAGACATTGAAGTGCTGGAGCGGGTCCAGAGAAGAGCAACACGACTGGTGAAGGGACTTGAACATAAGACCTATGGGGAGAGGCTGAGGGAGCTGGCGTTGTTTAGTCTGGAGAAGAGGAGGCTTAGAGGTGACCTCATCACTCTCTATAACTACCTGAAGGGAAGTTCTAGCCAGGTGGGGATTGGTCTCTTCTCCCAGGCAGTCAGCAACAGGACAAGGGGGCATGGGCTTAAACTCTGCCAGGGGAAATTTAGGCTGGATATTAGAAAGAAATTCTTTACAGAGAGAGTGGTCAGGCATTGGAATGACCTGCCCAGGGAGGTGGTGGACTCGACGTCCCTGGAGGATTTTAAACTGAGATTGGACATGGCACTTAGTGCCATGATCTAGTAAACGGACTAGAGTTGGACCAAGGGTTGGACTCGATGATCTCTGAGGTCTTTTCCAACCCAGTCGATTCTGTGATTCTGTGATTCTGTGAATGTAACTATTGCTGAGCTACACGGAATTGCATATAAAGTCATGGTTAGAATGAAATGGGAAAACAAAAGAGCAAAATATCCCAGGCCTGTGCTTGAACATAAATTTCAGGCCTGTGTCAAGTTGCAAAATAAACTCAACTCATTGCAACCAAGGAGTTTGCCAGAGCCTCCTACTTCGTACCAGCGATTACACCAGCTGTGTGGCCTTGGCTACATCTGAACTACAGCAAGAAGAGAAAGAAAAAAAAAATGGAAAAGCCTGTCTGCCCGGTTTTAAAGCGGTGAAAGGGGGGTTTTCTCTCCCACTACTGCAGTGATGTTGTAATACTGAATGGAGCAGTCTGAGGGTGAAATTTAAAGGCATCCCTAGCAGATCTGTAGTTCTAATGAAAATGGGAAATTAAAACAAAAATTTGTTAATAGACTTATTCTGTGGTAACTAGTTGAAAGAAACTTCTTAGTAAATTCACCGTGATAGTTTTTGAGGTCATGGGAAAGAAAGAAAGAAAGATCATGTTTTTTTGAGACCAGTGGAGTGCCAAATTTGGAATAATGTTTTACCATATGAATTCTTGTATTTGCCAGAAAGCCCTATACCTCACTTGGGTCAAGATTTGTTAAGTAAATTGTAAGCTCAAATAACGTTTTCTGAGAATTCTGTTTAGTTGCATGTCCTACAAGAAGCTGCTTCGATGCTGTAGATCTGCTTGCTGCAAGTGAGAAATCTCCAAGGAAATTTCAAATGCTGTATTTCCACTAGTATTAACAGCCAATGTTTCGATAAAGCAAACACTACACTGATAGATCTGAAACAGGACTTCGATCTGGTAAGGGAAAACAATATCCAATACATATGACAGCCAAAATGGAGTTGGAAACTTCGATGAATAAATTTATGACAACCTTACAGGCTGATTGCTTTTGACTGGACTTGCAGATTTGTCTATTTACAGCTACAACATAGAAACAACCTGTGGCTACTGTGGGACAGTATGATGAGAATGCTAACAGATTGATATCTCAATTGTTATATACCAATTGTTACTCTGATCAAGAAATGCAGGGAATGAATTTAAGTCTTAATAGACCATGATCCTTTTGTCATATATGTACCATTTGTGAAATTTAATTTTGATTTTTTTATTTGCAATCTACATCCTTGTAAATTGCACTAGCTGGTTTGTTAACAGCACAGCTTTTGGCATGCCTAAATGTAAATTGCTGCAGAACCTGCATGTGTTTAACATCAGGTCACAGACCATACTTGTATCTGGTCTGATCCTACATACTTGCACAATTTTTGTTGATGGTTCTGGGAAGTCTCGTAAAGCTGTAGTGGTCTGGCGTGAAGATAACAATTAATATCATACTGTAAAAATTATTGAAGGTTCAACCCAATTAGCAGAACTTGGCGCAGCTTTACATTACGTAGAGCTTTTTAAGGAGAAACCTCTAAATTTTATTTGTGATTCTGAGTATGTAGTCAAGGTCCAATGCACGTATCTGATTCTGAACTGGGTTTTTTTTTGTTTGTTTGTTTGTTTGTTTTAAAGAAAAAAAAAAACAAAAAGGGGGGGGGAAGTAGGGGAAACACCACAAAACCAATTGTCAAAAGCACTGTATGTGATGAAACGCTTTGCAAGTATGACCCAAAAACATGCTAAATCAGAAAGAACCTACATTAGTTATGGTCAAATCACTAGTTAATAGTAAATGGAAAAGGCCACATCAATTGATAACCTGGAGAAAAGGTTATGCTTGTGTCATTACAGGCCAAGGATCGAAGTGGATTCCTGCGAAATGGGTCAAGCCATGGCTGAATAAAGACAACAAAGATTCAATGGATGCAGATGAACAGGAGGGAGATACGTTGTGAGGACTGTTTCAGATGTAAACCGTGGATCCTAATTCAGTGTTATAGATGCTCATAGACCTGGTGGTCCGGAAGCCTATTAGCAAGCAGGGGGTGTACCTTCTGTGGAGAACGGCAATTTGAACAAACAGCAGGAGAGCCAAAAGGGCGATATTATGCTTAGATAATCAATGCAAAGATGAGGTAAAATTATGATACATTCCTACCATAGTATCTATTGCACTCTTTCTCCCTGATCTAGTAGCTGGTAAAGCTTTAGGAGTTAAGCTATTGGTCTTTTAAATAGGTTAATCTAACTTCTGAATTGCTAACTCAATTAATAGTAGATTTTCATGGTATTAGGCATGCTACTCTACAAAATTGCACAGTTATAGATCATTTACTTTTAACACTAGGTCATGGTTGTGAAGAATTCAAGAGAATGTTTTGTATTAACTTGTCCGATCATTCTGAATCTATTCATAGTACTTTAGACAAACTAAAACAGCATGTTAATAACATTGTCATAGTAGAATTAGGGTTTGACAAATGGTTTAAAAACTTGGGAATAGGTGGGTAGTTGTTAGATGTTGTTAAGTAAGGCTTAACTGCATTATATGTAATTGTAATTATACTCTTAATCACATATTGTATGTTGCAGTATATTTCAAAGATGATTCAGCGCACTGTAAATAAGGCCTGGCTAATTCAAGAGCAAAAAGGGGGAATTGTGCATGGGTTTCTGTTAGATGGAGATTTGTTATTGAACTAACCAGGCCCAAAGGAATTTCAAGGCCACCTCGGAAAGCTGAAAACAGGACCTGCTGTGGGGGTGAGGCAGTTCTACAATAACAAGCGTGATTCACATTGAATTGGAATGCTGAGTCCTTTATCACTCCAACAGGAGACTGTGTCAAATGCTTTACTGAAGTCAAGGTAGACCACATCCACCGCTCTGCCATCATCTATCCACTTTGTTATGTCCTCATAAAAGGCGATGAAGTTGGTCAAGCACGACTTCCCCTTGCTGAAGCAATGTTGACTGCCCCTAATAACCCTCTTCTCCTTGATATGCCTTGAGATGGCACCAAGGATAAGTTCTTCCATCACCTTTCCAGGGATGGAGGTGAGGTTGACTGGTCTGTAGTTACCCAGGTCCTCCATCTTGCCCTTTTTGAAGACTGGAGAGACATTTGCTTTCCTTCAGTCCTCAGGCACCTCTCCCGTTTCCCAAGACTTGGCAAAGATGATGGAGAATGGTCTAGCAATGGCCTTAGCCAGCTCCCTCAGCACCCATGGGTGCATCCCATCAGGACCCACGGATTTATGGATGTCCAGATTTGTAGAGCGAGATAAGGACCAAGCAAAACAAGTCGATTCAATGTGAATCACGCTAAGCCATTTATTACAGAAACAAGTCTCCTTATATACGTAACTATATTCTAATCACGCGTCCACGCTCCAAGCATGGATTCGTTAAATGAGTATCGTGGGCTGTCCGTGCGCTGGAGTCTCACTGATGATACGATTCATGCCACGCCAGGACCCCGGTGATTGAGGAACGCCCCTCTTTCTCACAGCAGACTCTGTTCTCGAAGTGGCCTTGAGATACCTTTGAGCCTGACTAATTCAGCAACAGGTCTTAATCTATCAAAACCCATCCACACAGATTGCCTAATTGTTCCCTAACCCAGTCAATGGCTTCTGGGGTCCAGGAGTTTTCTTAAATAAGGGACCTGGTCAAGCCGATGATGGCTGCTCTATTACCAGTCAAGTAGCTTATTGGGCTGGTGAAATAGATGTTACGGAACGAGATGAACCCTCCATGATCCTCATAAAATCTATTGTTGACATCCAGACAGCTATTACAAAAGCTGCCTTCATAGAAGCAATGTATGAAAGAGGAGAAAATGAAACCCCAATATCTGCCACAATTGATTATACAGGGCTAAAACCACTGATAAGAGGGGCCCTGGCGATTCTTAAACCCCGCCTGGTTGCAAAATGAGATTGAATCAGGAGAGACACACACTACGATAATGGATTAGGCTCCAATGCTACCCAGATTCCAGTCCCCACATGGGTGGAATTAATGCATGACATTGTAACTCATGCCCGTGAGATGGGATGGGATAGATCAGTAACTAAAAAATTGCACCCAAAATCTGCTCATCAGGTAAGACCAGTGAAATGAACAAACCCACAGGGGACAAAACTGAATCAAGGGAAAAGATACTTAAAGACTTTCAAGCAGAGTCCTGGGAGTGGAGAAATAGACTGTGGAGAAATGCATTGGCACTAAGCATTCCTAGAGCTGCAATCTAGAGACAGTCTCCCAGCATTATTTTGGGTCTCATTGAAGCTTTCCTGGAGCGAGATAATAAACTGCTCTGCTGCCTGCTCAGAGAAGGAGTGTTAACCCTTTCCTCCCTCTGAGGGAAGAATTGCAGGGCATGAATCCAAAAAAAAAAAAGCCAAACGAATGAGGTCTGGATAGCAACTGGGCCTACCTGTCTGGAAAGTAGAGGCTTATCAATAGATAAATGATGATGACCCATACATTTTAATTCCACATGTCCCCCAAGGACAATTGGTGAAATTTTTAATGGACACGGGGGCACAAATTTTAATACTGACACAACAAGAAACTGGAGCAGCTGCCGAATTTCTGAAAGTGCATTTGCAAGACCAAAGCTGAACAATTAATCTGACTAAAACACAGGGTTCTAGTGCTACTGTACTATTTTTAGGAATAGTTTGGCATGGACAGCTTAGAGAAACACCAGATAAGGTACAGCACACAGTCCAGCAGATTTCTGTACCAGCTGCAGTAAAACAATTACATGCCTTTTTGGGATTTTTAGGGCATCGGAGAACTTTTATCCCCACATCTTCTGTGGAGGAGGATTCCCCTTGGAAAGGGTTAATAGAAGAGCACAGTAAGGTTGATACAATTGAATCACAAAACAGGCAAGTAGATAATATGACCTCTGCTGAGCTCCATGCTCAAGCTCTAAATATGCATATAGCTTGTGGACATGGATCAGCTTATGTTGCACATGCATGGGACATTGCTCACATTTAAACCCCTTTGCTGTTAAATACTTGTAAAACATGCTCACATCATTGTGCTACTTGCACACAGTTACATTTAAGGGCATTATGTAGGCCTTGGGGAAAGATAAAACATGGCCAGTGGGCCTTGAATACCTGTCAGGTTGAATGTGTGGGCCCTCCGCCCCAGTCTAGGGGGTGGCAATACACATACACTGCTGTGCATAGAGTATCAGGACTAACTACAGAGGAAATGGAATTATTCACACCAACGAATTGTGAAGTGGGACTGCAGCCTATTGATCTAGATGTAAAAATCCATCTAATAACTTCAGAAAATGCTATATGGCTTTGTACCCTCTCTTCTTCTCTTATTTTACATCCTTTGCTAATGTCAGATTCTCGAGTTCTTATGTTTCAGATATCTTCAATAAATACCTGTACTTTATCTAGAGGAAACAGCATTGGAACAGTGTTATTGGTGTCAAGAATGCAACACTGCTTTGAAGTTCTATCTGAAAAGATGCAAGCCAGAGTTCTCCAAGCTGTGTGCGTAATTATCTCACATCAGGTTATCAGACTCAGAGAAACATCAGCTGCAGGAGCTAGAGCAACATGTATGTATTACTGGAAGGTGATGGCACTCCTGTTTTCCTTCCCTATCACAGACTGTCTCATTGTACTTTGCAATCTTGTACTACAAGTATATGCCCTGGATATGTTTCCACAAGACCAATATGTAAATACTTAGATTTGGTTTGCCTCTACTGTAACTAACTCATCTGCCTTTTGTATTAAGGGAAGACCAACAGCTGCAGATCTTTCAATAATATGTTTTACCAGCATGACAACCCTGGTAGCTGTGTTACAGAATTATACTATGCGAAGGGATTTTGATATTAATGTTTCTTATTATTGTTCTTCCTGAGTAGGTAATGGCTGTAAAAGCTGCTTCTATTTTGAAAACATCTGTTGCTTCAACATAACTGATGAATCAGCCAACATGAAAGACAACATTTAACATCTCCAAGACTTTATGCGTCAAATGGAGCAATCTACTGATGATACCTAGATGAATGACTCATTTAATTCCTTGACAAAATGAATGGAACACCTGATCTAAAGCATCATTTTACAGATATGTTTATTCCTTTTCCTATATGTGTTTGTTATGTATTTCTGTAAATTGCTCTGTTCACAGGCCCAAGTGAACACCTCCAGCTTTGCTGGTCCCAGCAGAAGCAGTTTAACAGTTGGACTCAATGATCTTGAGGGTGTCTTCCAACCAAAATGATCCTATGATTCTATGATCTTCACTCCACGTCTTTCTCCAACACAACCCCACTCTCTGATGGAGTAGCCTGGCACCTACAGTGGTCATGCATGTGTCACTTTTGCCTGGCAAAGTCCTTCTACGTCAGCAAATCACTCATCTGTCACTCTGGGGGAAGAGGCCTTTGTTTCCGTGGCTTCACATAACAGTGCTGATAATGCCACTGTGCTCACGCTCTGCATGCTTGGTGTTTGACTCAAGTAGCTTTGAGTTTCCAAGGGTCAAGGTGTAACCAGGCAGTAGAAGCCAACAGAGGCCTGCAAATGTCATAGCTGAAGATACATTCCAAAGACAGAGGACCTAAAATGAATGTCTGTTGTTATAGAACTGCAAATACATTGCCTAAAAGAGATGTAGTCCACTGATCTCTTTGTTACAGGAAATTCTAAAACACTTTGAGATCCAACAAAAAATGTTAAGTAATTCCCACCTTTATCACTCCTGGAACCAACTGTCTTTTTAAAGTCTTCCTCTTGCTGAAGCTGCCAAGGGAATGAAGCTTCATCTTCTGGAACTAAAAAAAATGAACCTTTGCTGCTTTGAAATAAGTCAAATCTATAGCTGGGATGGACATGTTTGACAAAAAATTATTTTATTGAAGGGACCAAAATTATTTGTGTCAGGAAAAACTATGCCATGCATATAGGCAAACAAACAAAAAAGCCCAAACAAACTATTTGAAAAAACTATTTCATTTTTCTTTTTATTATGACATTTTTAGTCTCTTTCTCAACAAAACCCTAAAGATTTCATAAAGATTAAATAACTTCTGAAATAAATATTTTGTTTTGTATTGACCAAAATATTTGTCTTAACTTGACCTATGACATTTCCATATTTCCCTTTATTCAAAACAATTAGGAAAAAACTTCCTTGGGTTTGACCTGAACAGAAATTTCTCCAATATTTCTCCAATATGTGTTGAGAGTAGGGTGCAGCCTGCACACCCATCTCATCTAATGCTTCAATTCCAAGCACATTGGTGACACCAAAGGTCTTGGTTTCCTGTCCATACCATGGAGGCAGGAGATGATGAAGGTCTCTAGAGAGAAAACCTGTTTGTGACTTGGTTAGTTAGTTAAAACCTCCACCTCTGGACCTCAGATATATCCACCTGGCAACCTGCAAGAGATTGCAGAGACATGCAAGCCAACAAGAGAAAAAGTCTTCTTGGACACCAAAAATCATGTCGTTTTGGAAGCAGTGAGCTTTGTGAGACTGGTCTGGCTTCCTAAGGAGCTCACGTACCAGAATTTGTTGCTGCAGACTGGTTGAAAATACTTTTAGATGAGGCTGTCAAAGGTCTTTCCATTTTCCCACCATCACACTTGCTCTTCAGATATCCCTCTTTGAGTCCTGGAAGCCGTTTTGGAGTGTTCATAGAATCATAGAACAGGTTGGGTTGGAAGGGACCTTCAAACTTCATCCAGTCCAACCCCTTGCCATGAGCAAGGGACATCTTCACCCAGATCAGGTTGCTCAGAGACTCATCTAGCCTGACCTGGGATGTCTCCAGGGATGGGGCATCCACCACCTCTCTGGGCAACCTGGGCCAATGTCTCACCACCCTCAGTGTCAAAAATTTCTTCTTTATGTCCAGCCTGAATGTCCTCTCTTTAAGTCAAAACCATCACCCCTTGTTCTATCGCAACAGGCCCTGCTCAAAAGTCTGTCCCTGTGTTTCTCGCAGACCCCTTTTAAGTACGTAAAGGTTGTAATAAGGTCTCCCTGGAGCCTTCTCTTCTCCAGGCTGAATAACCCCAACTGTCTCATCCCATCCTCATAACAGAGCTGTTCCAGCCCTCTGATCATTTTTATGGCCTCCTCTGGACTCTCTCCAACAGATCCACATTACAAAGCTGCAGATAAAATACAGCGATTTCCTTAAATTAACTGTAAAGTGATGAGGAATGACAGAAGAACTGAACCCCAAATAGCCTTCATGAAACCATCCTTCCTGAGAACTGCATTGATGGGGAATTTGGACACCAAATAACACTTGCAAGATCCAGTTTCAGGCAATACTGGATGCCAGAGAGCAGCTGGCAGCGGGCAGGAGACCAGGCCAGGGTTTTCCCAGATCAGCCCTTCTGCTCCAGTTCTGCACTGTTGTAGCTAATATAGGTTTTGCCAGTTTTTTCACTGGGGAAAAGCATAGATCTTGTTGTTGGCTGGCATTTCTGTCAGTATTGTCTTCTGAAATAGCTGGAGAGGTGTAAGGTCATCAGCCATTTGATGTTATTCCTTCAACAGAGACCCAGGACCTGCCCTTGGGAGTGCTCCTGGGCTGCTCTGGCACCGTATGGGTTTGCTCTGACTCCCACCTCAACTATCAGTTTTGCCCACCCTAAAATCAGTTTCACATTCTTCACTATCTTCCAGAGATCAAGTGGCACTAAATAATTAATACTTGAATGCTTTCAAATAATCTGAGAAAGAGCCAGCACAAAATCAAAACTGTTAGAGTCATTGATACTATTTGGGTTTTGAAGGATGGGTCCTGCCTGATTGCAGATTTTCCAGAGCATATTGGTGTTTGGTTTTTTTTTGTTGGGGAAGTGTTGGGGGGGAGGGGGGATGTTGTTTGTTTGTTTGTATGAACAAGTCTTTTCATCTGAGTAGAGCAAAGCTTAACAATCATTATTTACTTTGTACAATGTTGACATCACAATGGAGACTTGTACACAGCCTTAACTGATGAAGAGCAGAAGAATAGCCTGCTTTGCATGATGAAGTAAAACCTCTGCAATCATCTACATTTGCCTTCCTGTGGTCCATAAGGACGTTACTCTTTACTGACAGCCACACTAACCCTGTAATAGTGTGCGGATGCTCTACATTTATTTATTTTTAATTCCTACTAAAGAAATAAATGTTCTCCCCCCAGTTTGTCTCCTTCTCCTCCACCCTGTGAGATAAAGTCATCAGGAATAATCAGATCATAGAGTGGGGGCTGGAGAGGAAATTGTACATTAATACTAATGCATCTGGCATTGCAGGAGACATGAAGCCTGTTGTTCCCTCATTGGCCTGGGAATGTTTAACAAGCTCACAACATACCTTTGCTTTGCTTTGCAAAAGAAGAAAACCCTGCACAGCTCCCCAAGCATCTGACAAGAATGCACAGACACAATAATTTATTTGACCTCAGCCACATGAGTTTCTGAAAAGAACAAAACAGCATCATTTCATGGCATTTACAGTTTAAAACTTTCCTATTCAAGTTTCTAACAAAAAAAGCCAACAACCCATTCTGGCCACGATTAAAATTCATAGTTTTGCTGCAGAGAATAGATGCAGAAGCAATTTTAGGCCAGTCATATCCCAGCTCTGCAAAATTAATTTGACAGGTTTGCGTTAAAGCACTGATCAATATCCACTTTAGAGCAGCAGAGGCTAACTGAGAAATAAGTGACCAGAGTGCTACCAGATGAGAAAAAATGAATCTTTGAGACTTTTTTCCATCTAAGCTTGCACCTACATCAGAAGTCCTGACCTCAATCCATTGATCGGTTGCAGTTAACATGACAAAAGGCCTGGCTGATATACCAGAGCTATACCTACCAGGGAACAATCAACCCTGATACACTAAATGTTTGACAGAGTGACTAAACTGCTGAATTAGCATTTGCTTTCTGAGATCTGGCAGGCAACCTTTCTGTTCTTCAGTTTCCTAAATGCTTACAAAAGGCATTATATCTAGACATGGTTTACATAACTTCTCTTAAACTTTCTTAAATAAGCGACTCTTAGTATTTTAAGTCAAGACCAAGAAAATAAAACTCCACAGCCTTGTGCCATTCCAGTTATGTCTCCAAGGGGGGAAAGGTGTATTTCCATTTTCAACTTATTAAGGATAAACTGTTTCATTAAAGTGCTCTGGTGTTTCTTCATCTGCAGGAGAGCGAGGAAATAACACGAGGCACCAAACCTACCCCAAGTCTTGCTTAGGAGCAGGAGTGACATGATTCATATTGGGGCTTGACTGCAGGAGAAATGGCTGCAAATCTCCACGGCCCTGGGGTTTGCAGGTTGAGTCCAGCAAAGGAGAACATTTGCATAACCCCATACACACTGAGGGTACATCAATACATCACCACAATAATTATAATGGTCTTGGCTTGTGTTGCCCATGGAAGAAAGATGTGGCATTAAAGACACATCTGTGCATTTTATGAGATAGACTTTTTGTCTCATAAGTGATCTTGTTGCCATAAGGAGTGGTAATAACTCACTAGGCATGGATCTATCTAACTGCAAATCTCTTTTGCTCCTGCGGGACACCAGCTATCCCTGGATGACACGGAGTCTAATTGCACCTACCATGCAGCGCGCCGAGCAGATTGCACTGATTTGCCTGGGGAAAGGGGTGGAGGTGGTTTGAGGGTTTGGAAAGAAAAGCTGATGCGATTTCCAACCCACCACTCCTGTGCCAAATTCACGCAGCATCTCTTGGCCTTGCGTGCAAGGATGGCTGCTGGACTGAGATGGGGTGAGGTCTCTCCAGGGCCACCTTCTTTTCAGCTGTGGCCATTGCACCCAACATGTCCCACACCTGCAGTAGGGACCAGTCATCCCTGACTGCCAACAGAACTCGGGTGGCTAATGTTACCCTGCAGACCAGCTCCCTAAATGAAAACATCTGCATGGGTTTGTTCTTCTCTGCCATTTTTCCAGGAATTTATTACATGCCATGATGTGCAACTTTATACCAACACACAGGTCCTTCTTTTCTCCCCTGGAAGAAAACCTGTTGTAAGCATATTTGGTTTACTACAGTGGTAAAAAGACAGATTAGCCTTTTTTTTTATTATTTTTCTATTCATTTTAGTATTCCTATTTAAGGCCTTTCACCTAAGCATCACAATCTCCTGTTATAAACCTAACTGTAGTTGCGCATTAATTACCCTTAATCACGAGTTACCCAACATCACTCCACAGCAACTTGTGAGTCTTACGGACAATGTTTTGCCAGGAAAAAGATGAGGTAGAGTGTTTACTGACCAGCTGTGAAAGTCGGTACCAGGCAGTAGAGCAGGATGCTTGCTCACTTCTAATGATGCTTAACATGCTCCAGTCCCAAAAAGGGACCAAACCATCCATATAAATCCCATGAAAATCTGTGGTTTACTCCTACACAGCATAGTCAAGGAACAGGACAGCCTGTCCCATGGTTCAAGCACTTGCTTTGGCCATGGGAAATACAAGTTTGGTTCCCAGAATTCTCCAGACCTCACTCAAACCACCAAGGACCAAATTTCTTAAATCTGAGGTGCTTAATTACCTCTGAGTTCAATGGAAAACTAAGCAAGTCTCTTAAATATCATTTAAAATCTGTCCTCAAGCTACTTGGTTGCTTCTCTGTCAAATGACAGTCATCGCTTTCCCTAAATTCCCGAGGAGTAACATGAATAAATGTATCAATCACCCCTCCACTCCAGTGATGGAGGGCATGAAGAGCCCACAGAGGGACAGTTAAACACCACTGCATTTAAAAAGTGATGAAGATCTTTAATTACCATTTGCCATGTCTCTACTAAATATTTGTATAGACAAACAGACATGGCAGGCATGTCGACACCAGGTGATACAGCACATTGGCTTGTCCCATGCCACATCCAAGCATTTCTATTGGTTTTGCAAAGTATCGCAGTCATGGATCCTAAATTAACATGCACAAAATTCCAGTATTCTGAACATCAGCCCTTTGACTCTGACACTTCCTTTCAACTTATGCAAAGTTTATGTAGCCATGTGAAATGAAAGTATGTATTGGCAAATATGCTGGTACAACCTGCATATGCAGGTTGGGATGGTGCAAACCAAACTCTTGCACTGCCAGTGCTGAAGCAGGACACGTTTTTTGCTCTCAAGCCAGATTTCTGCTGGATTATCATCCCAGACTGAGGTAGACACACCCATGAACATGGTACCTGTGATGCAAAATGTGTGGCTGCGACCCACATGGGAGGACACATGGACTGACACACCGGGTCTGATCACTGTTGCCTTCTCAGCCAGGCGCTGAGCACCTTGGCACTGCCTCTACTAAAGACAAAAGGTCTCAGGTATAACCAGAGTTTTATCACGTTGTAAAATAAGGATCTATATTACAGTGCAGTGCATATCTCTAAATGTATATTGTAACACATCAATAAAATGGGTCAAAGTTCCACCTCATTTGGAGCTGTGTCTTTTCTTTATCTCTCTATGATAAGTTAACATCTTAAATATTACAACACGCTGTTCCTTATGTCTCTTAAATATTAAACAAGGGCTGCACAAAATAGATTCAAGAACACACAGTAATCAATAGCAATGATCACAAGGGCAGGAAAATGGAACTGTGAATAAACCTGACGTTTCCATTCAGAGAAAACAATTCAGCCCAAATCCAGCTGAATCACATGCTCTCTAACAACACATTTCTCTCCTTTCTGTTGCTTGGCACAGCTTGCTTTTAAAAAGCAGTAAGAAATATTCACCAAAAATATCCCCAACTACAAAATATTTCATGTAATCAATAAATAACTCAGAAACAGGCTGAGAGATGTCTTCCATGAACCACTGATATACATGCATTTCTCAAATAATTTTTTAAAAACCTACTTTTGTTATACCAGCAATTGCCCTTCTCATATAAAAACAGAGATGCATTAATGTAGTTTTTGTGTATATACAAAGAGGAAATTTTTATGGTCTCAAGTGTCTCTGATACATATTTGCAAGTGTAATATATATTTAGATACAGACATATCTGTAATATGTATGTCTTATAAGGAAAAGAAAAACATTCAGATTCAGTCCAGATTGTAAACACCTTTTTGAAATTATCTGTAAGAGAACACCATAAGTCGTGCATGCATCTATTAATAATAGACAGTCCATGACATCATTTTACTAATTACCTGGTTTTAGTCCACTCTGTGTAATGGTATTTGTTTTACTTTTCTAAATGTAGTCACTCTTCTCCAAACAGTTCTTCTGGGTTTTACTCTCATGGTGGTTAAAGAGAAGTTAAACGAAAGTGTGTCAATAAAAAGGTCATTACATTAATGCATATACCTATTAACCTCCCGTCTAGGGAAGAAAGCAGCCGAGCGGCTTTGGAGGGGCCTGGAATCCATCACGTATATAAGATCCTCTTTTTAAAATAATTTTTGCAAACACGGGTTCACGTGACTCAATCATGCTGCATATCTGCCTCCCTCGGCATTACTGGGACAGTTGATCCACAGCTTCCTTTGGCTTGGGCATGCACAGAAATCCTTGTCCAGGTGTAAGACTCTACAATTTCCCTTGTTATATTTCATTAAATTTTTCTCCTCTTCTCCAAACTAAAGAGACCCAGCTCCCTCAACCTTTCCTCATAAGGGAGATGCTCCGATCCCCTAATCATCTTTGTTGCCCTGCATGGGACTCACTCCAGCAGTTTCCTGTCCTTCTTGAACTGAGGGGCCCAGAACTGGACACAATATTCCAGGTGTGGTCTCACCAGGGCAGAGTAGAGGGGAAGGAGAACCTCTCTCGACCGACTAACCACCCCCCTTCTAATACACTCCAGGATGCCATTTGCCTTCTTGGCCACAAGGGCACAGTGCTGGCTCATGGTCATCCTGTTGTCCACCAGGACCCCCAGGTCCCTTTCCCCTACCCTGCTCTCTAATAGGTCATTCCCCAACTTATACTGGAACGTGGAGTTGTTCCTACCCAGATGCAAGAATCTACACTTGCCCTCGTTATATTTCATTAATTTTTCCCCACCCAACTCTCCAGCTTGTCTAGGTCTTGCTGGATGGCAGCACAGCCTTCTGGCGTGTCAGCCACTCCTCCCAGTTTGGCGCCATCAGCAAACTTGCTGATAGTACACTCTATTTCCTCATCCAAATAATTGATTAATATATTGAATAATACCGGCCCCATTACTGACCCTTGAGGTACTCCACAAGATACAGGCCTCCAATGAGACTCTGCCCCATTGACCACGACTCTCTGGTTTCTTCCCTTCAGCCAGTTCACAGTCCACCTCACTACTCGTTCATCCAGACCACACTCCCTCAGTTTAGCTGTGAGGATGCTGTGGGAGACTGTGTCAAATGCCGCACTCAAGTCAAGGTAGACCATGTCCACCGCTCTACCATCATCCATCCGTCTTGTTATGTCCTCATAAAAGTCAATGAGGTTGGTTAAGCACGACTTCCCCTTGGTAAAGCCATGTTGACTGCCCCTAATGACCCTCTTATCCCTGATATGCCTTGAGATGGCACCAAGGATAAGTCGTTCCATCACTTTCCCAGGGATGGAGGTGAGGCTGACCGGTCTATAGTTACCCAAGTCCTCCTTCTTGCCCTTTTTGAGGCCTGGAGTAACATTTGCCAGTCCTCAGGCACCTCTCCTGTCTCTCAAGACTTGGCAAAGATGATGGAGAGTGTTCCAGCAATGACCTCAGCCAGCTCCCTCAGCACCCGCGAGTGCATCCCATCCAGACCCATGGATTTATGGATGTCCAGATTGCCTAACTGTTCCCTAACCCAGTCCTCATCAACCAAGGCAAACTCCTCCATTGTCCTGCCTTCCTCTGGGGCCTCAGTGGTATGGGGCTCCTCAGGACAGCCTCCAGCAGAGTAGACAGAGACAAAGAAGGTGTTCTGTAACTCTGCCTTCTCTGTATTTTTTGTCACCAGAGCACCCACCTCGTTCATCAGTGGGCCTACATTGCCTCTGGTATTAGTTTTATCTGTCACATATTGGAAAAAGCTCTTCCTGTTGTCCTTGACCCCTCTCGCCAGGTTTAATTCTAAGGAGGCCTTAGCTTTCCTAGTTGCCTCCCTACACCCTCTGATAGCAGCCTTATATTCTCCCCAGGTGGCCAACTCCTCCTTCCATGATCTATAAACTCGTCTTCCACTTGAGCATACCCAGCAGCTCCCTGTTTAACCACGCAGGTCTTCTGGCTCCCTTCCTTGACTTCCTACGTGTCAGGATGCTCTTTATGTTGACAGCTCCAGCCCATTTCTCAGTTTGAGATCAGTCCCTTCCATCACGAGCTGCTCAGGACTTGGGATGTGGTGTAAACCAGACCTCACCCTTGACTCGTACACTACAGGGCTTTATCCTGAAACTACACAGTGGAGGATCTCTGTCCTCACCACATGTTCCTTGAAGATCTGCAGCTCTGGAGGGCTCAGGTGCATTCCCAGTACACCAGAAAAGGGCAGTGTTAAGAGGATGAGGACCCATCTCCAGGCAAGTACACATTCTCAGTAGCTCCTAGTAGCCACCACCAACACTTGTTCATCTGCCCTCAGAGGATGAACACACCTTGTGGCTGGAGAAGTCCACACCATTGCCTGTTTTGGCTTCTTCTTCTGGAACCTGATGAAATTCAACAAGACCAAGTGTAGGGTACTGCACCTGGGGAGGAACAAACCCAGGCACAAGTACAGGTTGGGGGTGGACCTGCTGGAAAGCAGCTTTGCAGAGAAGGACCTGGAAGTTCTGGCCAACAACAGGTTGACCATGAGCCAGCAATGTGACCTTGTGGCCCAGAAGGCCAATAGTACCTGGGGTACATTAGGAAAAGTGTGACCAGCAGGTCGAGAGAGGTCGTCCTCCCCTCTACTCTGCCCTGGTGAGGCCACATCTGGAGTTCTGTGTCCAGTTCTGGCCTTCCCAGTTTAAGAAAGACAAGAAATTACTGGAGGGAGTCCAGTGGAAGGACACGAAAATGATGAGGGGTCTGGAGCATCTTTCTTATGAGGAGAGACTGAGAGAGCTGGGGCTGTTCAGCCTGGAGAAGCTGAGAGGGGATCTTATCAATACTGATAAATATCTCCCAGGTGGGCGTCAAGAGGATGGACCAGACTCTTTTCAGTGGTGCCCAGCAATGAGGGGCAATAGGAACAGACTGAAACACAGGAGGTTCCATCTGAATATGAGGAGAAACTTCTTTCATTTGAGGGTGCCAGAGCCCTGGATCAGGCTGCCCAAAGAGGTTGTGGAATCTCCTTCTCTGGAGACATTCAAACCCACCTGGACTAATTTCTGTGTGATCTGCTTTGGTGACCCTGCTTTAGCAGGTGGGTTGGACTGGATGATCTCCAGAGATTCCTCATCCCCAACCAGTCTGGGATTCTGTGATTTTTGGTGCATGTGATCCCTCAGTGATTCTGTCCCTAGGGTAACTTATTGAATTGGGTCCAGCCCATATGTATCATTTTCCCATCAAATCCTGTTTCTAGTAATTCGGGGTAGCTGTTGTCACCTTTGTTAACTGACAGTAGATGCAGGAAAGTGGAGTTTATGTGCTTGTTCTCTGACCGGTATGAGCTTAGTCTTTTTTACTGCTATTATTCCAGAAAACTAAGCAAATTAAATATGACACCACTTGGGTTGGTTAGTGCTTGCTCCTTTGCTTTTACCTAGGGTGGCAGGTTTAATTTTCCAGGGTGCTACAAATACCAAAATTAATTGCAATACCAGTTTGGTTTTTTTTTGGTTTTTTTTGGTTTTTTTGGTTTTTTTTGTTTGTTTGTTTGGTTTGGTTTTGTTTTGTTTTTCTTTTACCATGACTCTTATTATTGCGAAGAAAGAAGAGTCAGATTTTCTATTGTTCTTGCTGAAATAAGGAAATACTAATTTCATTGCCAGAGGTGCCTTGTAATGTCTCTTTAGGTGTCTTCAGTAAAAGTCTCCTTGGCTACTGTAAGTTAAAGAAAATGTACAAGCTGCCACATTTATGCTTTCTGGGAGAGCAGAAGGGATATTGATAGAGACTTTTCTATTAAATTTTGTCTGTCAGTGCCTTATGGGAATTTGAATCATATTCACTGTAAAATGTGGGTTGCTTTAGTGTATTGCTCCTGCTGACACTGCCTTCCCTGCCTCCTGTAAATAAAAAAAAGTAGAAAATCCAGTAACCCTGTTGTAACTTAGTGTTCAATGACGTTTCAGCCTTGTTGGCTAAATACCTGAAGGGGAAAAATGACTTGAAAGAACTTAATTCAAAAAATCCTTTAGGCCACACTATTGCATCTTGCAAGCCAGTAAAGATGCAGACAGTTATGAAGAGAAAGACATCAATAAATAATCAAGGTCTTAGACTTTTAAATGGGAATCTGAGCATTGCAACCCAAAGGTAAACTGAATCTTTTTTTCTTGTCTTCCTAACGTGTTCATGCCCGTGTAAGCTATAAAACTTTGCTCATTGTGTTAGCAAAAAGGACACATAACCACGGACGTAGTTATATGCGGTGCTTTTATTCCAGCGCTGGGAAACCAGGGGTTCACACCCAAAGCTGGCTTCGACCACCGATTCAAAACTCACTACATTTATACAACTTAGTTACATACATATTCATCACAACTCTTAACAACCATTAGCATATTCCACACCTATTCTAACACAAACTGCCTATCTAACCGATGCTAAGTAACATTCGCATGTTTTCGGTTATTTCTAAGTTACCTGTTTTAAGAGAATATATCATAAATCTTTGTCAACTAGAAGAATAGGGTACGGTTATATAAGACCATGCTTGAATGCACATCTCCCTGGACACAGTCCGAAAACTTCAAAATAAGGTAAAAATCTTGGATACGGCATCTTAGATACAGTTTACTAAACCAAGAATCTTAGATACAGTTATATAGTTTACAAAACTAAGAATCTTAGATACGGTTTGCAAAACAGAAAACTAATTCAACCATAAGAAAACTAATTTCAACTATTTGATGCAAAACTTATTTCAACTATAAGATGTAAAAACTAATTCAACTATAACAATTGTAAATGTAGCTTGCCCTTTCATTTTTACATGGAAATAGAAAATCTTAGCTTGAGACCGCTCAAAGGCATCTTTGCCTGCAGCAACTTCTGTTTTATATTTTGGAAAGGCTTCTTATTTTTTTCTTTCTTCACCTTTTCTTTTCCCCTCTCCCTTTGCTGAGGGATATCTGAATTCTACTTAAACATTTTTCTGTGGTAAACAGCTCAAAAGAAGCGAGTTGTGCGACATGCAGCCAGCCAGTGGGAAGGACTCTCACCAAAAAGGCATTAAAAGTGAGACCAGACAGGGCAATCGGTGATGAAAGGGGCCTTATTTATCTTTCATTTCCTGCCCTGACAAAACTGCAGGTCACACTAAGCCTGTCCATAGATGCTTATCTGAGAGATGTTGTAAGCCTGTCTTATCAGTTAATTAATATTTTTAGACCATTTAGATGCACAATTATATATTGCCCTGAGTAGGTAGCACAACTTTGGCTGTGAAACAGGACAAATGTTCTCACTTATCCTCTTCCTCCATGGACTTTGGCCTTGATTTACCCATAACCACAATATTATAATTATAATATTATATATTAATATTATAATGAAACAATGTTCTTTTGTCTGGAGAAGGTGTCTTTACGAGCTCTGGTTGCTGAGCCTGGCTTGTGATGCAGCATCAGACCAAATGGGTCTATTAAAATCCCATCTGAAGCTACATCTATGAGGCACTGTAGAAACTGCACCCCCTCCCACCCCACACGCCAGTTATCTCAACTGAGTGTTAACTCTGAAGCCTAATGATGTATTTCTGAGGATGAGCTCACTGGTTTGCAGCAAAAAGTTTTCCTGTGGTGTGCATAGGCATTGAGATTAAGGGTAGGTCATAAACAAAGTACAACGGTATCTCATGTCAAGTCCCAGTTTACAAACCAAAAACTTGATCTTTCATGCTAAAAGGCTAAGTATGACCTTTAAATAAGTAGCTTTTCCTATGCTACAATGAGAGCTTATAGCCTATAATTGAATGTTATTATTTCTCATATCTTTATTGCCAAGGAAATCTGCATTTATTCCTTGACCACAGAGGTCTGTCAGCTACTGCTGACTCTTCCTCACATGCTGACCCAATGAGAAAGAGGAGCCCCAGTTCAGAAATACTGCCGGAGGGCTGACCCCCCTTTCACCCACAGAAGGACTTTGTATGTGTTGGGAGAAACCTGTTCTGTAAGAGCAGTGAAGATGCTCTGCTTGAAGACTTTACTAGAGTTCAAACACAAATCTGAACAAGGGGTAACTTCAGTTTGTTGTTTCAACTTATTTTGAGCTAGATCCCACCATCCACCAAAGCCAAATCCCTAATTTTCCCAAGGTCACAGTGATCTGAATTCTCTCTTCTAATATTGGATATTTTTAATTGTCTATGTGCCTTTTTTTTTTTTTTTTTCTTTCATCATCTGATGAGTCCAGTATCCTTAATAAGGACCTTTCCTGGAAGAGAGGACTGGTTAGGAAGGAAAGAGGCCACCTCCTCCACCCATCTCAGCACTGTGAGCCCAAACATCCCACACAACTCCTCGGGGAAAGTCCTTGATGCAGACTGTTTCTTACAGTGCAAAGAGGTATTGCAGAAAAACAGGCAAGTAAAAATCCCTCGTGGGCTCCTAGATGAAGATACTACTACCAGACATCTGATTCAGGGAGTCCTGAGCCATGAACTGTTGAAGGCACTGAAGGGAGGCTGAGTAACACAACACACATCCTTTTCTTATATCCTTTCCCATGGGACTGCTGCCCCATTTATTCCACAATAGACAGTAAATAAAAGCCATTTCAAGCTTCAGTTAAATCAAAGCTTGTTCGGGATTTCAGCAGATTTGCAAATTACCTTTGGGACCATTTTCAGTTTCAGTTGTTTTCCCACATGCTATTGACTATCCATGTTTTACTATAAATACTACTTCTTGCTCGCTCGCGTTCTGTCTCACACCAAACCCTTGGATTGTAGAGTGACAAGCAGATAAAGTAAATACACAAGATTGTATTAAAATTTCTTTCCCATCAATGTAACAGAAATAAAACTACAAGATTCGATAGCAGACTGAAAGCCAAAGAAAAGGACCTTAGACACAGATTTCTGGAAAGTCCAGAGATCTTTTTGAGATCTTATAAAGACACCAAAAGAGAAAAAGAAGAAACAGAAGGTTTTGTCCAAAAATATCTACTAAAAACTGTCTCATATCAGCCACTTCAGCTTTGTCATTTACTACTGATACTGGCCATAGTCATAAGAGGGTTCTGGGACAACTTGTCCTGTTCTTGCTCTGCTTTGTAGATGGAACAGTTAACATCAGCACATAAAGAATGAAGGGTCCCTGGCCTCTGGACTCAGAAACTGCCTCACTGGTCTGAAGTCATCACACAAAAAATTATCAGAATTATTTAATCAGAATATCATACATATGCTACTTTATAAACACAGAGACAAGGACAGCAAGTGTTTTAATATGCAGTGAAGGAATTTGGCAGCTTGCGGGGGGTTTCTTCTTTCCTAAGAAAAATGGTCTACCTGTGAAGAAATGCAATTTTGAGACAACCAGAACTTTTTGGAAATTCAGAGTCAATGTGCTCTCACCTGATCGGAAAAAAAATCAGAATGGTTCACACTACAATGTTTGAAACAAAAAGGCTTAATCTGTTCTCCAGTGGGTTCACGGTGGATATAAATCATAGAATCATAGAATAGTTTGGTTTCGAAGGGACCTTCAAAGGTTATCTAGTCCAACTCCCATGATCATATAGGACAGACAACTTACAGCCCATTAGTTAGAGTATGGATCTCTTGGCTTCAGATGCCATCTCCACCTATACTTTTACTTTGCTTTTGTTAGAAAATCTTCCAAAGAAGAAAGACATTTTGCTTGAGTCTTTGAAATGTCCCATTTGCCCTACAAACCTATCATTTCCAAGCCACTGAATATTCTGAAACATTCAGGATAGGATTTATACTCCCATAGATGAATTCTTTCCTTGCAATACTTGAGTCAAAAATCAGTCATTCACAAAAAAAAAATTCTTGTTAGTTATTCTTGCATTCATTTTATGGTCGCCTTTTAAAATTTTGGTGTCTGTCAATAAAGGGAAAAGTGACACTATTTTACTCAACAAAACTTTTCAGGAGGCAAAAAAACTGAGTGCAAGTAGGTACCAGTCAAGCCCTATTTCAGACCTCAGTTGGACGGAGCCACTGATTCCAGCTCTTTCCACTTCCAGCTGCTGAGATTTGGAACCACAGTCTTTGCCATAGACCTTAGAGACCTCTGAAGTGGTCCTCCGAGATGTCCATCCTTGAACAGCACTGAATTTTAATCCAAATATGTTGGAATTGCATTAAGAGGGACAAACCCATTTTCAACTCTGTAACCACTAGAGAAACCACATTGTCACAGGAAAGCAAACCAGATTCCTTTCTAGGTCATATCCTACTACAAAGAGTCACATAAAACCATTAACTCAAGTAACTCAACCTTGGAGAGAAAACTCAGACCCATCACTCGATATGCAACAATGTGAATGATGTGTTATGTTTGAGGAAAGCAAGAAAAAGGAGCTCACATCCTCCCTGTAGGACATTGCATTGTAGGACCAGCAAATAGACAACCAGTTTTAATGCCTTTAGATGGTTTTGTAGTTTTAAAAGTGATCTGGCACTGTCCTAACAGTTGTTCTCTGTGTCTTGGATGCCTTTAATCCAGAAACTCCAAAAGGGAAGAACTGAATTGATCGCTGCAAAAAGAAAAGGTTAACAAGGCTACTTAGAACCATATTTCAAAGCATTTTCCCAGTTTCTGGATTTGAAGAAGTAGGGTGTTCTGTCCTTTAACTGGTCTTTGACCCAAATTCATGGAGAAAAGGCAGGAAAATTGATTTCAAAAGCCTTCCTTTGGTGATACTCAGGAAGAGTCTTTGAAATCCTCATGATGATACATGCTCATATTATAGACTCTGAAACACAGTAGTAAACTGGTTGGGAACTGTTGGAGTGAATAAAGGACTCAGCATTTCGATTCAATGTGAATCACACAAAGCCATTTATTACAGAAACAAGCCTCCTTATATATGCAACTATTCTCTGATCACGCGTCCACGCTCCAAGCATGCATTCGCTAATTGGATATCATCTATGTTCACAAGCTGTCCACGTGCCGAAGTCTCACTGCTGATAGGTCCGTTGATTTACACCACATTGGGGCCTTGTTATTTTGGAGTTGCTTCTCTCCCACAGCAGGTCCTGTTCCCAGCCTTGAAATTCCTGGCTGGTTCAGTAACAAATCTCCATCTAACAGCAACCCCTCCACAGGGAACCAGACAGGTTTCCAGTGGAAAACCTTGTGCTTCAGTGGAATTTCACTTAAAATGAACTTGCTCTCTGAGAAATATTACTGCTCAGAAGAATCAGGGATTTTTTTTAATTCTTGCTGGGAAATTTCCAGACCCCTTCTGATGAAGGATAGCTTTGAGCAGAGTCCTTCTAATAGTCCCCAAACTAATGCTTTTTGAGAGGTTTCAAATTTTTACCAGAGTCCTAATTTTCATTCTTTTTCCAAACAAACCCACTTTGAAGTGCCATAATATCCCAGGTGATGGAAAGGGCAAGGTTCACACAGCTCCGATGGTCAATGTCCTTTGAAACATCTCTGGACTTGTGCAACTTGTAATGCACAAGTGGCTTCCAACTTGTAATGCACAAGTGGCTTCCATGGGACAACCAATATTCCCAAAATTATATCACCTATTTTGCTGGAGCAAGACCCATGCCAGGGTCTCTCTGCCTCAAAGGAGTCATGTGTTGCCAGTAGACAATTGCCTGATATTCATGGAAATGTTTGCAGTTTCCCTTAAGAATGCTGGGGCAAATGAATGCTCTACCTAGATGATGGATCAAGAACAGGTTTTGACCATTGGTTACACTTTTTTATAATATTTTAAAGATGTCACTTTTCCAGTCAGATAGCAAATGTGATCTGGGTAGGTGCTTACACACATAATTATTATTTCATAGAGAACTCAAAAAAAAATTGACCATTTGATCTCTTGATATTTCTAATAAAAGGGTTTATGTTGCAGAATATCACTAGCTATAGCAGATATTTACATTCTGCATTACACAAGGATTACACTGACTTTCCATCTTGCTGTGATACAGAGAAGCACTCTGGAGAAAGATTTAAAAAAAAAAAGTTCTGGATATGGCACCAGCATACTGAATGTAAGACTTCAATTTCTTTACAGTTTTGCCTGAAAGTACCATTACAGTTAAAGTTGTGTCAGCACTTTCATTAGAAACAGAGTTTTGATTTATAACACTGCCTGCAAATAATTTGCTCTTGGCTGAAATTCAGTGTAAGGTCTCTGGCTAGGGGAAATGTTTTAAACATTTCTAGAAAGCTTGTTTGAAACAAGTTCTATTATACTGACATTACACAGAAGCTCTCCTTAGATTTTAGTAGGTGAAACTAGATTTAAAAAACAACAACAACAACAAAATAAAAACAAAAAACAAAACAAAAAACCAACCAAACAAAAACAAAACAAAAAACCAAACCAAACCAAAAAAAACCAAACCAAAACAAAACAAAAAAAAAACCAAAAAAAAACAAAAAACCCAAAGCGTTATTTTGAGAGATCACCTTATTTTTTGTTATATTTTTAGACATTTTAAAATATTCACTTAGTTTTTTTTTTTTTTCAAATTAAGAAGTACCACCAAAACTAATCAACATTTAAAGGACATTGTCAGTAAACATATATTTTGGTGTGTGCCCAACCCATCACACCATGCTCTGTTAGGCTGATGTGCCTGGGGAATCCGTGGGGCACGGGAAGGTGCTGAGATCCCAACACCTGACTTCCCCGATACAGCTGTGCTAGTGGGGCCTTTTTAATGCCACACTCATGTAAATAAAATCCTTTTAGTGTGAATCTTAAGGGAATGATTGTTCCTGGCCATCACTTGAAAGGCAAATGTTTTAATTGGTTCTGATGTCTTTTCCTCTTTTCCTGTGAAAGCTTTTTTTTTTTCTTCCCCCAGAAGCCATATATCCGAGGGAGATTGCTTTCCCTTGCTGTCTGTTCTGTAAGGGTCCAACAGTGATGGGGAGAGGAGCCAGTTTAAGGGACTATCAAGTGAAACGCACGCATGAGTTAAAGTGCAGGGGCCGTTTAAGATCCTAAAGTGTCATTAGCAGTAACATGCCACATAAAATAAAGGGTAGATTTCCATTTTCATTTGAACTTTCAGGTGTTTAGTAATCCAGAAGCTTTATTTAAGGACTGACCTTTAATCTGGCCTGTCATTCCAATTGCAAGGAGTTGATGGCCGCTGGGAATCAATGGGCAGCATGAAGGTCACTTCCTAGAAAAACTGTGGCTATCAATGTGTCAGTTCCAATGAAGCATTATAGCAAAGCAGGCAAAGAGCCTATCCAGGTCTACGAGACAGCAGCTTGGTCTCAGGCTGCCTCTCTCCCCATCTTCAGCTATTTTGTAAAGATAAATAGAAATAAGTTGCTATTTAATGATTATGTGTTTCTGAAGGCACATGGCATTTTCAGTTCTGTGGGTGGCACAAGGGGGGGTGGTTAGAAATTCAACACTCACTGATCCGACCGCCAGCAAAAATCCCCTTATTCCTCCACACCAAGCACGGCAGCAGAACCTGTTATAGAGCTACTGGTCCAGTGGGACCTGGGAAACACCTTCTGGTGTGTCCATGCAATGCTGTGGCCATGCAACAGCTTCCTTCTTGGTGGCATCCAAGATGGAACTCAAATCCCCAGGCAGGATCTGGCTGCTTGCAGCATCTCCAGGGTGGCACTGGGGAGGCCAAACCTCAAATCCTGGGGTCAGTTCTGGGCCCCTCACACCAAGAAAGCCCTTGAGGTGCTGGAGTGAGTTCAGAGAAGTGAAACGGAGCTGGGGAAGGCGCTGGAGCACAAGTGTGATGGGGAGTGGCTGAGGGACCTGGGGGGTTCAGCCTGGAGAACAGGAGGCTGAGGGAAGACCTTATTACTCTCCGCAACTGCCTGAAAGGAGGTTGGAGCCAGGGGGCGTCAGGCTCTGCTCCCAAGGAACTAACGACGGGACAAGAGGGAACGGCCTCAAGTTGCATCAGGGGAGGTTGAGGTTGGATCTTGGGAACAATTTCTTCCCAGAAAGGGCTGTCGGGCATTGGAGCAGGCTGCCCAGGGCAGCAGTGGAGTCACCATCCTTGGAGAGGTTGAACAGATGCAGAGAGAAGGTTCTTGGGGACATGGGTTAGTGACAGTGTTTGTTTAACAGTTGGATTCAATGATTTTGAGGGTGTCTTCCAACCAAATGATGCTATGATTCTGTGATTCTATGATCACCCTCGTGCATGAGGAGAGGAAGGAGCACGGTGATAACTGCCAAGGGAACACATATGTGCATGGGAACAGGACAGGAGGAGCAGCATGTTGGGATGGTGTTCAGGTCACATTGAGCTCAGCACATTTCACTGGGTCTGAAGAAGAAAAAAAAACAGCAAAGTTACGGTCAGCCTGACCTGATAGCACAACTGTGATTAAAATGTACATTTACTGACACAAGGATTTGCTTTGGAGGTTGCCACAGAGATTCACATTTGTGTCCTGGCCAAAATCTGTGGTGTCTGTGCAGTGAATCCTGTTTGTAATCATGTAAAAACTGGGTTATTTTTATTCCTGCTGAAATTTAATAACTTTAAGCTTTTAGGAGCAGATCCCTGAAGTAACACAGACCCCAACTCCTGCTGTGTGCAATAGGCACTGGGTGGCCATTGCCTTTAGGCTCTGGACAGTGAAGGTTTTGACTTGTAGGGTCAAGGATGAGCATGAGTTCTGGTCACAACCTCTCAAAAGTCTTCAACATCTTTGTGCTTAGTTGTGCAGCTCTCTTCAGCAATATGTATCTGTGGGTTGGGAAACTCCCCTATAGGAAAATTCCTTTAAAAGTGTTTTGAAAGACCTTTATGATAATTGATAATTACAGTAATTTATTATCAGTCTTTTTGGACTCATACAAAGCTCACAAGATCTTCCTCATCTGTTTGTAACAGTTCTCAGGGACAAACCCATTCCCAAGAAAACCTGTTGAATATAAGTTTAATTTAAATTTATTTTCCAGTCATAGAAGCTGGAAAGAAAACACCTTTTTATTGTTACACTTAGTGTTTGTATATTGAATATCTGTTTAGATCACTAAGCATGCCGACCTTCTGTGCAAAACGAATCTGTGGTCTATACCTGTTTGTCATATGGATATGACACCCTCTGGAAAAGGTCAATTTGACAGAAATTAATGGATCACTGAACAAATTCAAAGTTTCAATTTTGAATTAAAAAATGAGAAACATGACCAAAAAAAAGTACAAGCAAAGGTCTGGATTTCATGTAACGACATATAGATATTAATTGGAACAGGATCAGAGAAAGACCGTTAGAGCATTTTCTCCCTGAAGATAATAAACCTCGTGCAAAAATGAAAAACATAAAATACAGTAATGTCGAAAATAGGCAGTGCAGTTTGCTAAAAATGTGGTTGATATAAGGCATTGGTGTCCAGTTTAAACACACAGATAAAGTGGAGTTCAAATACACATGGAGTCCACTTACTCGTGATTTTGGGCCCAATCCTGTACTCCACCAGCCTCTAAGTATTTCAGTCCCTGAAGAAAGGAACAGAGTCTCTTTAGGAATTTAAATAGGTGAGTCAGATCATGTACTGAGATAATCTGCCTGGATCTTATTTATAATTCACAACACTTTCTTTTTAACTCCTTTATTTCCTCTTATTTCCATTCTTTGTATCCTGTTATTAAAGAAAATAAAAAGTATTTATTGTGCAAAGGGGCTGTTTTAAAGCTTTCTACACATATCTGACTGCTAATTAGAAGTGATCACATTTAATTTTATTAAATGAACTTGAAAATGTATTTATTCCTGTTCCCTGCCCCTTTCTTGCAAATTGAAATATTGGACATAAAACACAAAGGTGAACACATTCTTTTTGCAAACAAACAAAAAGCACAGTTCCTACCCCTAGTACCAAAATCAAGCTAAATTCTTATTTTAGTGATCCCAAAATAGACGGAGATTAGCATCCCTGTTCCAGTGGAATTGTATGGAGTGGGGAATATCCTGTACAAGGTCCTGTACATTTATTCAATTAGCCTTTTTTTCCAACCCCCCTTCATTCAAAGGGTCTAGATTGCCTTCACCTTAAATATACTTTGCCTAATTTGCACGGTTTCCTCTGTGCACACGACATTAACAAAACCACTAACTATAGAGCAAATAAACCACATGGGAGGGGAAAGTCCTGTGTCCTGAGGAATCAGGACGATTTGGGCTGGTTATTGTTACGATTTTTTTTAATTATTATTATTTTCTTTCAGAGCTGGAGATCCCCCAGCAAAGACCTGGAAGCAGCCTGAGTTTCCATGCAATAAAGCAGCAGTGAGAAAAGCTCAGAGTAATTAAGTGGGTGAGGAGAAGAAGCCATTACAAAGATTTGACTAAATTGCCCATTCATTAGTAGCACGGCATGGAAGGAGAATTACAAATAGACAATAGAGCCTGCAGTAATTCAATCTAACCTTGTACTTACAGAAAACAATGAGATAATGAACAGGAAAATTACCAGGCACATATTGCATTTTTGTTGAAGAGGAGGAGGAGGGGGGATCGGGTTGGGATTGGGGGGGATGGAGGGATGGAAGTGGGGGGATCCTGGTGTGAGCGACCTGGCACATGTAACACTAATGACATCGCTCAAGCTGAGCAAACGTTTCTCTGACACAATCATAGTTCTCAGTCTAAGGGCCTCTGGGGAGCTGAGATGAGGTTAGATTGTGAACAAAAAAATGTAATTTATAAGGCATCTGTGGACTGGAATTTATCATTGGATCCTCTCGACGCTGCCCAATTGATATGTAGTTGATTTCAAACAACACCTCCCAGGTGCCCACAGGGGACATTTTTAGATTTTATGCTTGGATATATCTGTTTAACTTGCCATTTACCAAAACAACAGCTGATGACAGTACAAACAAGTCACTCCAGAAAAAAAAAAAGATACACACATACACACGCGTGCTCTCCGCTAAATAGGACTAAACCATAAGCTTTAGGGTTTGCTGGGTGTATTGGGAGGGAAAAAAAAAGAGACAGAGTCTGAGTTTTGGGTGGATTTTGCAGGGAAGACATAGATGAATCGTCCACTCAATTTTTAAGCCCATGTTGGATCTCCCTGCTGGTGGTTTTTTGCATTTTCTTCCCCAAGCGAGCATCGTGTGGGACCCTGAAGCAGATGTTGTGACTGGTAGATCTGGGAGGGGGTTGTAGGGTGAGGCAACCCCAAAGTGAGTGTTCAACGTGACAGGAGGTTTGCAAATCACAGCAAAGGATACACACAGTGTCCCTTGCTTAGATGGCCAGATATCCCAATGTCATGGTCCTGCTCATTCCTGAGATGGGCACTGAGGCGAGGTGTTGGAGTGCGTTGGTGGAGGGATGGAGAAGAAAAGTCACCATCTTTGTATTTTGCTGCTACCAGAGATTCGAAAACAGCATCCTCATTGTATAAGGGATCTCATTGCCTGAGTTAATAAAGTGCTGCTATTTACCATCTTGTAAGAGAACTTGTGAAATTCCCACAGATTAATTTTATTATGAATAAAAGAAATCTCCCCTTGCCAAGCCTGTTCATACAATAAGTTTCTGTTGCATTTATTCTCCAAGGGAGTAAAAATAATGCTGACCTTAAACTATTTCTTGTCATTCCCTCTCAGAATTGCTTAGAAGCCCTGGACTCAAGCCCTCTGTAGTGCTAGGTGCTGTACAGACATACAGCCTGGAGATGTCCCTGCCCCACACAGCTCACAGGGAAACCAAAAGTAGGAATTTTAAGAAAAGTAGGGTTTATTGGAGGTGTCAGTGAAAGTTACATTGTGCCATACCACGAGAAGTTCACAGCAATGCGTTACCTTCTTCAGGACGCTCATTAATCAATATTCAGAATAAGTACCTGAATAAGGCAAAGAACAGCTGTCAACTGGAGATGGCATTTGGTTGCTGTACTGAGATAATTACTGAATGTGGAAGAGCCTCTCCAGGTGTCACAGGCCACATGTGAATTAAACAGCTGTGGTGTCACTGCTGTTATGGGGCAGGTCTCCCCACGGTTGTCCTGTTCTTGTATACCACCAACACGGAGCAAACCCATGTCACCTATGGAGAGGGTTTGGGGATGTCCTGGTGATGACTGGGAACTACCACCTTGTAAGGGATGGTGCAAGGGCTGGATGTCTGCCAGGGGTTTGGGAAGAATCGGAGATGCTGCAGGGTAGGAAGGAGATGGGGTGGGAGGATGTGGGACCTTCTGGGAACAGATCCACCAGCTATTCAACATCGACCCACCTATGGCACGGGAGCAGATCCACCAAGCAGTTCAGCAGCATCTGGCCACCAGTCAGTCCATCTGTTAAGCATCTCTCAAGAAAAGATCATTAAACAAGTAACTTGCTTTTTGAAAGGCCACAAAATAAACACTGAAGCCCAAATCCACAAAGTCAGTATCTTGTCTGTATGCATTTATTTTCCCCTCACCAGTTGACTTCAAGAGGGCTCTGCCATTTTCATCAGACAGTGAATCAGCCCCCCTTTGCTAGGTGGAAAATGGGTCTTCCCATTCAAGTAATGAGCCATGTTGGATCAGCTAAGCCCCACCTAGAATACTGTGTTCAGTTTTGGTCCTTGCTATACAAAAAAGCTGTGGACAGGATGGAGACGGTCCAGAGAAGGGCCACAAAGATAATCCAGGGACAGGGAAGCCACAGCATGAGGAAAGGCTGAGAAAACTGGGTTTGTGCAAACCTTGAGAAGAAAAGGCTTAGGGGAGACCTCATCACCATGTTCCAGTATTTAAAGGGTGGCTACAAAGAAGATGGAGAGTTCCTTTTCACAAGGAGTCACATGGAAAAGACAATGGGCAATGGGTATACATTATTTCTGGGGAGAGTCTGATGGAACACAAGAGGGAATTTTTTCACAATGAGAACAATCAGTCATTGGAATAATCTCTCCAGGGATGTGGTGAATTCCCCAACACTGCACACTTTTAAGATTCAGTTGGACAGGGTGCTGGGCCATTGTTGAGGTTTGATTGCAGGGTGACAATAAAACAATGGCAGATGTATTGTTAACCCCCTCTCCCCCCCTCTCCCCCTTTAGCCCCTCACTCTCCCCCCTTCCCACTAAGGACAGGCAATTGGGAGGGAAAGAAGGACAGAGAGAAGAGAGTTGGAAAAAATAAAAATGTTTTACTAATGCTACTAATAAAATAGAAAAAATAATACAAAATATACAAAACCAATCTTGAAAGTCCTGGCAACTGCTCCAGCAGATGTAGGGCTGGCACCCAGAAGTCCTGGACTGGACTCTGCAGCCAACTGGAACTGGATTCAGTCTGTCACTAGGCCTCAGCTTGCAGGGACGGCTCACAAGGTCCTCTCTTAATGTCGGTCATAAGGAAAAAGAGATGAGATCCTCGTGATATCCCACTTTTATATGAAGTATCACGTGAATGGGATGGAATACTTAGTTGGTCAGTTTCAGTTCACTACTTCTCGTTGCCCCTCTTGCAGGATGTACATCCATCCTTATCAGTCCAGTGACCTTGTATACCATTGCTATGTCTACCAAAACATGTATCTAGCTTTCAGGAAAGCACAGTTAGTAAGAAGACTTTAGCTGACAGAAAAAATCACTAAAAGAAATTTGTTTTTAACAAAACCAGGACAGCCATCTTGTCTAAACCATGCTTTTGCCAAGAAAGGTTGGACCAGATGATCCTTGTGGTCCCTTCCAACTTGGGATTCAATGATTCTATGCTTCTACGAACTGCAAAAATTCTTTCAATAACCAAACCCAAGAATTGCTACATGGCTCCTTACTACAGGTTGTAAATGACAGCAATTTCACCTAAGCATTTCCTCATCTAAGATGTTTCCTCTGCACTCCTTAAACAGAATTTACAAAATATTTTCTGACATATAAAATCTCTCCTTCCATACTGAAAAGTGTGTGAAAGGGAAATTCTGATGTGTGGAGCGCAAAAGCCCTGTACAACTGGCAGAGGCAGTTAGTATTCTCTCACTACACAAAGACTTTCTAACACAACAAATGATTGCACAGGATCAAAAGGATTGTGGCTAGAGCTGCATAAAATGTTTTGGAATAAACATTACTCATGGAAATACCATGTAACTTAATTAACCAGACATGAACTTTCAGTAGGAAAAGCAAAAAACCCCAATGTTTCAAGCTTAGAAATGCTGCCTTGGGTTTACTTCGGGTTTTGCCTCCCTTCAAAGTGATAAATCTGCAAAAGATGTTCCTTATGGGTCTTGTTATGCTCTAAAAGAAAATAGGTTCATGGCTGGATTTGTGGCAGCATGGTCTGTTCTGCGATTTGAGCTGGAACTTGCAGGATTTGCTAAAGTTTGTGTCATCTGAAGTCACTGGGTCACAGGATCACAGAATCATAGAATGTCCCAAGTTGGAAGGGACCCACAAAGATCATTGAGTCCAGCTCCTGTCCCTGCATATGACAACCCCACAGTTCACACCATGTGTCTGAGGATGTCGTCCAAATGCTTCTTGAATATTATCAGGCTTGAGGCCACGACACCTCCCTAGGGTCTGAACACTGGGGACCTCTGGATCATTGTCCCCAGATAAATGTGCACAGCATACCCAGCCCAAACTCCCTCCTAAAAGTCATGGAAAGATATAGTGCCAAAACTTCACTTCTGGGTTTAACTTTCAGAGACCAAAACTAATGCTAGCTCTCATACAATAGAAAGCACATGATTTAATGTAAAGATTGACAGATATCCAGTGAATTTAACAAGTAAATTGAGTAACCAGCAGATTTGTACGATACATAATTTTCAGAGAAACTTCATAGTTATATTCCTTGTATATTGTCACAGTCTAACCCAATTTCCTAAGGAAGCCTGTTACCTTATTATATGTGTGTGTCTCCATCTGAGTGTTTCCCTGATACATTTTTTATAGTATTTCTTTGTTTCATCCAAAATCGATAAGACAGAAATCTCCAACATTAGCCAGTCTTTACAAATTATATGAATACAAGAAGACTGAGGGCAGAAACCTGAATATGGGAAGGCTGAAATTAATATCTTAGAGGACATGAAGACAACCGACATGAGAGACCTTACAAATTCCTCCAAATACAGAAAAGCTTTTAGTTGAGTTCATTCCCTCTTAAATACCAACAACTGTCAATCCCAGGACACAAATCCACAAACCACCATGTTTCATCAGTTCTGATGCCAATGAGATAGCTGCTGTTAATCACCTTCAGAAGACACAGAACAACTCAACTCTAACCAGAAAGATTTCAGATCTAAAGATGAAAGCCCAAACTCACTGGTGATGAAGAAGCAGCTGTTATACTTCCAGATGTTTACTTTCAATGCGCTGAAAGCTTTGCACTAAAATTGTGGTTCCCAAACCCATAAAAAACACTTTGGACAAGGCAACTATCTGCAGACATGAGGTGCTAGAGCTTGCAAGCTGGTGTGGGGTGATGAGAACTTGGAGTACCTCTGTTTCATCTCTTACTGGTGATGGGACACAGACAGATCAGGCAGGACATGTAATCTCTTGCTTTTGTTCTCACTAATGACTTGCACTGATTTTTTTTGGCAGCAGGCTCAAAAAGACAGGACAACCAAAATCAGATCTGAACAGGGGTAACCACATTGGCCCAAGTCTACTAACTTTTACTAGAGGATCACTCATAGAATCATTTGGTTGGAAGAGATCTTTAAGATCATCAAGTCGAACCGTTAACCCAACACTGTCAAGAATCTTCCTTAAGATAATCACTGAAAGGATTTTTCACACCATCCCTGGGATCCTGGAGGTTTTGAGGTTTCTTTGTACTGGACTGGGATGTCCTGTGCCAATTCCTGCCTGTGGTGTCCAAGCAGGTCTAGACCCTTCCACTAGCAGATTTCAACTGTGGGATCATCAGAGTGGACATGGTTTAATGGTGGACTTGGCAGTGTTAGGTTAACGGTTGGACTTGATGATCTTAGGGATCTTTTCTCACCTAAATGATTATATGATTCTATGACTTCAGGAAATATTTTAGTGTGAGGTATAATGCTTTTGCTATGAACATTGCCTGAGTTGGGGTTCAGATTACCTCTCTCCACTGACCTCAGTCTGGAGTTAGGAGATAAAATGGCTTTTGTTTTGAATTTCCCCTCTAAATGAAGCAAATGGAACCACAGCGTTATATCAGCCATGGCATGCCAGCAGCGCAACTATTTTCACTGCGGCAAAATGCCTTTTTTCTTTCCTCCTGGATTGCACAGTTCCTTTGACAAGGAAGGGTAAAGACCCTCAAGGGTTCTCAGAGAACATCAATATGTTTTGTATTTAATGTGCTGGCTCGGTTACAGCAAATTAGAGTGGGCCCGGTACAAGATAATGCAGCCTGCAGTTCTTCACTCTCTAGCTGAGTGGTAAACACCAAAAATGATACTCCAGTGTGGAGAAATACTGCACATTACATCTCCCTGCAGAAACAGAAGAAACATTAGGCAAAGCCCTGACTGTTAATGGTACACACCAGGAAAACATCTGAGTTTGGACCTTCTATCACAAACACTGCAGGATTTAAAAATTAATAAACTTCACATTGTGATTCTCTTATTTATCCTTTATGCAAATTGTCCCTGGGAGGACACATTATGTTCACTATGTGGCACGGCACAGACCCACATTAAAGCGTGGAGGGCCACTCTTATGTAATGCACAATCCTCCCAGTCCCTTCATGCGGTTTGTGGTGCAAAGAGAAACACACACACAAAATCCAACCTCAACCCCCAAACCTAGAAACATATACCCCTTTGACTGCTAAAAATATCCCAGTATTAAGCAAAGAAGTGATGCAGAAAAATCCTGCTCTCTTTTCCTAGGTATTGGTCTGTGACAGAAGGAGATGGCAAGAGTGGAAAAATCTCTTTGCAAATTAAAAATATATAAACAAGAGAAGGAAATATTTTAAAATGCTACATCTCTACAAGGTAGCAAAGAAGCTTAGACAAATATAATGTTTTCATTCACATGGCCACAACCCCTTAAAGCCAACCCATTAGATAACCTTTCTGTTATAAGCTCCTGTTTCTCAGTGGGACAGAGAGACAATAGACTTTATCAACATCATTTTTCCTGAGCAAAATCTCTTGCCCCCTTCAAGCTTTTCATTATTAGCACAAATCTTCCACAGTGTCTTTGAACAAGCATCTGCAAGATGACTGAATGGTAGAGAAGCAAACAGCCCCTACACATGAAAAAGGAATGGGAAGAGAGTTCAGGGACTTCACCACAAAATTAAATGCTTCAAAAGACACAGGGAAGACCTGTTAAGTAGACCTCCAAGGGCAGACTACCAGGTGGGTCAAAACACCGTAATCACAAATCCATCCTCTAACATTATCTGAGCAATTTCCTAATATGCTTCCTGCTTTCCCAGACTACAGTAGAGCGAGCGAGGGGTCTCACGTTTAATGTCACCTCTGTGCTGTGCAATTATGGCTGGCAAATAATCCAGGCTGAATAAACCTATTGTGTCAATGAGAATATGATCTATGCCTCTGTAAGTGATTCTTCTGAATGTAGGATGCCATTCAACATGCTCTTCTCCATCCAAGTCACACCCCAAGTAGATGCTTGGGAGGAAAGGGAAGCAATGAGTCCAGCTCTGGGGTCCTCAGCACAGGGCAGACATGGACCTGTTGGAGAGGGGCCAGAGGAGCCACAGAAATGATCCAAGACTGGAACAGCTCTGCTGGGAGGACAGGCTGAGAGAGTTGGGGGTGTTCAACCTGGAGAAGAGAAGGTGCTGGGGAGACCTTATTGCGGCCTTTCAGAACTTAAAAGGGGCCTGTAAGAAAGATGGAGACAGACTTTTTAGCAGGGCCTGTTGCGAGAGGACAAGGGGTGATGGTTTTAAACTAAAATAAGGGAGAATCAGGCTGGACATGAGAAAGAAATGTTTGACACTGAGGGTGGTGAAACCCTGGCCCAGGTTGCCCGGAGAGGTGGTGGATGCCCCATCCCTGGAGACATCCCAGGCCAGGCTGGACGGGGATCTGAGCAACCGGATCTGGGTGAAGATGTCCCTTGCTCATGGCAGGGGGTTGGACTGGATGAGCTTTGAAGGTCCCTTCCAACTCAAACCATTCTATGATTCTATGATGTAAAAGGCAAGCAATGGGTGTGGGTATTGTCTCACCTCTGTTTCACTGGAATCCTACTTCCTGGGATTAGGATATGTCTAATTTTGCTATTCTGCACAGATTCCTTGGAGCATTGTCAGCTCCAATATTTTGAATATTTTAACAAAACTTGTAGGAATCAGTGGCTGAAGGTGAGCAACAGATTAAAAAGCTATTACAACAGGATGAGTGGTTTATTTGCAGAAGTCTTATTTTCTTAGGAAACCAAGCTAAAAACATCACAGAATGTTAATAGATCCGATCCAACAAATGGAAAAATCTTTCTGACGTATGTCAGAACTACATCTGGTTGGGAACTGGATCTTCAGCTAGATAGACTCTTGGTCTGAGTCAGTTATGGCCATTGTTAGATTATGGAAAATAGTGTAAGAGTCTTAATTTCACAAATAACAGCAAACCGTGAGGTGTTGCAAGGATCAAATGAAAAGGGCTACCAGATTCTGCTCTCGCCTGGTGTGGCATTTGCTGTTGTCTTTTTGGAAGAGAAAGGTGGTCAGAAATACGAATGGCTAAAAAAAAGAAAGGATAAATTTCCAGGAGAAATGCGGAAGAACAGAGGATAGACTATATATTTGCCAATCATTACCTGCCATCAGGTTAAACAGAAAGTATGCCATGCTTTTACAGTAATATTGGTAACTATGTTGCTTAAGATAATGAGGCTGACATCTGTGGATGGGTTTCTATTAGATGGAGATTTGTTATTGAACTATCCAGGCCCAAAAGAATTTCAAGGCCACCTCGGAAAGCTGAAAACAGGACCTGCCATGGGAGGGCGGCAGTTCTACAATAACAGGGCCTCAACATGATGTAAATCAACGGACCTATCAGCAGTAAGACTCCAGCGCATGGACAGCTCATGAACATAGATGATATCCAATTAGTGAATGCATGCTTGGAACGTGGACACGTGATCAGAGAATAGTTGCATATATAAGGATACTTGTTTCTGTAATAAATGGCTTTGCATGATTCACATTGAATCGGAATGCTGAGTCCTTTATTCATTCCAACAGGTAACATCTAAAGCTGTTAAACAGTTTCAACCAAATGTGACAGAAGGTTAATAATCACAAATATATCAAATACATTAAGTTCTAGTAAACTTTCTGATGAAAACAAACAAACAAAAAAAGATAGCCAGATAAAGGAAAAAGAGTACCAAATTATGTTCTCATTTTCCTGGTAGAAAGGCCCAAGATGAGCTCAACCATATTATTAGACACAGAAGGGAAACATTAGGAATGTAAGTCTTGGTAAATGGAAAACATTCACCAAACATTTTTACTAACAACATGGAGCCTAGACAGTCTGAGAGATGTTCATAAGGGATATAAACACCAGCAATATTTCATAGAAGAGGAAGGGCTAGTTTTCAAAATTCACTGAATGGCAACAGATCTCAAGATATGCTTCATGGCATTTTTAATTTTTGGATGCTACTCAGACATCTGAAGTGACTTAAATCAAAGCAGTGGGTAGCAGTGCAGCAAATCCCCAGCAAGGGCTGTATTCCCTGAACTTGGGCCGTATCACATACCTGCCCAGTGTGATGTAAATTTTGGAAGTGCAAAGGAGCTGAGAGGTTCCTCAGGCATGGCAAATTTTGCGTTCCTCTTCCCACTTAAAAAACGTTCCTAGGTTACAAGTTCCTCCAGCATATTTGTGAATCCGAATTAGCTGCTGCTGTGTTTTGCACTTTATAATTTAAAAAAAAATTAAAAATTCAATTTATCCTTATTTGTCACACCTGGCTTCCTTAAATCACACTGGATGCTCAAAGTCTGCCTGAGCTCAAGGGGAGACAGATGAGCTCATGGAAGTGAGGTAATTTGAACAGAGCAACTGCATTTAGCTTGGGTCACAGAATCACGGAATGTTAGGAATTGGAAGGGACCTCGAAAGATCATCTAGTCCAATCCCCCTGCTGGAGCAGGAACACCTAGATGGGGCTACACATGAATGTGTCCAGGTGAGTCTTGAATGTCTCCAGAGAAGGAGACTCCACAACCTCCCTGGGCAGCCTGTTCCAGTGCTCTGTCACCCTCACTGAGAAGAAGTTTTTTCTCAAATTTAAGTGGAACCTCTTGTGTTCCAGCTTGATCCCATTACCCCTTGTCCTATCATTGTTTGCCACCGAGAAGAGCCTGGCTCCATCCTCGTGGCACTCACCCTTTATATATTTATAAACATTAATAAGGTCACCCCTCAGTCTCCTCTTCTCCAAACTAAAGAGACCCAGCTCCCTCAGCCTTTCCTCATAAGAGAGGTGCTCCACTCTCTTAATCATCTTTGTTGCCCTACGCTGGACCCTCTCCAGCAGTTCCCTGTCCTTCTTGAACTGAAGAGCCCAGAACTGGACACTGTATTCCAGGTGTGGTCTCACCAGGGCAGAGGGGAAGGAGAACCTCTCTCGACCTACTAACCACCCCCCTTCTAATACACCCCAGGATGCCATTGACCTTCTTGGCCACAAGGGCAGAGTGCTGGCTCATGGTCACCCTGCTGTCCGCCAGAACCCCCAGGTCACTTTCCCCTACCCTGCTCTCTAATAGGTCATTCCCCAACTTATACTGGAACCTGAGGTTGTTCCTATCTAGATGCAAGACTCTACACTTGCCCTTGTTATATGTCATTAAATGTTTCCCCGTCCAGCTCTCCAGCCTGTCCAGGTCTCGCTGGATGGCAGCACAGCCTTCTGGTGTGTCAGTCACTCCTCCCAGCTTAGTGTCATCAGCAAACTTGCTGATAGTACACTCTATTCCCTTGTCTAAATCGTTAATGAATTTATTGAATAATACTGGCCCCAGTACTGACCCCTGAGGCACTCCACTAGATACTGGCCTCCAACTAGACTCCGCACCATTGACTACCACTCTCTGACTTCTCTCCTTAAGCCAGTTTGTAACCCACCTCACTACTCTATTGTCTAGACCACATCTCCTCAACTTAGCAACTAGGATGCTGTGGGAGACTGTGTCAAAGGCTTTACTGAAGTCAAGGTAGACCACATCCACCGCTCTGCCATCATCCATCCACCTTGTTACATTCTCATAAAAGGCTATGAGGTTGGTCAAGCATGACCTACCCTTGGTAAAGCCATGCTGACTGCCCCTAATAACCCTCTTATCCTTGATATGCCTTGAGATGGCACCAAGGATAATCTGTTCCATTACTTTCCCAGGGACAGAGGTGAGGCTGACGGGTCTATAATTACCCAGGTCCTCCTTCTTGCCCTTTTTGAAGACTGGAGTGACATTTACTTTCCTCCAATCCTCGGGCACCTCTCCCGTTTCCCAAGACTTGGCAAAGATGATGGAGAGCGGTCCAGCAATGACTTCAGCCAGCTCCCTCAGCACCCACGGATGCATCCCATCTGGACCCATGGATTTATGGATGTCCAGACTATTTAATTGGTCCTTAACACAGTCCTCATCGACTAAAGCAAACTCCTCCATTGACCTGGCTTCATCCGGGGTCTCAGGGGTACAGGGCTCCCCAGGACAGCCTCCGGCAGAGTAGACAGCGACAAAGAAGGCATTCAGTAACTCTCCCTTCTCTGTATCTTCTGCCACCAGGGCACCCACCCCATTCCTCAGTGGGCCTACATTGCCTCTGGTATTAGTTTTATCCGCTATGTATTTGAAAAAGTTCTTTTTGCTGTCCTTGACCCCTCTCGCCAGCTGTAACTCTAAGGAGGCCTTGGCTATCCTAGCTGCCTTCCTACATCCTCTAACAGCAGCCTTATATTCCTCCCAAGTGGCCAGCCCCTGCTTCCATGATCTGTAAACTCTCCTCTTCTGCTTGAGCATACCCAACAGATCCCTATTCAACCACGCAGGCCTCCTGGCTCCCTTCCTTGACTTCCTACGTGTGGGGATGCTCTGATCCTGAGCGTGGGAGAAGCAATCTCTGAATGCAATCCAGCTCTCTTGGGTCCCTTTTCCTTCAAGCAGTCTTGCCCATGGGATTTCCCCCAGCAATTGCTTGAAAAGGCCAAAGTTAGCCCTGCTAAAGTCCAGGGTTGCAATTCTACTTGCTATTCTGTTCCTGCCACACAAGATGCTGAACTCCACCATCTCGTGGTCACTGTAACCCAGGCAGCCCTCAACCTTTACTGCTTCGACCAGACCCTCCTTGTTAGTGAGGATGAGATCCAGCAGTGCACCTCTCCTAGTCGGCTCCTCCACCATCTGCATGAGGAAGTTATCATCAATGCACTGGAGGAACCTCCTGGACTGTGGCTGGCTGAATGGTCCTTCCAGCAAACATCAGGGAAGTTAAAATCACCCACAGCAACCAGGGCCTGTGACTGTGAGGCCACTCTCAGCTGCACATAGAAGGCCTCAGCAACTTCCTCAGCCTGATCTGGTGGCCTGTAACAGACGCCCACAACAGTGTCATCCCTGCCAGCCTGCCCCTTGATCCTGACCCATACACTCTCAACTCGCTCATCATCCACTCCTGGGCAGAATTTAGTACATTGTAGTTGCTCTCTCACATAGAGAGCAACTCCACCACCACACCTGGCTGGCCTATCTTTTCTGAAAAGGTCATAGCCATCCATGACCACATTCCAGTCATGTGAACTGTTTCACCATGTTTCTGTAATTGCCACCAGATCATAATCTCCTGACCGAACATAGGATTCTAACTCCTCCTGCTTATTCCCCATGCTGCGCACATTGGTGTAGAGGCATTTCAGGGAGTGAGCAGAGCACACCCATTTCTCCCTAGGGGCATAGGAGGCCACCCAGCCCTCATCAGTTTTAGAATGCTGCCCCACTGGGACAAGCCCAGCTACAACCCCATCCCCCTTCGAGCCTAGTTTAAAGCTCTCCAAATGAGCCCAGCTAATTCCTGCCCCAGCACTCTTTTGCCCCTACGAGATAAACCTTTCCCGTGTGACACTGTCCGGACTGGTGTCTTATAGAACCAACCATTATCAAAAAATCCAAAGCCCTGCCTGTAGCACCACTCTTGGAGCCAACCATTTAGAGAATTAATTTTCCTATTCCATCCCACATCGTCACTTGAAGATGGAAGGCGTGAAGAGAAGATCACTTGAGCCCCTGAGTCTTTCACCATCCTTCCCAAGACCTTGAAATCATTCTTCATTCCCCTCAGACTACGGGAAGCAGCTTCCTCCCCATCTATCTGGAAGACCAGCAGCGGGTAGTAGTCTGTTTGGTGCACCAGTTTGGTGAGCTCTCTAGCAATATCCTTGATCCGGGCTCCAGGTAGACTACAAACTTCCCTGAGATGAGGGTCAACTCTGCATATTGGTCACCTCTCAGTCTCCTCTTCTCCAAGCTAAAGAGACCCATCTCCCTCAGCCTTTCCTCATAAGGGAGATGCTCCACTCCCCTAATCATCTTTGTTGCCCTGCACTGGACTAACTCCAGCAGTTCCCTGTCCTTCTTGAACTGAGGGGCCCAGAACTGGACACTGTATTCCAGATGTGGTCTCACCAGGGCAGAGTAGAGGGGAAGGAGAACCTCTCTCGACCTACTAACCACCCCCCTTCTAATACACTCCAGGATGCCATTGACCTTCTTGGCCACAAGGGCACAGTGCTGGCTCATGGTCATCCTGCTGTCCGCCAGGACACCCAGGTCCCTTTCTCCTACCCTGCTCTCTAATAGGTCATTCCCCAACTTATACTGGAACCTGGGGTTGTTCCTACCCAGATGCAAGACTCTACACTTGCCCTTGTTATATGTCATTAAATGTTTCCCCGTCCAGCTCTCCAGTCTGTCCAGGTCTCTGGATGGCAGCACAGCCTTCTGGCATGTCAGTCACTCCTCCCAGCTTGGTGTCATCAGCAAACTTGCTGATAGTACACTCTGTTCCCTCATCCAAATAACTGATGAATATATTGAATAATACTGGCCCCAGTACTGACCCTTGAGGCACTCCACTAGATACAGGCCTCCAACTAGACTCTGCCCCACTGACCACGACTCTCTGGTTTCTTCCCTTCAGCCACTTCACAGTCCACCTCACTACTCGTTCATCCTGACCACACTCCCTCAATTTTGCTGTGAGGATGATGTGGGAGACTGTGTCAAATGCCGTACTCAAGTCAAGGTAGACCACGTCTACCGCTCTGCCATCATCCATCCGTCTTGTTATGTCCTCATAAAAGTCAATGAGGTTGGTCAAGCATGACGTCCCTTTGGTGAAGCCATGTTGACTGCCCCTAATGACCCTCTTATCCTTGATATGCCTTGAGATGGCACCAAAGATAAGTTGTTCCATCACCTTTCCAGGGATGGAGGTGAGATTGACCAGTCTATAGTTACCCGGGTCCTCCTTCTTGCCCTTTTTGAAGACTGGAGTGACATTTGCTTTCCTCCAGTCCTCAGGCACCTCTACCCGTTTCCCAAGACTTGGCAAAGATGATGGAGAGTGGTCCAGCAATGACTTCAGCCAGCTCCCTCAGCACTCTCGGGTGCATCCCATCCAGACCCATGTATTTATGGATGTCCAGATTGCCTAATTGCTCCCTCACCCGTTCCTCATCAACTAAAGCAGACCCCTCCATTGTCCTGTCTTCCTCTGGGGCCTCAGGGGTACAGGGCTCCTCAGAACAGCCTCCAGCAGAGTAGACAAAGAAAGCATTCAGTAACTCTGTCTTCTCTGTATCTTCTGTCACCAGGGCACCCACCTCGTTCATCAGTGGGCCTACATTACCTCTGGTGTTAGTTTTATCCGCCATGTATTTGAAAAAGCTCTTTCTGTTGTCCTTGACCCCTCTCACCAGGTTTAATTCTAAGGAGGCCTTAGCTTTCCTAGTTGCCTCCCTACACCCTCTGGCAACAGGTTGCACAAAAAATTGAAATTTTGTCAAACTGGGAGAGAGTTCAGAGGAAGCATCACATATACTGAATTAGCCTTAATATGCATTGATGTTTTAAAGATGAAAGGTGGGCTCAACCCCATTGACCTGTGAGTTTCCATAGCTTTGTGCTCTGGTGGGAAGTGGTACAGGAGAAGGCTGCACATTACAGATATCAGGACCAACTGTCTGCATCTGGCAGACTTGCCCTCCTGCCACTGGAGGACCTTTTGTTTTTCACCCAGCTTTCTTGCACAAAAATAACTGCTGGCTTTCGTTCATGGGACTTTTCATGGAATCATAGAACAGTTTGGGTTGGAAGGGACCTTCAAAGCTCATCCAGTCCAACCCCCTGCCATGAGCAGGGACATCTTCACCCAGATCAGGTTGCTCAGAGCCCCATCCAGCCCCATCCTGGGATGCCTCCAGGGATGGGGCATCCACCACCTCTCTGGGCAAGATGGGCCAGGATCTCACCAACCTCAAGGTAAACAATTTATTCCTTAAATCTATCTTGAATCTCTCCTCTTTAGTTTAAAGACATTACCTCTTGTCTTATCATTACAGGTCGCTTCCAACCCAAACTATTCTATGATTCTATGATAACACTGGACCTGAGCCTTGGTGTTTACAGGGAGGATGATTGGACCTTTGAACATCTGAACACAGATCATTTCTATCAGTAATAAATGTGATTTTGGGGCAATATTGTGCACATCCTCATTGATCCCTTTCTTAGCACCCCCAGGCCAACAGGAGCTCATCCCCTTGCCCTGCTCACATCCAGGAGTTTGCATAGCTGCGGATGAAGATGAAATCCTGCCCTGGTGATGCCAGTGGGATGGGCTGTTTGCTGGTCTCTCAGAGCCAGCGCGGTGCTGCATTTTTCCGAGCAATGCTTTTAGTAGACAAACATTACAGAGCTCTCTCTGGTTGGCTTTTGATTCCCATTTAAGAACAAGCCAAATGGTCCTATTGACCCATGCGATTATTTCACTTACTCCATCCTGCTTAGATAAAGTCTCAGAAATGTTCTGTGAAGTAATATTCACATGGTAAATATTTAACAAAGGGAATGCCTCCATCTTTCCATGCACTCTCCATATATTCAAGATGACTGTGATGCTTTATTTTGGGAGTGGAAAGTCTGTTCATCTGCCCATCTCCTTTCCCCATTTCAAACTTCTATTATGAACTAGCTTGCCATTCTTATGAGACCATAAATGATTTACTGTTACAGACTGCTGAATCAAAGCTAGTACGTAGAGGGCTCTAGATGTGAAGGCCAGTCTATTTAGCTATCACCTTTTAGCTAAATGGAGCCTTGTTCTCTTAAAACACTGATTTGCAAATGGAGAAGCTGATGCTGCTCCAGTAAAACTATTTCCCTTCCTTTTGGTTATACTTGTTTTATTTTAGTGGAAAAAGAGTGAGCCAGTGGTGCTTTCTTCAGACTTTATTCTGAAATGTGGTTGTCACTCACAGCTGAGGTGAAATTATTGTAGAGTATAACCAGAAACTCTGAACCCAAGTGAAGCATGTGTGTGGACAAGACATTGAATGGGAGATGCTTTAGCAAAGTTATCCAGGAGCATATACAGGCTGAGAGGAACCAGTTGGGCTGCAATAAATCAAGGTACAAATATAAATCCCATGCTGGTGATAAGAAAAAAATCTTCATGGAAAGGGTTGTTGGGCATTGGAACCAGCTGCCCAGGGAAGTGGTAGAGTCACCATCCCTGGAGGGGTTGAACAGACACAGAGATGAGGGTACTGGGGACACGAGTTAGTGCCAGTGTTGGGTTAATGGTTGGACTTGATCTTAAAGGTCAGTAAAAAGACATCAATGGGCTAAAGGAATGAGTAAAACGGGAATTGGGTGGTTGTTATTTTGTTCCGTTACACCAGTCTGTCTCCAAGCAGCCTGAATTATGAAATAGGTCCTGAGCAAGCACTGACTGACATCTCTTAGCCTGGAATACAGTTCTCTTCTGGTTTGGGTCCCTGCTAAATAATTTCTCTACTTGTGGCTGTGCTGTTAAGGACACAAAGCAGCACAAAGAAAGGAGATAAATGGATAGTTGAGAAACATTTGGAAATTGAGTTTGTCTAGTCAAACAGCTGCTCTGACACTTGTATTAGTACATTAATTTGGAGAAACAGCATCTGGACTGCAAGCAGAGCCCAAACAGCCAGGAAGCTAAGCTACACAGAATGCTTCATTCTCCAAAACCAATTATTCTTCCTCCTCCTCCACCCACCATTAGCCAGAGAAGATAGGCTCTGTCTACGTGGTTGACTTCCTAAAGTACCCATTGTGTCTAAACCTGCCAGTGTGATGGACGACTCATGGACACATGCAAACACAGTGGCAAAGAGACCTGCTCCTCATAGTAAACAATGTGCTGCTAAGACAAGGCGGATGCTCGATGGAGGACAGGATGCTCCAGCCATGGCAGCAAAAACAAAACAGGATTATTGCCTAATAATCCCACTACTGTTTTCAGTTTTGGGGCCCTCCTGCCAAGAAAGCCCTTGAGGTGCTGGAGTGAGTTCAGAGAAGGGAAATGGAGCTAGGGAAGGTGCTGAAGCACAAGTGTGATGGGGAGCAGCTGAGGGACCTGGGGGGTTCAGCCTGGAGAACAGGAGGCTGAGGGGAGACCTTATCACTCTCTGCAACTGCCTGAAAGGAGGTTGGAGCCGGGGGGGGTCGGGCTCTGCTCCCAAGGAACAAGCGACAGGATGAGAGGGAATGGCCTCAAGTTGTGCCAGGGGAGGTTGAGGTTGGATCTTGGGAACAATTTAATCCCGAAAAGGGCTGTCGAGCATTGGAACAGGCTGCCCAGGGTAGTGGCGGAGTCACCATCCCTGGAGGGGTTGAACAGACACAGAGATGAGGTTATTTGGGACATGGGTTAGTGCCAGGGTTGGGTTAATGCTTGGACTTTATGATCTTAAAGGTCTTTTCCAATGAAAATGATTCTATGATTCTAATTCCACGATTAACACCTAGGCCTGTGATTATTACACAGCTCCAACCAGCATTGTCCAGCCACAGCCCAAGCCCTCATTTGTTTCAAGTTGTTTCAGGTGGGTTGTTGCATTAGAAATCTTTTGATTTGATTTTTCCAGCCAGCCCAGTGCTCTTATGGGAAACAGTGGGAGATCATTCCATGCATGGGAAAGTGTCTTTGCTCAGGGCAAAATGTGCTGGTTGGTGAACCGAGCTGCATTGCCTTTGTGTCAGGATGTTTTGAGGGCAATGCTGAAGCTTTAACAATGCAGAAAATAAATTAATATCTCTTTCTGTGTGCCTTCCTGTGCACATGCTTGTGAAAGGGGGAACTGCCAAACTTGAAACACAGAGGAGCAGGGGAGGTTTTATACAAAACTTCTGTCTGGGTGGAGAAGTGTGATTGCTCTAACTCTCAGAGATGAGGCAGAGAGAATAGGGGATCCCTGTACCAGAGGCCACCATGCACCAATAGTTTTAATCAAAATGGAAAAAAAAAAAAAAATAATAATAAGCACTTCTTTGTTGGCAGGGAGCAAAAATGCACAGCCTGAACCCTTGCTCAGCAGGAGCAGGGAGGGAAGAGGGCAGCCCTCTGCAAACGGTGCATAGATAACAGCAGGACCAGCCCTCCCCATCCACCACAGGAGCATTGCTGGGCACTGCAGTCCCTCAGCTTGGTGGCTTGGCGAGAACCAGCCTTGGAGTGGTTGGCAAGGACCATGCAAGATCTCCTAGTGAATGCTTTCAGGAAACCGCCATGACTTCTTCAGCCACATCCTCAGCATCATCAGGAAGCTGCTGAGAACCATGGTGCAGCTTGAAGCCATTTTAGGGGTGACAGAAATGGGATCAAAGCCTTGTTGGTAACTTTTAGTGACCAAAACAGGGGCAGACAGCAGGGTACAGACCTCACTCTTGTGTTAGAAGACTGGGGAGGGAAGAGAGCACTCCTGTGGACACAAGCCATACCACATCACTTGTCCTCCATGTCAGGGAGGGGGTCTGGCACATTTTATTAACTGGTAAAGACATGGACATAAACCTTGGTGATGCTAAAATGATTTACATCCTCTTTCTATGTAGCTTCTAGTCCTGGGCTATAAGAAGAATTTCCTGAGGGGTAAATGGTCAAGTTTTCCTTCCTTCCTTCCTTCCTTCCTTCCTTCCTTCCTTCCTTCCTTCCTTCCTTCCTTCCTTCCTTCTTTTTTTTTAACCCTAAGTGAATATCTTCTGCAATTTTTTTTTTTTTTTAATATCCTAGTTGAGTGGTATGGGGAGAAAGAAGGGGAGGGGTGCCTGTGTTTTTTCCTTCAGCATGAGCTCCTAATTCCCATCCATGCTAATGGGACTGGCACACATGCATCAAGGGGAGAAGAGACCTCCGAGGGTTCACAAAATATGCAGATGACTGGTTTTTAATGAATGCAAAATGTAAAACAAAAGAAGTATCACAGTCAAGCTGCTCATGCATAATAAAGTCACAGTGAAAAGGGAGCAAATAAATAGAAAAGTCTTCTTGGCTATAACCATCTTTAGCATGCAATGGGCAATTGGGAACAGCAGGCCTTTCGAAGCCCACATCATCAAATAGCAAATACATTTTGGGAACCATCTAAGGCAGTGTTTCTCAAGCTCCATCCCACCAAATTATAGGAAAAATATTCAGCCCTCTCCTAATGCACATTTTTAAGGGGAAGTGGGGAGGTCTCCCCGAAACAGCTGGAGAGCTCTTGCAGAACATTACAGCAGGATGGTGGAGGTGAAGCATGCAGAGAGGGGTGGACACTGATTTTGCCTTGTTTTGGGAGAGAGTTTGGCGTGGTAGAGCCATAGACAGAGCCATCACACCGCAGGGCAGGATGAAACAAGGGAATCGTCCCACCAAAGTCAATGCAATTTGTTAACTTGCTAATTTGATGACATTCTGGGCAGCAGACTTAATTAGACATGATTTGAGAAGTCCAGCATGGGAAGCTGCTCAAAAGGATGCTGCTCCCTCCTCTTCTTCCCCTGAACAAGTGCATCCCCTCCTTAGCATCTCTTTGCATCACACAAAGCCCCTTCTGAAATGAAATTTCATGTCACTGTTGCAACTAAACACGTATTTACACTCTAGTGGTGTTATTTAGCCAGGTCCAGAAATCCAGGTCATGCCTCCCCCTCTTCTTGTGTCAGTTGCCAGCCATAACATCCTTATTTTCCAGTTTGACCTGTTTTCTCTGTTGCTACAACCCCAAATACAAAGTCCTGCTCAACCTGGACCCCGTAGGACAATTTGCTCTTCCATTTGCTTATAGCGCCTATATCCAAGCGCAGGAACATCCTCGTCTTTGGGCTCAGCTTTGGATTGTTAGAGGGATGTGAATTTTGTTTAAATCCAGGTCCTGACTAGTTGTGACTGCTAGAGGCTTGATGCATGTTCAGGTCTGCTCTGATCATTGCCTTGCCCCTACCTTGAAGGAGTATGTGGCTGCCTAAAAAACCTTTTTTCTAGAGATTCCTAGGGAGCATCAGATGCACAGATGTAACAGGACCAAACTCCTCTACAGTAACAGCACTTGTCACATAATGAAAGTATCAGTGATAACACTGATAGAGGGAACTAACATTTTAAGGGTTAACTAAACATATAATGGGTGCCTACTAACGTACTAACGTACTAACACTTTAAGGCTTAGCCACACAATAAGTGCTTAGTTTAGAGCTTTATGTAAACTTATGTTAAGAAAAACAGAACCCCATCGAATGCCAAGATAAAGAAGTTTTACTGCACCTAGCTGTAAACTTGAGGAGACAAGATAACGAAGGTTTACAGCAAAAGGGGGGGAACCAATCTGGTTTCAATCGACTTGGCAGCTTGGGTTCCAGTCAATTCAACATAATGAGCCAAAGGTAAAAAGTTCACTGTGACGAAGCTGAAGGAGCCTTCATCCAAAGACCCCCAAACACCCCTCCTCAAGACCACCAGATGGCACTGCACAGGCACAACAGGGTGGGGTCAAGGAGAAGACTATGGAAATGATTACCTGGGACTCATTTTAATAAGAAGCAGCAAAAGGTTATGAATATGTATAGCCGTTCCTGGGGTCATTATGAATATGTAACACCTTACTGTATTTAAACACACCTCATATTGTTAGAAGGTGCGCATGAATGGTGGAACGATCCCTCTTGTGCCCGACGTTGAAATAAACATACCTGCTTTATAACTTTGTGAGTTGTAAAGTTTTATGACTTTATAGGTTGTAAAGTTGTTTCCGCGCGTCAACACAAGTAAGGCACGCCACACCAAAATACGGTACTGCAGAGCTGTACTTAGTAAACCTCAAAATAAAAAATGAAACCTTAAAATAACCACCCCAATAAAACAGTTTTCAGCACTTAGAAAAATCAGAGAAATTATGACATCTCTGCTCTGTACCAGGCAACTAGAGGAGAGATTAGAGAATACATATATAAATATTATTAGCATGCTAGCAGTGATATAAAAAACCCTCCAACTTTTAAAATAAATGAGCTGCTACAAAATAAACTACCTTACGACAAAATGTACATAGGGGATATACAAAGTAAATTAAAAAACAGATTAAAGCAACATCTGTATATTAACACTGTCATAAAACAACACAGTAGTAATTGCAGTGGCATGCAAAGGTATTATAAAATTATAATCTATCCAAGATGTTATGTCATCTTAATGAAACTGTACAATCAATACATCTCAAGTATTACTCCTTTATGGTTAAAAACATCCTTTGCTGCAGCTATGCAGAAGCAGGCCAATCCCAGTCCCAGTGCAAGGGGACCCAACTAGTGCAATGATTTGCCTTCGACATACTTTTTTGCATTTAGAAATACCATTTTGCCCTTTTCTTATGCTCCTAATTTGAGAGATGGAGCATGAAAACATCTATTTGTTTCTGATTTTGCAGCAGGACTTGCCCATGACTGTTGTGTATTGATAAGGATCGTGGCTGAAAATATTGTGGCGAAACTAGTTCAGCCAGCCACAGATGACACATTCAGTATAGGGGGAACTGCGATTTACATATCAACGACAAGCTAACGAGCCACAGATCAGGCCGGCTGACCAATACTGGAGGTGGAGGATGTGCCAGAGGGCACATAGCCCCATCTTCTGATATGCCCAGCTTGGCAAACAAAGGGGAAAAGCTGAGACCCTTCAACATGGCCCAGGACTTGTCCAGACTTGTTTATCTTTTGCAGTCACCCCTTTCCCCCCCAGACTTTTCTCTACTCGGGGAGCTATAAAAAAAAGCTCACCTACAAGAGCTCAGGTAGGGAATCCAGCACCCTGAGGACCCTCAGCCCACCAGCTTCGCCAAAGGGAATCCACCCTCAGGACTCTTCAGCTCACCAGCCTCGCCTCGGGAACTGAACTAGACATTGGAGGACGCTGCGCTCCTGAACTGCAAACCCCAGCATCCTCGCCGTGGAACACTGAGGTCACACATCATCATAGAAGTCCTGTCATCCATGCTGTGGGGCCGTAAGAAAGACTGGATCCCTCACTTTTTTTCTTTCTTCCTTTCTCTCTGCTCTTTCCTTCTCTCCTTTTTTTTTTTTTCCTGTATCCCTATTTCTTTGTCCCTTCTTCTGTGATATATTACTCTCTTTCTCTCTCTCTTATACCTTAGTTTTCCTTCCCTCTCTACCACTCTCTTTCTCTCTTTGCCTTTTGAACATATAAGAGTAACATTATATTAAGCTCTGCTGTTGGATTCCGACTAATGGTCTCCAATTCATTGCCCATAGCAGGACTTCTGCTGTTAATGTGTTAATAAGTTCTGTTACACTTCTACCAAGCCACTATTCGCTGTAACTGGTATTCTAACATGTACTTTTAGTAAAAATCATAATTAAATTGGACCCCTGGAGTGATTGTCTGTCATTCACTTCACATAACTGTGCAGAATTAACCCAGAGTTAACTCACACCTGATCTCATCTGTTGATGAGGGGAAAGCCGTGGATGTGGTCTATCTGGACTTCAGCAAGGCCTTTGACACTGTCTCCCATAATATACTCCTGCAAAAGCTGGTAGCCCATGCCTTGGACAAGTGTACTCTACGCTGGGCTAAGAACTGGCTGGAGGGCCGGGCCCAGAGAGTGCTGGTGAATGGGGCTGCATCTAGATGGCGGCCAGTCACTAGTGGTGTTCCCCAGGGGTCAGTGTTGGGTCCAGTCCTGTTTAACATCTTGATTGATGATTTAGATGAGGGGATTGAGACCATCATCAGCAAATTTGCTGATGACACCAAGTTGGGAGGGAGTGTCGACCTGCTGGAAGGCAGGAGGGCTCTGCAGAGGGATCTGGATAGACTGGAAAAATGGGCTGATTCCAATGGGATGAAGTTCAATAAGGCCAAGTGCCGGGTGCTGCACTTTGGTCACAACAACCCCCTGCAGCGCTACAGGCTGGGCGCAGAGTGGCTGGAGAGCAGTCAGACAGAAAGGGACCTGGGGGTACTAATTGACAGGAAGCTCAACATGAGCCAACAGTGTGCCCAGGTGGCCAAGAAGGCCAACGGTATCCTGTCCTGTATCAAAAATAGCGTGGTCAGCAGGACAAGGGAAGTGATCCTTCCCCTGTACTCTGCATTGGTGAGGCCACACCTGGAGTATTGTGTTCAGTTCTGGGCCCCTCAGTTCAGGAAAGACATTGAAGTGCTGGAGCGGGTCCAGAGAAGAGCAACACGACTGGTGAAGGGACTTGAACATAAGACCTATGGGGAGAGGCTGAGGGAGCTGGGCTTGTTTAGTCTAGAGAAGAGGAGGCTTAGAGGTGACCTCATCACTCTCTATAACTACCTGAAGGGAAGTTATAGCCAGGTGGGGATTGGGCTCTTCTCCCAGGCAGTCAGCAATAGGACAAGGGGGCATGGGCTTAAACTCTGCCAGGGGAAATTTAGGCTGGATATTAGAAAGAAATTATTTGCAGAGAGAGTGGTCAGGCATTGGAATGGCCTGCCCAGGGAGGTGGTGGACTCGCCGTCCCTGGAGGTTTTTAAACTGAGATTGGACATGGCACTTAGTGCCATGATCTAGTAAACGGACTTGAGTTGGACCAAGGGTTGGACTCGATGATCTCTGAGGTCTTTTCCAACCCAGTCGATTCTGTGATACTGTGATACTGTGAGTTAGGGCACGTGTCGTGTTTAGAGTTAACTCATCCCTCATCCCATCTGTTGGGATGGGACAATGACACACACAGGATGGCAGCAAAGTCCCATTCGACAGGTGAGTTCCGGAGAGGGATTGGGCACAGTTTCCGTCTCTTGGCAAAAATGTTTTTTCCACCATTTCATGCTCTGACATACCCTCCCACTGATGTCACTGAGCTGAAGACTCACCTCTATTGGTGAAAACTCATGACTTGCAGCCCTTTCTGTCCCTTGCCTCTCTTTGGGCAACTGCAGAGTCACAGATTTTTGCTTTTACAAAATTTTCACTGTCACTTGTTGGTAAAGTCTGTTTCTCAGCATTTCCATGATATTGAAATGAGTGCTAATGAACTTATGAAACTATCTTTCCCAAAAAAAAAGGATATTTTGCAAGATGGGGTTTGCTACTGCAGGTTTCCTACCATTTCACTCAAAAACTAAGCAGAGCTCTGCAACTTTGAGATGAGGGATGCCCGGGTTGAGGGGGTTGAAAGTTTCACTGTTCACCTGCTTGTCCTTGGACCTTTGTCTTCACACAAGGACCATGTCAGACCAAGGAGGCCTTCACCTTTTCCTGTGTGCGCAAGTGCGCAACAATAATGAGATTTATTGGCACAGATTTATGAATACACCCAAAAACTTCAGCATTCCTATTTACTTAACCCTTATCACCAGTTTAAAGCCACCTACAAGTTGCCATGGGGCAGTTATTGACACTAACTACCTATTTCTGTTATTTACCATCTGTGGCACTGAAATAGAATTTTACATGAATTCAAAAGAGCACAGAAAAAATTCCAGAAGAAAAATACACCAAGATCTATTGAATATGAAGCCTGGACCTGCGGCAAGGGAGGTCCCAGAGCCAAACAACTTATCCTTGGTGCCATCTCAAGGCATATCAAGGATAAGAGGGTCATTAGGGGCAGTCAACATCGCTTCACCAAGGAGAAGTCATGCTTGACCAACCTTGTAGCCTTTTAAGAAGACATAACGAGGTGGACAGATGATGGCAGAGTGGTGGATGTGGTCTACCTTGACTTCATTAAAGCATTTGACACAGTCTCCCACAGCATCCTTACAGCTAAACTGAGGGAGTGTGGTCTGGACGATCGGGTAGTGAGGTGGACTGTGAACTGGCTGAGGGGAAGAAGCCAGAGTCATGGTTAATGGGGTGGAGTCTAGTTGGAGGCCTGTATCTTGTGGAGTACCTCAAGGGTCAGTACTGGGGCCGGTATTATTCAATATATTCATCAATGATTTGGATGAGGGAATAGAGTGTACTATCAGCAAGTTTGCTGATGACACCAAACTGGGAGGAGTGGCTGACACGTCAGAAGGCTGTGCTGCCATCCAGTGAGACCTAGACAAGCTGTAGAGTTGGGTGGGGAAAAATTAATGAAATATGACAAGGGAAAGTGTAGATTCTTGCATCTGGGTAGAAACAACCCCAGGTTCCAGTATAAGTTGGGGAATGACCTATTAGAGAGAAGGGTAGGGAAAAGGGACCTGGGGGTCCTGGTGGACAGCAGGATGACCATGAGCCAGCACTGTGCCCTTGTGGCCAAGAAGGCCGATGGCATCCTGGGGTGTATTAGAAGAGGGGTGGTTAGTAGGTCGAGAGAGGTTCTCCTTCCCCTCTACTCTGCCCTGGTGAGACCACACCTGGAATATTGTGTCCAGTTCTGGGCCTCTCAGTTCAAGAAGGACAGGGAACTGCTGGGAAGAGTCCAGCGCAGGGCAACAAAGATGATGAAGGGAGTGGAGCATCTCCCTTATGAGGAAAGGCTGAGGGAGCTGGGTCTCTTTAGTTTGGAGAAGAGGAGACTGAGGGGTGACCTCATTAATGTTTACAAATATATAAAGGGTGAGTGTCATGAGGATGGAGCCAGGCTCTTCTTGGTGACAACCAACGATAGGACAAGGGGTAATGGGTTCAAACTGGAACAGAAGAGGTTCCACTTAAATTTGAGAAGAAACTTCTTCTCAGTGAGGGTAGCAGAACACTGGAACAGGCTGCCCAGGGGGGTTGTGGAATCTCCTACTCTGGAGACATTCAAAACCCGCCTGGACACATTCCTGTGTAGCCTCATCTAGGTGTTCCTGCTCCGGCAGGGGGATTGGACTTTTGAGGTCTCTTCCAATCCCTAACATTCTGTGATTCTGTCATTCTTTGAAAGGGTTTTGGAGGCTGGGAGAGTATCCTGGGGAGGAATCTCTGCATGCTCACCCTGTTCCTACATCCTCCCCAAGGCACTGAGTGTTGGTCACTGTTGGATAGAGGTCTGGATTAACCTTTAGCCTGTGCTCTTTTGTTCTTTCGCTACACCCTGACAAGCAGCACGGTTAGCCAGCAAGACAGCAAAACATACTCATTCTGCACTCGCAACTTCCCATTAATTTTCCATTACACAACACTATGGCAGTAGAGGGCTAAAAACGTCTCACTGGATTAAGAGTAAAATCTCATAGATATTATTAGCATCACATAGCACAAAAGTCTACATTTGCTGCTGTCACTAAGCACATTAATGACTTATGTAGCAAGGCTAATGCTATAAGAATTATGCAATATGTATCATAATTGCTGAAGCAACTGTTCAGGACTAATGAGAAAGCAAAGAGCTTGCCTATGTGATACAAGGATGGAAAATCTTGGTACCATGTGCCTTTTAGTCTTTACGTGTCTCATTTCCCTTCCAGGAGCCTTCTCTCTTGCTCCCAGAAAAGGGTTTGGAGGAAGGGGAGCAAGCAAAAAAGACAGAACAGCAGTTGAGTCATAGAATTATAGAATCATTTTGGTTGGAAGAGACCCTCAAGATCATTGAATCAAGCCATAACTTAACTCTAGTACTAGGTGGGAGAAAGGGGTTTTATATCTACTGGAAATGTGCTTCTGTGTGGGTCTCGCAGCTAATTCTCCCTAAGATGTTACCCGCAAAAGTGGGCAGAGGTGGGAGAAATGCTCCATCTTTGCAGAACTGTGGTCTGTTTTCATCTGTTGCCTTGTAGTCCTATGTTGGCTTGGGAAAGCACCTCCTGGGCTGTCTTTGGCTCAGCAACCAGCTGGAGCATCTCGAGTAGACGCAGGGGAGCTGGGAGGGACAATATTCCCATGACACTCTCCAAAAGCCATGAGTGACAGGGCAGGGCTCATGTCCAGCTCACGCATCAGTTTTAGCTGCTCAAGCTGCATCTGACAATGTGTTGAACTCACCTGGATGCCATGGCTGCAAAAACCTTGATGAGGAGTACAGTCATAGCAATCCATACCAACAGTGGGAAGATCCTCACCACAGCAGGTTGCTCAGGCCTGGGCAGATGTTTGCTTTGGCAGGCATCTGCAGTTTTAGGAAGGCTGCTATTTGCATTCAGGACAGAAAGCTGGAAAAGTGAAGTGCTACTCACCAGTTTAAGAAGGACAAGGAACTACTGGGGAGAGTCCAGCAGTGGGCTACAAAGAAGATGAGGGGTCTGGAGCATCTTTTTTATGAGGAGAGACTGAGAGAGCTGTTTCGGTTCAGCCTGGAGAAGAGAAGCTGAGAGGAGATCTCATCAATGCTGATAAATGTCTCCAGGGTGGGTGTCAAGAGGATGGACAAGACTTTCAGTGGTGCCCAACGACAGGATGAGGAGCAACAGGTACAGACTGAAGCATAGGAGGTTCCATTTGAATACGAGGATAAACTTCTTTGAGGGTGCTAGAGCCCTGGAACAGGCTGCCCAGAGAGGTTGTCGAGTCTCCTTCTCCGGAGACATTCCAAACCCACCTGGATGCGATTCTGTGTGATCTTCTCTGGCGAGCCTGCTTTAGCAGGTGGGTTGGACTAGATGATCTCCAGAGCTCCCTTCCAACCCCAACGGTTCTGTGATTCAAATCCAGGATGTATCTTATTCACTAGAAGGCTGGTGGCAAGTAAACCTTGCAGATGGCTGTAAGTTAGCTCACCTCCATTCTTCCTTTGGCAGTGCCTGCTAAAAAAAAAAGACATTTCCAAAGCTTCAACGGTGTGACTGTTGTTAACACCAGGCAAGAGAAACTCAGAGAAATCATCTCTCACAAACGCAAGCCCAAGCTCACACCACCAGTCAGTGGGGAGGGCTCACCTTCTCCAATGCCTCCTGCCTCTGCAAAGACATTCACGGTCATGCAGTATGACCCGCCCTCATCCCAGCAACTCCTCATGCAACCCAGAGCTGTACGGTCACCTCAGTTATAAGATCTACTGCATGTGAGAACTACAGGTTTATTTTTATGCAGCTCCCTTCTGATTAAAGGACATATGGAGATCTCACCCAGCCCATCTCCAGCTTCAACCACGGAGCCATGTCCTGCTCAAATTCCATCCACCATGGTCTTTGTGACCATCTCTGAAGCAAACCTCTGCTGGCGTTTGTTTTGTTGTTGTTTGGGTTTTTTGTTGTTTTTTGTTTGTTTGTTTGTTTGTTTTTTAATGCAATACCTCAAGTGAAATGCAAAAGGTTTAATAAGAAAGGAACGATCCTTCCCCTGTACTCTGCATTGGTGAGGCCACACCTGGAGTATTGTGTTCAGTTCTGGGCCCCTCAGTTCAGGAAAGATATTGAAGTGCTGGAGCGGGTCCAGAGAAGAGCAACAAGACTGGTGAAGGGACTTGAGCATAAGACCTTGTCCTGGTTTTGTTAAAAACAAGTTTCTCTTTCAGTGAATTTTGCCTGTCAGCTACAGCCTTCGTATTAACTGCATTTTCCTGGAGAACCAGACACATGTTTTGGTAAAACCTAGCAATGGAATGCAAACTTATTGATAAGCATGGATGGACATCTCGCGAGAGGGGCGACGAGAAACAAGTGACCAAGAAACTGACCAACTGTGTATAACATTCCATTCACGTGAATACTTCATATAAAATGGGAGATCACGAGGATCTCGTCCCTTTTTCCCTTCTGCTTATGGTCGACATTAGGAGAGGACCTTGCTAGTCGTCCCTGCGAACTGAGGCCTAGTGAGAGACTGAATCCAGCTCTGGTTGGCTGCGGAGTCTAATCCAGGACTTTGGGTGTCGGCTCTGCAGTTGCTGAGACTTTCAAGATTGGTTTTGTATATTTTGTATTATTTTCTCTATTCTTATTAGTAGCATTAGTAAAACATCTTTAATTTTTTCCAACTCTCTTCTCTCTGTCCTTCTTTTTCTCTCCCGATCGCCTGTCCTGAGTGGAAGGGGGGAGAGGGAGGGGCGAAGGGGGGAAGTGGGGGGGAAGAAGGGGTTAACAATACATCTGCCAGGGTTTTATTGTCACCCCGCAATCTTAACCCTCGACAGACCTATGGGGAGAGGCTGAGGGAGCTGGGATTGTTTAGTCTAGAGAAGAGGAGGCTTAGAGGTGACCTCATCACTCTCTATAACTACCTGAAGGGAAGTTATAGCCAGGTGGGGATTGGTCTCTTCTCCCAGGCAGTCAGCAATAGGACAAGGGGGCATGGGCTTAAACTCTGCCAGGGGAAATTTAGGCTGGATATTAGAAAGAAATTATTTGCAGAGAGAGTGGTCAGGCATTGGAATGGCCTGCCCAGGGAGGTGGTGGACTCGCCATCCCTGGAGGTTTTTAAACTGAGATTGGACATGGCACTTAGTGCCATGATCTAGTAAATGGACTGGAATTGGACCAAGGGTTGGACTTGATGATTTCTGAGGTCTTTTCCAACCCAGTCAATTCTGTGATTCTGTGATTCAGTAGATTTCACTGCAGTGGGAAGAAGCCAAAAAGGAGGGGTAAAAAATGGGAACATTAGTGGCTTATGGCAAGGGAAATATTTAATAAGCAAAACACTGTATGAGCAAAGAGCCCTCGGCTTTCTTCCTTGGCAGACATTAAACAACTTTTACACACCACGTAGTCTTCAGTACAGTATGCTAATGATGTCCCCGATGCCCTCTTCATCTGATCAGACTTAATTGTCTGTGTCAGGCTGCCAATTAACAAAAGGATCTCCTAGAGTACCAACTTCCAGAGCTACCTTAAAGGTTAATTGAATCATGTAAGCCAAATGCTCTAGCAGACTCAACTTCAGGATCCTATTCTAACCAGGGGTCTGTAGGAGTAACAAATAATGAAAAAGTTTAATTGTTAAAGCAGCCAAATCTAGCAGTCGCATTAGAAAATAAATGATCTTTCACAGCTCTCCCTTTTCTTTTTTCCAAACTTTGAAAAAATCTTGGGCTTTTTATGTATATGAGACAGTTTCTAGATTTCACTAGTAAGGGGTAAATAGAAATAACTAAATTTTGCTCTTTGATGCTGTGGCAGAATGCACCCCCCCCCGCCTCTCTCCCCCTCTCTGCCCCCACTCTCCCCCTCCCTCCTTCAGTATGGAGGAGTGGGCACATCCTCCTCTCTCCCGGCTGCCCTGGGCCTAACAGCTTCTTTGTCTGGCCCCAGAGCACCCATACCAGAGTCGTTAGTGACGGTAGGGAGTGCAAAAGCCGCTGGGCGCCCACGCCCAGGGTGGGAGATGTTTTCGGGGGGCTTCCGGGAACAAGAGGAATGACTACAGTCAGGTCAAGGTCATATAAAACGGGACTCTCGTCGAAAACTTCCCTTTTGCTGTGGAGTTTTCTCGGAGCACGAGCTTGGCCACTGCCGCCAGGAGCCACGGTCCCCGCAGCTCCCCGGGATGGAGACTCCGCTTGCCTCGCCGCCACGGCTGTGAGTAAAACTTCTCGCAGGATTGCGAGTATATTTATACTTTCTGTGCACGTTTGCACACGTACTTTAAATTATTTCCTCGCACGACCACGAGTGTGTTTTCCTCCCGTGCTTCCACGTAAGCACGTGTAATATTCCGTGCACACTTGCACGTGTAAGTAAATTAACACTCGCACAATTGCGAGTGTATTACAAATTTACCCTCGCGGAATCGCGAGTGTACACTTTCCGTACTCACTACAAGTACGCGTATCTCTTTAAAAATAATTCTGCTATGGGCTTGGGCAAGTGTGTGCTTCTCCGGGACTCAGGGGCGACTCCGGCATTGTTTTGAGTGAAGCCACGTGCATGCACTCTGTGGACCGCCTGTTGTAGTGGTTGCTGCCCCTAAATAAGTTTCCTCAGCTGATATTCGAACCTGTATTTAAGTCACTTTTGGAATATTAAAACCCTGTTTTCACCAGTTTAATAAAGGTTGCTTTGGACCCTGTTGTCCCTTAAATTAACCTCGGGGTAATATTCCGTGACAGATGCATATGCAAACTGGGCTGTGTACACATACGCAGGCACGTCGCAAGAAGAGCCAGAGGTCACGAATGCATTGCAAAGAGCAAGTTTTATTTTAGTTACCTCTCTACTGGGGGATCTCCAAAGCCACATCCAGGCTCCCAGGCAGAGGTGACACCAGCGGGAACGCAGACGCTGGTAAATTCAGCCCTGCTGGAAGATCACTGGGCCTGCTGAGCTCACCTGTATTTCAAGGCTTTAGGCAGGCGCAGCTCCTGCTCTTTCTCACAACAAAGCAGGAGTTTCAGACATAGTGATAAGGTGCCTAGAGTTTCCAGGGGCCTATGTTATCTAACACAGAGGTTCTACTCATCAAGCACACAAGGTCAGTAAAACAATTAGTGTGATGTATGTGCTTTTTCTACAGACAGGTGCAAGTCACTTGAGCATATTTACATTTAACTAACCTCCTCGCCAAATCTTCCACTATATCCCCATACATGGGCCAAATAAGATTCCCAGGTAAATCTAAAAGCATGATTTATTCTTTTATTTACCCACTATTTTCTGAAATGTTGCCCCACCAAATGCAAAGCAGCAGCAGGTAGAGAGTCACAGCATGAGAGCTGTGGGGAAGCAACAAGTACTGCCCTCACTCAAGGCATTGAAAGCCAGATAAGATGTATTCCTGTTTCCTCTCCATCTGCCTCACTTTCCAAGATATTGATTATTACCCATTTCTGATGGTTTCTCACTTTTTTATAAACCCTTTTAAAAAGTGACTGTCTTGCCACAAGAGACTGTTATGGCCATTTCAAAGAGGGTGAACTGGAAAAGAATGACCATAGGAAGTATTCAATTTAAAAAAAAAATACTGTGACTAGGATATAATCTGAGTTGAGAGTAGGGGTCCAAAGTCATATGCTGGAGCTGAGGTCCCCTATTCTTTTGGGAAAATTTACTTTTAGGAGGAATCCTGCCATGTTTGGATCAAGTGTGTATCAGCCCTTTGCCTTGGTATGGTACCCCAGAGCTGGTGTTTGAGCTGGGCATCATGTCTTATTTGTCTGATCTCAAAAACAATATAGAGCCCTTTTGGGCCTAAAAGTGTACGAAACCATGAAGAAAGTGGTGAGAAATAAAGTAAATCTTAATATTTTGAAGTGTCTGAAGGGGATCGGTTACAAGAAAATACAAAAAAAAGTTAAACAGGCTGGTGAAATAGTGGCCAAACTGTAGTACCATAGATGAGACAAGCAGGAGGTTGGTCGAGCTGAATGTAATTTAAAATTAACTCTATGAGTATGTGAACATTCTGAGGACCAAGCAGAAAGGGGGTAAGAAATAATAGGATAAAAAAAGTCAAAAACAAATATACCTTGCCAGCAGGACTTTATGAAGTCATCTGATGATGGTGCTTGGCAGAGTTGGCTCTCCTGGAGTCCTGCTAACTCTCTGGGTCTCCACGTGCTTCTCCCATCTTCACCATAGAAGTGCAGGGAAGTGGCTGGTACCCTTTTTCTGTAGATGAAAAAATGAGGTGCAGATGATGGCAGTACCAGGGACAGCAGAGGTGTGATGGGACAGGGACAGGAAGCCGCGCCCTTACCTCCACTCATCTCAAACAAGGGGATGGTTTCGTCACTCGCCACTTTGAGTGGTGACCTGGGAAGGGATGCAGGGATGCTCATGGACCACGGTACTCAATTGCTCAGCGAGGAGGGGTTTCCTACAACTGCTCTGGGGTAATTCTCTTGTTTTCTCAAAAATAGTTCAGCAGGTCGACACATCTTGGTCATCCCTCACATGTGCTGAGTGTTTCTTCATGTCCTGAACCACGGCCAAGTTAAGCCAAGTAAAACCTGCTGCATCCACCAGCAAAAAATGCCCTGCTCAGGAGGAGCAGACAAAATACCGCAGCCAGGAGCTTAGGAATGCATTTTTAAAATCAAATTCTAGGAAAAAAGGGTTGTAAAGCTAACAGAGTGTCCTGGTTTTGTTAAAAACAAGTTTCTCTTTCAGTGAATTTTGCCTGTCAGCTAAAGCCTTCATATTAACTGCATTTTCCTGGAGAACCAGACACATGTTTTGGTAAACCTAGCAATGGAATGCAAACTTATTGATAAGCATGGATGGACATCTCGCGAGAGGGGCGACAAGAAACAAGTGACCAAGAAACTGACCAACTGTGTATAACATTCCATTCACGCGAATACTTCATATAAAAGTGGGAGATCATGAGGATCTCGTCCTTTTTTTTGCCTTTTCCCTTTTGCTTATGGCCGACATTAGGAGAGGACCTTGCTAGTCGTCCCTGCGAACTGAGGCCTAGTGAGAGACTGAATCCAGCTCTGGTTGGCTGCAGAGTCTAATCCAGGACTTTGGGTGCCAGCTCTGCAGTTGCTGAGACTTTCAAGATTGGTTTTGTATATTTTGTATTATTTTCTCTATTCTTATTAGTAGCATTAGTAAAACATCTTTAATTTTATCCAACTCTCTTCTCTCTGTCCTTCTTTCCCTCCCGATCGCCTGTCCTGAGTGGGAAGGGGGGAGAGGGAGGGGCAAAAGGGGGAAGTGGGGGGGAGAGGAGGTTAACAATACATCTGCCAGGGTTTTATTGTCACCCCGCAATCTAAACCCTCGACACAGAGCTAACCCATGTTGTACTCATGGAGGATATGATCCTGGAGATATTTATCCAGAATTTATTCCCAAACTCGTTTAATTTGCCATTTGACCTCTGTCCTGGTTTTGTTAAAAACAAGTTTCTCTTTTAGTGAATTTGCCTGTCAGCTAAAGCTTTCATATTAGCTGTATTTTCCTGAAGAGCCAGATAAATGTTTTGGTAGACATAGCAATGGAATGCGAGGTGATTGATAAGAAAGGATGGATGTACATCTTGTGAGAGGGGCAACAAGAAACAGGTGACCAAAATCTGACCAACTGAAGTATTTCATCCCATTCACGTCATACTTCATATAAAAGTGGGAGATCACGAGGATCTCGTCCCTTTTCCTTATGGCTGACATTATGAGAGGACCTTGCTAGTCGTCCCTGCAAACTGAGGCCTAGTGAGAGACTGAATCCAGTTCTGGTTGGCTGCAGAGTCCAGTCCGGGACTTCGGGTGCCAGCCCGACATTCTGCTGGAGCAGTTGCCAGGACTTTCAAGATTAGTTTTGTATATTTTATTTTCTTTCCCTCCCGATCACCTGTCCTGAGTGGGAAGGGGGGAGAGGGAGGGGCAAAAGGGGGAAGTCGGGGGGAGAGGAGGTTAACAATAGATCTGCCATGGTTTTATTGTCACCCCGCAATCAAAACCTCAACAATCTCCCTATCCATTTTTCATTTAAATATCTATCACTTTAATAATGTAGGCTTGGTAAAATTTTCACTCGCTTAAATATTATGGTCTTCTCAGTGTAGCACTGCCTTTTTGCTCTCCAAAAAAATAAATTATGAACCACTGTATCCCTCTCATCTTTCCGTTTTGTCTTTTCCAAAGGTACTCCGGCAGCAATTGTGCTCACTTGCAAGAGCTCTCACCCTTCCCACGACTGCACATCCCGATAATGTTGGTGGTTTGCGCTTAAGTGACGTTTTCTGCGTGTGAGCAAACAGAAGCCGACATGACCACCCCTCTAACAAATTCCTGCAAACTGATCTATTATCAACGGTAGGGCCCTGCTGTATCGCTGGTGGGCACAGTAATTAATTTCCATGCATATCATTGCCAGCATTGCTTACTGATCCGAGGAGAAAGATCAGAGATGTCACACCATAAATTGAGTCAGAGCCTTCACCTCTGTGTTCAGCATGTAATTTTACACGTGCTTGACAAAGTAACGAACAGGGAGTAAAAAAGGCAGCAGTTCCCCAGGGCGATGGATTGGGGGGAATTGGCCCAATAAATTTTTCCTGTAAAAAGCAATGTTTTCCTCATTAAAAGGCAGTGAATTCTCTATTGCTTTTCATTAGTTGTGGGCGTGCTAGACATGAGATTTAATTGGCAGTGTGTTTACAGGACACTGGCCCCAGAGGTGAAGGAGACAGAGAGGCTGAAAAGAGATTCTTATTTATTAAGTAGAGGTGACAGGCAGCCACTTAATAAGTTTTTTTTGTGGGTCCTGGAAGAAGTTGCACCGGTGAAGAATAGCTGTGCAGGTATAACCCCTTCTGTGTCATTGCTTTGTCTTTTTTTACCATTGGAATATGAAGTCTCCATCCTTCTCCTTCTTGCAAGGATAATAAAATAAACAATACATTTAAAAAACCAATAATATAATTTAAAAAATAAACTTGCATTGGTTTCAAAGGCTTACTGCTCCATTCTCAGATTCATTTGAAATACTGAAGCATCCTCCCGCTGCTTGGTGTTTGTAAGAGAGGATGTATTTGGATTACCCCCCTGCTTCTTATTCACAGGAGGATACGGATGCAGGGTCAGTCCCTCCACACCCCGGTAAAGTGGGAAAAGCCCAGGGAAAGGGAAAAATATCCACTTGCAGAAGGATGGACCTTTTACAGCTGTCCTCTGCAGGCAGCAGCATCTGCAAAAACACCCCCAGTACCCAGCAGTGGCACAAACCCAGCAATATTAAAATAAAAAAAAATAATGTACAGAAGTGCAAAGTTACATTAGGTCAAACAGAAAATGCAAAAAGTGAGATGCTCTGCAAGAGCAGAAGAGAGACGTAAAGAGAAGAGGCTCTCCCCATTGATGTCCAGCAGAACTGGTTTTAGCTACAGCTCTGAGCTGAATGGAAGAAAAAAGGCTATGACTTGGCAAGCAATGTTAACTATGACACTTTTCCCACGAAAAAGATACATAATCCTTGGAAATTGTACATATAGTGAAACAAACCCACCTTTTTGGTAAATTCCAACTGTCTGTCTGCCTATAAAAATACAACACTGGCATTTTGTTGTGATTAAACACATGACAAAGGACAAAAAAGAAAGAAAAAAAAAAGGAAGTGCCACACATTCTCAAAAGAAAAATACCAAAACCAACAAACAGAAGATCAGAGTATCTTTCTGTCTAAAGGAGGTTGAATGTTACAGTTCATCCCAGTTAGCGATCAGAGAAACCCACTAAGTTTAACATAAAGTGTCTTTTGAATTCCATCACCTGTCATTCAAGATGTGGATCTTGCCTTCTGATCATTGGGTGGGACATGAAATGAGAAGGATGGGCTGGAGCAGCTTGTAGAGCAATTTGGGGTCCCCTTCCTGGAGTAACAAATGTGGGGGCTCAGTTCCTGGGTACTACCTAAGGTTGTAGGTGCTTCACGTTAACTTACCAAGGCAAACTGCTTCAAACAATATTGCAAATCAATGTTCCAGCACTTATCCCCATTTTATACTTGTCTCTAATCAACATATTTAAGAGTAATATGGCCATCCTGATGCTCCACAGCTTGTTGTGCTTACAAGAAATACTGGTGGAATGGGAGCCTTAAAAACAAGTAGCAAGGAGTGTCCAGTAATTAATTTGTTTTTTACATCCATTCTTTATTTAATGCAACTTTAAAACTACATTAGAAGCCGGAAATAAGCAGTGTAGCATGAAAATGAACTGGCCAGGTTCCAGGTAAGGCAGGGATTAGCATAATGTTAAATGTTGAGGATTGTCTGCATCATGGAGTTTGGGTGGGGGAGGTGATGGAGAGACCATCCATGTACCTATGGCCATACACAGAGAGATCAAAGCACATGGATGGACCGTGCAAAAGACCATCTCTGCTCCAATTCCAACAGCAGAGAGGGGAGAGATGGAAGCAAAGACCAGAGCTTTGACCGGAGCTTAGGAGGAGACTGGTGTCTAGATGGGAAGGCTGAAGTACTGAGTTCAGGTTCTGCCCTGGGGACCATCACACCTACACTTCCATAGAATCATAGAATCATTCTGGTTGGAAAAGATCCTCAAGATCATCAAGTCCAACCGTTAACTCAACCCTGGCACTAAGCCATGTCCCTGAGAACCTCATATGCACATCTTTTAAACACCTCCAGGGATGGTGACTCCACCACTGCCCTGGGCAGCCTATTCCAATGCCCGACAGACCTTTCTGGGAAGAAATTGTTCCCAAGATCCAACCTCAGTCTCCCCTGGTGCAACTTGAGGCTGATTCATCTCATTCTGTCGCTTGTTCCTTGGGAGCAGAGCCTGATCCCTCTGGCTTCAACCTCCTTTCAGGCAGTTGCAGAGAGCGAGGTCTCCCCTCAGCCTCCTGTTGTCCAGGCTGAACCCCCTAGGTCCCTCAGCCGCACCCATCACACTTGTGCTCCAGCGCCTTCCCCAGCTCCATTCTCTTCTCTGAACTTGCTCCAGCACCTCAAGGGCTTTCCTGTAGTGTCTTCATTATTCATGTTTCATTCATGCCTCCACAAGTTGCCAGAATGTTCCCATTCCCAAGGATGAAATTGTTTAAACTATATTTGAGTGTGTTTCCTCTAGGAGCTGCAATGAATCTTTTCCTCCTCTAATCCCCATGTTCACAGTCTTTCCCATCTCTCCATCTGCCACATTCAGGTGAGCTGACCCAATAGCAGTATTGCCCCTGTCATTCCCTTCATCTTGCCATTGTTTTGGCTGTACAAGTTTCTCATGCCAAAGTTTGGGATTTGAGGGCTTGGTTTCTCATGGAGCAATGACCAAAAACATCTAGAAAATCTAGACCTTCAGAGTAATTTAGCTGAATATTTCTTACCCTTCATGCTTTTCTATATCAACCTACATACCAGTTCCTTAGACAATCCATGAAACTTCACCACCATCTAAAACTATCTGAATTAAGTTCTGCAATGGTCAAGAAAATTAATTTTTTCACTGAGCTCAGTGCCATGGCTGCCATATCCCCCAGCTCAAACCATGTCTGCCATAACCTATGTCACTGAAAAAAAATTAACTTTGATCTTTTCCATTTCTCTTGCAAGGAAGTGTAGCAAGAGGAGACCAAGTGATCAGAAAACTCAGTCTAGATCTTGGCAGAAAATACATAAAAATTTGAACTGTTTTACTTGGGTAAAGCAGCCTAAGGAAAGCTGAAAAAATCATGTAACATCAGAAGTGATTGGCAGATTGGAAAAAGCAAACCCAAGCATTTTTTTGTGGAACACACTTTTGCTGTCTCTAGGGGAGAAAAAAAAAAAGTCAGGATGCATTTCAATCCCTTAAAAGAGATTTGGGTCTTGAAGAAGAAAAAGAAAGAAAGAAAGAAAGAAAGAAAGAAAGAAAGAAAGAAAGAAAGAAAGAAAGAAAGGAAGGAAGGAAGGAAGGAAGGAAGGAAGGAAGGAAGGAAGGAAGGAAGGAAGGAAGGAAGGAAGGACCCAAACAAACAAACCACCAAAAAAAAAACACCGACAAAAAACACTCTGCACTACAGTAACTGAGCAAGAAACTTAAAATCACCCCAAAGCAAACCTGAGGAAGTTTTGCTAAATTTTGCCATCAGGTTATCCTGATTTGGTGTCAATGAAAGGAACAGCTGGGAACCAAGGCTGGATCTGTACAAAACAAGCCTTGGTGTTATCACCCACAGCCTTTCAAATCATCAGTCCTGGCCTTGATTCACCGGCTGGAAAGGGATGCAACTCCCCATTTGCAGCAGCAAAAATGTTTATTGTTCACAGATGCCATCCCCCAAGAAATATGTGATGTCTCCTACTCACATGTAGGGTAAGGAGCTGGAGGGTTTAGGGATGCCTACGCTCAAACCTCCACTCTGACAGTGTAGGAGACAAATATTTCTGTAAGAAAAAGAGGAGTTACAACAATAATACAACATTTTAGCAATTTCTCCTAGAGTTTGTGTTGGTTCTTTAAGGTAACTGTCCGTGATCAGTTCTCAGTTCTCTGATACCTTGTGTGTCCCTGCTCTGCATCTTTTTGGGGTATCATCATCTCCATTTCTTACCAGATATGAATGTCTTGTGGGTAAGATTTGGTCTGGTCATTGCTGCTGCTGTATGTTGGTAAAGCACCAGGTCCTGAGAAGTTGGGCGCTGTCAGGTTTGAAGCCAAGGAGGCACTGGTGCTAATGCACCACTCTTGGACACTCTCTGATATGTTGGTTCATGGATACCCGCAGTTTCAGGCTCTGGTCCCTTTATTTTGGGGTTACCCCCACACGGCAGACAGTAAGCAGCCCATCAATGGGCTACCCTCTGCCTACCTGAGCTAGCTGCCTCTTGGGACTGTGCCTGTCCACTACTAATGCCTCTGCCATAGCCAAATCCAAGACTCAAGGATGAAGGAACATCTTCATTTGAAAAGCACAGTCCCCAAAGCACAAGGCAGGGACACTGCAATTGCACTTGGTGGTGAGGTTGTGACATGGGGGCTCTACACAGTCCTGCAGTAACATCCTCTCCCTCTTGTCCTACCTTGCTTCACTAACATCACTCCTTGATTACATGAAATCCCTGGCCTTAAATTTCAGACCTTCATCTCCTTTACCTGTTTTAAAGCACGGCGGCGTAAACTGAACAGATTTAATGGCATGAGTTCTTGTGAAGATGTTCCTATGTATGGCTTTGCAAAGAGACCATGCAAGAGATGACCTGTGGAGGAGGAAGCCATAAATAGGACCTGTATATAGTCCGGTTGTGTGCCAGCAGGCCCAAGCACAAATATACATGTACTGGCCACATGCATGTGATGCTTCACCACAACCCAGCCTAACCCCCACAATTACAGTCATAGAATCATAGAATCATAGAGTGGTTTGGGTTGGAAGGGACCTTCAAAGCTCATCCAGTCCAACCCCCTGCCATGAGCAGGGACATCTTCATGCAGATCAGGTTGCTCAGAGCTCTGTCCAGCCTGGCCTGGGATGTCTCCAGGGATGGGGCATCCACAACCTCTCTAGGCAACCTGGGGCAGTGTCTCACCACCCTCAGTGTCAAAAAATTCTTCCTCGTGTCCAGCCTGAATGCCAAAGCCAGCAGCAGCACATCTCCACTCTTTGGTTCCAGCCATTCGGTTTCCTACTCCAATTTGTAAGAATAAAACCTTCAGATATTGAATACATAAAATGGGTCTCACAACCCATTACAGCAGCATGCCCAACTTTTATTCAGGCTTTTTCTGTAGTTCATATGTATACAGAACGGCCATTAATGCTAATGGGTGTTACACTCCAAGAGCAGCAACAAAGGTCCCAAGGAATGGCAGTATTTATAGACTGCATGTCCTGCCTTAAGGTTATAAAAAACTCAGGCCTTTCTAATTGCAGTGAGTGGGTTTCAAAGCCAACAGGAAAAGCATCTGTTGTCAAATGGGCAACCTTCATATTATTGCACTGCCTCAAAATCTGATCCACATTATGTAACGGGTAGCAAAGTGGAATCTTGGCATGTGAAAAAACATCAGTCATTGTAAAGATCATTTCTTTTGGACGCATGGATGAAACCCCTGATGGACATTTTGTGGACCTTTCTTCTGGACACCTTGATGCCTACTTAAAAAGATACTTTTATAAGCTTCTTGAATAACCAGTGTGTTTCCTCCCAGCAGCAGCACAGTTGCTTATTTTTGGCTGATGCATGGGAGCCAAATTAAATACATGGCAGCCCCGGTGCTGGATGCACGTGGCGGAGGTGGCAGCATATAAAATGCTTTTCTAAGTTATTTGTTCCAACACAAGAGGCTGGTTGTTTTTACTCCATTCTTGCCCACTGCCCAGTGTTTGTTGCTCTGCTTGGTTGATCTGTTCTCCAGATCTTAATCCTGATTTTAGGTTTGACGTAACAGAGGATAGAGGAAGGCAGGACAGCTCCTGGACCTGCAATTGAGCCCCTTCACTGGTGCCTTTGCAAATGCTGACCCTTGGGCAGAGCTTCGGAGCAGCTTTCCAGCAAAACATGGCTCCAAAGCACACCCAGGCATCACCTCAAAAAAAAAAAAAATCCCAGGACTGCATGTAGCCTGAACGAAAAAAAACAAAGCCCACCAGCATCAGAGAGATCCACCACTGCCCCCTTTATTCCCATTTATTCATGGGATGCTCATTAATTGAATTGGGAGCAAAGCAAAGGTACTGCTGCCTGCGCACAGTCCTACCTGACCAGAGGTGTACACCGGTGTTTTCCTTGGGAGAGCTTAATAATCTGAAGGGAAATTTTTATTTACAGCTGGGGAAGAGGGAATCACTGACAACCCCCCATGACCACCCAGCACAGCCAGGATGGAGATGATGAGAAGTTGCCGCTACCTCCGAACTTGGCTGTGCCCATGGGTTGCAGAGGAGCACAGAAGACACCTGAGAAGGAAATAAACTGGTTATTTTTATAGCATTTACCAAAATATCCCAAGTGTCAGCCAAAGGGGCTCCAGTAAGGACAGTCTGGATCTGGTGCGGCGGGACAGGATGAGGAATATTGGGGTTCAGCCACGGGCTCTATCCTAGGGCTCTATCAAGGACATGTCCTTTGGGGCTAATCCTGGGTGAATGGAGTTTAAACTTTTCCATGTCAAAAGGAGAATATAGTGCGCTTAATACTAAGATGCTCAAGGTTTTCTTGGCATCCAGAGAAATGTGCATTTTTTTTTTTTCCCCTCTGCATACACTCATTAACATTTAAGGACTTTTTTTTTTTTTAAAAAAAATCTTTTAACACAACAAGCAGTAGGATGGCTCTACACTGCCACCAGTAATGAAAGTCAGGCTTGCCAGCCGCAAAGGCAGTTTAACCCCTTGGTCACACCTTGCCTTTTAATTCCCTTTGAATAGGTCTGATACAGTTTTGATGGAAAACACACCCAGTGCATGGTTCAGAAGGCTACAGAATTGAGAGCTATTAAATACTAAAAAGACAAGGTGAGAAACAATTTGCAAAATCTCCTCTTTTTATAGACTGCATCTATTGAGAAAAATTGAGTAAATTCCCCAGCTACCAAGACTGCAGTCTGTTTCAAGATTCCATCAATTTTTTACGGTACAATCAATATTTATGAATCCCCAAAGAAATGTTGCAAAGAGAAACATGGTGAAACATTTTCCATGCAGTTGCAAAGATGTAACACAGGGACCTAAATAACTTTTAAAATAAGCTCAACAACAATCAAAGTGCCTTACATAACTGATATGGTATAATGTCAGTGTTTATATTAGCTCTCTTCTAAAGAATAGATGAAAAAGGGAAAAAAAAGAAAGGAAAATATTTGCAGTTTAATCCCTCCTAAAGAAGACATTTTGATATAATAAGTATTTTGTAATTTGGTGCTTAAAAATTCAAAGAAAGTATTATATTGAAAGTTCTTTGATTTTTTTAATGCATTAAAACTATTCACCATCATGCAAGCAATGGATTTTTCAGTCACTTGGAAAAGAAAAAAAAAAAAAGATTTCTATAAATCTAGAAATCTAGGCAAACAAAACCACATTCCTTTAATGGCTACTTCAGGTTTAATATCTGAACTTATTTAAATAACTCTGAACCCTCCTACTGAGAAATATTGAAAGTAATGGATTCCTTTGTGTGTAATCTCCATTTACATGGAGAGTTTAATTTCCCTCTGGGCTGAACCTGGGTAAAACTTGCTTTGAAATGTCCCTCTGTAAAAACACAATGTTTAGATGGTTGCCTTTTATTTTTTTAAAATTTATTTTGTGCATTAAAAAGCAAAGAACCAACTCACCTGCAAGCTCTCAAAATGTGCTATGAAGTTGAAAATTAGTGATCAAGAGAAAGGTCAGTCTGCAACCAAAATGCCCCAAAGTCCAACCAAAAATAACCTCAGCCCTGCTGTGCTCATCACACCAGTGAGACAAGTCTCTGGTGATGCTGGTATCCCCAGTCTCTGTGTTGTAGAAGCAGGAGGAACAGCTTTGCTATGATTTTCTCCAAGGAAGTCAGAAGGAGTTTGCTTTTTAGGTGGAGGAATTATTATTATTATTATTATTATTATTATATTATATTTTATTATATTTTATTATATTTTATTATATTTTATTATATTTTATTTAAAATTATAAATTTTAAATTTCTCCCTTGATATTTGGATATCCTTTGGATGCTTCCCTCATCTCAGTTCTGACAAATTTTAGCTGCAAATAATCTATCATGCACATTTTTATTTCTTCTTGTTTTTAACTCAGAGAAGACAATACCAGGAGAGATCCCTGTTAATGACACAGTAACTCACAGCATTTAATTACCTAAAACAAAGTCTTAGGTTCAGTGCTAATTTTTATTTTTAAATGTCAATGAGGGCTAAAGAAGTCAGGAAATACAATGAATTTGCAAAACACTTTCAGTGAGGCTTATTTCCCCAACTTAATCAAGCAAGCTGCAATCCCAGCTATTTTTAAGTCTAGTTAAGTGCTGCTCCCTTGCAAGGTGTCTTTATTTTTTCCTCTTCTCCCATACTTCGCTAAGGTGTTTCAGCAATTCAACCTCGTACCTAGATATCTCATCCGGGGGAATCTTGGTGGAAAAATCTGATATCTGATCTCTTTCCATATTAATGGGATATTTCATCATGGGGGGATATTTTATGGAACCATCTCCTCTGAAACTGTATTTTTTTACAGTGAGTTATGTTCAGAATAGAAATATTTTAAAACATGTTTTTGCTGGAAAACATTAAAACCAAAAATTCTTCTCTTTCAGGAGGATTAAGCAGGATCTGCCACAGGGAGAGGGTGGGGCAGCAGGAAAAAGGACTTGTCCTTGGAATGTTATTTAAAAAACAAATAATAAAAAAGAAAAAGAAAAAAAAAAAGAAAAAATAAAGAAAAATTCTGAAAAAAAGGTACCCGAGGATGGGGATGATGAAGGGAAACAGCCACAGCAGGGCGACCCACGGGCACTGCACCACGATGGAGATGGGGACAACCCAGACATCTGCTCCCTCTTCTGATAAACACCTGAAAGAGTTAAAAGATCAAAACCACTTTTCAACTCCATGCAGCTCTCCAGTTTCTAAAATATATATTTTTTAAAATGCCACCCCTGCTGGGACAAAAAAAAACCCAAACAAACAAAAACACAACAATAACACTGCAGATTGGTTTTGTGCTAGAAGCCTCCCTCTCCACCGAGGCAGCCAGGGACAACTTGGCTGATGTTAAATGAGTTTACAATGTTACATATCTCTTTATATTTTAATCCATTTAATCAACAAAATTTCAAACAAACATCAGAAAAAAAGACAGAACAACAACAACAAAAAACAATGCCCCAAATTTGTGTTTTGTTTGACTGCGAGTAATATTCATGTCTTCATGAAGATGGCATGTAATTAACATGTCATAATCAAAATGACTAAGTTTGACACATTATAATCACTGCATGGAGATTATAGCATAGCCACAGACAATCTGTACAGCCTATCTTAATATAATTTGCATAATGAAAGCATGGTGGCAGTAATAGTTTTTTTCTCTTCTTATCATAATTTCACCCAGAGCTGCAAAGGGCTTTGCTACTGTCAGATGTTGCCTGTTGAAAGTCATTGTGAGCTGAAGACTCCAGTGCAAGTGACCTAAGAATTTCCGTGTGAGCAGTCTCCACATGGCTGCATGAAAATACGATGAGATGTTTGGGGTTTTTTTCTGTGATTTCCCAGAAAACATGTGTGTGGTCTTCATTTCATGGTCCTAATGGAGGACCTGTTTCTTACCTGCAGAACTGGACTGCATTTTCTGAGCAACCCCTAAATTTCTTGTGTATTGGGAATAACGGGATACGTTGACACAGTATCTTCCCTGAAACATCTGCAGTGGTTGATAGTGATGCTCCAGCCTGGCCCCAGCATCCCCACAGAGGATGCTGGTCATGGTGCTTTGCTCTTAGCCACCCGCCTGGAACAGAGGGACCAGTTCCTATCTGGTGCTAAGAGGTCAGCAATGCTTGCAAAATCAGAGAAATGTCTGCAAACTCTGGAGAAAAATCTTTAAAAAGGCTGAGAATTGACATAACATTTTGCAGAGCCACTGAGATTGATGCCCTGTGTCCCCTAAGATGAAAAAACAGCCACATGGTGTGAAAGGCTGGTGAGGAACAATCCATTGTCCCTTTGCATGCAAAATGAGTGGCAAGGTGCAGAGGGTTGTTCTTTAAACCACAGTCCCACTTTTGGCTCAAGTGGCTGCAGATCACATCTCAGCATCTCAGAGGGTTCCATCATGGGAAGGGAATATCCCAGCAGCTCCCAAACTTTGTCCATCCCCTGGAATCGTAGAATGGTTTGGGTTGGAAAGGACCTTCAAAGCTCATCTAGTCCAACCCACAGCCATGAGCAGGGACATCTTCAACCAGATCAGGTTGGTCAAAGCCCCGTCTAGCCTGGCCTGTAGTTCCTTTTCCAGTATCTGCCCTGTGTGACCAGTTCAGGCTGGCTACCACCTTCCAACATTGCCCCATGTTTTCTGATGTCCATTCATGTGTCTGAGGGCTCTGTAAGTTCATCTTAAAGCAGCAGGACCCAGGATAAAGTCTCATTTTTCTGCGCAAGTTTCTTGATGCCTGCAAGGAATATCTATTTTCTTGTGATCAAGTGTTCACATGGCATCATCTCAGCTCATTAGGTGAGGACCTCAAAGTAGAGTTTTCCCAACTGACAAATCAGGAACATAGTGGCTTTCAAGAGTGAATAATGCATCTTCTAAAGTAATGAGGGTCCTTCCAGAATAGGCTCAATAAGCAGTTTGGTGATACACTTGAGGGCCTTCAGGCTACTATAATCCCAAACTGCTTCTGCTCCAGTTGTGGACACTTCACGGAGACTTCACAACTAGTTGCTTAAGAGTAAAGACCCACAAAACGGTCCCTCATCTCAGGGATCCTCATGGCAAACCTGCCGTGTCCTACAAAGACCCATTCCTCTCTATCTAGCTACTGCTTTTTCCAAATAAAGTATATTTTGAATGACAGAAATACAAATTCTCATCTCAATCACGTTTGTCAGTGACATCTAACACAGAAAAATGCCAGTCTATGTCTAGTGTCCCGGTAATTTCTATCCTACTTAGAGCATATTTCTATCCTGTCTGGGACCTTTACAAAGAGATTATAAAATATTTATCTTCTCCCCTAAAGGTACCAGGGAGCCACTTCCAGTCTAATTCAGAATCTCTTCTTGTAGCCAACTCAGTGACTCTGCCCCAACAGACAATATTTATACAGAATGACAGAATAGTTTGGGTTGAAAGGACCTTCAAAGCTCATCCAGTCCAACCCCTGCCATGAGCAGGGACATCTTCATGCAGATCAGGTTGCTCAGAGCCCTGCCCAGTCTGGCCTGGGATGTCTCCAGGGATGGGGTATCCACCACCTCTCTGGGCAACCTGGGCCAGGGTCTCACCACTCTCAGAGTAAAACGGTGTAAAATATGACAAAAGCACTTGGAGATCCTGACTGAAATGCATTCAGCTCCTAAGCCCTGTCTTATAAGAGGGAATTAATGCTCCAGAAAACTGGTATTTTAAGCCAACAAAGCCCTGAGATGGAAAACAACTGAGCCAAGCTTGTAGGCTGGTATTAGAGCAAGGACCAGGACTTGAATGGAGCAGGATGCTACCAGGCACCCCAGGACATAGCCTACCCTTGTCAGCCAGACATCGTCTCATAGAACAGGTGAGTGAAAAGTGCCAGGTTGCCTCTGCAATTAGGATAATCCCAGTCTTCTGCTGAAAATACTGTGCTGTTTTCCCTTCTGGGTTGTTCCATTCCTTTACCCCATTAACACCAGTAAGCTCTCAAGGACCAGTGCCTTGCTGTCCTCGTTTTGTTAAAAACAAGACCAGTTCTCTTTTAGTGATTTTTTTTTCTTTCAGCTAAGTTCTTCTAAGTACCTTCTAAATAACTGCACTTTTCTGAATTTAGCTACATGTTTTTCGGACACTGTGCTCCAAAGCTGATAAGGGCGACCAATGGAATGCAGAAGAAGCCCCATGTTTAGATTTATTGCTATAACAACCAAGAAGACTGATAAGATTTCACACATCCTGTCGCGAGAGGGGCGTAGTTGCAAGGAGGGGTGGACAGCATAGGTGACTAAAACTGACCAACTGAATATTCCATCCCATATGCATCATACACCCTATAAAAGAGGGAGATCACAAGGGTCTTGCTCTCTTCAACCATCGCTGGCATCTGAAGAGGACCCTGCCTGTCGTCCCTGCAATCCAAGGCCTGAGGCCCTGCATCCCTGAATCCAGTTCCGGTTTGCTGTGAAGTCCCACCCAGGACTTCCAGGTGCCTGCCCTGCAGCTGCTGGAGTGATACCAACTCCATATCAGCAACGCTGCTATCCCAGGATAATCAAGATTGGGTTTGTATATTTTGTATTATTTTCTCTATTTATTAGTAGCATTAGTAAAGCCTTTTAAAACCTTTCCAACTTGAAGTCTCTCTCCCTTTTTCCTTCCTATGGACTTTTTCCTATGCGGAGAGGGTAGAGGGTAGTGGGGATTAACAGAGAGCATCTGCCATGGTTTATTGTGGCCTTAAAATTAAACCTTGACGGATTTAATTGGTGGCCCGTACAGGGAAAGAGAAACCATACGGGGAAAGATAAGAGAAACCGTGACACTTGCGAAGTGCATCCCACGCTGAACACATCAGGGTTTCATCGAGGAAGATGTTTAGACTCCGAAAACCCCTCGTAGGGCTGAGACACAATAAATGAGGGTCTCACCACCGGTTTGGCTTCTCACGACAAATAGCAGTGTGTTGTGCTCCCTCTGCTGCAACAGGTTCTTAAATTCTTGTTCTTAAGTCGGACTAAAGTCAAAGCCCATCTCACTGTCATAATTCCAGTAGTTCATGTGTCTTCTAATCACATGTTTTACAGTTAGCAAAAATGCCCCATGGGACCTGATTAAAGGTTTATGAGAACCAAGAAGATCTGATAGGATTTGGTTTGAATCCAACCAGATTTTAAGTTTCCTATCCATAAGCTTTTAAGTACTTACAAGCCATTATTCCTATCTTTGATGCAGTAGGGTGGTTATTTTTCCTTTTTTTTTTTTTTTTTTTTTTTTGGGCGGGGGGGGAGGGAAAAAAAAAAGCAACATAAATCTCAGAGCAGAGATTTAAAAAATTATTATCAGATTTGGGTAAGATTTATCTTCCTGTCGCGGTTGAGACGGACAAATGACATGGACCAGGTTCTTTCAAGATGAAAGTAATAGATGCCATTTATTGCTACAAGTGCATTTTTATACAATTCTACCAGTTCATGTGTCTCTTCACTATTGGTTACAAGTTACAGCACTAATATCTCATTGGTTAATTTTTCTATCATCCATGTTATTCTTCTATCCCCTTCTCTCTCATGGGTACATCTCTCTTCTCTCCGGATACTCCTTTACTCCCATCCTTCTCAAGGGTAAATCTTAATATCTCAAGGCTGATCTCTACTCTCATATTTTCTGTCAAGGATTCCACAGACCTGCTGCAGTTTCCCACAATTCCCCCTTTTTTAATTTGTGCTAAAAATGCTGCCCTCATCATCTGCTGCAGGGCCCTTTGCAGCAGAGAAATCATGCATGGCAACATTAGTAACACAACCACAACAATCATCAAAACGATCAGTCCTGTTTTCACTACTGATAACAACCATCCTAAAAACTCTCAACCACTAAGCAATTTATTTAACAAATCCCATCAAAATCTTCACACCCATGTCCTTGAGCTAATAACAAAAAATCTATCGCGGCCCTACTCTGCCATGTGGCATGTCTTACAGAATCTACATCTAAAAAAAGTCCACTTAAAGCCTTTCAAGTTCTGTTAGTTTGCTTAACTAGCCAGCATCCTAATTTTCTAAAATATTTAAAGCTTTTAGCTGTGCCAACACCAGATACAAGAGATCCTAAAACCCTTAATCTTGATCCCCAAAAATCTACATTATCATCACATTTTGACTCATATACATGCAAAAAGTGTTTTTCTCGTCTTGCTCTTCTGTGATCTATTATCATAGATACATTGGGCGTTAAGAGAGTTAATAGTCCCAAAATACACAGTCCTCCACAGACCCGCTGCAGTTTCCCACATCTTCCTCTTTAAAAAAAAGTTTTTCACAATCACAATATAAATGCATTAGCACAAAACCAGCCTAAACTCACATTCAGAAAGATATAGCCCTCTGATATGGGGCTTCTTTAGCTGAAAATACCTAGAACAGGAAAGCAGTTTAACTCTTTGTCTCCTGGGTCTTCAGACAGACTTTGCCAGAGATATTAAAAATTTGGTATTTCAACCCCTGTGAAGTTGCCTCAGTGGAAGGTCTTCGCTTGGCTCTACCAAGGGTTTGCAAAGCAGCAGTTATACCAGTTGCTGGTGCACATGAAGTTTGGGATGTTTTCCAAGCCAGTTTCTTCTTTCCAGCAATATGACACAAGGTTTTTCTTGGCTTTTGATGGAAAATATGAAAACATCACCATAGAATCACAGAATGGTTAAGGTTGGAAGAGACCTCTGAAGATCATCTAGTCCAACCCACCTGCTAAAGCAGGTACACATAGAGCAGATCACACAGGATCATGTCCAGGTGGGTTTTGGATGTCTCCAAAGAAGGAGACTCCACAATCTCTCTGGGCAGCCTGTTCCAGGGCTCTGGCACCCTCAAAGTAAAGATGTTTTTCCATATATTCAGATGGAACCTCCTGTGCTTCAATCTGTGCCCATTGCCTTTCATCCTATCATTGGGCACCAGTGAAAAGAATCTGGTCGATCCTCTTGACATCCACCCTTGAGATATTTATAAACATTGATGAGATCCCCTCTTAGTTTCTTTTCTCCATTTCAGCCTGTCACTGCAGTCAGGCAGTGTGACAAGCTCCTGACCAAAGATGGTTGGCATATGTTAATTCAGAGACATTGGCCCTCCATCAAAACCTTTTTTCTTTTTCTATTTTTGCTTTCATATTTCTTTCTCTCCCTCAGTAGGCCTTCATATACTCCATGGGTCTTGCTGTATGGGACGGATTACTTATTTTCCTTGACAGTCTTGAGTGCTTCTGTTCTTATAGAAATGAAACACATTTGGCTCTTTCCAATCAAAATTATTCTGTAATTTTAAGGCAGTCTACAGGAGAGAGACTGCAGGAGGCACCCAGTTGGACAGATGACCGTTTCACAGTAGTAACATGGGGCTCAGGGTGCCTTGGATCTGCATCCGAGCTCTTCTCTGATCCATTTGAATCATAGAATCATTTTGGTTGGAAGAGACCCTCAAGATTGAGTCCAACCATTAACCCAACACTGGCACTGCACCATGTCCCAAATAACCTCATCTACAGGTCTGTTCAACCCCTCCAGGGATGGTGACTCCACTGCCACCCTGGGCAGCCTGTTCCAATGCCCAATAACCCTTTCTGGGAATAAATTTTTCCCAATATCCAATCTAAACCTCCCCTGGCACAACTTGAGTCCTTTTCCTCACATTGTAAGGTGAAGTGAGCTTCATTTTATTTTACCTCATTTGTTCACCTACAGAAGAAGGGGTAAGAGTGCTTGGTTAGCAATACTGGTGAATAAAAAGATATTATAGCTGCCTATAGCACCTCTATTGTACCTATTTTATGTATTTCAGTGCATGGTAGCTATAAAGGCTTGCTGGCTACTTCTGCTCTCACCAACCTCAATTGCAATCAAGAGCAGCTTCATGCAGCTTAACATTGGAAGCAAGCCCCCAAAAATCAACAGGCACCAAAAGTCTCAATTGAAAAGTGTTTTGACCAAAAGTAGATGGACACAGGAGTGATGTCAAAGGCCAAGGACATGGCAAAGAGGCAAACACCTGCATAAATGGTCAAATGCCTTTCTCAGGGTCTGCAATACTCTCCTTCAATGAGCAACTGTTAATTAGATACCAGTTCTTAAAGTCAGATTTCCAGTGGGCATCTAGCAGGTCTTCATGAAGAACCGCAATCTCTGGTCCCATAAATTCCTTTTTTTCCCCATAAAATGTTTACTCTTGTCCTGATAATCATGCAGCACAGTCTGCAAACTTCGACCATTACTGCTACAGAGGACTACCACACTGCCTGGATGCTCTCCTTCCCCCTCCATCAGTGTTGGAGAAAAGGTTTAAAATAGAGAGCAAAAAAACCCAGTGAGGGAGAATATTTACTCACTTGACTCTGGCACTTATTTGCCCAAAAAAACCCTAATCCAACTACAAAAAAGCACTTAAGAAAAAACATAAGGTGATGGTCTTATGGGTGGACCTAGAGACATATGTTTCTGCAAAACATGGTCATACCATCCCTTGGTTTTTACCACTGCTCCCAGGCTCCCACTGGGGTGCACAGACATTTTGGGAACGGCAACACCAAAGGAAGAGGCTGGCTTCAATCCACATAATTCCCAGCATCAAAGATACAGAAATATTTAAGCTGATGCATGCTCTATCCTGGCATTCAACTTCTGGAAAATAGAAGAGCCCCAGGGCAGGCTAATAACAGCACTACTTAAGAATGTAAGACAATTATTACCTTCAACTGTGAAGGAGTCTGAGTAATTAAAAAGGGTTCTTTATTTTGATTAAAAAAAGATTCCTTTCAGTCTGATTGAATCTTTAGTAAAAGCTCTGAACGATATTTTTAGATGCCGGAAAAGAGACTCTGCAACCGATGCGAGATGCATAAAAAACTCATTTGAAAAATTCTCCTATTATCATTGTATTGTCCAAAATCAATTAATTTCTAATTCTTTCACCCACATCACTTCCTGGAGACAATGCAGGTCTAACCCGAAGTTTCCAAAGCCTTCTTTAGATTAACAGAAATCCAAAAATAATTTGGTTTAATTACTATAAATTTCCTTCCCAATAAAATCTTAAGAATTTCCAATCATGCTGATTTATTTGAGTAATTAGTAAGCCATTCACAGATGTCACACTGTCAGGTAGTGTGGATAATGCAGGGTTTGCTTAACTGGATCCTGAGACCACAGCACTGTGAAGAATGACAACTAAAAATCTCCAATAAAAAGGGGGAGATTAAGGGAAGGCGAATGACACAAGCCCAGGCTGTGCAGGCAATGCCAGTGACTTCCCGTGGGAAACACCCTGCCCTCCACTGCGTCTGCCACTCCACAATAACTTGTTCTGGTCCTTGCATTTTGCACTAGTAGGTCTTGAGGGGTTTTGCAACCATTCTTTTTTTTTTAACAGAGGAGGAACCCAAGGCTCCTATAGACGCGGCATCAGAACTAGGGTCACCCTGAAGGATGGTACCAAAGCTAAAATAAAAGAAGCACTTAAGTTCACAAAATTATCAGGGGGTCAGGCAGATCCTTCTTCTCTACAGGGGAAGGTGGTGCAGACCCAGAAGACCCCATGTGCCTGTGGGTTCATAATTTTGTGAACCTGTAGGACAAATGGGGTTGTGTTTTCTTGCAGAGGTATTTTACAAAGCAGGTGAGCTGTGCAGGCCAAGGTGGAAATCATCCCATCCACCTTCAGACACCAAGGATTGTGCTGCTGAGAGCTGGACTGATGGCTCTGCCCATTCAGTGGAGAAAAACAGATTCATCGGGGTTACTCTTCTGACCTCACACCAGTCCTTGCTCTTCCCATGAAAAGGCTGAAGGATCAGGTTAAGTCTCCTTCAGTTGTCAGGCACTGGAAAGATTTAATTTGGTGCCATAAATCTAGACAGCAGTTTATAAGAGGGGTGTATTTTTAAACACTCAGTTGTGAGCTGAATCTAACAGCTTAAATCTGAGCCTTGACAGTGAATTTTCCCTTCCCCAGTCATCCCCCCTCCCTCCCCCAAATTATCTTAGGTTTATACATGTCAGTATCTAATAACATAATATTTAAATACCACAGTAATCTTAGCACCATAATCCAGACACAAGTTATCTTAAATAAGGGTCAGCTGAAGAACATAGTGTTGTCCAACCCCCCTGGGCTGTCAGACATCCTCAGCCATAAGAAATCTTTACTTTGGGCCTGAGCCTTTAGTGGCTCTGAAAGCTGCTGCTTTTGTCTAAATACATACATTGTGCAGCAGTTTAGGAAATAAGTGAAAAGGCTTTAATGGAGAGATTAGCACTAGACATTGTGAAGCTGCACAACTAGGTCCTAAGAGATTTCAGAGGTCAGGGAATTTTACAGGGCTTAAGTGTTTTGTAATGTAGTTTAGTTTGCCCCTGGAACAGGACATAATGGATGCTTCAAAACTTGTTTTGCATTGATTAAAAATAACCAGGTTGCTACTCTGGGTCAAGGGTCACTTGACAAAGTCCAGCATGTACCAGCAACTGCTCAGGTTTCTGCAATAGTTTTAATGGGTGGGGGTCAGGTGGGGCAGAAAAGGCATCAGACAGTTAACAAAACCAGAAGCTTTTTGTCCCTCTTGTATAGTCATAGTCTTCCTAGTCTTTGGTCGGATAGATTAGGGAACTTGTCATTAAAAAATTATATACCAACCATTTATATAAAGTATTCATGGGGAAAGGAGGGGTTTAAGTGCAGAATAAGCCTTCCATGTAAAATCAATGCTGTTAAACGCCATTACACTAGCTTTCCTCCATGCCTAGGTAACCACCTTTCCGATACCAGCCAGACCATAAACCATGACCCCAACAAGCACCAGCAACAGACAGGAGAAGAGAGAAGTCATCTTTCACATGAAGCACTCTGGAGGATTATTTAAAAATGAATACCTCAAAGGCATAAAAGGTCTTTGTTCGCTCCACTGAGAGATGCTCTTTAACCTCTTCTGCCTAATTTGCCTATTTTCTACTCTCCCAAATTTGTATAATTCAGCAGAGACTTGAGGGAAGGCAACAGAGATGCACCAATGTGGGTAAACATGAAATCAATGAACGTTGGGTCAGTGAGAAGCCACTGAAGTCAATCAACACCACAGATGTTGACAGCATCCCTACTGACATGTCTAGAATGACACCTTGGTGCAAATTTACAAAGAGTGTAGATCATAAATAATCCATGCTCGTTACCTAAGAAAAGTTATTCTGAAATTTGAGGGGGAATCTAAGATGTGCTTATAGACAATAATAAGAGCATCTCTCAGAGTCCAATTAATGTGCAAAGCTGAGTCTCACTTTGGAGTAGTTTCTCAATAATTTATCTATGAAAAACAATGGATTTGATTAAAAAAAAAATCCTTTGCAAACAAAACTTGTAATGAGTCACTGTCAATCTGGAGGAAAACTCAGTACAGAAAAAGAAGCCCCGAGCCCCTCAGAGGAATGTATTTCATGCACCAAGGAAAAACTGATCCTGGAGTATTGAGTATGTCCCTCAGCTCTAAAACAGATGAGATGCAAAAATTGACTGAGATACAAAAAAGTGCCATGGACAATTTGTGAGTGGAGAAAATTTGGAACAGAGAGCAAGAGCTCCATGCATTTAGTATATCAAAAGGAAGAGATGAATTGTTACCTTCCATCATGAGATCAAGAAACTGCCCTTCCCAGGGAAAAAGGTATTAGGCAAGACCTGCAAATCTACCAGGAAAGGTACAACAAAAATCCACAGCTGGAAGTGAAAGCCAGGAAAATCATAGCATGGCAGTAGAAATCATTGGTAATTCTAATATTAATTAACCGTGCATCAAGTAATAGCAATGTACCAAGGTATACGGTGGATTCCCCATTGATTGATATCTTCCAGCCAAAAGCATGGTTGCTCCCCTGGAAGATGTACTTCAGGCAGACACAAGTTCTTGGCTCAATCAAGGGGGTCAGTGGACTAAGATACAGAGCAAGCCAGACTGGCTGATCCATTCTGGCCTTCATAAATCTCTGAAATCCTTCCACAGGGACTTTGCCCTGGGATGCAAAAGATACATACACTAATTTCAAAGTGTTGGGTCAGCCATGTACATCTTTGTCCATGACTTCTCTCCCTTCTCCTAGCCAAGTGAAAGCAATGGAAGCTGAAGCCATCAAGCTGATGGGCAGTTTGGTTAAAAACACCGATAATGCACTTCCAGTTCTTTCTTTGGAAGATCATGCGTTTTCTCAATGTGTGAGGTGAAAAAAGATGTGTGACCCAGTGCACTCTTGACAAAAGCATAGGTTCAGTGAAGCTTAGAATCAATATTTAATAGCAACAAGTCTTCTGTGATGCTGTGCAGATGTAAATAAGTGGAGAGAACGTGATATTTACCCCACTATAAAACATTCATGAGCTAAGCTATTTACAAAAGCTAAATATGACGCTGTATTTACTGTAGGTCACCTCCTAGGGTTAGAGATGAAAAGTTTTTTGTCTAATGGAAAGTAACATAATATACCATAATAACACAACCACTGTCTCGTCTGCAAAGAAATATCTCCTGGCTCCTTCTTTCTATTGCAATCACAGGTGGGTAAAGTCACTACAAGGGAGAAAAATAATACTTAAAAAACCCCAAAAACCAAAAAAACAACGGGAAAGAGTGTCTTAAAGAGACTCAATACCTTGGGCTTGTTTTACTGTGTGCTCTCCTTGCTCATTGTCAAACAGGAACTCAGGTCAGTAGACAGATACATGGCATGACTTCACTTTAATTGAAGTTACACTATCCTGGGATTGCAAATAAAATACAAAAGTGCATTGAAGCAATCTAGGGCTTTCCTTCTACTCTGATGTAATTCAAATTCCCCCCCTAAAGTTCCTTTGTATATACCAAAACCTGCAATCAATATAGATGGTTAAATGGGATTGTCAAAACTTTAAATGCCAATACACGGAGACTGAACTTGCTGATGAAAGTCTCACAGCATTAGGCTCAGGATTTATAGACCAGAATAGTTAGGAATTTGTTTCCACAAACTAACACCCACAACAGACCCCCCCACCAGCCAGCTGCATTATTTGCTATAAGTTTCAGAAATCACTGAAGAATTGTCAAAGCAGAGTCCTGATTTAGGAAGCATTTGGGTGAAGTTGTATCATAAAGACTAACAAAAACATTGCTTAAAAATACACACTTATCTCAGAAGCCTGGTTTTTTTTTTTGTTTGATGTGACATCCAAAAGCAAGCTGAAAAATGATGTAATTTCTAAGGTGATAGGCACTTTTGGTGGAGCAGCAATAAATGGAAAAAGGCAAGGAAGCTTCAGTCTTCTGTGCATATGGAAAGAGAATATGTGTTACTGTGAGCAAATTAGAAATGGGTCAGTGATACCCACCTCAGTTTTCCCTTTACTTACCAGAGGATTTTTTCAGTTGATGACTTAGAGATAGCAGTCCTCAGTCCTTTGAAATTTTTCCAGGGAAGGAAAAATTAAGATGGCCAAATGAGTTGTTTGTTTACCACAAATTTAACAGATATGAAAATGATAGCATCAAATCTAAAAAAAAGAATAGAATAGTTCAGTTGAAAGGGATCTGCAATGATCATCTAGTCCTCCTGCCTCCCAAATCAAGTCAGGACTGCAAAGATAATTTCCTTGTGACTTAGAGAGGATTTTGAGCTAACAGTCATTCAAAATGGAAGTAGAAGCTAACATCTTTCCTCCTCCTCACCTGCAGGAAATTTCCAAGTAAAATAGGACCCCCAGCACATATTTTCCACCCCTTTTCCCTACAAATCCCTTCCCAACAGCTGTCCCAAGGGGCGTTGCTTCAATGGACAGCAGCATCCTGATGTTGCTCTACAACACAAACAAAGGGTCCACATACTCAAAAACCCCACAATCTCCCATCCACGTCAACAAGGTGGAAGTACTAATGTATTTTGGGTGATCTAGGAGCAAGTGACTTGCCCAAGATGAATCCACCTAGTCAGTAACAGAACCCCAAAAGCAAGAAGTCTTTTCAGGATGAAGCCACACCAATCAGGAAATGTGATTTCCTTGAGTTCACACCAGTATCTTCAGCCTTGGGGGAAGGGAGGGAAGAGGATAGTGGAGGGCAACGTGCTCTTGGTTAGATGTGTAAAAGGGGAATGGATCTGAGCATCCCAAATGCTGGAGCAAAAAGGTCAAAGTGTGAGAAATAAAAGCATTTGACAGTGCGGTGGAAGAGAAAGAGGAAAAAAAAAAAAAAAAAGAAAAAAGAAAAGAAGGACCCTGATAGCATTACATCTTGATCAAGGAATGACTGATAATATTCCAGCGCACCATCTTTCAGGCCCCTCGTTTGATGACAAAGCACGGCCAACATCTCACATCCATTATTCACTTCCCTGCCCAAGGCAAGCACATCAATAACGCTCCCTTCTGCCTCATGGTGCCATGTCCCCCTGTCTGCACTGGGGCCGAGAGCTGGTGGGCATTTCCATACAGCCCGTCCACATCATTACAGCCCACCAATCTTTCACCGCACGCATCCTGCTGCTACACAGGAGCTGCGGTTTAACCAGTTACTCTCCTTCGGGGATGCTCCATCCATCCCAGGAGGGTTGCAGGAAGAGGGCAGAGGCTGCTTTTTAATCATATAAGGTCCATCTCTCCTCCTTTTACACCTGATTATAGGTGGTGGAAAACCTTCCAGCATTTTGGCACAACCACAGGGGTTTTTTTGTTTTATTTTATTTTTCCTTCTCTTGATCTTCTAATTAACAAACACCCTCATCCTACCTAGTTCATCCAAGAAGGCTAACAGTTTGAATTTGAATGCAAACATCTTCAAACATCTGTTGCCATTATTTGGCTGGATTAACAGTCTAGTTTGTTCAACCATCTGCTGCTCTCCAAGTGCAGCATTGGTTCCTGGCACACGTGGTCCCACCATCCCGCGCCGAGGTGGGGATGGACTCATGCATGCTTCAGTTTTCACCCGAAAACCAGCAATGGGCTCTGAGATCCCTGGAAATCAGGGGTAGGTCTGAATTCCTCACCTACCACCTCTGGGTGATGTAATGGTTTGGCTTGGGAAGGAGACAAGTTGGACACAGCACTTGGAGCCTGGTATGGATCTTCTTGACAGTGTTTTGGAGAAGTACTTGAGCCAGCAAGCACCAACAGTGAGAACTATTTTAAATAATTGACTATGAACCTTCCCCAAAGCTGCAGATGGAGAGTGCTGCAACTGAGGTGTTGTCAGCATGATGGAGATGAGGAAGACATCAAGTGTGTGGAACAGATTTGGAAGATGTCCCGTTTCCCCAAAAATAAGACAGGGTCTTATATTAATTTTTTCTCCAAAACTTATTACTTTTTTATGTGTATAGCTGCCTGGACACTATTTAAATTGACTTTTTAATGAACTGTAACTAGGGCTTATTTTTGGAGTAGGGTTTATATTTTAAGCATCCTCAAAAATCCTGAAAAGTCATGCTAGGGCTTATTTTTGGGGAAACAGGGAGCATCAGTCAAACCTCTGACTAGCACGAGGTTAAAAGATCTGAAGCAGACTCACCTGCCTGGCTTCTCAGCAGCCTCAAGTGACTCCTGGCAGTTGCTTCTGCATCTGTATTTGGGATTTTTTCAGGCCAAAAAGGTGCAGCTTGAGGTGTGATGAACATCAACACAGAGACAGGATCTACATAGCTGGAGCTGTAACAGAGGCTGCTCTTCCACCTCCACCATGGCCAGTCCAAAACCAGTTTGCTCCTACAAACTGGAGCTGGGAGCAATTCCCTTTCTCTCTCTGCTGAAGTCAACCACTGCTTGACTGCTCTGCCTGCTCATCACGGGTGACCCAACAAGATGGTTGGTGGTGGAAAGCAGAGCACACCTAAGTATTAATAATTCTTCAAATTACTGGTCCAAATCCCAGCAGGATCAGTGATGGGTTTGAAACTAGATCAGGTAAGTTCCAGGTAGTTTTGTGAGATGCAGGGAAAGATTACTTAGTTCAAGTCCTCTGAAAATGAAATCTCACCAAATGATGAAAATTTCTGTCTCGACAGAGTCCCCAGTTCACTCCCAGGATAAATGGGAGGATTTCCAGGCAAATCAGCTGGTAACACCTGTAATGAACCTTTGACAGTGTTACAAAATTTTTAGAGGTGAAGCATCTACTGTAATGAGAGCAATAAAAAAATGTTCCTAAAAACTTCTCATACCCACCGGGGATTTTTTTTTCCTCTTGAAGGGGAGCCCAGTCCATTCCTCCTGCCTTCCCAATCACAGATTTGCACTGCTTACATGTCACGATTAGAGCCAGGACTCAGCTGTCACACCACCAGAGGCCAATTCTCTCCCCTCTGGCATGAAAAGATAAGATGTGTAGGACCGAAACCTGTGGGTAACAGAGAGGGGTGAAGGCCAGGCAGTCTCCAACCTGTTGCCTGCTCTAGGATGGACTGGAAGGTCAGCTCCATCAAAGTAGCCAGCAAGGAAGCCAGTTAATAGAAAACCTGTTTCTAATTGCTTGCTGTATTATAGCTACACTTTCAACCACCTTCAACCACCAGGAACTCATTCAAAGCCTTGCTTCCTAGCTTACACATAAGCCTTTCATGTTTTATTATAACCCTGCTGATTTTTGCTTTCATTTATGGGGAAGGGGGGGAGGGAATGGCTGCTTTGCTGGTTTCAACACACAATGGGACTTTTCTTTTAGTCTTATTTCCACATACATTGCTTCCGGAAACCCCCAGCAGAACCCCTCTGGATTCCTGCGGTGTGATGCTCTGGCTGTGAGGGGCACCCCAGCAACACCCTTGGGAGCAGGTTTTTCACCCTTTCTTGCTCTGTGTTCATGTGGGTGATGAAACTGTGGCAGTCCTCTTCACTTTTTTCATTGCGCTATTTTTAAGTGCAGTCTATTAAAGTCCCCTACCTTCACGACTGCAGCAGCTACCAAGGCATGGAGGAGGTCCTCCAAGGAGCTCCACAAGAGCTCCCTGAGATGGCAGCTCTTACAGTGGCTTCTCACCCATGCTCAAATCTATACAAACTTGTATGACACTATGTGTGTGTTACTCCCATCCCATCCTCATCCAGGTCTCCCATGACATGAGTCAAGCACCCCAGCGTTCTTCTCCTGACTCAGCCCCAAGACGTTTCAGCTCTTGCCTGCGTCTGTCACGGAATATTACCCCGAGGTTAATTTAAGGGACAACAGGGTCCAAAGCAACCTTTATTAAACTGGTGAAAACAGAGTTTTAAAATTCCAAAAGTGACTTAAATACAGGTTCGAATATCAGCTGAGGAAACTTATTTAGGGGCGGCAACCACTACAGCAGGCGGTCCACAGAGTGCATGCACGTGGCTTCACTCAAAACAATGCCGGAGTCGCCCCTGAGTCCCGGAGAAGCACACACTTGCCCAAGCCTATCGCAGAATTATTTTAAAGAGATACGCGTACTTGTAATGAGTACGGAAAGTGTACACTCGCGATTCCGCGAGGGTAAATTTGTAATACACTCGCAATTGTGCGAGAGTTAATTTAAAGTACATGTGCAAACGTGCACAGAAAGTATAAATATACTCGCAATCCTGTGAGAAGTTTTACTCACGGCCGTGGCGGTGAGGCAAGCGAAGACTCCATTCCGGGGAGCTGGGGGGGGGCCGTGGCTCCTGGCGGCAGTGGCTAAGCTCGTTCTCCAAGAAAACTCCGGCCAAAGGGAAGTTTTCGACGAGAGTCCCGTTTTTAAGAGCTTGACCTGACTGCAGTCATTCCTCCTATTCCCGGAAGCCCCCCAAAAACATCCCCCACCCTGGGTGTGGGCGCCCAGTGGCTTTTGCCACTAATGACTCTGGTATGGGTGCTCTGGGGCCAGACAAAGAAGCTGTTAGGCCCATGGCAGCCAGGAGAGAGGGGGATGTGCCCACTCCTCCATACTGAAGGAGGGAGGGGGAGAGTGGGGGCAGAAGAGGGGGAGAGAGGCGGGGGGGGGGGGTTGCATTCTGCCACAGCCTGTCAGAGTACAATCTTGGGATTTTAAAGGCTGCAGGAAGGACTGCTCTGGTGAGACTCACCTGCAGTGCTGCATCCAGCTCTGAGGTCCTCAGCACAGGACAGACATGGAGCTGTTGGAGAGGGGCCAGAGGAGCCACAGAAATGATCCAAGGCTGGAACAGCTCTGCTGGGAGGACAGGCTGAGAGAGTTGGGGGTGTTCAACCTGGAGAAGAGAAGGCTCTGGGGAGACCTTATTGCGGCCTTTCCATACTTAAAAGGGGCCTGTAAGAAAAATGGGGACAGACTTTTTAGCTGGGCCTGTTGCGATAGGACAAGGGGTGATAGTTTTAAATTAAAGGAGGGGAGATTCAGGCTGGACACGAGAAAGAAATGTTTGACACTGAGGGTGGTGAGACCCTGGCCCAGGTTGCCCAGAGAGATGGTGAATGCTCCATCCCTGGAGACATCCCAGGCCAGGCTGGACGGGGCTCTGAGCAACCTGATCTGGGTGAAGATGTCCCTGCTCATGGCAGGGGGTTGGACTGGATGAGCTTTGAAGGTCTCTTCCAATCCAAACTATTTTGTGATTCTGTGGTTCTATGACCGGAAGCTGGCCATGCTTTCCCCCACTCCTACAGGATCCCAACATCTGGGCTACCCAAAAGCCCCATATTTCTTTGGTGGGATGGCAGGTCCTGGCCAGGCATGAGAGGGAATTGCATCCCCTCCTTTAGCCTGGTCCCTGACACTAAGCACCTCTCCCCTGCCTGATTCGCCTTTCCATTGACAGCCTACACCTTTGACAGTTCATTTTTCATCACCAACTATTAATATTTCATAGCAGCAGCCAGCACCCGGACACCACTGCGACAGCTGCTTCATAATTGCAGGTCAACCATGCAGATAGCCTGATTGCTAAATGAGTTAGGGTTGCTCCGGCATCATAGGACATTTTTTCAGCTTGGCTTAAGGTTATGGCAAGGGGCACCCACCAACAGCAGCATCTTGCCCTGAGTTTTCAGGCAGATGTGGTGGGAACACACTGAATTACAGCCAAACCCAGCCATGCTCAACAGTTAATCCTGGCTCAGCTGAGCCCCAGTCACCTTGTCTTTGCTATTTTTTTTTTTTTCTTTTCCCTGATATTTAAATGATTTTGAGCAAGAAAGTAGTTCATGAAAAAGGGGGTAGCATTGTTTTAATAATTAGCAATTATGATTGCTGCAATATTAATTGCATATTTCCATTGAAAACATCCTCCATAGGGGAAAATGAGCGGTGGTTAGAGACCGCCGAAGCCTAAAACTGGAATTCCTGGGAACAGGGAGGGGAAAAAAAGGGAGAGAGAGAATGAACTTCTAACATTCAAGTAAATTACTACAGGGATTCCTTAGAAACCTTTAATTAGCTCTGCTCTGCTGTTGCATTGATTGATCTGAAACTCATCAATTATTCAATGGCAGCGGCTCTTTCTCTCTCTCTCTCTTTTTTTTTTTTCCTTTCTTTTCATCCTTTAGGTGGAAGACCCTGTTCTAACCTGCTGGGGCATTTCTGTTTCCATGCCATCATGCCACAGGCCAGAAAACGCAGCTCAATTTCCACCCTCTGGCCCAAACCCTGCAGGGACCTGGTCTGATCTTTATGCTGGAGGATAGAGACCCCATGCCCTTGCTTTTCTGGGGTTGTCTATCCCCAGTGGGACCAGTATGATTAAGATGTGACCCATGATGCTTTTTAGGGATCCCTCACCAGCCCTGGCTGCTTTCTAGTTTGGGTAATTTCACACTAGCCTCCAAAAGTTGGGTTTTCCAGGGGACAATGTGCTCCTCACACCCGGAATCCCTGCAAGTTAGCTGTCACCAGCGGGAACGAAGGTGTCACGGCTCCTCCCGAGTGAGGGCTGCATCTCCATGCCAGAAAAGCCATTTTGGGGAAAATAAGAAAAGGAGATCCAGCAGACAGCACTCATCAGCTCTGGCAAGAAGATGGGGCTGACCTGGATTGTAGTTAATTCCTCCCCAGTGAAATTTGGCCCGGGAAGTTTTGAGTCCTGCATACAAGGCGCTACATACAAGTTATTTCCACTGCTGGTTTGTGGCTGGGAATCACTGATAACCATCCCAAATTGGCTGCTTTCTCCAAAAAGCCACAGTTTCCACATGTTCATTTTCCAAACGAGGCACAGCCCTCATTAGCTGTCCCCTCTCACACCAGCACTGCCCCAGCACCACTTTCCTAGGCTGATTTACCCCACCAACCCAGTAGCAAACCCCTCCTTGGTACCTGTTTTTTGGCTACCAAAAGCACCCTGAACCTGGTCCTCCCACCAGCAGCAAGCCATGGCAGTGGCTCAGCTGTGGCACCAGAGCATCACAGATGAAGATGAACTGCAATGATCAAAATTCATCCCCGGCTGCCTCGTGCTAGTTAAAATGTTAGGAGAACAGCTTTGCTCCCCATGCGTGTACACGTATTAGGCTGTGTATTTTTTGATTCCACTTATCCTCGGGAATTTACTCTAAAAGCTGGTTTTTGGAGACCCCTTCGTATGATGCGGCTTCACAGCCTGCATGGCTGCGCATTGTGATGCAGCGGCGCCGGCTCCTGTGCTGTGCAAAGGAGCAGCTGAGCTCTGTTCATATTAGTGCTTAGGAAAGAGATAAACTTGACGGGAATACAGGGCACAGACCTAGGCAGGCTTATGTTTATCAGGCTTTGGTCTAAATCACAAGCTTTTCCTTGAATTTGTAACTTTGAAAAACTTTGGTTAGATATGCAAAGTTCGGTTGATTCCAAATATTTTTTTTTCCTGTAGGAGACAATATTTTATTTTTTTTAAGTTTAACCCACACGTACCTTTTAACGGATGAAATGGAGCTGTTTGTTGTTTGGGGTTTTTTTGTTGTTTTTGTTTTTCCAGGCTAAATGTAATTTTTCTGTCCCCTCTTCTTCCCACACAAACATCTTTACTCTCTCCAGAAGACAAAATGTGAGATCAAGGACTTCAGGGGAATGAAAATCAATGGAAAAATACAAAATTCAAAGCCCTGACTCTGCAGACAGCTCCAAAAAGTGCTGGAGGTGAAGAAGGTGGGCAGATCTCTTGGGCCAAACAGAGCCTGGTCCCTGTATTTGCAACAGCAGTGGAAAAAAAATGAAATCATTTTCATGACATAGTGCCCAGAATTAACTTTTCCAATGGTTACTCACCTAATTGAATACAAACCATTATCACAAATGGCAACGACCGGCTTTTCAGAGCGATGAACATGTCTGCAAATGGGGTTTGTATTTTCCCCTGCCTGAAACAAAACTCTGAAGAGACCTAAATAATATTGAAAAGAGGCAAAAAATTGACAATTAGCTTTTCCACACTCAAAAAAAAAGACAGTTTTCAATGAAAATCTCTTTGTTTCAGGGAATCCCAGCCACCTCCTTTGCTTTTTTGTAAAGCTAGCGTCCCATTCACCTCACTTTCATGATGAAAACCTGGCAGAACTGCAAAAATTGCCCTGGAAAACGGTTTGTGCAGGCAAAACCTCTCAACTTCTGGTGGAAACAGGCTTGGAAGACTGAGTATGACCTGAGGATAATTTACCAAGAATTAAGATAAAAGTGGATGCACGCAATATAAAAGAAAAAATTTAAATGCCAAACTTGGATGATGAACCTTCCAAGCACAATGCATCTGTGCTCGTACCCCAGAAAAAGCCATTTTTAAACCAATGGCGTGAGAAAATCAAGGCAGCAAAACCCCTTTTCCACAGCTGGTGGGGCAGAGCTGAGCCACCCCCATGCCCAGGGCACCCCGCAAACTCCCCACCTATGATCCATCGTCCCATGGATCAAGCTGATCCATTCTCCCTTATTTCCTTGCAAAATTTTGGAAAAAAACCAGCTTGTCTAACCCTGTCAAGGTTTAAGGCAAGGCGGCAAAAAAACGTGGCAGACGCTCCCTGTTATCCCCTCACTTCCTGCCACCCTTTTCCTTTAGATCGGAAAGATGATAAGAAATATAAGCGGAAAGGAAGAGAGACTTAGACTTCAAGTTGGAAAGTTTAAAAGGGGTTTTACTAATGCTACTAATAAATAGAGAATATATACAAAATATACAAAACCACTCTTGAATGCTCGATGTGGAGTTGACGTCACTCCAGCAGCGGCGGAGCTGGGTATGCGGAGCTGGCGTGGCTCCAGCAGGTGCAGCTCAGGCCCCTGGAAGTCATGGGCGGGACTTCACAGCAAACCGGAAACTGGTTGCAGGGATGCAGGGCCTGAGGCCTGTAGATCACAGGCAGACAGACAGGGTCCTCTCTAGATGCCAGCCATGGTCGAAGAGAGCTTGACCCTCATGATCACCCTCTTATATAGGGGGTATGATGATTATGGGATGGAATACTTCCGTTGGTCAGTTCTAGTCACCTGTTCCATCCACCCCTCCTCAAACGCCCCTCTCACAACGGAACATGGGAAAACTTATCAGTCTTTCTTAGCTACCATAGCAATAAATCTAAACACGAGCTTCTTCAGCATTCCGTTGGTCTCTTATCAGCACTGAGTACAGCATCCTCTTGGAAAAATATGCAGGCTAAAACTCAGAAAAGTACAGCCACCTAGAAGAAGGTAGCTGAAAGAAAAAGCTAAAAGAGAACTGGTCTTGTTTTTAACAAAACCAGGACAAACCCATAAATATTTTTTTTAATTTGTTCTCTTGAAGTTGAGAATATGCATTTTAAAGGAATGCTTAATTTGACCCTTATTGTTTTACGCAAATCCATTTTTTTTCCAAGACAGAAGCGGGGGCAAAGGCTTCACATTTTCAAATTATTTTTGGGTAGTTTCAAAATACTATTTTTAAAAAGTAATTATCCCTTTTAGACTAACTTATAATGATGACTTATCTCTAAATTTTTGGGGCACTTATTTTTTTTCCCCTCAGACAGAATGTGTTTAATTTGATGCCATTTTGTGAATGGCTTTTTTCACCCCAGAATCCCACCTTTTTAAATGGGAATTACTTGTCTTCTCCCCTCCTCCAGCTTTCATAGTTTCATTTCAGTTAAGCTTGTTTTAAAATCTGCTATTTAGAACAAAGAGAGGAATAAGTAATTCACTTTGGAAAAAAAATTATATTTATGACATTATCCAAAAATAGGACTTTTGGTACCATCCTCAAGCAGTGTAGATGTACCTGGGAAGGTCAGGATGGTCCCACTGAGTATGTCAAGGTCCTCCTGTTCCTACTCTCACCTTCAGGGACAGCTGCAGAGAAGAAATGATCTATTGACTATGAATTTCATGTATCTTCCCACCTTCCTCGGTTTGAGCAGTTGCAACAGCGTCACTTGCGATGCATGGACACATTAGCCTGTGTATTTCCCATCCTAATTATCCCTGGGAATTTATTCTAAAGCTCATTTTTGGAAACCTATAAGTAGGACATAATTCGGAGGATTTCATGTTCTGGTCAATGTTTTGTAAAGTAGTTATTCTATAAGGCCTGATATTGTGGAGAAAAATGACCTTAATTTTTTTTCCTAGATATAAAATACATATATGTCATCATTTACTGCAGTGTGACAATAAACCATGGCAGATGCTCTCTGTTAACCCCCCACCCTCCCCACTAAGGTAAGATAATAGGAGAAAAAGAGAGAGAGACTTGCAAGTTGGAAAAGTTAAAAATGCTTTACTAATGCTACTAATAAATAGAGAAAATAATACAAAATATACAAAACCAATCTTGAATTTACCAGAGTAGCACAGTGTTGCTGGCAGCAGGGCTGGTGTGCTCCAGCAGCTGCAGGGCAAGCACCTGGAAGTCCTGGGCTGGACTCCACAGTAAACTGGAACTGGATTCAGGGATGCAGGGTCTGGAACCAGGCCTCAGATCACAGGCACGACAGGCAGGGTCCTCTTCAGATGCCGGCCATGGTTGCAGAGCACGAGACCCTTGTGATCTCCCGCTTTTATAAGGTGTATGACGTGTATGGGATGGAATATTCAGTTGGTCAATTTTAGTCACTTGTTCTGTCTGTCCCTCCTTGCAAATACACCCTCTCTCACTTACGGGACATGCAAAATTTATCAGTAACCTTGGCTGCCATAGCAATAAGTCTAAACCTGGGTTTCTTCTGCATACCACTCCTACCCTTATCAGCTCTGGAGCACACTGTCTGAAAAACATGCAGCCAAATTCAGAAAAGTGCAGTTACTTAGAAGAACTTAGCTGAAAGGAAAATTCACTAAAAGAGAAATTGGTCTTGTTTTTAACAAAACCAGGCCAATATATATAAAATTTTACTTACAGATATGTAAAATCAGAATTGTAAAAAACAAACATCCAGAAAGACATGGGATACTTGGTTTGCCTGTCTATGCCAGACAAGCACTTTGAGCCTATTTTACCCTAAAATATGCACAAACATGTTCCCTTGTTCAAGGCAGCCAGACACAACTGTGCCACCCAGAACTGGCAGAAATGCTGCTAATTAGAAACTTTTTTTATTATGGATAATAATTTCTATCCCTCTGTTGGAGAGCTGGAGCCCACACACTCATCCCATCACCTGCTGCGGCTGGTGGGACACAGGAATTCTTCTGTATTCTACGGTAAACCCCAATATATTACTATTAAAAGTCTTCGGAAACATTCTTATTACAAGCTTTTTGAAAACAACTGCATTATTTTCTCTGGTTTTGAGGGTAGGAGGAGGAAAAATGTGACAGTTCTTTCCTGGGTCTCCACATCTCACCACTTCCATCTGCCCTCTGAAGAGAAGGGGAAGAAACATTGCAAATAATACTTTTTCCTAGTTTTTAAATTTTTTACCCTTTTTAATTTCAAATACAAGTGGGAAGCATTGCTGTTATCTATGAAGAGGAGTGTGCTCAATTTCTACCAAAGTCATGGCACTAGTTGAGAACTGACCAAAGAGAATCAATCAAAAAATTAACCAAAACCATACTTTTCCCTTGACGAAAAATAAAAAGCAAAGAAATGAAAAAAACCAACCTCAAACCACTAAGGTGTCTTAAGAACAAGCTGTATTTTCAGGGAAAATATTTAATTGGATTTTTATAGGATCTATTGAAAGACATTTGCTTCAAATGCAGTTCTGTCTTCACTGTTATAATTTAAATTTCCTGGCTTAAAAAATTAAAAAGTCTGAATTTTGCTTTTTTTTTTTCTCTTTTTACTTTGCAGTACAATGTAATTTTTAGAAACTTGTACTTTCAGTATAAACTTTTTTACTATTTGTCCATGAAATATATTCGGAGGGATGCTAGGAAAAACCAAGGGAACAAAACCACTTGTTTTGCTGGATCTTGTCCTCGATACAAACCCAAAGCTGTGCTCTTGCTGCAGGTCAGCTAACCCTGGTTGGGGGAAACCTGTTATATATGAGGATGGTAGCAGGTGAACCAGCCCTACAGCTGCAGGGAAGAAATCAGCTGCTGGAAAATTAAAATTTCATGCACTGGGGAAGGTAAATGCAAGCTTTTAAAATCCTTACTCCATGCTAGAGAGGAGGGTAAGGATTTAATTGTTGCTAATTTTGTTGCCAATATATATTTTTTTAATTTGTTGATTTTTTTTTATTTGTTGGTAATTTTTTAAATTCCCTGATGTCCTGGTTTTGTTAAAAACAAGACCAGTTCTCTTTCAGTGAATTTTCCTTTCAGCTAAGTACTTCTAAGTAACTGCACTTTCCTGAAGTTAGCTGCATATTTTTCTCAGACACTGTGTTCTGAAAGCTGATAAGATGACCAATGGGATGCTGAAGAAGCTCATATTTAGATTTATTCCTATGACAACCAAGAAGATTGATAAGATTCCACACATCCCATAATTGAGAGGGGCATGTTTGTAATGAGGGGCAGACAGAACAGGTGACTGAAACTGACCAACTAAGTATTCCATCCCATCCACATCATACAGTATATATGAGGGAGATCATGAGGGTCTCGCTCTCTTCGACCATGGCCAGCATCTAGAGAAGACCCTGCCGGTCTGCCTATGACCCTAGGCCCAAGGCCCTGCATCCCTGAAATCCAGTTCCCGTTTTGCTGTGATGTCTTGCCCAGGACTTCTGGGTGCCTGCCCTGCAGCTGCTGGAGCCATGCCAGCTCCACCCACCCAGCTCCGCTGCCACTGGAGGCATGTCAACTCTGTGAGGGAGGGGCAAAGCTGCTATCCAGGATAATCAAGACTGGTTTTGTATATTTTATATATTTTCTCTATTTATTAGTAGCATTAGTAAAGCCTTTAAAACCTCTCCAACTTTCAAAGTCTCTCTTCCTTATTCCTCCTTATTATCTTTCCTATCAGGAGAGGGTGGGGGAGGGATTAACAGAGGGCATCTTCCATGGTTTATTGTTGCTGTGCTTTAAACCTTGACACCTGATCAAGCCACCATCAATCCCAACACTTTCCATCAGCATCACTAAATACAAGTTTACACCCCGACTGCACCGAGGAAGAATTGCATGGGCTACAGGCCCACAAAACTTCCTCAAAGGCACTTAGGAAGGTGGAAAAAAAGGAATAAGAGTGAAAATTATCTTCTCAGCCCCCAAGGAAACCCTTTTTTCCCCCAGGATCAGCCTCGATGCCGCAGCCTTGTGGTGCAATGCAAGAGGGCAGGGACCAAAAACTCCACCTGCCTCACAATTTTTTTCCCCTCTGCTGGTAAATTTAAGGATGGATCTCTATAGTATGTAAGAAAATACTTTTTCTGATGATTTTTTTTTCTGTTTTCTTTCTTTTTTTTTTTATTATTCATTTTGCTCCCTATCACTAAAGCAAACACACATATGTGCATCCCTGCCTTTAAGAGAATGTGAGTTTCTTCCCCTCCCCAAATTTCAAGAACATACAGCTCATGAAAATGTAATGACATATGTAACAAAGCAAAATGAATACTTAATTGGGGCTTTTATGTGAAAGCAGATAACAAAACCAGTTACACACGGGGGGGGAAGCTCTTCTAATGTTTGATAAAAACTGGGACTGAAGCAGTTAAGCTATTGGCAACAATCGGTTCATAATAAACACTCAGTTAATTCTGTAGGAAAAGCACTAATTAGAAAAGCAATAATAATCAGTGTAATTGCTCTAAATTACCCTCCTCACAGAGAAGTGGGTTTAGATACTGAAACGCAGCTGCTCCTGTTCCATCCAGGAGCTCACAGCCAAGGATGCTCTGGCTTTTCTCTGCTGCCCTCTCCAGGTCCAGGAAAGTGGAAAAGATGTCACTTCTCACATCCCAGGGAAAGGCAGGGGCAAATCCCCCACCCTGGGCACCCTTGGGTGTCCTGACCTGCCCAGGCTCAGCCTGCAGCCCCTGGTGGCATCACTTGGTTGTCACTGGGTCCAGAAAACACAACATTGGACTCCAGAGATGGGTTGGGGTGGCTGAGGAGATGCAAGGAGGGCCATGAAGTTGGTGAAGGGTTTAGGGGGGAAGCCGTATGAGGAGTGGCTTAAGTCACTAGGTCTGTTCTGTCTGGAGAAGAGGACACTAAGAGGAGACCTCATCGCAGCCTACAGCTTCCTCACAAGGGGAGGAGGAAGAGCAGGCACTGAGCTCTTCTCTCTGGCGATCAACAACAGAACCCGAGGGAATGGCAGGAAGATGTGCCAGGGGAGGTTTAGGTTGGACATTAGGAAAAGGTTCTTCACCCAGAGGGTGGTGGAGCACTGGAACAGGCTCCCCAGGGAGGTGTCACAGCCCCAAGCCTGACAGTATTCAAGAAGCAATGCCCTCAAAATGACAGGCCTGTTGAAGAGAGGCCAGAGGAGCCACAGAAATGATCCAAGGCTGGAACAGCTCTGCTGGGAGGACAGGCTGAGAGAGTTGGGGGTGTTCAGCCTGGAGAAGAGAAGGCTGGGGGAGACCTTATTCGCCTCTTTGAGAGTTCTGCAACCTTCACCTGGGAGCTTTGCTTTTCTCAGTGCCAGGTCAACAACTGGAAGATCAAGACACCCCATCCCTGGGTGATCATGGTGCAGCTTCCAGGTGGAGCTGACCAAAACCAGATCAAAGCTGAGTTCTTTCTCATTGATGCCAGCACCTGGAAAAACAGCCCTGAAAAATTTTCTACTGCTTGTGGTGTGAATATGCATTTTGCACTGCAAAAGCCACACATGCTGTGTTTTCATTCACGTTTCACCTATATTACAAAGACCTTCCTGGTAGCGGAGTTTGTCTTTTATAATATAATTTTTTAACGCTACATTATTTTATGGTTTGAGCAGCTTTCCCAAATACATCTGCATTGGCTTTGTGGGCTGCAAAGTCCTTGATAAATAAAAAGATGGGTGGATGTCCTTGGGGTTAGGGTTTCCAGGGTAGTGGTAGGGTTGGTGTGGCAAAGCCCTGGGCAGGTGGGCCAAAATGTTCATTGAGTTCCCTTCCAGAGCTTGAATCTACAAGATGGCAGACACACAAGGAAAACACTGAAATATTTTTCAAAACTGGCCCAAATGGCGTGATAATCTTCATTCACTTCCGTCAGCTCTCACAGCTCTAGAAGAGATGGTTATGTGGGTTATTTTGGGTTGGTTTGTTTTTGTTTGTTTTTAATTTAATTTAATTGATCCTGATGGAATCGTTATAGAGGAAATTATCCCAGGAACAAAGTAAAATGGTCAGAGCCTCTCCCCGAATTTTCTCTTTAAGCAGAAAAGTAATGCAGAAACCTAAAGTAGTGCCCTGGAGAGTCAAAACCCCTCCTGAGCTTGTCTTAATCCCCTTACTTTGGCAATACTACTCATGCTGCACCACAGCCTCGGAAAGTGGACGGTCACGGTCCAAGTTTCCCTGTGTAATTACATTTAAATCCTTGTTGCTTCCATGCATGCTTCAGCATTATTTATATTGGTTTAACGATCCATTAAACAAATACTGTACTCTGGGAAGTGTTACTTTGCTTAGGAACAATTATGGTTTCTCCAGTAGTGACAATCATGGTGCAGAGCTGGCTTGGAGTAGGGTCTTGGGGCTTATTGGGGTGCAGAAAAGCACTTTCAGCAATATTGATGTAACCCTTTCTGGGTCTGCGTATCGAAAAACATATTTCGAGGACATTCTGAAGGGCTTGTTTTTGTTTTAGAAAGAACTACTTTTTGTAGGAACCCACCTTAATTACAACCTGGTCACATTGAAAAGGGGAGTCCTACCTGGTAGGATTTACTCAGCTGGAGTCCAATCCTGAAAATTCTTCCAGAATTTTGATGCTGTGGACAGGCTCCAGGTGGTGAAGCACATCCCATGAGCCAATCTCACCTTCCTCATTGCAGACACTGCACGTCCAGCCATACATGTTGAAGCACGTCTCATGATGACCATGTGTTTGGCCAAGAAGGGAAGATGTGGCCCTGGTCCATGCAGTGAGCAGCCTGGTTCTTATCTGTCCTCAGCCCTGGGATGGCCGTGGGGTGGGAAGGAGCTCATAAATGCCCTCCCAGAAAACCAGAGCTGTGACAGGATCTTGGGAATGGAGAGCAACAGGTTTACGCAAAGAGAGTCTTTGTAGGCAAGAGACACAAGGAAAGAAAAACCAATGCAAGGGAAGAGATGGGATTTGGGCTACAGAGTTCAGTTAGATCAGCAATAGAATGTCTCGGACATGGCAGTGCCTTGCAAGCCCATCACTTCAGCCCATAATTAATTTATTTATTTTTTAAATTTAAGTGGTCTTCAGTTTGTCAGTTGAGCTTACTTTATCTTTCCAGTCTGCTACAGACATTGGGTGAGCACCAGCACAAGGGAGAATGTTGAAAAGGAACCAGAAGGTAGGGGTAGGCAGAGACCAGCCCATAGCAAGGAGGTGGAGAGGGAAGTTTTGGGGACATCAGGGGGACCACAGGTGCCTTCCCTGACCCTGTCAGCAGCTCAGGTCTGTAGAAACGGGGGGACGGTTTTGTGTTCCACCTAATTAGGGTGCCTGGATCTGCCTGAAATGTGTCCCAGCTCTTTCACGTGACCATTCACCATTTACTCCTTGCCAAAGTGGTCTCTTGTGTCTTAAGACCTGTCTTATTGTCTTTGGTCTGGCAGAGTGGAAAATTTAATTTTAAACTAATTAGTTTATAAGTTGCTGAATATCCTCAAATTACAAGACATCACCTTTCCCAAAGGGGAGAACAACATAACTCACCTGTATCCAACATTTGACACTGCTGGAGTCAAGAGCACAGAAACAAAGGATCCCCAATTGCTTATTGTTTTGGCTCAAAGGTCAAGAATAATTTATGACAAAGCTCTAATTAATAGTTTATTACCCATAACTGACCATAGTCTCTTTTGTTAACATTTAATATTATTAGGTAAAGGTTTGCTTTGAATGCAGAATGAGGTTCTCTTTGAATTCAATTTGTCTGGCTTTCCTTGGTCTTCAACCAAGGTTGCCCTCTAGCCCAGTTTGCATTCCCCAAGCATAGACCTATTTGTGTCAGAAGCTTTTCACCTGACACCAAATCACTGACGTGCTATTGCTCTGATTACTTGGTCACTGAAAGGTCATATGGATATAAATACTATTTTCCAAATATTTAGATAAATGGGCCAGTAATCACACAAAGACCAGCCAGCACTTTAACAACAGCAGCGATCACCATCCAAATGTAGTTTTTTAAGTTCATATAGCATCTGGATTACTCTACCAGAATGCAATAGTTTTCAAAAGATGATATTGTTTTTTTTCCTTATTTTTTTTTCCTTTGGTCCTTTGAAAGGTACCAAAAGGAGAATCCAGGCATCAGGGTGCAGACACAGCACCTGCCTTCGTGATGATGAGGGTTATAGATTTAAATATAACAGGTTGGTGAAGATGATGCTGTTTCCCATTTGAGACTGTTGTGGCAACACGTTGTGCAAGAAGTCAGGTGGGAAGGGGTCAGGCGGATCCGGCTTGGGGGTGCCAGAATAAGCTCCAACCTCCCCTTTGCTGTCTTGATGCTATTATTCCTGCACATGGGATCTGCACAGGATAAGAGGAAAGAAAAACTATTAAAAAAAAAGTAATTGTTTGCTCCTCCCTCCTTTTTCATGTAATCTCATCTCACTTCTTGTCACAATATCTATTTGCTTAGTTTTGAATACACCACAGGGTCCCAGCAACAACACTGATCACTACAGATGTACAGCAGATTTTTCCATTTGCTGGCAATTAAAAAAGGCAATGTAACAGGGGTATAATGGCAAAAAGTACTAATAAGTTTAAGAGTTAAATTGGGGGTCAAACCTTTTTTCAATTGGTGCATTTAAAAGTACGTTTTCCCCAACAGAATGAAATTCAAAATAAAAAATATTTCAAAGAGAAAGGGTTATTTTGTTTTGAGAGTGTTCCTTTGAGATATTCCCTAAAGTTTTTCTTAAATCTCCCTCCTGTGACCCCAGCAGTTTGGCAGAACAGATGCAAAAATACCCAAAGAATTTAGGTTATTCATCAAGAGTTTCAGTTAAGTTGCTGCAGGTCCCCTTTAATGCAACATGCGTGGATGGCTGCATCACCATAGGAAGACCCATGTCCTCACCTGTTCCAGCAATGCCTGGGAAGATGCTGGTGGTATGGACAGAAAATGCCATTTGTGCTATGCAGAGAGGTACTCGCTCCATATTGTGGTCATTGGTGAGTCTCATCCGTTTCCCCGAGATGCGCTTTGGTTCCAAGACTTCTGCTATTGAATACTTCTGTCCCTCGTAAAACAGCTCCCCAGTTTTGCTTCAGGAGCTCTCAAACTTGAACACCCCATGGTAAACTCCCAAATTCCCCGTTACATCCACCCACATCCCCATCTCACTCTCTTCCTGACACCTCTGGCCACCACCAGAAGAAGAGCCCATGGCTGAAGGGATCGCAGTCAGATCTGGCACCACTTGCAGGGGCAACCATGGACACCCAACCATCACAGTCCTCCCCATTTGCTTTTTGGAGATGCTGATGCTTGGCCAAAGCGCTGGGCACTTCACCCTGCTCATCATATCGTGGCATCCTCAAAAGTGGTACCCAAACCCTACCTGGTCTTTTCCTCTCCAGGAAAGCACAGAGATGCTGTTGCTGAGCTCTCCCTTAGACAGTCTTTCACCTTGGGAAGGCCCACATCACTGAACAATGCTCTGTATTTCAGAAATCTTCAGTACGCATTCAGCACTGGATGGACAGCCACTCATCCATTCCCCGTTCTCTGCTGCCATCAGGTGGATGTTTGATTTTATTCAGGGTACAGCTGAAAAATCCCAGCATGTTTTCCTTGGGTTTAACAATCTTGGCCACAGGCAGTAGACTCCCTGGCTTTTGGTCATGCAAAGCCATGGGAGCCTGGAGACATGGAAAAATCCCTGATATTATTCCCCTTCTCAGGAACAAGATGATTTTAGACACCACAGAGAGCTGGCAAGACCCAACAGGCAACACAGAATCATAGAATAGTTGGGGTTGGAAGAGACCTTCAAGGGTCATCTAGTCCACCCCTCTGCCATGAGCAGGGACATCTTCACCCAGATCAGGTTGCTCAGAGCCCCGTCCAGCCTGGTCTGGATGTCTCCAGGGATGGGGCATCCACCACCTCTCTGGGCAACCTGGGACAGTGTCTCATCACCCTCGTTGTTGGGTCTTGTCTCTAAGACAGTGGTCTGGATCCAACCCCACATGGGAGACTGGCTCCCCTTACCCAGTATCTCCCTTGCAAATCCCACCCCAGGAGAGGCAAGAGTTTAAGTAGTGGTGAGATTTAGCAGTAGCACCCACCTTGACATGACCTCAGGGCCAGGAGATTTCCCGCACACGTTGGTTTAGGAGTCAGCAGTCTCTGGCACAGGATGCTCAAGACAATGCAGAGCAGGGTTCATGTCAAATGGGATACCACAGCATTGTGGAGATCCACTGGTTCTGAATGTATTGGAAGCCAAGTTACTGGCAGAGATAGGAAAGCAAAGCACATCTTAATTTCCCAGACAGCTTTGCTGAGATAATAATCCAGCAACAAATTCTGCCCCAGGCAAGAACTACTCCTATGCAATATCACAAATGTATCTTGTTCATGACATGCCACAGGACTTCTGAGAATTGCTTCAAACTGCAGCATTTGTAAAGGTTTTTGGAATTGTTTTGCACTTACTGTAGGTGCAAATCACTGTTTTTTATATCACAGCAGTGGCACCGAAACCCCAGTGTATTGTCTCAGTACTGAAATTTGGACAAATAGCATGCTTGTGCAGAAAAACTTTGGTATTTTGATGGAATAATCAACCAAGCTGATGCTTCTGTGATTCAGAATGCCATGAAGATGTTTGGTGCTGATGCAGTATGATATGAAGTGTTGCCTAGAATATGGCAACCCCCAGTATCAGCACAGGCTGGGGATGAAGGGATGGAGAGCAGCCCTGTGGAGGATGTGGGGACTCTGGTGGATGAAAGATTGGACATGAGCTGGCAATGTGCATTTGCACCTCCGAAGCCAATTGTATCTTGGGCTGCATCACAATGAGCGTGGGCAGCAGTTCGAGGGAGGTGACTCTGCCCCTCTGCTCCACTCTGGTGAGACCCTACTGCAGTACTGCATCCAGCTCTAGAGTCCTCAGCACAGGACAGACATGGACCTGTTGGAGAGGGGTCAGAGGAGCCACAGAAATGATCCAAGGCTGGAACAGCTCTGCTGGGAGGACAGGCTGAGAGAGTTGGGGGTGTTCAACCTGGAGAAGAGAAGGCTCTGGGGAGATCTTATTGTGGCCTTTCAGTGCTTAAAAGGGACCTGTAAGAAAAATGGGGACAGACTTTTTAGCAAGGCCTGTTGCAATAGGACAAGGAGTGATTATTTCAAAGTAAAGAAGGGGAGATTTAGGCTGGACATGAGGAAGAAATGTTGCCCCTGAGGGTGGTCAGACCCTGTCCCAGGTTGCCCAGAAAGGTGGTGGATGCCCCATCCCTGGAGACATCCCAGGCCAGGCTGGACTGGGCTCTGAGCAACCTGATCTGGGTGAAGATGTCCCTGCTCATGGCAGGGGTTGGACTAGATGAGGTTTGAAGGTCCCTTCCAACCCAAATTGCTCTATGATTCTATGGACCAATATGTTATTTTTGTACAGTACCCAGCAACGATTCCACCTCATTCACTTACCTTGCACAGGGCTATACAAAGCAAGCACTACATGTGATATTTCTCCATCACCCCTGAGCATCCATCTCTGGTGCCTGATTCCTGGATCTTCCACTGCATTTCAACCCCTTCCATCGCAGAGGAAATCCCCAATGAGTATTTTCCCACCAAATGTATCTCCTCTTGCCAGGCTGCTCCCTCACTCCTTGTCTGGTCAGTAGATTCTGGTTCACCAGTGGTGGGTCAAACAGAAGAGAAACATCAGGTTCACTGTGGAGGGGTTTTGCTAGAAGGAGATATGTTGTTGAATTAGTCAGGCTCAAAGGAATCTCAAGGCCGCTTCGAGAAGCTGATAACAGAATCTGCTGTGAGAAAGAGGGGTGTTCCTCAATCAGCGGGGTCCTGGCGTGGCGTGAATCATCGGACGTATCATCAGTGAGACTCCAGTGCATGGACAGCCCATGATACTCATTTAGCGAATCCATGCTTGGAGCGTGGACGCGTGATTAGAATATAGTTGCATATATAAGGAGACTTGTTTCTGTAATAAATGGCTTTGCGTGATTCACATCGAATCGGAATGTTTGCTGAGTCCTTTATTGCTCCAACAGTTCACTTTGCAGCAGGGTGGTAGTGTGGATCTTCCTTCTAGGTGGCCCTGGAAGATCCTACAAGGCTGAGCATCCTCTGTTACACATGACCTAAGCTGTTGAGTGGGTTCAAAAGGCTGTGGCAGGGAAGAGCCTGGACTGACAAACAGCGTGGACACAACTGTGCTAACTGAAAAAAACAGAGGAGATGTTTTCAAGTTAGGCAGAAAAAAAGCACAAAGCAGGAAATCAGGGTATTGAAGAAGGTGTCTTAATTTTTCCTAGTAGATTTTGATCATTTATGAGTCACTAAGCACTTCTCTTCCCATTTTGGTGGAAAGAGGAGGTAGGAAAGTGGCCCTGGTGCAGGAGTGTGTACACATACGTAGGCACGTCGCAAGAAGAGCCAGAGGCCACGAATGCATTGCAAAGAGCAAGTTTTATTTTAGTTACCTCTCTACTGGGGGATCTCCAAAGCCACACCTAAGCTCCCAGGCAGAGGTGACACCAGTGGGGATGCAGGCGCTGGTAAGTTCAGCCCTGCTGGAAGATCACTGGGCCTGCTGAGCTCGCCTGTATTTCAAGGCTTCAGGCAGGCACAGCCTCCTGCTCTTTCTCACAACAAAGCAGGAATCTCAGACATAGTGATAAGGTGCCTGGAGCTTCTCACAGGCCTATGTTATCTAATGCAGAGGTTCTACTCATCAAGCACACAAGGTCAGTAAAACAATTAGTGTGATGTATGTGCTTTTTCTACAGACAGGTGCAAGTCACTTGAGCATATTTACATTTAACTAACCTCCTCGCCAAATCTTCCACTATATCCCCATACAAGGAGCCAGCAGCAATTCTTGAAACACCAGCATGTGTTGAGCAACCAGTAGAGCAAAGAGAAGAAATAAAGGAAGAGGAGAAATAATGAAGAAGAGAAATAAAGAAATTGTCTCCTACTTTCCTGGTATTCAAAACGCTGTTTAAAAGGCATTTAGATGAGGTTCTTAGGGACACGGCTTAGTGCTAGAGTTAGGTTGGGTTATGGTTGGACTCGATGATCCTGAGGGTCTCTTCCAATTAAAATGATTCTATGAAAGTCCTTTGTCAGCTCCTATTTTTCCTTAGCCCCTAAAGTAAACGGGATGCTCAGGCGTTGACAAAAGACTACCAGCAGAAAGCAAGGTTAAAAAAGCAATAATTCAGCCAGTTAACTACCATCATTGTTCCTTCCTATCGCTACATTCTCGATAAACAAATTTGTAACAAGATTTTACTGCTCCGTTCCTCGGAGCAGTCTATTAGTCCGTTGTTTAACGTGCAGTACCTGTCGAAGCTAAGCTCTCACAACACAATATCCCTTCAGATGATCTCCTTTGCATTTACTCTGATGTAATTAATTATCCAGTCAGCTTTGATATCCTCATACTTTCCAGGAGGTTTATGAGCAAACCTGTTCCTTTAATTGACTTTCCCTCCCACATGTATGTCTCTCTGCAGGCTGTTGCAGCTTGTCAAGGCCATGGGGAGCTTGGACATAACTTTGTCCTGGCTGACAAGAATTAAAAAAAAAAAAAAAATCCAAAAAAAAAAAAAAATCACTTATCCTAACTAGCAGTTAGCCAATGTTTGATGGCTTCTCCCATCTATAACATCATGCCGATAATGCCTGTGCATTTCAAGGTTTCATCATCTTTTTTTTTTTTTTCCAGCATAGTAATTTTCCTGGGAAACCTTCACATATTTGTCCTTCCACTTGCAATGAAAGCCCTGTCTGTTAGATTAACATTTATCTGGGAAAGAAGGGGGGAAAAGGGGGGGGAACGGGAGGAGAAAAGAGAGGAAAAAAAAAACCAACCCCAAAACCTAGAAATTCTGGAGGCCAGATCTTTACAGCCAGCATAAAACCAATGCAGTGACTAAGAAACTGGCCTTTTGATGTCTGGACTGAATTGCTTTAAGTAACACATATGAAAAATATCATTTGACATCAAAGTCTCATTATCTTCCCGACTGCCTGAAATACAGCGTGGTCCAAATCCTACCAGAACAGAAGATAGAAAGCCTTTTTCTTTCAATGAGTACTAGCTTACTTAGGAATATTTTCTTTCATGTATATAAAGTTTCAGTGCAAACGCTCTGCAGGGTATGGGTTTCATTATCTTCTTCATTTCAAGTTTTGCTGTGCACTTTCTTAAAAAAAAAATAAAAAAAATAAAATAAAATCTGAATTTTCATGGCTTGAGGCTATCACATTTTTTTCTCCCCAATGAACATGATTTAAATTCCAAGAACGGTTGGTCATAATCATAATAAAATAGCCAAACACAACCCAGATACCTTTTATTGAAGTTGTTTTGGTGTGCATCATCTCCATTAATTCCCGGGGTGTGGGGTGCCCTTCAGTACTTTGCAATTTGAAAACGTTTTCACAAACTTTTTCCTGTTTTTTTTTTTTCCCCTCCCCCCTCTCCGTTATTGTTGAGCTGAATTGCCTCACGAGGTTACATTAGAAAAATGATGTGCTTGGCAATATTTTATAGATTTATTCATGGGCTGTGCAGAGGGTTTGCGACACAAGCTCTGAAGACATGGAAATGGTGTGGTGACTTCTGCAGAGCCACAACTCAGTGCACAGATAGATGAAGGTCCATCATACCTCTTGCATTTTCCTCTCTCATACAGAGATACAACTCCAGAAGATTCCGTGGAAGGAGGTAGGACGAGGCCAACCAGTACACATGTTCCCTGCATACTATTGTTTCACCCATACAGGATCTTAAAATGACAATCCCTACCTAATCCCAGCAATTTCTCTACATCGTTAATTAAAAGGGCAAAGGGTCATTGCTCCACAACTCCAACCATGAAGCTGCTCAACCCAACGCTGCATCTACCCTCAAGGCTTCAGAGATGGGACGCTGCTGGAAGATGATCCATGATACAGGTGAGAGAATCACTGAATCACAGAGTGGTTGGGAGTGACCTCTGGAGATCATCTAGTCCAACTCACCTACTAAAGCAGGGTCACCAGAGCAAATCACACAGGAATGTCTCCAGAGGAGACTCCACAACCTCTCTGGGCAGCCTGTTCCAGGGCTCTGGCACCTCAAAGGAAAGAAGTTTCTCTTCATACTTAGATGAAACTTCTCCTGTGCTTCAGGCTGTGCCCATTGCCCCTCATCCTATCGTTGGGCACCACTGAAAGAGTCTAGTCCATCCTCTTGACACCCACCCTGGAGACATTTATCAGCATTGATGAGATCCCCTCTCAGCATCTCTTCTCCAGGCAGAATGAACAGATCCAGCTCTCTCAGCCTTTCTTCGTGAGAAAGATGCTCCAGACCCCTCATCATCTTTCTACCTCTAAAAGGAAGCACCTCAGATCCTTCAACTTGAACAAGAGGACCTGGCAGCTGAGTGTGGTGGTGGAGGCAAGCCTCAATGCACCCTCCTTGCCTTTGCTTGGAATTGCCAAATTCTTACCTTGAAGCAACAGTTGCCCATGACCCACCAGAAAGACCTTCAAATGGGAGAACTTCCCTGATATGAAGGGTGTGAGAGTTCCTTTTAGGTGTGAGGCTTGGAGAAGGAAACAACATTCATCTCTTGGCTGAATTAGACAGAGTCTTAGAGAAAAAGGCGAGTAGACTCTGAAGGAACGCTCTTCCTTTGAGACCTGAGCCGTGTCAGACATGAAGAGTGAGGTTTCCTTCATCTACAATGAGGGTGGTGAGACCCTGGCCGAGGTTGCCCAGAGAGGTGGTGGATGCTCCATCCTTGGAGACATCCCAGGCCAGGCTGGATGGGGCTCTGAGCAACCTGATCTGGGTGAAGATGTCCCTGCTCATGGCAGGGGGTTGGACTAGATGACCCTTGAAGGTCCCTTCCAACTCAAACCATTCTATGATTCTTTGAAGGAGCCAAATGTCCAACCCACAACCAGGCATGGGGACAAAACGGATCTTAAAAGAGCCAAAGGGGAAACCCAGAGTGCTGATTCTACCAGATATCCCAGAATAGTCAGAAGCTATAACAGAGAGAAGGGAATGCTTGTTCTAGGAGACCTTCTCTTCCCTGTCTCTGACCCCTGGTACTACAGGGGAAGAGGAGTTAGCAAGCAAGGAGACCTGCAGGACACCCCAGCTGTGAGGAACAGTGTTTTAGATTTGGGATGAATCAAGTGGAAAGATCTCTGGCTCAGGTGGTCAGGGATTGTCCCAGATGGGTTTCAGAGACCTCAACATGAAGGCTGCCTCCAAACTGCTTCACTGACCAAAATCATGAGAGCATCATCCTGTCTTCTTCAGATCTTCATAAAGAAATAGTGAAGCTCAGGAGACCAACTCCAGAAGAGTTCAGTCGTGCAATCCAGACCACCTGAGAAAGACCCTAGGCACAAACCTACTCAAAAGCAGAAGCATCAACATTTCCTGGTCACATGGGAAATAAGCCACCTGAGTTTATTTACATTTGGCTAACTCCACATCACATGCCCTTGAAACAATTTCAAAATAGATCTACCTTGGGGGGGAAAAAAAAGCATCACTCAATTCATCTCCTAGAGCGTTCAAGGACAAGCAGGAGGGGAGCTGCTGAGACGAGCAAATCCTGTTTTCTTTACACCAAAGCCACAGGGAAATTGAGACTGCCTGATGGAGGAAAAGGTAGTCTTTTTGATAGAGCACACTGCGGTTGACAGACCAGAAAACTTTGCATGACCGCTTTTTAAAACAGCCTGGAGCTTTAGGGCATGAATGTGAAATTTCTGTGTCAACCAGGACTAAACCCAAGCTACTGAAGTTGCCTGTATGAGCTACTCCAACCAGAAAAGATGGTGTTTGCTAACACTAACCTAGGGAGAGACAGGTTTTTTGTTCCCAACCACCCAACAAGTCTTGCCACAGTGCAAGTGGTGACCAGGTTGTTGTGGGAAAGTCTGGCAGGAGAGTAAAGAGAGCGCAGCTCCATCTGGGAACACCTGAAGCAAAGCTTATAGATGAAATCTCATGTGAAGAACAAAGACCATGTGCCCAAGGGCGATAGACACCATCTGACCATGGTGGTTGGCTGGGATATCAGCTGCAGAATCAAGTTTGGCATGGTGGAAACCTTGCCCATAGGAAGTTAAGGTTGTCTTGCTAAAGAGTCACAAGATCATAGAATCATAGAATTGTTTTGGTTGGAAAGGACCTTTAAGATCATTGAGTCCAACTGTTAACCTAACACTGTCAAGTCCACTTCTAAATCATGTCCCTAAGAACCTCATCTCCATGTTTTTTAAATCCCTCCAGGGATGGTGACTTCACCACTTCCCTAGGCAGCCTGTTCCAATGCCTGACAAGATGCTCTAACAAATTCCATGCTCACAAAAATTATTCAAATAAAGCTTGGCATCTACCTAAGACCACAAGGTCTTACCTGCAACCACTGCAGGATATCTTCAAAACATATTTTTGTGGCCTTTTTTGCAGATTTTAGCTGTCCTAGGCTTTGGGAGACCCAGGATTTTGCACAAACCATCTTGAGAGGGAAGCAGTTGAATCACCATCCCTGGAGGGGTTTAACAGACATGGAGATGAGGTTCTTAGGGACGTGGTGTAGCACCAGTGTTGGGTTAACGGTTGGACTCGATCTTGAGGGTCTCTTCCAACAAAAATGATTCTATGAGAGAGGAAAAATGACACTTTTCCATGATGCAGATCAAGAGGTTGCTTCCTCGGGTTGTAAGATAACGAGGCTGGGGAGTTAAAGAACAGCACAGCAAATTTTGGGAAGACAGGACAGTCCTGTTGTTAGGAGGAGTGAAAACCATGAAGGGGTTTAGAAGTGGCCTGAATTCATACAACAGCTTTGAGAAAGAGAAATGCTCACATCCAAATAGAAGCTGCTGTGCCGTATATAACAACAGCTGGAGGAGCTTTAGAACCAAATGCCTACACTATGTGAAGGGAGGCAGATGATTTTCATGTTATTTGGGAACAGAAAATTCAAAGTGAGAAATATTCAGTAGAAGACTTATCAAAAAATTTAATTTTTAAATAGCTGGAGCCACATGTGGTGACATAAGCTTGGGGAGGTCGCTTGGCTGGAAAGACGAGTAAGGGACCAACTTGTCTGCTTTGCTTTTATTCAGCAGTCCCATGTAATCAACACTTTTCCATGTAACATTTTGACTCTGTCAGAAGTGCTTGGCTCTTCTTTCTTTTTAAAAAACAAACAAACAAAAAACCAAAAAACAAAACAAAACCAAAACACAAAAAACATGGGGAAAGAGACCCCAAGGGACTTGGCTTGTAAAAGTTGACATTGCCTTAACCACACAGAATCATTTTGGTTGGAAGAGACCCTTAAGATCATAACCTAACTCTGGCATTAAACCATGTCCCTAAAAACCTTGTCTATACATCTTGTAAACACATGGATAACAAGAACGCAATAGATATCAGACTGCTCCGTGAAAAGCCAGGTTTCATGGATGCCGGCTACAGCACAGGACATTTATGAATATCAAGGGGAGGAACAGCTCCTGTATAGCTTAAAAGGTCTATCTTAGAAATCATTAATTTGGGAATCAGCTCAGCCACAGCTGGAGAAATTCTCATAGCCAGAGCTCCACAGCTGCAGACATGCCAAAATTAGCACACAATACATGAATTTTGGGTTGATCTGGAACCACTTAAACATCCTACACCACAGGAAGAAGTCCACCAATTCCTCCCTGCTCCCCGATGTTTTAATCCAGCTACATGTTTTCTTAACTAGATGTCTTTCAACGATTGGGCCTAATATTTAAGAAATACAAATGCATTTCAATACCTAGCTAACTCATTAAGCTGGCTTTTGACAAGGTCTTACTAAATTTAGCCCACCAGCAGCCTCTGCAAGCAGACTAGAGCTCCTCGAGCCAGCATCTGAATCACAGTCAAAAAGTCAGTTAAATCCATCGCCGTCTGTCTGTATTTTGTCAGCCACCCAGTTGGACATAACAGACCCAACGGTAGCAATTAGTGTGGCCGGTGCTACCTACTGCAGTGCTAATTAACAGCACAACTAGGTCTTCTAAATGTACCCAGATCTTTTGACAGCACTAGACACGGGGTGTTGGTGGAAGGCAGGAGGAGAAACATCTTTGCTTACCCTAGGTCAGAGATCCAACTTTCCAGAATCCTGCTCAACCTCCCAATGTCACAATATTAATAAACTATTCTTTCTGCTCGTTAAGCTCTCAGAGCACATCCAGGGAAGCACTGGGTACAAACAGATCTCCAGAACTTTACAGTTGCTTTTTGGTTCCCTAACAAAGACGAGGCTTGAGGGTTTTGACTCCAAATAGCGTCCGCTCGTGTAAACTGGCCACAGCTCTACTGACAGAAGGTAGAAGTCAGAGAGAAAACACAAATTATGGTCATTAGCACATAATTATGGTATTACTACAGCAAAGCCTTGATTTCAACTGGATGACCAGAAATAAGGTACTCAGAAAGCACCTTCTGAAAGGTATGAAAGAAATGGAACTGCTGAGCTTTAGTTTGTGCCCTTGGGATGGCACCAAGATCAGAAGTGCCTTCGCAGATGTATCAAGTTCATTACATCAAACTAAATTAATAACTCAACTGATGGCTGACCTGTTTTCAGGTGTCTTCACTGGAGACAGGACACCTTTGCCATACTGTTTGTCAGCCAAACAAAACAAGAGTGTCTGTTGACACGACAAACTAAAAATAATACAAATTTGTGATCAAGTGCCCTACACTTGAAATAAAGCCTCTTTGAGCTGAAGTTCAGTGAGACTTCAATCAGCCAGGCAGGTTTCAACCCAGTACTCTAAATCCAAACGATTAAAATATTTAGACTGTTACCTGCACACTAATTCATTTCCTACTCCTCCCTCCTTTTTAAGTAGATAACTTTGAAGCTGTTTTTTACTTCCTCCTCCTAATATGACTTTCTGCTCAGTCCCTAACAAAAGAAATACCACCAAAAACTCACAAAACAAAACACTTTTGCTTCACAGGATGAGATGTACTATTTGCTGAGGAGCACTTGAACGCTTATAGGGATTGTTCAAGTGCTCTCATTAAAAAAAAGCAAAACTCTGCTCTGAAATCAAAATTAATGTAGATATTACAGCAAATCTCTTCTCACAGAGGTTGTGGGCTTTTTATTACTATTTATTTGTAAGACTGCTTCTCCTTGTGGGTCAGGTAACAGTCTCTTCCATCCAGTATCAGGCTGCAGGACAAGTTGTGTCAGTTCTTCAGTCTTGAGCTCAAGTTGATCCTCAAGGGACTGAGTCTTAGCTTTGACAGTAAAAGAGAAGAAAAACTAGATTTGTGCTCCCCTCAGCTCAATTTCCATTAAGCCTGCTCCTGTGTCACTGTTGAAACAAAAGAATAACCAGTTTTATGATCTTTAAGTAACTGAAACATAATCAAGAGCATTCAGATAACTGGTCAGGGTGCTTTGGTGACCACATATCACTGCTGAAGCTGAGGATCAGCCTTTTTTTTTTTCAGCTCTACCACTTTTCCTGTTCTACCAAACCTCAGTTATTTCTCCACCCTGGCTCTTTGCCCATCTTAATTTCACACACTAAACAAACCTCAAAGCCTGAGTACATTATGAAGATATTTTCCCATCACATCAGTACTAACATCAGCGTTGCTAATAGCTGTGTTTTTTCCTCCCATTGGACTTTCAGACTTCTGAAGCTGGAAAAGAAAAGTGAACTTGTCTAGAAGGGAATTACTGTTCCTAAATTAATGTTATCATTTACAAAGTTTAACTACAAAAAGAGAAGAGAGGGTTTATGTTGGCATATGAATGTACATCTCAATACTGTGTATGAATCTCTTTTGCAAGGCAAAACCACAGAGCAATCACAGCCCTTCCCAACCCACAGCTCGACAATCCTCCCTCACTTCTGACACCACTTAGTTCCTCAGATGCACCACAGCCCTCATCTAAAAGCCAATTTCATTTGTTTCCCACTGCAAATCTATTTTTTTTCCAGATCCTTCTCTACCAAAGTGGATGCTCTTTGCTATTCTACCAGATTGCTTACAAAAATTCATGGCAACTAATTCTAAAGTCCTTTCTCCACTCTTAGACATCAGTCTGGGTAGTGAATATTCATTCAACCCTCCGGTGGACCTTGTAGAGCTCTTACCCATCTCCACCAGCAGCAGAGACAAGCCCAAGCTTCATCTGTCTTGGTAACCAAGGATGTGAGGAGGCCACTGCACCAACACACAGCACAACCTGGCTCAGGTCCCTAAGGAATTTCACTAGGACAGTACCTGAGCTGACATCTCCTGGGTTAGTCCACAGTCCTTCTCCGTATGGCATCACTTGGATTCCCACCAGCTCACAGATCTCGGCACTGCCTGCCGCAAGATAAATTTTGCTCTTCTCAGAGCTATAGTAGGATCAATTCTTGTTCTTCTCCTGGGAAGCCCATCTCTGCTGCCTGAGGCTTTTTTTTTTTTTTTTGTTTTTGTTTTTTAAACCACAGGCTCTATCAATAATTTCACAGGGAAAAAAAAAATACATCAATGCCTAGCTGTGAGAGCCCTGAGGAGTCCATGCTGAGTAACTCCCACCCAAATCTCAACAGCTTAAGCACATCTTTTTCTCAGCTTTGCTTCGTGAATCCTACAGATCAACTCTTCAAGGAGATGCAATACAAACAGAAAAGACTGAACTTCTGAAGTGTTTCTAAACTCATTATGCTTTGGTTTTATTTCAAAGTAATTCATGCATCTAGACAACCTAAACTTTCCCGTATTCTGTTCCCTGTCTAACTCTTTCGTATCTCTGCAGAGTTTGGAGCATATGACAAATAACCCTGTGGAGTCTAAAATTTCTGGTCCAACATATGGTTCTACAGCTTGACCTGCTTCTACTCCAGCTTGTAAACTGGTTGCATGTTCGAGGCTCCAGCCTCCTTGTTTCGTTATTCCTCGATCAAAGGCGACCAACCACCTAGACAAAGATTTCAAACATTTAAATAAGAACCGATGGGCAGCATCCACCCCTTCACCTGAAGATAAACTGCAACTGCTGGCAACCTAAGTTTAATGATTTTCTATGCTTGATACCACAATAGCTGTTCTTGGAATTTTACTTCAAAACAAAAAGGCAAGTAAGACAGACTTTAAAGCAAAGATCGGTTTTAAAATCAAATGGAATTTGCTGCATTAGGTACACGTTGCTCATAAGCTCAATTAATTCATGAGGCATACATTCATTTTTTATGATACCTCAATACAGCTTCAGATGAGCAAATAGCTAGATGCTGTTAACAGAAAAATCAGCTTTGTTTCAACTTCCCCTGTTGCAAATTAAAATAAAAATAAAAAACAAAACAAAACAAAATATCCACACAACAGTAGGGCTGGAATATATATTTATCCATTGCCACTTTGGACTCTATTCCAAAAGGAACAGAACAAGCAACTGGGCTTTACTGAATCCATCCTGAGTAAATTTTCTACGTGGCAGAAAAGGATCATGAGCATCAAGCTCTGACATTTTTACATATCCATTTCTTGTCACTCATTTTTCTTCTGCCAACTAACTAGATTTAATTCTGATTACAGGTAATGAAGCAACAGTTAATGTAACATCAAAAACTCTTCTCAGCTTTGAAGCTTAGATTCTTGTTTTTGTAGCTATGAAAGTCTAGTTCTAGAAACTTATTCCATCAGCTGTGTTTTCCCAAGAAAAGAGCACCCTTATTTAGAGCATTTTTTACCCAAAAGAGAGATGGAAAAGTGGACCAATGTGACTGAAGGTTATTTTTAAACAGCCTCCTTTAACACAGTTTATGATGGTTATTTCCTAGCCACATTGTCAGGAAAACATACATTTCATTAATGTTTTCTTAATAGTAATAAACTTTCAGACCAGCTGCAATTTAATTCCCTGAGCAGGTCCATCCTTTCTGATATAGCTAGTGTGTTCCTTGCAATATCTGTGATTCTTCTAAGAACAGAAGTATTCTTCAGAGCTATTATTGCAGCTTCAGTGTCCCCAAAATTAGGCTATAGTCAAACTTGTTTTGATAAAAGGAACACTGCTTCATAGTCAAGTAAAATGCTGTGTGGGTGGAGTATAGTGAAATCCTGTATTTCACAATATTTTAACTCGAAACCCAGCTGCAGTAAAATTTCAGTTTGCAATGCTAAAAAAAGCTGTAACCACAACGAAGTATGACAAGTTTGAAGGTTAAAACAAAACATAGTTCACTGTGCCAACAATTTAGAGCTGCAGAGGATTATCAAACCCCCAAACATCACACCCGCCCACTTCAACATGAAAAATCAGGTTGGACACATAAAAATAAAAATCTTGGTGAAGTACAGCAGTTGTGATTTCTGCTTTTCACTGTGTAAATTAATTTATTATCATTTTATTCCTAAACATCTGACTACTTTGATGGCACCCAAGAATATTTTAAGGCAGATATTTGTACTTTATGCATTTAAATTGGGCAAGAGAGGAATTCAGAGCCCCAAATTCAGATTTTACCTCTCTCTGCTGATTATATAGGGAGTCTGAAGTTAAAACTATTTATGCTGTTTGCCTGCAATCAGTCTCAACTTCTGAATAAGAACAAGAAACCACCACAGCTCTCACCATGTTCTGGATTTGTATAACAGCACTTAGAAGCCAAAGGACTGTGTGGAAGATGCCAAAGTAACAGCAGAAAATTCCTGTTGCAGAGTTTACTGCCTAAATAAGAAACACGCACAAAAGGAAGGGAGAAATACACATAAATAACACTCTACTATCAATTCTCACAGTTTAAAGGTGCAGGAGTCCAGACATTCGATATAATTCTTGAAGCCTCAGCCCTGGAACAACTTCTAAACTAAATCAAGTTTTTCTTTGGAGGGGGAATGGATGCTCAGTGCATCCAAGCTGCTAAAAGGCAACTCAAAAATAATTTTTAGGTTCAGCTGTTTACCTGATTTTTGATTACTTGGCTTTGGTAGTACTATAAAAATCAAGCTCAGACAGGGCTAGTGACAAGAGAGAGATCAGAACCCATGCACACAGAATCCCACTCCAAACTAAAGGCAATGGTATAGAGAGTTTTTCCAGCTTCATGACACAGATAAGCAGCTAGCTACCCACAGTTAAATATCTCCAGTTGGTTACTCCCTGCTTGGTAAGTATTTTATTTAACAAAACAGCTTCATCAAAAAAAAAAATAATTCACTTTTCCCTTGCATTCTGGACATTGGTACTTTGACTGGCAGATGAGGGATGAAGACACATTCCTTACGTACCACAGACATTAAGATGCTTGAGCAGGCACTGGTCAGATTCTGAAGAGTGGAACAGCAGTGGGGTAAGTCAGGCACTGGATTAAGAAACAGGAGTAGGTTAAAGTTGTCAAGAACTGCCAAAGGTATTTAAATGAAATACAGACAAGCAAATATTTTGAACGCAGATAAAGTTCCCTTGTTCTACTGTGCTGTGGCTGAAACAGAAACAGCGGGAGAGATTACTTTAGTGGTACAAAAAGAAGTGAAAAAAAAGCAAATTCTACACAGACCGAGATGGCCTCGCACGCAGGCAGCACCACAGGTCCACAGATAACGTCTGCGGCGTCCTTGTACACTATTTGGAAGTGCCCACCAAAAAAAAAAAGGGTCCAGTCAAGGTTATTACCATGTTCACGGCAAAGTAAGTAACGTCGCCGTCACCGAACGGACACGTACAGAAATCCACAGTACGGAAACTACAGAATTGGATTGTGGTAGAGAAAAGCAACGGTTTTAGTAAACTTGATCTAGAGCAGAATTCTATCACTAAACACACACAGATCCAGAACCTCCATGACAGACGTATAAGAACTGATTTTACCATCTAAACTATACCTTTCCAGCCACAACATGCAGGACACTGGTGCCATTTATATTTTATAATGATTCCTAACCTTCGACAGAAAATATATACAGCAATTAATTAAGAAAAAACCCAACTATCATGAGAATTAAAACTTTTATTAGTGTATTCACATGTTAGGCAAATGCAACACGCATGAAGCATATTTCTTAGGTTCACAAGTTCTACCAATACATTAGTCTACTGGTAAAACTAGCACAAACTGGTAACTGCTTTGCCAACTTTTTTTAAAGGTGTCTGGCCCACTTTTTCAAGGCTTGATTTTTGGTATTGCTTCTATGCCCTAGTCATTTACAGCATAAAAAATATCCATCGCTATCATCAATTCAGTCGACTGATTAAAAGCTGTAACACTGGCCACATTGTTGTTTTCAAAGCTAAATTCTCACTAGTTGTACTTACAAAGAAAGTACAGAACTAGTGTAATGGATGAAACAATGAGGAAAAAAATACAAAACCAGACAAAGGCAATCCCACTACTGCCACAATAACAAAAGAATGACAGACAGCTAGATCACAAGATTGTTAGTAATATGTTAGTAAGATGTATATTTTTTTTCAAGTCAGAATAACCCTTCTATAGTTTCCCAACCCTTCCCCAACCCACACTTATCTGTAGAATATATTTCAGAATATTTTTAATATGGTGCAGCTGTAGTGTCCAAGGGTTCACAATAACATGCACTGTCACGAAGAACCTAGAAGTCCTCCTTTGCTGGTCATACCTCAGCAACCACTATCCTAGACATTTTGCAGAAGCAACTACTTTTAATAACAAGGCCCATTATGATATAATGAATGCGTATGATCTGGTATGTAAGTAAGCTAGACAAAGCCACTCCGATCAGAAATTTAAATTCTGTTACTGAAATATGTTAAGTTGCATCTATTTAAAACCTATATGAAAGAAAGGATTTTTTTTCCAAGGTATTTGACTCCAAAAACCTAAAAAACCCCATGATTTTTAGTGGCATCTGATTAACAAAAAAATACAGATGTAAGGGGTAAGCCAATAACCTTGTCTACTTAATCCAGTATCCAAAATGCTACAGTAAATTCTCATTCCATGAGAAAAAAAATCACTGATTTCAATGATTCAAGGTACAAAAATAGTCCTAAATTACATCAGTGCCAGCAATACTGCTGGCAACAGATGCACCAACTCAGATGGGTAGGGAAAAATAGACTCCTAGTGTGATGGATACTCAGAATTTATAATATGAATTCATTTTAGGCCCCATTAAGCATATAATGTGTCTTAAGATTTCACAGATGAATCTCAAGATATTTCTTTCCCTTCCAATGGAGGGATTTTCTTTTTCTTTAAGAAGGCAGCAAAAAGTTAAGCTTTTCTACAAGGAAAGTCTGCTTTTATGTTTAGGACAACTCGAAAACCTGCTTATATAAAAAAATATAAAAGAATAAAGGAGTAGAGTCTTGGAATTTTATGAGAGATTTGCCCCAATCAAAAAACCAAACAACTATTTATGGGAACTAAAATAGAGAACAGCACGATACTGTGATATTTGAGATCATGATACATTACCTGTACATATACTTAGATATTCATGTTATTGATAAACCATTAGGACACTCAATTATGTACCCAATAAAAACACCATTAAGAGTCTTTAAAACTGTCCCTTATTTTTGAAGAAGGCATTTCTATACACTAAATTTTCATCTAGTATCAGAGTATAGGAAACAGAATCCACAAGGTGCTTTAATTAATGAGACCTCAAGTGCTGTTTTTCTTTTTTTTTTTTCTTTTTTCCTTTTTTTTTTTTTTAAAAAAAAAAAAAATCAACCTTTTTGGATAGTAAACAGTTCATGGGGACCACACACAAATACTAACAACAGATGAGCTGTTATATTAAGTCTATTCATTGGACTCAATATTTAGCCCACTGGTAAGGGAGGAAGGAGTTTTATGACATGCTGGAGCAGCGTACTGAAGGGGAGCCCATCTGAGTCAATACTTTGTCCAACCATTGTAGAGGTCCGTTCAGATGAAGTTCAATCCAACAAGGAGTGCTTGTTACTGTTTGCCGCCTAGGAAATAAAAAATAGGAAAGTCAGCAAGCAGCTTTGGCTGCCATAAAGTTCTGCATCATGCAATCAAATATGTTTCCATTCATAACTACTACTTAGGAATGTAAAAATCTGCAACCATTACCATAAGTTTTACTAAGTTTTTTTCAGACAGTCTTTGAAGAGAGGAGAAGGGAGAGGAGAAGGGAGAGGAGAAGGGAGAGGAGAAGGGGAAAAGAAAAAGTTTAAATAACAAAAAGAAAAAAGAGAAACAACAACAAGAGATATCTGTTTGCAGCTGCATCACAGCCTTCGAAGGGCCTTGCATGCATAGCAGGTTTTGAATTTTGTAATCCTCAAACATTTCAAGTAAAAATTGTGTTTCTCTTGTCTTCTATATAAACTTACCCATAATTTTCCACCACAGAAGCCATTAATTAAACACCATATAGAAAGCCTCAGTAAAGCTTTATAGCTGTCAACCCTCAAGCTTTACTCACTTTGCCATATACCTTTGTTTCAGAGACCTCTTATTCAAAACAATCTTCCTGCTCATCTCCAAAATAAAGAAATCAGTATTGGCCATCCTCTTGCCTGAGAAATCCTGTTATTTCACTGTATCCATTCCAAGCATGGGAGATTTCCCAAACAAGATTGGCAAGACTAGTGTTGCTAAGCCATTTTTTTCCAAATAATTCTAGCTATCCCAAAGCCAAAGCAAGGAGGCGTTAAGATTTCAAGGCAGCAGATTAGTCAGACACATTTTTACTGTTGGCACTGCAACCCTTGGCTTGAAGGAAATCTCTTTACCTAAACAGAGGATCTGAAATGGCAGAAAGATTCATAGGATGGATTTCAAAGGATGGATTTCAAAAGTTTTCTGTGGTTTCACATTTTTCTAGGAGAAGAAAGCGGCAAGGGTCTGTGCTCGCTCTAAAAAACATTGTTATCCTCGCCCCGAATACCTATGCCAAACAAAGTGATCCAATAAAAGGATAATCTAAACCACAGGAAATATAATTCCATTTAGCCCCGAATCCTCTCCCAAAGAAGGAAGCTCATTATTCCACCACTGTCAACTCCCCTCTGACGTGTTCCACAACACATTTACTCAAAATTCTCTACCTGGATCTGTTCAACAACCTTGGCTTTGTGCTACACCGGTAAAAGTTGCTAAAATAGCAACAGTCACTTAGGAGAGTGTCAAAGCTAAAATTCAGCTGCTTCTACTTGTGAATTTCCAGTTCATGTATCGCTAAATCTCTTTGCTATAATTACATCTGCTTAAGTTTTTTCAAAAGACGATCCTCAACCTGGATAGTTCATGTGTTAACGTCAACACTTATCTGCTGATATGAGCTTTTACCACCATCATGACAACAGAAAGAGCTTTTTCAAATACATGGCAAATAAAACTAACACCAGAGGCAATGTAGGCCCACTGACGAATGAGGTAGGTGCCCTGGTAACAGAAGATACAGAGAAGGCAGAGTTACTGAATGCCTACTCTGACGGAGGCTGTCCTGAGGAGCCCTGTACCCCTGAGGCCCCAGAGGAAGGCAGGACAATGGAGGAGTTTGCCTCGGTTGATGAAGACTGGGTTAGGGAGCAGTTAGGCAACCTGGACATCCATAAATCCATGGGTCTGGATGGGATGCACCCCTGGGTGCTGAGGGAGCTGGCTGAGGTCATTGCTAGACTGCTCTCCATCATCTTTGCCAAGTCTTGGGAAACGGGAGAGGTGCCTGAGGACTGGAGGAAAGCAAATGTCACTCCAGTCTTCAAAAAGGGAAGGAAGGAGGACCCGGGTAACTCTGGACCGGTCAGCGTCACCTCCATCCCTGGGAAACTGATGGAACAACTTCTCCTTGGTGCCATCTCAAGGCATATCAGGGATAAGAGGGTCATTAGAGGCAGTCAACATGGCTTCACCAAGGGGAAGTCGTGCTTGACCAACCTCATTGACTTTTATGAGGACATAACAAGATGGAGGGATGATGGCAGAGCGGTGGACATGGTCTACCTTGACTTGAGTAAGGCATTTGACACAGTCTCCCACAGCATCCTTAGAGGTAAACTGAGGGAATGCAGTCTGGACAATTGAGTAGTGAGGTGGAGTGTGAACTGGCTGAAGGAAAGAAGCCAGAGAGTCGTGGTCAATGGGGCGCAGTCTAGTTGGAGGCCTGTATCTAGTGGAGTGCCTCAAGGGTCAGTACTAGGGCCTGTATTATTCAATATATTAATCAATGATTTGGATGAGGGAATAGAGTGTACTATCAGCAAGTTTGTTGATGACACCAAACTGGGAGGAGTGGCTGATATGCCAGAAGGCTGTGCTGCCATCCAGAGAGACCTGGACAGGCTGGAGAGATGGGCGGGGAAAAATTTAATGAAATATAACAACGGCAAGTGTAGGTTGGGGAATGACCTATTAGAGAGCAGTGTGGGGGAAAGGAACCTGGGGGTCCTGGTGAACAACAGGATGACCACAAGCCAGCACTCTGCCCTTGTGGCCAGGAAGGCCAATGGCATCCTGGAGTGTATTAGAAGGGGGGTGGTTAGTAGGTCGAGAGAGGTTCTCCCTTCCCCTCTACTCTGCCCTGGTGAGACCACACCTGGAATATTGTGTCCAGTTCTGGGCCCCTCAGTTCAAGAAGGACAGGGAACTGCTGGGAAGAGTCCAGCGCAGGGCAACAAAGACCATTAAGGGAGTGGAACATCTCCCTTATGAGGAAAGGCTGAGGGAGCTGGGTCTCTTTAGCTTGGAGAAGAGGAGACTGAGGAGTGACCTCATTAATGTTTACAAATATATAAAGGGTGAGTGTCACAAGGATGGAGCCAGGCTCTTCTTGGTGACAACTAATGATAAGACAAGGGGCAATGGGTACAAAGTGGAACACAGGAGGTTCCACTTAAATTCGAGAAGAAACTTCTTCTCAGTGAGGGTGACAGAGCACTAGAACAGGCTGCCCAGGGGGGTTGTGGAGTCTCCTACTCTGGAGACATTCAAAACCCGCCTGGACGCCTTCCTGTGTAACCTCATCTAGGTGTTCCTGCTCCGGCAGGGGGATTGGACTAGATGATCTTTTGAGGTCCCTTCCAATCCCTAACATTCTGTGATTCTGTGAAAAGCTAAAAGCCATTTTGTCTACCAAGCTTATAAAATCTACCACCTTTCCATATTTATGCACATATGCCCAAAAATGCAAGTAATTCTTTGGCAAAGCTGGTTCTATGAGAAACGTTTCTTACATAATAATTCAGCACAGAAGTTTTAACAGGTATGATGGAGTTTTACAGAGCTTCGTGATCTATTTTGACAATTCTGACTACATTCATTTACATCCAAGGTTGCATTCAGAGGAGCAGCCTCTTCTTGCTTTAATCACAACTGCGGCATAACTTACAAGTTTTGTGCATCAATAATTTATTAGCAGCATCTTAAACAGAGATGAAAATAAACTAGTTCAGCATTATGTCAGTAATATCGGTTTCTGTGCTGTTCTGGTGGAGTTTTCACTGGAGTTTTTTCAACCCAATGATCTCTGAAGGGTTTATGCACTAATAACCAACATTTTCCTTAGAAATCACTTCACCAAAAGCCTCCCACACTGTTTTAACCCACCCCTTACACTCCATTCACTTCAAGCTGTCTCTATATAATCTGACTGATTAAGCCTTTCTTCTGTTCCGATTTGAATGTTGTATTTAATTATGTCTAAGTTTATACATATTTCTTTTGGGCCAAATCCAACAGCTCTTTAAACTTGAGCCAGATTCTTTCTCGTGTACCTCTTTCTCACAAAGAGGTACCAATTTATTCCATTACTCAAATTTTCATTTCATCTAATTATGCTTTTACAAAATTGGCTTCATTTAGACGAGAAGCCTCCCCCATGTACTGACGCTAGTATTTACATGTATATATTGCAAGAGCAGATAAAAGAATCAAAATCCCAGGATTTACAGTGGAATCTACATGCCATTATTCAACTTCAGAAATGATACAGATTTAAAAAAAATAATTTTGAATGGAAATAGGGTATATGTCAAGACTTCTTTCAGAGGACAATTTCTAGAGAGGTTTGAGAGTTTTATTTAAAACCACATCTCTAGCTCTTCAAAATAATGAAATCTTTAATATTGCTCAGTTACAAGTCAATGCTTTTTCTCCCCAAACTCCCAAACTACACTAAAACCAGGCATATTCCTCTACTATAGTTTTTAGTTTATGCTACCAGAGAATACAATTAGAATTTATTCAAAAGCAAATTTTTTCTGCTCAAGAAGCTGTTTTTAGCAGTTTTACAGTCATCTTACTCCTGCAAAATTTTTTTCTGCTACAAGTTCCAAAATATCCTTTAAATGTGTGTTCTTCAGATGGTTTGTTCTGTAGAATGCACTCTGAGTGACTCCAATTCTTTCCGTCGGGTACTATCACACACCACAACCTAATGGATTCATTATACTCCATATAGAACAGGACAGAGACCAAAACAACTGTACATCTAATAAACAACAAATAATCTCATACCACAAACTGTGCAACTGCTAGATGTTGTCAGTGCTTTCACCACAAAAAGCAAGTGAGCAGGACTGAGCAAGTAAACAAAATTTTGACGATATTCCTTGCTCAACAGCTGACTTCAATACAATGATAAGATCAGTTTACTGGTCTTCATGACTTAGAAGGGGGAGAAAAAGGAAAATATGGGTTTAACTTGCAGACAACATATCTACAGTAGCAGTAAGAAGCCTGTACGTTTGGCTTTGAAGCCACACAGAAATAAGCATATCAGTGAAGGAAGAAAAACAACTGACTTTCAAGTTTAAAAACAAAGGTTTTCTTACCTGTATTCAGCTCCCCATCCTTTAACAAAACTCATTCTTATGGTACACATTCTAGTAAGCTGATAAACTGCTTCAAAACCCTGATTCACAGATTGAGCCAGAAGAGCAGCAAATTCTTGGTTATTGAAGATTTTTAGATTGCATCCTATAAACAAAAAAAAAGTCAAAAGGGTACAATCAATGATTACTTGTGTTTGCTACAGAGAAGCTCAAAACTATGAAGAAACTATGAAGGAACTATCCAAAGGAAAGCAAATTAATATATTCACTGGATAATTTTATGTGAGACCTTTTGTAGGCTACTAACCTGGTGGAATTTTGCACACAGTTGCAGGATGCCAGCCATATCTTTGATTACAGTTGGGGCTCTGAACAAAAATCGCGCTATCGCTTAGGCACTCGGCAAAAACTTCTCCACCGATGTAATAGAGACGTACTCCCCTTCCTGTAGTAAAATTCAAAGGAACTCTTGCAGATTAACAAACAAGGGAGTATTTTGTTTCAGAGAAGGCCAAAGTTTCTCTTTACAACAGAAACAGAAATTATCTACAGGATCATACTGCTGGGCTGACAGCTGTAGTAGAAGCAGAACACAACTAACTTGCATTTTTCTCCCAAGAACACACAATATTTAAAGGAGAAGCAGAATCATTTTTGGTCAAGGGTGAGATAGAATTTTCTAGCCATGTAATAATGACTAATAGCCATGTAATGACAAATAACTTTTTCACTTAAAGAAATACCAAAAAGGAAATAAAAAAGATGAGATCCAACAGAATTAAAACTTGTGCTAATATTAAATTGTTGTATGTGAAGCAGCACAGGCCACTATGGGAAAAAAAAAAAAAAAAAAAAGGAAAACGCAAGTATATCACTTCAACACTCTCAGCTTACACACGCCCACAGTACCCACAGTATTTCACAACCCACTATGTGGACAAAACCAACAGGACTTCATTTAGCCCTATCACAAAAAAATACCCATAAGAAATCCTGTTGTTCACTCTTAAATTGTAATCTTGTTCTCTCTCTCTCTGAGTAGAAAAAAAAAAATCTGTATGAGTTATTTCTAGCACAAGAGAAATAATGTGCAATTAATCTGCAAAGAAAACTATTAATAATGAATGGGTCCTTTAAAGGTCACAGTTTCTCTTCTTTTTCTTTAAAACTAGTTTTCAAACAAAATGTGAGCTAATCTATACAACAGTGAAAGCTCCTTATATTTTTGCTTTTCTTCAACAAGACTATTTTGATCACTCATCACAGGCATAGCCTGAGTGTCTGCATATCTAAAGTTTCACTAAACAAACATTTGGATTTGGCATAGAGGGAGTCAGAAGGTTCTACTAAAGAGGTTAAACATTTTTACTAAAAGTGAAAACAAAAAAAAACTTGCGAATGTTGCTAAAAGAATCCAAAAAAAAAAAAAGGGGGGGAAAAAAGTAATTTATTGAAAAACTTAAAGCCAAGATGCTGCATTGTGGAAAACAGTTTACAAAGAAAATCTTGATCACATGTTATCTCAATGGCAGCTTTTCCCATTTCAGAAAATAATTTAAGTTTAAATTAAGGACTATCAATGTCCGTTCTGCATTTTGTATATTGGAATAAACTAAGAAACGTGAATAATTTTAAAGCTTAAATTTCAATTATAATCAACTCAGACTATAAATGCTATCCAAAGCAGAGCAGGCCAACAAGGAGCCTGAAAGCCAAAAACCTGCCCTTCGGGATGATTTGGTTTGAGAGAAAGAAATTCCACAAGGATACAAACACACAGATCTGTTCATCCTACCTGGATGATTCCAGATCATTTAATGGCTAAAACGAAATAAAACATTTAAAAATGAGAGATTTTTACCTATGTGTCGCCTTGTCATTTCCACTGTAGCATTTCTGTTTACGTTGGAAAGCAGACCTAGGCAAAATCGTTCAGAATTTGATGGATCTGTAAAGCCATCTACAGTCAGGGAAGGCTGTGATGCATGGAAGGTTTCTCCCACTCTTTGATTCAATTCATAATATGCGATCGAACACCAAAACGCAGGCTCTGAGTAAGTAACTGGTTGCAAGTCTAAAAAAAATAAAATAAAATTGAAAAACAAGATTAACACAGAATTTGAAGCTGAAATCTGCCCTGCTCTTCGTCTCTTCCTCAAACTACTCCAATTATGTTTTGCTCGCTGTCATTTTTACCTACCCCAGTAAACAGAATGGAATTCAAGATTCTACACAAGGGAAGGAGGGGGAGAAGAAAGGATGAGCTAATCTGACCACAGCTCATGTAGTTCAGTGCTTGCATTTTGCTCGACAAAATGATTAAGCCGACGTTATTGTGAGTGCCAGACGTGGAGACATTTTTGTTGCCTTTCTATAACTCTCAAACATTTTGGCAACGTCAAAGAAAAGATTAAACTACCTAACACTGAACCACAAAGGATAGGCTAACATCCTTTAAAATATTTATTGTATAAATACTATTCCTGCACACACCACTATATTATTCTTTCTCTTTGCTAGAAGCTCAATAGTTACAAAAATAGTTCTTAACAAGCTATTAAGCCAGCCCTATTATTTTTATCATGAGGAAGCCAACCCAATAGTCTCCTCCTAATATAGCGCTTATTTTTTTGAAGTACATTTTCATTTTTAATGTAATTACATATATAAAGAAGAGTCATCACACACAGAAACAAAAGTATTTCCAGCTTACCCAGGCTATGATTAACTGGGGAGAGAGTACTAGGAGACAGCTCTGCTGGAGATCCTGTTGAAGCAACACGGATTGTTTCAGAGCAAATAATTCTCATTATTTCAGGTAGGTAGGTATAACCATTATCTAGACACAGTTTTACATTAAAATTCTATGCAATAAGAAATCTCAGAAATTCTACAACCAGTTTTCCAGCATATCACATGCTTATTCTGAATTAAGATTGCATTTAATGTTCCAGACTCCTGGGAATCTACCCCTCCTCATAAAAACTCGATTAACATAATTGCATTGTATTTTGGCAGAGCTCTCACTTCATGCACCCTCTGTGAACGTAACTTTATTTATGCACTTCTCCAGTGAGAAATTAGTGACTTCTTCCCAAATTCAGTGAAAAAAAAGCAGCTAAGAAAAAGTGGCTGAGACAATTAAGATATTACCTCTCTGTTCTCAAAGGAGAGGGTTTATCTCTAGAAAAGAACAAATTGGATTTATTTCCTCATTTGAGGAAATTATTCTATCCAGGAAGGAAGGAAGGAAAAAAACCTCAAAAAAACCCCATGAACTCTCCAACACATTTTTTGCACTGAAAATATTGAGAGGCTTTGCACAGAAACATTTCTACAATGACTGCTGATGCCAGGCTCTTTTAATTAAGGTACCTCTTGTCACACACACAGGGGGAAAATATTGCAGTTCTTACAGAAATTAGTGCAGTGATTCCAATTTAACTGAAAAGGGTTGCTAACATTAGCTAAACCAAACAGACATTCAAGTCTCCCAGCACATAGGAGGTTCTTATCCAACATATTAAATGTGCTTTGTCCGACTCTAAGGCCAACCAGATTAACTAGAAACACTTTCATTCAAGAATTAATTTGAAACGTGGCCAAAGCAATAAGGTTGTCAGAGTTAAGAGGTTCTCGAAATGCAGAATTTCTGTCACTTTAGGCCACCAGATATTTTGCTTCAATGAATCTGTTTCCAGAAGGTGAAGCCAGGGGTAGGTTGAAACCACTCAGCTATTAAAATCTATTTTAAGGCTTTCTGATGAGGACTTTAATTAGACCTGTATGCTTTTGTTACAAAACCAAATGTACTTAATATGGCACAGAAAAGCATTCCCCTCGCAAAAAATTATTTGGTTCACAAAAGACTGCAAGTGATATTTTTAAATAAAACCAACCAGATTTTATAGAAAGCTACTGACATCATTGTTTGGGCCGAATTAATGCCCAAACCTTGAAAGTAGTGAAAAATAAATGTTACCTGTATCCATGCTTTGGTTCAACTGCTGGTCACTTGTTTCTCCATCTTCACTGATATATCCTGGAGGCGGTGTTTCTGTCAAAAAAAAAAAAAAAAAAAAATCCACCTATTGGTTCAATGACTGGGGAAATGTGTAACATTTAGCATTTGGGGGTTTTGTCCTCAAGCCTTCACAAGCTCCATATACCTGAATATTGAATTAAAATTTTATTTTGCTGTCCCTTTTGGCCTTCCAGCAGGACTTCAAACCCATTACCTGCCTTATTGCCTATGGAAAATGTAGCATCTCTTGTCTGCCAGTCAATTGCTCAAATATGTTAAATAATTAACACATAACCCTTGTTTGTTCCATTTAATACAAGATACTTTCACTACAATGAGTAACAATTTTGCAATTGTGATCAACAGCTTTCACATTTAGGAGAATTACAAATTAAAAAAAAAAAAAATCTGGTGACTTTAAAAAAAACAAAACAAAAACAAAAAAAACAAAGGGAGCCTTTATGTAGACTAACCATCAGATCAGATACCCTCCCACACCTTATAGAAGTTGCTAGATTTAAAGGTTATTTTTCAGTTCAGTCCCCAAATCCATTTTTCTTCCATACCCAACAGTTGATTTCACTCATTAGTGATAACTATATTATTTAACTAGTTACACTATACAAGGTATATTATAATTATTATTACTTCTAAGCTCTATTAAAACAATCATCTACTCTTTTAACTAGTTTTCTTTAAAGATGAAGTTTCATAGACCAAAGTAAACTCAATAACAATTTGGAAGCATTCTGATACTAGAAACTGTGTCTAATTCCACAGAAATATCTTCAAAACCCAGGAGAGTATGGTTGTTCCTTTTCTCCATGCAAAATGTACTTTGTAATCCAGGTAATGAGTTAACCAACTGCCTTTCAGGAAATAATTTTCTTTGAAATGGGCAAATGTCTTTTCCTATATTTTAAAGGCAAAACCTGGATTTCTTTAGTGAAAGTGTTTGAAGCTAAACTATCTCTAAATTGCATTAGAATTGTCTCTGAGACATCTGAGAGATTAAATGCATTACCAAATGGCAAAAATTTGAAGTGTTTTGCTTAAGAATTAAAATCCAATTATATCCAATATCATATCTGAGATTTACAGCAATATTGTAAGATCAGAAGGAAATCAGCAAGACGAAACTGAATCAAGTCAGTTGATTAAATAAAAATTAATCAAAAGAATTATATCTTTGGTTCATTCTATAAAACTAGCGTGCTAAATACAGATGTGACAAAATTGAAGTGAGAATTTTAAAGGAAGATTAAGGGAAATCTTTATTAGCAAGAAGCCAGATGACAAAATCATGCTTGTTTTGAACATTTTAATAGAATTTGTGATAAAGTGGACTCCACCCATCTCCAAATAATTCATTATAGTTAAGCCCACAGCCGTGGTTAAAAGGTCAATAATCATTTCCAACCCAACTTACGCCTCCTATTTCCAGTTGCTAATCTCGGCTCTTTAGTACATATTATTGTTCCATATCTAGTGTCTGTCTGAACAGATATTTCCTCCACCTAGTACTATTAATAGTTTTAAGACCAGAGGTTGAGCACCACCACAGCTAGAAATCAATGCTCAATTGCAGCTTTAAAAATTCTTAGTGGAGTTTGAATGCTGCCAAAAGTCTGAATATTGCAGTTCAGTGCATCCATAACCCGAAAGAGAACAAACAGCCCCAAAAGCCATGCTGCACCTTCACAATCTTCTTTCCTGCTTTACATGAAACCAACCTCTCTGTAGACCAAGTATGGAGATAGTTTTACGGTGCAAAACTATGATGGCTGTTAAGTCTAGCCTAAAGCTAATGGATCTCTGAAGCAGGCTGTCAAGACACAAGGCTTAGCAGAACATAGCTAAATATTCAAGATTTTGTTAGCAAGGTCAAATAAAGCAAGATGTCATGATATGAATACACCATGAGTGTGTCGGTGACAAAGAAAAGGAGGCAAGGTGTACTTAGCTGCATAAATATTTGGAGATTTTGTGAACATCCACAATCACCTTGAAGAAACTTCCTCCAAATAACTACCCAGTTGCTTTATCTCATTTTTTTTCAAATGGTGGCTTTCCAGTAAGCTGCTTGCAAATGCTATCAAAAGCCCTCTGTTTGAGTCAAAAAAGTATACATAAGTGAAGAAAACAACACCAACTTCTAGCACCTGAAATTGCTCTTTAAAGATCTGCTGGCAACAAATATGGCATAAATTAAATAGAAGAAATCAAATTAATTGAAATTTTTGGTGCCATTTCAATTCTTGGATACATGTAAAGAAAACACAAGCAAAATTCTGTTTAAGACACGTAGATACAACTTGTACGTTGTATATAATTTAGTTTCAAGGCAGTTGTCTTATTCTTATTTTCAGCTTGTTTGTAACAGAGCTGTGTTAAACATTTTTGAGAAAACTTCAGCTTTGCTTGGTTTTACACTCCAGGTAACTTCCTGAAGAGATAGGAAAAAGGAAGTTGGGCAGGAAACAAAAGTCATTGATTTTATGTTCCAACAAGGGTACAGGCTTTTGGGTGCACTGTAGCAGTATTTGTTTTGGGGTGGGGAAGAGGAATTCTTTAAGCATTCAACATGGTTGGGTTTTTCTTTCATATTAAAAGGCAAAAATATAGGCAAACCATAATAACAAATCCATAAAGCAGACCTTGATCAACTGTAAACGACAGAACAAAACACTTTTTAAATCACTGTTTTGCAACTAAGTTTTCTCCACATAGTGAAATTGAGAAGCAGTTTACTACTCAATCTCCAATAAACAGCATTTGGCAGGCCCTATATGTTTGTAAAACAGGATTAAAGCACAAGGTGAAGGTCTACTTTGTACTTATTAGCATTTTGAATCTTAAATAAGCTACTGAAACCAAGTAAGCTATTGTGAAACCACAGCAATATGGTTTCACACAGGATCATGTTCTGCAAACAGTGAGTGTTCAAGTACTTCCATTGGAATAAATACACAAAATCAACCTAGATTTAATTTATTGGTGCATCTTTCAATTAGTTTGATCACTTAGGAGGATTAAATCACCATCTTTGTTCCAGTGGCACAGTGTTGAGTGTACTGTTTACAGTGGGAGTTAAGAAAATACCTGGTATGTAATTACTCTGTGGTTCAATTCCAGCTGGAAAGTTAGTGTTTTCGGGAATGGAATGAGTATAGTCATCGAGAGGCGGAAGCTCAGTTAGGATCTCAGTGTGCCGTGGCACTAGTACGGGAGGCAAGACTGGAAAAGCAAAATTCAAAGCATTAGTAAGACCCTCAAAATATACGCCAAGAGGAAAAAAAAAACCCAAACAAACAAAAAAACCCAAAACCATTTAACAATTTCTTCATACATTTTGAAATTCTCTCAGTACTACTAATACTGCTATTGTATTGCTAGTTCCTAGAAGAATCAGATTCCTGAGGTATCTCTTGAGTGAGACTACTCCACATTAGTAAAGGTTTAGTCCAGACTGTACTTAACCAGCTAGAAACTGCTAGTGGTACTGGAAGTATTTATCAGGGGTATTCAACCACATTTGTAAAGATTTTTCAGTATTTTTACTATTAAAAGCTTCTCAAAAGCTGCATCTCTAAGAATCTTCTGGCAAGAAAAAGCATCATCTTTCTCTATTTTTCATTTAAAACATTATGCTGAACAAATACGTAACAGATGCTGCTATAGAAAGTCAGAATTCTTCCTACCTGGCGTCTCCACTCTCTGGTAGTGGTAAGGGTTCACACAGACTTCATCCTTTTTAAGATTAAAAGCATATTCACAGTTTTCAATTGCTTTAAGTTCATGGTGACTGTGAAGATCTGGCCAGCGCCACAAACGACAGTAAATAACATGCGGTAATCCTTTACGGTGAGATACCTGTAGGCGGCCATCAAGAGATCTATAGGGGAAAGATTTGGATAAGTATTTACAGACTGCATGCTGCCTTTTAAATCACTCAAGCAACAGCGTACACGCATGGGATGGGTAGTTTATTTATTCTCAGATTTCAGTGGAATGGCACTGTTAGCAACATTTATATATATTCTTGTTGAAAGGCTTCAAATGTGATAAAAATGATGGTATCAAGCAGTGCCTTTAACTTATTTTTGAGCTGCTCAAATTATTGCCAGTGAATTTAGAGTTCATTAAAAGCCACTTTACCTCCAACGAAGTATTTAGGATGATTGTTTCATACTTATGTTTTTAAAATGCAGAAGACGGTTGTTAAAAAAATATAGTCACACACTTAATAGTCCCTTTGCACTGCTAAACCTCAAGGTTTTGCTGTGGCATGGATATTTTATGGGTTTAAGCATAAGAATTCCCACAGGACTGCAAATAAGTCTATAAGCAGTCAGCTGCTCAAGTGATCCACGTGGCAGTATAACTGTAATGCAAAAGTGTGAATACACATCTTGTAAGGGCCAGAGAGTTTATCTTCTTGACTTCATCTGCCTTGCTACCAGCTGAAAACATTCTGCTAATTTTAAAGACAGACTGCATATGCTTACACAAATGCAGATGTTTATGATTGTTATGGGATGGGAGACAAACCTCAATACACAAATCAAGTAATGTGACAAAAAAAAAAAAAAAAAAAGACCCTGTTTATAATTTGCCCACTATTAACTACTGAAGAATTTACAAACGATTCTTTAGTAGCTCGTATCTGAGCCAATTAGCAAGATTTAACTGAAAGCTTGTGGCATACAAAGCAGTTTAAACACTTTGTAAGATTAGGTCTAAAGAATTAAATATCCCAACTTCATTAATATGAATATCAAATCACGTTAGAGCTTGCATTTAACAAGTCTTCCTATTCTTTCAACAGCACTGGTGTGAAAGGAATATTCCAGGATTAGAGTTTCATTGGTCAAAACATCAGCTGAGAACACTCAGAGTTCTACACTGGCAAGCAAATGTTTTAAAATGCTATAGCATGAGAGGCCAAGGAAGCATTTTAGTCTATTTTTTACAGCTAAAGCATCCCCTTAGAGACCCTCCAAAGCCAATCCCTCCCACAAGATTTCTACGATGCAAGAGAGGGTGGAATATTCACCTGGTTTGTTCAGAGAAGCTGTAAAGGCCTGTTGTATCCCACTGATCTATCGTGTTTGGTGTACTCAGTCCCCAAATTTCAGAGCAAGTGCTGTGCATAAATTGAAAACAAAAACAAAAAATTGATATGAATATGGAACATGGTTATTCAAAACACCATGATGTCAAACATGGAAAAACGTACAGAATACTTCCTTTCACATAGAAGATAGAGCACTGTTAGACCTGCATTTGAATTGACATCTCATGCTATATTTTCTATATGAAGGAGGTTATCAAAATGGAACACATGATTCAAGGTAAATGATAATGTTTTTAAAAGGTGAACAAGTTCTCTGTTTTTTAAGTAGTCAATACAGTTGTAATGTTCCTTAAAACAGGCAAAACTTCCTCAGCCTAGCTCTTAACAAAATTTGATTTTAAAGGGTAGTTTCTGGGTTGTTTTTTGTTTGTTTTTAAACATAAGCTTCTATAAGACTTCAAACAAAGGCCACGTGTATCTGAAACCAAACATCACAATCTAACTTTCAGTACATCCACTTCAGCATTAATCGAATTTCTCCATGCACATACTAATTTGCTGCTTTTCCCAAAACAGTAGAATTCAGACTCTGAAGAAAAGAACATTGTAGCTGACACTTCTCAAAGTTTCCTATACTCTCCTTGATTAAAGAACCAATTATTATTTTCCACTGTACACAAAACAGAGTGTTTAACGGAGTTTTACAGTATAGAATTTTAAAACTTAACCATAGAATAACAAATCTTAATTGCTAAATCAAGCAGGAGGAGAGACAACTAATTCTTGACCAAACTGGTTGAATGACAAGATCACAATAGGAAAGAAAAAGGAGCCTCAGGGCATAAACACAAACTAAAAGCAGCAGTAGATTCAGACAAAGCAAGAAAACAGCATGGTCTTGTAAATGGACAGCATATTTTCAGAAGCAGAAATTAAGCTCAGCTCTATCATAGACTTGCTCTGTGACCACTGAAGACCGACAGTTTATTTTACATAAGTAACACAATTCAGAAAGGAAGATAATTTGGTTCACAAGCAACTTAGAACTCCACTCCCTACTTACAAAACCTGAAGTTTGGCTGCTACATTACCTTTAACAGCTCCAAAAAGTCAAAACAAAAAGAATGCAAGTTCACCCAACTCCTGATTTAAAATACAGGTTTTGCTATTTAAATTTAAGCTACTAAGCTTAGCTGATAGATTCACAAATTTGGATTGAGTGGTCAAGGGAAGAAAAATGTAGCAGGTATTCTCAATTTCACACCCCTACACAGTGAAAATTAATTAGTATTATGAAACAAAAGAGCAGAGAGCACAGCACTGTAGTTAAAACCACTTTCAGGGCTGACAACCACCTCAATTCCATGGTGACTTCAATAAAAAGTGTGAGCTACTAAAAAAGGGACTGAATGGTTCTTGTCCCCTTCCCACCCTGTCCCACGTGCTTCATTTCTAATGCCATCACAGGGAGGCTGAAGTGTTCATCCAATTGAGCAGCAACCCAAAGCAATGAACTGGCTGTCTGACCATAGAACGTGGCTGAAAATTAACATTTTGAAAGTTATTTTTCAACCAGATCAGTTTTTCTGTTCACTGTGGAGCTATGCAAGCACTACAAAGCAGGACTGAGAGCATCATTTTTGGCAACAGCCAAAAACATTAAATAAAATATGCCTTTTGACATTTTACTGATTAAAGACAGAGGTAAAATCTTGCAGTAGATGACTTTTTGTCTAGAAGGGAGCTGCAGAGAGGACCATTCTCTGACATACATCCAGCTCTTCAAAGAAGTCGACTGTCCTGGACAAGATACATCCATCTCGGACACAGGCAGCATCGCGGCTCTCCGGAAACCAAGTGGGCAGAAGAAGAATACTGACTATCGGTAAAGCCTACAAACCTCTCTTCTTCATATTCCTGAGATGCCTCCAGGACATTGGGCTGCCAGAAGCTGCTTAAAGACTGAAATAGTTGCTCTGAAGACACACGGGGCAGCTTGTGGGACACCACCCCGCACTGAACCGTGTCCTTAAATACATACTGCTACTTCTGGGAAGACAGATCATCATGCACATTAAATTAGAAGAACAATCAGCAGACACAAAGCCTGCTGCATATTAATTGGCACAGTCAGCTCCAACAGCTTACTACTTTTTAAAAATGGATCCTTTGTACAAAGCTGTGTTCCAAAGCTGAGACTCCACATTCCCAAAATTGTGGGGCGCATCACTGGTGTGAGCATGACGTGCCACGCGTTTGCTCCACAACACACACAAAAGTAAAATTTCCTAGTCCTTGAGCATGCACAATGAACAGAAACAGTATTTTATATTGCTAATCTCTTTATAAATATTCAAATTATCAAAGCTGACAGCATATTCCATAACCTACGAAGACACAAACAGGATCCTGACAGATACGACAGAGCCATAGGTCACAATGAAACTCAGGACACCATGGAGGGAGGGCAGGCCAGGAAGAACAGGAAAAGTGATCAGTTACAGCAAAATTGCTCCAATATTCAGCAGCTTACATGACGTTGTCTTCCAGGATGTACGTTTGCTTAGTGCTGGGATTAATATCAGTGTTTTACTGGTTCATCTACACTAGGACTATCCACCAACTCCAATAATCCACAATCAAACACTGATGCAGGAAATCATCCTGTGTGATCAATAAAGTCAGCTCAACACAGCTTTTACTGTCCACTAGATGAAACATTTTAGAAAATAAAGTGGTCTCCCCACTCTCCAGCTCACTTTAAAGCCTAAAACATGCAAGACTGTCCTACCACTTCACCCAGACAATAAACTAGGGCTCTTAATATTCACACACACGCACGCCAAATCAGAATTAAATTCCTCACAACCATAAAAAGCGTATTTCATACACAGCACTTCCATGAAAAGCCACAGTGTGTTCATTCATATGCAAGCAATAGCCTGACAGAGGAAGGGCAGGCACTCCTATGCATCCCAGAAAGGTTGTGGCTGGAAAGAAGGTGACTGCATTCTGAAAGATGTTTAGACAACCACTAAAACCATCTAAAAGGGAGACAAGAAGGCATAAACATAGTAATGCAGAATTATTGCCCCAAAATAAACAGGAAGCATTCTCTTCTAAATCTACCTTTCTGAAGTGTCCCAAATCCCTTGTAATAAAAAAAGTTCTTCTGCGCCTTAGCCCATAAAGAATTTGGAACCATCAAGGACTAAGATCTGTACTCAGATGTTACATCTTGTCTGGAAACAATCCCAGGCCCTGGAACATGATCATATATGCTAGAAAGTAGCTAGAACATTCTCCAGCCATACAGGATTTTTTGTTTTGTTTTGAACTCACTGTATATTGCAGCACTGGTAAGGCATCATTGTTTCCAAAATATAATTTGGCTCCTGCATCCAAGCTCTACTTAAATCTTTCCTGCGTAGACAGCACTTAAATATACTCAAAAATACAAGCTTAAAGCTATTATACTTCCTCCCACCAGAGCAGACACTTTCATTCCAAGGAGTATTTTCATTGCTGTTCTCAAAACAATTGGTCTGTTGACAGAAATGAAGACAGCTATACAAAAGCTAATATTTTTATCTTTTCAACACTAGCTTGGATTAGCAAATCACCATGTTCTGTGGCCTCTAGGACTCCCAGAGCAAGCCTGCTTGAATAGTAGATTGCTGCTTTTGCAGACCCCACAAAATAAGCGAATTTATAAGGGACTTCAGGGATATAAAGCATCAATCAAATTGGCTCAATTTCCCAGGTGTTTTGATATCCTAACAAAACTTTCCTAGAGAAGAAATGTTCAAAGTATACTTGCAAGGAATAACAATTACTTTTTGCAACCCAGGGATTTTTAAGGAAAAGTTGAAGTCTAGCAGACATCTAGATAAGCTGCTACCCTGCAATCCCTATGTTGGTATTGACCAGAGGACTAATGTAGTAAAGGAAGGGTCAGATAAATTATTAACGTATGGAATCAAAGCTGCCTCCATCAGAGCTTTTCCATAAGTGCAAATGGTTGTGGGAGTTGGCGTTTTAATATGATTTTTTTTATCTGCTTATAAGGAGCAGCATCTCGGATGATATTGTATAATTCTGGCAAGAAGAATTTTTAATGTGGCAATCAGCATGCAACAGTACATGGCATGCCTTCACTTCTTCCATTTCATCATTTCCTTTCACAGGAAAATCTGAGTTCCAAAAAACCCTACTCTGGGCAAGAAATTACCTTAACAGCAAAGAGCTGTAGCAATGCTTCATAATTTTGAGACCAAGTGCCAAAACTGCCTTTCTTGAGTAAGAAAGAAAATAGTGACACACGCAAGAAAAATGTGGATGCAGGAAAAACCTAAATATCAAAGATAACCAAAAAGTATTTGTATTGTCTAGGCTACATATCACAAATGATGTTATCAGCATCAGTGAAAATTGTCTTCGTGGAATAATAATATCTATAAGTCTACTACAAAACTGGACTATCAAGTCCCAGTTTAAATACAGATGAATTATTGAGGTACTCATGAAGAACAAATATGGACAAACTCATAGTAAGCAATATGATTGCTTGTTTTAATGTATTATATCCCCATTAGAGGAATCAAAGTCCCTATTGAAATCTGTAATAACCAAATATAAACTACATGGGTTGAAAGAGTCTAAAGTAACATGCTATATTCACATTGAAGAGTCCAAAAATACAAATGGAATCATCTCAACTGGAACACACAGCCTAAAAACTAATTCTTGTATTTGTGAAGGATGCTGACCCATCCAGATGAAAATAAGGAACAGGAAAAGGCTGAACAGGATAAAATTACCATTGCCAAACAACATATTAATGTTAAATCTGTGACAGCACAACCTCATCTTACTGAATACAGAAAATCCTGGCTTGCAGTGACAGTAATTCTGAATTAAAAACTTCAGTAGCTGGAGATGCAGCTACACAGAACGATCCACAGTCCCCTCACTGATGTCCAGATGCCAATTAATAAAGCCACCTCAGGCTGGTACTCAACCTAGACCATTTATTACAATTAAGTTCAGCACAGTTAAAAGGCAGATGTACGGATTTGCAGATCCAAGCACAGATATGCAAGTACTGTCCAAACAATCATGGCACTGCACACACTCCAAGACATCCCTGTATTTTCTCCAAGTGCATCTGCCAAAAAGAAGATAAAAAGCAGGGATAAAGGTGGTAGGTCTCATTAATAATACTCAATTTCAGAAACGCTGTTTTATTGGAGGCTGTAGTCAAAAGAACCCGAAGCCAGTAGAGTTTTAAACAGTACGCTATGTGTACCAAAACTGTCACACACATGCTTAGGCTGATATTTATATATTACAGGTTGTTGCTAATATGAATTTGTTACCAGTTTTTACCAAGACAGAATGAACAAAGTAACTATCCTGCCACTAACACTAGTTACAGTATTGGCAACGCTGCACGCTCCAGGTATTTTTTGTACTAAATTAAGTGCTTGCAACAAGTACGCCATCAAATGAAAGTAAGCAGAATCACTTCAAAGATATACAAAGTACCAGAAACTCTAGACAGAAGTTGTTAAATATTGTCACAATTCATACATAACTGCGATCCCGCTTTCTTCTCTAAAGTCTTACAAAGTAGAACAGCTCTAAAGGAGCTAAAAGGCACAGAGTTCGGTTGACAGCCTCCTCTTTACCTCAAGTGGCACCACTAGAAAGATGACAACTAAAACCCAAAACACAATTATCATCATGCTAGTCAAAGCCCATATTATACAGGAATCATTACAGAACAGTCTTGGACATTTAACTTATTTATTTGTGAAGTATTACACTGAATCCCTAACATTTTTCATGAATCTTTCATATCTTTCAAAATCTACAGCTACTAACAAGTTTGCAAGTCCATGCTCAAGGCAATCTTCTCCATTTGTTTGTCTCCTGCATCACGAGCCTTTCTTCAAACGAGTCTAATTTGTCTGCCCCTACATTTTCTGAGGCATTTGGAAAAGTAATTTTAGCAAACTCTGATAGTACTCCATTTATCAGTTTTAAAGTAGGAGATGAGAATGAAAGTTAGTTTTCAAATTCTAGAACTCTCTTCTCTACAGATGTGAGCCTGAAATTTTTTATCACTCTTGTTTCCACTCAAAGAATAAACAAGAAAAACACAGACTTATACCAGCTTAACATTTATAGGACTTACTACCTTGACTGAGATTCTGTCAAGGGGGCAGAAAAAAGGTGCAGAATTTGCTTCAAGAGCTACACCAAGCTATCCAAAATGGAGTTAGAGCAGTAAAAATGGTCACTAGATTTAGGGAATCCCATTTTCTCATTAAAAAAAATAAGAAAATGCCATTGCTTTAGTATTGCACATGGCTCCTTCTGTAAAATTTGTCCAAGAAAACAGGATAAAGTCTGCAAATTGAAGAACTGTAGCTTGCGTACTAACTTTTTTTTTTCCCCCCAAATCTTGCTATGTAAGATCTTAGATCCAAGACCTCACACAGCAACATATGGAACAGGAACCCAAGGCAGGAACACCTCTATATTGCCTTAGGCTCTGTTTCATCACCAGTGTAGCTAGATTTAAGTTACACTCCTGTGAAGACACTGCCCATTACACTCCACTGATACTAACTTTGAGAAAAGGAGCAATTGATGCATGAAAGAACAGAGTCCTTCCTCTCATATCAATTATCTTCTTCCCTGATGCAACTGGGGTTCAAGAACCCATAAAGCTGGGGAGATACACCAAACCTTTGGAACTAGCTCAGAGAGGGTCTCAAAGACAACAGTAATAGAAAAAAAAATATTTGAAAAGCTTAGGTGTAATATAGATGAAACAAAGCCAACAATTTTAAAAGTTCATTGGCTTACATATAGTATTATATTCAGTAGAGATGACAGTTCCTACCAAATCTGCCTGATCATGGTTTCCTTAATTCTGGATTTCAAATGAAAATACATGCAGCTGCTTTTATAGTCTGACTTGACAGTCCTTCCTATATACTGGCAATTAGCATTTCTCCCTGTTACAGCCTAAAATGTCTCTGCGCCAGCCAGTAGCAATGCTAATCATATTACCTGTCTTTGCAAACAGCACCTCAGTTAGCTATATAGTCAGTTGTGTAAACAAAAGCTTACTGGAAAATTTAGTTTTGCCAGCCTAAGTGTCTCGATTACTGAAATATTTTTTCCCCCCATGCTGGGGTTGGCAGGGAAAATGTTACTTGCACTATGCTCACCTAGAAAACATTAACGAGATCTGCAACAACAATGCAAATATTAAGCTACTTTCATATCTACCCTACTCCTCTTTGAACCTCAACAACGTTTTGCATCCCTGCAGAACTGACCTATTTACTCACATTTCCATCATCCCATATTATAGTGACAAAATGTCAGTTACTCACTTAAATGTACACAACCAGGCATGCACATTCATCAAATCGCATGGCTCAAAGCTACAGCAGTTCTTTCTTGCTTGTGAATTATGTGAACAGAGAGGTCCTGATCTCATTTTCTTGCAACAGAAAATGTAAAGATTCAGTAATTCAGGATGAAATAATTTTTCTTCTAAGCACTTACTAGAGGGATGAGCTAATATCTTAACCAACGCCAAATAAAAAGCACAAGTGTGAATTCTTAAAAACTCATATTTAAGAGGAGCTGGACAAGGCTCTTCCATTAAGACCATTCTGTGATAAACGCTGGGGTAGAAAAGCAAACCCCTAGAAAATTTTTGTTAAAGGGCAGTATTAGCAACCAGAGTAAATGAATATTTACACGTTTAAGCACAGGTGGGCAGTTAGCTTGCTAAAAGATTCTCCCATTCTTCAAAGGAGAAACAGAGCCTGTAAAAAATAAGAAACGGATATTAAGTAATATCTAAAAGAGCCCTGGACTCCAAAAAAGAAAGCTCTCACAGAACTGAAAGCCCAGGTTTCTCTCTCACTACAAACTCAAAAAAACAAGAGTAAAACTGGTAGCTGGGACACTCAGCTCCCACAATTGTGAGTGCTTTCCCAAGCGTCTCAAACCCCTTAGAGATTTAGCAGCACAGAAATATGTTCGGGACCGAGACATAAAAGGCGTGCAACAAAGCTCAGCCTCACTCAAGAGTCAGCAGGAAGCTGGTCACAAGTCTTATGGAGAGAGACTGAAGACAGGAGCGTGCAAAAGCCACTTATGGAAATCATTAGCTAAGAGCTTTGCTGGAAAACTTGCCCTACTCTCAACATAACACCACAGCTTTCCGCAGCTGCAGTTTGTATCTCGCAAACTCTGAAACACTCTTACTGGAAATAGGATGAACCACAACATCGATTTATTCTTCCCCTCAATCACATGCTCAAAAAAACCCATTAAAAACAGTGACACTCTCATGAGACCCCCCCTGCAGTGCTGGGTCCAATTCTGGGGTCCTCAGCACAGGACTGCGGGAAAGCAAAGACATGGGAAAGCAAGATGGGCAGTTCCAGCCACCTGGATGATAAAGGAAGATCAATACTAACATGACCATCTGGACGGTCAAAGAAATAGTACTAACATAATTAGATCACAGCAAAATATAAACACTCTTGGACAGATTGTGCTGAAGTACATTTCTCATAACTGTAAAGAGTGATAGCCCAGACTCGTAAGAATGGTATCTTGGGCTGGATGACCGCCCCCAAGTGCATGGGATGCGTGAATGTCCTTGGGCCTGTTCTGTGAATGAGTGGGAACATAACTGAAACAAAGATAACATCGGTGTGGGGTGTTTTCAATAAAAATTATTGGAAAACCATCTTATGTAACATCTTAGTCCAAGCCCATATCTGTAAATCCTATAAATTGTCAATGGCTAATAAAGAGAGTCTCAGCCCAGCTCTGCGCTCCTTCCTGAACAAGATCTCTGCCTGTATATGTATCTTTGTCCGTGTCCCAGTGTGCGTCGTTCCTCATGGCCGCAAGTGGTGCCCCGTGTGAGTGTGTGACCCCTGAAGGCTCTTTGTCGAGCAGTGTGTTTGGCAGCGACCACGCAATCTGACGGGTGAGTAAATTTTATTTGTGGCCACATTAATCCCTATAGTATAAATAGGGACAAGCAGTCCTCGTTGAACAAGAGAGCTGCAGGACTGCGGTAGTACAGGGCAAGCTGCTTCTCAGGAACATAAACTGTATTTGCAGGTTTTACTGCAGCTATTACGTTCTTCTGGGTATCGTCTTTCTGAGAAGCAGATCACTTTGCTCCCAGTATGGGTGAGACAGAATTGCATTTGGCTTCTGAGTGAGGGGACGTTTGACAGTAAAATTTGGAAACAGGTTGGAGAACATCTACACACACAAAACAATTCAGGTTTTACAGTCCCTGATGGTTTGCATGTAACTTGGCGATTTGTTGCAGTTGGCAGAGCAAATAACGCAAGGGCAAACAGAGGAGAATGGACAGGATAACACAAATGAGGAGGTTGCTAATGACTGGAGTCTTGACAGCACTGACAGCACTCATCCTTTTGAGTCAGGCTCTGTAGATCTCAAAAAAGGGTCAGTTTTATATCCCTCATTAATGACATCCCAGCTGTGTAAAAATAAGGCAGAAATTTGTGAGGAGCTGGGTCAGGAGTCTAAAACTCTGCCCTCAGCACCTCCTTTGCCTGATTTTAATGATACTTTTACAGCACACAGTAACCCCTTCATGACTAAGACAGCAGAACACAAAGGGGTGATGCAAAAATGCCGTGAAAAGGCTATGGAGCACGGTGATTTTTCTTTCCCCTTTCCAGTTATTTACAAACCATAACAACCACCAGAACATGATGGAATACCTGCTACTGTGTGTTGCCTTTCTGAAAATCAAGCAACTTGTCAGGAATGTGAGTTGTTTTATTGGTGGTTGTTAGTTATTTCTTTGTGATATTGTTTGTATAAGTGCACTGTAAGCCTTCTCCCTCCTCTTCCCACTCGCGCTGCAAGCTGCTCTGTGCTTCCCCCTCCTCCCTCCCTCTTCTCATGGTTTTTACTTACGAGATAGGGTCAAGAACTACTGTTTTCAGTCGTGTTCCTAAGAAAAAAGTATTGGGAAGTGTTTTAGAACATAGGAAAGCACTTGAAAATATGAGGAAGGAAGATCTTGTGAATTATTATAATCAATGGTGGCTGCCGTGTAAGACAGATGAATGGGAAAAGTGGCCAGAAAATAGAACCTTGAAGAATAACACTTTGTTGCAAATAATGTTGTTTTTAAAGTGAGAAGAGCAGGGCAAAAATAAAACTTTATAAGAGATCATTAAATCATTTCAGACAGTTTTACAGGTGGAACAGTTTGAACTTCAACAAGCTGGGAGAGAATTAACTAATAACACACAAGTCATAGAAAACTTGCTGAAGTCTGCAAGATTTTTTCCTCATTAACCTGTTTTCTTTGTAGATATCTGTATAAGCATATTACAGTTTTAATAAGTCTTTGCCTATTACATGGTACAGTAAGTTCACAAACTTAAATCATGAGAATACATGGACTCAAAATGTGATAATACAGAAGACCATGAATAATTTAGCTCTTTGCTGCATGAATGCGGTGGTGAGATTTTGTGTCTGACAGCTGTTACTTTTCTAGCATGCTAGCTTTATTCCAACATCCAGACTTTTGCAACTTTGTGATAGGCTGTGTCTCATCTTGGTATACTAAATTTGGCTTTTTTCTATGCACACCGAATAAAGAATCCTGTTTTGGGGATAACAGTTATACCACGCCAGATGAGACACTAATAAAAGCCTTGCCCAGTTAAGCTTGCTATGGCGGCTGGGGGTTGGGGGGGGGGGGGGCCAATGGGCCTCCAGTGCGCACTGACCTATTTTGTCAGGGAGACCCAGCAGTACCTCTGCCTGGCTGAGCAGTAAGTGGTTCAAAGGTGCAATGCAAAAACTGAGAAATTGTCTTGAATAAGTATAACTGTGATCCATTTGCATATCTGAACTTGGTATTTTGTTTTCATATCTGAGCTCAATATTTTAATTTACATATTCATATTTGGTACCAAAAGAATTTTGTTTGGGAAGATAATTACAAAATGGGAACCGGTTCCACTGCTAAAATACGACATTGCTCCCCCTTAGGATGCATCCTTACACATCATTATACATTAAAGTAACCTTTTGGGGAAATACTCTGATAAAAGAAAACTTGAAATGATATTGTACTCAAATATGGCTTGAATGGGCAGTTCTGGGTTTTAGTCCTACACTGCAATTAATGTTGTTCTGCAGAAATTTGGAAAAAATGGGATGAAGTACATTACTGTAAGTTAATTTGCTCTTATTGTTAGCTAATAATTTTGAGACCAGAGAAGAATTTAAGTTCTTAAACTCTGATTGCATTGAATCTATGTACGAGTTGGAAATATGGGAAATAAAACTAAATGCTATGATGGATGTGAACTTGAAAGAGGTTGTATTTAAAAGTTGCTAGAATATGAGCTGATTTGGATCTAGAAAAATAAAAATAATGGATAGTTAAGGTGCTATTTACTGATATCTTTAAGAAACTGAAAACGGTAAATGGGGCTCAAGAATGTAACTACTGCTCAGCTAACTAGAACTGCATATAGATTGTATTATGGTTGGAATGAAATGGAAAAATACAAAAGCAAAATATCCCAGGCCTGTGCTGTACAGCTTGAACATAAATTTCAGGCCTGTGTCAAGCTGCAAGATAAACTCAGCTCATTGTAACTGCAGAGTTTTGCCAGGGCAAGGCAGCTCCCACTTAGCACCAGCAATTACGCCACCTGCGTGGCCTTGTGTCCTGGCTTTGTTAAAAACAAGTTTCTCTTTTAGTGAATTTGCCTGTCAGCTAAAACCTTCATATTAACTGCATTTTCCTGGAGAACCAGATACATGTTTTGGTAAACATAGCAACAGAATGCTAACTTATCAATAAGCATTGATAGACGTCTTGCAAGAGGGACAACGAGAAACAAGTGACCAAGAAACTGACCAACTGTGTATAACATTCCATTCACGTGAATACTTCATATCAAAGTGGGAGATCATGAGGATCTCGTCCCTTCTGCTTATGGCTGATATTAGGAGAGGACCTTGCTAGTCGTCCCTGCAAACTGAGGCCCAGTGAGAGACTGAATCCAGCTCCATTTGGCTGCAGAGTCTAACCCAGGACTTCGGGTGCCGGCTCTGCAGTTGCTGGGGCTTTCAAGATTGGTTTTGTATATTTTATATTATTTTCTCTATTCTTAGTAGTAGCATTAGTAAAACATTTTTAATTTTTCCAACTCTCTTCTCTCTGTCCTTCTTTCCCTCCCGATCGCCTGTCCTTAGCGGGAAGAGAGGAGAAGGAGGGCCAAAAGGGAGGGGGAGGAGGTTAACAATACATCTGCCAGGGTTTTACTGTCACCCCGCAATCTTAACCTTCAACAGAAAATTGGCCTCCAACATGTGGCGAGAGAAAGGGGTAAATGTGGAGATTTTTGGCTTTTCTACTGCTCTGACGTACCTTTCAATTTTCATGACACAGTGCCAACTCAGAGTTGTGATACTCGCACGTCTGTTTGCTTCGGACAATATTTAGTGGTATTAAGGCAAAGTGAATTACATTGACTTAAAGATGTTATGGCATAAGTTGTATCAGTTATTTTCTACATTGTGTCCAGTGATTCCTTATCTGTGCTGGGCCTTCTTTCTAAATTGAAGTATTCATTATATAACTACAAGAAACTGGACGATGGTTCTGATGATACGGTGTGGTTTGGCACTGGTTTATTTCATTATACTGCAGCAGCTAATGAATTTCTACTCATTTCTGCTTTACCTTGAAAAACCTCTGGGAGAGATAAAGCAGCAATATGGTTCTGTGTTTACTAATTGGTCAAGCGAATCTTTAGAAAGGCTGACTAACAATACTTTCGTTTTTTCGCTAGGACAGTTTGCAAATGTTTTTGAGAGCTTTGAATATCCTTGGAGCTTTGATAGAACTATCATGGTGCTATCGGGTTTGCTCAACGTGTGTCAGTTTGTGCTTCCGTTAAGAGAAATGAGGTTCAATGGGAGGTCTGCGTCTCTTTCTAGTCCTGAGATTTGCAGTGCGTCTTCATAAGCTTTAGCAAAAAGCACTCCGAGCCGCTTGAGAAAGACCAAAACAGCGAAAGCTGCCGCTGCAGCCACTGCCCCCCCAACCGCGGCTTCACAGGCTGAAGGTACAGCTCCTATGCAGAGTTCCTCTGCCAAGGCCACTGCAGATAACATTACTTCTCCAGCCTCAAAGGCTAACAAGGCAGCCCCCGCTTCTTCACACACTGGGCACTGTTGCTGCTGTAAGCACAGCAATCACTGTGACAGTCATTCAGACTCTGGAAATGAATCAAATGATGGTGAATCCATATTAGCACCAGTTGCTGGTTGTAAGAAAGTCACTAGAAAGACTACCCGTGCAGCAGGTGATGGCACAGGGCCAACATCAACCCAAGGGGCATCAGCAGGACAGGGAGAAGATGAAGTGACAACCACTTGGTCCTTTTCTCCAGGTGAGCTGAGAGATCTGCAAGAAGACTTTAGTCGTCATAAAGGCGAGACTGGCTGCTTCGATGCCGGGACAATGGGGCAGAAACAACTGAATTGGAAGGTAGTGAAGCCAGGCAGCTGGGATCTCTGTCAAAAGATTCCACCATTGATAGGGCAATTTCAAGAGAGTCTAACGCCACTACCCTCTGGACTCGACTCCTGGCAGCTATGAAAGTAAGATTTGCCTACAAGGAAGACTGTATATGCAAGTTAAGGAAATGGAATACTATGGAGAGAGGTATCCAGTTCCTGAGAGAATTAGCTGTGCGAGAGATAATCTATTTTGGACCAAACATCCAAGAGGGGACAGACTCAGACAGAAACAATTGTACACGACCTCTGTGGCACAGATTTGCACAAAGTGTACCACCTGCATATGCTAAGTCATTGGCAGGAATGGTCTGGTCATCTAGAGGTGTACAAAATATTACTGAAGGGATTGAGCAGCTCCGGGACTTTGAGGACAGCCTTGCTGGTTCTCTAAAGGCTTGCGTCTCTGCTGTAGAGAAACTGTGTGAAAAAATCTGATGACCAGTTTGAAAAGCTGTTGCAAGAAATCAAAGAACTCAGAGAAGACACATAGAATTCACGACCTGTATGAACCTATGTTTCAGCTATTAAGAGAAGGCGTTTCTAATCTCGAGAGCGAGGACAGAGGCAGCCCACAAAAAGAGGTTCACTGTGGTTCTTCCTACATGAGCAGGGAGAAAACATGAATAAGTGGCATGGAAGACCTACCTCAGAACTTCAAGAACGAGCACGTGAGATAAACGGAAAAACTCCTAGGAAGGTGGCTGCTCCAGTTTACAAAAGGAGCAGAAGAGATTCTGATGCTCTTGAAGGAACCTCTAATTCACACTCAGAGACTGTGCAAAACAGAAATTAGAGGTGCCCTGCCTCCAACCAGGTGGAGAAAAGGGATAACAGAGTTTATTGGACTGCACAAATACCATGGCCTGGTACAACACACCTCCAGGAATACAAAGCTTTAGTGGACACTGGTGCTCAGTGCACAATAATTCCTTCTAATTATAAAGGAACGCAATCCATCAATATTGTTGGAGTGACTGGGGGATCCCAGGAACTGACTGTTGTAGAGGCTGAAATGAGCCTAACTGGAAAAAAAATGGCAAAAGCATCCCATTGTGACAGGTCCAGATGCTCTGTGCATCCTTGGCATAGACTACCTCAAGAGAGGGTATTTTAAGGACCCAAAAGGGTATAGGTGGGCATTTGGTATAGCAGCTGTGGACACTGAGAAAATTGAACAGCTGTCTGATTTGCCTGGTCTTTCAGACAACCCTTCTGTTGTAGGACTGCTGATGGTTGACGATCAGCAGGTGCCAATTGCTACCACAACAGTGCATCGCGGGCAATATCGCACCAATCGAGACTCTGATTCCTATCCAGAAGTTGATCCGTCAACTGGAAAGCCAGGGTGTGATCAGTAAGACTCGCTCACCTTTTAACAGCCCAATTTGGCCAGTGCGAAAGTCTAGCGATGAGTGGAGACTAACTGTGGACTATCGTGGCCTGAATGAAGTTACGCCACCACTGAGTGCTGCTGTGCCTGACATGCTAGAACTGCAATTTGTATTGGAGTCAAAGGCAGCTAAGTGGTATGCTACAATTGACATTACTAATGCATTGTTCTCTATTCCTGTAGCAGCAGAGTGCAGGCCGCAGTTTGCTTTCACCTGGAGGGGCATCCAGTACACGTGGAATCGCTTGCCCCAGGAGTGAAACACAGTCCTACCATCTGCCATGGACTGATCCAGACCATGCTGGAGCAAGGTAAAGCTCCAGAACACTTGCAATATATTGATGACATCATCGTATGGGGCGACACAGCGAAAGAAGTCTTCGAGAAAGGTGAGAGAATAATTCAGATTCTTTTGGATGCTGGTTTTGCCATAAAACGAAGCAAGGTCAAGGGACCGGCACGAGAGATCCAGTTTTTAGGAATAAAATGGCAAGATGTCCGTCGTCAGATCCCAATGGATGTGATCAACAAAATTGCTGCAATGTCTCCACCTACTAATAAAAAGGAGACACAGACTTTCTTGGGCCTTGCAGGCTTTCGGAGAATGCATATTCCTAACTACAGCCAGATTGGGACTCCTCTCTATTGAGTGACTTGTAAAAAGAACCAATTTGAGTGGGGCCCTGAACAACGACAAGCCTTCGAACAAATTAAGTGTGAGATAACTCATGCGGTGGCCCTTGGACCAGTTCAGACTGGACGAGATGTTAAAGATGTGCTCTAAACCGCAGCCGGAGATAATGGACTTACCTAGAGCCTCTGGCAGAAAGCACTAGGAGAAAGTCGAGCTTGACCCTCAGTTTTCTGGAGTCGAGGATACAAAGGATCTGGGGTCAACTATGCTCCAACTGAAAAATAAATACTAGCAGCATATGAAGGAGTTCAAGCTGCTTCAGAAGTGATCGGTACTGAAGCACAGCTCCTCCTAGCACCTCGACTGCCAGTGCTGAGCTAGATGTTCAAGGGATGGTTCCGTCTCCACATCATGCAACCTAAGTTACATAGAGTAAATGGATTGCATTGATCACGCAAGGAGCTCGAATTGAAAGTCCCAATCGGCCAGGGATCTTAGAAGTGATTACAGACTGGCCAGAAAGTAAAGACTTTGGGATGACTCCAGATGAGGAGGAAGTACAACGTGCTGAAGAAGCACCACCGTATAATACTCTTTCAGAGAATGATAAGCAGTATGCACTGTTCACAGATGGATCCTGTCGTCTTGTAGGAAAACATCGAAGGTGGAAAGCTGCTGTGTGGAGTCCCACACGAGAAGTTACAGAAGCCACTGAAGGACAAAGTGAATCTAGTCAATTTGCAGAAGTGAAAGCCATCCAGCTGGCTTTGGACATTGCTGAACGAGAGAAGTGGCCAATACTTTATCTCTATACTGACTCATGAATGGTGGCAAATGCCTTGTGGGGGTGGCTACAGCAATGGAAGAAAAGCAACTAGCAGCACAGAGGTAAACCTATTTGGGCTGCCAGTCTGTGGCAAGACATTGCTGCTCGGCTAGAGAGCCTGCCTGTGAAAGTTTGTCAAGTAGATGCTCATGTACCTAAAACTCGAGCCACCGAGGAACATCTAAACAACCAACAAGCGAATCAAGCTGCTAAGATTAAAGTAGCTGAGGTGAAATTTGACTGGCAACATAAAGGTGAACTTTTCCTAGCTCAGTGGGCCCATAATGCATATAAATAGGCTCGCGATCGAGGGGTGGATTTAACTATGGACACTATTTCACAGGTTATTCATGAATGTGAAACTTGCACCGAAATCAAACAAGCGAAACGGTTAAAGCCTGTATGGTATGGAGGGCGATGGTTAAAGTGTAAGTATGGAGAAGCTTGGCAGATAAACACGTCAAGGTAAGTGTTATGTACTTACTATGGTGGAAGCAACCACTGGATGGTTGGAACCATATGCCGTACCTCATGCTACAGCCCAAAATACTATCTTGGGCCTTGAAAAGCAAGTCCTTTGGCGACACGGTACACCAGAAAGAATTGAATCAGACAATGGTACTCATTTCAAAAACAGTATTATAGACAATTGGGCCAAAGAACATGGTATTGAGTGGGTATATCATATTCCATATCATGCACCAGCCTCTGGGAAAATTGAAAGGTATTGTTAAAAACTACACTAAAAGCACTTGGTGGTGGAACCTTTAAAAATTGAGATTCACATTTAGCAAAAGCCACTTGGTTGGTCAGTACTAGGGGATGAACCAATTGAGCTGGGCCTGCCCAATCAGAAATTCTTGGTACTGTGGAAGGAGATAAAGTCTCTGTAGTACACATGAAAAATATGTTGGGAAAGGCAGTCTGGGTTACTCCTGCCTCAGGCAAAGGCAAGCCCATTTGTGGGATTGTTTTTGCCCAGGGACCTGGCAGCACCTGGTGGGAGATGCTTAAGGATGGAGAAGTCCAGTGTGTACCTCAAGGGGATTTGATTCTAGGTGAAAATATTCAATACTGAACTGCATTACGTGAATTGCCATACTAACAGTGTTTAATAAGTGTCTTTCAGATCAAGACAGTGATGATGAAACCAGAGCTAGCTTCTTCGAGTGGCGCCTGATAACTTCTTCGAAGTTCATGTCTTTAAGCCACAAACAGTGGTCATGAAATGCACCTGTACCATTTTTCTTGCCCTGGGAGACTATCGTAACAAAATGAACTTAAGGAACTTTTCAAAGGATGGTCCACTGATTAAGATTAATTACTCCTGTGTATATATGTACATATGTGTGTGTGTATATATATATATATATATATAGTAGTGATTAATTAGACTGTATTGATAAGGTTTAAGTAGTCAGTGAATGGCATATTACAAGGGGTGGAATGGCCTGGTTTTGCTAAACAAGTTTCTCTTTTAGTGAATTTGCCTGTCAGCTAAAACCTTCATATTAGCTGCATTTTCCTGGAGAACCAGACACATGTTTTGGTAAACCTAGCAATGGAATGCAAACTTATTGATAAGCATGGATGGACATCTCGCCAGAGGGGCGACGAGAAACAAGTGACCAAGAAACTGACCAACTGTGTATAACATTCCATTCACGTGAATACTTCATATCAAAGTGGGAGATCACGAGGATCTTGTCCCTTCTGCTTATGGCTGATATTAGGAGAGGACCTTGCTAGTCGTCCCTGCGAACTGAGGCCTAGTGAGAGACTGAATCCAGCTCTGGTTGGCTGCAGAGTCTAATCCAGGACTTTGGTTGCCGGCTCTGCAGTTGCTGGAGCTTTCAAGATTGGTTTTGTATATTTTGTATTATTTTCTCTATTCTTATTAGTAGCATTAGTACAACATTTTTAATTTTTCCAACTCTCTTCTCTCTGTCTTTCTTTCCCTCACGATCGCCTGTCCTTAGTGGGAAGAAGGGAGAGGGAGGGCCAAAATGGGGGGGAGGAGGTTAACAATACATCTGCCAGGGTTTTACTGTCACCCTGCCATCTAAACCCTCAACACCTTGCCTGTATCTAAACTGCAGCAAGAGAGAGGAGAGAGAAAACACCTGGCTGCCCACTGCTAAAGTGGCAAAAGGAGGGTTTTCTCCACCCCCACCATGCAGCCATGTTGCCACTGGAGAACTATAACCATGAAGCGGTCTGAAGGTGAAATTTAAAGGCATCCCCAGTAGATCCATAGTCCTAATGAAGCTGGGAAATTAAACCACAAACTTTTTTCAACAGACTTCTTCTGTGGTAACTAGTAGTAAGAGACTTCTTAGTAAATTCACCTTGATAGTTTTTGAGATCATGGGACAGAAATAAAGAAAGGCTGTTTTTTGAAACCAATGGAATACCAAATTTGGAATAAAGTTTTAACAGCTGAATTCTTGTATTTGCCAGAAAGCCCTATACCTCTCCCGGGTCAAGATTTGTTAACTAACTTGTAAGCTCTAATAACGTTCCCTGAGAATTCTGTTTAGTTGCATGTCCCATAAGAAGCTGCTTGGAAGGTGCAGATCTCCTTGCTGCAAGCAAGAAATCTCCAACAAAATCTTGGATGCTGTATTTCCACTAGTATGGGCAACCAAAGTATCGGTAAAGCCAACACTACACTGACAGAACTGAAACAGGACTTCGATCCAGTACAGAAAAACAATATCCAATGAACATGAAAGCCAGAATGGAGTTAGAGACTTTGATGAACAAATTTATGAAAACCTTACAGGCTGACTACATTCGATTGGACTTGCTGATTCATCTGTTTATGGCTACAAAACAAAAACAACCTGTGGCTACTGTAGGACAATATGATGAGAAAGCTATCGGACTGATACACTTGGAATGAATTTTTTTTCCCCAATTCTTTCCATAAAACTATTACTCAGCTTCTAGAATTGATTGTTACTCTGATCAAAAAACATGGATTGGATTCAGGTCTTAACAGGCCATGACCCATCTGTCATATATGTGCCACAACAGACTGAAACTGACAATGGTCCTAGCTAAACTGCTAGATCTACGTAAAATTCTTTATAGCAGTGGGATGATTCGCATGTCACAGGTATTCCACATTCTCCCACTGGACAGGGTATTATTGAACAGGCACATTCCACGCTGAAACAAATGTTATTAAAACAAAAAAAGGGGGATATGATGCCTCAAGAACAATTAGACAATGCAACATATACTTTCAATTTTTTTAATCGTACTATGCCTCCCTCCCCTATCGCAGCAGTAGAAAAACACTTCCGTGTTCCAGATTCACTATCTCAGAGACTACAGGTTTTATACTGAGATCCCCTGCACAACAGTCAGTGGCAAGGGCCTGTAGAGTTAATCACCTGGAAAAGGGAATATGTGTGTGTTCTTATTCCAACAGGACTGAAGTGGCTTCCTGCAAAACATGATAAACGTGACTATGAATTCGACAAACATGACTCAGGACCTAATGCCAGAGATACAGCGTCTGTCCCTGCAGCAGAGGGCAACCAAGAAACAGAAGAGACCAAAGGAAGAGGCCAGTGATGTTACCTGGGGGCAGCTGAAGAAGTTACAACAAAACACAAGTACTATGATGGCAGCAGCAGGCCCCTCGCTCCAATTAACACTTCCTTAGCCTATTGGGCTATCATGTCCTGCAACAATGCAGTAACAATGACACACACTGGGTAGGTGGTGCATGGATACCACCAGAAGGTCAATTGCTGAAAAACAAGGATTGGATTAAATTTAATCAAACACAACAGTATTTTGTTGAGACCCCTGTATATATTTCTAAGAAACCAATTAAGAATTGTTTGTCAGATAAGTTTCACTTGTGTTATCAGTGATGGGGGATGGAGGGGTGGTTCAGAGCAATTTGGATTTTGCTTCCATTCTGGGTCTTAACATGCAAAGCATCTAAAATAACCACAGAAGATCTTTTGAGTTTGTACTGGGCCCCCTGTAAATTAGAGGCACTAGCATATCAGAATGATACAGATTTACATTATTTGGACTGGGGACTAAATGGTGAAAAAACTTTCAATGCACTTGTTTTCCTTATCAGGATAACTAACCAGCCTTCTCCAATATTTGTTAATAACTGTAATAATTGTAATTTGCATTATTCTATTCTATAGTAGGCTGATTTATAATGATAACGTATAATAGGAAAATGACACATAAGGTATGATGATCCACAGTGGGCATTCAAACTCACCAACAGAATGCCCCCTTTCGACTTTGGAGGCAAGAGGTGACTGTATCACCACTCCAAAGTAGCCTGTCAGATGACTGTGGTCACAGGGCGGATTGTGTGGCAGTTACACATCCTCCTGAGATCTGGAGCCTTCAATGGGGCCGCTAATGGCTCTTCAGCACCTTTTGTGCCCCACTGTGCCTGTCCCAAAGTACACACCTAGGATGGTACCAAGGTGCTATGAGTCACATCCTCCCCTGCCTCGGGGCAGGGTGACTTCACCTCTACCAGCTAGTGGGACAGGAGGGGTAGAAGCCTTGGTCAATTGACAAGGTCCTCAACAAAGGATGTGCCCAGAGAAGCTGCAAAGCTTCTGGACTATGTTGTAATGCCCACATCCACATCTGACCAGACTATAAAATGGGGTTCCCACCAACAACACCCTTTGAGTGCTCATCTTGGAGCTGCGGGTCTGTGAACTGGAGTCCTTTCCTTAGACAGGAACGCCATCTAAGGAGACTTCCTGGGATTAAAAACACCTCACCTCTTCATTCAGGTGAGTGATTATTTACTGGATGTATCCTTGAATGAGAGTTCGCCTAACCCAAGTGAGTGATTACTTCTTGTGAGTACCCCGAACTAAGAGGCCTCTAGGTTTGTTTCTTGTGAGTGACTACAGGCACATTGTGGATCCTCATTCTTATGTTATTGTATTCAAATAATCTCCTTAACTGATATCTGAACCTGTATTTTCTGTTAGAGCGCTAAATATATGTAATACCATTGAAATTGAATTATAGTGTTATGAGCAAAATCAAGTAAAACAACACCTCCAGAGAGCAGTCTCAGCTAATGTGCAATGCCTGATTTAGGATTTAACCAGTGCCCTGCAAAACAATTGCATCATTTGTAAGAATTAGCACTGTAAGACATAATGGCTAACATTACCTAATAGCATAAAGTGATTAGACCCAAAAACTTGGTTTTCATGCCTCAATCTGCATATATGCGTTTTTGTGGGAACTGCATGTGCTTGTGTAATGTTTTTTCTTGCAGTCCTCTGAATCATCTAGAGAACGATACAGAACGCAAAGAAGAATAAAGCCAGGGTCCTTGCTGCGCTCACTGAGAACCTGATATTCCAAAACAAAAAAGGGGGAGATGTGGGAAAGCAAGATGGGCGGTTCCAGTCACCTGGATGATAAAGGAAGATCAATACTAACATCACCATCTGGACAGTCAAAGAAATAGTACTAACATAATTAGATCATAGCAAAATATAAACAGTCTTGGACAGATTGTGCTGAAGTACATTCCTCATAATTGTAAAGAGTGATAGCCCAGACTTGTAAGAATGGTATCTTGGGCTGGATGACCACCCCCAAGTGCATGGGATGTGTGAATGTCCTTGGGCCTGGTCTGTGAACAAGTGGGAATGTAACTGAAACAAACGTAACATGAGTGTGGTGTGTTTTTAAAAACAATTCTTGGAAAAACATCTTCTGTAACATCTTAGTCAAGGCCTGTATCTGTAAATCCAATAAATTGTCAATGGCTAATAAAGAGAGTCAGCCTGGCTCAGCACTCCGCTCTGCCTGGCTCTGCACTCCTTCCCAAACAAGATCTCTGCCTGCGTATCTTTGTCTGCCTCCTGGTGTGTATTGTTCCTCATCGCCGCACAGGACAGACATGGAGCTGTTGGAGAGGGGCCAGAGGAGCCACAGAAATGATGCGAGGCTGGAGCAGCTCTGCTGGGAGGACAGGCTGAGAGAGTTGGGATTGTTCAGCCTGGAGAAGAGAAGGCTCTGGGGCGACCTTATTGGGGCCTTTCCATACTTAAAAGGGGCCTGTAAGAAAGATGGGGACAGACTTTTTAGCAGGACCTGTTGCGATAAGACAATGGCTCAGGGGGTTGTGATCAGTGGTGCAGAGTCTGGTTGGAGGCCTGTTGTTAGTGAGGTTCCCCAGGGAATAGTGTTAGATCCAGTTCTGTTAAACCTGTTCATCAGTGATCTAGATGAAGAGACTGAGTGCACCCTCAGCAAGTTTGCTGATGATACCAAACTGGGAGGAAGGGCTGACACACCAGAAGGCTGTGCTGCCATTCAGCGAGACCTGGACAGGCTGGAAAACTGGACAGAGAAGAACCTGATGAAATGTAGTAAAGACAAGTGTAGGGTCCTGCACCTGGGGAAGGAATAACCCTAGGCACCAGTACAGGTTAGGGGTGGACCTGCTGGAAAGCAACACTGCAGAGAAAGACCTGGGAGTTCTGGTGGACAATAGGTTGATCATGAGCCAGCAATGTGCCCTTATGGCCCAGAAGGCCAATAATTTCTGGGGTACATTAGGAAAAGTGTGACCAGCAGGTCGAGGGAGGTTGTTCCTCCCCCTCTGCTCTGCCCTGGTGAGGCCACATCTGGAGTTCTGTGTCCAGTTCTTGGCTCCTCAGTTTAAGAAGGACAAGGAATTACTGGAGGGTATCCAGTGGCAGAACACTAAGATGCTGAGGGGTCTGGAACATCTTTCTTATGAGGAGAGACAGAGAGCTGGGGCTGTTCAGCCTGGAGAAGAGAAGCTGAGAGGGAATCTCATCAACACTGATAAATATCTCCAGGGTGGGCATCAAGAGGATGGACCAGAGTCTTTTCAGTGGTGCCCAAAGATAGGATGTGGGGCAACAGGCACAGACTGAAGCACAGGAAGTTCCATCTGAATACGAGAAGTAACTTCTTCACTCTGAGTGTGCCAGAACCCTGGAACACGCTGCCCAGAGAGGTTGTGGAGTTTCCTTCTCTGGAGGCATTCAAGACCCACCTGGACACATTCCTGTGTGATCTGCTCTGGTGAACCCGCTGCTTTAGCAGGTTGGACTAAATGATCTCCAGAGGTCTCTTCCAAACCTAACCATTCTGTGATTCTGTGAAGGGGTGATGGTTTTAAACTAAGAGGGGAGATTCAGGTTGGAGATGAATAAGAAATGTTTTACACTGAGAATGGTGAGATCTTGGCCCAGGTTACCCAGAGAGGTGGTAGATGCCCCAATCCCTGGAGACATCCCAGGTCAGGCTGGACAGGGCTCTGAGCAACCTGATCTGCATGAAGATGTCCCTGCTCATGGCAGGGGGTTAGACTGGATGAGCTTTGAAGGTCTCTTCAACCCAAACCATTCTGTGATTCTAGATGCCATGCTCACTGGATGCAGGGCAAGTGTAGAACAGCATTCACAATGGATGGCAGCTCCCCAGACTAACCAGGCAAGTTATTAAAAAGAAAAAAAAAAAGCTAAAACAAAACAAAACAACAACAACAAAAACAACAAAAAAAACGTGGGCCTACAAGCTCTGAGGACATGCATGTTTGTACTTTAAGATGGCATTCATGAAATGATAACTTGGAATTCCTTTCTTTCATTTGTTACACTATTGTACCCAATAAAGGCTTTCTGATTGCTGTATTATTCTGCAGTTTCTCACAGTATCTTCTGCCATGTAAATACAGTGCTTCAACTGGGACAGAAGCTTCCAAGTATGAAACTCCCATAGCTGAAAGTATCATATTCATTACATGTCTGAGTGAACTTAGCTTCAACATTAATTATCTGTATTTCACCTGAGAACATCACACCTGAAAATGTCTTTGGACTTTCTGACAAAAGCTTTCCAAAGAACACAAGACCACCACCTCCTGAAAGAAATAAAGGATCAAAATCCTATTATCACAGTAAAAGAAGCATAACCAGGAACACAAGCTCCAAAAACGTCCATTTAAGAAAAGAATCAGAGCTCTGGATATCTAGTAAGATGTTGTACCACATCAGGTAGCAAGCAGCTATGAAGCAAGTATGGTTAGCAACTCAGTCTAGTGAAGAAATCACCACCTGTCCTCCACTCTCATTATGCCATGCCTGTGGAAACAGCTGATTAAGCAATTCCTTTCTACTATTTAAATTACCACTGAAAAGCTTCAACTAAAGAGACAGATGACTAGCATGGTCTTCCAGGAGCAATGTCAAACTGTTAATATCTTTCTTTTACTTATAAGTTACATAAGGAATGAAGAACCCAACTATTTGATTTCTCAATTTCAGTTCACACCACATGCAGTTGTTACTTTTTATTTTTTTCTGGTTCATATTAGTAAGCAGTATCACGCAGTGGGTTAAGATGACACCCAATGCAGTTTCACAGGTTAACACTCTGTATCATCCTTAACAGACCTAAACAGAATCAGAATTATCAAAGGACAGAGTATCTTTATAGGAAGACATATCCATCACAATACTGGCTGATCTAATTGCTTTGTTAACAGCAGATAGGAATCTCATGGAAGATCATACTTTCAAAAGACAAACATACACATTTCAGGACTAGCACCAGACAGACATTAAAAAAAAAAAAAAAAAAAATGACTTATCTCAAGTTCTCTAACCACTATTAGTCATAGTATGTGTGGTAAAAGTTTTTCCCACAAGCTAAAAGGCACAGCTACCAAGGGCTACGTCAAATAATTTTTGTGAAATAGTCCGTCATTCTCCAACTGGGTGAGTGGCTGATGCTACCGCATGAGTGGGCTGGTTTGCAACCGATGGACAGCTGAAAAAAGATGTGACATTTTGATTAACCTTTTCCAACTAATAGGTATTTGGGGTAGTGAGAGGGAGGCATTAGCTCCACAAGACATTTATCTTGTCCACGTTGCTTGAAAACTATGCTAAATTGGCAAAACATTACCCTTAGAACAACAGTTACAAAATCTTTTAATACCTCTTTTCAAACTGAAGTTGCCTGTGGACAGCTTCTTATGGATTACACACCTATCTCGAGAAACCCAGGAAGAAAAATGAACACAGGATATATAATATCAACTATTATATAAATAAGGCATGCAGCATTCCCCATAAGATATTTCAAATAAGGTTTGAGCCACAGAGGAAGCTTCCCCACGCAACATATTGGGAACTGAATGGTACTTGTGCCATTTTCACAAATACATACAAAAATTAAGTCAGAAGATGTTATCACTGCTCACAGCAATGCCCATATTTTATGAGAAATATTAAAAGAAAATTCACGACTAGCAAATAAGCCACAAAAAGGTTTGAAGAGTTTCAGTCTTCAGATACAAGAAAGTGGTATTTTATTTTTAAAATTGACTTAGCATGTTTGCTGAGACGACATATTGCCTTACGTGCTTTGCAAAGGAAGGAAAAAAAAAATTAAGTAACTTAATAATTAAGCTGCCTAACAACTGGCCTCTGCTCTCCTCAAGCCCAGAACAGAATATAAGACCCCATATTAAACACTATTGACAGAAAATCTGAGTATGCAGGCTACACTCTTAAAAAAAGAAAAATTAAAATCTATTTCCTGAGCTTTGCTGCCTAGAGCTGGCCAGAAAGGATGTGTTAAGATCAAGTCCTGAAGTTTCCAGCATCTTGCTCAGAATTGACACCCAGAACACACACCTGAAAACGATACCCATGAGTCCTCTTGCTTCACATGTGATTGCTTAACACTTAAAGCACTTTCCCAGGAGATCCAAAAAGCTGCTTTTCTTCACTCCACCTAAAAAGAATCAACCCTCATCTACCACCACCTGCCCTCTGCTGAGGTGGCAGTTGCCCTGCTTGCTCTGTCCCATTGCAGGGAAAAAAAAAAAAAATTCAAAGGCTTCAGGACCACTAGCATTCAAGTAAACCATTACCTGGCTTTTCACATGAGAGCTGCTTAAATCCTTCTTGGAATGTCTGTGGTTATTGCCCAAAATGTTGAATGGTTCCCACGATGGACAAACACACTGACACTGAGCTCCAGTAAAAACATCTTCCTATCACTGAATACATTATTACAGTGTTTTAAAAAACGGCTGCCACCAATGTAGCTTACAACAGAGACGTGTAGGAGACAGCAAAACATTGGTTTTGGGTTACTAACCGTGCTTAGACAAGGCACCAGTCTGCAAGACAGGTACACAGAATGCAAAACATCAAACACTCAAAATTTAGATACAAAGGAACTAAAGGTATTTTCAATACTAACTTTGCAGAATTCATCAGAATGGGCACACTTGAATTCTTCCCCTGATATGGCCATGAAGTTTACATTTAAGTCCCCCCCACTATAACAGAAAGGGAGATTTGTTACAGAAAAACAGTGAAACTTTCAATAAGCTTTGGTGATTGGAGGCTGCACTGCTGTAGACTACGCAAACACAGCAAGGTGCTCCTGGAAATTGTAGCTGGAGTCCATGAAATTATTATTTGAGTTATCTACTAAAAGATTTTTTTCAAGCAAGCACCCAAGAGACAAACACCATTTCAAACGCAACTTTCCATGCCACAAAGCTGAAAGATTCCACATTCTTCGGTCAAAATTTCAAAACTACAGCATGAGTTAAAATTACTTCAAATATCAGAGGAACTTGACTTGAAGCCTCCCACAAAACTAAGAGGAAGTGAAGACCAGTTCTGGGATGTAACTCACCAATTTAACTACACAGTGACTTTGAAATTCTGCATTTAAGCAAAACTCGAAGTTTACTACTTCCGCATCAGGTTTCACTCTATCCAGTACCTAAGAAAAGATAACCTAAGCATCCAAATAAACGATCAGTTTTGCTACAATTACGAAAAAAATACTCCAACTGAAAGCCTTCAATTCTTGACCAACTGAAACTTGCTTGTAAATTTTGGAATTAAAAAAAAAAAAAAAAACACACAACACAAAAAAACCCAAAACAAAACAAAAAAAAACCACTACACAACACACACCACGATTTGGGGAATCTTCCAAACAAAAGCTGAAGTCAGCTTACTGTGCAGCATTTGATCAAGGGGATTTCCCCAATTTCGCTGTTCTTCTGCCAATTTTGAAGCATATGCATGGAGATGTGAACTTACTCCAGCTCCCAATTGTTCTCTCATATCCTGCCAGTCTGTTTCAAACAATACAGCACAACAGAAGCCAAGGAAAGCTGCTCATGATGATATTATTGCATTGTATGCTATAAATTTTAAAAGCTTTCCACCGACCGGCACTGCAACCAAGTCAGAATAAGCGAAAAGAAACAAGTAGTAAACAAAACACAGGGAATTGCTTTTATTAAATTAGGAGGTGTAGCTTCCAAACAGGATTAAATCGGTAGGGAACCTGTTAACTAGCTATTTGTGTTCAAAAGATGCAGCAGGAACAGAACTGCAGCATGTTGTTAATCCTATAAATTCTTCCTAGACTAACAGTCTGAGCTACACAATTTTGGAAGTTTTTCCTGTAAAACTGCTCTGATTATCATAAAACATTCACACAAGTAAAAACAGTACCAATAAAACTAAAAACCAATAATCTTTGCCACACCGAATAGCCGGGCTGATATAAACCCACTAATTATTATACCAGAGCAAGACAGGGAATAGTTTAGCATCGACTTGGGCTAACTAAAGCCCTGATTCTTTTATTGGAGAAAAATAAGTACTATTTATGAGATAATTTGGGCCTCAATATGACAATAAAGCACAGTTTACTTATTTTTCTTGAGTGATCAACACATCATCTTAACAGTATCATGAAATGTTAGATACAGATATTACTATTCCTAGTTAGAGCTCAGTACCAGGATCTGCTGAGCAGGTAAGCTGCTAAATTAATCACAAGTAGTTATTTTTCATTTGCTTAAAATTCAACAGCCTCAGCATCAGTTGTTAACCTACCAAACAATTAATGGCATATAAACTCAACCAAGCTTTAACACTTACTTTTGATTCTGACTCTTCCCGCTTCTTACCATTAAGGCAATCCTAGTGAAGAGCAACAGCATCTTGAAGCTAAAGAATTTCCACATATTCCATCAACTTCCAACACCCCTAAATTTGCTTTCCATATCACCGATACTCCAATGGGAACAACTTGCACTCCCTAACCAAATAATTCAGCTTTTACCAGGGAGGTGAAGGCATTATCACAAAAATTCATCTCAATTTATAGACTGAAAAATGACAGCAATTTTTCCTCCTGACTCGAGGCAAGCTCTTTCCAACTATGCAGCATTTTGCTATTGGCTAAATATCTTGTGCATTTATATTTTTACACGTTGACCTACCCCAAATGACATACCAATACTTTCTGCTTGGCATGCCGACTCTGTAGGAAATAATGTGGATAAGTCACGTGGCTTCCTGAATTGCACAAGCTCAAAACTGGCAGCCCTAAGTTTCCTTGTTTAATATTCTAAGACTTCCTTTTTCAGGATGACATCAATCAGAAGATGCTGTAACCTGAGCTATGTCTAAACTAAAGCTTAAACTTAGTCATGGCAACTCAGTTCTCAACATCAGTCACAGCTGTGCAAACCAAAATAACAATTATGTTTTAGTACCTTTGATAAAATCTCACACTTGAACACAATCGCTACTCTTAATTTCAACCAACACTGCATTAGAAGGCTAAACAACTTAATTAAGTCTTCAAATTAATCTTCTAAAGAATGACTTAGACTAGACCAAGGCCCTGGCCTCTGTAATACGCAGTGTCTGGGCAGTATCCTACTGATGCACGCATATTTTTCTGTATATAGATATCAAGAATAAGGTCCTGCTGCTTAGCGGCCATTCAAGTAGGAACGTTGGTAGAGGAAAAATATCCTATTAAAAAAAAAAAAAAAAAGCATTGTCTTACACTCATATTAAGCCTGCATCCTCCTCTACTTAAATATACTGATTTTATTAATCAAAAAAGAGAAAGCAAGCACAATGTAATTTGAGGCTATAATTTTTAACATAGTTTTGTAGTTAAAGGAAATGCATAAGAGTAGTTTTCAAAAACAAGTAATGTTACCAATGCTATCCTACTGATTGCTAACCTCCAGTTTAGAAATTAGTTTTCATAAAGGCTTGAAGTCAAACTTGACATATAATGGGAAATTAAAATTCATGTTCATGCAGCACTTAAAGGTGTCCTGCAACCTAGAGCTTGCACATGTCATTTTCCATATATGTAATTAGGTCCAGCATCCTTTTGCCTACACCATCCTGCACATTTAGAAACTAAGACGACCTGGCCCCATTTATCTTTGAGCAGGAAAAGGTTTTGGAAAGCCAGGTGCTTGCTTGTGTCATACCAGCTCCGAGAAAGACCCCAAGGAAGTTGGTGCAGTCTCTCAGAATCCTCTTTTTCTCTCTCTGCACTAAAGAACATGGACCAGTTGAAAGCTGTCATTGTAAAATTATCTCAACACAGATTAGAAGACACTAAAAAATACCTCTGAAGTCAACTGCTTTGCACTTGCCACTTTCAGCAACAGCAGACTGTTTCTCTTGCAGGATCATCTTTTCACATTTCATATTCAGGCAACACAATGGACTCTATTCATCTGGGAAGCAGCTGCCTGGCTGTTTTCTAGGCTCAAAATTTAAGCTACATAACACTTTTAACTAAGAGGAAGGTACATGGCAAGCTGCCGGAGGAGTACATATGCACGAGGCTAACTCTGAGATGAAGAGATGTCACACACAACAGGAAACCACCACAAAGCACCATCCTTCTGTCCTTACTGCCCTGTGGAGGCCAGAGCCTGGTATGACACTTAAAAATCACTGAGAATTTCTTTTAGTCTTTTACAGAGGATGTAGAGACAACATTCAAGTCCTACCATAATTACAGGAATGAGAAGAGCAAGGGCAATTTGATTCTCCTGCTACACCTTTCCAGTGAACACATCCAAAGTCTTCACAGCAAAAATACAAAAATATTAATATGCAGTGGATTTATTTCCTGGACATTTTAAACAAGTATGAGAAAAGTTGTCAAGTGTCAATAGTACTAGTCACTTGAACACCCAGAACAGCCTTTTAGACTCAGAAACCACGTGGAAAAGAAACTCCTGTAGATTTTTGCTTCACAAAAAACCCCCACATTACAGCCTTCAGAAGCAGTCAATATATACTATTACATTTTTACTTTCTTAAGGAAAAAAAATATTAAAAAGGCATTCTGAACACAATGCTTAAATACCATCACCATGCTATTTCCTTGAGAGAATCAGGGTGTGATTTGTTTCGTAATAGCCTTTTAAAAAGTTACCAACCTACACTATTGGCTGAAGTGAAAGATATGCAACAGGTATGGCTTTAAAATACTGCTATTTCATCCTAAGAAACTCAAAAAACAATGGCAGGATTTGAGCCCCTCTTGCTTGCTCACTTAAGTCAGAAAATAAAGCAAAAATAAGCTTCTGAAAAACAAGAAACATAGCACAGGGATACTGTCCTCATGTTAAGCAAGAAGGACAGAGGGCACAGATAAGACTACATTTTCTACATATATATTGAACTGTTAAGCAAGAAAAAGCATTTTTTCAGATGATACTTTCTAAAACTCTTATGGCACAGCAGGCTGGAAAGCAAGAGTTTGACAGGAGAATTACCCTTCTCTCGGCACTGGAAGCAACTGCTGCTTTTCACCTAAGAATCTAAAGGAAGTCATTTGATTCTGTGTCAAACCCTTCTACAGTACTGAGATAAGGACACAAACATCTGAAAAGAGAAAACCAGATGTTATAGATACCTTTTAGCAGACTCTACTACAGCTGTCAAATTTCCCAAACATTGGCATAGAAGCAGAATTCAAAATGTGGTACGGATGCAAGCAGTTACAGCTCAGGAAGGACACAGTTCTGCATTAGATTTCAGATATGTACGCTCTAGAGGAACATAAAACTTCGCAAAGGAGTCTTAACGCAATGCTTCCCTTAGCTTTTTTTTTTTTTTAAACATTTAAAAAAATATAAGAGCTACAACATCCCAGGTCAACATTAACCCAAACCTACTCCCACTAAACTCTTGTTAGTTGTAAATTATCAGGCATTTTACGAAAACAAGTGCATTTTGGTCTTACTTAAAGGCAGCAAGAAGCAAGCGCAAAGGATGTCTATATTCGTTTTAAGACAGAAAAGCTTATCACAGCAAAATACTGGGACACTGAAAAGAGCAATTTGTGTTTCCCTAGTTTGGATTCCAATGCTCTCTACTTTCACCACTGAAACAACTTCTTAAATAACGTAGACAGACTATGAATATACCTGTTGACTATTCATGACACAGTTTGGTTTGTTAAAGTCTTGATTTTAGCTATCCCTAGTTACAAAGTATTTATTTCAACAGAACAGCCCACAATAATAAGGAAAAAACTACTCCCTTAGAAAAATTATTTTATAAATTGATGCTTGCAAGGACGAAAACTCATGGACTCCGCACAATTCAATATGAATTCAAGTGAAGCCATTTATTACAGAAACAAGCCTCCTTATATATGCAGTTATTTCCTGATCACGCATCCACGGTCCAAGCATGCATTAGCTGATTGGATATTGTCCATGTTCACGAGCTGTCCACACGCCCGAGTCTCTCTGCTGTTTTTCAACCTTTGGGCTGGCCTTGAGATTCCTTTGACTAGTTCAGAAATAAATCTCCATCTAATAGAAACCCATCCACACAACAACCTCAAGAAAATCCCTCAAATCTCCCACAATTTCCCCTTTTTGTTTTTGAACCAGCCAGGCCTTGTTTACAACGCACTGAATCATCTTTGAAATACGCTGTAGTATACAACATATGATCAAGAACAGTGATTACAGTTACATATAATGTGGCTAAGCCTTACATAATAAGATCAAACAACTACCCACCATTTGTCAAACCCTAATTCTACTATGACAATCTTATTAATGTGCCGGGTTAGTTTGTCTAAAACACTATGAATAGATCCAGAATGATTAAACAAGTTAACACAACATCTTTCTCTTAAATTCATCACAACCATGTCCTTAGGATAACAACAAAAATCTATAGCAACATGATTTTGAAGTGTAACATGCCTAATACCATCAACATCTACTATTAATTGATTTAGTATCTCAGAAGTTAGATTAGTCTGTTTAAAAGACCAATAGCTTAACATTGATATGTCTCCTAAAGCTTTACCAGCTTCTAGACTAAGGAGAAGGAGTGCAATAGATACCATGGTAGGAAAGTCTCATAATTTTATCTCATTTTTGCATTGACTAAGTATGATATCACCCTTTTGGCTCACCTACTGTTTGCTAAAATTGCCATTCTCCACAGACGGTACACCACCTGCTTGCTAGTGGGCTTCTAGACCACCAAGTCTGTGAGGATCTGTAAAACTGAATTAGGATCCACGGTTTACATCTGAAACAGTCCTCACAACTTATCTCCCTCCTGTCCATCTGCATCCATTGAATCTTTGTTGAATCCACTTCAATCCTTGGCCTGTAATGACACAAGCATAACCTTTTCCCCAGGTTATCAATTGATGTGGTCTTTTCCATTGACCATTAACTAGTGATCTGACCATAAATAATATAGGTTCTTTCTGATTTAGCATGGTTTTGGGTCATATTGCAAACTGTTTCACCACAGGGCAAATTCAGGTTGCACCACTTAGATATAAGTGATTCATCACATACAATGCTTTTGACAATTGGTTTTGTGGTGTTTTCCCTACTTCTCCCCCCTTTTTGTTTAAAAACAAAAACAAAAAAACAGTTCAGAATCGGATACGCGCGTTGGACCTTGACTACATACTCCGAATCACAAACCAAATTTAGAGGTTCCTCCTTAAAAAGCTCTAAGTAATTTAAAGCTGCACCAAGTTCTGTTAATTGGGTTGAACCTTCAATAATTTTTACAGAATGATGCCAATTGTTATCTTCACGCCAGACCACTACAGCTTTATGAGACTTCCCAGAACTATCAACAAAAACTGTGCAAGCATTTGGGATAGGACCAATACAAGTATGGTCTGCGACCTGATGTTAAAGACTTGCAGGTTCTGCAGCAATTTACATTTAGGCATGCCAAAAGCTGTGCTGTTAAGAAAATCAGCTAGTGCAATTTCCAAAAATGTCGACTGCAAATAAAAAAAAAAAATCAAAATTAGATTTCACAAATGGTACACATAAAACAAAAGGATCATGGCCTATTAAGACTCAAATTAATTCCCTGCATTTCTTCATCAGAGTAACAATCGGTAGGTATAACAGTCTGTTAGCATTCTCATCATACTGTCCCACAATAGCCACAGGTTGTTTCTATGTTGTAGCTATAAATAAACAAATCTGCAAGTCCAACTGAATGCAGTAAGCCTGTAAGGTTGTCATAAATTTATTCCTCAAAGTTCCTAACATCATTTTGGCTGTCATATTTATTGGATATTGTTTTCCCTTACCGGACTGAAGTCCTGTTTCAGATCTATCAGTGTAGTATTTGCTTTATCAAAACACTGGCTGTTAATACTAGTGGAAATACAGCATTTGAAATTTCCTTGGAGATTTCTCACTTGCAGCAAGCAGATCTGCACCATCCAAGCAGCTTCTTGTAGGCCATGCAACTAACCAGAATTCTCAGAAAACATTATTTGAGCTTACAATTTTCTTAATGAATCTTGACCCAAGAGAGGTATAGGACTTTCTGGCAACTACAAGAATTCATGTATTAAAACCTGGTTCCAATTTTGGCATTCCATTGGTCTCAAAAAACAGCCTTTCTTTCATTCTCTCCCATGACCTCAAAAACTAGCATGGTGAATTTACTAAGAAGTCTCTTACAGCTAGTTAGCACGGAATAAGTCTATTGAAAAAAAAAATTTGGTTTAATTTCCCAGCTTCATTAGAACTATGGATCCACTGGAAATGCCTTTAAATTTCACCCTCAGACTCCTTCATGCAGTATTACAGTTCTCTAGCAGTAACATCTCCGGGTGGGGGGATAAAACCTCCCTCTCGCCCCATCTGAGATGGCAGAATCTTCAGCCCAGCATGAAAACAAATCAGTTCAAACTCCCCATTAAACCAACCTGGCTCCACTCCACACCCAAATTAGTACCACTCTGACCCAGAGAAGCACTGAGCACTCTGATCTCCCCAAAGCTGACCAGTGTGAAAAGACCAAGTTCAGCAAGGAGGCAAAATGATGAGCTCTCTCCCAAGATACGCCAAAACCTAGGAAACAAGACAGAAGCAAAAATAAATACCACCAACAACCCCTGAGTCAAAGCCGAGAAGCAACACAGTGCCACAACAAGGATGGATGACAATACTCCAGAAGAAAAAAAAGACAGAGCAGGGGGAATAAAGCCCCCCTTTCTCTACTTAGCAGCGGGAAAACAGTTTTTTACATTTTTTTCTTCTTCTTTATCTTCTTGCTGCAGTTCAGATATAGCCAAGGCTACGCAGCTGGCGTAATCGCTGGTACGAAGTGGGAGGCTCTAGCAAACTCCTTGATTGCAATGAGCTGAGTTTTAGACACAATTCCAATTAGCTCAACAGTTGTTACATTCCTCAGCCCCATTTACCTTTCACAATTAACAGATATCAAAAAAAAACAGTATACTAATCATCAATCCATTACTCCATTTTCCTAGATTTTTTTTTTTTTTTTTTTTTTTTGCAAAGCAGAGTTTAACAATTTAAATTATTTTCTGGTCTCAAAATTACTAGATAACAATATAAACAATTATGCTAATGTGTAAGGATGCATCCTAAGGGAGAGCAAGGTGGAATTTTAGCAGTGGAACCGGTTCCCATTTTGTAATTATCTCCCCAAACAAAATTCTTTTAGTACCAAATATAAATATGCAAATTAAAATACTGAGCTCAGATATGAAAACCAAACACCAAGTTCAAATATGCAGATAGATTAGAGTTACACTAATACAAGATAATATCTCGATTTTAGCATTGCACCTTTGGGCCGCTTACTGCTCAGCAAGGTTGTGGTGCCATTGGGTCTCCCTGACAAAACAGGTCAGTGCATGATGGAGCCCCATTGGCACCTGCCCCCACGCCACCGCAGCAGGCTGGACTGGGCAAGGCTTTTATTAGTGTCTCATCTGGGGTGCTACAACTGTTATGCCAAAATCAGGATTCTTTACCTGGTATGCATACAAAAGAGCCAAATCCAGCACATCGAGATGAGACACAGCCTATCACAGAGTTGTGCAAGTCTGGATACTGGAATAAAGCTAGCATGCTAGAAAGTAACAGCTATTACACACAAAATCTTAACATCACGTTCACGCAGTAAGGTACTAAATGACTCATGATCTTCTGTACTATCACAAAACGCACTTTTTGAGTGAACCGATTCTCATGATTTAACAGTCTGTAAACTTACTGTACCATATAACAGACAAAGACCTATTAAACTGTAATATGCTTAAACAGATACCCACAAAGAAAACAGGTTAATAAGTAAAGCATCTTGCAGACTTCAGCAAGTTTACTGTGACCTGTGTGTTATCAGTTAATTCTCTCTCAGCTTCACAGTATGACAGTATGTTTGGGATTGGAAGGGACCTCAAAAGATCATCTAGTCCAATCCCCCTGCTGGAGCAGGAACACCTAGGTGAGGTCACACAGGAACATGTCCAGGCAGGTTTTGAATGTCTCCAGAGAAGGAGACTCCACAACCTCCCTGGGCAGCTTGTTGAAGTTCAAACCGTTCCACCTGTAAAACTGACTGTAATGATTTAATGATCTCTTGTAGGGATTTGTTTTGTCCTACTCTTCTCATCTTAAAAATAACATTCATTGCAACAAAGTGTTACACTTCAAGATTCTATTCTCCGGACACTTTTCCCAATCGTTTAACTTATACCGCAGCCACCATTAATTACAATATTTCACAAGATCTTCCTTCCTCATATTTCCAAGTGCTTTCCTATGTTTTAAAACACCTCCCAATAGCGATTTCTTAAAAACACGACTGAAAACAGTCATTCCTGACCCCATCTCTTAAGTAAAAACTATGAGAAGAGGGAGGGAGGGGGGGAAGCACAGGACTGCTTGCAGCGCAAGTGGGAAAAGTGGGGAGAAAGTTTTACAGTGTACTTACACCACAAAGAAACAATTCTAACAACAACCAGTAAAACAATTAACTCATATTCCTGACAAGCTGCTTGATTTTCAGAGGGGCAACACACAGAAAGACATAATATGTACCGTAAAACTCGCAAATAACATGTTGATAGCAAACATGAGCATTCTCTACTGCTAATTTCAACACTAGTGCTTCCTTAGCTTCTAAGGTTTCAACCTGCTTATTGATGGCGTCTTGAAGATGGTCAATAAATTGCATGTAACTCTCACTGGGACCCTGATAGTAGTTATAAAAGATTTGGCTGCTTTGTTGGTTTCAGGCACCTTTATCATAGCTTGATATGCAAGGTCTGTTGACTGCCTCAGGATTTCAGAAACTAATCACGCCTCTAATTGTGGTGTATCAATTAGTGTCTGCTCCAAGAGATATGGGATACCTGCCCCTTTCAACGAGTCCCCATTGTTCCGTCCTAAATGATCTATAGCTGTTACATTGCATAGGTCTAATTTTGCTTGAGTCTTTCATAGCTTTTATCTGATCTTGGGGCAACACGTACATATACTCCTTTAACTTTTAAGAAAATGCTGCAGACCCTCATCCTCATCCAAGTCATCAGATAACGTGGACTTGAACAGTGCTGGAGAATCGTTGGTAACAGGGGGGTTCGGAACAGTGCACATTCTCACCAATACTTTCTAGCACCATAATTATTTGTATAACCTGAGTCCCCAGGCGCACCTCCTTTCCCGTCGCGATCATCATGACTGAACTGCCGACTGTTGGATTCACTCACTATTAGCTGATCTAATCTGTCACACAGTTCTGTTGTCCAGTTCTTATCCAGTGACTCCTTCTGCTCTCTCGTGGAAGTTGGAGGGTTAAAAGGCAGTAAAGGCAGATACAAATTCATAAAAGGACTGATAGTACACTTGTTTACGACCTTAGCATTCTCAGCTTTCACAGGTTCTTTGGGCAAATCATCTGACTCCAATCCTCTGGACTTGTTATTCTCACCAGGGTTGGACAATGGTACAGGAGACCACCCGCTCGGCATTTTTCCTCCCCCCACCTCGGACTGCTGAACTATCGGGGGTGCCGAAAGCACAGCAGGGGATGGAATAGGGAGGGTATCAAAGACATGAACCAGGTAAACTTCACAGCGACTTTCAGGATACTTATCAGGCTGCAATGCTGCAAAAATTCCGGCAGCAGCAGACCGTTCAGCCTTAAGATCTTTTAAGGTAGTGATTATAAGCTTCCATGTAGTTACTAATGATTTAGCTTCTTTATCTCCATTGCTGACTTTATCCCATAATTTCTGCTCTATATTGTCCCAAAGTTCAAGTTTAAGTTTTGAGTCACTAATGCTCATAACAGTCTTTTCAGGTTTTAATTGCTTCACTGTAGTAATTATCAGTTTCCAGGTGGTTACAAGGCCGAGAATATATTTTTCACTGTGACTAATTGTCTTCCACAACACAGTTCCCACTTTTTCCCAAGTCTCTATTTGAAAAACTCCTAACAGGTCAGCAGGAAACCCATTGCCTCTGCACCAAATTAATAGTCTTTTGAGGTTACTCTCCTCATACTTCACCCCTCTCTTAGAGAGAATATGCGAGAGGAGCCGCAGTATTTCTTCTTCTTCTTTAAAAATATTCTGCCCCATCTCTCGCCCCCAGCTGCTCACCTCTTTGCGTGTCCGTTGCAACGATATCGGATCCTTTATCCCTCCTCTGTCACTTCTGTAGCAATCAATCAGGAGTCACGCAGCCCGCAGACTACGTCCTGGTCCAGCCGAGGCGTTCCAGCTGGGGCTCGCTCCCCGCAGCAGTCGTCCCCTTCTGTAAATTCTCCTTATGGATCACGTCGGGGTCATCACTTGCAAGGGCGAAAACTCATGGACTCCACACAATTCAATATGAATTCAAGTGAAGCCATTTATTACAGAAACAAGCCTCCTTATATATGCAGTTATTTCCTGATCACGCGTCCACGGTCCAAGCATGCATTAGCTGATTGATATTGTCCATGTTCACGAGCTGTCCACGCGCCCGAGTCTCACCGCTGTTTTTCAGCCTTTGGGCTGGCCTCGAGATTCCTTTGGCTAGTTCAGAAATAAATCTCAATCTAATAGAAACCCATCCACACAACAACCTCAAGAAAATCCCTCAAATCTCCCACAGATGCTCATGCTCTCTTTCTTCACTGACTCCTCCTTGTGCTCCATTTGTGTTGAAACTGCAAGGGAGAGCATAAAGGCAGCATCTGAAACTCTACAAAATTCATTACATATTTTAGAAAAGTGAACTCGTGCCAACGTTTAGTTTCAGGATACACAGGAATTATGCAATTAGAATCCCACTATCTCACTGAATCCTTCCAGTGAGCCAACTACAAATTACTTAGAGGGCCAGTGTCAAAAGGACCTCTGTACTTATTTAGCCTCTGCTCTAGATTACTGACCCACTTATGAAGAGCTAAGCACCCCTGCTGCGTGATGCCAACACCCACTCTATCTGTTTGCTTCTGCTTTCTCAGAACCTCTATTAGCCCACATTGTGTTAATTACCAAATTAGCAGCTTTTGCATAGTACACACCGTATGAGCCTCACTAAGCACCTAGTTACCTGGACAAACAGCACAGAAACAGAACAATCAGAATTGCAGCAGGGTTATCAATAACAATATTCAGATTTCTTAAGAGGCAATTTAATTCCATTTTTGCTCTCAGTTTTGAAAAAAAAAGAAAAAAAAAAAAAAAAAAAGAAGCTTGTAGGCCTTTAGCTGGTTTAGGTTTCAATGATAAAAAAGTATGAAGTACTGTATCAAACTTGCTGGAAATCTCCAAGGGGACCAGAAATTTGTGAAACCACAACTGAAACTTCTGTTGACAGAATAATGCAGCAGCTGCAAACAGAAGCATTCCACGATATTTGTCACTATCTATGCTGAGTTAAACAGTGTTATTAATTAAATCTAAAGCTAGTTTAAAAAAAAAAAAAACACAAAAAAAAACCCCACACACACATAGAAAACCAAACACAAAAACCCTCCCCACACAGAATACATGGAAAGTAAGATCACATCAGAACCACATATCAGCAGCTTAGCACCTCAAACTTCCTGCTGATTAGGAAGAAAACAAAGTTTCAAATTCAGCATTTTATTATTTATCCCTCCTGATCTGCAGATCATTGAAGACATTCATTAAAGTGGGTCTCAAGCAGCAGTTTCATTAACTTACTAAATCCAAGACCAAGAATCCCCAGAAGTCATTATAGTACTGAGTTGACATTTGTTCTTTCTTGGGAACCCAGACTACTGCTGTCAAAGTAAAATTATATCAACAGTCCAAAAGCCAACTATGAAACTCAAGAATTCTGTATAGTGCTGCTAGCAACCTTGATATCTCACCCCTTAATACCAAAGTCATTTTTTAGTTTAATTTTAAACCTTGTGTAAGAGCCAAAAGCACTTGAAGCGCTCTCTAAGCTACCAGCTTCTCCTAAGGTAGTAAAGAAAAATAAAACCCAGGTCCAGTCTTTTACAGTAGACTAGAGGGTAGAGGAAAATTGTTCATCACAGCCCAGCAAGGATTGCTAGTCACAACATGGAGCCTATACAGAGTAAAACCGAGCTTCGTAGTCTGTTTTAAATAATTATTTACTATATCTACCTTAACGCAAAACAATCACGCATGTGGGAGGAGAAAGTCAAATACAGATGACAAGTAGACTAGGAAAACAATGATAAATTGGCATTTGGTTTGTATCTCCTAACATCATCTTCAAAATTAAATGTAAACAACAACTATTCTGAAGTAATAACATTTACTGCTCCAATACCTCTGCAGGAGAGCTCTAGGAACCCTCTCTAAGAGCTCTAAATATTAGACATTTTATATCAAGTGAATCTCTGTATGACATAGAGACCTTCTATCATATGAAACGCCTTCCAATTAAGCATTTTGTCTCTGTCATTGTGGGGTTTTTAGAAGACCAAGGACATGTAGTGAGCAATCCAGACACTTTAGATATGAACTTGATTAGCCTGTAAAGTGCAGGCCTCAAAGATGCAGCAAGATAAATCAAGAAATGCTGATACAAGCTTATGCAGCAGAAAAATGAGGAAGAAAGGCAAGTGTACGTGGCCAATGCCTGTCTGAAAAAACAGGATGCCATGGGGGGAGTTGGTGGTCGCAGACCAAATAGGACTGAGCTAGCAGAAATGGTTTAAGGACACGCAAATAGCTCATTAACAGTGCATGCAACCAATCAGATTCTAGCTGTCGCATAATAAGGGAGCCAATAGCATATATAAGTCTGATGCTTCAGCTAATAAAGTGACTACTATCTGATCATATTGATCATGTGACTAGTCTGTGACTTCTGCATCGACAAGTGGCACCTGAACAGGGACCTTCAGATCGGCATTGGCAACAAATGAAGATGACCCAGTGATTCCGACAACTGAGGGGGCGGAAGCCGGCCGAAGGTGAGTGCTGCCCCGGCACTCTGGAAAACACTAATGTATAGTTAAGGAAATCCTGCTCTGATCAAGCAGGCAGCCAGGGAGGAGATGGGGATCACACCCTCAAAGGAAGAGTTGGCAGTGGCAAAGCTCCTCCAACATATACTCTCTACGAGAGGGGTTACTTATAACTCGTCTACCTTGAAGGCCATGCTGCTTTGGGCACGGGGTAAAAACTTAATCCCCTCAGTGCAAGCCGCCTTTGAGGTCCACGTATGGTCTGATATAGGGGCAAAGCTGTGGGAAGAAATTAGTATGGGATCCAAGGAGGCGAGTAAGTTCTCCACTTTGTGGAGGTTGATTCACAAATCTTTGAAAGAAATGAAAGCCAAAAGGACTGCAGCCGCTTCTGCTTTTGCCGCCTTAACACCGGGAGGGGGATCCTGCTCAGTGACGAGTATGATTTTTGCGGGCCCCAATATCCCCGCGGCCCCTGCAAGAGCTGGAGGAAGTCATAGTCAGCGGTCAGCAGAAGCAGTTGGAGGGTAGCGCGGGAGACAGATAACTCCTGACGATGACTTCCCCCTCCACCTCCGCTGTGTTCTGAGACACCCACCACAGAATCCCCAAATGCAAGCGCAGAACCACAATAGCCAGTGACACGGTTGTAACCACCGCTTCCATCATCTACACCACCAAGTCCTCAGACTCCGATTACCTGCTGTGAACGAGAGGAGGCGAATCAAAGTTTAGGAGATGCCCAGCTGAAGGAACTGCTGTAGAAATTGGAAGACCTACAAGCGCGACTAGATGCTCCTGAGAAATCAGCACCCATGCCTCCGCCACCAATTAGTGCTTCTTCAGAACCACCAATTTCCAATCCATATGGTCCCTTTCCTGTCCCAGCTCCACCCACTGCAGTGCCTTTGAGATCAGGGGCAGGGGTGGAGGGAGGGGCAGGAGTTAAGTGGAAGGGAATTGTGTGTGATGCTATATTAGATGGAGTTGTGGTGCCCATGGCTTATCCGGTTGCGATAGATGCACAAGGAATAAATATGTGGGAAGCTCTAGATTGGAAAACATTAAAAGAGGCTAAAAGTGCAGTAACTCAATATGGGCTAAAATCACCATATACACAGTCAATATTGCAGCATATTTTTTCGGCTAATTTGTTAACACCTCATGATACACGTATGACCATGAGAATGTTGTTATCTCCATCACAACAGATACAATTCTTTCAGTACTGGCAACAGGGTTGTGACAATACAGCTGCTGTTCCTTGGCAACAGGGTGATCCTTTGTATGGGGTACAAACACAGATGTTGCTGGGAGAGGGTCCTTTTGCTAGACCCGACTGGCAAGCAAATTTTGCGACAGAGGTGTTACAACTTAGTCAAGACCTAGCATTTAAGGCGCTGGCCTCTGTGCAAGATGAGAGGACACAACCTGAATTCACAAATGTTAAGCAAGGCCCAAGTGAACCTTACGCGAAATTTATAGATCGTCTGCATACTGCAATTATGGCCTATCCGGATTTGTCTGGAGACATGAAAGCGAGGTTTTTAGATATGCTTGCATTTGAAAATGCGAATGACAAAACCAAAAGAGCTCTTAGTGCGTTGCCACAGGGTCTAACGCGGGCCAGCTGCTCGAAGGTGCTGACTGAATGTTAGAGCAAGAGAAAGCTACGGTCATGGCTGCAGCTGTAGGAGCTGCAGTGCGACCTTTGGTCGCAAAACAAAAAGGGGGAAAACAGGATAAGCGTTGTTATAATTGTGGTTAAAAAAAAAGAAAAATTGAGACACTGGTTGTGTTTGCATTGCTATGATCGTGTACTGCAAATAACACATGCTGATTGGGCTGAACGATGGGTAGGCAGACCTTTGGATGAATTAGAAGGAACACTGCCTGCTACGCAGGAGCCTATTTTTAGGCGCGAGCTAGCTTTTGCAAATTTTTTAACGCTTCTTGGATGCCAGGAATCTAAAATGATTGCTTTTATGCTATTTGATATAACTAAGGTTTATAATAAGTATCATATTATTAACAATATCAATTAATCAATTAACAATAATCAAATTATAGGGAAGGAGCGCGGGAGTGATTCCTTCCCTGTACTCTGCATTGGTGAGGCCACACCTGGAGTATTGTGTTCAGTTCTGGGCCCCTCAGTTCAGGAAAGACATTGAAGTGCTGGAGCGGGTCCAGAGAAGAGCAACACGACTGGTGAAGGGACTTGAACATAAGACCTATGGGGAGAGGCTGAGGGAGCTGGGCTTGTTTAGTCTAGAGAAGAGGAGGCTTAGAGGTGACCTCATCACTCTCTATAACTACCTGAAGGGAAGTTCTAGCCAGGTGGGGATTGGTCTCTTCTCCCAGGCAGTCAGCAATAGGACAAGGGGGCATGGGCTTAAACTCTGCCGGGGAAATTTAGGCTGGATATTAGAAAGAAATTCTTTCCAGAGAGAGTGGTCAGGCATTGGAATGGCCTGCCCAGGGAGGTGGTGGACTCGCCGTCCCTGGAAGTTTTTAAACTCAGATTGGACATGGCACTTAGTGCCATGATCTAATAAATGGACTAGAGTTGCACCAAGGGTTGGACTCAATCTCTGAGGTCTTTTCCAGCCCAGTCGATTCTGTGATTCTGAGTAACATACCCATTCCATGCTCTTGGACCGTCAGTCCTGAAAACTGAGAGAGAGAGAAACAACAATGGTGGGTCCGCCAAAAATGGACCCAGCGAAGATAATCGTGGGGGTAATTTTTGGATTAATGATTGGGTCCCATTTAGGAGCTATAGATAAGGCAAACGCATTACATCGCATAGATCCTAGGCCCAACATGTGGTTAACATTTGCAAATCAAACCAATCATCATTTTGTATTGCAATGCAATCAGTCTCTGATCCATTTAGAACCTGTCTTGTGGGTACGCCATACTGAGATCCAAGTGACTAGAAGTATTGGGTAAACAATACTACTGTATTAGGTGAAACAGTGGTAAAATCTACATGTGATAAGAAATATAATTGTAATAAGAAAGCCTAGTCACCATGTTGCGAAGCAGGAGCAAAGCAAATTGGTGTTGCAGCTGCATTAGTCATTGAACATTTGAATGTTTCTTTACCATGGGATCCCCAAGAATTAGACCTTCTTGGATCCATAAGAGGAAATGGATCATGCTTTAGTTTTGGAGGCAGCAGGCTGACAGGAGTAAATTTTTATAAACAGTTGAATTGGACAGGATGTACCAATGTAAGTAGCTCACAGTTGTTAGCAAAAGGAACACCAGCATATAACTATAAGAACAAAGATGGTTATTGTAATGGAGCCATAGGACTGGAAACACAGAGTTCAAAATGGTCTTTATGGGTAAGTGACTCAGCAAAAGCTATTCCTCCAAGGTATTTCTTAATATGTGGTGACAGAGCATGGAAAGGGATTCCAAGAAAGCCAATAGGGGGTCCATGCTACTTTGGAAAATTGATTACGTTTGCTCCACCAATGACAGCATTGAAAAATCATACATGAAAACGAAGAGCATTAAAGCAGCTAACACATGAATGCAATGGCAATCTGACATTATATAGTAAAGCAGAATGAATATTGCTTTCGCTTTTTGTACCTTGGGGGGGCAGCTGCTAAAGCTTTGACAGATATTGGCAAATTAGCTTGCTTAATGGCTAAAGAAATGAATATAACCTCAAAAATTATTAGTGAATTAACACAAGATATAGATAGTTTGCAACATGCTGTATTACAAAATAGAGCCACTATAGATTTTTTGCTTTTAGCACGTGGTCATGGTTATGAAGATTTTGATGGAATGTGTTGTATGAATTTATCAGATCACTCAAAATCAATACATCGTCAATTCACTGAGTTACGAGACAATATGAGAGCTATTAAAGTAGAAGATAGTTTAACAGATTGGCTGGAATCATTGGGCATTACAGGATGGTTAAAAGATCTGCTTATACAAGGGTCAACTATGTTAATTACAGCGTTGGTTATTGTAATGATTCTTGGATGTGCATTAAGCTGTATTATCAAGATGTTTTTAAAAAAAAAAAAAAAAAAATGGTTGCTGGTGTCTGGCTTGCTCAAAAACAAAAAGGGGGATTTGTGGGGTTTTTAGAAGACCAAGGACATGTAGTGAGCAATCCAGACACTTTAGATATGAACTTGATTAGCCTGTAAAGTGCAGGCCTCAAAGATGCAGCAAGATAAATCAAGAAATGCTGATACAAGCTTATGCAGCAGAAAAATGAGGAAGAAAGGCAAGTGTACGTGGCCAATGCCTGTCTGAAAAAACAGGATGCCATGGGGGGAGTTGGTGGTCGCAGACCAAATAGGACTGAGCTAGCAGAAATGGTTTAAGGACACGCAAATAGCTCATTAACAGTGCATGCAACCAATCAGATTCTAGCTGTCGCATAATAAGGGAGCCAATAGCATATATAAGTCTGATGCTTCAGCTAATAAAGTGACTACTATCTGATCATATTGATCATGTGACTAGTCCGTGACTTCCACGTCAACACGTCATGGTAAAGACTTGCTAAAAAAATCATAGAGTCATCACATGTCAACTCAAAAATACCATGTCCCTACAGGTTCCAATCTCAGTCTACTGATATACACTCAAAACAAGAAAGCTCAAATATTTTATTTCTGATTTTTTTTCTAGCTGGCAAAAGGAAGAAAGCAGAAGGAAAACCTAGAGAATTTTGGGACTGCTCTAGGGAAGAAAATACAAGCAGAGGGCAGCATAGGAAACAAAAGGTGAACAGAAAAGAGAGAGAACAGAATTAAAGTAGTCATTCATTCAGAGCATTCTCATGATTTGTCCCAGAAAGCTGTGTCAAATCTGAAAGAGAATGCTAAAACCATTATCAAATAACAGCTATAACACATTTGATATTTGAAAATCATTACTGACACCAGTCTAATCTAATTTGCACTATGATTAATATAAAGCTTAAAAGTAGCTGGGACGAACGTGCTAATAGAAAAATTAAGTTCATAAACCAGATAAAATCCTTTCTAGGGGAGAGAAAATGTAAGTGTCAATGGGCTAAGTGCCCAGAACATTCCTGTGCCACCAGATCCTCTAGCTTCTTCCTAGCAAAACATACCTGTGATTTGATACTTATGTCACACATAGTGAGCTTATACACACACCTTAGTGGGATTTCTGTACAGCATGAATCAAGAGCAGACTGCATTATACTTACAAACATAACCCTTGCCTCTCACACAGGAGTTGCTATGAATTAAGCTGAGAAATTCAAAGGGGTAGAATGCAAGTCATTCACCTGGATGTATATACATATCAGGAGCAGAAGAGCAGTTCTAGAAATACTCCAGGTTATTAAATAAAAAGCATTTTCATTAACCAATAACAAATAATAATTAAAGTAAATAAACTGGTCTTCAGACAACCTGCCTCCAAAGAGAAATTTCCCCTTCAGAAGGGAGAATGGATGCAGCTTGTACAACTTAAAATAACTACCATATACAACTGAAAATAATGAGATGACTGAAGTATTGACCAAGGAAAAACTAGGGTTTTTTTGGTTTTGGGGTTTGGTGGGTTTGGTTGGTTTTGGTTTGGTTGGTTGTTGGTTTTTGTTTTTTTAAAGTGACAGAGTAGATTCAAGTTTTCCCCTCCAATTATAGACAGGATTATTAAATAAAAGCATAAGGCAGTGCTACAAACTAAGAGCTGTGCTAGGCACCACCAAAATACAAACAAATTGGAATCTACATAATAATGAAAATTGAAATGTAAAGTTACTATTAGAAACTGTGACTTTTCCAAGCAAGCACTATGTAAAACCAAACTGTTTTAAACAATCAAAAGCATACAACTGATTTTTTAGTCATTTGTTCACAGGACAGCTTAAGCATCCGTTTAGTTGTTTCTTAAGTGGTTGTAACAATTTTAAACACAACAGTACTTACCTTGGTATCGTCACACATTTTGTATTGCAATTCTGAGTGGTAATTGCCTTCTCGAGCTCATCCAGCTGTCCTGTTTTCTTCAGCTTCTTGACCAAGCTTTTCACTGCTTTTTCACACCACTTTTCCTCCTGACCATTCTGCTCACTGCCACCAGCCCCTCCAGAGCCACCAGCAGATTTTTTCCACCCCAGGAGTCTCTTCACCACGGGTGGAGTGAATGGCAATATGGATGACATAACTTTCACCAGAAAGAACGCTCAGCAAGCAATAAAATAAGAGATTCCCGTCCGATCCCTAAAAACACAAACCAAAACAGAAACATTAGCACTGAGGTTTCACATGAAACAAATATTAATATATCTTGCTTAGGACCTTTCATTAACAAATGCCATAGGACACTGCAACCCAAAACAAGGCAGATAATGGTTCAGAAATAGTCTTCATCATGGTTCAAAACTTCACCAATAAAGTTAAAATGCAAGTTTGCTGCAGACTCTTCAACAATTAAGGTTATTGTTGGATTACATTTTTTTTTTTCTTCGAGTCTTTCCTGCTTTAAATCAACTCCAGAAAACACAGAAGTTAACTTGAGTCTAACTTTGCACCTAGGCTGGTTCATTTTAGCCATTTATTAATATTTTCCATACATGATTGACAAATTACATACACATATATGCACGTTCTGCCCATCTCCAAATTAACTTCTCAAGCAAAATTGCATTTTGAATATCATTTAGTAATTACAGCTTGATAGAAGTCTTCCAATAGCCAACCATTTCACAAGCCTCTTCTCATTTTCTTTGTCATATTTTAAATAACTAGCAATTTCTGTTTCACTGGGGACACGGACTTGAAATTCACTCATAAATTTGGTAATAAGCTTATTCTCATCTTTCGCACTAGAGCTCAATGGCCTAAAGAAAATGAAACTTCTCAACTGGCAGCACCTAAAAATCATCAAGTCTTTAAAAATTCATTAAAGGATATTTAAAATCTTAGTTTGCAGGCACCTGAGTAGTAGAATCGTGTTTTCAATTTTGATAGTATCAACTACCTGATCAGGATGTTTATACAAAATGAAAGATTAGAAGGGATGCCGAAACTTGGGCTATATTTGGCATTCGCTGCAATTTGCGCTTCAAATCATTCTGAAGAAAAATTATAGCCATTTAGGAAAAAAAAAAAAACAAAAAACAAAAAACAAACTTGGTTTTGCAGCTTCTATTAAGCTAGTTTGAGGTACTAAAACATAAGCCTCAAATAAACCGTATTATTTCAGGCAGACAGCTGTCAGAAATTGCTTGAGGACATAACGGCCCTATGGGTTCAAGTCAAAAACAACCTTATTTCCAGGCAGCAAATAGGTATTTGAACTCCAGAAAGTTACCTTATTTCCAAGCTCTGTAAATTAGTTCAGCTAAGAGCTAACACTACCTTCAGGCTACTTAATTTGAGATCTGAAGGCAGCTTACATGTCTCCCCATCCTGTACAGGCACATGCCTCATTTCTATCCAAAATGTATAAACTTCATCTTATTGAAATTTTCCATCTGCAAAACAGCATGGATTATTTGGGATACTTCAGGCTACAGTATTCATGGTTAATTTATGCCTTGTCATGTCTTTGCAGTTTCAGTAAGGACCAACAGGTCAAACACTAAATTATATTGTACAGGTAACTTTAAATCATAACTTTTCAACTTCCACAAAACAAAACATTTGGCAGCAATGACATTTCAGTTTCAACTAAAATATACTTCCAAAAATGAGCTTCTGAGAGCACCTAAAAATATGACTGAAGCAAGAATTGTAGTTTTCTGGGGTCAAAGAGACAGAGGTTCCAATTAACAGGGACTCAAGATTAACACTGGTAACTTTATGCAAGTCATTCAAAATAATCTATTCTAAATTAGAGAACCATAGAATGGGTTCTGTTAAAAATTATTTAATCCAACCCTCTGCCATAGGCAAGGACATCATTCACTAGATCAGGCTGCTCAAAGTTCTGTCCAACCTGACTTTCAACACTTCCAATGATGGGGCATCCACAATTTCTTTGGGTAACCTGTTCCAATGTCTCATCACCCTCATAGCAAAAACAAAACCCCAAACAAACAAAACCCCAAACAAACAAAACCCCAAACAAACAAAACCCCAAACAAACAAAACCCCAAACAAACAAAACCCCAAACAAACAAAATCCCACACCTCTTTTCCCATTTTTTCCCCATTTCCAAAAGACTGTCCACACAGACGTAACTAAGCACAGGTTGATCTGCTTTAAAAAAAATTAAAAAAAAGGGACACACTTAGAGTCCTTTATTACAATTATTATTGCAGCTTAGCAGCTGCTTTAAAAAAAAAAAAAAAAAACACAACACACAACATATATCACAGCTGCAGACTAAAAGTCTGGGAGGATTAAACTAACTTCTTCCTTCTAGCTATTGTTTTGCCATGTCAGGGATTTGCCAGGGGTATCAATAAGAATTTCAGTAAAATATTCCTGTATTGGCCCCATATATTTGAGGGGCTGAGCAGAGAGAATGTGATACAAGCAGTGCAGGACTTCACTTGGTTAAATACTTCAGTCGTTTGTGATGAATGCTCACAGGAGAATATTTCAGCCAGTTTAATTTTTGCAAAAGTGACACTCTGCTGCAAGCCTAGAGAAAGCACTGTGAAGCCTAAGGCACAGTTAGGTTGAATTCAGAGCAATTTTGATCCATGCAAATTATGCCAGGAAAATGCAGCAATAAAGAAATTAAGAAGAAATACCCTACTGGGCAGTTCTGTCTCCAAAGGTGGCAAAAAGATTCACTACTCAAGGAAAGCACATGAACCTGTCTGTCGTATGTAACCCATTCTCTTCGTAATTCTTCAGCATCTTAAACTGTTCCAGTGGGAAATTAAAGGCTTCATTCCTACCTATTACCTTTAGTAGCTGTTTACGGACCTGTTGGCCACAAAATCATCTAACCACTTTTTGAACCTGCTTCCATGACCTCTTGCAGGAGACAGCACCAGAGTTTAACTGCCCACTTGTCTAAAGAAGTACTTTTAGCTGTTTGAATTCAATCTCTTTCTAGCATCAGAAAGTGGCCCTTGTTCTACCACTGCAAGCTTTGCTAAAGAACTGTGTATATTCATCTCGTCCACAAGCTTCATGATTCTGTACATTTGAATCACGTCCCTCTCTCAAAGAGAGGACTATCAGCCTTCTGTCACAAAGAAATTATCTGAACACAGCTCATAGTCTGGGAAGCTCCTCTGGACACATGTCAAGCCTGAAAGATTTACTATTTCAATTTAATTACAAGTCCTTGAAGATATTGCATAAGGACTGATCTAAAGACCACAGAAAAATTGTATCAGTCTGTGGTTATATTTTCACTTATCTTTTTGATTATATTACCCTAAAGCTCTCAACATCATAATTAAAATTAAAAGTACAAAGAAATCTACACCTCACAAGGAATTTGGAGATAGAAGGTGGACAGCACATGTCTGCTGCTGAACATCTGGCAGGAGTTCAAATAAAAATGAGAAGCCCTACATTTGCATTGGGTTCTAAACGTATCCACCTAGATGGTCTCAGATACCATGTTTATACTAAGGAGTTTAAGAGTCATTGCTGCATGTCATTTTGACCAGTAAACCAGTTTTAATTCAACACCTGTAATTTTTGCCTTCAAATTGATATAGTAATATAAAGAGTTTTGATCTTCATTCCTGAAGAATCACCCTCTCACGCATTGCCTCTTTTGACAATAGCCTCTTTCTAAAAACATTCCTCTAGTATTTCCCATGTACACTTTCCTCATCCTTTTTCCCCAAATGCACCCAAAAAACAATCTTTGCCAACGTTGCCAAAAACATTTCCACATTGCCGAAGTGGTCACAGATTAAATACATGCTTAATATGTAACATCCCTTCCTCCTTGCAATATAGTTTTTGTGATTTCCTTCTAGTCTACAGCCAACCATCTCCAAAAACCAAGTCCCCATTTACAGCTTTTGCTTTTAAGGACATTAAATGTGCTTTACCATTGCTTATTCTTTGCATTGTCTCTCCTTTGCTCATTCTCTTCTACTGAGGCCCAACATCACAGCCCAAATCTGATCTTTTACCTTCCTATGTACTATTCCCACTACAACATATCAACATATTGAGACTCTGGGACTAAGTGTAAGCAGATTTTTGAGACCACTTTCTGAGCTCAACTATAGTTGAACTATTAGTATCAAGGCAGCAGTATGATACAGAGTAAAAAAACTTCTGCTATTTTATCCCTTTCCATGTTCTCTGGATTACACCTTAAAAATACAGCTTTGAATATTCAAAGGAGGATTCGCTCTGTTCCCCAGAGAGTTCCGAATGTTTCTTCAGATTGCTGGAACACAGGGAGCACGTACTGTTATTCCCAACAGATTAATACTGGAAAATTTACAAATTGCCTGACTTCGGTGGTATTCGTTTCATCTCTGCCCCGTCATGTATCTCCGCTTCCTGAAGCACGCATGTTTCTATAGTGGGTCAAATGGTGTCCATAGTTGGCAACTTTTAAAGTCACAGTTTGAGTCATATCTACTATTATTCCATTCTATTGTGGCTCTCCGGAACAATTATTAAATATTAAGTCCATGATCCCAGCAGTAACTAAGCAGGAAAGATGAAAAAAACCTTAAGGGCAGCATGCTAACAGAACTAAAATCTTCAAGGGAAATTCTCCTTTCCTGAGCATCTGGAACACACTATAAAGACACTGGTGCTACCAAACCTATCAAGTGATTTCTGGCTAATTTATTCTAAAGCCTTATGCAACATATTTCATATCAGTCTGCTTATTCATCTTAAACTTGAAATAAAGAAATCTGATGTCTCCTGGTTTCACTAGAAGTATTCTGGCTTAGGGGAACTTCATTTGCGAGAACTCTCCCAGAATAAAGAAGAAAGAAGTTAGGTTCCCCAAGAAAGAAGATTGAGGAAAAAACGTCAAAGAAAATAACATGTGGCATTTGAGAGAGAGTTTACAAGTTCATTTCCTCCCTATTTTAGTCTTGGTTTTGTGATTTTTTTTTTTAAAAAGACAATTTTTTTTTTCATTAGTCCTGGAATTTGGATAAGATCCTTTATCGATTTCACCAAGTGCACAATATTTCAGATCTTTCAGGAGAGGAAGAAATATCCATCCTTTCCCCTTCACATGCATCACTGTGATATTAGTGGTTTCAGAATAAGGCAACATTAATTGAAGCATAGTCTAATTAAGGCAGTATCAAGACCTTATGTTAGGCTAAACAGTAATGAGAGCTAAAGTTTTAAAGCGCATAGCTTATGCAGCACTGTATATTTTTTCATATTAATCCAAAGTCATTTAGACTTACAGAAATGATAAAACAAGTATTTCATCTTGCATTGAACACAAGCAAAACTAATTTATGATCCACTTCTGGATACTTTAGGCTGTGTTACTCCAAACAACAAGGAGACAGTTTATTCTCAGCAGAATCTGAGAAAGTTTCCCCAACGTTCATGATCCCAACACATAGGAAACCTGAATTCTGTATGAAGTTCGAATTAAAATCAAAGCCAGTCTTTTCCCTTTCACATAGGATACGCTCTAGTTAACTCAGCAGAACAGACAAGAGAAGATATTTCACTTCTTCTATTGCAACCACACCCCCTCCAAAAACTGACTTTTGAGATTCCAGAAGGGATAATACTTTTAACTTCTTCCCCTACAAACACATACTAAAGAGACCTGGTTTTGTCCTAGTGGAGAAGCTCAAACCTGCAGCCACATACTTTTCTGAAGCTTTGACACAAACTGACAAGGTTCAAGGCAGGTTGCTTGGCATCTAGGGGGACAGGAGTGAAGAAAATTCTTCATCTGGGTTAGTTTTAGAATAAGGATTTTGTAACATGCCTATCTACAGACTTAATTTCCACAGGAATTTTTAGGCTTATTTTACTCTACTATTGCATCTCAAAACTCTGCATAACTGTATTATCTTTATACAGCTCATTGAAAGCAGAATTACCCACCTAATTTGAAAGTAGATTTTTTTTCCTCTCACTCATTTCATGAAGTTTGATTACGAATCAAATGAGAAAACTCATGTTTCTCATACACAGAACTAAAAGAAGCTTGATCGTGGTGTTATGAAAGGTTCAGAAGTTGGATTTTTCTTCAATTACTAAGGACTGCTGCAAACTACAGACAAATGTAATAAAGAAAAGCTACACTGCTATTAGAAAATTAGCACACTGTAACACATGTATTAAAGGTATACTAAAACTGCATGCAACTGGAGACATGAGAAAGAAGAGATGTTAATTTTACTGACTTTTGATTAAACTACTAATAGGACCAATGTATTTTAGCAATTCTCCTAGAATTACAAAAGAGGAAAATTACCACAACAGCAGTTGGCCAATCCAGCTGTCTCTGCAAAGCACCAAACTTCTTCCACCTACTTAGTATTATGAACAACCTCACAATATTGTTGCTTAAAACTAAAAGACCTTAATAGCCCCACAAAAGAATAAGCACTTCAAAGCACAGCAGTTGAAGCCCTTCTCACCTCATTTGTTTTGACTAAAATTTTCCACCTGTAACAGGCAAGTATCAGTTCCAATATTTCAGAAAATAAAATTACTCCTGGGCTAAATCTGACAGAAATATTCACAGAACTGATTAGCAGGTACACGTTTCAGTTTTTCTGTATAACTTAGCAGCTTCTCCACTTTCCTAAACCAAAACCAATTGTATTTAACGATTAGTTAATGCAAGTTCACTTTCAAAACAGGCTTAAGGTAAATGTTCTTCAAACAAACCAGCCTCCCCACTCCCTGATAATCAGAGTTCACTTTGCACCAGAAGAGCATCTTATGTTAATCTCATATTGCTCCAGCATAATTAAATCAAGCTTGAGCCCCAGACTAAACTGATAAGAGACCCAGGAGCTGCTCTCCCACAGTCTCTTCTTGGTCTTACTTCACACTACAGCTGTCAAAAGCAAATAATCATAATAAAATATCATCTGAAATGTTGCCTGTAACACAGTTTCTCTACTGGAAGTGGAGAAAAGCATTTAGGAAGGTTTTCTGCAGTAGCCAATTTCTTCTTGCCCAAAGAGGATTGAACACAGGGCTGCCCATACTCTCCATTCTATTGCAAAAAACCTAATCCCATCACATGACCTGAAGCAATTCAGTTTAACAAATCAACAATTACAAATATTTTGGCAAAGTAAGCTTAGGTATTGTTTGTCTCTCAGCACAGTTCACAACTAGTTTGTGGCTTTATGATAAAAGTCATTAAATCCAATCTGAAAAGCAGAATTTACAGCTCACTTAGCAAGTCAGGCCCATAAATGGATGCTTTCAATTACAGGGCATTTATATGTACAATCATTAAGGCAGCATTGTATATATTTGAAAACTCTAGAATACTTTTTATAATAATTAAAACTTCGCATACTGCTCTTTACATAAACAAAGCTGAGGAATTCTCTTCAGTCTCAAGCAGAGCTCAGATTCAATGTTATCCAGAACCTACTACAAAGCCTTCACAACAAGAGGGTTGTTTTTTGTAGGGTTTTTTGTTTTTCTTTTTTCAAACTGGAAAATAAAGTCTGATCACACTACAAAGTCCAGCCCCAACAGAAATAATGTCATGAATCAGTTTGAAAGTACAGCTCTCCAGGCTAAGAGAGAAACACTTAAGAACAGACAAACCTGCTGTTATGTGCGGTCTCCTAATAAGCTGTCATTATAAACTTCTTGCTACAGATGGAATCTGACTCGTTTACAACCATGAACTGTGGTAACGTGAGCTCTACACCCAATATACACCAGCTGCAGCATTTTCAGAAATACTTGTTTGGTAAATCCAGCAAGTAAAACTTGTTCTTAATGCTATCCACTTGCTTCTTAAGTGTTTGAAAAGACCACAACACACGTTTGTTATTTTTTTTTTTTTAGTCAAAAACTGTGATGGACAACCAAAAAGACACTAGTCTAGGCTGCAGTCTGAATCCCAGCTGTTCAATTCAACAGCTCTCCAAGACTACCACAAGGGCTCTTCATCCTTTTTTTTATTTCCCCAGAAATAACAAAAAAAAAAAAAAAAAACAAAAAACCAAAAAAAACAACACACAACCCAACACAATGTCACACTTTTTCTCTTCCCTTTCACTCCCCACATAAAAAAATTGCAACTAGGAACTCTACAACTCTGCAGGAACACCAACTATTTGCATTTATCACAACTTCTCCCATGTGCTTTATCGAGGTATACAAAACACTTAACAGATCATGTTTGTTTACATCTTACAATGCATAAACAACTACAGCATCAAAACCAGAGCCATGAAGAAAATCACTGATCTCCATTCGCATGGGACGCGTCTCACACAGGCAGCGTGTATTTCACACCCACGGCTCTGGACTAGGAGAGGACCAGACAAAAAGATTCACGACCCTCAACGCTTCTTTACAACTCGCTGCTAAACTTTCTCCACCACCCCCAGCACAGAGCTTTGCACACCTGAGCTCCGCAAGAAGAGCAGAGCTGGATGGGGAGAGGAAATAGAAGCAGAACTCCATTGTTCTCCACCTCCCCCCCCCTCCCCCGCCCCGTCACGCCCCATACACAGGGAGGCACAACCCGACCCTTCCCACCCTCCCCCACCCCGCGCTAGGGGCTGTTTCGCCGTGTCGGCGGCGGGTGGTGACAACGACCTTCCCCCCCACCCCACTTCCCGTCATGCAGCCCCAGCCCAGCGGCCGGCGGTAGCCGACCCCCCCGTCTCACGCCGCCCTTCCATCCCGCTCCCCCAGTCCCGGTCCGCCCGGGCCCATCACAACAAAGGGGGAGAAGGGCATGCGGAGGCACCCCCGCCCATCGTCCCCCACAGCTGGTGGGGACCCTCGTCTCAGCAAAGCGGCCGCCCGGCGACCCCTCCCGCGGCTGCAGCCAGGCCACCCGCCGAAACCACCGCTGAACCAACCTCTTCCTCGGGGAGCTACGCGGCCGCTCTCTTCCCTCAGCACTGCATTCCCCTGCGCGACCGCCCTCCCCGCCGCCCATTGGCTCCCGCCGCGCCCCGCCCCCAGCGGGAGGCGGTGCATTGGCTGCGCCGCCCGTCACTTGAAAAGCAAGCGAGCGAGGATTTGGCAAAGGGAGCGGAGGCCCGGCCCGCGCCGCCGATTGGCGGATCGAGGCGCCAATGGAGTGCCCGCGGCAGAAAAAAAAAAAAAAAAAAAAAAAAAAGACGCGAGGCGAAGGCAGATGGAGCTGGGTGGGAGGTGCTGCGTGCCCCGCGCGGCCGGGGCGTGGAGGCGCCGCTCACTGGTTCTGCTAGGTGTCAGTCATTGTCCCACGCGCCCGCTAGGGGTGGTTGATCGGGAAAGGAGAAAGGGAGCAAGAGTTTGTGTGACCCGCAGACACGCAGCCGCACTGGCGGTTGGTGGTTGCACGCACTACCAGCGCCGTATCCTTCCGCGCCGGGCGCGGGTGGGAGCTGAGTAAAAGTAGTATGCTCCTTCACAGAATCACAGAGTCATTTTGGTTGGAAAACAACCTCAAGATCAACGAGTTCAACCGTTAACCCAACCCTGGCACTAACCCATGTCCCTAAGAACCTAATCTCTGTGTCTGTTCAACCCCTCCAGGGATGGTGACTCCACCACTGCCCTGGGCAGCCTGTTCCAATGCCTGACAGCCCTTTCTGGGAAAAAAAATTGTTCCCAAGATCCAACCTCAACCTCCCCTGGCACAACTTGAGGCTGTTTCCTCTCGTCCTGTCGCTTGTTCCTTGGGAGCAGAGCCTGACTCCCCCTGGCTCCAACCTCCTTTCAGGCAGTTGCAGAGAGTGAGAAGGTCTCCCCTCAGCCTCCTGTTCTCCAGGCTGAACCCCCTAGGTCCCTCAGCCACTACCCATCACACTTGTGCTCCAGACTTAGGGCAACTCTTGATGAATCACTACCAAATCAGGCAGCTGAATCCCATTTGAGGTGTCCACATCCAAAATCCAAGCCCTGAATACCTGTTCTCAGCCACTGTTGATGTGATGAGTGGGAATCACAGAATCATTTTGGTTGGAAAAGACCCTCCAGCTCACTGAGTCCAACCCAACACTGGCAATAACCCATGTCCCTGAGAACCTCATCATCAACCTGTAAGAAACAATTATTCTGCAAATATAATAGGCTCAGGCAGGATGTCTAAGCAAAGCAATTTTAATAACGATATTGCAACACCGGGTGTTCAACTAAAAGTAGGCACACCTAATAGGGCAAAAAGCCCCTGCTTATATCTCCCCAAAATCCCAGCCGCAATTTCCCTCCCCTGTTCCCCATTGGTTGGGTACATCAGGGTTTACAGACTATTCCAACACACACAATATCCTTCCCCTTATCAATCTATTTAAGATATGGATTCCTGGTACTTTGGCTACACTTCCCCCTAAATTAACTTATCAATACAGGTATCAGTATATATACAGGTGTCAATACATATTACGGGAAGAGACTGTGTATTACATTAAGAATTCATTGTCCGATGTCTCTTGGTCCTTCCCCCCTGCTGGGGTCAGGCACCAGGTCCTCAGTTATGTAAAAACAACAGTTCTTCATTAAATGTTCCTTACAATTTCCTCCTCTCCTTATTTTATACTTTTCTTGTTTTTGCATTTTCTTATTATACAGTTCTATAGGTGGCTTCAAGTCTAGACAACATGATTTCACATTTTTCTTCTGGAGTTATACATTCACTGCTCCTTCTTTCTTCTTGTTCTTTTAGCAGCATCATTTTATCCGAGTATGGCAGTGGCCCTAAAGGCATTTGCTTTGATAGAGCTGTCTCAATAAGGTGTTGAACAAGTCCTCGGACACAAAGAATGATGTAGCATGCTATAGAAATTAGTGCTTCTGCTACTACGATTAAAGAAGTAAAACCAGATACTATAATTTCTTTCAATTTTCCAAACCAAGATTCTAACAGTCCCATGAGTGGACTATCTATTCCTGAATTCTCAGCCAATTCTTCTGCTCAAGTTGTGAGTCGTTGCAAAACTCTGGTTACACATATATCACCTTTTTCTGCCAACATCATATCTAGGACCATGTTATTTTCCCATGCCATTCTACTAGTAGCATCTAGTTGTTCGGCGATTCCTTTAACTGCTTGTCTAGTATAACTTAAAAATAAATGTTATTTATCCCGTCTACATTCTTGTTTGTAGATACCTACCAAAACAAAAAGGACTCAAAACCCGCAGCTACTTGATTTCTTGCTTTGTGTTCCTTGGGGACCCCTCTGGGGACCCCAATCTAATTGAAATAAACTCTGTCATCAAAGGAAAACCCTAAACTCCTTTTTCTGTTGCCCTGATGAATCACAGTGTTCAAATGCCAGGGTAAAAGGAATTGCCAGTTGTACAATGTCACAGGTACCTTCCCAGTGGGGGATAAAATGGAATGAAGTGTCATCTTCCCACAGTACCACCAAAGATCCACTCAAGAAGCATTTGAGGACATATGAGGACCAACTTCCCATGTCTCTACACACCTACTCATGTTCCTAGGAACTTGGTATCACTCCTGCCCCGTTGTGAGAGACAGGCAGTATGATTTCCAATTATTCCTGAAAATGCCAGGGGAATTTTGATATTTTTCCCTGCAAAGCTGGAAATAGTAGGGAGAGAGTATGACACGACTTATTTCCCCATGCCGTAGAGTCTTGGTATAAGGCTAAGATGCACTCCATCCCCTGTCAATCTTCGCTCCATCCCAGAGGGAAGAGTACCACTTGGGCCACAGGCCTTCCTGGTGCACAGGCACAGCAATTGCTCTTGTTTAGGTTTTGCACGATATATTTGATCCATTCTACCCAGGCATTTGTATTTCCATATATTTTGAAACTTCCCAGGGCATCTTTTCTACTAATGTCTATTCGTGATCCATAAACCCCACTTACTGAATCATCTGCTCCCTGTATTGTAATTAGCAAAGGGTTGCACTGCAGAGACTCACAACCCGGAAGAGATTGTCCTTTAGATAGGGTAATTTTTCTTTTTAACTCTATAACCGTTCATTTCTCACTGTCCATCCCCTCAACTCTGTGGTCCAGATAACACTGTACCAGGAGGGGCAAGGAGAGACAGCAACAAAAACTGTGCACTTATTTAAATCATCCTTAGACTCAGTCCCCTTGGACACATGTGTTTGTTTTCATAACTCAATTCTCTTTAGCTCTGTACATCCCCACAAGTAAGGATCTGGCAATCATCTACTCAAATTGTTAGGGAACCTTCAGTTTCAGTGATGTTTATGTTAAGTAACCCATTTGTAAATTGTACATAATACAGGAGTAATGATCACAGCATCACAGCATCACAGTATGTTTGGGATTGGAAGGGACCTCAAAAGATCATCTAGTCCAATCCCCCTGCCAGAGCAGGAACGCCTAGGTGAGGTTGCACAGGAACATGTCCAGGCGGGTTTTGAATGTCTCCAGAGAATGAGACTCCACAACCCCCCTGGGCAGCCTGTTCCAGTGCTCTGTCACCCTCACTGAGAAGTATTTTCTCAAATTTAAGTGGAACCTCTTGTGTTCCAGCTTGATCCCATTACCCCTTGTCCTATCATTGTTTGCCACCGAGAAGAGCCTGGCTCCGTCCTTGTGGCACTCACCCTTTATATATTTATAAGCATGAATAAGGTCACCCCTCAGTCTCCTCCAAACTAAAGAGACCCAGCTCCCTCAGCCTTTCTTCATAAGGGAGGTGCTCTACTCCCTTAATCATCTTTGTTGCCCTACGCTGGACCCTCTCCAGCAGTTCCCTGTCCTTCTTGAACTGAGGGGCCCAGAACTGGACACAATATTCTAGATGGGGTCTCACCAGGGTGGAGTAGAGGGGAAGGAGGACTTCTCTCGACCTACTAACCACCCCCCTTGTAATACACCCCAGGATGCCATTGGCCTTCCTGGCCACAAGGGCACAGTGCTGACTGATGGTCATTCTGTTGTCCACCAGGACCTCCAGGTCCCTTTCCCCTACACTGCTTTCTAATAGGTCATTCCCCAGTCTATACTGGAACCTGGGGTTGTTCCTGCCCAGACGCAGGACTCTACACTTTCCCTTGTTAAATTTCATCAGGTTATTCCCCACCCAACTCTCCAGCCTGTCCAGGTCCCGCTGGATTGGCAGCACAGCCTTCTGGCGTGTCAGCCACTCCTCCCAGCTTAGTGTCGTCAGCAAACTTGCTGATAGTACACTCTATTCCCTTGTCTAAATCGTTAATGAATATATTGAATAATATTGGCCCCAGTACTGACCTTTGAGGCACTCCACTAGATACTGGCCTCCAACTACCACTCTCTGGCTTCTCTCCTTAAGCCAGTTTGCAACCCACCTCACTACTCTATTGTCTAGACCACACCTCCTCAACTTAGCAACTAGGATGCTGTGGGAGACTGTGTCAAAGGCTTTACTGAAGTCAAGGTAGACCACATCCACAGCTCTGCCATCATCCATCCACCTTGTTACATTCTCATAAAAGGCTATGAGGTTGGTCAAGCATGACTTACCCTTGGTAAAGCCATGTTGACTGCCCCTAATAACCCTCTTATCCTTGATATGCCTTGAGATGGCACCAAGGATAATCTGTTCCATTACTTTCCCAGGGACAGAGGTGAGGCTGACCGGTCTATAATTATCCAGGTCCTCCTTCTTGCCCTTTTTGAAGACTGGAGTGACATTTGCTTTCCTCCAATCCTCGGGCACCTCTCCCGTTTCCCAAGACTTGGTAAAGATGATGGAGAGTGGTCTAGCAATGACCTCAACCAGCTCCCTCAGCACCCGCGGATGCATCCCATCTGGACCCATGGATTTATGGATGTCCAGACTATTTAATTGCTCCCTAACCCAGTCCCCATTGACTAAAGCGAACTCCTCCATCCCCAAAAGTTTCATTTCATTTTCATCTCTGTATCTTTAGTCAAAGGGGGTCGTCAGTTGTCAGTACTTGCCACTTGTCATTGTCCTTTGGAGGTTCAATTGGCCCTTTAATCCGTGTGTAATGAGTCCACCCTTTCTCAGCTGGTCATACCACTGTCTCAGTGATCAGCAGAACTTGAAATGCTCCTTCCCAATTTGGCTGAAGCTTAGTTTCTTTCCAGGATTTGACCAGGACCCAGTTTCCAGGCTGAAACTTATGAGCTGTAAACTCTAAAGGCAGAGTTTGTGCCCTTGGTGCCTGAGAGAAAATAGAAAAGACAACTCAAGTATACAGTTTTTGAGAAACAAATCCTTAGTTTCAAACTGTGGGCATGCATCCGTTATTTCACTTTTGCTACCACTGCCACCGCAGCAGTGCTCGGGGGAAAGCTTCTCCCCATCTGGTAAGGTGATTGTGGCAGGATGCAAATCCCCCTCTCTCCCTCTCCCTCCTTCATTATGGAAGGAGAAGGCACATCTCCCTCTCTCTCTGCTGCTTGAGGCTAACAGCTTCTTTTGTTTGGCCCCAGAGCACCCTGGCCAGGGCCATTAGGAGAAGGGAGTGCCCAGGCGCCACTGAGCCTGCGGCCAGTGTGGGGGATGTTTGGAGGCTTCAGGGGCACCCCACAGCTAGTGTGGGGGTGCAGAGAAGCTTCTGGAATGCCTACAGTCAGATCTGATCAGCCAATATAAAAAAAGGGACTCTCATCAAGACTCTGCCCATTGTCGCGGGTCTCTCGGAGCACAAGCAAGATGCTGCCGCCGAGAGCCCCCGTCCCCAGGGATGGAGACTCCGCTTGCCATGCCGCCACGTGTGTGAGTAAAACTTCTCACGGGATTGCAAGTGTAATAAATAATGGTCAAGGTTGTTGAACAAATCGAGTAGGGTTCAATCATATTATGCATATCGTTGTAAGAAGTAATTGCATTTGTGCAAGTTTCATTATATTTTGTAAAAAATAGTAGTTAAGCCAATGGCCAGATGCCGGGCCCCAACCAAGCCAATGGCCGGATGCCGGACCCCAACCAAGCCAATGGCCGGATGGTACAACAGATAACAGAGTGGCGGGATGGTGCAACAGATAACAGAGCGTCCAGATGGTGCAACAGATAACAGAACTCCAGAGGCAGAAACACCAAGCGACACCCAGCAACATCTTTCACTGTCGACTAGCCAACCAAGAGCTAACTCGTCAGGGTGTCCCAGCACGTGAACAAGTGTATAACATATATAAGCACATACGAAAAGTTGAGTTGTGTGCCGTTGGTGGAACTGAGCTTCCCCCGGTCACCCAGCGCTGTTTTGCCTAATTACCGCTTGCTTTAAATTTGCTTGCTTAATAAAATTAATTAATTGGCTCAAAGACTCGTCTTCATTTATAACAATTTTTGGTGCCGTGACTCGGATTAAGGATTTCTCGGAGGAACTTCTAAACTTCAGGGAGGCGCCTCGTCCCAGTTTCAGACGGCCCTGGAGTGGACGAAGGATCGCCCCGAAACCTTAACCTCCGAACCCTAAATTCAGGTAATTAGGCAAAAGAATCAAGCCCCGTAAAACTTTGTGCACGAAGAACCGGATGAAGACCCCAGGGAGGGTATGTATAGAAAGCGATTCCGTTCGGTTGGGGTGGGTTTCCTGGAGTGTGCTTGAACGAGACGCCCCCCCCCCCCACTTCCTTTTTGGGGAGGAAGCGAAGCTAGCGTGGACGCTGCCGTAAGGCAGGGCAGGACTCTCTAGTAGTGTGGTTCTCATTGCCCGCGAGGGCGTGAGCCACGAACGAGGGGGGTGTGTGTGTGTGTGTGAAAGAAGGCACTCCAGAAGATGGGACAGAGGAAGAGCAAGCCCTCTGATCTCATGGGGAAGGGACCCAAGGAGAGGTCACCGGATATTCCCCGAGATTCCCCATTGGGCCTTATGCTCAAAAATTGGGAAGGTGCATTTTGCACGAGAAACAAGAGTAAAGAGAAAATGGTATATTATTGTATGTATGTCTGGGAAAACCAGCAGCGCCCTAATTGGGATAATCAAAACCCGGAACACAGGGGCCATATGGGAGATCTCCTCACTATAATCGTACAAGGGATTAAGGGATAGGTCCCTCGAGGGCAGAACATAAATAAAGCCTTTAATGAACAACAAAAGAAAGATGAGACTCCCACAGAATGGTTAGAAAGATTAAGAAAGAGCTTGCAGCTTTACTCCGGGATAGACCCTACGACACCGGTTGGGCAAGCTCTTTTAAAAACTCAGTTTGTGGCGAAGTCATGGCCGGATATTAGAAAGAAGTTAGAAAAATTGGAAGATTGGCAAGTAAAAAGAAACCCGTAGGATATTATTCCAAATTATTAGATCCAGTTAGTCGCGGCTGGCCTACCTGTTTACAGGCCATAGTTGCTACTGCTCTCTTAGTCGAAGAAGTTGGGAAAATAACTATGGGAGGAGAATTAAAGGTATACACACCTCATAATATACGAGGGGTATTACAGCAGAAAGCTGACAAATGGATTACGAATGCTAGGTTACTGAAATATGAAGGAATCCTATTGCACTCTCCTAAGTTAGAGCTTGAAACCACTAATTTACAGAATCCAGCCCAATTTTTGAATGGGGAACCGAGTGAATCTCCTTCCCATGATTGTATCAGGGTAATAGAATATCAAACCAAGATAAGGGAGTATTTAGAGGAAGAGGAGTTGTTATGTGGAGAAAAATTGTTCGTAGATGGATCATCGCGGGTAGTGTACGGGAAAAGGAAGTCAGGATACGCTATAATAGACGGGAACAGTTGGACAATTAAAGAATCGGGTCCCCTTAACATAAGGTGGTCGGCACAAGTCTGCGAACTATTCGCAGTATTGAGGGCATTACAGTTGTTAAAAGATAAGAGAGGAACAATATTTACGGATTCTAAATATGCATTTGGGGTAGTTCACACGTTCGGAAAAATTTGGGAAGAGAGGGGCCTAATGAATTCTCAAGGTAAAGGATTAATACATGAGACCTTAATAAAGCAAACTTTGGAGGCATTAAGAGGGCCCAAACAAATTGCGGTAGTTTATGTAAAGGGCCATCGAAAGGGAACCTCCACGCAAATAAGAGGGAACAATTTAGCAGACGAGGAAGCTAAGAAAGCTGCGTTACTGGTAATAAAAGCAGTCGAACAGGATCCTGTACAAACTAAGTATGCTATGAGATTTACAAATCATAAAAAGGAAAAATTGGAGCAAATGGAAGTAGTTGAACAAGAAGGAAAGTGATGGCTACCTGACGAGAGGGAAATGCTCCCGAAAGGAGTAGCTTGGCGAGTCTTGAGAGAGTTTCATAGGCAAACCCATTGGGGAGTACAGGCTCTGGTAGATCAATTCGCTAATAAATATATGGCCCTGGGAGTGTATGATCTAGCAAAAAGAATCGTTGGAGAATGTTTAACATGTCAAAAGATAAATAAACAGCGCCTTAGGGAAAGAGTCCCTGGGGGGAGGCAACTAGCCAAGAAGCCATTCGAAAGGATTCAGGTAGACTTTACGGAGTTACCGAAGGTAGGCAGATATAAGTATCTCCTAGTTTTGGTTGATCACCTAACTCACTTTGTCGAAGCCTTTCCGGTAGCTCGGGCCACTGCAAGGACGGTAGTAAAAATATTATTAGAGCATATCATACCTAGATATGGGATCATGTCAGTTATCGATTCGGACAGAGGGCCCCATTTTACTTCCAAAATAATTAGAGAAACGTTAGAAGCTCTGGGAACCAAATGGGAGTATCACACTCCTTGGCACCCCCAGAGTTCAGGGAAAGTTGAAAGGATGAACGGAGAAATTAAAAAACACCTAACCAAATTAATGATAGAGACCAAAATGAGCTGGGTGAAGTGCCTCCCCTTAGCCCTCTTGAACATAAGGACACAACCGAGGGCTGATACAGGACTTTCCTCCTTTGAAATGTTATATGGAGTGCCCTATGATTTGGAGAAACCAATAGAACACCCTAAAGTGGAAGAAAAGATGTTACAAGAATACCTTATAGAGCTCATGAAAAGGAGGCAAGAACTGTTAAAGCGAGGCCTGGTGGTTCAAAGACCACCTTTAGATATAGCAATACATAGTATTAAACCAGGAGATCAAGTACTCATAAAAACATGAAAGGAATCATCGTTAACCCCTTGCTGGGAGGGACCTTTCCTTGTTTTACTCACCACAGATACTGCAGTCCGCACCGCAGAAAGAGGTTGGACACACGCTAGTCGAGTAAAGGGTCCTATTCTGCACACAGACTGGGAAGTCGCCGGGAAACCGGATGAGTTGAAGCCGACCTTCAAGAGGAAACAGACACGTGACGCATAGCCCTGGATACCAGGCTTTTTATGGACAATTGTAAGGAATTATAGAAGTCGCACATCGCATGTCCTGTATGTAAGCAATGCAATCCGTGGGTATGTCGCGTGTGTAACGGGTGCGGGATAAAGCAGTGGAAAAAGTTTCCTTATGTTGAACGATGGTGTAATGAGTGTTGGGGAAAAACCTTAGATACCATTAGGATATTAATAATCACTGGACGAGAACATAGCACGGATCCTAGTTACGAATACTGTAGAAGAGATTGGTACAAAACTGTTGCACAATTAGAGGAAGAACTTATAGTTAGGGATATGGAGTGTAATAAAACTATTCAGGTACCCTCTGTTTGGACTGTAAGTCCAGACATTTGGGAAATAACCAAGAGGAAGTGTAAGAAGCGTTTTGGTAAGAAAAGATACAGGAAGTGTTCCAAACCCTGTGAGGATTCGGAACAGTGGCCAAAACCTTGTATTCGAAAATAGCCCTATTGGGTTGAGTATTAGAAAGTGGGTTGTGGCAGAACAAGAAGAGAATTCAGGAGGCAGTTCCCTGAAGACTACAACTGCTGTCGAGAAGATAACTTACCCGGCTACTCTGAAGCAACAGAGTAGGCCCAGGGCAAGGCAGAGGGGTATCCTTGTGGGGATTGGCAAGTGCCTCCAAAAACTTCTAAAATAAAGCAGCTCCATTAAGCAGAACAACCCTCAACAAAATGAACCTCCACTGGCTGATTTTCAGCCAACTAAGGGCTGGGTCGCTCTCCCTAATCCTCCTTACCTTATCGGTAATAATAGCAATAAACCAAGGGAGTTCCCATCAACCTTTTAAATGGACCCTCTATCGATGGGAGGACCAAACGATAATACAACAACAAACCACATCAGGGTCACCCTCTTTTACTCCAACCTTATGCCAATTAGTTCAGGTTAAGCCATGCCTTAACGAAATGGGGTTTTATATGTGCCCTAGCACAGGGCCCTCATTTTGTAATACCCCAGGACACTATTATTGCGCTTACTGGGGGTGTGAAACAATTGCCTCAAATTGGCAGATTCCTCAGGCCAATGTGGATAAGTTTTTAAAGGTTGAATGGGGACCTCCAGGATGCATTTCCTCTAAGTGACTCGGGGGCGGGATGCAATTGGCTCGCCGTGGGAAACTAGAACCCGATGGCAACTGTAAATACATAGTCATGAACATAACAAATCCTGAACATAATGGATGGCTTGTTGGAAAAACCTGGGGAATGCGGTATTATCAGCCGGGTAACGACAGAGGAGGCATGTTTATCATAAAGAAGGAAGAAGTTAAACCGACCTTTCGAGCAATAGGTCCCAATCCAGTAGCAAAATCCCATCCCCCTCTAGGTAGGGAAACAAAGACAGTAGAGAAGGAGAATATAATAGTAAGAGAGGAAACTGTCACTGAAGCCTTGAAATCTCTGAATACTGAAGCCTCAGAATCTTTGAATCCTCTATGGGAAATTATCCGGGCTACTTATCAAACCCTAAACTATACTCAACCCAACCTAACCACTGGTTGCTGGTTGTGTTATAACGTTAATCCACCTTTTTATGAAGCTATAGGGGATAATCGTCTGTATACCACAAGTAAGGAGTCTGCGCCTATTCAGTGTCTTTGGGAAAAGCAGAAAAGAGGGATAACTATGCAACATGTAACTGGGATAGGGACTTGTATAGGTAAAGTACCAAATTCCAAGAGGTCACTTTGTGGTAAGATCATACCGAGCCTTAATGAAACCACAGGATATATTATTCCCCCGAATGGAACAAAATGGATATGTTCCAGGAGGGGACTTACTCCATGTGTGTCTTTAAAGGTGTTTAACAGTTCCCGAGAGTATTGCATGTCAGTTACCATTATTCCAAGGATATTATATCATCAAGAAGATGTGATGTATCCTAAATCGACTTATTGGACTAGTTAAAAGCCGTGTAGAGCAGGTACACCTTATGCTGCTACAAAGATATGGTACTGATGAAGAAGCTGAAATGATCTTACTAGCCCAAGAAGCAGTAACTCGATTTGATCAACAAATAGATGGTCAAAGGAAAGGGGAGAATTGTAATAAATAATGGTCAAGGTTGTTGAACAAATCGAGTAGGGTTCAATCATATCATGCATATCGTTGTAAGAAGTAATTGCGTTTGTGCAAGTTTCATTATATTTTGTAAAAAATAGTAGTTAAGCCAATGGCCAGATGCCGGGCCCCAACCAAGCCAACGGCCGGATGCCGGACCCCAACCAAGCCAATGGCCGGATGGTGCAACAGATAACAGAGTGGCTGGATGGTGCAACAGATAACAGAGCGCCAGAATGGTGCAACAGATAACAGAGCGTCCAGATGGTGCAACAGATAACAGAACTCCAGAGGCAGAAACACCAAGCGACACCCAGCAACATCTTTCACTGTCGACTAGCCAACCAAGAGCTAACTCGTCAGGGTGTCCCAGCGCGTGAACAAGTGTATAACATATATAAGCACATACGAAAAGTTGAGTTTTGTGCCGTTGGTGGAACTGAACTTCCCCCGGTCACCCAGCGCTGTTTTGCCTAATTACCGCTTGCTTTAAATTTGCTTGCTTAATAAAATTAATTAATTGGCTCAAAGACTCGTCTTCATTTATAATAGCAAGTATATTTATACTTTCCGTGCACATATGCACGTGTAAAATTAATCCTCGCATAATTGCGAGTGTATTTTACTCCCGTGCTTCCACATAAGCATGTGTAACTTTCCGTGCACATTTGCACGCGTATTTTCCTTGCTCAGTACAAGCACGTGTACTTTCCGTGCACATTTGCACACATAACTTTCCGTGCACAATACGAATAAATATGAATAAATTATTTCCTCGCACAATCGCAAGTGTATTTTCCTCCCGTGCTTCCAAATAAGCATGTGTAATATTCCGTGCACATTTGCACGTGTGAGTAAATTAACCCTCGCAGGATTGCGAGTGTATTATAAATTTACCCTTGCAGAATCACGAGTGTGCACTTTCCGTACTCACTACGAGTACGTGTATCTCTTTAAAAAAATCCCACACCGTGTTTAGGCAAGTGTGTATTCTCCCGGACTCAGAGACGGCTCCGGCATTGTTTTGGGTGAAGCCATGTGCATGCACTCTGTGGACTGCCTATTGTATTAGTTGCTGCCCCTTAATAATTTTCCTCAACTGATATCCGAACTTTTATTTAAGTCACTTTGGAGTGCTAAAACCCTGTTTCTCACTGATTTAATAAAAGTTGTTTTGGACCCTGTTGTCCCTTAAACTAACCTCGGGGTGCCTCCATGACAGTGATCAACCAACACTAGTATGTATTTAATTTGACCAGCTACGGGTAAATCAACTTGAATATTTTGAAAGAGTTGTAAACTTGGACTCCGCCCTCCTGCAGGCTGCTTTTTAAGTGCCTTTTTATTTATTCTTTTACAAACCACCCATATTTCACAAATTTGCTTGGCTATAGTATAAATTTCAGTACTATGTCACACATTGCTTGCGTTCCCCAATAATTCTCTTGATGTAAAATTGCTAATACCTCCCTCATGGTTTGATTATTTAACATTTCTCTACCATCTGGGAGTACCCATTTCCCACTCTGTTCCCTGGCTCCTAATTCTTGGAGGACTTCTTTTTATTTTTCATCAAAAACTGGAATTTCCTGCGGGGCCAGGACCTCAAGTGTGAGATAACTTACAGTTATTACTTCAGGTTTTAAGGCTGCTTCTCAGGCCATTTCATCTGATAACCAATTTCCCCTGACACAAAAGGAGTTTCCCCTCTGATGTCCATTAACATGTACTACAGCCACTTCTATTGGTGACATCAGATTACCTAACACTTGTCTAACTGGTTCTTCATGAACCAATCCTTTCCCTGTGCTATTAATTAGACCACATTCTTCACAGATTTTCCCAAAGGTGTGCACTACTCCAAATGCATATCTAGAACCATGTCGAGGGTTAAGATTGCGGGGTGACAATAAAACCCTGGCAGATGTATTGTTAACCCCCTCTTCCCCCCCACTTCCCCCTTTTGCCCCTCCCTCTCCCCCCTTCCACTCAGGACAGGCGATCGGGAGAGAAAAAGAAGGACAGAGAGAAGAGAGTTGAAAAAATTAAAGATGTTTTACTAATGCTACTAATAAGAATAGAGAAAATAATACAAAATATACAAAACCAATCTTGAAAGTCTCAGCAACTGCAGAGCCGGCACCCAAAGTCCTGGATTAGACTCCACAGCCAACCAGAGCTGGATTCAGTCTGTCACTAGGCCTCAGTTCGCAGGGACGACTAGCAAGGTCCTCTCCTAATGTCGGCCATAAGAACAAGAGGAAAAAAGGGACGAGATCCTCGTGATCTCCCATTTTATATGAAGTATTCACGTGAATGGAATGTTATACACAGTTGGTCAGTTGTTCCTCGTCGCCCCTCTCGCGAGATGTCCATCCATGCTTATCAATAAGTTTGCATTCCATTGCTAGGTTTTACCAAAACATGTGTCTGGTTCTCCAGGAAAATGCAGTTAATATGAAGGCTTTAGCTGACAGGCAAAATTCACTGAAAGAGAAACTTGTTTTTTAACAAAACCAGGACATTCCACCCCTTATAATATGCCATTCACTGAATGCTTAAACCTTATCAATACAATCTATCAATACAATCTAATTAATCACTACTACTATATATATATATACACATATGTACATATATACCCAGGAGTAATTAATCTTAATCAGTGGACCATCCTTTAAAAAGTTCATTAAGTTCATTTTGTCACAACAGTCTCCCAGGGCAGGAAAAATGGTACAAGTGCATTTCATGACCACTGTTTGTGGGTTAAAGACATCAACTTCGAAGAAGTTGTCAGGCGCCACTCGAAGAAGGCTAGCTCTAGTTTCATCATCGCTGTCTTGATCTGAAAGACACTTATTAAACACTGTTAGTACGACAATGCACATCATGCAGTTCAGTATTGCATATTTTCACCTAAGCTCAAATCCCCTTGAGGTACACACCGAACTTCTCCATCCTTAAGCATCACCCACCAGGTTCTGCCAGGTCCCTGGGCAAAAACAATCCCACGAATGGGCTTGCCTTTGCCTGAGGCAGGAGTAACCCAGACTGCCTTTCCTAACATGTTTTTCATGTGTACTACAGGGACTTTATCTCCTTCTACAGTCCGTAGAATTTCTGACTGGGCAGGCCTGGATCGATTGGTTGATCCCCTGGTGTTGACCAACCAAGTGGCTTTTGCTAAATGTGAATCCCAGTTTTTAAAGGTTCCACCACCAAGTGCCTTTAGTGTAGTTTTTAGCAAACCATTGTATCTTTCAATTTTCCCAGAGGCTGGTGCATGATATGGAATATGATATACCCACTCAATACCATGTTCTTTGGCCCAGTTGTCTATAAGACTGTTTTTGAAATGAGTACCATTGTCTGATTCAATTCTTTCTGGCGTACCGTGTCGCCAAAGGACTTGCTTTTCAAGGCCCAAGATAGTATTTCGGGCTGTAGCATGAGGTACGGCATATGTTTCCAACCATCCAGTGGTTGCTTCCACCATTGTAAGTACATAACGCTTACCTTGACGTGTTTGTGGAAGTGTAATATAATCAATCTGCCAAGCTTCTCCATACTTATACTTTAACCATCGCCCCCCATACCATGCAGGCTTTAACTGTTTTGCTTGTTTGATTTTGGCGCAAGTTTCACATTCATGAATAACCTGTGAAATAGTGTCCACAGTTAAATCCACCCCTTGATCGCGAGCCCATTTATAGGTTGCATCTCTACCTTGATGCCCTGAAGCATCATGGGCCCACCGGGCTAGGAAAAGTTCAATTTATGTTGCCAGTCCAAGTCCACCTCAGCTACTTTAATCTTAGCAGCTTGATCCGCTTGTTGGTTGTTTAGATGTTCCTCGGTGGCTCGAATTTTAGGCACATGAGCATCTACATGACGAACTTTCACAGGCAGGCTCTCTAGCCGAGCAGCAATGTCTTGCCACAGTGTGGCAGCCCAAATGGGTTTACCTCTGCACTGCCAGTTGCTTTTCTTCCATTGCTGTAGCCACCCCCACAAGGCATTTGCTACCATCCATGAGTCAGTATAGAGATAAAGTATTGGCCACTTCTCTCATTCAGCAATGTCCAAAGCCAGCTGGATGGCTTTCACTTGTGCAAATTGACTAGATTCACCTTGTCCTTCAGTGGCTTCTGTAACTTGTCGTGTGGGACTCCACACAGCAGCTTTCCACCTTCGATGTTTTCCTACGAGACGACAGGATCCATCTGTGAACAGTGCATACTGCTTATCAGTCTCTGAAAGAGTATTATACGGTGGTGCTTCTTCAGCACGTTTTACTTCCTCCTCATCTGGAGACATCCCAAAGTCTTTACTTTCTGGCCAGTCTGTAATCACTTCTAAGATTCCTGGACGGTTGGGACTTCCAATTTGAGCTCGTTGCGTGATCAATGCAATCCATTTACTCCACGTAACTTCGGTTGCATGATGTGGAGAGGGAACCGTCCCTTTGAACATCCAGCTCAGCACCGGCAGTCGAGGTGCTAGGAGGAGCTGTGCTTCAGTACCGATCACTTCTGAAGCAGCTCGAACTCCTTCGTATGCTGCTAGTATCTCTTTTTCAGTTGGAGTATAGTTGGCCTCAGATCCTTTGTATCCTCGACTCCAAAAACCTAAGGGTCGACCTCGGGTTTCTCCTGGTGCTTTCTGCCAGAGACTCCAGGAAAGTCCATTATCTCCGGCTGCGGTGTAGAGCACATTTTTAACATCTAGTCCAGTCCGAACTGGTCCAAGGGCCACTGCATGAGTTATCTCACGCTTAATTTGTTCAAAGGCTTGTCGTTGTTCAGGGCCCCACTCAAACTGGTTCTTTTTACGAGTCACTCGATAGAGAGGACTCACAATCTGGCTGTAGTCAAGAATATGCATTCTCCAAAAACCTACAACGCCCAAGAAAGTCTGTGTCTCCTTTTTATTAGTAGGTGGAGACATTGCAGCAATTTTGTTGATCACATCCATTGGGATCTGACGACGGCCATCTTGCCATTTTATTCCTAAAAACTGGATCTCTTGTGCAGGTCCCTTGACCTTGCTTCGTTTTATGGCAAAACCAGCATCCAAAAGAATCTGAATTATTCTCTCACCTTTCTCGAAGACTTCTTTCCCTGTGTCGCCCCATACAATGATGTCATCAATATATTGCAAGTGTTCTGGAGCTTTACCTTGCTCCAGCGTGGTCTGGATCAGTCCATGGCAGATGGTAGGACTGTGTTTCCACCCCTGGGGCAAGCGATTCCACATGTACTGGATGCCTCTCCAGGTGAAAGCAAACTGCAGCCTGCACTCTGCTGCTACAGGAATAGAGAAAAATGCATTAGCAATGTCAGTTGTAGCATACCACTTAGCTGCCTTTGACTCCAGTTCAAATTGCAGTTCTAGCATGTCAGGCACAGCAGCACTCAGTGGTGGCGTAACTTCATTCAGGCCACGATAGTCCACAGTTAGTCTCCACTCGTCACTAGACTTATGCACTGGCCAGATTGGGCTGTTAAAAGGTGAGCGAGTCTTACTGATCACACCCTGGCTTTCCAATTGACGGATCGACCTCCGAAATAGGAATCAAAGAGTCTCGATTGGTGTGATATTGCCGGCGATGCACTGTCGTGGTAGCAGTTGGCACCTGCTGATCGTCAACCATCAGCAGTCCTACAACAGAAGGATCATCTGAAAGACCAGGCAAATCAGACAGCTGTTCAATTTTCTCAGTGTCCACAGCTGCTATACCAAATGCCCACCTATACCCTTTTGGGTCCTTAAAATACCCTCTCTTGAGGTAGTCTATGCCAAGGATGCATGGAGCATCTGGGCCAGTCACAATGGGATGCTTTTCCCAGTTTTTTCCAGTTAGGCTCATTTCAGCCTCTACAACAGTCAGTTCCTGGGATCCCCCAGTCACTCCAACAATATTGATGGATTGCGTTCCTTTATAATTAGAAGGAATTATTGTGCACTGTGCACCAGTGTCCACTAAAGCTTTGTACTCCTGGGGGTGTGTTGTACCCGACCATCGTATTTGTACAGTCCAATAAACTCTGTTATCCCTTTCCTCCACCTGGTTGGAGGCAGGGCACCTCTAATTTCTGTTTTGCACAGTCTCTGGGTGTGAATTAGAGGTTCCTTCAAGAGCATCAGAATCTCTTCTGCTCCTTTTGTAAACTGGAGCAGCCACCTTCCTAGGAGTTTTTCCTTTTATCTCACGTACTCGTTCTTGAAGTTCTGAGGTAGGTCTTCCATGCCACTTATTCATGTTTTCTCCCTGCTCATGTAGGAAGAACCACAGTGAACCTCTTTTTGTGGGCTGCCTCTGTCCTCTCTCTCGAGATTGGAAACGCCTTTTCCTAACAGCTGAAACATAGGTTTGTGCAGGTCGTGAATGGTATGTGTCTTCTCTGAGTTCTTTGATTTCTTGCAATAGCTTTTCAAACCGGTCATCAGATTTTTCACACAGTTTCTCCACAGCAGAGACACAAGCTTGTAGAGAACCAGCAAGGCTGTCCTCAAAGTCACGGAGCTGCTCAATCACTTCAGTAATATCTTGTCCACCTCTAGATGACCAGAGCATTCCTGCCAATGACTTAGCATATGCAGGTGGTGCACTTTGTACAAATCTCTCGCGAGATGTCCATCCATGCTTATCAATAAGTTTGCATTCCATTGCTAGGTTTTACCAAAACATGTGTCTGGTTCTCCAGGAAAATGCAGTTAATACGAAGGCTTTAGCTGACAGGTAAAATTCACTGAAAGAGAAACTTGTTTTTTAACAAAACCAGGACAAACTATTACAGATGGTACCTTCTTTTCCATCTAACACTTGCAGTGCCTGATTGACAGCTTATAGCTGGCATGTTTGACCTGACCAATTATTAGGCAACCTTCCCTCTTATTTCACCACTCACACCTTCAATGATGGCTCACCGTTGTGTCTTTTCCCCTGAATTACCCTTGAAGACCCATCTATGAAGAGGTGCAGCCCATTGTCATCTCTCCATAGGAAAGCAGCAGAGTTTAATTTCCTGCTTTCTTCCACCAGAAGAGCAGTTGCTGCTGCAGCTTGCACACACTCTGGCCAACCTCGAGACACTGTCTAAGAGCTTAGGTAAGTTTGTCACTGGTTGTCGCTTCCTCCCAGCCCACTTGCTGCTGGAGCAGTGTGAGAGGCAGAACAGGCCTCCACTCTGTGCAAACATTGCTCAGCAATAACGAAAACATCTCTGTATTATCAACACTGTTTTTAACACAAATCAAAAAACATAGTCCCATACTAGGTACCACAAAGAAAATTAACTCCACCCTGGCCAAAACCAACACAAACTTCCAGGTAATATAATAGCTTTCAAATTTTCTCCTTGTCACCCCCCCCCCGGCAGTAACTGTGTTTCCACACCTAGAGTCTGTAAAAGATTTTTCTCTAATAAATAAGCTGGGGAATCTTCCACTAATATATTGCTTCCCCATATACTTTTAATTCACAAATAGGAATTTATTCATAATCGTCTCTCCTTCCCCTCTGCTACCCCATTTATTACAACTCTTTCTTCAGTTTTAGATCTTTTTAGGGTAGAATTTAGAAGGGATAGGGTAGCTTCCATTTCTACTAAAACTAGACCTCATTACCTCCTACTGTTAGCAAACGAGACACATAACCACGGACGTAGTTATATGCGGTGCTTTTATTTCAGTGCTGGGAAAACAGGGGTTCGCACTCAAAGCTGGCTTCGACCACTGATTCGAACTCCACTACATTTATACAATTTGGTTACATACATATTCATTAGGGTCACAACGTTTTATTGCATATTCATCAGATTACACAGCTATTTCACAATATCAGTTGCAACACCTTGGAACTACTCTAAGCATGTGCAGTGTCCTCTGGTGGTCGTTCAGGGGGTCTTCAGGATGAAGTGAGAAGTCTTCGCCCGTGTACTTTTCACCTTTTGTCACCACGCATGTGCACTATTCCTATGTTCATTGTGAAATCATATAAAATTCTTGGATTTCTTAGATGTGCATTCTCAGCACATCCTATCCTTTCAAGATAAGATAAGGACTGAGGACTAACTTTCAGTTTTCTTTTTCTATACAACCTGCAAAGCCTCAAGATAAGGTAAAGAATCTTGGATATAGTTTACAAAACTTAGTTACAACTACAACATTTCCCCTCTTTGAAAATGCTTTTCTATTCCTAGACAATGCATTTTCACTCCATTTTAATCAGCTCTTTCAATAACTGACCCTCATCATGGCTTCTTTGGAGCACGGTTTTAATCTTTTAAGCAATCATAAAGGCTCCAAAAAAACTTGCTTCTTTGTTCATGTCATCTATGTTACCGTTACTGATTGAGACAAAAATCCTGTCCTCTCTTTTCAGCTGAAACACGCCACCTTGGTAGATGGAGTAAAGTCCATATTCTGCCTTTTTAGACCAGCAGCTTGTTCTTGCACTTTTCATGAGCAAAATGGGCACTGGGTAAATTAGTCAGTTTGTAAACATATTGGACGAGCTGTTTGGGGTTCCTGACTTGTGCTAACAAATCTGAATCCTTGTTCTCATTTTCACGGAAACAAAAATAAATTCATGAGTAGATGTAATAAAAGCCTGTCTGGGGTATCACTAACTCACCATTTCTCTGTTCCACATTGTAAAGGAAAGAGTGGCCTTTTCTTGACGATTCCCAGTTTTTGTTGTTTTGTTTTGTTTTGGGTTTTTTTTCGCCATTCCCTCTCCTGGGTGAGGAATCTATGCGTGGGGACAGGGAATTCTTCCTGTTGCTGTCGCCCGTCAGATGTGCCGCAATCCTGTTGATGGGACCACGTGGCTGCTGCCCATTGGTCTGTGACAGCGTCAGCACTCTGTCAGCGTTGACTGCAGATATGTTTTCCTCGTAGCTTTTCGACATCCTTTAAATTACCTTTCCCAGGTGCCACTTTACTTGCCAGCAGGGGTCAGCCGCTCTGTCTTCACATTCAATTAGATCAGAGTTTTGGATGAAACTTCCCATTTCCTCCCTAGTGAGACAAGCGATGCTGCTCTTGGAGTACGTGTCCCGGAGCTGTTTGAGCTCGTTGGTGAGGTAGAGGAAGGTGACGGCCACACAAACAGACTGCAGGAACACGGTGACGACCAGCATGGCCCCGCAGGTCTGCCCAGGGCTGGGACCGGCCGCGGGCAGCATCATGGCTGGGTAGGGCTGGTCCCCACGCAGCGCTGCACTGTTCCCTCTGGCGGCGGAGCAGGCCGGGCTGGGGTTCACCTGCTGCTGTCCCGCTGTTAGCAAATGAAACACGTAATTGTATAAATTCTGATTACCCTTTACATACACACTTGGATTTGGATCAGGTGCTTCATATGGTTTGCCATACAAAATTTCGTATGGGCTTAACTAACATTCCGCACTTAGGTTTAATCCTAATACGCAGCGGCTTCAGCATTATTGAATTTTTGGTTCCTGAGAAATCTTGCTAAGTTGCCTTTTTAGGTTTGATTTTTTTTTTTTTTTCCTTTCTCTCCACCTGTCCACTAGACTGGGGTCTCCATGCATGGGGTATGTAATTCCCATTTAATTCCCAAACTGTGTTACCACTTGAGCAACAAAGTGTGGTCCCCTATCAGATGATATTCCCAGTGGTACCCCAAATCTAGGGATTATTTCCCTTAGTAACCATTTTACAGTTTCTTGTGCCTGGTTGGTGCGACAAGGGAAGGCTTCCGGCCATCCTGAAAAGGTATCTACCCCAACTAATAGATATCTGAATCCTCGAGTTCTGGGGAGTTCCACCTAATCTATTTGCCAATAATCTCCTGGTTGTACTCCTGTCTTAATTTTCCCCATATCTATCTTTCTTTTTACTAAAGGATTATTTTTCAAGCAAATTTCACACTTAGCTGTGATAGACTTTGCTATTGTTAACATCTGGACTGAGATAATCCATTTTCTCAGATATGTTACCAATGCTTCTGCACCCCAATGACATTTCTGGTGTTCCGCTTGAAGTATTCCTCTCATAGTCGTAATTGGCACCACAACTTGTTCACTGGATGGTTACATACCACCCAGAATTATCCTTGCTGGCTTTTACTAAATTTGCCAATCTCTCATCTTCTGTAGAATATTTAGGTGCCTCTGAAGGTAATAAATCAATTGCTCTTACCTTCTGGGAGACAAGACCCACCATTGTCCAAACTTGTTGTGCCACTGATCGAGCTGTCTGATGGGCAAGTCGATTTCCTTCTATAATTTTCGATGTTCCACTCTGATGAGCTTTACAGTGCATAATGGCAACTCACGATGGTTTTTGAACGGCATTAATCAAGTTTAATATTTCCTTCTGGTATTTGATGTTTGTTCCCTGAGAGGAAAGTAGTCCACGCTCTTTCCAGAGGGCTCCATGCACGTGAACAACACCAAACACATATTTTGAATCAGTCCAAATATTGAACCTTTTGTCCTCACTAAGCTCTAATGCCCTAGTTAGGGCAATCAGCTCAGCTTTCTGTGCTGATGTGTTTGGTGGTAGGGATTTGGCTTTGATTACTGTTTTGACAGTAATAATCGCATATCCTGCGTACTGCACTCCGCTTTCCACAAAACTACTGCCATCAGTAAAAAGTTCCCAATCCATCTCTTCCAATGGGGTATCCTTCAGATTGGGACAACTTGCATGGGTGTATTCGATGACCTCCACACACAATCATGTTCCAAATCCTCTTCTTCAGTTTCTGCATTTAAAAACACAGCTGGATTCATTAGGTTAGTTGTTTTAAAATAACATCATCTTGTTCTGTCAGAATCGGTTGATATTTCATCATTCTGCTTGGGGAAAGCCAATGGCCCCCCTTTTGTTCCAATACCGTAGTCACCATGTGGGATACAAATGCTTCAATCTTTTTCCCCATGGTCAATTTTTGAACTTCCTGGATTAATATCACAGTAGCAGCCACCGCCCGCAAGCACGCCGGCCATCCAGCACTTACCGGGTCAAGTTGTTTAGAGAAATAACCTACGGGCCTTTTCCAGGATCCCAGCTGTTGGGTTAATACTCCTAAGGCAAGTCTCTGTCATTCATGTACAAATAACTGAAAGTCTTTACTTAAGTCAGGTAGGCCCAAAGCAGGTGCTTTTATTAAAGCTTGTTTCAATTTTTGGAAAGCTTCTTGTTGCGACTTTCCCCACACTAAGGTCTTATTCTTCTGCGCCTCATATAAAGGTTTGGCAATAAGCCCATAGTCCATGATCCAGAGCCTGCACCATCCTGTCATTCCTAGAAAAGATCTTAATTCATGTAAGTTTCGAGGTTCTGAGATAGCACAAATAGCATGCACAAGGTTTATACCTAGTCTTCACTGTCCTTGAGAAAGCTCGCATCCTAGATAGAGCTTTATTTTTCAACACTTTATATCCATTAATTCCTAATTGATTCAATATTTCAATTGTTACCTGGATGCAGAGTTCTTGAGTCTCAGCAGCAATCAGAATATCATCCACATATTGCAGCAACAAATACCATTGTCGGGGAATTCCGATATGCCGATATGGCCTCTTGTAGCCCACTCCTCGAGCTCTTTGGCTAGTTGATTCCCAAAGATAGTCAGACTATTCTTAAATCCTCGTGGAAGGCGCGTCCAGGTTAATTGGGTCTTTCTTCCATTGTGTGGATTTTCCCACTCGAAAGCAAATAACTTTTTACTTTCCTGGTCAAGGGGTATGCAGAAGAAGGCATCTTTTAAATCAAGTACTGTAAACCATTTATATTTCTCTTTCACAGATGTTAACAAGGTATATGGATTTGCAGCTACCGAATGTATATCCTTAGTGATCTGGTTTATTGCCCGTAAGTCCTGGACTAATCAATAGCTACCATCAGGTTTCTTTACTGGAAAAATTGGAGTATTATATTCTGATTCACATTCTTCTAGAATTCCATATTTCAAAAATTTCTCAATTAAAGATACTATTCCTAATTTAACTTCTAATTTCAACGGATACTGCTTCAACTGTACTGGTGTTGCACCTTCCTTCAGCTCCACTTTCACAGGTTTAGCTGTTTTTGACCTCCCGGGTATGTCAGTTTCCCACACTGTGGGAATCACTGCATCTTCTACTGCCTGTGGTATTTTACAATTGGATTTTCTTTTAATAACAGAATTTGTCCTACCTTTGACTCTGGAATTTTCATTACCAAATTTCCATCTTCAAATGTTATTATGGCATCTAATTTAGTCAGCAAATCTCGTCCTAAAAGAAAGACTGGACAATCTGGGGCATATAAGAACTTGTGGGTTAGTTCCTTTTCTCCAAAGCACAAATCCAAAGGTTTTAAGAATGTCCGTACCTCCTCCTTCCCTGTGGCACCAACAATTGTTGTAGCTTTATGGCCTACATAGCTTTATGACCTACCGCTCCCTGTAAAGAATTCAGTACAGAGTAAGTAGTCCCTGTGTCTACTAAAAATTTTACATCCCGGTTTTGGCAGCTTCTTTTAATCTTTCTAAAAAGGCGGAGGGAGACTCATTCTTTTCCTGCCTCACATTATACAATTTTGACCAATTCATTTGCTTCAGCATAGCGGTTTGAACGCCAATCAATAACCAATCCTGATACCTCCGGAGACGGCATAACCCGCCTCCTGTACTATAATTCCATCCAGTCCCACCTGCTAGGATCAGGTGCCAGGTCCTCAGTTATGTAAAAACAACAGTTCTTAGTTAAATGTTCCTTACAAACCCTTCCAGGGATGGAAGCCACAAGATGTGTTTAACAGGGATCCTTTGGGGTTTCTTTGGGTGAAAAGGTCTGTTCCTGCTTTGCTGTTAGTCTGTTGGAGATGCTCTATTTTTTTTTCACTTCCACTTTTTGATACTTTTCCTTGTTCTTCCCCCTGTATAGCTCAACTGCAGGCCACTTCTACCTGAGGTCCCATCTCACCAACATAAAATCTTGCTTTCTAGCGGTATTGTCCCTCCTCCAGACTGAAACGGTTTCTGTGCTTGGTGACGTTGGTGTTTGTGATTCAGCATCTTGGGCACATCTCCCATCTCAACAGGTATGATATCCCCAGCAGCCAGGTGAGATACCTCTCCCATCATTTAGCCCTCCTGCCAGGAATGATAGATGCAGGCTCACAGAAATCTCCCTCTTGTCTTGTCTGTCCTTGGGTTTTCCCAGCTTGAAGCAGACATGAAGCTTATTTGGTTTGTTGTTGTTCTCTTTTCCCCCAGTTCCATCAGTTTGAGATTCAAGCCGGTCACAAAATAAGTAGAACAGAGAAGATAGATACCCACTGCAGACAATGCAGAGCTGCTAACAGATTACCATCATGTTTTTGAAAGATAAGAAGGTGTACCAGGCATGTTGTACCTGGAAACAGATCCAGGCTATTCAGACAGCACAGCACTTGCTTTGTGAAGCTTTCACTGCATTCTGAGGGAATTTCTTCTATGAACAGCAAATTAATTAAGCTCCATTTCTGTGTGGATTTGTGTCAGACATTCCCTTCACCTCTCCGCTGCAATAAATCCATAGTCCCCTCTCCTTTTCTATCCCCGAGGCTGACTTCTGATATATCCAAAGCTTCTTTCTGTGTCCCCAATCTACTTTTTTTTGGCTTTTCATTCAGGCACAGAGCAGCACATGCCATGGCTGGTTCAGGGGCTGGCCGGCTGCCCACCATTTTTCCACTGCCAAGGAAGCCAAACAGCGCTGATAAGGGCTGAGCTTTCTCTGCCTTTCTCCCAGGCACGGCACTAATGAGTTTTTTCTTTTCTAACACGGCCACTGTTTGCCGTGAAACTTGGCAGACCTTGTGTTTCCAAAAGCTCTGCATCCCTCTGCTCTGCTCAGTTTGGTCGAAACAGGTCAAAAGGTTGACAAGCTTATACTGGAAAAAAAACCAAACAATAAACCTGACCAAACAAAAAAAAAAAAAACAACAACCAAAAAACCCCAGAAATTGCATAAATCTCCTTTCTTTAGGCAAGGAAATTGCAAGCAGCAGGAGAAATAAAACAAACGGAAGAAGGCAGCGTTGGGGCTGCAAATCACAGAGGCCACAAGTTACCTGAGAAGCGTGGTTGCTGTGGAGAAGCCGGGCAATATGTGCATCTGTAACTTAAACACCGCTCTGGAAAGGGCTCTCGGCCACACACCTGCAATGGCAGAAATAGTCCCTAATTTGGTAAAAACAAAGCAACAGCAAAACTCAATCCCTGGTACCAAAGCTGAATACTATAAACCCGGTGGCTCAGCGCATTTTGAACATGAGCGGTTGGGTGCAGATGGTTTACAGTCCCATTTGGATTTGTACCTGCTGTGGAAGAGCATCAGCATCTCACAAGGTGCGTTAATGTGTCAGAGGGTTTACAAACAACATTTTTGTGCAGAGGGACAGTGTTGAAGCGATAAAGGACTCAGTAAACAATTCGATTCAATGTGAATCACGCTAAAGCCATTTATTACAGAAACAAGCCTCCTTATATATGCAACTATATTCTAATCACGCGTCCACGCTCCAAGCATGGATTCGCTAAATGAGTATCATGGGCTGTCCATGTGCTGGAGTCTCACTGATGATACGTCCGATGATTCACGCCATGCCAGGACCCCGCTGATTGAGGAACGCCCCTCTTTCTCACAGCAGATTCTGTTCACAACTTCTCGAAGCGGCCTTGAGATTCCTTTGAGCCTGACTAATTCAACAACAAATCTTTATCTATCAAGACCCCTCCACACTTCCCCTTTCTGTTCTTGAATTAGTCAGGCCCCTTTAACTGCACGGTGAATCATTTTTGAAATATACTGCAACATAGAACACGTGATTAACAACATAATTACAATTACATATAATGCAGTTAAACCTTACTTAATAAGATCAAACAACTACCTGCCTATTCTTAAAACCTTAATTCTACTATGACAACCTTATTAACAAACTATTTTAATAGATTCAAAATAACCAGACAAGTTAATACAATACATTCTCTTAAATTCCTAAAATATTTATAACTGCGCAGTTTATAGGGTAACATACTTAATATCATCAGCATATACTAATAACTGAATTAATATCTTAAAAGTTATCTTAACCTATTTAAAAGATCAGTAGCTTAACCTTAATATCCCTTCTAAAACTTTATCAGTTGCTAAACTTAGATTACTATGGTAGAAATATCTCATAATTTTACCTTATCTATGCATTGACTATCTAATCATAATATCACCCTTTTGGATCTCCTGCTGATTGTTCAAATTGCCATTCTCCACAGAAGGTCCACCACCTCCTTGCTAATAGGCTTCTAGACCACCAGGTCTGCGAGCATCTGTAACACTGAATTAGGATCCATGGTTTACATCTGAAACAGTCCTCACAACTTATCTCCCTCCTGTCCATCTGCATCCGTTGAATCTTTGTTGAATCCACTTCAATCCTTGGCCTGTAATGACACAAACATAACTTTTCCCCAGGTTATCAATTGATGGGGCCTTTTTAATTGACTAGTGATTTGACCATAACTAATGTAGGTTCTTTCTGATTTAGCATGGTTTTGGGTCATACTTGCAAAGTATTTCATCACATACAATGCTTTTGACAATTGTTTTTGTGGTGTTTCCCCTACTTCCCCCCTTTTTTAAAACAAACAAACAAACAAACAAACACAGTTCAGAACCAGATCCGTGCGTTGGACCTTGACTATGTACTCAAAATCACAAATCAAATTTAGAGGTTCCTCCTTAAAAAGCTCTAAGTAATTTAAAGCTGTGCCAAGTTCTGCTAATTGGGTTGAACCTTCAATAATTTTTACAGAATGACGCCAATTGTTATCTCCACATCAAACCACTACAGCTTTATGAGACTTCCCAGAACCATCAACAAAAACTTTGCAAGTATGTAGGACCAGATCAAATACAAGTATGGCCTATGACCTGATGTTAAAGGCTTGCAGGTTCTGCAGCAATTTACATTTAGGCATGCCAAAAGCTGTGCTGTTAAGAAAACCAGCTAGTGCAATTTACAAAGACATAGATTACAAATAAAAATAAAAAAAAATCAGAATTAAATTTCACAAATGGTACATATATGACAAAAGGATCATGGCCTATTTAAACTTAAATTCATTCCCTGCATTTTCTTGAGTAGAGTGACAATTGGTATATAACAGTCGGTATATCAGTTTGCTAGCAATCTCATCATACTGTCCCACAATAGCCACAGGTTGTTTCTATGTTGTAGCTATAAATAGACAAATCTGCAAGTCCAATCGAATACAGTCAGCCTGTAAGGTTGTCATAAATTTATTCCTCAAAGTTTCCAACTCCATTTTGGCTGTCATATGTATTGGATATTGTTTTCCCTTACTGGATCAAAGTCCTGTTTCAGATCTATCAGTGTAGTATTTGCTTTATCGAAACATTGGCTGTTAATACTAGTGGAAATACAGCATTTGAAATTTCCTTGGAGATTTCTCACTTGCAGCAAGCAGATCTGCACCATCCAAGCAGCTTCTTGTAGGCCATGCAACTTAACAGAATTCTCAGAAAACGTTATTTGAGCTTACAATTTACTTAACAAATCTTAACCTAAGAGAGGTATAGGACTTTCTGGCAACTACAAGAATTCATGTATTAAAACTTTGTTCCAAATTTGGCATTCCATTGGTCTCAAAAAATGGCCTTTCTTTCGTTCTCTCCCATGACCTCAAAAACTAGCATGGTGAATTTACTAAGAAGTCTCTTACAACTAATTAGCACAGAATAAGTCTATCAACAAATTCTTGGTTTAATTTTCCAGGTTCGTTAGAACTATGGGTCTGCTAAGGATGCCTTTAAACTTCACCCTCAGACTGCTCCATTCAGTATTACATTGCTGCAGTGGGAGGGAGAGAGAACCCCCCTTTCACTGCTTTAAAAGTGGGCAGCCAGGTTTTGCCTTTTTTTTTTTCTTTCTCTTCTTGCTGCAGTTCAGATATAACGCAGCTGGCATAATGGCTGGTACGAAGTAGGAGGCTCTGGGAAACTTCTCAGTTACAATGAGCTGCACACAGGCCTAGGATATTTTGCTCTTTTGTTTTCCCATTTCATTCCAACCATAATACACTTTATATGCAATTTCAAGTAGCTCAGCAATAGTTACATTCCTTAGCTCCATTTACCTGTTACAATTTAGAGATGTCAAAAAACAGTATAAACCAGTATAATAAACATAAATCCATTATTCTATTTTCCTAGATGCAAATCAGTTAATATTCTAGCAACTTTTAAATACAACCTCTTCCAAATTCACAACTATCATAGCATTTTAACAATTTAAATGCTTTTCTAACAATATAAGCAATTACTCTAATGTGTAAGGATGCATCCTAAGGGAGAGCAAGGCGGAATTTTAGCAGTGGAACCGGTTCCCATTTTGTAATTATCTCCCCAAACAAGATTCTTTTGGTACCAAATATGAATATGCAAACTAAAATACTGAGCTCAGATGTGAAAAACAAATACCCAGTTCAAATATGCAGATGGATAACAGTCACACTAATTTAAGACAATATCTCAATTTTTGCATTGCACCTTTGGGCTGCTTACTGCTCAGCCAGGTGGAGGTACCTCTGGGTCTCCCTGACAAAATAGGTCAGTGCGTGCTGGAGCCCAATTGCACCCGCCCCCCCGCCGCTGCAGCAAGCTGGACTGGGCAAGGCTTTTATTAGTGTCTCATCTGGTGCGCTACAATTGTTATTCCAAACCCAGGATTCTTTACTTGATGTGCATACAAAAAAGCCAAATTTAGTGCACTGAGATGAGAGACAGCCTGTCACAGAGTTGCGCAAGTCTGAATGCTGGAATAAAGGTAGCATGCTGGAGAGAAAAATAACAGCTACTACATGCAAAATTTTACCATCACGTTCACGCAGTAAAGACCTACATTGCTCATGATCTTCTGTATTATCACAAAATGCACATTTTGAGTCAACGGATTCTCATGATTTACCAGACTGTGAACTTGTCGTACCATATAGCAAAGGCCTACCAACATTGCAACATGCTTAAACAGATATCCACAAAGAAAACAGATTAATAAGGAAAGCATCTTGCAGACTTTAACAAGTTTTCTGACCTGTGTGTTGTCAGTTAATTCTCTCTCAGCTTGTTGAAGTTCAAATCGCCCCGCCTGTAAAACTGTAGAGATTTATTTTGTCCTGCTCTTCTCACCCTAAAAACAACATTAATCGCAACAAAGTGTTATACTTCAAGATTCTATTCTCCAGACACTTTTTCCCAATCATTTAACTTATAAAGCAGCCAACACTGATTTCAATATTTAACAAGATCTTCCTTCCTTATAATTCCGAGTGCTTTCCTAAGTTTTAAAACACCTCCCAATACTGATTTTTTAGGAACACAACTGAAAACAATTATTCCTGACCCCATCTTGCAAGTAAAAACCTTGAGAAGAGGGAGGGAGGGAGGGGGAGGAGGGGAGGAAGGCCCAAGGCTGCTTGCAGTGTGAATTGGAAAAGCGGGGAGAACGTTTTACGGCGCACTTAAAAACAACTACTAAAACAATTAACTCACATTCCTGACAAGCTGCTTGATTTTCAGAGAGGCAATAAACAGGAGCACATAATATGTACTGTAAAACTCGCAAATAACATGTTGATAGCAAACATGAGCATTCTCTGCTGCTAATCTCAACACTAGTGCTTCCTTAGCTTCTAAGTTTTCAACCTGCTTATTGATGGCCTCTTGAAGATGGTCAATAAATTGCATGTAATTCTCATTGGGTCCCTGATTAATAGTTTCAAATGATTTGGCTGCTTTGTTGGTTTCAGGCACCTTTATCATAGCTTGATATGCAAGATCTGTTGACTGCCTCAGGATTTCAGAAACTAATCGCGCCTCTAATTGTGGTGTGTCAATTAGTGTCTCTTCCAGGAGTTGTGGAATACCTGCCCCTTTCAACGAATCCCCATCGTTCTTTCCTAAATGATCTATAGCTGTGTCCTGGTTTTGTTAAAAACAAGTTTCTCTTTCAGTGAATTTTGCCTGTCAGCTAAAGCCTTCATATTAACTGCATTTTCCTGGAGAACCAGACACATGTTTTGGTAAAACCTAGCAATGGAATGCAAACTTATTGATAAGCATGGATGGACATCTCGCGAGAGGGGTGACGAGGAACAACTGACCAACTGTGTATAACATTCCATTCACGTGAATACTTCATATAAAATGGGAGATCACGAGGATCTCGTCCCTTTTTCCCTTTTTCCCTATGGCTGACATTAGGAGAGGACCTTGCTAGTCGTCCCTGCGAACTGAGGCCTAGTGACAGACTGAATCCAGCTCTGGTTGGCTGCGGAGTCTATTCCAGGACTTTGGGTGCCGGCTCTGCAGTTGCTGAGACTTTCAAGATTGGTTTTGTATATTTTGTATTATTTTCTCTATTCTTATTAGTAGCATTAGTAAAACATCTTTAATTTTTTCCAACTCTCTTCTCTCCGTCCTTCTTTTCCTCCCAATCGCCTCTCCTTAGTGGGAAGGGGGGAGAGGGAGGGGCAAAAAGGGGGAAGTGGGGGGGGGAAGAGGGGGTTAACAATACATCTGCCAGGGTTTTATTGTCACCCCGCAATCTTAACCCTCGACAAGCTGTTACATTGCATAGGTCTAATTTTGCTTGAGTCTTTCATGGTTCTTATCCGATCTCGGGGCAACTCGTCAAACCCTCATCCTCTTCCGAGTCATCAGATAACACAGACTTGAACAGTGCTGGAGAATCATTAGTAACAGAGGGGTTCAGAACAGTGCAACATTCTTTGCAATACTTTCTAGCATCATAATTATTCATATAACCTGAGTCCCCAAGCGCATCCCCTTGCCCGTCATGATCAGCACGACCGCATTGCTGACTGTTGGATTCACTCGCTAATAGCTGATCTGATCTTTCACACAGTTCTTTTGATCATTTTTTATCCGGCGACTCCTTCTGCTCTTTTGCAGGAGTTAGAGGGGTAGAAGGCAGTAAAGGCGGACACGAATCAGTAAAAGGACTGATATTACACTTATTTACGACTTTAGCATTCTCAGTTTTCAACAGTTCTTTTGACAAATTATCTGACTCCAGTTCCTTGGACTGCTTGGTCTCTTTAGGGTCGTGTGATGGTATAGAAGGCCATCCACTCGGTAATTTTCCTCCCCCCGCCCCAGACTGTTGCATCATCAGGAGTGCCGACGGCACAACAGGGGTTGGGGCAGGAAGGGAATCAAAGACACGAACTGAGTAAGCTTCACAGTCATTTTTAGAGTTCTTATCAGGCTGCAACGCTGTAAAAATTCCAGTAACCGCAGCCCATTCAGCCTTAAGTTCTTTTAAGGTGGTAATTATAAGCTTCCATGTAGTCGCTAGTGATTTAGCTTCTTTATCTCCGTCGCTAATCTTATCCCATAATTTCTGCCCTATATCGTCCCAAAGTTCAATTTTAAAAGCTTTTTCAGCTTCTGTTGGGTAGCCGTTAGTTCTACACCAAACCAACAGTCTACGGATGTTACTTTCTTCATATTTAAGTCCTCTCATAGAGAGAATATGCAGGAGGAGTTTAACTATAGCTTCTTCCTCAGAGGATATATTTTGCCCCATAACTTCACTTTTCCCTCCTCCTGCTCCCAGCCGCTCACCTTTTCCGGTGATTTCTTCAACAAAATTAATGCGGAACGTCCGTACGCCTCCGCCCGGTTCTCAGTCCAGCTGATCTGCCTCTGGTTGGGCCGCTCCAGACTTTTCCCCGACCTCAGTGGTACGCCGTTCAGAGTATCACGTCGGGGTCACCATTTGTTGGAGCGATAAAGGACTCAGCAAACAATTCGATTCAATGTGAATCACGCTAAAGCCATTTATTACAGAAACAAGCCTCCTTATATATGCAGCTATATTCTAATCACGCGTCCACGCTCCAAGCATGGATTCGCTAAATGAGTATCATGGGCTGTCCATGTGCTGGAGTCTCACTGATGATACGTCCGATGATTCACGCCACGCCAGGACCTCGCTGATTGAGGAACACCCCTCTTTCTCACAGCAGATTCTGTTCTCAGCTTCTCGAAGCAGCCTTGAGATTCCTTTGAGCCTGACTAATTCAGCAACAAATCTTTATCTATCAAGACCCCTCCACAGGACAGAAGCAGTACAGTGGTATTTCATAGTCGCCTGTCTGCTAGGAAGAACAAGGGAAATAATCTAAGATCTAAAGAAAACATGATGAAATGGTAGCTGGCTGCACTGTGCTACAGAGAATACATGTTGACTTCCCAAAGGCTGTGACCAAATTCACAAAGAGATAAAAGAAATACAGCACCAACATCAGAAAAATTCAAAGACACCTCGGACCCGACACTATCAGATATCACTGCCTGAAGGTGGAGACAAGCATGAAGTGTGATATTGGGAAGGCAGGGCTGGCAAGCAGATTACCAATATGTCAAAATCATCTGCTAAATGTAAAACAAAATAAAAAAGAGCTTTGAACAGAGTTGTGATACACAAAGATCAGCCAGCATGTTCAAGACAGGAAATAACGTATGACAAAAATGACCATAAATCCATGGAGAACCACTGCTCCCAGATTTCTTAACTGGCTCTATTGACATATATTTCAAGAATTGCTTTGTCTCTTCCATCAGTGACTGCAGTGCTGCTGTCCTGCTCACTGTAAATGCCATTTGAGCACATTCTTTTCTCTCTAAACTTGAAGGTAGTTTTCATCTTCCACAAATCTGCAAAAAATTATGAAAGAGAGGATGGCGCACTGAGGAGCAGGGTCTGGAAACTGTGAGAGGGACAGATTCCCTTCCGTGCCACATTACTTTGTGGCCAAATGGCATGAAAACAGCCTTTCCATGCCTGCCTGCTGCAGAGGCAAACAGCGCAATGCTCACAAAAACATCCCCCCCGTGTAGGTAACGGCATGAAAAAACTCCTCTAGGATCGAGGTTGTGTCTCCCTCGGCCTCGGGGGGATTCAATATGGGATAAACCACTTTGCGTGGCAGCACGGAGAGGGTTAAAGAGGACACCACACTGGGCATTTTCCATCCCTTAATGAGGAGCATGTGGTTGGTTTTCAAGATGACTTAACTGCTGGCGTTGTACTGTCCAAACAGGCCTTAAAGTGACTAGAGAAAGAGCTTTAGCATCATAAATGAAAAAGAAGCTTCTGCACGAGGCATAAAAATCTCCAAAATTAGTAGGAACTTTTACTCCATCATACCAGCATATAGTAGATTAAATATGTGAAAGTATGTAGTAGATTAAATATGCCAAGTACTCCACAAATTTTTTAAAAAGCTGTGACTTAAGGCTGTGAGTAACAGCAAAATGACATAAAAAAAATCATTTCATGTTTCTGTTCTTTTATTTATCTTTTCAGTAATGAAATTTCCCTGAAATGTTGAAACTCAAATCTGTTCGCTACCTCTTCTGAAATGCAGAAGTATGTTTCCAATATTACATAAATCACTGTCATTTCAGACTGGGCTGTTGGGAGATTTCAAAGCAAATCGAAAAAAAAAAAAAAAGGAAACAGTCCCACAGTACAAAAAAAAAAAAATGACAGCCCTTGATGCAAACCTGATGTGTTTGTCTTATAGTCTTGTCAAGGTGGACTTAAGAAATTACTGGTATTTAAAATAATGCACTAAAAGCAAAGATATGCTTCTCTGACCTGTTGTAGCACAAAATAGTTGGTGTTTATGTTATAAAGTATATTACGTTTATCAAATGGAATGGAGTTAGACAGTAATCCTTCCAAGTGACATCTGTAAGAAATCCATAACACAATCAGAAGATCTCAATATATGCTCACGTTCCTTGTTTACGCTGTATAATTCTGATGAGTAAATGATTTAACTAATCTTAATTTGCACATAAATCCAGTTGCTCTGAGTAACCAAAAGTAGAGTGAGTTGAAACAACTTTGGCATCATCAAACACTTGAATTTTGAATTATTTTGCTGCGTTAACTTGCTCAACTTTGTGCTGAAGTGGATCAGGAGCTTTCACACAACCAAACAGTAAAGATCTTGCTACAGGAAAATCCCAAATGTCCGGATCCATCTAAGGAGCTCAGATGCAATCACAGATGTTATACTCCATTTTGTACTAGTCTCTTGACTTCAAAGGCTTGGTTTTACGCCACCACTGAGGAACGGTGATGTCTTAATGTCTTAAACTGCCTGAACTCCAAACACTTTTTAATTACACTTGGCTAGCAGCAGAGGTTGTAGTAGATAGGGCTTGTCTGCTCACAGCCATCAGTAGTCACCAAAATTGGCTTTTCTTTCCTCTATTTTCCTGATTTTTATAGATTAGTAACATTTCATGTTATCAGCATTTCTGGTTTTTTTATCAGGTTATCCCTCTCTCTTATTATTCCAAATACCACACCATTCATCCGCCAACATCCTTTATTTTGGATTAGTCAAAGTTGATTAGAAACACATTTATGCTAACCCCAAATAAGCCATCATTAAAGTGAAATAGCCTTGTTTACAACAAGATTTACACGAGTTTATCTTTATTGACTTAAATAAACAAGCATAATTTGTGAGTGAGTCTGGGGGACAATAGCTTTGTTTCTGAATTAATGGTAGGCCCTGGTCCAGCAAGGATTTGTGTATGTGTTTTAATCTACACGGTGAATAAGCCAGCTGAAGGCAGTGAGGATCAGTCATAGGAACAAAATTCAGCATAAACACAAACCTTGATATGATTAGTTTTTCTATCATCCTTATTTCCTTTTTTCTGTTTGCTTTTTCCAGCAAGCTGAAATTAATTCATTATGATGAAATCTGCAAAATAATAAAAAAAAATAGTCGCTGCCTCCCTAGGAAGGATCAAAATAAACCAATTTATGCTGTGATCGGTTATTGTAATGCAGTCTGGTTTTGTTTTACACTGTGTAAGATGCACTATGCTAATTAAGCATATGTTTGTATAGATTAGTCTCAGTTAGATTTACCCCAGTTTTCTATACCATCTGTGCAAGATGGGTAGCCGAGTTGGAAGTGATCTCTATATATATTGTCTATATTAGTTGATGAAGGGTCTAAAATCCTTTGAGGTAAAAGTTTTCTTTATGTTATTATTGGTCTTGCAAAGCGTCAGTTACAGATTTTGAACATTCTCTTTGTGCTTTCAAAAACTGGTGATTTATTACAATATAATTTTAAAAGTTATCGTTATTCTGATAAACAGAACAGATCAAGCAAGAACTCACAGAACCAGAACAATCCTTTGTGGGGGACTATGGTGGGTCCGTGGATTCCCTGACGGAGGGCATGGGAACAGAAATAAGCCTTGAAGATATGAAGGCCTACCCGTGAGAAAGATGGGAGTAAAGGAGTATCCAGAGATGTTAAGGATGTACCCGTGAGAGAGAAGGGAGTAGAAGAGTAACATTGATGATAGCAAAAATAGCCAATGAGATGTTACTGCTGCAACTTGTAACCAATAGTGAAGAGACACAGGAATTGGTAAAACTGTATAAAAATGCACTTGTGGCAATAAATGGCATCTACTACTTTCATCCTGGAAGAACTTGGTCCATGTCATTTGTCTGTCTCAACCGCGACAATCCTTTCTTTCTTAGTTTTATTCAGAGATAAAAACCGTATATTACTGGTATGCAGGTGAAGCTATCACTGAATAAAAGTGTTGCCATAATAAAAAATTAGGCCTTAAAAATATACCGGGACTTTATCATTACGAAATTGTCATGTTGTTTATTTCAGCTCTTGACTTTTATCATGATGAATAACAGACGCAAAAAAAAAATCTCTGTCCTTTTAACAATGCTTGAAGCCAACTGATAGGCTTTTTTTTTTTTTTTTTTTTTTTAAATCACAGGGAATTCTGCATTAGAGCCTCCATCCTTGGCACTCCGCATTACTCGGGCTGATTTCTTCAACTGGGATGACAGAAGAAGCTCTTTGCTTTGGACAGCCATGGTGTGACACTGTGACATCCATCATATTTACAGAGGAGGTTGGGGAGAACCTAATGAGCCATCCCTGCCTCTGCTGCTTGGTGTAAGAATCAGCTGGTTTTGTCCTCCTCCAGTGTGGGATCGAGTTGGTGCTAGGCACATGTAATCTCTCAGTACAGCAAGATTTAGTCTCTGCAAAAGTTAAGTTTTGCCCTGTTATACTTAGGAAGCGTCTTTCTGGCAATCCAGACCAGCTTCTCACCAATATCTGGGAGAATATTGTCCTGTTGCCACATCCTGGCTTCAGTATTTAAGGCACTGAGAGGTTAAAAAAAAAATCAACATTTTACCAGAGTCTTCAAATATATGACTAAGATGGACCATTACAACCATCTACTCTATGTTATTCATTTCAGAGGCCAAATAATTTCCCCCCCCAGAATCCTTTTTCGAGCCTGTAATCTTTGCAGCTCTGAGCTATTCCATTTCAGCCATGGAACAGGCAGTTTGACTCCAATTACAAACCTGTGGTGCGAAGGAACCACCAACTGCCTGGTAAGTTGGTGTGTTGAATTTGAGAACTATTTTCTTTTATCTGTAAGGGATCTGTTTAGCTTCAACTTCATGCCATTAGATCTCATTATACCTTTTTGTTGGGTTTTTTTTGCAGAATGATGTCTTTACATAGAAATACTTATTGCATATATTTGGTGACTGAGAGCCAGTTGCACCTCAGTGTTTTTCTCAAATAAACAAATTAAACTGAGTTTCTTTGGTCTTTCACCACAAGGAGGATCTCCAAACTTTCACGTTTACCCCAAATCCTCTTTACCTTTACAAATTCCTTTTTGAATTATGGACGCTGAAACCAAAATTGTTTAAATGCATTTACAGTGGTATTGTCCTGGTTCTGTTAAAAACAAGACCAGTTCTCTTTTAGTGAATTTTCCTTTCAGCTAATTTCTTCTAAGTGGCTGTATTTTTCTGAGTTTTTGCCTGCATATTTTTCCTAGGATGCTGTACTCAGTGCTGATAAGAAGACCAATGGAATGCTGAAGAAGCTCATTTTTAGATTTATTATTATGGTCGTCAAGAAAGATTGATAAGATTTCCCACGTTCCATTGTGAGAGGGGCGTGTTTTAGGAGGGGCAGACAGAACAGGTGACTAAAACTGACCAATGGAAGTATTCCATCCCATAATCGTCATACCCCCTATATAAGAGAGTGATCACAAGGGTCAAGCTCTCTTTGACCATGGCCGGCATCTAGAGAGGACCTTGTCTGTCTGCCTGTGATCTATAGGCCTCAGGCCCTGCATCCCTGAAATCCAGTTTCCGGTTTGCTGTGAAGCCCTGCTCATGACTTCCGAGTACCTGCCTTACAGCTGCTGGAGCCGCGCCAGCTCTGCTCACCCAGCTCTGCCGCTGCTGGAGTGATGCCAACTCCACACAGCATTCAAGAGTGGTTTTGTGTATTTTGTATATATTCTCTATTTATTAGTAGCATTAGTAAAACCCTTTAAAACCTTGCAACTTGAAGTCAAAGTCTCCCTTCCTCCTTATCTTTCCTATCATCTTTCTGATCTGAAGGAAGGGGTGGCAGGAGGCAAGGGGGTAACAGAGAGCATCTGCCACAGTTTATTGTCGCCTTGCTTTAAACCTTGACAGGTATATAACACTTCTCTGCCTTTATTCAGTTGTCTTCTGCTTATGGATCCAAAGGCCCCATTTTCTCTACTAGGTAAAACCAGGAATATATGCTCACAGTGTTTTCAACAGCGACCTGTAAATCCTTTTTAAAGTCACTGCTTTCCAAAATGCAGTCCCCACACTTAAAGTTGAGATGTGCAGCTTTGATTCCTTGAGACAGCTGTCTTAAAACCACCAATCTCGGTGACTATGTTTACTGCATTGTGCGGATCACTCTATAAAAGCAATTTGTCAATTTTTATGAAACATGTCAGTAGGAAAAGACTCCCAGCTTACAGCCACTGGCAAGGACAGCTGCTGATTTTCCAGACCTTAGCATTTACAGGTGAAGTAATGCCAGATAATAATGAGATCTTAAATGCTTTAGAGTAATTTTGCTGGTGAAAATGGAAATAAAGAGGTATGTATTCTGATAGATGCAACCAAACAAAATATGAAGCTGTGGTCTAGCCAGGTTAGCTTCTTCATGACAGGATCGCAGGCAAATTTATTACAGATCATATAGTTTTAAGCACCAGAGATAAGGGAAGCAGAGCACATGGGCTGCAGAAGTCAGATTCAGAACTTAATCAGCCTGTTGATATATGTCACAGCAAGGAATGGGGCAAGAAAGAGCTACAAAAGATGAAAGCCTTTGAAAACATGGAAGATTCAAGCCATGCACAAATAAATACAGACAGCAACTGAAATAAAAGTGGTCTGCAAAGAGCAAGAACCAAATGAAAGAGGTTAATGTCCAATAATAGCACTGTATGTGTTCATTCCAAGATAAATCGCTTCCCAAGTCTATACAAATAGTAATCTGCAGCAATTTGTAATCTACAGCGACTGAAGACAGTCACATCCCTCAGAAACCGTGTCTTGTTCCCCAAGATTAAAGCAAAAAAAAAACAAACCAAACAAAACAACAAGTGTTTTGCACAGGCAAGACATGATATTAGAGATGTTCCGAGGACATTGTGTCTTTCTTTGTAGCATGAATACAAGTATCTTGCAGAAACCAGAAAACTAAATCTGATGGTAAGGATTTAAGGTGAGTTTTGGCCGCTATTTTTGGACTCAAGGACCCAGCTTGCCCTCTGTGTATAGTTCTGACCTGAACTCTGTTGAGTGTAACCATGGGCTTCTCCTCAGCTACACAGGAGATGTTTGCACTTTTGCAAGACAGAGACTGACAATTTTGGCCCTGTAAAACCCCAAGTGGGATTGATGGATAGCTTTATCAAAATGCAAAGCCTCAAAGGACCTTGAATTGGGTGCAATTATTTTTGTTAAATTTTGTGTATGAAGCTCAGCTTGCCTCTGGCCCACCAGTGAGGAGAAAGCGCTTTTGAAGGTAAAGGAAACAGAAGAATTGTCTGGAAAGCCCTTTACAGGATGTGTCTATAATTTACTCTGGGTTGAAAAACCTCTTGATTTAACTCAATATCTCAGGGTTTGCAAGCACTGTAACCAGATTAACATGGAGTTCAGGGCTGGCTGCCTTACCCAGGTCCTGGGTGGATTTTGCAACACACCAAACTTAGTGTTCCAGGTGACTACACCGTCTGGCGAGGAAGAAAGTCAAGAAATGTCAGTCTGAATCCTATCCACCCTTCAGAAATCTGGTGGAGAGATCCCTTGAGTGCACTTTGAGTCCAGGAGTCATTCTGCCCAAGAAGATCTTCCAGCACAAACCCTAATGATTCTGCTGATGGGCACTGGCAGCTCCGACACTCCATGTATGGATAGTCCTCTCCTGGAAACACTCAGAGAAATGACAGCCAGTGTGCATGGCCTTCTTTGTGATTATCCCTTCCTGGCTGCTATCTTCTCGTCCTTCAGCTGATATTCCTGTTATTTCTCCTCTGGTTAATCGGGAGGAAAAGTGTGTGTGGAGTGCCTCATCTACTGCGTGCCAGTGCCAGACAGCTGATTGGCAGCCCACCCCTGAACCCATCTAGACGTGGCAATGGGCTATCAAATGCACAAAGTTAACAAAATGAGAGGGGAGAATATTTTCCCTGTGAATTTTCTTTCAGTCATCATCTTGGAGGTTATTTGAGTTATTTGAGTGGCAGGTACAACATTGTTCCAATGAAACCATGATTTGATTAATCAACTCTGCCTCTTCAAGATGTTCCAGGGTTTTTTTTCCAAAGTCCATTTCAGTATCAGCTCAGGTTTACATAAATTCCCCAGGCACATGCAGTGCTGCAGTTACAGGTAGTTTACACTTACTTAACAAGTAATTTCAGTAGATAATGGTCTCCTGCTGGTAGATAAAGCCAGAAGAAAAGCCATGACATTTTACACTTGGCATACATTTAAAAATGAAGACTAGTGGCTAGGAAAAAAACCCATCTATTTTGAAACAGATCACCAGTTTCTTTTCTTAGGTTACTTCTCAGCAAAAGGGTGAGGAGCAAGAGAATCATCCCAGCACCATCACAGAATCACAGAATGTTAGGTATTAGAAGGGACCTCGAAAGATCATCTAATCCAATCCCCCTGCCGGAGCAGGAACACTTAGATGAGGCTACACAGGAAGGTGTCCAGGCAGGTCTTGAATGCCTCCAGAGTAGGAGACTCCACAACCTCCGTGGGCAGCCTGTTCCAGTGTTCTGTCACCCTCACTGAGAAGAAGTTTCTTCTCAAATTTAAGTGGAACCATTTGTATTCCAGTTTGTACCCATTATCTCTTGTCCTATCATTGGCTGTCACCAAGAAGAGCCTGGCTCCATCCTCGTGACACTCACCCTTTATATATCTGTAAACATGAATGAGGTCACCCCTCAGTCTCCTCTTCTCCAAGCTAAAGAGACCCAGCTCCCTCAGCCTTTCCTCATAAGGGAGATGCTCCACTCCCTTCATCATCTTTGTTGCCCTGCGCTGGACCCTCTCCAGCAGTTCCCTGTCCTTCTTGATCTGAGGGGCCCAGAACTGGACACAATATTCCAGATGAGGTCTCACCAGGGCGGAGTAGAGGGGAAGGAGAACCTCTCTCGACCTACTAACCACCCCCCTTGTAATACACCCCAGGATGCCATTGACCTTCTTGGCCACAAGGGCACAGTGCTGGCTTATGGTCATCTTGCTGTCCACCAGAACCCCCAGGTCCCTTTCCCCTACGCTGATCTCTAATAGGTCATTCCCCAACTTATACTGGAACCTGGGGTTGTTCCTACCCAGATGCAAGACTCTACACTTGCCCTTGTTATATGTCATTATTTTTTTCCCTGCCCAACTCTCCAGCCCGTCTAGGTCTCGCTGGATGGCAGCACAGCCTTCTGGCATATCAGCCACTCCTCCCAGCTTTGTGTCATCAGCAAACTTGCTGATAGTAGACCCTGTTCCCTCATCCAAATCATTGGTGAATATATTGAATAATATAGGCCCCAGTACTGACCTTTGAGGCAATTCACTAGATACAGGCCTCCAACTAGACTCCACCCCATTGACCACGACTCTCTGGCTTCTTCCCTTCAGCCAGTTCACAGTCCACCTCACTGCCCAGTCATCCAGACGGCACTCCCTCAGTTTAGCTGTGAGGATGCTGTGGGAGACTGTGTCAAATGCCTTATTCAAGTCAAGGTAACCACGTCCACTGCTCTGCCATCATCCATCCATCTTGTTATGTCCTCATAAAAGTCAATGAGGTTGGTCAAGCATAACTTCCCCTTGGTGAAGCCATGTTGACTGCCCCTAATGACCCTCTTATCCTTGATATGCCTTGAGATGGCACCAAGGATAAGTCGTTCCATCAGTTTCCCAGGCATGGAGGTGAGGCTGACCAGTCTATAGTTACCCGGGTCCTCCTTCTTGCCCTTTTTGAAGGCTGGAGTGACATTTGCTTTCCTCCAGTCCTCAGGCACCTCTCCCATTTCCCAAGACTTGGCAAAGATGATGGAAAGCAGTCCAGCAATGACCTCAGCCAGCTCCCTCAGCACCCAGGGGTGCATCCCATCCGGACCCATGGATTTATGGATGTCCAGATTGCCTAACTGTTCCCTAACCCAGTCCTCATCAACTGAGACAAACTCCTCCATTTTCTTGCCTTCCTCTGGGGCCTCAGCGGTGTGGGGCTCCCCAGGACAGCCTCCGGCAGAGTAGACAGAGACAAAGAAGGTATTCAGTAACTCTGCCTTCTCTGTATCTTCTGTCACCAGGGCACCCATCTCGTTCATCAGTGGGCCTACATTGCCTCTGGTGTTAGTTTTATCTGCCACATATTTGAAAAAGCTCTTTTTGTTGTTCTTGAACCCTCTTGCTAGGTTTAATTCTAAGGAGGCCTTTGCTTTCCTAGTTGCCTCTCTGCACCCTATGACAACAGCCTTATATTCTCCCCAAGTGGCCAGCCCCTCCTTCCATGATCTATAAACTTTTCCACTTGAGCATACGCAGCAGCTCCCTGTTTAACCATTTACAATTCCAGACAGATAAGGGATCCTGCCATTCCCCTCCCCTGACTTTTTGCCCTTTTTTGAGCACAATGACTTAACAGCAGCTGATATGACCCAAATCTGTGACATGGTCTGATCACAGTCTCAGCTGGAAATGCTGGTAAAGCTGTCAGATGGCTCATAAAAGGCATTACCTGACAGATCTCCATGCTTTGAGCCAGGACCTGCATCACACAGCCACTGTCTGGGGCAAGAACAAAGCCCAGAAGAGGGAGATCAGAGAAACAGGGGCAACCTCTCTGGCCTTGCTGGTATACATACAGTCCCAGAAAATAACATTTTGAAAATGGTTTTGCTCTGTAATGTGCATAAGAAAAGGTATTTGATGGATTTACAGGCCTGTGGTGTTTTAAGACCACCTCCAACACCATACCCTCATCCATGCAGACAGATGGTTGGACACACTTCACCAAATGCTAGAACTTAGATATCAAAGTCCAAGTTAGTCACCCTGAACTTTCTACAGTCATCAGGAAAAGAGGTCCTTCTAGAGCAAAGTTCACCTGGCCTATTTTAGAGCATGTTTTAAGGTGGGTTAGAATAATAGAATAAAATCATAGCATCGTTTTGGTTGGAAGAGACCCTTAAGATCATCAAGTCCAACCATAGTTCCTTTTATTCTGCTTTAACTCTATGGGGAGCCTCTTAATTTTTAGATCCCTCAGAATGCTTCAAATCTGCAAGCCTGACCCCAGACCCCCAGCAGAGCACGTGAGGTCTAAACCTGTGGGGTCTAATGTGGGGGACTACGGTGGGTCCGTGGATTCCCTGACGTGGAACATGAAACATGGGAACAGAAATTAGCCTTGAAGATATCAAGGCCTACCCGTGAGAAAGATGGGAGTAAAGGAGTATCCAGAGATGTTAAGGATGTACCCGTGAGAGAGAAGGGAGTAGAAGAGTAACATTGATGATAGCAAAAATAGCCAATGAGATGTTACTGCTGTAACTTGTAACCAATAGTGAAGAGACACATGAATTGGTAAAAGTGTATAAAAAGGCACTTGTGGCAATAAATGGCAGCTACTACTTTCATCCTGGAAGAACTTGGTCTATGCCATTTGTCCGTCTCAACCACGACATATGGTGACCCCGACGTGACCCGGTACAGCTGATAGAGCAGCAGGGGGGAGCTGCCGAAGATCCGGATCCTTGAAAAGACACCACGCCAAGAGTTAGTGAGCTACCGGGAACAGGGGGGTGGAACTTATCTAAAGAAAAGGGTATAATATTAACTGCATGGAAATTGCTTCTGAAGAAGCAGGGTATTAGCCTTCTGGAATTGACTTTACGAAGGAAGGACTGTGTTACTATGGGGCAAAGCACTACAGAAAGATCCAAAGAAACAAATGAGCTGTTAACAACATGGCACTTGTTGCTAGAGACTTTGAGAGGATTAAAAGAGCAATGGGAACACGCCATGCAGAGACAGCGGAGAGGGGTGGCTTCTCTGGGCTAGATTTGAAAAAAAAAAATAGGGCACTGTTCCAAACCCTGAACCCCCCTGTTACTAATGATTCTCCAGCACCGTTCAAGTCCACGTTATCTGATGACTCGGATAAAGATGAGGGTTTGCAGCATATTCTTGAAAAGTTAAAAGGAGTATGTGTACGAGTTGCCTCGAGATCAGATAAAAACCATGGAAGACTCAAGCAAAATTAGACCTATGCAATGTAACAGCTATAGATCATGTAGGACAGAAGGATGGGGATTCATTGAAAGGGGCGGGTACCCCCCAACTCTTGTAAGAGACACTAATTGGCACACCACAATTACAGGCACGATTAGTTTCTGAAATCCTGAGGCAGTCAACAGACCTCACATATCAAGCTATGATAAAGGTGTCTGAAACCAACAAAGCAGCCAAATCATTTGCAACTATTAGTCAGGGTCCCAATGAATATTACATGCAATTTATTGACCATCTCTAAGAGGCCATCAATAAGCAGGTTGAAAACTTAGAAGCTAAGGAAGCACTAGTGTTGAGATTAGCAGTAGAGAATGCTAATGTTTGCTATCAACATGTTATTTGCGAGTTTTACAGTACATATTATGTCTTTCTGTGTGTTGCCCCTCTGAAAATCAAGCAGCTTGTCAGGAATGTGAGTTAATTGTTTTACTGGTTGTTGTTAGAATTGTTTATTTGTGGTATAAGTACGCCATAAAACGTTCTCCCCACTTTTCCCACTCACGCTGCAAGTAGCCCTGTGCTTCCCCCCCTCCCTACAAGAGATCATTAGATCATTACAAAGAGTTTTACAGGTGGGGTGGTTTGAACTTCAACAAGCTGAGAGAGAATTAACTGATAACACACAGGTCACAGTAAACTTGCTGAAGTCTGCGAGATGCTTTCTTCATTAACCTGTTTTCTTTGTGGGTATCTGTTTAAGCATGCTGCAGTTTTAGTAGGTCTTTGTTGTGTGGTATGGTGAGTTCACAGACTGTTAAATAATGAGAATCCATGGACTCAAAATGTGCGTTTTGTGATAATACAGAAGACCATAAGTAATTTAGTTCTTTACTGCATTAATGCGATGGTAAAATTTTGTGTGTAGTAGCTGTTATTTATCTTTCTGGCATGCTAGCTTTATTCTGGCATTCAGACTTGCGCAACTCTGTGACAGGCTGTGTCTCATCTTGGTGCACTGAACGTGGCTCTTTTGTATGCACAGTAGGTAAAGAATCTTGGTTTTGGGATGATAGTTGTAGCACCCCAGATGAGATGCTAATAAAAGCCTTGCCCAGTCCAGCTTGCTGCAGCGGCGGGGGGGCAGGTGCCGATTGGGCTCCAGCACGTGTGGAGGGGTTGCTGTTAGATGGAGATTTGTTACTGAACTAGCCAGGAATTTCAAGGCTGAGAACAGGACCTGCCGTGGGAGAGAAGCAACTCCAAAATAACCAGGCCCCAACGTGGTGTAAATCAACAGACCTATCAGCAGTAAGACTTCAGCGCGTGGACAGCTCGTGAACATAGATGATATCCAATTAGCGAATGCATGCTTGGAGCGTGGACGTGTGATCAGAGAATAGTTGCATATATAAGGAGGCTTGTTTCTGTAATAAATGGCTCTAGCGTGATTCACATTGAATCGGAGTGCTAAGTCCTTTATTGTTCCAACAAATGGTGACCCCGACGTGATAATCTGAATGGCGTATGACTACGATTGGGGAAAAGCCTGGAGTGGCCCAGCCGGAGGCGGTTCAGCTGGACTGAAGACCGGATGGAGGCGTACGGACGCCCCAGGGATAAATTCATCGACGGATCACCGGAAAAGTTGAGTGGCTGGGGGCAGGAGGAGGGAAGAATGAAGTTATAGGGCAAAACGTGTTTTCTGAAGAACAAGCTGTAGTTAAGTTCCTCCTGCATATTCTCTCTATGAGAGGACTTAAATAGGAAGAAAGTAACATACGTAGACTGTTAATTTGGTGTAGAATTAACGGCTACCCAGGAGAAACCGAGAAGGCTTTTAAATGTTAACTTTGGGACGATAAAGGGCAGAAATTATGGAGTAAGGTCAGCAATGGAGATGATAAAGAAGCTAAATCATTAGTAACTACATGGAAGCTTATAAAAGACTTTAAGGGTGAACGGTCTGCTGCTGCTGGAGTTTTTCAGTGTTGCAGCCTGATAAGAATCCTGAAAGTCGTTGTGAAGTTTAACCATTTCGTGTCTTTGATAACCTCCCTACTCCATCCCCTGCTGTGCTTTCAGCACCCCCGATAGTTCAGCAGTCTGGGGTGGGGGGAGGAAAATGCCAAGCAGGTGTCCTTCTACACTATTACCCAACCGTGATGAGAACAGTAAGTCCAAAGGATTGGAATCAGACAATTTGCCCAAAGAACCTGTGAAAGCTGAGAATGCTGAAGTCATAAACAAGTGTACTATCAGTCCTTTTACCAATTTGTATCTGCTTTTACCATCTTTTAACCATCCAACTTCCACAAGAGATCAGAAGGAGTCGCCGGATAAGAACTGGGCAAAAGAACTGTGTGAAAGAACAGATCAGCTAGTAGCGAGTGAATCCAACAGTAAGCAATGTGGTCATGCTGATCGTGACGGGAAAGAGGATGCGCCTGGGAACTCAGGTTATATGAATAATTATGATGCTAGAAAGTATTGCAAAGAATGTGCACTGTTCCAAACCCTAATAAAAGCCTTGCCCAGTCCAGCTTGCTGCGGCGGCAGGGGGGCGGGTGCCGATTGGGCTCCAGCACGCACTGACCTGTTTTGTCAGGGAGACCCTGCGGTACCTGTGCCTGGCTGAGCAGTAAGCGGCCCAAAGGTGCAATGCTAAAATTGAGATATTGTCTTGAATAAGTGTAACTGTGATCCATCGGCATATTTGAAGTGGGTACTTGGTTTTCATATCTGAGCTCAGCATTTTAATTTGCATAATAACATTTGGTACCAAAAGAATTTTGGGGAGATAATTACAAAATGGGAACTGGTTCCACTGCTAAAATTCCACCTTGCTTCCCCTTAGGATGCATCCTTACACATTAGAGTAATCGCTTATATTGTTAGAAAAGCATTTAAATTGTTAATTGTTAAATTGCTTATATTGTTATCTAGTAATTTTGAGACCAGAAAAGAATTTAAATTGTTAAACTCTGCTTTGCATTGAAAAACAAACAAACAAACAAAAAACAAACCCAAACTAACTAACAATAACCTAAATGCTATGATGGATGTGAACTTGGTATTGTATGAGGTTGTATTTAAAAGCTGCTAGAATATGAATTTGGATCTAGGAAAATGGAATAATGGATTGATGTTTAATATACTGTATTTTGACATCTGTAAATTGTGAAAGGTAAATGGGGCTGAGGAATGTAAAAACTGTTGAGCTAATTGGAATTGTGTATAAAACTCAGCTCATTGCAATCAAGGAGTTTGCTAGAGCCTCCCACTTCGTACCAGCGATTACGCCAGCTGCGTAGCCTTGACTATATCTAAACTGCAGCGAGAAAGAAGAAGAAAAAAATGAAAAAAAACCTGTTTTCCCGCTGCTAAGTGGAGAAAGGGGGGCTTTACTCCCCCTGCTCTGTCTTTTTTTTTTTCCTGGAGTATTGTCATCCATCCTTGTTGTGGCGCTGTGTTGCTTCTCAGCTTTGAATCAGGGGTTGTTGGTGCTGTTTCTTTTTGCTTCTGTCTTGTTTCCTAGATTTTGACAGATCTGAGGAGAGAGCTCCTAAGTTTACCTCCTTGCTGAACTCAGTCTTTTCACACTGGTCAGCTTTGGGGAGGTCAGAGTGTTCAGTGCTTCTCTGGGTCAGACTGGTACTGATTTGGGTGTGGAGTGGAGCCGGGTTGGTTTGATGTGGAGTTTGAACTGATTTGTTTTCATGCTGGGCTGAAGATTATGCCATATCAGATGGGGTGAGAGGGAGGTTTTATTCCCTCCCCCAGCAATGTTACTGCTAGAGAACTGTAATACTGCATGAAGGAGTCTGAGGGTGAAATTTAAAGGCATTACCAGTGGGTCTATATTTCTAATGAAGCTGGGAAATTAAACCAAAATTTTTTTTAATAGACTTATTCTGTGGTAACTGGTTGTAAGAGACTTCTTAGCAAATTCACCATGCTAGTTTTTGAGGTCATGGGAGAGAACAAAAGAAAGGCCGTTTTTTGAGACCAATAGAATGCCAAATTTGGAACAAAGTTTTAATATGCGAATTCTTGTAGTTGCCAGAAAGTCCTATACCTCTCTTGGGTCAAGATTCATTAAGAAAATTGTAAGCTCAAATCATGTTTTCTGAGAATTCTGGTTAGTTGCATGGCCTACAAGAAGCTGCTGGGATGGTGCAGATCTGCTTGTGCAAGTGAGAAATCTCCAAGGAAATTTCGAATGCTGTATTTCCAGTAGTATTAACAGCCAATGTTTCGATAAAGCAAATACTACACTGATAGATCTGAAACAGGACTTCGATCCGGTAAGGGAAAACAATATCCAATAAATATGACAGCCAAAATGGAGTTAGAAACTTTGAGGAATAAATTTATGACAACCTTACAGGCTGACTGTATTCGATTGGACTTGCAGATTTGTCTGTTTATAGCTGCAACACAGAAACAATCTGTGGCTATTGTGGGACAGTATGATGAGAATGCTAACAGATTGATATACTGATTGTTACTCTGATCAAGAAAAGCAGGGAATGAATGAATGAAGTTTCAATAGGCCATGATCCTTTTGTCACATATGTACCATTTGTGAAATTTAATTCTGATTTTTTTTTTTTTAATTTTATTTGTAATCTATGTCTTTATAAATTGCACTAGCTGGTTTTCTTAACAGCACAGCTTTTGACACGCCTAAATGTAAATTGATGCAGAACCTGCAAGTCTTTAACAGCAGATCATAGGCCATACTTGTATTTGGTCTGATCCTACATACTTGCAAAGTTTTTGTTGATGGTTCTGGGAAGTCTCATAAAGCTGTAGTGGGTTGGTGTGAAGATAATGACTGGCATCATTCTGAAAAAAATTTTTGAAGGTTCAACCCAATTAGCAGAACTTGGCACAGCTTTACATTACTTAGAGCTTTTTAAGGAGGAACCTCTAAATTTGATTTGTGATTCTGAGTACGTAGTCAAGGTCCAATGCACATATCTGCTTCTGAACTGTGTTTTTTGTTTTGGTTTTGTTCCCTTTTTAAAACAAAAAGGGGGGAGAAGTAGGGAAAACACCATAAAACCAATTGTCAAAAGCATTGTATGTGATTAAATACTTTGCAAGTGTGACCCAAAACCATGCTAAATCAGAAAGAACCTACATTAGTTACGGCCAAATCACTAGTTAATGGTCAATGGAAAAGGCCACATCAATTGATAACCTGGGGGAGAGGCTATGCTTGTGTCTTTACAGATCAAGGGCCACAATGGTTGCTGGCACGAAACGTGAAACCTGTGTTATCTTCCTGACAATGATTGTTGCAGCTGCTGTGTTTTGGATGCCCACACAGACGAAGACTAACATGTGGAGTACTTTAGCCAACATGACTGACCAGGACTCCATATGCCTGGCTATGGCATCTCCGGAAAACCAGTTCCACACATGCTTGGTTGGCATCCCCCTTGATGACTACAGCAGCATCACACAATTGTTTCAAAATAGTGGTCGGTGCAAAGGCATTGCAACAAACTGTAATAATACCAACATGGCACTTTGGATTAATTGCCTCCTGGAAGCAGATATTGAACCACAGGAACTGGAATTGCTGGCATCTATGCCCATGGATGTTTGTATCCAGTCGGTTTGTGAAAAGTGTCAGAACAATATACAAGAACATGAATGGATAAAACTGCAAAATGTTAATACTACCCTTGGTGACTACAGAAATGAAACTTGATGGTGTAATGCCTCACAGAAGAATCCAAGGGATGTCATTGATAATGTGGGACAGCGACCCCAAAACCTCCCGTATGGTGTGGTCTTGATCTGTGAATATCAGAGCCTGGCCAGGAATTCCTTCTATTGCTGTTGGAGGACTGTTTATTTTGGGACTACTAACTCTCTTAACGCCCAATGTATCTATGATAATAGATCACAGAAGAGGAAGACAAGAAAAACACTTTTTGCGTGTGTATGAGTCAAAATGTGATGATAATGTAGATTTTTGAGGATCAGGGTTAAGGGTTTTAGGATCTCTTGTATCTGGTGTTGGCACAACTAAAGCTTTAAATACTTTAGAAAAATTAGGATGCTGGCTAGTTAAGCAAACTAACAGAACTTCTAAGGCTTTAAGTGGACTTTTTGTTAGATGTAGATTCTGTAAGACATGCTACACTGCAGAATACAGTCGCAGGAGACTTTTGTTATTAGCTCAAGGACATGGGTCTGAAGGATGTGATGGTCTCTGCTCTATTTGCCTAAAAGATAAATAGATTTCAATCCATAAGGAAATTCAACAACTTATGGACCACTCCCAATAGATTCAAAAGTAATATGGGGTTTTTCGACCTAGAAAGTTTGACGAACTCGCTGGGACTCGAGGATGGGTCAAAGAGCTTTAGCAAAGTCTGTTAGCTATTGTGATTATTGCAGTTATTGGGCTTTTGTGTTTAAGCTGTGCTTTATCTTGTATTAAGAGAATATTCGAGAGCACGTTGAGACAAACTCTGCTCGTACAAAAAGAAAAAGGGGAGAATTGTCAGGAATTGGCTCAAGGAGCATGGACATGAGTCCACCAAGCAACTGTACGAGCAGAGCCCGTTCTAGTTGACGTAAGTAGGCCTTAGATTGCTTTACTAGTAGGCCGTGGAAAAGGAGAAATGGAAAAGTACTAATTAAAGCAGGGTCAGCATGCCCTTGAAGAGGTGATAAACAACTTGAGAAAGTAGGAGTCAGAAAAGTGCAGAATGTGCATAGTTAGCTAACTGCAAGTAGGTGGAGTAAGTGAATGTAACCTTTTTAGTGCTAAGCCTATTAGATAGAGACAAGTATGCATAATTATGGTATTTGGTATAAATACGCACTATCCCGGGCAATAAAGTTGAATCATGCTTTATCACTCACATTGAGTCGGCCTGCATGTTTTCCTCAGCTGCGAACTAGCAGATATCATCTATGTTCACGAGCTGTCCGCGCGCTGGAGTCTCACTGCTGATAGGTTCGTTGATTGATGTCAGGTTGATGCCCTGTTATTGCAGAACTGCCTCACCCCCACAGCAGGTCCTGTTTTCAGCTTTCCGAGGTGGCCTTGAAATTCCTTTAGGCCTGGCTAGTTCAGCAACAAATCTCCATCTAATAGAAACCCATCCACAATTCCCCCTTTTCGTTCTTGAACCAGCCAGGCCTTATTTACAGCGTGCTGAATCATCTTTGGAATGCACTGCAACATACAATACATGCTTAACAACATAATTACAATTACATATAATGCAATTAAGCCTTACTTAATAAGATCAAACAACTACCCACCTATTCCCAAACTTTTAAGCCATTTTTCAAGCCCTAATTCTACTACGACAATTTTATTAACGTGCTGTTTTAGTTTGTCTAAAGCACTACAAATAGATTCGGAATGATCAGACAAGTTAATACAACATATCCTCTCAAATTCTTCACAACCATGACCTAGTGTTAAGAGATCTATAACTGTGCAATTTTGTAGAGTAGCATGTCTAATACCATCAACATCTATGATTAATTGAGTTAGTATCTCAGAAATTAGATTAACCTATTTAGGAGACCAACAGCTTAACTTTGATACGCTTCTTAAAGCTTTACCAGCTGCTAGATCAGGGAGGAAAAGTGCAATAGATACTATGGTAGAAATATCTCATAATTTTACCTCATCTTTGCATTAATTATCTAAAAGTAATATTACCCTTCTGGCTCTCCTGCTGTTTGCTCAAATTGCCATTCTCTACAGAAGGTACACCACCTGCTTGCTTCTAGACCACCAGGTCTGTGAGCATCTGTAACACTGAATTAGGATTCATGGTTTACATCTGAAAGAGTCCTCACAACTTATCTCCCTCCTGTCCGTCTGTATCCATTGAATCTTTGTTGTCTTTATTCAGCCATTGCTTGACCCGTTTTGCGGGAATCCACTTAAATCCTTGGTCTGTTATGACACAAGCATACACCTGTAACACCATTGCACACTTTGACCTGACACTGATTTTCCCTAAGGTCTGTCAGATGGCCGTTTAAACTTGTTCCATGGCCAATCATAGGTGGAATATTGAACCCTCGGAGGAGGCGTAAAAAGTTCAAAACATATAATGCTTTACTCAGTCTGTCATGTGGAGTAATACAATCACTTCCCCTCCCTTTTTTTTTTTTTCTTTTTTTTAAAAAAAAAAACCCTCAAAAAAGAGTTTGGAATCAGATACATGCGCTGGACCTTGACTGCATACTCAGAATCACAAATCAAATTTAGAGGTTCCTCCTTAAAAAGCTCTAAATAATGTAAAGCTGCGCCAAGTTCTGCTAATTGGGCTGAACCTTCAATAATTTTTACAGAATGATGCCAATTGTTATCTTCACACCAGACCTCTACAGCTTTATGAGACTTCCCAGAACCATCAACAAAACCTGTGCAAGTATGTAGGATCAGACCAAATACAAGTATGGTCTGTGACCTGCTGTTAAAGACTTGCAGGTTCTGCAGCAATTTACATTTAGGCATGCCAAAAGCTGTGCTGTTAAGAAAACAAGCTAGTGCAATTTACAAGGATATAGGTTACAAATAAAAAAATTAAAACTAAATTTCACAAATGGTACACATATGACAGAAGGATCATGGCCTATTAAGACTTAAATTCATTCCCTGCATTTTCTTGATCAGAGTGACAATTGGTATATAACTGTTGGTATATCAGTCTGCTAGCAGTCTCATCATACTGTCCCATAATAGCCACAGGTTGTTTCATAGACAAATCTGCAAGTCCAATCGAATACAGTCAGCCTGTAAGGTTGTCATAAATTTATTCCTCAAAGTTTCTAACTCCATTTTGGCTGTCATATTTATTGGATTTTTTTTTTCTTACCCAATCGAAGTCCTGTTTCAGATCTATCAGTGTAGTATTTGCTTTATCGAAACATTGGCTGTTAATACTACTGGAAATACAGCATTTGAAATTTCCTTGGAGATTTCTCACTTGCAGCAAGTAGATCTGCACCATCCAAGCAGCTTCTTGTAGGCCATGCAACTTAACAGAATTCTCAGAAAACGTTATTTGAACTTACAATTTACTTAACAAATCCTGACCCAAGAGAGGTATAGGACTTTCTGGCAACTACAAGAATTCGCATATTAAAACTTTGTTCCAAATTTGGCATTCCATTGGTCTCAAAAAACGGCCTTTCTTTCGTTCTCTCCCATGACCTCAAAAACTAGCATGGTGAATTTACTAAGAAGTCTCTTACAACTAGTTACCACAGAATAAGTCTATTAACAAATTTTTGGTTTCATTTTCCAGTTTCATTAGAACTACGGGTCAGCTAGGGATGCCTTTAAACTTCACCCTCAGACTGCTCCATTCAGTATTACATTGCTGCAGTGGGGGGGAGAGAAAACCCCCCCTTTCACCGCTTTAAAAGCGGGCAGCCAGGTTTTTTTTGTTTGTTTTTGTTGGTGTTTTTTGTTTGTTTGTTTATTTTTTTCTGCAGTTTAGATACAGACAAGGCCATGCAGGTGGCATTAATTGCTGGTGCTAAGTGGGAGCTGCCAGGGAGCTGAGTTTATCTTGCAGCGCGATACAGGCCCGGAATCCATGCTCAAATAGTACAGGACAGGCCTGGGATATTTTGCTTTTTTGTTCTCCCATTTCATTCCAACCATAATACATTTTATATGCAATTCCAGGTAGCTCAGCAATAGTTACATTCCTTAGCTCCATTCACCTTTTACAATTTACAGATGTCAAAAACCAGTATAATAAACATCAATCCATTATTCCATTTTTCTAGATCCAAATCAGTTAATATTCTTGCAACTTTTAAATACAACCTCTTTAAATTCACATCTATCATAGCATTTAGTTTTAGTTCCCATACCTCCAACAAACACATAAATTCAATGCGAATCAAAGTTTAACAACATAAATTATTTTCTGGTCTCAAAATTATTAGATAACAATATAAGCAATTACTGTAATGTATAAGGATGCATCCTAAGGGGGAGCAAGGTGGAATTTTAGCAGCGGAACCAGTTCCGATTTTGTAATTATCTCCCCAAACAAAATTCTTTTGGTACCAAATATAAATATGCAAACTAAAATACTGAGCTCAGATATGAAAACCAAACACCAAGTTCAAATATGCAGATAGATCACAGTTACACTAATTCAAGACAATATCTCAGTTTTAGCATTGAGCCTTTGGGCTGCTTACTGCTCAGCCAGGTAGCAGTGCCGCTAGGTCTCCCTGACAAAACAGGTCAGTGCGTGCTGGAGCCCAATCGGTACCCGCCCCCCTGCCACCGCAGTGAGCTGGACTGGGCAAGGCTTTTTTTTTTTTTAGTGTCTCATCTGGTGCGCTACAACTGTTATCCCTAAACCAAGATTCTTTACATGGTGTGCATACAGAAAAGCCAAATCCAGGACACCAAGATGAGACACAGCCTGTCACAGAGTTGCGCAAGTCTGAATGCTGGAATAAAGGTAGCATGCTAGAAAGAAAAATAACAGCCACTACAGACAAAATTTTACCATCATATTCACGCAGTAAAGAGCTACATTACTCATGATCTTCTGTATTATCACAAAATGCACATTTTGAGTCAACGGATTCTCATGATTTAACAAACTGTGAACCATATAAAAAGACTTACCAGAATTGCAACATGCTTAAACAGATACCCACAAAGAAAACAGGTTAATAAGGAAAGCATCTTGCAGACTTGAACAAGTAAAAGTAAAGTAAAGTAAAGCAAGTAAAAACCTTGAGAAGAGGGAGGTAGGGGGGGAAGCACAGAGCTGCTTGCAGCGCGAGTGGGAAAAGTGGGGAGAAGGTTTTACGGCGCACTTAAAAACAACTAGTAAGACAATTAACTCACATTCCTGACAAGCTGCTTGATTTTCAGAGAGGCAATACACAGGAGCACATAATATGTACTGTAAAACTCACAAATAACATGTTGATAGCAAACATTAGCATTCTCTACTGCTAATCTCAACACTAGTGCTTCCTTAGCTTCTAAGTTTTCAACCTGCTTATTGATGGCCTCTTGAAGATGGTCAATAAATTGCATGTAATTCTCATTGGGTCCCTGATTAATAGTTGCAAATGATTTGTCTGCTTTGTTGGTTTCAGGCACCTTTATCATAGCTTTGTTAGTAACCGAACCAGTTTTACAAAATGTTCGTGAAAGGATGAATCAGTTTTGTAAACTGTCCCTGAGAGCATGTTCAAGCATATCGTGTTCGAGCATACTCTTATCTTAACAACCTAGCTTTTATCTTAGCCTAAATACGCATAGAGTGGACACTGCACATGATCAAAATAGTTCCAAGATGTTGCGATCGATGTTGTAATCAATATTGAGTAACTGTTACGTATCTTAATGTATATATGAATATGTATGTGAATGGACTGTATAAATACTGTGTAACTTAAACTGACCAGCGAAGCCAGCTTTGGGTGCGAACCCCTGGTTTCCCAGCACTGAAATAAAGCACCGCATATAACTACGCCCGTGGTTATGTGTCCTTGATTGCTAACATTTTGGCGACCCAGATGGGACATTGTGGGCTGCTGAGGCGGATCGCATCCCGATCCTGCTCCAGCTAGCACCGAGGTATTCTTGGGGAGTGCATTGGACGCGACCGACCCTCTGCTGCTCACAACGGACCTCTGACTGGTAAGAAGGTGCTTTATCTGGATTATTGGGTACCCACCTGGTCTGGTTCTGGTCTGGCAGCCTGCTAGTCAGGCATCGGGTAGCCTGACGGTCAGGCGTGGCGAAATCCACGCTCGGTTGGGCAGGGAGCTCCTGGGGTATTGCCTAGGCAGCCGTCCGTCAGACAGAGGGCAACCTCTGCAGGCTCGGCCTCTGGTCTGGTTATTTGTGCCGCAGGCTCAGCCCCTGGTCTGGTTATTTGTGCGCACCTGGTCTGGTTATTTGTGCTGCTCAGCACCTGGTCTGTAGTTCTGGTGATTTAATCTGTATTTACTGTTGAAACCGTGACTTGTTCCGTGTTTACTGTTGTTGTTCTGGTAAAGTTACCTGTGTTATCTTTCTGTGTTAGTTATCTGTATCCTTCTGTGTTGATATGTCCAATTCAAACGTATCGCCGTCAAATTGCTTTCTGAAACATTAGAAGGAGGCTGGGTTTGGACAGTTTATGCATAAAAAGAAGTGTAATTGTGATCTGTTTGCATATTTGAACTCGGTATTCGGTTTGCCTGTCTGAGCTCAGTATTTTAGTTTGTATGTTTATATTTGGTACCAAAAGAATTTGTCTGGGGAAATAATTACAAAATAAGAACCGGTTCTGTTACTAAAGTGCCACCTTGCTCCCCCTTCAGATGCATCTGTACACATGAAAGTAAATTGAGTTAGCTGTATTGCAGTTAGTGTTGTTCTGTGGATAGACTGATTTGGATCTAAAATTAATGTCAGGCATTGATGCTTAATATGCTGTTTATTGACATCTGTAAGAAGTTACAAAAGGTAGGAGCTGAGAGATGTAACTATTGTTCAGCTAATTGGAATTACATATAAAGTTTATAATCGCAGGAATTAAATGAAGAGAGAAAAGGGCAAAAGGAGCCTAAACCTGTGCCCGGCAGCTTCTCCCTGATAAATTGCGGGGGAAAAAAAAAAAAAAAAATGTGAAAAGCTGACTGTCTGCTAAAGCGGTGGGGGGGAGCGGTGGCTGCTAGACTGCTAGAGCTAAGGCTGCAGCTCCTCTCCTCCGGGCTTGCCGCCCACGGGGGATGAAGCGGGGGGGAATCATCAAACATAATAGCACCCCTGTGGCAGGCAGTAGGTGTAGGGGGGAACCAGTCTATGTAAAAGTTCCGTTTTCGCCAGAGGATTTAGTAATCTGGAAGCAATCAGCTGGTCCTTATCAGGAAAATCCAGATAAGGTTGCAATAATTAAGATGATAATTAAAATGCAGAATCCTGATTGGGATGATTTACAAGTGATTTTGCATACGTTAATGGACCCTACAGAAAAAGATATGGTTATACAGGTTGAGAGGGATAAAGTGAGAGACGATATTCGGAATGGGAAAATAGAGGCTAACGTTGATGAGAACTTTCCAAAAGAAGATCCTCGATGGAATTATAATACAGGAGGCAGATTATGCCATCTCCGGAGGTATCAGGATTGGTTATTGATTGGCGTTCAAACTGCTATGCCGAAGCAAATGAATTGGTCAAAATTGTATAATGTGATGCAGAAAAAGAATGAGTCTCCCTCGGCCTTTTAGAAAGATTAAAAGAAGCTGCCAAAACCGGGATGTAAAATTTTTTTAGTAGACACAGGGGCTACTTAGTCTGTACTGAATTCCTTATAGGGGACGGTAGGTCACAGAGCTACAACAACTGTTGGTGCCACAGGGAAGGAGGAAGTACGGCCATTCCTACAACCCTTGGATTTGTGTTTTGGAGAAAGGGAACTAACCCACAAGTTCTTATATATTCCAGACTGTCCAGTTTCCCTTTTAGGACGGGATTTATTGACCAAATTGGATGCCGTAATAACATCTGAGGATGGAAACCTGGTAATGAACATTCCAGAATCTAAGGTAGGACAAATTCTGTTATTAAAAGAAAGCCTGGTAGTGAAAATACCGCAAGCAGTGGAGGAGGCTGTGATTCCTATGGTATGGGAGACTGACATACCTGGGAAATCAAAAACAGCCCAGCCCGTAAAAGTGGAACTGAAGGAAGATGCCAAGGCAGTACAGTTGAGGCAGTACCCACTGAAACTAGAAGCTAGGTTAGGAATAGTACCTCTAATTGAAAAATTCTTGAAATATGGTATTCTAGAGGAATGTGAATCAGAATATAATACTCCATTTTTTCCAGTAAAGCAACCTGATGGTAGTTATCGATTAGTCCAAGATTTACGGGCTGTAAACCAGATCGCTAAGGACATTTATCCGGTAGTTGCAAATCCATATACCTTGTTAACATCTGTGAAAGAGAAATATAAATGGTTTACTGTACTTGATCTAAAAGATGCCTTCTTCTGCATACCCCTTGACCATGAAAGCAAAAAGCTATTTGCCTTTGAATGGGAAAATCCACACAATGGGAGGAAAACTCAATTAACCTGGACACGCCTTCCACAAGGGTTCAAGAATAGCCCAACCATCTTTGGAAATCAACTAGCCAAGGAACTCGAGGAATGGACTACAAAAGGTCATATCATGATCCCTCGACAATGGTATTTGTTGCTACAATATGTAGATGATATTCTGATTGCGACTGAGACACGAGAACTCTGCATCCAGGTAACAATTGAAATATTGAACCAATTGGGAACGAACGGATACAAAGTATCGAAAAATAAAGCTCAGATTACATCCGAGACTGTGATCTATTTAGGATGCGAGCTCTCTCAAGGACAGTGAAGGCTAAGCCTGAACAGGATACATGCTATTTGTGCTATTTCAGAACCACAAAACTTACATGAGTTGAGATCTTTTTTAGGAATGACAGTATGGTGCAGACTCTGGATTATGGACTATGGGTTGATCGCCAAACCTTTGTACGAAGCACAAGGGAATAAAACGTTCAAGTGGGGAAAGCCACAACGTGAGGCCTTCCAAAAGCTAAAACAGGCTTTGATGCAGGCACCTGCTTTGGGCCTGCCAGACTTGAGCAAAGACTTCCAGTTGTTTGTACACGAGTGACAAAGACTTGCCTTGGGAGTATTAATCCAACGACTAGGATCCTGGAAAAGACCTGTTGGCTATTTTTCCAAACAGCTAGATCTGGTAAGTGCTGGGTGGCCGGCATGCTTACGGGCGGTAGCTGCTACAGTAATGCTGATCCAGGAGGTCCGAAAATTAACTATGGGAAAAAGGATAGAAGTGTTTGTATCCCATATGGTGACAACAGTATTGGAACAAAAGGGGGGGCATTGGCTTTCCCCAAGCAGAATGATGAAATACCAGGTAATTCTGACAGAACAAGATGATGTTGTTCTAAAAAACTACTAACCTAATGAATCCTGCTGAGTTTCTGGGTGCAGGTACTGAAGAAGGAGATCTGGAACATGATTGTGTGGAAGTCATCGAATATGTGCATGGAGCCCTTTGGAAAGAGTGGGGACTGCTCTCCTCACAAGGAACAAACATTGAATACCGGAAGGAAATACTGAACTTGATTAATGCCATTCAGAAACCATCACAAGTTGCTATAATGCACTGTAAAGCTCATCAAAGTGGAACAGCGAAAATTATTGGGGGAAATCGGCTTGCTGATCAAACAGCTCGGTCGGTGGCACGGCAAGTGAGAACAATGGTGGGTCTTGTCTCCCAGAAGGTAAGAACAATTGATTTATTACCTTCAGAGCCACCTAAGTATTCCATAGAAGATGAAAAACTGGCAAGTCTAGTAAGAGCCAGCAAGAATAATTCTGGGTGGTATGTAACCACCAATGGACAAGTTGTGGTGCCAACCACTATTATGAGAGGAATACTTCAGACGGAACACCAGAAGTGTCACTGGGGTGCAGAAGCATTGGTAACTTATCTAAGAAAACAAATTATGTCGGTCCAGATGTTAACAATGGCAAAGTCTATTATAGCTAAGTGTGAAATTTGCTTGAAAAATAATCCTGTAGTAAAAAGAAAAATAGAAATGGGGAAAATTAAGACAGGCATGCAACCCAGGGATTATTGGCAAATAGATTACTCGGAACTCCCCAGAACTCGTGGATATAGATATCTACTCCTTGTGGTGGATACCTTTTCAGGATGGCCAGAAGCCTTCCCTTGTTGCACCAACCAAGCAAAAGAAACTGTGAAATGGTTACTAAAAGAAATAATCCCTAGATTTGGGGTACCAATAGGAATATCATCCGATAGGGGGCCCCATTTTGTGGCACAACTGGTAAAGGAGGTTAGCAGATGTTTAGGGATTCAGTGGGATCTGCATACTCCCTGGAGGCCCCAGTCCAGTGGACAGGTAGAGAAAATGAACCAAACTTTAAAAAGACAACTTAGTAAGGTCTGTCAGGAGGCAAAGATTCAATGGCCGCAGGCCTTACCAATAGCATTGTTGCGTATCAGGATAAAACCTAAGAGCGGAATGTCAGTAAGTCCGTACGAAATTCTGTATGGCAAACCCTATGAAGCACCAAACCCAAATCCAGAGGTCCACATAAAGGGTAATCAGGACTTGTACAATTATGTGTTGTCTCTTGGCAGGACACTGAATCGACTCCAATCTGCATTAGTGTGGAGTCAACCACTGGCACTTGAAAATCCAGTACATAATATAGAACCTGGGGACACTGTATATGTGAAAAACTGGAACGAAGAGCCTTTGAGAGAATGTTGGGACGGACCCTACCAAGTACTCTTGACCACGTTTACTGCAGTTAAAGTTGCCGGAGTAGACTCCTGGATACATTACACCCGTGTGAAGAAAGTTCCAAGAGTGTGGTCATCACATATCCTAGGTCCAACCACACTCAAGATTACATTGCAATAATGCCTGGTTTGCATTACCAAGCTTTGGTTTTGGTTATACCCCGAGTTTTTGTGAATTTGAAAATTGGAGAGGGAAGTGCCACTCTATTCCACAAGGCCCCTGATAGACAGTGGGAAATCTCGCCCGATGCATGGAAAATTTATAAATGCAAAAATGAGACTATTCAAATGGAATTGCAAATTAGGCCACGAAGAGCAGTAGATAGTAATGAAAGTACCCAGATACCACAGGTAGTACAAAGTGTACAAAATCAGGCAGAAAACCTAATGATAGGATTAATCCGAGACTTTGCACGAACACAAAATATCAGTAACATCACTGCCCGCCTTCCCATACCAAAATCAGCTGAGGACCCAGTACAGCTGGGAATAATCGCTACTACCTTACCAGAAATAAACAGAACTGGTAAGATAGCATGTGAATCCCACACTAGAATAGAAGAAGTCCCAACTGAACAAAGGATAAGAGAATGACAAAAATGGAAAACACCAGGACACAGGGCAGATTGTTTAAAATTACCTAAAGCGAGGTATATTACAATAGGACGATTCCACGATGTAGGATGGTGCTTCTATGACAAGTGGACCACTAAAATAGTGAATCAAAAGGTTGAGCAGACCTACTGGGAATGCAAAGATCAAGATAACAAAAACATAACTGAATTATGGAACAATATGTGGACATTAAGCATTGTACAACAATACCAATACAGTGAAGCAATTCCATGGTGCATACGGTGGTCCGATGTAACAGAAGGAATGACAGTACCATGGTGGAATTGCTCACGGGTGATAACTTGTCAAACAGACATTAAAGAAATACCTTTGTCCATTGTCAAAGTAGCAGTGATTACAGGCTGCATTTGTCAGAAACAATTAGACTCACAGGCAGCCTTTAAAATTGGCATTGATAAAAACAAAATTGACTGTAAAGGAGTTATAGGCAGTATGGGACATTTAGTTTGGGCCTTAAGTGATGGGACCTGGACTACACATTTGCCAATTGGAGGACCAATTAGAGAAATTACTTTGGGGTTGTCAACACTATGTCCCATTTGGAAAAGGTCACCTTTGAAAAATAGGCAAGAACTATTACAGGTCAGACATAAATGAGAAATAAACGAGGATGATGTGTGGCATGAACCATCAAGCAGTGTTAAATTTAGCTGGGCACTAGAATCTTTCTTTGCACCAATTGCAGCCTATAGGAATAGAGAAATGATTGATAAATTGATCGGGCAAATGGATCGATTGGCTAGAATAACTAAAAAAAGGTTTTTGGGATCTTAATATACAATTACAAGCTACACTAAAATGACCTTGCAGAATAGAATGGCACTCGACATAATGTTATTAAAAGAAAATGGCGTCTGTGGATATTTGAAAGACAGAATCGATCACTGCTGCATCCATATTCCAGACGTAACTTCAGAGGCTGAGAAAGACATTTCTGAGCTGACCCAAACACAAGTGGAGCTGCAAAAGGAAAGACAAGATGCAGAACAGAGCTGGATAGGAGCTCTGTTGAATAAATTCGATTTAAAATTGGGAGGATGGGTACATTAACTATTAGAAAGTGTAGTTGTACTTGCAATTGTGATTGTTCTTCTTTGTTTGTTGTATGTAGGTATTAAGAGCATAATTAGTCAAACAAATGCTAGGAATAATCGCATTTTCAGTATCCTGAGTAGGAATTATGCTAATCCTATATTTGATAACCCTCCAGCTTATGAAGAGGCACGACTGGAACTATCACACCTGAAGGGAATTACCAGTCAATAATTGAAGAAATTGATTGAGGTGAAAATGCATTGCCTAAGAATAGAAAAGCATTTTCAAAGGGGGGAAATGTTAGTAACCGAACCAGTTTTACAAAATGTTCCTGAAAGGATGAATCAGTTTTGTAAACTGCCCCTGAGAGGATGTTCAAGCATATCGTGTTCGAGCATACTCTTATCTTAACAACCTAGCTTTTATCTTAGCCTAAATACGCATAGAGTGAGGACACTGCACATGATCAAAATAGTTCCAAGATGTTGCGATCGATGTTGTAATCAACATTGAGTAACTGTTACGTATCTTAATGTATATATGAATATGTATGTGAATGGACTGTATAAATACTGTGTAACTTAAACTGACCAGCGAAGCCAGCTTTGGGTGCGAACCCCTGGTTTCCCAGCACTGAAATAAAGCACCGCATATAACTACGCCCATGGTTATGTGTCCTTGATTGCTAACAGCTTGATATGCAAGGTCTATTGACTGCCTCAGGATTTCAGAAACTAATCGCGCCTCTAATTGTGGTGTGTCAATTAGTGTCTCTTCCAGGAGTTGTGGAATACCTGCCCCTTTCAACGAATCCCCATTGTTCTGTCCTAAATGATCTATAGCTGTTACATTGCATAGGTCTAATTTTGCTTGAGTCTTTCATGGTTCTTATCCGATCTCGGGGCAACTCGTCAAATCCTCATCCTCTTCCGAGTCATCAGATAACACAGACTTGAACAGTGCTGGAGAATCATTAGTAACAGGGGGGTTCAGAACAGTGCAACATTCTTTGCAATACTTTCTAGCATCATAATTATTTGTATAACCTGAGTCCCCAAGCACATCCCCTTTCCCGTCACGATCAGCATGACCGCATTGCTGACTGTTGGATTCACTCGCTAATAGCTGATCTGATCTTTCACACAGTTCTTTTGCCCAGTTTTTATCCGACGACTCCTTCTGCTCTTTCGCAGGAGTTAGAGGGGTAGAAGGCAGTAAGGGCGGACACGAATCAGTAAAAGGACTGATATTACACTTATTTACGACTTTAGCATTCTCACCTTTCACCAGTTCTTTTGACAAATTGTCTGATTCCAGTCCTTTGGACTTCTCGATCTCTCTAGGGTCGGGTAATGGTATAGGAGTCCATCCACTCGGTAATTTTCCTCCCTCTGCCCCAGACTGCTGTATCATCGGGGGTGCCGACGGCACAACAGGGGATGGAGTAGGGAGGGGGTCAAAGACATGATCCGGGTAAACTTCACAGTGACTTTCAGGTTTCTTATCACGCTGCAAAGCTGCAAAAACTCCGGCAGCAGCAGACTGTTCAGCCTTAAGATCTTTTAAGGTGGTAATTATAACCTTCCATGTAGTTGCTAACGATTTAGCTTCTTTATTTCCGTTGCTGACCTTATCCCATAATTTCTGCCCTATATCATCCCAAAGTTAACGTTTAAAAGCCTTCTCATTTTCTCCCGGGTAGCCATTAATTCTACACCAAATTAACAGTCTACGTATGTTACTTTCTTCCTATTTAAGTCCTCTCATAGAGAGAATATGCAGGAGGAACTTAACTGCAGCTTGTGCTTCAGAGAACATGTTCTGCCCCATAACTTCATTCTTCCCTCCTCCTGCTCCTAGCTGCTCAACTTTTCCGGTGCTGCGTCGACGTCTTTATCCCCGGGGCTTCCATATGCCTCCATCCGGTCTTCAGTCCAGCTGAAGCCGCCTCTGGTTGGGCCGCTCCAGACTTTTCCCCGATTGTAGTGATATGCTGTTCAGAGTATCACTTCGGGGTCACCATTTGTTGGAACGATAAAGGACTCAGCATTCTGATTCAATGTGAATCATGCAAAGCCATTTATTACAGAAACAAGCCTCCTTATATACGCAACTATTCTCTAATCACGCATCCACGCGCCAAGCATGGATTCGCTAAATGAGTATCACGGGCTGCCCACGCGCTGGAGTCTCACTGATGATAGGTCCGATGACTCACGCCATGTTGGGGCCCCGTTAATGAAGAAATGCCCCTCTTTCTCACAGCAGATTCTGTTCTCAGCTTCTCGAAGGGGCCTTGAGAGTCCTTTGAGCCTGACTAATTCAACAACAGATCTCCATCTATCAAAACCCCTCCACAGGAACCTGTTCCACCACTAAAATAACACCTTGGTCCCCCTTAGGATGTGTCCTTACACATTAGAGTAATTGCTTATATTGTTATCTAATAGTTTTGAGACCAGTGAAGTATTGAAGTTGTTAAACTGATTCGCATTGAATTTATGTGTTTGTTGGAGGTATGGGAACTAAAACTAAATGCAGTGATGGATGTGAACTTGGACGAGACTGTATTTAAAAGTTGCTAGAATATGAACTGATTTGGATCTAGGAAAATGGAATAATGGATTGATGTTTAATATGCTGGTTTTAACGTGTAAATTTTAAAAGGTAAATGGGGCTCAGGAATGTAATGACTGTTGAGCTACTCGGAATTGCATATAAAGTGTATTATGGTTGGAATGAAATGGGAAAACAAAAAAGCAAAATATCCCAGGCCTGTGTTTAAACATAAATTTCAGGCCTGTCAAGCTGCAAGATAAACTCAGCTCATTGTAACGGAGGAGTTTGCCAGAGCCTCCTACTTTGTACCAGCGATTATGCCAGCTGCATGGCCTTAGCTATATGTCAACTATAGCAAGAAGAGAAAGAAACAAAAATGGAAAAACCTGGCTGCCTGCTTTTAAAGTGGTGAAAGGGGGGGATTTTCTCTCCCCTCCACTGAAGCGATGTTGTTGTAGTACTGAATGAAGCAGTCTGGGGCTGAAATTTAAAGGCATCTCTAGCAGACGCGTAGTTCTAATGAAACTGGGAAATTAAACCAAAAATTTGTTAATAGACTTATTCTGTGGTAACTAGTTGTAAAAGACTTCTTAATAAGTTAGTAAACGTCACAGAGTCTTTCAGGATTCTTATCAGGCTGCAACGCTACAAAAATTCCAGCAGCAGCAGACCGTTCAGCCTTAAAATCTTTTAAGGTAGTAATTATAAGCTTCCATGTAGTTGCTAATGATTTAGCTTCTTTATCTCCATTGCTGACCTTATCCCATAATTTCTGCCCTATATCGTCCCAAAGTTAACATTTAAAAGCCTTCTCACTTTCTCCCGGATAGCCATTAGTTCTACACCAAACTAACAGTCTACGTATGTTACTTCATATTTAAGTCTTCTCACAGAGAGGATATGCAGGAGGAGCTTAACTATGGCTTGTTCTTCAGAAAATATAATTTGCCCTACAACTTCACTCTTCTCTCCTACTGCCCCCAAGCCGCTCACCTTTTCTGGTGATCCGTCAACTAATTTATTCCCAGGGCATCCGTACACCTCCGTCCGGTCTTCAGTCCAGCTGAACGGCCTCCGTCTGGGCTGCTCCAGGCTTTTCCCCAATCATAGTGAGACGCCATTCAGAGTATCACGTCAGGGTCACCATTTGTTGGAACGAATAAAGGACTCAGCAGTCCGATTCAATGTGAATCACGTAAAGCCATTTATTACAGAAACAAGCCTCCTTATACATGCAACTATTTTCTGATCACGCGTCCATGCTCCAAGCATGCATTAACTGATTGGATATCATCTACGTTCACGAGCTGTTCACACGCTGGAGTCTCACCGCTGAGAGGTCTGTTAATTTACGTCATGTTGATGCCCTGTTATTGCAGAACTGCCTCACCCCCATAGCAGGTCCTGTTTTCAGCTTTCCGAGGTGGCCTTGAAATTCCTTTAGGCCTGGCTAGTTCAATAACAAATCTCCATCTAACAGAAAGCCATCCACAGTGACTTATCTTTTTCTAAGCAACAGAATCAAGTCCTGGCTGCTTGTGTAGCCAAGGAGGGGTAATTGGTTTGAAGACTAAATAGGAGTTAAAAGCACTGAAGAAAAAACTGAAGCATGAAGGAGAAGGGAAGGCAAACAGCATGGATGAGGTTAGCAGGTCTGGGAGATGCACAGGTAAGAGTTGGGCGTTCAGACCCTGACACTCTCGCAGAGTATCCTTCTGAGGAGCCGGTGCTTTAAAATATCCTCAGAAGATGAATTTCAAGGCCCTGTCCAGGAAGACAAAAGAAGCTGAGGGCTAACGCACTTCAGCAGCTGAAAAATTACCTCTACTGTCCCAGACATTTCCAGCACAAGCTCAAGACCATCTCACCCCCTGTCTGACAACTCTCAAAGCCAAACAAGAGAAAACATCACCTACTGTTTAGTCAGTTCTGCCAGAGAGAATTACTCACCCAGCAGCCTCTATCTCTGGCTGTCTCCTTGTGATTGATCCACAGGTGACTTTTTATTTATCAGACCTACTCCCCCACCCCCACCCCCTCCCCCACCTCTGTGACAGCTGAAAATTCCACTGCTGGATGAATGCTGACCTGCAAATTAAAGGCAAGGAGGGGGAACATGCTTGTGCCTTTCTTGTTCCTCCAAGGAAAGAAAGCAAGACCTGCAAGCTTGTCTTTTAAAATAAAAAAAAAAAAAATAGAAAATGACAATATTGTTTTCCCCTTCATTATTTGTATTTTGCCTCAGCTGTATCTTAGATGTGATGATGAGTATTAGAAGCAGGGACCTTTGAGGGCTTTGGGACATAGTTCAGCCTTGACCAGAGCAAGGGCAACGTGCACCACAGAGGCCTGAGTTATTGAACTGTCACTACAGGGCCATGCTTAGAATCATTTTGGTTGGAAGAGACCCTCAAGATCATCAAGTCTAACCGTAACCTAACCCTGGCACTAAACCATGTCCTTAAGAACCTCATATCCACATCTTTTAAACAACTCTGGGGATGGTGACTCCACCACTGCCCTGGGCAGCCTGTTCCAATGCCTGACAGCCCTTTCTGGGGCTTGTTCCCAAGATCCAACCTCAACCTCCCCTGGCACAACTTGAGGCCATTTCCTCTCGTTCCTGTCACTTGTTACTTGGAAGCAGAGCCTGATCTCCCAGCTCCAACTTCCTTTCAGGCAGTTGCAGAGAGTGAGGAGGTCTCCCCTCAGCCTCCTGTTCTCCAGGCTGAACCCCCCAGGTCCCTCAGCTGTTCTCCATCACACTCGTGCTTCAGATTTAGGGCAACTCTTGATGAATCACTACCAAATCACCATTTGAGGTGCCCACATCCAAAATCCAAGCCCTGAATACCTTTTTTCAACCACTGTTGATATCATCATCAATCCGACTCCAGCCGAACCACCCAAGTCACTGCAGTGGCATCATTTCCCCACTGTGACATTCAGCACTTGTCATTTATCAAGCCTGAGTTTCGTCTGCCATCCTGTGGCCTGCTCGCTCTACACCATGAGGCCTCTTCTACTTTTTGCATTCACCTACCTTGAAAAAAAAAAAAAAAAATATTTTCCCTGCAAACACCTGTCCACCTCCTTTTCATGCTTTGAAGAGATTTCTGCATATGTTGAATGGAATAAGATCCAACAGAGAGCTGCTGGTGACCTCCCTTCAGACTGGGAAACTTGGACATCCACTCTGCAACTGGGATTTTTTTTAGAGCAATGTTAGCTTCTGTGGAGGCAGGATTAAGCCACAGAGATATATTTTTTTTTTCCTCCCCCAAAGTCTCCCTTTTAACCCAAGTTTGCTATGAGAGTCCTCTCCTTTGTAAAGGTGGTAACACTGATGCCACACAAAGGATCATTTTGAAGTAAGAGATCATCCAAGGGACACCAATGTACACATGATTGAGAGCCTTCCATCTCTGCTCCAGAGCACAAGCAGACAAGGCTGATAAATCAGTGCTCATCCTCCATCTCCAAGGCAAAAGCTTTACAAAACTGTCTTATTCCCAGCCTGGGAAGGAGGACACATGCCATCTGCACAGTGGTGGAGACTCTCAGGGGAGTGGGTAGGTAGTGGTGCTCACCCCAGGGGACAGAATAGGTCTTGACAGATCTGTCCTCTTAGGAAAAAAAAAAGACATTGCAGATATGAGGGATTTCCTGGGACAAAAATCCTAATACTCATCAAACACCTACAGCCTGGGGGAAAGTCACTGTGGGAAAGAAACTGCCACTTTCTGGTAACATTTGGGAGGTTTTTAGTTGATGTTGTTCAGGGTGCCATTCTAAAACCATCTTTTCCAGCTCATCTAGAATGGGTTTGTCACATAACTCTTGTCTTGGTGGATGGAAAATTAGCCATTAAAACTCCCTCTGTAGTCAGTTTTATGTTTTATTCTGCCTTCGACATTTGTCATAGGACAGGATATGTTACTGCTCGGATACTCTTCTCACCACTACACACAAAAGTCACCTGGATGCCAACCCTATAGATAGTCCCAACCACCCTACACAGGGAAATTCTACATTTTGCATTACAGAAGGCTGAGCAGATGATCACAGTGATGGGAAAGTCATAAAACATCAGTCACACACAAGGGTTAAGGCTCAATCACACTCTGTGGACATGGAAGGAAGCAAGAAAATCAGTCCTTCAAATTTCAAGGTTCTGGTGAATTTACGACATAAATTATTCATTGCCCTAAACAAAGATGTTCCCTTATCTACCCTCATCTCTACTTGCCTGAGCAATAAATACGGCTGCAATTAATTCTGGTGCAGAAGAGCCAATAAAATTAATTATCTCCCATAAACATTTCCTTCTGCATCCTATTTTAAAGGCAGTAACAAAAATACATTGCCGGGAGCTTTTTTTGAGACATACCACAATGAATTATGAAGACACTGGAGGACAGTAAGCGCATGCAGTTCCTAAGCTTTGGTCCTCCATCAACAGAGGCAATTGCAGCTCTGTCCTCTTGCCTTATCCAAGCTCAAGGCTGCACAGCTGGATTTTCACAGAATCACAGACTGGTTGGGGTTGTAAGGGACCTCTGGAGATCATCCAGTCCAACCCACCTGCTAAAGCAGGTTCACCAGCAGATCACACAGGATCACGTCCAGGCAGGTTTTGAATGTCTTCAGAGAAGGAGACTCCACAACCTCTCTGGGCAACCTGTTCCAGGGTTCTGGTACCCTTAAAGTAAAGAAGTTTATCCTTGTATTCAGATGGAACCTTCTGTACCTGTTGCCCCTCATCCTATTTTTGGGCACCACTGAAAAGACACTGGTCCATCCTCTTGATGTCCACCCTGGAGATATTGATAAGCATTGATAATGTCCCCTCTCAGACTTCTTTTCTCCATGCTGAACAGACCCAGCTCTCAGTCTCTCTTCATGAGAAAGATGTTCCAGACCCCTTATCTTTATAGCCCTCTGCTGGACTCCCTCTAGTAGTTCCTTTTTTTTGCCTCTCACGCAGACAGGACTGGTGTTTACATTCGGAAAGTGTTGTGGGGACTCTTCCTCCTCCTCCATGCCCACAAGCGCAAGGCCAAACTTCCCAGCTGGATCCCTTCAATTTAAAGGAAGATAAGGAGAACAATTGCCTATTTATTTACAGTGACTACCTGAGGAGACCGCAGCAATGAGCTCAGATGGTCCAGCCCCATTGTCAATCCAACCCAACAATGCATGGCCAGATCCCAGAGGCCTTGTTGACTGCAGGTGGACACAATACAGCCCAGATCACACTGAAAGCCTGGGCAGGGTAGAAAACTGAGGACAGATTTTACACATCTTGGTTTAATGCATTACTAAAAAAAAATCACCTTTTCCTTTCTGACTGGGTTTCCAAACCTGAAGCAAACAAAAGAAACCCACCCCGTGCTGGGGTCAGTTTCTACAAACTGTCCAAGTCCCTGAGCACAACAATCAATGGTTGTGGAGATCTTATAGTGGTCTTCAAGTACTTAAAGATGGCCTACAGGAAAGATGGGGAGGGACTCTTTATCAAGGAGTATAGTGATAGGAAAAGAGGTAGTTTAAACTGAAAGAGGGGAGATTTAGATTCCATATTAGGAAGAAATTCTTGACCATGAGGGTGGTGAGGCACTGGAACAGGCTGCCCAGAGAAGTTGTGGATGTCCCATCCCTAGAAGTATTCAAGGCCACGTTGGATGGGGCTTGTGGGCAACTCAGTCTAGTGGAAGATGTCCCTGCTTGTTGCATGGGTGTTGAGACTAGATGATCTTTAAGGTCCCTTCCAACCCAAACCATTCTATGGCTTCACTTAGTGGTACACAACAGCATCTCTAGGATTTTAAGCATCTTCTAGGAATTAACAATCCTGAAGCAGGCTAAGCTTTTCCCCTTGGATGCCACAGCAACAGGAGCAAGATATTGAACGAAAAACACTAAACAGTCGATGGTGACTTTAAACACTGAAGAGTCTTTGGTCAAGGTACTGGTGTGAGGCACCTAAACTGCTTGCATTCTGCATATTATCAACTATGTTACCCATGACAACTGTGTGGGGAAAGAAATCAGATTGAACTTAATCATTTAGTCAGCAAATTTGTGAGTAATAGGAAGAAAAGACTGGATGTCAGGTCAATCTGTCATGTTCAGTGGTATTTGTACCCCCATCATGCAAGCTCCTGACCCACACTCATCCCATCTCCCTTCATCCTCCCACGACAGTACTGTACTTGATCTGTCTGCATCTGGTGGTCAGAAATAACCAACTCAAAGTGGTTTCTGCTCACCCAAAATTCAACATCTGCCCAGGAGGTGCCCCTGTGGCTTCTCCAGGACATCAGGAGACAAGACAGTGTTCTGACTTAAGCATTAAAATTGGACACGTAGAGTGAAGTAGGCTGAACCTACTTTAGCAGGTAGGTCGGACTAGATGATCTCCAGAGGTCCCTTCGAACTCCAACCATTCTGTAATTCTGTGAATTATGGGGTTTGCCTACATTACTGGGTTAAATCCCAGCTCAGACCCCCTTCTAAGACCAAAGCACATCCTTGTCCACATAAATTCTCTGAACAAGGGGAGAGAGCTCCAAAAAAAAAGCTTGACAGAAAGGACTCTGAACACCTTGGCTTAATTTTTCTAAACTGGATCTGGAACACTTTGCACATCGTTGCCATCCTTTAATCTCCTGATATTTTCCCCTTTCCAGGCTCTTACAACTACTGCTGTCCCACCAGCTCCCTGATTGCCTTTTCTTACAGCTTCTTTGTCACCTCCTTGTTTCAGCTTTTGCATTTTTCATACTTTTCAATGCTTAGAGATGTTGCCCACATCTTAGCAGATTGTGGACCCACACATGAATGCATCCAGTACACGCACACAGGTTAACAGCACAGCAAGACTCAGGTCTCCTTATAGTTAAATCTTCCCATCTCTGCCTGAGCAAGCTGCTCCCCAAATGGCAACAGGAATCATAGAATAGTTTGGGTTGGAAGAAACCTTCAAAGTGCATCCAGTCCAACCTCCTGCCATGAACAGGGACATGTTCACCCAAATCAGGTTGCTCAGAGCCCCATCCAGCCTGGCCTGGGATGTCTCCAGGGATGGGGCATCCACCACCTCTCTGGGCAACCTGGGCCACCACTGTCAGTGTAAAACATTCTTTCTTCATGTCCAGCCTGAATCTCCCCTCCTTTAGTTTAAAACCGTCACCTCTTGTCCTATCACAACAGCATGAGCATGTACCTGCTCTCCTGACATCCAAATTAGCTCCCAAATCCCTCCCCTTCTTAATTTGCAAATCCTACCACATCCTTGAAGCAATCATGGCCATAGCAGGGGAGCAGCATCCCAATCAATACAGCTAATACTCCCACACTGAGCTCCCTTATCAGGGCACAGCAGAGTCTCAGATTAACTAGTAATCCTCACTGCAGCCCACAAACATGGATAAAGTCATCATTTCCAGTTTACAAATGGAGAAGCTAAGGCAGAAAGATTAACTTCCTTCCCTCAGGGAATCTGAATCTCAGTCTTAAACTCAAATGAGTTTCTCTCTAAGCAGGGAGATAGGGCTTGGAATCACAGCATGCCTGAGGTAGGCTGGTGGGAGAGGACACAAGATAGTTTATTAAACACAATAGTGAAACAAAAATAAACTTAACAGCAGAGTCAATTATATCATTAAGCAGCATTCTTTATTTTAATCAGCGCTGAGGAACACTGGGGATCATCCTCCATAAGTACTCCAAAGACTGGATGCTCTTGTGTTGCTTATATTCACATAATTATTACATATGCATTACAATTTTTGAAAATGTTGACATACAATACATCTATACTAAGAAATAATTGATGATGTTAGTTATAACTGTTTCATTTCTTACTTACAATACACCTATTAATTATTAGTTAAATATAAACTAAGCACTCTGCTTCTAAACAATGTATTACTTAATCTTCCGTCTCCCTCTTGTCATGCAGAAGGATCTAAAACTTGAAAAGCATCCCTTCATTTTGCAGGTGGTCAGAAAGCATTTATCTCATGTCAACTGGTTAATGATGGGTACATCTTTTATAACTTAATCACAGTATACATTCATTTGGCAGCTTCTTTTCAGTAGAAGGTTCTAACCCCAGCTTAGGTCCCCTGCTTTGTTTGAGGCCAAGACTCTAGATCAGCCAAATTAACAGTTTCTCCAAGCAAAAAAAGCAGCTTTTCAAACACTTTAACTAACCATTTGTATGATGCAGGTGTCCTCCATTACATGTATCTGGCTGAGCTACCAAGGATGCAGGAGAAATCATGTTCGCCCCATAGTGAGTGAAAGTGCAGAACCCACCATCCCCCTCCTCTGGAGAACTAGGATTAAATCAGCCCAGCCTAACACCCCTTTTCAGTGCTTTGGGATGAACCTGTGGAGCTTCAGCTGGTGGTGGCCCTCCTTAGCCCTTCATCTGGCACCTAACGAGCTGTGGGCACACCCAGAGCCTCCTGCCTCTCTGCTCTGCTGATCCATACAGGGAATTTTGCTTATAGTCCCATGCAATATCCCATCCCAGACATTTGAATGTGTCAAGCTCTTTGGTGATGATTATTGAAAGCTTTGAACATAATTTATAATGATGTCTCTGGGCAAAGGACCAGGTAGAGAGTGCATGGCAGGAGGCTTAAGAGGGGACACTTGGGACATTCCCAAACACCAAAGAGCAACAGATACTTTGAAAATGTGGTTTATTTGACCCATTTCAGATGTTTACTTTAAGAGGGATTGCTCTCTCCTTGATTGCAGGAGGAACATAGACAGCAAGCTGAGATGGCAGCATCTCTGCTGTTGTGTCTAACCTAGATGAGCTGAATCCCTTTCCTTCATCCACCCCGTTGCTGCCACCCAGGCAGGACATGCTTCCCATGTGCAGAAACATACAAGACCTTCAGATTTCCATAATGATATTTTTCAAACCTTGTTGGTGTCTTGAAATTCCCTTGTCATAATAAATTTTGCACATGCAACTTTCTGCCAACTCGTGTGAGAGAATTACATTGCGAAGGGTTGGTGGTGCCCTCCAACACCTCCTCAACATCTTCCCGCTCCTTTTTTAGCTGCTTCACATGGGGGGCTGCCACTGGGCATGGTACCACTTGTCTTGTGTATTCCTTGCCAAGCTCTTGCACCTGCTGAGCATCCTTCCCCAACACCCGCTGAGCATCCTTCCCCATCTCTGTATCTCCAGTCACCAGGGCCCTCTGTAAACCTCCCACACGCTCAGATGTCCCTTTATCTCCCCTTAAGGCCCATGTGAGCATCCCACCACGTGGATTGAGCATATGGCCCAGCATATGGGGCGTTAAAGCAGCAGCTGGCATGGAGCTGTGCGGGCTTTGGCTGCAGGCGCTCACATTTGCTGCAAACAAGAAACTTGTGTGTGTGACATGACCATGTCCTGTGCTTTGGATATCTCTGCCCAATTACGGGGGTCAATGGCCATGGCTGCATCCCATGTGCCCTTGTGGCCAAGAAGGCCAATGGTACCTAGGGTGCATTAGGAAGAATGTGACTAGCAGGTCAAGGGAGGTTGTTCCTCCCCCTCTACTCTGCCCTGGTGAGGCCACATCTGGAGTTCTGTGTCCAGTTCTGGCCTCCCCAGTTTAAGAAGGACAAGGAATTACTGGAGGGAGTCTAGTGGAGTGATGTAAAGATGATGAGGGGTCTGGAGCATCTTTCTTATGAGGAGTGTCTGAGAGAGCTGTGGCTGTTCAGCCTGGAGAAGCTGAGAGGGGATATCATCGATGCTGATAAATATCTCCAGGGTGGATGTCAAGAGGATGGACCAGACTCTTTTCAGTGGTGCCCAATGACAGGATGAGGGACAATGGGCACAGACTGAAGCACAAGAGGTTCTATCTGAATATGAGGAGGAACTTCTTTACTCTGAGGTGCCAGAGCCCTGGAACAGGTTGCCCAGAGAGGTTGTGGAGTCTCCTTCTTTGGAGACATTCAAAACCCTCCTGGATGCAATCCTGTGTGATCTGTTCTGGTGAACCTGCTTTAGCAGGTGGGTTGGACTGGATGATCTCCAGAGGTCCCTTTCAACCCCAACCATTCTGTGATTCTGTGATCCTCTCCCCACTGCTGGGTTTCACTCTGATGCCACTCAGGGAGGCATTAGGAATGGGGTTTCCTTTCTCATCGACATTTGAAGTCATCCCCACGTTTCATTCAACCTCATTCATGCCCGGTTGCTTCAGAGCATCACCAGTGGGACATGGACATTTGTCTCTGGTGTTGCTCACTCTGTTATTTTGTACATGAGATGGAGATGCTGGAGACAAAGATGCAGGAAGATGCTCCCTCCTGGCATCAAATTTAAGAAATTGATGAATCCATTGCTGAGGTTGACCATTCCCCAGTGATGATTTCCACCCATGCAAAGACCATGTGTAGGGGTTAGGCTGGCAGCATGCACTCAGAGACCTCTGTGTCGCAAGGGAGCCTTGAAAAAATCCCTGTGCCCTCCCATGCCTCAGTTTCCTTCCAAAAGGAAGAAATAATATTGTCTTCTATCTGAGATCTAGTGAGGATAATAGCTAAACACACATTATATGCATATAGGTCCACATATGTATTTACAAATATATTAGGGTTGTTGAATCTGTCTAAAAGTAGAAATATATTAATATATTTATACACCTTGGCTATTTCTGCTCCAGGGAAAATCATCCCTGGTGCTTGGAGTTACAATAACCTTTGTCATGGGCTGAGCTGATCAAATGCAAAAGAGCAGGACACCAGGTAAATGGTTGAGGAGCAGGTCTGTGCGCAGGTTGCCCTCAGTTCCACCGTTTCACCATGGGAGATGCTTCCACCTCCTGCAGAGCCTCTGCTTGCTCTTCCCTTTCCTCGTCCAGCTCTTGTATTCAAATTTTGGTGGCTCACAGCCCAACTCCTTCATCCCTGCAACAGCACTCAGAACACATCATTGCTCACCTTCTCTTTAGATCCAAGGACCAGGTCTCAGAAAGGTTGTGAACGCTGGTGGGCTGCAAAGTACTTGGGGAGAACTTCGTGTTTCCAACTGATTTTTCAGTGATTATCATCAAAAACTCCCAGCAACAGAATCATTTTGGTTGGAAGAGACCCTCGAGATTGCTTAGTCCAAGCATAACCCCTGGCAAATTGCTCCCAATATCCAATGTAAACCTCCCCTGGTGCAACTTGAAGCTGTTTCCTCTCGTTCTGTCGTTTGTTACTTGGGAGAAGAGACCAACACTCTCTGTGCTACAACCTCCTTTCAGGCAGTTGTAGAGAGCTGTAGCAGCTCATAAAAGCTGCTTAAATGAGAACCCAGGTTCTAAGAACTCAAGGGTGAAACCTTAAATATTTCCCAAAAGATACAAAACTCCAGCTAACATCAGTCCCACCAAGAAAATGCTGTCCTGTTCACTACAGAAACCAAGTTAGCATCCTTGGGTGTATTACAAGGGGGGTGGTTAGTAGATCGAGAGAGGTTCTCCTTCCCCTCTACTCCGCCCTGGAGTTGAGGGCTGCCTGGGTTGCAGTGACCACGAGATGGTGGAGTTCAGCATCTTGTGTGGCAGGAACAGAATAGCAAGTAGAATTGCAACCCTGGACTTTAGCAGGGCTAACTTGGGCCTTTTCAAGCAATTGCTGGGGGAAATCCCATGGGCAAGACTGCTTGAAGGAAAAGGGGCCCAAGATAGCTGGATTGCATTCAGAGATTGCTTCTTCCACGCTCAGGATCAGAGCATCCCCACACGTAGGAAGTCAAGGAAGGGAGCCAGGAGGCCTGCGTGGTTGAATAGGGATCTGTTGGGTATGCTCAAGCAGAAGAGGAGAGTTTATAGGTTATGGAAGCAGGGGCTGGCCACTTGGGAAGAATATAAGGCTGCTGTTAGAGGATGTAGGAAGGCAGCTAGGATAGCCAAGGCCTCCTTAGAATTACAGCTGGTGAGAGGGTTCAAGGACAGCAAAAAGAACTTGTTCAAATACATAGCGGATAAAACTAATACCAGAGGCAATGTAGGCCCACTGATGAATGGGGTGGGTGCCCTGGTGGCAGAAGATACAGAGAAGGCAGAATTACTGAATGCCTTCTTTGTCTCTGTCTACTCTGCCGGAGGCTGTCCTGGGGAGCCCTGTACCCCTGAGACCCCGGATGAAGCCAGGTCAATGGAGGAGTTTGCTTTAGTCGATGAGGACTGGGTTAGGGAGCAATTAAATAGTCTGGACATCCATAAAACCATGGGTCCAGATGGGATGCATCCACGGGTGCTGAGGGAGCTGACTGAAGTCATTGCTGGAGGGGTTTTGATAGATAAAGATTTTGTTGCTGAATTAGTCTGGCTCAAAGGAATCTCAAGGCCGCTTCGAGAAGCTGTGAACAGAATCTGCTGTGAGAAAGAGGGGCGTTCCTCAATCAGCGGGGTCCTGGCATGGCGTGAATCATCGGACGTATCATCAGTGAGACTCCAGCACATGGACAGCCCATGATACGCGTGGACGCGTGATTAGAATATAGTTGCATATATAAGAAGGCTTGTTTCTGTAATAAATGGCTTTAGCGTGATTCACATTGAATCGAATTGTTTGCTGAGTCCTTTATCGCTCCAACAGCTCTCCAACATCTTTGCCAAGTCTTGGGAAACGGGAGAGGTGCCCGAGGATTGGAGGAAAGCAAATGTCACTCCAGTCTTCAAAAAGGGCAAGAAGGAGGACCCGGGTAATTATAGACCCGTCAGCCTCACCTCTGTCCCTAGGAAAGTAATGGAACAGCTTGTCCTTGGTGCCATCTCAAGGCATATGAAAGATAAGAGGGTTATTAGGGGCAGTCAGCATGGCTTTACCAAGAGTAGGTCATGCTTGACCAACCTCATAGCCTTTTATGAGAATGTAACAAGGTGGATGGATGATGGCAGAGCAGTGGATGTGGTCTACCTTGACTTCAGTAAAGCCTTTGACACAGTCTCCCACAGCATCCTAGTTGCTAAGTTGAGGAGGTGTGGTCTAGACAATAGAGTAGTGAGGTGGGTTACAAACTGGCTTAAGGAGAGACGCCAGAGAGTGGTAGTCAATGGTGCGGAGTCTAGTTGGAGGCCAGTATCTTGTGGAGTGCCTCAGGGGTCAGTACTGCTGCCAATATTATTCAGTATATTCATTAATGATTTAGACGAGGGAATAGAGTGTACTATCAGCAAGTTTGCTGATGACACTAAGCTGGGAGGAGTGGCTGACACGCCAGAGTGCTGTGCTGCCATCCAGCGGGACCTGGACAGGCTGGAGAGTTGGGCAGGGAATAACCTAATGAAATTTAACAAGGGAAAGTGTAGAGTCCTGCATCTGGGCAGGAACAACCCCAGGTTCCAGTATAGGCTGAGGAATGACCTATTAGAAAGCAGTGTAGGGGAAAGGGACCTGGGGGTCCTGGTGGACAACAGGATGACCATCAGTCAGCACTGTGCCCTTGTGGCCAGGAAGGCCAATGGCACCTTGGGATGTATTACAAGGGGGGTGGTTAGTAGGTCGAGAGAGGTTCTCCTTCCCCTCTACTCCGCCCTAGTGAGACCTCATCTGGAGTATTGTGTCCAGTTCTGGGCCCCTCAGTTCAAGAAGGACAGGGAACTGCTGGAGAGGGTCCAGCGTAGGGCAACAAAGATGATTAAGGGAGTAGAGCACCTCCCTTATGAAGAAAGGCTGAGGGAACTGGGTCTCTTTAGTTTGGAGAAGAGGAGACTGAGGGGTGACCTTATTAATGTTTATAAATATATAAAGGGTGAGTGCCATGAGGATGGAGCCAGGCTCTTCTTGGTGGCAAACAATGATAGGACAAGAGGTAATGGGATCAAGCTGGAACACAAGAGGTTCCACTTAAATTTGAGAAAAAACTTCTTCTCAGTGAGGGTGACAGAGCACTGGAACAGGCTGCCCAGGGAGGTTGTGGAGTCTCCTTCTCTGGAGACATTCAAAACCCACCTGGGGTGCGACCCCACCTAGGCGTTCCTGCTCCAGCAGGGGGATTGGACTAGATGATCTTTTGAGGTCCCTTCCAATCCCAAACATACTGTGATACTGTGATACTGTGAACATCTACACCTTCCCCTGTATCAAGGCAGGCAGGTTTATAGGCACTGTTACAAGGATTTGCTGGAGGTTTCTCAAGAGCAGAGGAGGTTTTTAGCTCCCAGTCAGGCTCTGTCCTTAAAACCTCAACCCCTGTCTGGCCTAAGCAAGCCAGTGCCTCGTGTGATTTGCATTGCCTGCCTGCAAATTGGCTGCCTGCATCCAAGATGACCCCCCAGGCTTCAGGCACTGCATTAACTATTAGGAAGCCCGATCGGATTTGTGACATCTCACTTGATGTCTTCACCACAGGAATAAAAAGAATAAAATAAAAGTTCCAGTTATAAAGAGGGTGTAGGTTGTAGCTTGAAACTGCTGTTTGTTTTGTTTTTTGTTTTGTTTTGTTTTGTTTTCTTGGTATTTATGTTTTTTAGCCTCAGTTCCTAAGTAAATGAGCTTTATACAATTGAATATGATTTATATTTGGCTCCTCTACTTGCCTAAACTGGTTAATATTATTAGTAGTGTCATGAGGGGGAAATATCAGCTACTGAGCATCAGAAGGTCCAGTCCTGGCTCACCTTTGGGTTGCAGGGAAGAACCTTCTCAAAATTAGGGTCCCTATGAGGTCACTGATAGTTGTGAGTGGGATGTCCCTGGCCTCATTATTTGGTTGTGGTGAATTAGGGTGCAGAAAACTCTTAGAATCATAGAATCATTTAGGTTGGAAAAAACTCTTAAGATCGAGTACAACCGTTAAATTCCATTTTGAATGTGGTTCAGCTATGTTTTTCCTCTGCCAAGGAAGTGATGGAGGATCGCTCTTGTCCTGGTGCAACCAAGAGCCCCCCAAACCACCTCCAGATGTTGGTACCAGCCCTCTGATGTCCCCACCGCTGCTTCGGTGGCAGAGCTGTCACCAGGCCACCCACCACACGAGGGCAGTGCAAGTTTGAGCTGTGGAAAGAAGAGCAGAAGTGAAAAGCCCCAAATTATGCTTATGTTTGGGGTTTTTTTTCTGCAAATCAGTTTCATGTTGGGGTATCAGCCATCACCAGGGGTTGCTCCTCAGCCCAAACATCCTCATGGTCATAGAATCATAGAACAGTTTGGGACAGAACAGAAGGGACCTTCCAAGCTCATCCAGTCTAGCCCCCTGCCGTGAGCAGGGACATCTTCACCCAGATCAGGTTGCTCAGAGCCCTGTCCAGCCTGGCCTGGGATGTCTCCAGGGATGGGGCATCCACCACCTCTCTGGGCAACCTGGGCCAGGGTCTCACCACTCTCATAGTGAAGAATTTATTTCTTATCCAGTCTAAATCTCCCTTCCTTTAAAACCATCACTCCTTGTCCTATCGCAACAGGACCTTCTAAAAAGTCTGTCCCCATCTTTTTTACAGGCCCCTTTTAAGTACGGAAAGGCCACAATAAGGTCTCCCCGGAGCCTTCTCTTCTCCAGCCTGAACACCCCCAACTCTCAGCGGGTCCTCCTAGCAGAACTGTTCCAGCCTCAGATCATTTCTGTGGCTCCTCTGTTCCCTCTCCAACAGGTCTGTATCTTTCCAGATGCCACATGAAGGGTCACCCTGGAAGGCCACCACGAGTGGCCCATCACCCATCTCACCATCATTTGATGCTGTGACTTCTCCATCCCTCAGTCTCACAGCAGCATTAAGAATACATGAGCCACTCACCGCTTCAGGTAATAGTTTATTTTCTCCAGGGGTGTAAAATGTGCAACAGGTACGTGTAGAGGACGTTTTCTCAGCCAAGAGGAGTTACAACCAAACAAGAGATGGAAACAAAGAAACCCAACAGCATCCTGCCCTACAGCAATTAGTGCAAGTAATGTAAAACATCAGTTCAACACAGGAAAACAAGGGAAGTAATAATTAAAAAAAGGCATTTCCAAGCCACAGGTATTTTCTCTCCTGCTGTCGAGGTGGTGGGGATCCAGGAGATGGGCTGGGAGGTGGGATGGGGCTGCATGTGGTTGGGCTACACAGGGCGAGTGGGTGTATTTTCTACAATAAGGGGTTTTTTTCCTATTTTTTTCCCCCTTTTTTTTGACTTGGAAAGAAATTCATGTGTGGCCCAAGGAGGTACAGGCTGTCAGAGATGCCAAAAGGCGACAGCAGACCCTAATAACCCAGCCATGGGTGACCTGCTCCAAAACACATTTTCTTAAAATGAGATGCTTGGGGTCTCACATCATTTTCTCCCTTATCTTAAAATTTTCCTTTGTGATCACAAAATCTTCCGGCTGCACTTAGACTGTAAATAAAGCACTAATCCCCTCCAAAATGGTTGCAAAAATGCCTGGAATGGGGGACACAGCAGGTCGCATGAGACTGTGGGAAGGAGCAGAGCTGAGGACCAAACATTCAGGTCTGAAGCATTTTAGGGTGCATTTTAAGAAATTATTCACCTTTTTTTTTTTTTTTTCCCCTGCAGGTAACTGCCAAATAGAAAAGCCTTTCCCTTCCCAAAGTGCAGGGTCTTTCTTTACTTTTTTTTTAACTTTTTTTTTTTGGTATTTTATTTCTCCGGCACAACCAGAGGAGGAGGCTCTCGCAACCACTCACCAAAGGGTTTTGAGCCAAGGCCAATGAGTTCCCCATACAGTTCCAGGCCGGTTGTACACAGGAGATGCTTCTTTTTGCAGGAACACCTGGTACAAGCAAATGCTGTGTGTGCAGCATCGCCCCAGCACCATGTCCCCCACGGGGGTCTGGATGATCCAGCAGATAACAGCAGCTGTTCAGGAGCAAGAGTGGAGCCATATGTTGCTGCTAACAAGCATTTACCAAAAGCTGGTTTCTTTCTGTGATTCCCATGTGTCTGCTCCTCTGAGCAATTTTCAGATTTTTCACCCTACCCTTGCAAATCTTTTTTTGGCATTATAAGCAAACCAGAATGCAACCATAAAATAGGGTTAAAAGCCACAAGATTAAAAACCAACTAAAAATGTATTTAAATAGCTAAAAAGTAATTTGCTTAATTTTCATTTTGGATTTTTTGTGCTCAGAAACGCACCGTTTATGTGCTGACCTGGCCGTGGTCCCACGAGCTCTGAGCACAGACAAGATGCTCAACGACTGATTGCCCACCCTGAGAGGGGGATTGATATTATTTTCTCAAGCCACAGGTGCCTGCAGGTCCAGACCCCTGCCCAAGCCCCTGATGCTATGGAATGGTTCTCAGGAGCATGAGGGAAGGAAAATAATGGGTGGCTGTAAGAGCTTGGGATGTTTTGCTAGGATTGCAGGGTGATGTATGACCAACAAGCCCAAGTCCCTGGTCCCCAAGTTTGGTTTGGGAGGATGGACTTAGACCCTTATTTCCCATTGCATTCCCAGTGAAAAGAGTCTAGGAAGAAGTCAAGCCTACTGGGAAAGATCCCTGGCCTATGCCAGCATCCCATCCTTGATGAGGAGGGGGTTACAGTGATGGGAACATCCCTCTCCATGGTCAAACTTGTCTTATTGCAGCTACAGAAAAGGAAAGCAGTTTAGTCCAAGCTATTTTTGCCAAACCATGCTGGTACGTAGTAGATAGACAGGTGCCATCGAAGGTGATTCATCCCACCCTTGGGAAGTCCAGCGTAGGTGGGGTGAATTAAAGTGATGCAGTTACCCAAAATTAAAGTGTCAACATGTGCACAAGGTGTCTGTTACTTCACTTCTAAATGGCTAAACGATGTGGGATGAGTCCCACTGTTCATACCTGGGATGTATTTTCCAGGTTTTTGTGCCTCTTTCAAAAATAACAAGGAAATTCTGCAACTTTAGCAGCAACACTAAGGCTGAAGGAGCTGGGTCTCTTTAGGCTTGGAGGAGACTGAGGGGTGACCTCATTAATGTTTATAAATATATAAAGGGTGAGTGTCACGAGGATGGAGCCAGGCTCCTCTCGGTGAAAACCAATGAAAAGACAAGGGACAATGGATACAAACTGGAACACAGGAGGTTCCACTTAAATATGAGAAGAAACTTATTCACGGTGAGGGTCATGGAGCACGGGAACAGGCTGCCCAGGGGAATAGTGGAGTCTCCTCCTCTGGAGACATTCAAGACCTGACTGGACGCCTTCCTGTGTAACCTGATATAGGTGTTCCTGCTCCAGTAGGGGGATTGGACTAGATGATCTTTTGAGGTCCCTTCCAATCCCTAACATTCTGTGATTGTGTGCACATGAGTTAAAGGGCTTGCATTTGTGTCAGCTGTGTTCATAGAATCATAGAGTGGTTTGAACCTGAATGGACCTTCAAAGGTCATCTAGTCCAACCCTCTGCCATGAGCAGGGACATGTTCACCCAGATCAGGTTGCTCAGAGCCCCATCCAGCGTGACTGGGATTGATATCATATATATAATATAATACGTATTATATCATCTATATGAATAAAGATATCATCTTTAACCTGATAACAGTTAATTTCAGCTACTATTTAATAACAAATCACTGTTGTTTGGAGAACACTGGCCCATAGAAATGATATTAATGGTGTAAATGTGTAAAGTCCTGCTCCTGGGGGGGCACATCATGTCCTGGCCCCGTGTGGTGGGACCTCTCTGAGCATCCTACTCCTGCCCTGAGCTGCTCCTGGCCTGGGATGTCTCCAGGGATGGGGCATCCACCACCTCTCTGGGCAACCACCCTCAGGGGCAAACATTTCTTCCTCATGTCAAGCCTGAATCTCCCCTCCTTTATTTTAAAACCATCATCCCTTGTCCTATCGCAATAGGCTAAAAAGTCTGTCCCCATCTTTCTTACAGGCCCCTTTTAAGTATGGAAAGGCCGCAATAAAATCTCCCCGGAGCCTTCTCTTCTCCAGGCTGACCAAGAAGCACAAGCTGGGAGACAGCCTCGTGTCTTTCCAGCCCAAGGTTTGGTGCTCATCACACTCATCCTGCCTGGGGAAGAGGATCAGAGCCCTGGGAAGGCACCTCCATGCTCAGCTGAGTTCCCACGTGGATACCTGTAGCCTGGAGTCACCGCACAACATCAAAATGGGAAGAAATATGGTTTGATCTAGTCCTCCCTCCCCACCACAAAATATGATCACCACCAGCACCCAGCTCCATCCAACCCAATTCAACCCAACCCAGTGCAACATGGGAAAATCAACCTTAACTCGTTAATCGCCATCAGCATCGCAATGACAACGGCCCAACTCGAACTGGAGCCTGTACCAGCTAGATGCTTAATTAATGCATGGTAATTTTGTCTTTCCAAAAGGTGTCTTTGGAAAGCACCAAATTTGTGTGTCTGGCAAAGATCCGTAGACCTGAGGCCACGGAGATGGCCACACCAGCCCGAGGAGGGAGACTGCTCAGTACCTGCAGTGGCTTAGCCTTCTCTGCGTGGTCACAGGCAAGAGAACCAAGTCCTGCTAATAATCTTAAGCATCAATTCTCTTAAGCATCAGTTCTCTTAAGCATCTCTTAAGCATCTCTTAATACACTTTAATAAATATGTAAGACGATCTAGTCTCTCTTTTTCCATCCACTTTCTAGCGTCAACAAAAGGTAAGAGTGATTGTCCTGTGAGTAACTAAGGCAGATTTTTCTGTGTGTGTGTTTCTCTTTCCTTTTTTTGTTTTGATTTTTTTCCATTGTTTTGTACATAAAGCAATCACATAAAAATAGTTATAAATAGAAAAATTGCAGAAGTTTTTTCTTCTGTGGGACTACAGTGGGTCCGTGAATTCCCTGATGGAGGGCATGGGAACAGAAATTAGCCTTGAAGATATCAAGGCCTACCTGTGAGAAAGATGAGAGTAAAGGAGTATCCGGAGATGTTAAGGATGTACCCGTGAGAAAGAAGGGAGTAGAAGAGTAACATTGATGATAGCAAAAATAGCCAATGAGATGTTACTGCTGTAACTTGTAACCAATAGTGAAGCTTGTCCGTCTCAACCGTGACATTCCCCCCTTGACAAACAGAAAAAAAAAAAAAAACAACAACCAACCCAACAAACAGATTGAGACAGAAAAAACACCTTGCTTCAAGTCCTTGTAGATTATACAGTACTTGGCATCTTTGGATACTTTACAATGACTCCAAATCATAGACAAAAACGCTACCTGAAGTAACCAGTCACCTGCAAAATGTTGCTTGTGTAAGAAGTTGATACAGATGAAAAAAAAAAAAGTTTGATGCAGTTTTAAGAAGTTTTTTTTTTCTTTATTTTTCTCCATTGACTTGTTGTAGGCAGAGTCTTTTTGGGTTTATTTTTGGAGGAGGAAGTGAGTGTTGGGTAGTTGTCCTGGTTTTGTTAAAAAACAAGTTTCTCTTTTAGTGAATTTGCCTGTCAGCTAAAGCCTTCATATTAGCTGCATTTTCCTGGAGAACCAGACACATGTTTTGGTAAACATAGCAAGGGAATGCGAAGTTATTGATAAGGACAGATTCACATCTCGCGAGAGGGGCAACGAGAAACAGGTGACCAAGAAACTGACCAACTGTGTATAACATTCCATTCATGTGATACTTCATATAAAAGTGGGAGACCACGAGGATCTCGGTCCCTTTTCCCATTTGCTCATGGCCAACATTAGGAGAGGACCTTGCGAGTCGTCCCTGTGAACTGAGGCCTAGTGAGAGACTGAATCTAGCTCCAGTTGGCTGCAGAGTCCAATCCAGGACTTTGGATGCCAGCTCTGCAGTTGCTGAGACTTTCAAGATTGGTTTTGTATCTTTTGTATTATTTTCTCTATTCTTATTAGTAGCATTAGTAAAACATTTTTAATTTTTCCAACTCTCTTATCTCTGTCCTTCTTTTCCTCCCAATTGCCTGTCCTTAGTGGGAAGGGGGGAGAGGGAGGGGCAAAAGGGGAAGGGGGGGAGGAGAGGAGGTTAACAATACATCTGCCAGGGTTTTATTGTCACCCTGAAATCAAAACCCTCGACAGTAGTTCCTTGGGATCGTTCTGTTATGGATGGTCTCAGAGCAGAAGTCCTTCATGCCTTCATGTGGGGGCTGTGTCCCCTTGTGTTCCCCACGCTCCGTTGGGGAGACCTTCATCCAGCCACCGCTTCAGAGCTGTACCATTGATGGGCAAAACAAAAAATTAATGAACCTGGTGGTCCTCTCATTCCCTTTAATTCTGCTGACATTGAAAGAAAAAGCCATAATTTGTAGCATTTACAATGAGAGCTGCCTCTTCCTAGGGCACCTGCCACAAGTCATCTCAGCCAGTGGTGAAACCGGGGTCCCACCATGTCTAAGAGGAGCCATTGGAAGCAGGTGGCCATCAAAAGCCTTTCTCCTTGAGAGCAGCTCATGTTTTTAGGGGCTGAAGGAAGCCAATGGGGCAGTTCCAGCCAATCTACCACTTTTTTGGCCTCAAAAGAAATATTAGATAGAGGTGGCCAAGCCAAGGTCTGGGGAGGACCCCAGACCTGGTGACCACCATGGGCAACCTTCAGCTTGGAGCAGCCCATCATATGTTACTGCCTCATGTTTTCAACAAACAAACGGTGAAGAAATAGCATTTCTACTTGTTTGCAAGTAGACAATCTCATCTACAAGAAACCTTTTGGGGACTCATCCACAAAGGTCCCTTGAGATGAGCAGCACAGAAATTTGCACACCCGATTTTTCCCCATCCACACTGCAGGTTCAGGGACACCCAAGTGTTTTGTAAATTTTTGTCATCAATATATACATAAGAATTAGGGGGAATTAAGGACAAAACCCCAGAATGGTCAGTGGCAGTGAATTCTGACTTTTTCATTTGAAAATTCCCATGTGTTCTATTTTCACAAAGCGAGGGTTTAAAAACACTTCAGGATTGAAACATTTCTGATCCTCCATTAATTTGCCTTCACCTTTTCAAGCAACTGAAGTCAAAATACTCAAAACAGACTTTGATTCTCGTTCTGAAATTTGGAAATGGCCAAAAAACCATAATAAGTAAAAACTCACTTTTCCACCCTACTTTGCCCCTGGGTGATTTTTTTTTTTTAATTTTTTTTTTTTAGGGCTTTCAGCAGCTCTACAAATCTGATATATCACTAAGAAAGGCAACAGTCGGGATCCTCTCCCTCCTCCCAACATGGCTGCTTGACCCTCCCCTTTATCCCTTGTAGAAATAATTTTGTTGCAAGACATGGGAATTAATTGAAAAAAAAAAAAACAAACAACCAAACAAACAAACAAACCAAAAACCAAAAAACACCACCAAAAACTAAAAAACAAAAAACCAGAAAATAATCCCCCCCCAAAAGTCCTTTTGACCAAAAGGGCCAAGGAATGTAACACATCAAAACCATGTGACAGCTTGGTGGTGTCCAGCAGGCCCTGTGGATGCAAAATGGGGAACATCTCCCCCAGAAGAGCCATCTCATGGTAATGGCCATGCCCTGGACTAAGGCAAGTGACATTTTTGGGAGTGTTGAAGAGAGCAGCAGTCCTGGTCTGACCTTCCCAGATGGACCCACATGTGGTGAGTGGTTGGAGGGGACAGCAAGTGCCCTGCGGCCCCAAAGTCAAGTGCATCGTAGAGTCTAAAGTGCTGGTGGCCATGGGGTGCAGCACCCGTTCACCCACCCACCCCGGGGGTGTCCCCGTGCCCCAAGACCTGTGGCAAGCCATGGGGATGAAGAGCTTCTTGGGAGCCAGATGACGCGAAAGGGCAGAAGGGGACCCCAAGGGAGCCCATTTCCCTGTTGGGAAGGGAGCAGAGCCACGGTGGAACCAGACTTGGGTTTAGTTGCTCGCCTCTGAGACAGGAGCCATGTGGCCAAACCCCACCAAGCTGCTGAAGCCTGTCCTCCAAGGATCGGGGATAGGGAAGATGGGTTGGGCGGTGAGGTTTTTGTTATGGCCCAGGGCGAAGGTGAAGATGCCTGCGTTCTTCTCCATGTCCAGCTGGGCTCGCCTCAAGAGCTTCATCTGGGTTTCTTCAAACTGGCTCTCCAGCTCCTGTAGGCTGAAGGGGGTCTTGGTCCCGCTCAAAAAGCTTGGGGCTAGGTTTGGGAAGGGACATGGCTGCGCCGCTGAGGTGGCTGCTCATCTCCTCCAACACTGGTGGCATCACGAAGCTCTTCTCCACCGGTGGACCACCAGGAAAAAAAGCAAGCCAGCTGCCCTCTATGTCGCCGGCTTGCATCCTCGCCGGGGTCGTGCGATTCGGCAGCTCTGGCATTTGATATGGTGATGGAGGTGGTCAGAACGGGTGAAACTCTTGTAGCAGAACTCACACTGGTAGGGTCGGATTCCCATGTGGATGCGCATGTGGTTCTTCAGGTCGTAGTTGTGCACGAATTTGGCGTTGCAGTGGATGCAGAGGTACGACTGCTCCCCTGTGTGCTTCTGCATGTGGATCTTCAGCTTGTCTTGCCTGTAAAAGAACTGTAGAATTGTTTTAGTTGGAAAAGACCCTCAAGATCATCAAGTCCAACCATTAACCCAACCCTGGCACTAACCCATGTCCCTGAGAACCTCATCTCTGTGTCTGTTCAACCCCTCCAGGGATGGTGACTCCACCACTGCCCTGGGCAGCCTGCTCCAAGGCCCAACAACCCTTTCTGTGAAAAAAAAATCTAATACCCAATCTAAACCTCCCCTGATGTGACCTGAAGCCATTTCCTCTCGTCCTGTCACTTGTTCCTTGGGAGCAGAGCCCGACTCCCCCTGGCTCCAACCTCCTTTCGGGCAGTTGCAGAGAGCGGGAAGGTCTCCCCTCAGCTTCCTGTTCTCCAGGCTGAACCCCTCAAGTCCCTCAGCTGCTCCCCATCACACTTGTGCTCCAGCCCCTTCCCCAGCTTTGTTCCCTTCTCTGAACTCACTCCAGCACCTCAAGGGCTTTCTTGGCCTGAGGAGCCAAAAACTGACCCCGGGATTTGAGGTTTGGCCTCACCAGTGCCCAGGACAGAGGGAAAATAATCTTAATTCAACTCTTCCTTCCCCAGGGCGACAACGCCTAAACATCACACAGACTCAGCCCTTCATGTCAGGAGCTTGCAGGCCATCCTAAAAAGTCCAGAACAGCCTAAATTTGAGGAAAAAAAATAAATAATAAAATAAAGCCAAAACATATATAAGAATATCTAAATAAGCAGAGCTACATTCTGACCCACAGATAAGAAAATTAACTGACCTTGTGGGGCAATGCTGCTGAAACAAAAATTCCTCTTGGAGCTGTTTTTTTCTTTTCCTTTTATCCTTGTACTGATCACATGGTGTCTCAGGACCTTTGGTTTGGAGCACAAACACGGCACAGGGGAGGTGCAGGCAGAGGCACAGCCCCTGGGAGAGCATAATATCCATCCCAATAAAACGTATTTACAAATATAGTCCTTTTTTTTTTTTAAACATAACATCTGAAAACACCAACAGTATTTTCCCAAGATGGCAGTCCAATCTCTGTTTTTTTTCCCAATAAACATTTCCTTCTGCAGTCTACAAAAATCCCAGCGAAGGCAGATGATTATAAAAAGCAAAGCTGAACTGAGCCGAGTGCTGCCTAGGTTGTATGAGCGGAGTTGAAATAAGTAAACAGTAAAGTGGGAGAATTCATAGTTTTCCAAAATATTTTCAGCCTGATCCCTCCGAGGCATTAGTAATGTGGCTAAGAATATGTAGAATATATGGAATCATGTCATTATTATGCATAGAGAATGTGAGCATAAAAAAAAAAAAAGCAAATATCACAAAAAAAATCTACTTATGCTGGCAGGTCAAGCCCTCAAAACTTGCAAGGTGCTGCCCTTGCACTTATTTCTACCACTGTATCCATGTACATCTTTGTGGAGGGATTTTGATAGATAAAGATCTGTTGCTGAATTAGTCAGGCTCAAAGGAACTCAAGGCCTCTTCGAGAAGCTGAGTGCAGAGTCTGCTGTGAGAAAGAGGGGCGTTCCTCAATCACCGGGGTCCTGGCGTGGCATGAATCATCGGACGTATCATCAGTGAGACTCCAGAGCACGGACAGCCCACAATACTCATTTAACAAATCCATGCTTGGAGCGTGGATGCGTGATTAGAATATAGTTACGTATATAAGGAGACTTGTTTCTGTAATAAATGGCTTAGCGTGATTCACATTGAATCGACTTGTTTTGCTGAATCCTTTATCTTGCTCTAACACATCTTGAAATAGTTTTCAGTGATGTGACCAGCAGCACGTCAGTGCTGACCATGCCCAGGGCCAGAATCCAAATTCCCACTCTGAAATTTTCAAAGGTACTGTTATTCTGAGATTTTTAACAAGGGCACGTTTCCCCTGCGAGTGCCAAAGACGAAGCAGCATGGAAAATTTCATCCCAAAGGGATAACGCACAGTGCAGGGGCTTGTAATGTGAAATGTTGGGAAATCTTAATAAAAAGCAGAGCTACAAGCTCCACCTATAATATAATTTAAACCTATATATGTGATGTTTAACCTAACAGGATCACTTTTCCTAATAAACACACAGCATGCCAGGACTGTGTAATGTAAATACAGGCAAAGCTCTTTTTTTTCAGGCTATTACCCATCTCTAGCAGCAGATGGGCAGAAACTCAAACCTCCTTGCCCTGGCAGCATCTCCGTGGGATGAAAAAGAGGTTTTATGGTTTTACCTGGAGAAGCTCAGAGATTTTTTTGGGGAGTGAGAAGCTCTGGTGAAGCACCTAGGGGAGGATGCGACATAAGATTTGTGAGATGAGAGCTGGGCTTGGAGGAGGACCGCGCTCCCTTTCCTCATCTACCACTCTGACGTGCTGAGTTCTTTCCACTGGCCGTGGAGTGAGTCGAGGTGCCGGGCTCCTGGGCGGTCAGTGTTCAGGGTGATAAATCATAGAATCATTTTAGTTGGAAAAGACCTTTAAGATCATCGAGTCCAACTGTTAACCCAACACTGCCAAGTCCACGACTAACCCATGTCCGTAAGAACCTAATTTACGCATCTTTTAAACCCCTCCAGGGATGGTGACTCCACCACTGCCCTGGGCAGCCTGTTCCAATGCCTGACAACCCATTCGGTGAATAAATTGTTCCCAATATCCAATCTAAACCTCCCCTGGTGCAACTTGAGGCCATTTCCTCTCATCCTATCACTTTTTACTTAGGAAAAGAGACCAACATTCTATTAACATATAATAATTTCGACGGCTCCAGCCTCAGAAAACCCAGACACGGTCACATCCAAACATGTGCAATTTGGTTGTGGTCTACATTGATGCCAAAATGTGCAAACCCAAACTAATTACATCCCTTAGTTAAATGACCCTCCCAACTCAACGCATCCCTCAGCACATCAGAGATGAAGCCTCTTTGGCTGTTTGACCGTCTCTTTTCCAGCTCCCTCTGGTCCAACTGTGGTGAACTATGGTGGGGTTGAAAATATCTTGTTACTTATTTAAGCTTTTTTCCAGTGAGTAGATGGATCCACAACCCGCCAAAATCAGTAGGTTTGTTTTCTTCCTCCACCCTCTCTTTTTTTCCAAAAGGATGGAGATCATGCCCTGCTTTCTTTACTCATTTTTTGGGGAAAAAGGGGATATGTAGCTCAAGGATCAGCCATGGGTCATGACGTGGCTCCTCCAACCACCACCACCCCCCTGTAGATGGCAACACGTGTCAGAGGTAACCAACATGCCTGGTAAAGCGGACTTCACAGATATTGCACATATACAGCTTCTCTCCCGTGTGGGTCCTCATGTGTCTGGGCAACTTGCCGGCCCCCATGATGACTGTTACAGATGGGACATTGCTGGGACGCCTTGGGCTTTATCCTCCTCTCTTCCTCCAAGGGCCATGGGGGAAAAACTCCTCCAAACTGGGTAGCGCTTAGGAAATTGAGATAAGCGCTATAGTCAGTCTCTGCCTTAATATGCCCTAAGGGAGCTGCTGGAGTGTTGGTAAACATGTCCTTGAAGAAGTCATTAGGGAAAGGAGGTGGAGGCAGGTTTTCCTTCTCCTCCTCTTCCTTGATCTTCCTCTTTTTGATGACCAGATCCAAGGGGCTGTTTTCTACTTGGGGCTCCTCGAGCTGGGAGAAGGAGCTAAAATCACCGTTCCATAGACAAGGGAAGAAGCTAGGGGTGAAAGGAGAGAGAGATGGTCTCCTTTCTGGGATGTTTGACTTAGGGTACAAGTTTTCCCTTAGCAAGGACTCGATGCAGAAGTCTCATATCACATCCAAGTGTCCAGAGAGGTTATTAGCTGGGTAGTGATTTGGAAAGTCTTTAGGTGCTTCTGTATATGCTTCTTCGGTAAGATCAGACTTAGAAGGGCTTTGGTGACAGCTTACTTCCTGGACATTGATTAGGTTCTCCTGATTGACAAAATCTTCTACTTCTTCCTCCTCTTCCTCTTCGTCCTCATTGTCATAATCTTCATCCTCTTTGTCTTCTTCCTCTTCCTCCTCCCTGTCAGACTCTGTGATTTCAAGGCATACATTGATAATGCACTGGATCTCCAGCATCTTGGCAGCACTGAGGATGTGCTTGACATTTGAGGTGGTGATGGTGAGGGTTGAGGTGTAGGCAAACTCCAGGATGGCAGAAAGTGCTTCAGGCTTGACAAAGTCAAACTTGTAAACATAGGGCTGGTCTGTTAAAGTGTCAGTAGTGAAGAGTTTTTTGAAGTATTTGCTGCAGGCAGCAAGGACAGACCGATGGGTCCGGTACTCCTGGTCCTATACAATGAGGATGACATCGCAGAGGAGCTCGTTGTGCCACTGCTCATTTAAACCACATAAGACTTCACTGCTGTGGTTTGGGAATGGGATCCCGATAAGATCTTCAATGCTATTGGCCATATTCTCATTTAGTGCCCTAGGACAAAACACAGACACAGGAGAGAATTAGCAGGGGGTTCCCAATCAGTAATACCCAAAGGACCCTTCCTTCTCTTGGTGTCCTCCTCTCTCCTGCCTCACTTGGGTCTCTGTAATCACCTCCTGCTTGCATTGCTCCAGCGCATCTCCATGTCACCTTCAACTCCTTCCAGATCCTCTCTGACTTAACCTCTGCTTCCCTCCACATCTCTTTGTCTCCATCCTTCTCGGCTCCCACAGTATCCACCTTTTCATAACCACCACAAGCTCCCTCTTCTCTTTCACATCCCTCCCCCAGGAACCTTGTGCAATAACTCCATCCCCATCATGTTTCTTCCACATCCTCCCAGTGCCAACATCTTTCCAGGCACGTGTTGGATTTGCCTTGCCAGAAGCTATGTGAGAAAAAGGTAATGCTCTATTGCTTCACATGACCAAGTGCCAGCACCTACACCGCTTAACCGAGATGATCCAGGGGGTTCCCATCTCATCTACTCAATTGTTTTGGTGACTGGTACAACTGGACATCCCAAATATGAGGGACTACTGGTCATGGCTGTTGGCTGCAGCAGGAAAATGGTGCTTATGGACCAGCAGGTCTCTAGATCTTTGTCCTCCTGCTACTTCATGCCTGGAAACTATCCCATGTCACCTCAGCATGAGGATAACCCACAGAGAGGGGCGCAAAAATGATTTGAGGCTGGAACAGTTCTGCTGGGAGGACAGGCTGAGAGAGATGGGGGTGTTCAGCCTGGAGAAGACTTCAGGGACACCTTATTGCAGCCTTTCTGTACTTAAAAGGGGCCTGTAAGAAAGATGGGGACAGACTTTTTAGCAGGACCTGTTGCGATAGGACAAGGGGTGATGGTTTTAAACTACAGGAGGGGAGATTCGGGCTGGACATAAAGAAGAAATGTTTTACACTGAGGGTGATGAGACCCTGGCCCAGGTTGCCCAGAGAGGTGGTGGATGCCCCATCCCTGGAGACATCCCAGGCCAGGCTGGACAGGGCTCTGAGCAACCTGATCTGGGTGAAGATGTCCCTGCTCATGGCAGGGGTTGGACTGGATGATCTTTGAAGGTCCCTTCCAACCCAAACTGTTCTATGATTCTATTATTCTATCCAAAAAGCCCCAGCATCCCCTTAAATCCATCCCGAGGTCTCCTTCCCTGGCCTGACCTGAACATCATTTTATAACGAGCTCCTAGACTCTGGTATGAAGTTTGGTAGATCAACACCTTGCCTTTGGACAAGACCATAGGGACCTGCTACCTGGCAGCCCTGTACACTGTGGGACTGATGCTAGGCAGATGCCATCACACCAGCAGGACCAAGCTCCATGGCTCTCCTGTTTCCTTGAAACCAATTCTTGGGCTCCTGTCGCGGTTGAGACGGACAAACGACATGGACCAAGTTCTTTCAAGATGAAAGTAATAGATGCCATTTATTGCTACAAGTGCATTTTTATACAATTCTACCAGTTCTTGTGTCTTTTCACTATTGGTTACAAGTTACAGCAGTAACATCTCATCTAACTAACTATCATCAATGTTACTCTTCTACTCCCTTCTCTCTCACAGGTACATCCTTAACATCTCCAGATACTCCTTTACTCCCATCTTTCTCATGGGTAGGCCTTCATATCTTCAGGGCTAATTTCTGTTCCCATGCCCTCCGTCAGGGAATCCACGGACCCACCATAGTTTCCCACAGGCTCCAGATAAATGCAAACAGTAGCTCTGGCAGGGCCAGAGTAGAGTTCAATGCCTCCTATAATTGAAGGGCTATGTTTTCACTTTGGTTTCTCCTTTCTGGCTTCTTTAAATTACCCAGCACACTTCAAAATATCAGAGTTTATATAAATCTCCAAAACCATGAGTTCTGGGTCATTTCTGGGTGGCAGCTGGATTAAGTCAGCCTGCCACATGACAAGTCCCATCTGATGTGCTGAGCAGTTTTTGGCAAAGGGGGATCCAGGTGATAAATGGTCAAATAAACATCAACAATTAATGAAGCTACACTGAAGGCACAGCTCGGCTCCTGATGGTGTTTTGAGGGCTACGTCTATGCACAAAGCAGGGGCAAATTAATTAACCACAGTGTCTAGGCAGGTGGGAAGGGACTTTATAGGGTGGTCACATATGACCATAGTGTTTCCTTGTAGCCTCGCCCCCCCCATCCAGGCAGCTCCTTGGAGGTCTAGAACTTGAGGAGACAATGCTCTCAGCATCAGGTCCCTTCTGTTCATCTCTGTTGTGGTTTCTCCAAGGCTGGAGATGCTCAATATCCAGTTAGTTATGTTTTTTTTTTCTTGGAAACCCTCAGAGATCCCTCTCTACATCTCTCTCCATTATCCCTGATGCTCTCCTGGCCATACTCCAGCATTTAGGGACTTTTAAATGTGTCCTGGTTTTGTTAAAAACAAGACCAGTTCTCTTTAAGTGATTTTTCTTTCAGCTAAGTTCTTCTAGATGGCTGTACTTTTCTGAGGTTTTGTCTGCATATTTTTCCTTAGATGCTGTACTCGGTGCTGATAAGAAGACCAACGGAATGCTGAAGAAGTTAATGTTTAGATTTATTACTATGGTAGCCAAGAAAGACTGATAAGTTTTCCCATGTTCCGTTGTGAGAGGGGCGTGGATGGAACAGGTGACTAGAACTGACCAACTGAGAATGAACTGAGTATTCCATCCCATAATCGTCATACCCCCTATATAAGAGGGTGATCATGAGGGTCACGCTCTCTTCGACCATGGCTGGCGTCTAGAGAGGACCCTGTTTGTCTGCCTGAGATCTGGAAGGCCTCAGGCCCTGTGATCCCTGCAACCAGTTTCCAGTTTGCTGTGAAGTCCTGCCCATGACTTTCGGGGGCCTGAGCTGCACCTGCTGGAGCCACGCCAGCTCTGCACACCCAGCTCTGCCACTGCTGGAGTGACGCCAACTCCACATCGAGCACTCAAGAGTGGTTTTGTATATTTTGTATATATTCTCTATTTATTAGTAGCATTAGTAAAAGCCTTTAAAACCTTCCAACTTGAAGTCTAAGTCTCTCTTCCTTCCTCCTTATCTTTCCTATCATCTTTCCAATCTAAAGGAAGGGGTGGTGGGAGGTGAGAGGGTAACAGGGAGTGTCTGCCACAGTTTATTGCCACCTTGCCTTAAACCTTGACACAATGAGGTGCCACTGGTTCAAGAAATGATCCTGGATGAATATCATCTCCCCTCCCTATGTATCTATATGCACACACATACACATACACATACACACATACATACACAGAAATCCCATGGGAGGGGGAATATATCAAGCGACACAAAAGAGTTTCCAGTCATCCTGTGCAACCACCCAACTCTACTGGAACCTCACTCACACTCCAAGTGATGCGTCCCACGTCGTGTTCACAAAACCTCCAAAAAGAGGAAAAAAAGAGAACGAGAGGAAAATCCCCACCAGAGATGTGCCAACGCTGGAGCCGGCCTGGCTGAACATCAGGTTGTTGGTCCCTCCATCACCTCTGGCATGACCTGAATGAGAGTCCACGAGGTACGTGACATTGTTGGTGGCATTTCTGCCCATGTGTTTGCAGCCACTCTCCTCCAACATCATTTTCCCCCTTGTGCAAGATGCCCAGACCCTGTTATATGGGGCTATATAGGATATATATGTATATATATAGAATACATCCCTACTGGATGTAACATTACAACCCCATGAACCCATCGGTGGTGAGTACCTCCTTCCAGTACAGTCTTAAAAATAGCAAAAAAAAAAAAAAAAAAAAGCACCATTTCCTCCCATTTTGAGCTCTCCTGGGAGAACAAGCCAGTCCCTTCACTCCCTCTGGCTTTGCTTTTCTCTGGAGCCAGAAAAAGGAAAAGAAATTTTAAAAAAAGGTTCCTATTGAACAGTGCGCACACACTGGGTGGGTTTGCTTCCTGACAAAAAAAAAATACACCATGGTGGAAAAAAATGTGCCCAGCCTAACTATGGAAAACCGGTTTGGCTGGTGTCCCTCTGGAGTGGACAGGATTGTGAGGGACTTAGACGCAGATCTGAGTAAGGCTGTCACCAGCTTGCATGAAAACACAGCTCCAAAATAAAATATAATCAGTTTTGGAGTGCTCCAAAAAAGCATGGGGGCAAAGGATGGAGATCCAGCTCCCCCTTCTCTTCTCTCCCCTTGGCCCCCAGAGAGAAAGTCACTGAACGGAGGACTTAAGGAGTAAAAGTAAAAGGGTCGTAACGCTCCAGCACATTAAATCAGAAGCAGATGTGTGCCTGCTTGCCGGCCTGAGTCACTGCGGGAGGGTGGGGAAGGGGGAGGTTACCACTATTTTGGTGCTGGGTGTGGGATACAGAAAACAATGCGAGGAGAAGGTGGTGCAGTGTTTGAGAAGGCTTAATATCAGCTTGGGAGCAGGTACAGGCAGGCTCCAGCAGCGGTAGGGTGGGAGGTTGAGCTCGGCAGTGGCATTGGCAGCAGTTGTGTTCACCTCCCTGCCTGGGCAGGGTTGATCCTCCAGACCCTCCCCTGCTCTCCCGCAGCACCATCAGGCACCGCCAGTCATGCACATCCCTGTTTGGGGGAGTTTCTTGCTGGTTCCCATCACATCTCCCAGCATCATCCCTCTGTGAGAAGCTCCCATCCTCATGTGTTGGCCAAGACGTGCCCAATGCCTGACCCACCATGTGGCCAAGGCACAGAATCCTAGAACAGTTTGGGTTGGAAGGGACCTTCAAAGTTCATCCAGTCCAACCTCTGCCATGAGCAGGGACATGTTCACCCAGATCAGGTTGTTCAGAGTCCCATCCAGCCTGGCTTCAGTGTATCCTCAGGCTTTCTACAGTGTTTTCTTGCTCCTACAGCCATCTCATCTCTCAGTTGTTAATGGGCTTCACACTTCCAAAATAAAAGTCTGAGCTGGGTTTTGGCATAGCCAGCAGCACACATGGCCAAGCTCAAGCCCTGTCTGATTTTCCAGGTCCTGCATCTCCAGGAACAATTTGCCCCTCAACCTTTGAGCTTTGCCAAGACCCTAGCACTTCTCATCTGTGCCACCTCAGTAGGAAGCAAGTGTCACCTGGGTTTGGCTAGAAACCTTGTAGAACAAGACCTGGTGGTCCTGGTGGCCAAGAAGGTGCCCAGGAGTCAGCAGCATGTCCTTGCAGTGAAGATGGCCAGACACACACTGAGTTGCATTAGCAAAAGTGCTGCCTGGAGGTGAAGAGAAGTGATCCTTTCCCTCTATTTGTCACTTGTGAGACCACATCTGAAGCATTGTATCCAATTTGGGCTCACCAGACAGACATTGTAATTGTGGAGGTACACCAAGATGGTTACGGAGCTGGAGCACACATGATAAGAAGAGAGGTTTGTTCAGCCTGGAGAAGAAGGGGTTAAGAGGGAATATAACTTTTTCATCTACCTACCTAATGCCTATGAAGAAGATGGAGTCAGACTCAGAACACAAGAAGCTACGGACACAAGTTGTCCAAAGGAAGTTTAGATAAGATGTAAGAAAAACATTTTTTAGGAAGAGGCTGGTCAAGCCTTGAACCATGAAGAACCTTGAAACCTTGAACCAGAGAGATGTTGGGATTGGTATCGCTCACTCACACAAAGGCAAGAGTCTGACCTAGAGTTGAATCAAGAGCCTGCAAAGGTTCCTGCCACGAAAACCAGTCTCTGACTCCATGCTCCAGTTTTGCAGACAGGGAGCCAAGGCACAAAGGAGATTAAATAATAAAACCACAGGAATGTAGGGGACTTGCACCTGAGGCCCCATCTCCAGAAACCAATTAAAAGCCTTCCCCTCATTACTTTTGGGTAAATTAAATGTCACCATAATTGTGTGTGCTGGGCTTTCTGGGGTCATCTGCTCTTCTTCCTTCCCTGGTAGAAGGTAGTGCCTTTCTAGCTGCAAAATCCTTCGGATTTTCTTTTTTTTTTTTTTTTTCATCTTCAGGGCCAACTCAGCAACTCATCTTTCTGCTAAGACTGTCAGCAAAAGTGTCAACTGTATGGCTGGTTTCTGCGATGTGGAATCATGCCCACCAAGACTTGGACCAAGACTATGTGGTCCATTTATCATAAACCACCAACCAGCCCACACTTGGCAAAAAACACAGAGCCGTATCAGCAATGCCTGCATGACTCCTGGCTTTGGACCATTTTTCTCCAACCCTCTGAGCAGCCACAATATATATCTTGCTCTTCTTCCACTAGTCTTTGCCATGACAACACAATCACTTGGCTCCCCAATGCTGGGCGTTTGTCAGAGATGTGTCAGTGGAAAAATGAACTCTATACCCTGGCAAGAAAGGAGAGCAGCTCTTCATAAAGCCAACCACTGCTGCCCTTTCTCAGCTCACATGTTTGCTGCAGGAGGAATTCAAGTCTTCATGAAATCACTATGAATATTTACCTTCACCAGGAGCAAATCCACATCCCTCCCTCTCAGGGAATAAGCAAGAAAACCTTGTCCAGATAAATGCAGGGCAAGAGTTTTGCTTTCCCTCTAATACCAGCACTCTCCTGCCTAAATACCTCCATGAAACATGCATGTGCATGTGCACACATCCTTTATTAAGATCTAAATTTATTCTTTAGAAAGAAGATTGCTTGTCTTATTGAAGTGGGAAAGAAGAAATGTTTTACACTGAGGGTGGTGAGACCCTGGCCCAGGTTGCCCAGAGAGGTGGTGGATGCCCCATCCCTGGAGACATCCCAGACCAGGCTGGACGGGGCTCTGAGCAACCTGATCTGGGTGAAGATGTCCCTGCTCATGGCAGAGGGGTGGACTAGATGAACTTTAAATGTCCATTCAACCCAAACCATCCTGTGATTCTATAAGTCAGCTGAGTCCTCCCATTCACCCCAGTGAAGCTATGACTCCTGGTAGAGAAAACCATTCCCTCAGTTGGTAAAATTTAAGCTCTCTAGAAATTTTTATATACTACCTAAATGACCTTTTCAGTGGTTGAAACCTATTTTATTGACTTATTCCAAACTCTGACTTTAGAGCATTGCTAGAGCCTGCTGATGGGATGCCAGGATGTGCTGGACAGTGCAGGAACGACCATCCGTGGGGAGACTGTGAGGCCAACAGAAGAAGACAGTGGTGTTAGACGATGCAGATTCAGCTCAGGAAGGTCACACAATTATTATATTATTAGCACGGGAGGGTGGAGTCCCACTTCTGTCCAGAGAGAGAGAAGGGAGACCATCCCCTGCTGAAACCTGTGGGCAGACGTATTGCACTTGGCCAACCAGATGATTAAGGCAGGTCCCTTAATTTAACATTTCCCAATGGAATGGGAGGAAAAAAAGCAATTCAGGGGGGTGGAAAGAGCCCAGGTAAAATGCTAGCTGGAGAAAACGGGGTCAGTCAGAGAGATTCCTAGCAGAGAGGAGATGGGAGGAAGGCTCATGGGAGGGAGAGGAGGCTCTACCAGCTTCAGATCTGAGGCACAGAGAAGCGGAGTTGCAGAGCAGGGTGAGAGGAGATGAAGGAAGCCAGGAGAGAAGATTCCAGGAGCGCAAGGAACAACAAGAAGGAGAGAGGAGAAGGAAAAAAATTATGCAGGGCTTGGAAGGTCAAAAGAGTCAACTTCCAAGGGATTCCTTAAAAGACATAAAGCCTTCATATTCAATCATTTAGTTTTCACACAAATCTAAGTTTTTTTTATATATATATATATATATATATTTTTTTTTTCCTTCTCAACACTCAATTTGGCACAAAGAGAAGTCTGGGACTCTTTGCTTTCCTAGTGGACCTGGACAGGGATGGAGCCAGTGTTACCCCCTTGCAAAAGATGGAGAGCAAAGGAGAGGAGGCTCTTCTGGTTCACAGGAGGCTGGGAGTGAGCAGGGCTTCTCCTTTGTGGAACTGAAAAATATTTAAAAATTACTTGCTCAGCCCAAAACAAAAACTTTTCCTTAAATCCTGGGCATCTGTGCAATTAAAAACAAAGGAAATGTTGAAGCAAACAAAGCACACTGCTGGTGAAAGCCAAGACTTTTGCTTTGAAGATGCTGAAATGAAACGCTTCCATTTTTCACAATTCCTCTATTAATCTGACAAAACTGACCCTACACACACGGCAATTTTTTCATCATCTAAAACTTCACTTTGTACAAAACCGTATTTGGCTAAATTATCTCTCCCAACTGTACTTAAGGAATCTGAAGCCAAGTGCAAAGCTGAAAGAGCCGGCTCCTGTATCCTGGGGCGTTCAACCCATCAGCACACTTACAAACACTGACAAGCTATAGCAAGCTAATGTCAGGAAAACGGTACCCAACAGGAGTTTTGAAGCCAGCACAGTGAGCTCTGCAATAAGTTCCAGTCCATTAAACACCAAGTTGAAGTAAAATATTACAGTGGGTCACGTTTTAAAGCGATAGAATAGGTTAGGGAATCACCGAGGACCCATGAGGATGCTCGTGGAGGAGAATGGAAATTCTGCTGTACCCTTTTTCAGTTCCCTGCCCTGAACACCATAGTTTTCCTCCTGACTGTAGATACTTCCTTCCACTCAACACAATATATTTTTTTCACTCTGGCAGCAGATGGCAGCAAGGACTTGTGCCACTGAGGCAAAGCCACAGTGATGTCACTTCAAGCATCAGCAGGATTACCACAGTGCCCACCCAAAGAGATGACCAGCCACATCAGAAAAAAAAAAACCCAAACCAAAACCAGAAATAAAGTGACTTGATGAAGGCCATGTAACAGGTCTGTAGCAGAGCAAAGAGCAGAAACCATGCCCTCCAGTTCCTGCCCACCCAGATCCCAAGCGTTTAGTACTTTTCTCTGTTCAGCTTTGACCTTATGAGTTCCCTTAACCTTCTCCTGGCAGCTTCCTAATGGGCAAATAAATCTCTGGAGAGTATCTTAAATTATTTTTTATCACAGACTGTACTGGTGCAATAATAAGATCAGCCTTCAGACTTCCCATTAAGTCACAGAAGGTATGGTCATCAGTCATGCTTTTCCCAGCCTTAATTGACAGACACTTTAAGTGGAAAGTCCATCTAATGAGCCTAATCATTAAAACATCCCTGGTTCCTATTTGAGATGGAAAATTATATTACTCTAATAAGAGGGTTGTATCTTTGCCCCCCTATTCAATTATGTGGCATGGGGAAAGGTGAGACTTCTCTGCAAGTTTGCCTTAGATGTGTTTCATTTAAATACAGCCTCCTACTTCAGGCAAGAAAAAAGGAATAAAATCCTTCACAGAAGGAAAACGAGGTGGTCGGAGAAGATGATGGCGACCTAGAGAAGAGCAAAGGGGTCACAGTGGATGGGGGGGATCACCACGGACACCACGGATGCTCCTGAGGGCTGGCAATGTGGAGTTGGTGGAAGAGCCACCATGGTGGGTGGGCATGTCAAGGTGGAGAAGATGTGATGTCTGGTGTGCTTAAGGAAAAGGCCGTATGGGATGCACAAAATGGGCTCTTCAACAGGACAGCTCTTTCCTAAGCAGTTTGCAAGAAAAGGCTTCATTTGGATAAAGAATTGGTTACATTTGCTGTCAAGAGCCTGCACCATGTGGAGGAAATATTTGGGTAGTTATCATGATCCTCATCTCACAGAGAGGTGGGAAACTGAGGCAGGACAGGACACACATTCAAAAGCCCTTCCATGGGGCTAGTCCAACCAAAGATGCTAAAACAAGGCTCAGGCTAGAAGCCCTCTGTAAAGGGGTAGTTCTCTCCTGCCCTGCCCAGTCCCAACAGAAATACTCGCCTTTCCCACCACTCCATCTCCTGCTTATCATAGAAAGCTCCATCTATGTAAGCTCCGTCTAGGAGCTCAGCCTAGGTAAGATCAACCCAAGTCCCTGGTGGTCTCCAACCATGATGTGGCTACAGGCCAGCGTGCCCATCACTCCCATGGGGAGAATCATAGAATCATCAAATGGTTTGGGTTAGAATGGACATTTAAAGGTCATCTAGTCCAACCCCCTGCCATGAGCAGGGACATCTTCACCCAGATCAGGTTGCTCAGAGCCCTGTCCAGCCTGGCCTGGGATGTCTCCAGGGATGGGGCATCCACCACCAATCTGGGAAACCTGGGCCAGGGTCTCACCACCCTCAGTGTAAAACATTTCTTCTTCATGTCTGGCCTGAATGTCCCCTCCTTTAGTTTAAAACCATCACCCCTTGTCCTGTTGCAACAGGCCCTGCTCAAAAGTCTGTCCCTATCTTTCTTACAGGCCCCTTTTAAGTACAGAAAGGCTGCAATAAGGTCTCTCCAGAACCTTCTCTTCTCCAAGCTGAACAAACCCAACTCAGCCTGGAGAAGGAGATACCCCAGTTGACCTTCTCCCATGGCAAAGCACCAGTGGTGAGGGCTCCTCCACAGGGAATCCCAGCGGGAAGCCTGGGCAAACTAGAGTTACCAGCTTTGCATCCAACAGCGGCTTTGCCATGTGCTTAGAGCACTGGTTCAGAGCAAATCCCTAATAAAAAAAAAGGAAAAAAGAAAAAAAAAGAAAAAAAAAACCAATGAAGCATGGAAGGGAAGGGTGTGTTACTTTTGGGTAATAATACATCTGAAAACTGCACAGTGAGGCAAAGACAAGGCCACACCCTAAGCCACTCGAAGGATGTGGGCATTATACAATGATTCACCCACATCCAGAGCCTCCAATGACAATTAATATCCAGCCCCGTGTAAGAATCAGTAAATACCGTTTCTCAAACCAGGAAATGTCGACATTTTCCAGGCTCATAAAAAAAACAAATAAAAACCCCAAAGATGTGTCTTAACATGAACATCACTCTGGGCAGATCTGCACCATCACAACACACGGTGATTATTTTCTGCTTTTCTTCTGGAAAATGCCAGGTTAAAGTCAACAGTATTATATTTTGAGTTATATCAAGCACAGATTTCTTAAGTTTTCATCATTTGTCTCTTAAAAAAAACCCAACAAACAGACATGATGGAAAAATCTACATGTATAATTACATTCTGATAACTACAAAGTCATGCGAGGTGCTTTATAGATAATAAAGTGACAAGATCTCATCACATCCAAGTTTATTTTCATAGCTGTAAATCTACTTCTGGTAAAGTTGCCGGAAAATATTTTACTATTGAGTAATAATAGAAACAAAATAGTGCTTATTAAAGGGAAATGGGAGCAAGGACTCATCCGATGCTGAAAGACAACAGAGAAAATCAGTTTGTTATTACCAGAGACAAGAAATAACTCTTTTTTGCCAGTCTGAGATACTGGCAGCTAGATCAGTTGGTTATTAACAGAGACGCCATTTTTTTCCTAAACCACAGCATAGTTTCAAAGATGCTCATAAAAACAGCAATTGAAGATGTAGCTCTCAGGTTGCATCTCCAGCCGACAGCATATTTTAGAGGACAAAAACCAAAACCCACCAGAACGAGAGTGTCTCCAGGCCTATTCCTAATCATTTCTGAAGTCAGGAAATTCAAGTTGCTTTTCCAACATAAATTCACCTGGTCATTAAAAATAAAAAAAAAAAACAATGGCAAGTAGCTGTGAAGATTATGATGAATCTACCTTCTGGGTGATCTCAGGAAAAAGGCAGAGGTGATGCTACTGGCTTTGTGTCTGCGTGGAGCTTGCAGAGTTGCCATAGACCTGCCTAAAACAGGGAGTCTGAAAGCCTTCCCGGGGGACAGGTGGTGCTCCCGAGGAGGAATTCCCGTTGCAATATTAACGAGGGAAGAGACGGGACTGCTGGAGAGAAATGAAATCTATTTTCCTGGCTGACACAGTGGGGAGAGTTTGGATAGCTTGAGAACAAAGGGGTTACTCTGGATGCTGCTGTTTGCCTTCAGGGCAGTCAAATTTGGGGCAGATCAGGAGGTGTTTGTTTGGATACGAAAGTCCGGCTTGAATTTCTGAATCCTGATTGTGAGCAGGAGAAAGTATGGATTTTAATTCTCCAGCTGTAGATCCCAAGTAAAAGGAGCAAAGCATAACCCTTCCAGAATACATACAGACAAGGAAATAAAAAATATCTGCTACTGTTGTTTGCTGATGACAGCTCAGAGCATCTTCAGATGAGACTAAGTTTATACTGTGCAAGGTGCAGGGTTTATTATTATTATTACTAATTGCAGTGACCATTTATACAGCACCAGTGTCTTATAACTACAAGTGAGATGCTCATCCCCTTATAGACGCTGTAAGCAAGAGAGAAGCAGGAGCAATCTGTCCCTAAATGATCGTGTTCCAAATAAACAGTGGGAGAAAAAAGAGATTACCCTGTTTGTACAGATGAAGAACAGAGATACTCAAAGATTTGCTGCAGGCCATGGAGGAAACCCATGGTCGAGCCAAAATTTGGAGTTAGCTCTTACAAATCTCAACTCACTACTTTATCTAGACGATCAGCCTGAGCTGGCTCCTGCCTAAGGCTCAGGTTTAGCCTAAGACTAGAAGCAGCCAAGAGATCAGAGGAGCTCCAGATCAGGGCCAGCACATGGGCCAAGTGGTTGTCACGTGCTGAACTTTATGTCCACATCTCATGGTCGGTGGCACCAGCCCAGCATCCAGATGGCTCAGGCTGTCACTGGCAGAGTTTTGGCAACCAGTAAAGCAGGAGCATTTTGACTGGCACTGGGACAGCATAAATCACCCAAAAGGAGCTGAGATGGCTCTCTACAACTACCTGAAAGGAGGTTGTAGCATGGAACGTGTTGGTCTCCCAAGTAGCAAGTGGTAGGATGAGAGGAAATGGCCTCAAGTTGAGCCAGGGGAGGTTGAGGTTGGATCTTGGGAACAATTTCTTCCTGGAAAGGGCTGTCAGACATTGTAACAGGCTGCCCAGGGCAGTGGTGGAGTCACCATCCCTGGAGGGGTTGAACAGATGAAGAGATGAGGTTCTTAGGGACATGGGTTATTGCCAGAGTTGGGTTACAGTTGGACTTGATGATCTTGAGGGCCTTTTCCAACCAAAATGATAATATGATTCTATGGATTTATGGCTGGTAGCATTGTTGGGAGCTCAGCATTCCCACAGCTCACCTGGGAATTTCACTGAACCAAAGTACAATGATTTGGGCACAGAGGTTTTCCAGGGAGGGGTGGAAGAAAAATCCCAAAGGGAAAAAACAGGAACAGTTGGAGAAGCTGGGAATGGCAACTAGTTGCATCCAACACATCGCCTGGCAGGGTACTGGGGAATGGAGAGGACAGGGAGGATTTTGTAAGCAACCAGGGATGCTCAAAAAAATGTACTCTCAGCAGAAAAAAGGGGCTTTTAAAAACATAAACAGTTTTGGGGAAGAAATGAGAACAGCACGTGAGCTGAAAATAAGCAGAAGCAAGCAAGTGAAAAAAAAAATAAAGGATTAAAGGCGCCTGAAAGAAATAGTGAACAACAAATTACAAGGAATTCTTTGACAAACAATAAAAGGCTCCTCACCATCTCCCTGCAACAGGTGGGTGGCGCTGGGAGAAAGAAACCCATGAAAAATGAGAGCTGCAAAAAGGAGAGATGGAGCTGGGGGGGGGGAGAAAATTCAGACCTGGCAGATATTTTAAGTGGTTATTTTCCCTCTGTCTTTACAGAAGACAAAGGGGAGATAAAGCTCCCTGAGACAGGGATTGTATTTCACTCCACGGTCGAGGAGGCTTTCGGGTAGCTGCAGATAGTGGCAAGAAATGGCCCTAAAAAGATTAGAGCTCTTCAGGTAGGGCAAAATACTATAGTCATCCCGGGAAAGATTAAAGCCGAGACAGGAGACCTGAGTTGCCTCCTGCATTTTACAGCTCTTCTCCATCACTTTGTGAAAGCCCGATGCTGCTAAGCAACTACATAAGAGATGAAAAGTGCCAGGGAAAATAAATAATACATAAATGCTGAAGTGTTTTGCCAAGGCCATCTCCAGGATGGATCTATACCTAGGTGCTCCCCTTCAGACAGTTGCCGGTTCCTGCCCTGGAGAAATGTCATTGGGAGTGAAATGGAGCTCCTGGGCAAGACGTTGTTTCCGGATGATGCATCGGAGAACCTTGCAGGTGACGGAACCTGTAATTGCTGTGATTAAACTTTGACGGCCCATTTCACCTCCTGTGAAACCTGTCTTGGCTGCTGATTTCAGCAGAAGCAGGATTTATGTCCCTATCAGGGAAGAGGTTGGAAGTGCTATGGGACAAAGCCCCGCTGCCTGAACAGAGGGTCCTGTACCCCTGGGGCCTTGTGAATGCTCTGGATTCTGTGAGGACCTGAAAAATGTTCTCCATCATCCTCAAAAGGAGTCCAAACCAGGTTGCAGAGAGCCAGCAGCCTTACAAAAAAGGGTCTCAGACCCAGTGTGAGATGCTACAGATGACTTGTAGGGGTTCAGGGCATTGGCATCTTGTGCCCAGAGGCTGCAGAGACCCCAAGGAAGATACTCTGCACCCCACCAGCTCCATAATCATGTTATTTATTTCAACAGCAGCTGGGCCACACCTACCTCTGTTTTTCTCAGCAAACCCCTGAGAGCTCGGTGTTTCTGGAGCAGTAAGAGATAATGTATTGGTCACTTCAGTACCTAAAATGGGCCTGTAAGAAAGATGGGGACAGACTTTTCAGCAAGGCCTGTTGTGATAGGACAAGGGGTGGTGGTTTTAAACTAAAGGAGGGGACATTCAGGCCAGACATGAGGAAGAAATGTTTTACACTGAAGGTGGTGAGACCCTGGCCCAGGTTGCCCAGAGAGGTAGTGGATGCCCCATCCCTGGAGACATCCCAGGCCAGGCTGGATGGGGTTCTGAGCAGCCTGATCTGAGTGAAGATGTCCCTGATCATGGCAGGGGTTGGACTAGATGAGCTTTGAAGGTCCCTTCCAACCCAAACTGTTCTATTATTCTATGATTCAACGTTCACAAGCACAGTAAGGGTTTTATCGTGCTGAATCGCGCAGGGAGCCCTTGGTGTGACCGAGTAGCATCACATCATCAGTGGTAAAAGCTGAACTCAGAGGGGTTTAACTGTAAGAATTGATGATTTTAGTTCATCTCTTTGTTTTTCACTCGATCTCCTGATTTTTCAGAAGTGTGCCTCATTTATTTTTGAACTCCAGGCAGCAATATCTGGATATTTTGGTGTTTTTTTTGTTTGCATTTCTTGAAATGCATTAACTCAACCTCCAAATGCAGAATTTCTTTGCTAAAAAGTCATAGCTTCGCTCCTTTAATCAAAGGTGAGAAAACACCCACTCTGGTTCTCTAATCTGGAAAGGGACTTCCTGCACGAAAAAAAAGTGCAGTATTCCCAGTACAACTGGAAACCAGAGCAGAGGAAACAAAGCTTTTAAAAAAATGCCTTGTCCACTTCAGAGAAGCAGATAAGGGCACAACTTCTTTGTATTCCCTTTGCAGGTCACCTTCCTCAGCTGTGTCACCATGTTCTGGTGTGATTTATCATGGCCTCACGAGATTGCCTGGGAAGGATCAGGCAGCACAAATCTGCCTGCGATTTAGCAAAGCCAAGCTTTGCCTTCTCATCCCTATGGGGACTTTCTGCCAGCATGAAAAGGTTGGGACCCAAGGGCTAAATTGCGTCATCAGCCTTGTTGTCCCATAGCCTCAACCATGACAGATGGATGAGATCCCCCTACCCCACCATGTCCCTGTTGGTGGCTTGTCACCAGCTGTGTCCCTCTGCCCAGGACACCACTGCCACCTCCCTAGTGAGGAAACTTCATGAGAAACCTTGGGGATGGGGCAGAGCAGGGACAGTTGGTGCCACCCGTGTCCTGCTGGCCATGGGACACTTCAAGAAGAATTCACACGTCATGGAGAACCAACAATTCAAGGAGAATCACACACCTCATGGGTCACCCACAAGAAGAACCGATGGGACGTGGACCTCTGCACCTGCAACCCATGTGGGCAGCTCTTGCCCTGAGTTATTTGTGTGTTATATTGCTCTGCCATAAATCAAGAGACCTGACAGTGTAATTTGTATCTGGGGAACCTGGAGCAATTACAAAATCAGCCCAAACACTATTTATTTCACAAGATTTTTGCCCTTAGTTAGCATTGTTGTTCTGCTTTAATTACACTGTAATTAATTGCAACAAAACTGTTTGGAAAGTGTGTGTGCAAGGTAGAAAGGCTGGAATATTGCAACCTGCTTGCTCCTCTGCAGCCATGAGTGAAAAATCTCTGATTCTCTTTTGATATAACAACACTTTTCAGTCATTTTTCCACCCTATAACCAGAGTATCTCCAAGTCTTCTCAAAAAAAGACCAAGACCCATGGAAGGTCTTATTTTACATCCAGGGAAATTAAGGTGCAGAGGAGCTAATCTCTTTAATTTCTCTTCAGAAAGGGCTAAGAGGGTAGAACTAGACAGAAGTGAACCAAGCTTGGGCCTGGATGTAAATCACAACCTTTTTCTCTGCTCTGGGATGCTCGGATGTTCTCATGTTGCCTTGCAGCTCCCAAAGCCACCTAGCACCTTGGGTTGAAAGGGACCTTCAAAGCTCATCTAGTCCAACCCCCTGACATGAGCAGGGACATCTTCACCCAGATCGGGACCTGTCCGTGGAGAAGGTTGTCTCATCCAGCACCTCCCTAAAGACAGAGGCAGTGAGATCTGCTCACGGCACAAGGACCTGATGATAAAGGAAAGCAAATCTGACCCATTTCTTTTACAGTCTGTCCCCTTCTAGTATTTCCAGAATCTCACCGTGGCATGGAGGTATTAATCCCATCTGAAGTGGACCTTCAGGTCTCCTTTCATCTGCCATTCAGTCACTCATTGCAGAGTATAAAAGCAGCCATAATGCAATCGCTGAGCAGCCACTGGGAAACGAGAAGCCGCCAAATACATCTGAGGTTTCATCCCCCACCCGATTATTTCTGTGTAAGAAAGGCAGCAGCACCAGAAGTCTGCATCCCTGCAAAGCTGGGGAGAAGGTCTGGACCACCAGTGAGCAGCCAGGGCAATGACTTGCCCAGAGGGCAGGAGGGGAAATAGGAGAGGAAATTTCCAATTTCTAAATTGCTCAGCATCGATAATAAAAAATTTTCTTTTTTTTCCCCACCTAAATACCTTAAAGAAAAAATACGCTGCCTTGCTTTTCTTTCCTCTTTGCTGTTTTCTTTTTTCAGCCTCTCCTCCAATTTCCTCTTGGGAGGACATCAAAACATCTCACCTCCTTTTTGGTGGTAGCAGATGGAACAACTTGCTCCAAAACACAGGAGAACACTGTTAGAGAATACAAACAGTGATAGAGAACATGAACAGTAAGAACATGGTGGATCAGTGGTTGGACTCAATGATCTTGAGGGTCTCTTCCAACCACAATGATCCTATGACCACTGTTTGGTCACCCAATGATATGCCCAGACCCCATGTGTTCCTGGAGGCACCACCAGCCTCCCAATTGCTCCCCAACATCCCAGAACCACAGCCATGTTGGGGAGAAGGGCCCAAATTTTGCATCAAGGCAGCAGTTCCAGCACAGGGGACTGTGAAGCCACCTCTCCAGCTGCCCATCTGGCACCGTGATGGACACGTTGTATGGAAACCCCAAGGTGGATGTGAGGATGATCCTGCTTTGAGGAGATCATGGAAGATAGAAGGTGGCCAGGGATGGGGTAGACAGAGGCAGGGGGTCCAAATGCAGCAGTAAAATTATTTGGATTAACCAGTAGCAGCAACTCTGGAAGATCCAGCTGATCTAGAAGACCTCCCAGACACATGCCTAGAGAGCCTGGGGTTTGGCAAGAAGATCTGCTACATCAGCTTCAACTCACCTTGGCAAAAGGTGCCCAGATACCATGGTGATGGGCTCAGCGGGGATAAACACCGAAAATGGGTGTGGGTTGTTTGCATAGTTAGGAAGCTGGCTGGTCTCCATCCTTCCACCCTGCCTCCTCCCAGCAGTGCCAGGATCTCAGTCCAAAGTGGTCTCCTACCTCCTCCTGGGCTGACTCATCCACAGGCACTTCTCAAACTGGTTCCCTGCTGGGTAGGATAGGGTTGGGGATGGTTACCTCTCCCCAAACCCTGGGACAAGAAAGCCACTTGATGGTCCCACCACCAACATGCCTACCTGGCCCCACATTTAGAGTTCAGAGAAGGGAATGGAACTGGGAAAAGGGCTGGAGCACAAGTGTGATGGGGAGCAGCTGAGGGACCTGGAGGATTCAGCCTGGAGAACAGGAGGCTGAGGGGAGACCACCTCACTCTATGCAACTGCCTGAAAGGAGGTTGGAACCAGAGGGGATAGGGCTCTGCTCCCAAGGAACAAGCGACAGGATGAGAGGAAACAGCCTCAAGTTGTGCCAGGGGAGATCGAGGTTGGATCTTGGGAACAATTTTTTCCAAGAAAGGGCTGTTGGGCATTGGAACAGGCTGCCCAGGGCAGTGGTGGAGTCACCGTCCCTGGAGGGGTTGAACAGACACAGAGATGAGGTTGTTAGGACCATGGCTTAGTGCCAGGTTTGGGTTAATGATTGGACTTGATGATCTTGAGGATCTTTTCCAACCAAACTGGTTCTGTGGTTCTATTCATCCCAGCCTCTAATATCTGAGACTAGCCTTCCCCTTGGGACCAGTCTTGCTCAGGGAGTACGGGGCTGAGGCAGGAAAGGTGAGGGTGTTTGGTTTTGAAGAGGTACGTAATAAGTTCATCTGCCCAGAACTGATGATCCCTCCTCAAAAATTCATGGATTTTTCTGAGATCTGGACAAAGTAGGCAAGAGCGAAGGTTTCCAAAGTGATAAGGCAAGGAAGGATGCAAAGAGGGCCACATTGGCCATGGAAGATGCTCGTTTTCAGCATGGATGGCAAAGGAAGCCCAGTAGATAACTGCAGAGGCAGAGATGAGGTTCTTAGGGACATGGTTTAGTGCTAGAGTTAGGTTATGGTTGGACTCGATGATCTTGAAGGTCTCTTCTCATAGAAATGATTCTATGATTCTATGACTATGATTCTATGGAGATGGTGCGGATCTGTCATGGTGCAGGACATGACCTCCTCCTTCTCTTCTGCAGCTGCCAAGCACATCCAGCCCCTTGAAAAACCACCAGCTGGGACGTGGCATCCTTCCTCCCCACCCAAAAAAGCACTCATGACCATCACACACCCATTCCTTTGGGGCAAGGACATCTTTTTGAGGGACAAGGAAGACAGCAACCCAACAGCAGCATGAAAGAAATCTGTAATTAAGGCAAGCTGCTCACACAAGAGATAACTGAAAATTCTGCAGACCTGTGAACAACATTGCCATTGGGCATGTGGCTCCTCTCAGGCTTCCAGTAAGGAATAAAAAAAAGCTCTGACTAATATAAAGAGGCCTCCAAATCATTCTTGGCAGAAGCATCCCAGCCCCGGATCCCCTCCCTCTATTAATCTCTAAAGCTCTCAGCTAAAGGAAAATAAACCAGGCGGCTCCCTTGCTGACCCGTGCCCTTCCAGGCTGCCCCATCCACCCATTACAGATTAATTTAATAGTGTAATATGTATTTAAAAATATAAATGTATATACTATATGAATTTATAATATATGTTATATTTATACATAAATATAGACATTTATGCAATGTTACCCGGTGTGATGCTGCATCCCCATCCTGCCGGGAGGGCAGGGATCAGCTCCCCCATCGCTGCCCCCTATGCTCAGATCATCCACACACACTCCATAATCCCACATTTTGATGCAGTCTGAGATCCTTCACCTTTTCTAATTCCTTCCAAATTTATAAAACCATTCCGCTGGTGATGCTTAATGGCAATAAGATCAGGACTACAAACCAGGGAGGGAAGACTTCAGTGTTTTGAAAATTATTTAAATCACTTGCTATTTAATTAAGAGCAATAGCTCTGAAATTATGTCAGTGAAACTTGCCACTTATTTATTAATTAGAGGAGGAATTTCAAAGGAGGATAAGGGAGTGAGGTGCTGGACAGCCCTGGGCTTGCTGGAAAATCCCAGCTTGGGACAGCTTACACTTGCTCAGTGCTCAAACATGCCGGGTTTGACTCCTGGCACTTGAAGTAAACAGTGGCAAGCAGAAGTGTAAAATGGATTTTAAATCCTGCCTGCTCTGGAGCACGGGTTTGAAATGTCTTTTTTTTTTTTTTGCGGTGGTGTGAGTGATGGAAGCTTTAGGAGACCAGGGAAAGACAGCAGAGCATCTTATCTCCCTTTCCAGGAGTTATTTGCTGGGTTGTCCTGGGGTAGATATACCAAGATAGACACTGAGAAGCCTGCAAAAGGTTTGTCCTCTGGTGTGTGGGGTGTTGGAGATGCTGAAGGCATCAAGGGTCGGTTTGTGCCCATGGCATCTGCTGCCTGCAACCAGGGCTCAGATAGACCTGATCCTCAGACCAGACAGACCTCAGCTGCCTTGGCTGCTCCCAACCTCCAAATCCTCCTGAGAGGAGAAATCTCCACCCAAGGTGGGGAAAAAACCCACTTGGTCTCATTCCCTCAAATATTGCACCTGGCTGAACTGGAAGGTGGCTGCCACATCCCCTTTTCGAGGGCAGAATGAGCTGCAGGTCCCCTCTGCATAACAGCGCCAAGTATTTCCATCTGCCCGACACGCTCCAGAAAGCAATGCTGGGATGGCCAAGCACCGGTTCCTCCTCTGCTGAGCACATTCCTCCCCTCCTGTTTTCATTCAGCCCAACCTTAAACAAAACCCCAGCTGTTGTTTTTTATCAGCAGCATGGCTCTGGGAATTACCTACGTGGGGTCAGGGGAGCTGGAGATGGGGTTTGTGCTGCTGAAATAGTATTTAATCTCAAGGAGCTGTTAAAAATATTAAAGCTTAACTGGGTATAACATACTGTCTTGCTGCATCCCGTTTGCTTGTAAAGAAGCAAAAATTGCCCAAGATAGACTGAGATTTAAACCCAAACTCCAGGAAGGGGGTGTCCAAATAAAGCACCTCCTATAATTTCTACTTGCAGCACGGGTAGCATGGAGCAGGTCGGCTCGAGCCGGGCTTAACCCTGCACCAAGCAACAGCCTCATCCCAATCATGCCTCCCAGCCTGTCTTTAATCACAATTTCTCTGCCAGCATTAAATCTGCTGAGACATTTTAACTATTTAAGAGGAGGAGGGTTTTTTTTTTTCAGCAAGTTTTCTGCAAAGAACAACCAAAACAAAAAAGACTTTCAAACAAATATTAAGAAATAAGTGTTATAAATCTATAGTATAACACAACATAATATTGTAGTAAATTATATTATGTTGTATTATAAATATTAATCATCTGCCTCATCAGAGCCCTTCTGCATACCCGGCAGATGTTAACAGATGTTTTTTCACACTTATATTTCCTATCTAAAACAAACAAACAAATAACTAAGCCGGACTTACAAAAAAAAAAAACAAACTCCGCAAATTGAGAGGTTGTGTCGTACAGGTGTTGATACACAGCCAAAATCTCCGGGCTTGGTAAAGATTCAAGATACCAAGAAGGGAAATCAGAATCACAGATTTGAGTTCAAACAGCAATTAAAAATGCATATAAATGGAGACAGATTAGTACAGAATCGCTACGATGCACCAAAGATTTTTAGCACGAACACAATTAGCCTCCGAGTATGGAATTCAAGCACCTTCCCCTCCCCTCAATAAACCGGAAAAGCCTTAAATGGGGGAAAAACAATTTAAAAGTCACATATTTTGGAAGTGGAAAGTAGAGCATCTGACCTACCTTCCCACTCTGGGTGCTGACCCTCGTGCTGCCCTTGCCTGTGCGGGGAATCTGGCAGCATCGGTGGCTGCAGCTGAGATTTGTCATTGATTTGTGTGCAGAAAGTTAAGACTTTCTAGGAGCAGTTGGGAGAACTCACTCCCACCACTCCCTCTAAACCAAAAGTATTATTTGGCACAGAGCCCTCCTCGTCCACCTGTATTATTAATGTCTAAAAAACATGTGAGACACGGACCGATTTTACCGGGATCTTTTTGTGTTTCCTTTTTAAATAGGCACACAAAGTTCTTTGGAAAGAAAAACTTTTTTTAAAATCTCATTTTTCTTCAAGCAGATTTATTGCATCCTTTTCATTTTAAGCCTTTCCCTGGTGTAATCGCTGACCCCTGACCATCTATCTGCTGGTTTTGCACCCACCAAGGTGACCCCATGGGTGACTTTCCTCCTGATCTGCTCCGCTTCCCCTGTGAACCATACAAAACTGGGACAAGGTAAACCTGGGGCGGGGGTGAAAACCTCTTTTGGAAAATAACCGTGTATAATTTAACTAAAAAAATATCAGATTTTGCTCATGAATGACCCAAGAAGATGAAGGCAAAGCATCTTCAACAGGGGGGGTTGTTTACCCAAGTCCCCTGTCACTGTGTTATCCAGGTGACAAGACCCCAAATTGAGTGTCCAGTACAAGGAACAAGTGACTTTAAAATCCTTCCCAAGTGCCTAGCATGGGGCTTCAACCCCCCCTCCCCCAGCATCCAGATTTGGAAGCCACCTCCTGGACACCTCAGTTGCATCCACATGGCCAAGGACCCCATGTCACACCCACCTCCTCTGGTCCCCATCCATGGGGACATCCCCAGCAGAGGAGTCACTCCAGCTCAGCAAAGCATGTCACCTCCACTGCCACAACCCACCTAACCTGTTTAAGCCTGTCTTGCTGGTATGTGCACAACACCAAAGGGTTGGCCATCGTGTTGAGCGATAAATCACAGGTTTCTTCATCTTCTCATTGGGTGTCCCAGGGATCAGCTCATTCTTGAGATTCTGCTCCAAATTAAGCAGCCACATCTCTGTTCATTAAGTCAAACACTGCATTAAAAAAAAATACTAGTTCCTTTCTAGCACAGGTATTATGATAATGAGGAAATACAGATTTTTTTGGTTAATACAATAAATCTGATGAGAGCAGCTGGACACGGAGTTCCACCTAATATGCCTTTCAGCTGGTTTTCCTTTAAAGAAGCACATTAAAAAAAACCCTCAAAACACAACCAAAATTGTTTATACAAGAGAAATCTTTATGAAACACGAGGCAAAATCAAGTGTAAGATAACCCAGGGCAACCTGGCGCTCCCAGACATGACTTGTAAGAGCTCTATGCTCAGAACATGGTTACTTTCAAAACTTTTATTACACGCTTTCTTTGTGTGTAGGAAAAAAAAATCTGCTGCTTCCATCCCCACACCCAAACCACTATCTGCAACTCCTCTGACTACTGGATTTCTAAGGAGTGTCTGGGTAAATCACAGAATCACAGAATGTTAGGGACCTCGAAAGATCATCTAGTCCAATGCCCCTGCTGGAGCAGGAACACCTAGATGAGGTTACACAGGAAGGCGTCCAGGCAGGTCTTGAATGCCTCCAGAGTAGGAGACTCCACAACCTCCCTGGGCAGCCTGTTCCAGTGTTCTGATACCCTCACTGAGAAGAAGTTTCTTATCAAATTTAAGTGGAACCTCTTGTGTTCCAGTTTGAACCCATTACCCCTTGTCCTATCATTGGTTGTCACCGAGAAGAGCCTAGCTCCATCCTCGTGACACTCACCCTTTATATATCTGTAAACATTAATGAGATCACCCCTCAGTCTCCTCCAAGCTAAAGAGACCCAGCTCCCTCAGCAAACTTGCTGATAGTATACTCTATTCCCTCATTCAAATAATTGATGAATATATTGAATAATATAGGCCCCAGTACTGACCCTTGAGGCACTCCACTAGATACAGGCCTCCAACTAGACTCTGCCCCATTTACCACGACTCTCTGGCTTCTACCCTTCAGCCAGTTCGCAGTTCACCTCACTACCCGATCATCCAGACCGCACTCCCTCAATTTATCTGTGAGGATGCTGTGTGAGACTGTGTCAAATGCCTTACTCAAGTCAAGGTAGACCACGTCCACCGCTCTGCCATCATCCATCCATCTTGTTATGTCCTCAGTACATGAAGTCAGCATGAACAATATGTTTGGCCCCAGATAAGGGGAAAGAAAAACTTGGGCAGCATCCTGTGACTGCCAAGCCAGCACAGAAAAGAACACCAGTTGCCACCCATTGCTTTTCCTGGTACTCCCACAGCCGTGGAATGGGAGCACCCATCCAACCACCCACCCAGCCAAGCACAAAACAAAGCGACTCTTCGTTTCCCACAAAAACTGCTTTTTTTTTTTCCCAATCAAAATGGCTTGCCCACATCAATGCCAATCCATTGAAGAAACAATTACGTCTGTCCCATGCTACTGAAATGCATCGTTCATGGTGCTGCTTCAAAAGATGGTTTTATGGAAAGGTCTCCAGCACCACTGAGGTGTTGGAGCACGTCTAAAGAAGAACAACGGAGCTGGTGAAGGGGCTGGAGCACAAGTGTGATGGGGAGTGGCTGAGGGACCTGGGGGGGTTCAGCCTGGAGAAAAGGAGGCTGAGAGGAGACCTTATCAGCAAAAGTTACACCAGGTTGCAGTTGGATCTTGGGAACAATTTTTTCCCAGAAAGGGCTGTCAGGCATTGGAACAGGCTGCCCAGGGCAGTGGTGGAGTCACCATCCCTGGAGGGGTTGAACAGACGTGGAGATGAGGTTCTCAGGGATATGGGTTAGTGCCAGGGTTAGGTTAATGGTTGGACTCAATGATCTTGATGGTCTTTTCCAACCAAAATGATTCTATGATTAAAAATATCCCCAAATTCCTGCAAGCCCAACCAAACCAAACATTTTCAAAGAGAAGAATACTTAGGTGCAGAGACAGTGACAAATGAAACATCTCAAGAGTCTGGAATACGATAAGAAGTCATCACCTAACGGCAAAAATAGGAAAGGCGGGGACACTACCCTTGCTGCCGAGAAGATGATGAACTCGGCTGCCAGCTGCAACCTGGTAGGCCAGAGAGGCAGAGGGTGTAGAAACCTGGACCTGATCCTCTTGCTAGGAGTGGTGACTTATTGTTCCCAACTCAGCCTGGCCAATCCCTGTACCAAGTGCTATGAGCGCGTGAGAATAGGACGACTGACACAATATGTTCTCAGTCATCACACTCATGTTAATTCTGGATGTTATGATAGAATAAAATTGGAAAAATGTGAAATCCAAGGGCAGAAGTTATGGGTAGCAACTAATCTAGGGAAAGGTAGACTGGTGTAGGCTCTGTCTCCTGCCTCAGGGGAGAACAGAGTATCTGTTTTTCACAAACTGGTATGTGGGGCTATTCAGATGGAGGGGGAGTGTAAGATCAGTATAAGGAGGAGTTAGTTAAGAGTGCTACTCAGGAATTGAAAAGAAGGCAAGAGAAACAGAAAATGGTACAGAAAAGCAGTGATTGGTATGAAGAAATAAGGCAAAAAGACAAGGGATTACAATTACCAACAGTAGGGAAAAACCTGTTTATAGATCTTATGGAAAAGATAGCCCGGGAATTAAATGGCACATCATGCTGGGTATGTGGGGGGTCTCAAATGGCAGAACAGTGGCCTTGGAGAGGAGAGAGTGTAAGCCCAGAAGGAGTATGGAACAGAACTCATATAACTCGAGAAAAAGACCAGAAGGATGGGTATTAAGTCACTTAATAATAGGGCAGATATGCATATCAAGGGATGATGGTAAATGAGATTTTACTGAATAACCCCTTGTAAGTTAGTGTTGCGGGCAAATTCATCAAATACCTCTATTCCTCCCACTTGGTGGCCAGGTCCACCTAATGGATATTGGTCTTGAAATTGTAGCCTGTGAAATGAAACAATATGCTGGAAGAATCAAGGCAAAGCAAACCCCTTTGAGGAAATTGGGGATTTAAGGAGATATTGGCAGAATCTTGGCTCTACCAATATAAACGAACCATGGGAAGCCCCTGATGAATTATTTTGGATATGTGGGAATAGAGCTTATAATGAGTTAATGCCTAGGTGGAGAGGGTCATGCACAATAGGGATAATTCAACCAGCATTTTTCCTTTTACCAAAGGAAAAAGGGAGTCATCTGGGGAAACCTCTGTACGAAACTTTAAACAGAGAGAAGAGGGGTTTAATAAATGTCCCCATAGGAGGAATGCAAACTTGGAAAGATGATGAATGGCCTGCGAAAAGGATAACTGAATATTATGATCCAGCCACCTGGGCCCAAGATGGAAGCTGGGGATACCGTACCCCAATATATATGCTAAACCAAATTATCCGTTTGCAAGCAGTGGTTGAAATAATAAGCAACTGGACAGCTGAGGCACTGAATCTTATAGCAAGACAATTGTCTCAGACCAGGGCTGCAGTGTACCAAAATCGGGTAGCCTTAGATTATCTTTTAGCTGAAGAAGGGGATGTCTGTGGGAAATGGAATACTTCTGAATGTTGTTTGGAAATAGATGATAATGGGGAAGCTATAATGAAAATAGCAGAGAAGATAAAACGAGTTGTGCATGTACCAGTACAGAAATGGAATTCTATACTTACTAGCCATTGGTGGGATAACTTATTTGGGGGAGCCTGGTGGAAGAAAATAGGGTTCATGATATTATGTGCATTTCTGGGTTTACTGTCTGTACCATGTATGATCCCGTGCTTTATTCGGTTAATACATTCAGTAATCCAAGGCATGCAAATCTCAGCCATGCCTATAGATCAAGGAACAGGGTATAAATTGATGATTTTAAAAGATAACACCAAATTGGACCTAGCCGCCGCCAGGCAAGTACTAGCTAACTTTGAGGCTAAAGCACGAATCAATAGGATAAAAAGAAAATGGGGGAATTGTGAAAAATACAGTTGTGATTCGTGCTAAGATGTTTAATGTTTACAGATATAACCAAATGAGGCATGGACTCTGAACCTGGAGAAGGGAAAAGGTGGTTAAGCTCCATGAAACTTCTATATGAAGTTATATTGACAGAGGGAACTAGCATTTTAAGGGTTAACTAAAACTTATAATGGGTGCCTACTAACTAACACTTTAAGGCTTAGTCACACAATAAATGCTTAGTTTAGAGCTTTATGTTAAGAAGAACAGAACCCCATCAAATGCCAAGATAAGAAGTTTTACTGCACCTAGCTGTAAACTTGAGGAGACAAGATAATGAAGATTTACAGCAAAAGGGGGCGCCAGTCTGGTCTCAATCGACTTGGCAGCTTGGGTCCCAGTCAATTCAACATAATGAGCCAAAGGTAAAAAGTTCACTGTGATGAAGCTGAAGGAGCCTTCATCCAAAGACCCCCAAAGACCCCTCCTCAAATTCACCAAGTGGCACTATGCAGGCGCAACAGGGGAGGGTCTATGGAAATGGTTATCTGAGACTCATTTTAATCAGAAGCGGGGAAAGGTTATGAATATGTGTAGGCATTCCTGGGGTCATTATGAATATGTAATACTTTACTGTATTTAAGCACACTTCTTATTGTTTAAAGGTGTGCGTGTTGGGCGGAGTGAATCCCCCGCGCACCCAGCACTGTTTTGCTTATGCTCTAATAAACACGTGTTTAAGGAATACAAGGAATTGGATTAAATGTTGTTTATCCATAGAAAAAGCGTAAGTTATTTATTTCAACCTCACCATCAGGTACCGCATCTTCTGCAGCCCCAACAGGGGCATCCAGGCTCAGCAGGTCTGCCCCTCCACTGGAAAACACCATCAAGGCTCCACTGATGCTCTCCTAGACCAACCAGTGCTGGTTTTGGATTATAAATCCATTTCTTGCCTTCCTAACATCTTCTCTCCTGTCCCTACCGCACTGTTCAGCTGAAACAAGAACCAGGGGTAAAGCCTCTGTCTAGCAAAGCGTGTGAGGATATAAACCCACCTCAAACACACCACCAGGACCAACATCACCTCCACCTTCAGCCGTGGTCCTCCTCCGAGCACGGTGTCCCCAGAGCCTCCAGAATTGACTTAGAATAGAATCAGAATCGTTTCGGTTGGAAAAGACCCTCAGGATCATCGAGTCCAACCATAACCTAACTCTGGCACTAACCCATGTCCCTAAGAACCTTGTCTAAACACCTTTTAAACACCTCCAGGGATGTTATCTCCACCACTGTCCTGGGCAGCCTGTTCCAATGCCCAACAACCCTCTCCATTAAGAATTTTTTCCCAATGTCCAATCTAAACCTTCCCTGATGCAACTTGAGGCCATTTCCTCTTGTCCAACACCCTCCATGCTACAACCTCCTTTCAGGTAGTTGTGGAGACTTGCCTCCTACTATCCTCAAAAGATGAGTACATGTTACTCACACCAGCCATTGCTAATATAAAAGTACAACAAGAAAGATTTGGATAGGCTCTGTGCAAACAGTACACCCTGTGTGACTTATATGCACAACAGCTTTGAAATTAGATGCCTTGAAGCTCAGGAACACAGGAAGCTTGAAAGTTGCTTTGAGTTGTTTCAAGCTACTTTGTTTTGACCTTATGGCTCCACCACACAAGACTTTATTTTTATTGCCATCAGCTCCCAAAAAAACTTAAAATGTTGGGTCTTTACATATTCCTTAGGGCATTAATTCAGAAGTGGTACCAAAATACCCACACAAGGTTGGGTCATCATAGAGAACACACCACTCAACCAGCCCTTTGAAACACCCTTGCTTGGAAAACAGCCCCGACCAGCCTCAGCACGAGGCAGTCGGGAGGGGAAATAGCAAAGCCATCTGTGCACCATCAAATTGGAATGACAGTATGTGAGACCGCTGCCTGCAAGAGGAAATCTTGCCATGACATCAGCCCAACCCAGTTGGAGCACAGGTGGCACGGAAACACACATGGAGGAGAAAGGAGAATCCAGGTTTCCAACACATCTCTCTCTGCTTCCCATCCTCCTTTCTCTGCTGGGATGCAGGAGATGCAATGAACCCAATGACAGCAAAGCCAGGAGGACACTGGAACCTGGTCATCTTGGTTAGGAGGGATCCCATGTAGCGAAGGACACAGGTCACACAGGAGAAGGTCTGAGATCTTCCTCACCCTAGAGCTCATTTTCTAACCCCAAACCATTTGCTGCAAGCCTTTTACTCCAACCCTGGTTATGATTATCATAGAATCATAGAATAGTTTGGGTTGGAGGAACATTCAAAGCTCACCCAGTCCAACCCTTGACATAAGCCAGATCAGGTTGCTCAGAGTCCCGTCCAGCCTAGTCTGGGACATCTCCAGGGATGGGGCATCTACCACCTCTCTGGGCAACCTGGGCCAAGGTCTCACAATCCTCATGGTCAAAAATTTCTTACTCATGTCCAGCCTGAATGATTAACTCATCTCAAGTGCCCACGGCTCTGCAGAGAACATCACAGCCTGGGCTCTCCAAATATAGCCTGGCACAGCATTCCCCTCCCTGCCTGTGGCTCTAGACAAGGCAGCCAAGCCTCTTCACCCATGTCCCCATACCCTTCCCTCTCAAGGGCTCCTTCCTCAACACAACCCAGCTGCCTACCCCCACCTGCCCTGGGCTGACAGATTTGTGCAATCCCCTTAGGGTGAAGTATGTCCATTTATTTCCTCTTTTCCAAAAAAAAAAAAAAAAAAAAGAAAAAAGGAACATAAAAAAAAGCAATTAACCTTTTCCTCCCTTTGCAAGGGGTAAGAAACATCCCTGCCACAGAAATGGTTTCAGGACTACAAGATCTGCTCAGGCAGCTGTGCCAGTGCTATTCTGGTTTAGCTAAAATTAAAGAGCTGGAGTCATATGTGGGCCTTCATGAAAACTGTCCCAGAGACCACAAGATTAGAAGACCAGGTGGTGACCTGGGAGGGCAAGGTCTATTCCCAGCTGCGCCTGGGGATTCTCATGTGAGTCACATGTTTCTCCACCTCCATTTCTGCAAAGATAAAAGAAGGGCAGAGAAACTGAGCCCATCAAAAGCACAGACCTACATGTGAATGACCTGCAGGTCCATAGGACCAGATAAATCCACAGGACCAGACACCAATATTGCTGTGCTCCTGGGAGGATGAAGTAGCTCAGTCGCTTCTGTTTTGGAGGCTAAAGCATAGAGAGACTTGCCCAGTCCTTCAGGCCAAGCTGCCTGATCTTCTAGGTGATCACAAGATGAGAAGATCCACAGGTACACCTAGGGACTTCTGTAGTTTCAAGAAGGAAAGAATAATCCCATCTCACAGACAGAAATCACAGCTGGGTCTTCACAGAATCACAGAATCATAAAATCATAGAATAGTTTGGGTTGGAAGGGACCTTCAAAGCTCATCCAGTCCAACCCCTTGCAATAAGCAGGGACATCTTCACCCAGATCAGGTAGCTCAGAGCCTAGCCTGGGATGTCTCCACCACCTCTCTGGGCAACCTAGGCCTGTGTTAAGAAAAAATACTCCCATCTCCCACTCTGTCCTGGGTCCTTCCAGCCACTGGAGACCTAGCAGCACTAAAAAAAACAGGAAAACACAGAATAACCCCGGCATCCCGGCCATAATCCCCTCTCCCATCATGAGCACGTCCTCCAAGCAGGTCCTCCTCTGCTGGCCTTGCTACCTATTGTTGAGCACAAAAAGACCACTCCACCGGCCATCACCGTGCAGCTCATTACTCTCCAAAGGGTTTTTAAATGCTCTTGAATATGAAAGATGCTCCATCGGACCAAATTCAGCTCCATTTGCTGTTACAATACAAGAACATTTCTTTTGTCTATGCCTTTTGATGGTGCCCAATTGTTGCTCTCAGTCAGAATTTTGGAGTCATTAGGTGGAATTAGTAAAGTTTCCACTATTGCTGTCGGACTTTTTCAGGGCTCTGTTCTCGGGCTACAAAGAGTCAATGAGAAGTTGTCATGCTTTTGGCAAGCTGGATGCATGACAGGGAGCATTTTGGGAGGAGCAGACAGTCTGCTGGACTCCGCTCTCCCATTACAGTCACTGGGAAATGCAGCTGATGACAAGATACTGTGGGTGGTCACAGTGGGGCTGGTGCTTCCCAGCCAGGAGGGAACCTCTAGACCCTTTTATTTGGTACCTCTGGTGGGACCAGGTGAAAGGCTTTGTTCAGTCCCATCCATATTTAGGCAGCACATCCCACAAAGTTCAGGTTTCTCTCCCAGAAAACCCCTGCTCGCCATTTCAAGGCACCAAGCCTGAAGAATTCACCTTTCTCTGGGTGACAGAGACCTTTTGTTGGCCACCTTCATGGCGAAAACATCTGGATGTGCCTGACCTTGTCCTCCAACCTCTCGCTCATGTTACACCTTTCCAACTATATTAGAAAACTTCTTAGTATCGAGACACTTATTCTCTGAGGGCATTTATACGTGGAACATACCAGTTCCTCCCTACCCCGTACTCTCTTGGGATGCTCACTTGGACTTAGGAGGAATTTAGTGGTAGGACATTTTCACTGGAGGATCTTAACCCATCTGGGCCTGTACTCCTGCCTTGGCTGGGCACACTGGAGTAAGTCAGTAAGATGAAACGGTCTCAAGTTGAGCCAGGGGAGGTTGAGGTTGGATCTTGGGAACAATTTCTTCCTGGAAAGGGCTGTTGGGCATTGGAACAAGCTGCCCAGGGCAGTGGTAGAGTCACCATCCCTGGAGGGGTTGAACAGATGAAGAGATGAGGTTCTTAGGGACATGGGTTATTGCCAGGGTTGGGTTACAGTTGGGCTTGATGATCTTGAGGGTCTCTTCCAACCAAAATGATTCTATGACTCTATAATAAGTCAACTTGTAGGGGAAGTCTTGCAGATATATCAGGGAATATCACACCTCATGACACCCGGTTGGCCCAGTTCAGTGAAGTCCAATCTACAGGAATGGATGTGCATTTGCCATGGGAAGCCCAGGACAGAGGGACAGCAGATGCAGCTTTTCTCGTCCTCCACCAGCATCAATCAGGCTCAACACAGGAGCGGGTGCCCAAGGTCCTGCAGGCCAAGATCCCAGCTCTGAGGGCAACCAAGGGGTGTATGACATGGGGCACATATGGAGTTCTTCTCTGGGTATAAGCTCTTGGTGGCCAGCAAGAAGCTGAGATGCTTCTCTGTCCAGTGGCTGTACCTGCAGCACTGCCCTAACAGCCCTTGATGGACCTTTTGTCCACAAATTTCGCTAATTGGTTTTTGAAGCCATTTATACTTTGGGCATCCACAGCATCCTGTGGCATTGAGGTCCACGGTTTAAGTACATCCTCCTGTTTAAGGCCTCTGCCCAAAAGTTTCACATTTTTCCTCTACCTCATGTTGTGAGACACAACAAATGACTCCTCCCTATCAACCTTCACACCACGTAGGGCTTATCACAGTATCACACAGTATCACAGTATGTTTGGGATTGGAAGGGACCTCAAAAGATCATCTAGTCCAATCCCCCTGCTGGAGCAGGAACGCCTAGGTGAGGTGGCACAGGAACATGTCCAGGTGGGTCTTGAATGTCTCCAGAGAAGGAGACTCCACAACCCCCCTGGGCAGCCTGTTCCAGTGCTCTGTCACCCTTACTGAGAAGAAGTTTTTTCTCAAATTTAAGTGGAACCTCTTGTGTTCCAGCTTGATCCCATTACCCCTTGTCCTATCATTGTTTGCCAACGAGAAGAGCCTGGCTCCATCCTCATGGCACTCACCCTTTATATATTTATAAACATTTATAAGGTCACCCCTCAGTCTCCTCTTCTCCAAACTAAAGAGACCCAGCTCCCTCAGCCTTTCCTCATAAGGGAGATGCTCCACTCCCTTAATCATCTTTGTTGCCCTACGCTGGACCCTCTCCAGCAGTTCCCTGTCCTTCTTGAACTGAGGGGCCCAGAATTGGACACAATATTCCAGATGGGGTCTCACCAGGGCAGAGTAGAGGGGAAGGAGGACCTCTCTTGATCTGCTAACCACCCCCCTTCTAATACATCCCAGGATGCCATTGGCCTTCCTGGCCACAAGGGCACAGTGCTGGCTCATGGTCATCCTGTTGTCCACCAGGTCCCCCAGGTCCCTTTCCCCTACACTGCTCTCTAATATGTAATTTCCCAACCTATACTGGAACCTGGGGTTGTTCCTGCTCAGATGCAAGACTCTACACTTTTCCTTGTTAAATTTCATTAGGTTATTCCCTGCCCAACTCTCCAGCCTGTCCAGGTCTTGCTGGATGGCAGCACAGCCTTCTGGTGTGTCAGCCACTCCTCCCAGCTTAGTGTCATCAGCAAACTTGCTGATAGTACACTCTATTCCCTCGTCTAACTCGTTAATGAATATATTGAATAATACTGGCCTCAGTACAGACCCCTGAGGCACTCCACTAGATACTGGCCTCCAACTAGACTCCGCACCATTGACTACCACTCTCTGGCTTCTCTCCTTAAGCCAGTTTGTAACCCACCTCACTACTCTATTGTCTAGACCACACCTCCTCAACTTAGCAACTAGGATGCTGTGGGAGACTGTGTCAAAGGCTTTACTGAAGTCTTTATATACTCCCCTTAGATACCACCTCAGCTCCTTCTCCTCCTGACTGAAGGGCTCAGTCTCTGCAGCCACGTTTCATGTCAAAGCTGTACCTTATCACTCTTCCTTGTCTCCCTTTCCATTCTACACCCATCACATCACAAGACCTCATGTGTCAAATGGGACATATTATACTTTTGGCTATTTCTTTGTCACCAGCATCCAAAAAAACCCCATGTGCTGCACAGTGTGGTAGCAGATCTTGTGTCCCAATCCATTGCAATGAGGATGAGCTCCCAGCACCTCCACACAGGGAGAAGCAAATCCTCAGCTGTGGCCTTTCCCCAGCACATGAATCAAGGCACATCAGGTACATTCGGGTCCCCAAAATGCCACACACCCTGCAATAGGCTTAATTGGCATGGGGGTTAATCAAAAGAGGTCCCTTGGAAACTGATGCTGTAACAGGGCTGAAGACCAGGATGAGAAAGATGTGCACCTGTATGAGCTGAGAGGAAAAGTGGGTCCAACTATGTTGCACACTTTCCAGATGTAATACAGGCTCCACCTATTCCATGATTCAATGATTCCATGACAGATCATAGAATCACAGAATAGTTTGAGTTGGAAGGGACCTTCAAATTTCATCCAGTCCAACCTCCTGCCATGAGCAGGGACATCTTCACTCAGATCAGGTTGCTCAGAGCCCTGTCCAGCCTGGCCTGGGATGTCTCCAGGGATGGGGCATCCACCACCTCTCTGGGCAACCTGGGCCAGTGTTTCACCACTCTCAGTGTAAAACATTTCTTCCTTATGTCCAGCCTGAATCTCCCTTCCTTTAGTTTAAAAGCATCACTCCTTGTCCCATTGCAACAGGCCCTGCTAAAAAGTCTGTCCTCATCTTTCTTACAGGCCCCTTTTAAGTATGGGAAGGCCGCAATAAGGTCTCCCCAGAGCCTTCTCTTCTCCAGGCTGAACACCCCCAACTCTCTCAGCCTTTAATCTAATAATTTTTGTGACCTCCTCTGATAGAGGATTCATTCCTGTTCGTGTGTAAGAAGATTCAGCACATATATGAAGTTGCATGGACTATGCCCCATCTAACATTGCTATTTGGCCCCAAAGAGCCACCTTGGGTCCCAGGAGCATGGTAGCTCCAACTCGCACCCACTGTGGCCATCCCACCACGGTTTCTGGATAAAATGTGGGCATTTGGCCACCACAGCCCTGAAACAACCAACCTTATGGTTCCCAGAGAGTGAGAAGAAGAGTCCAGCACTGAAACAGCGCCTATGGCAGATCCTCATCTTTTATGGTGGATTTTACTTCTATTCCCTAAGGATTAACCTGAAAATTATCTCATAGATCATCCCACCTAACACCAGCGATAGCATTTCCATTGAAACACACCCAAATCCAGGCAATTCACACCTCTCACCTTGCATTTTCTGAAGTAACACAGTACAATAAAACAGCCTGCTCACATTCCAGCCTAATCTAAAAACAACTTTATGGCTTCTAATTTTAGCCCTAATCTTCCTTTGCTATGGTTGTGTGATTTCTAATTATTTTATCCCCAAGCCTTGCTTTGACGGATAGTTGTACCTTTTCCAATGCTGAGTGACTTGTAAAGTGCCTTAAAAATATGCTGATCGTTTCAGGTTCATTTTCAGTTCTTACGCAAATAATATTCTCATATATGGTTTCGCTGGGGAAATATTATTATTATTATTATTATTATTATTATTATTATTATTACTATTACTATTACTATTATTAAAATAATAATAATAAAAGCAATACAATCTAAAAAGGAAAGCTCTACTTTTTAGGGTGATCCCAATCCGATCCTGCAAACACCACATTTTCTCTTAAAAGTTGTTAAAGAGCATAAATCCGTTATCCAGATACAGATCTTCTAATAAGTCAGCGCCTTTGGCTTGTCATTTCTCCCAGAACATTTTGCCTTTATCTATCCTTATTTTCAGGTTACAACACATCGAAGAGCAATCGGCCAAGCTGAAAACTTGGGGGGACTTTGCGAGGGATGGCGTGAAGCCATAGCAGAGACACACTTGCCTTGATGCTTCCTGGGAACATTGCCCATCCAAATCTTACAAATTTATAGCAGCAAAACTCAACCCTCAGCTGAAGATGTATTGCAGGGTTTTAGGATGAACCTCCAGCTCAGGTTCCTCAACAGGCAGATGTTTTTTCTTCAACCTGAAGCACCGTTTTGATCCTCCAAATCGTTGACCTAGATCAAATCTGGATCTGATAGCATTAAATTTGCACAAAAAATGTTGGTGGGGAGAGGATGCTGCTTGCAGAGAGTTTCCAGATGTGGAGGCAGCTGCCTTGCCACTGGCTTGAAGGTCCTAATAGGACCTGCCACCAGCAGCAGAGTGGGGGGCACAGACCCAGTGGATGTTTGGTGGGTTATTTCCTTCCCCAAGATTTACTTTGCACTCTGGTCAATTGGAAAACATCCATTTGACCTGTGACATTTTTGTTTTAGTTACTCTCTGAGTTTTGACAACCGCGGCTTAAACACAGAGCACATGAGCTTTGGCACCAAGAAAGCACTCCATCCCCACAAATTCAGAGTGGTCAGGGGAAAATATCACATGACAGCCCTGATGGTGAATGTATTTATTCTTTCTCACTCTTCATTTTTCTCGCTTCCACTTTCTGAGCCTGTTTCACCATCTGTGTCTTCTCTCTCCCCAATGGAAATGTGAGCTTAGCTCCCCACCACAATATACAAGAGAGAAGGATACAGGTTGTTTGCTTTTTTTAATTCCCTGCACAATGCTGTGTATAGAGTATTTGAAATGGAGATTACCAAAACAGGAAACAACCCAGTCAAAGTCCTCAGGCCCGGGTCCCGAAAATGTCACCGTATGGCACTGCAAGGGACAGAGAAAAGCCCTCTGTTCCTGCAGTGATGGAGGATGCTCTGGGAGAGCGGCCAGCAACACATGATCTGCCCCTCACACCACCTTGATCTTGGGAGCTGGGCTTTAACCTCTGCTGAAAATCAGTGACAAGCTGGGATTTATTAACCGATTTATTGGGGGAAAAAATCCAACAGACGTGGTTAAAAATTATAATGCTCTGTTGACCGATACTTTTAACAGCATAGAGAATTTTGTAAGGAAAATCATCTCGCTCAGGAAGCCAACCCTCCAGGAAATCCCTCATCCTTAGTGTTTCAAAGTAACATCCACAGCATCCTGCTGGTTTCCTTAGTACTCTTCTTCAAAATACCCCCTGAGATCCTTCTGAAGCTCATACTCCAAGTTTGAGCTGGCCTTGCTGGGCTGGAAGAATAAAGCTTGGATTAAATCCTGCCCATGTACACCCCGGGCAAGGCATCGGGCTGACACTGCATCTCCACAAGGATGCACTGCTTGGCCCTAGGATCTTTGATATCCCTCTATCCACCTTTGAGCAAAGATTTAACATTTCACAAAGGCACAACAATGAGGCCAGGTATAGAGTAGAGAATGCAGCTGCTGTGAAGCCAGGTAAATAAGATTTTCACAATTTATTCTTCTGCAGAAAATAGTTGCTAGATGTATTTTAGAAAGCAGCCTCCTGCAGCTATAGGTTTTGAACCCTTAAAAATCTGACCTGAACAAGCATCCTTGCCAGCAAATCCTGATATTTTAAGTCTTCGATTGCTTCTGATGGGAGTGATTTTTTTTTTTTTTTTTTTTTAATTCGTTTTTACAGCTTTCTGCAACTTCTCTTCAGGAGAACTTCCCAAGCAGAAGAGTTGGTGACCATTGCCAGAACAGCGACCCAGCAATTCAGGTTGCCCAGAGAGGTGGTGGATGCCCCATCCCTGGAGACATCCCAGGCCAGGCTGGACAGGGCTCTGAGCAACCTGATCTGAGTGAAGATGTCCCTGCTCATGGCAGGGGTTGACCTGGATGAGCTTTGAAGGTCCCTTCCAACCCAAACTATTCTATGATTTTATGATTCTGTAGGTATTTCTTCCCATGGTACAGACCTGAACTGATGTGTTGTGGGCCCCTGGTGATTACCCTTCTCTTTACACTGTGTCCTGCAGTCAGACTCAGTCCTTCAGCTGGTTCCTTGTGGTCCCCAGGTTCATGTAGCTCTGACAAACACCTGCTAAGTCTCTGATGCCCATCACTTAGAGCTATTTCCACTTCTGCCCAGCTTTTTAAACCCCCCATTAATCTGCGCTTGCTGCTCAGCTTATTTCTACTGGAGAGCACAGCACACATGGACTAGGAGAAGGATGGACTGGCTGACATGTGACCTCAATAAAGCCACCACTGGTCCCAGAGAGGCAGTTTGCCCAACTCTGGAATTTGGTGCCACACTGCCACACTGCAAGCTGGAGACCATCAAAAGGTTTGAACTTAACAGGGAAGAGGTTTCTGAGGGCTGTCCTGGTTTTGTTAAAAAACAAGTTTTGCTTTCAGTGAATTTGCCTGTCAGCTAAAGCCTTCATATTAGCTGCATTTTCCAGAACAGTGACCCAGCAATTCAGGTTGCCCAGAGAGGTGGTGGATGCCCCATCCCTGGAGACATCCCAGGCCAGGCTGGATTGGGCTCTGAGCAACCTGATCTGGGTGAAGATGTCCCTGCTCATGGCAGGGGGTTGGACTAGATGAGCTTGGAAGGTCCCTTCCAACCCAAACTATTCTATGAATCCCTCTCTGGAAGCAGAGGAGATATATTGTCAGTGTCAGCCTTCAGAGGAAAAAAAATATCCATGGATTCATGGGATGGACAACTATGAATGTCATTTCAGATGGTCTGCATAGCCCAAAATATCAAATTTCACCCATCACCCAGGCAGAGAATTAGAATAAATAGTTAGGGCCTGATCCTGAAAGGTGCTGAGTGCAGTCAAGTGGTCTCCGCTCCCATAGAGTTCAGTATCTCAGGGGCTCTCAGCAGGGGCATTCTTGGAGCCTGGGCAAAAGAAGAAGGTTGGTCTTAGTCCAATATTTTGTAAAAAAACATATACAACCAATAATTAAAAGAAAAAAAAAAACAACATCCCAGCTCCATGTGTCAGCCCCGTATGAGGAGCTAATGCAATGATCATGCAGATCAGGCTTGGGGAGATGCTCTCCAACCCACAGGAATTCTCTGTAGACCAGGAATGGAAGCCTGCAGCATACAGGAGAGAAACCACACTGGGATGGATGTGTCCACAGAGCTTTGATCCACATCCAGGAACATCAAAATGACGTTCCTCAGGAGCACTTCTTTATCCAAGCCATCACACATGGGCACCTACACTGACAACACCATCTCGGAGCTAACACACCTCCGTGGCAGAAGACAAATCCCAGGGTCGCCTTGCCAAGTCTCTGGGAAGAGATTAGAAGGGGAATGGTTAGTAGGGTGAGAGAGGTTCTCCTCCCCCTCTACTCTGCCCTGATGAGAACACACCTGGAATATTGTGCCCAGTTCTGGGCCCCTCAGTTCACGAAGGACAGGGAACTGCTGGAGAGAGTCCAGCGCAGGGCAACAAAGATCATTAAGGGAGTGGAGCATCTCCCTTATGAGGAAAGGCTGAGTGAGCTGGGTCTCTTTAGCTTGGAGGAGACTGAGGGATGACCTCATTAATGCTTACAGATATATAAAGGGTGAGTGTCACGAGGATGGAGCCAGGCTCTTCTTGGTGACAACCAATGATAGGACAAGGGGTAATGGGTACAAACTGGAACACAAGAGGTTCCACTTTAAATTTGAGAAGAAACTTCTTCTCAGTGAGGGTGACAGAACATTGGAACAGGCTGCCCAGGGAGGTTGTGGAGTCTCCTACTCTGGAGGCATTCAAGACCTGCCTGGACACATTCTTGTGTAACCTCATCTAAGTGTTCCTGCTCCGGCAGGGGGATTGGACTAGATGATCTTTTGAGGTCCCTTCCAATCCCTAACATTCTGTGATTCTGTGATTCTGTGTGAAGAGATAAACATGGAGATAAGTTTGCTGGGTTTCCAGGGAGGAAGCCCCAGGAACATCACTCCGTGCTCTGTGATGTGTGGCACACCAGCCCCGGGTGGGCACCGCCATGCCAAGAGCGAGATGAAGGAAGGGAAGGAGATGATGGGGATATGATGACAGCACTTTTCTCCTTTGTTTTGGGAGGTCCCCTGAGATGCTCAGCTCAGGGTGGCCAAGTCCTCCTTCTTCCCCTATAAGGGGAATGGATGAGGGAAGGAAAACAATGCTGTCTCCTCACTCGCCTAGTGGAAGAACAAAAGCCCAGTGATCCCTTCCAAAAATGCCTTTTGAGGAAGAGACGATCACTCACAAAGCCCCAGTATTTCTGGTTTATTTAGTTTTGGATGAAATCCAGCCTGGCAGTGTCTTTCTGTCCTTCTTCCAGGTTCTTGCCCAGAGCTGCATGGACCATGCAGGGTTTGCAGAGACCCCAGACCCAGGCGGGGATTTAACATCCAGTACCTTGTAGAGGTGGTGAAACCAAAGGTGAAGCTCCTTGACCAGACCCCATTGCAAACAAGCCTTGGCCATGGGTCTGTCCCAGCTCAATCCCACTGGAAACTGAGAGCAAAACCCACTAAAGCCAAAATCAGCATCAGAACTTTCATTGCTCAGCAGCTGCTACAAAGCAGAAAGGGGATTTCTGCCATGCTGATTGCTCATGGAAAGTCCCTGACTGGCCCACAATGGTGGAAAAAATGGAAAATATAACTTTTAATACCAAGTTTGTGGCAAGGCTGTCTATTTTTTCCTCCTGTGACTAGTTACCATGGAGGGATTTCTGAGGTCAACTGTGCAATTGTTCACTATGCCACTCCTGTTAAACAGAGGATTTGTACCATTTGTATGGTACTTTAATTTCCAGAAATGCTTTGTTTATTTACTTAAATTATTCCTCTCATTGAAAGAAACAATGCAGTCTTACAAAACCAGGGCCCAAATCTATCGAGTAACTCTGGTGTGGTTCATTACTTCTCCGCTAGTTAACAAGACCAGTAATTTCCCTAAGGTTTAATAGAAAATCTTCTTTCCGGAATTCAGAGAGGCAAGATATTTTAACAAATTCTACTGTATTCCAGTTATGTTGGACGTGAGGGATATTCTAGGCAAGGCACAGGTCCTCCCCAGCAGTACTGTATAAAAACAGGTACCCTAAATGCAGGTTTTTCACCCAAAGGGGTGAAGGTACCTTAATGCTGGCAGAGGTGGGAGCCTGTTTTACTTTTAACTGCCATTTCTCACTAGTTTTACAAAGTTCTTTCTATGACCAAATCACAACACATTATGAAAAATTAAAATAAACACAGAGCAGCGCTTGTGGAAAAAAAGCAAACACATAAACCACATATATATGTGTGTGCATATATCTATATATATTTATAAATAACAGCCCAGTAAAGCTCTATTAAGATGCACAGGCAGGTGAAATGCATCCTGTGCTGCGTGAGAAGCCAGCAGTGCTGCCTTTACTTACAAGGACATTTTCCCTACAAGTGCCTCTGCAGCTCCTTGATATTATTTCTACAGTAGGACTCATCAAGCAACAGCTACAGATGTTTGCATGGAGTCTTCTCACTTATCCAGTGATGATACCGCATCCAAAGAAATCACATGGCATCAATAATAAATACTGGAAGGTTAATCAGAAAGAGGCGGTGAGCAATCTGGAGATTCCCACAGACTCCCTGCCACAAGGAAAGGAACAAGAAAATGGCCTGACCTAAGCAGGGGTGAGTCAAACACACACACAAAACACAGGGAGATCACAGGAGCTGTTTGCAGATCATTTATCCAACATGAATAATTCAAGCAGAAGCAGCTGGAAGCATGAGAACAGATAGATGGGACCTCACCACCGGTGCTTTTGCAGGTTTTATTTTATCGAGCAATGCAAAGAAAGCACGACCTTTAAAAAACCTCAGCCCAACATTGCCAGTGTTGTGATTATACTGTTAATGTTGTGATATACAGTGTCTTACCAGATTCCCAGCTGATGATGAGCATTCTTTCCCTTTCTCCTCAAAGCAATTTTGTTATTATTTTGCTGGGTGGGTGGGGGAAAATGATGTATTTTTTTTAAACCTTCAGGACCCACCAGCAGTCCACTGCCTAGTTACACAAATCATAGAATCATAGAACAGTTTGGGTTGGAAGGGACCTCCATAGCTCATCCATGAGCAAGGACATCTTCACCCAGATCAAGTTGCTCAGAGCCCCGTCCAGCCTGGCCTGGGATGTCTCCTGGGATGGGGCATCCACCACCTCTCTGGGCAACCTGGGACAGGGTCTCACCACCCTCAGTGTAAAACATTCCTTCCTCATGTCCAGCCTGAATCTCCCTCCTTTAGTTTAAAACCATCAACCCTTGTCCTATTGTGACAGGCCCTGCTGAAAAATCTGTCCCCATCTTTCTTACGGGCCCCTTTTAAGTATGGAAAGGCCACAATACGGTGTCCCCAGAGCCTTCTCTTCTCCAGGCTGAACAATCCCAACTCTCTCAGCCTGTCCTTCCAGCAGAGCTGTTCCAGCCTTGGATCATTTCTGTGGCTTCTCTGGCCCCTCTCCAACAGGTCCATATCTGTCCTGTGCTGAGGACCCCAGACCTGGATGCCTGGTGAGCCTGGGGACTCCTCATTTATGGATGGACAACCAGAGGTGTCAAGGAGGGGACTGACAGAGAGGACCCTGCTTTAACGGCATTTCCAAAGTTCCCCAATGGAGACATATGCTCCACCTCTACTGACACCCTTTGGGAATTCCTGCCCAGCACCTACATGTGCAATTCCCTTCTTCAATTCACTCCTCTGCTGCAAGACTTGGATTTGACCCCAAAACTACACAACAAGCTCTTCTCCAGCTGAACTGTGCATATTGATGACATGGCTGGTCATAGTCCCCTCACATAAAACATATTTCTTGATATTACATGAAACGTATCTGATTAAAAAATCACAGTGACAATGATTTACCCAAGATCACAACACAAAACCCTCAGTAAATATGGTTCTCAAAGTGATCCAGATGAGAAGCATCCAGGTCTCCCAAACTACCTGTGACCTTTGATGTTACCAGCAAACAAGTCTATGCTTTCTTTTTGTCCTTGAACACAAAAATATTGACTCCATCCACACTTTCTCCCATTCTTAAACTCCTTAAGCTTAATCTTCTGAATTAAAACCATCCCTCAGCACCATTGCCTGTAGAACCCTTGATCTAGAAAGCTCAGTCTGGAAGTGACATCTCAGTCGTGTCTACTACAGATGCTCTTATTATCTACATTAAGAAAATTTCACTTTAATCTTTAGCATAAATTGCATGTGTCTGGTAGGAAACCTGTTTCTTGCCAAGAGCTAGAGAGGCCTTTGTAGGCTGAGCATAGGCCATGCATGACACATCTCCACATTACCCCAAAATAACTACTTGGCCGCATCTGATGCTCAGGGTTCTGGGTTCCCCACCCTTGTTTTTTTCATTCCATGCAGAAAAATTATCTAATTAATATATGTCTGACAGATGTTCCTTGAAAGAGATATGTCTTCAAAACACAAGCTGATAAAAGGAGCAATCAAGTAGATTAGAGTGACCAGAAAAGCAAGGATTGTAGCATGACAGTGGAAAGCATAGCTTTAAATCTTTCTCTGATATTTATGATTTGCATATCAAACTATGTGCCAATTAGCTGTATTATAAATCTATGATGAAATTATGCCGTGTAGCTCTCCAAAGTGAAGAAACACCAGGGCTGGGCTGCATAATCACCCTTAACTCTGCCCCTCCAGGTGTTCCTATGGCTTACTCCTAATGATCATGCCCTATTTCCAATAACACAACCTAACAACCTGCATCTTTTGCAACCATCTAGATGTATATGCAACATTTCCATATACTACAAGCTACTTTGTGTGTGGTGGGACCTCTGCATCTCCTGTAGACAATTCAGGATCATTATTTTTTCATTCTCCATCTGCCTGCTGTCCCTCATCTCAGACTGCCACCTCCTTAGGGCAACATTTGGCTCTGTTGAGGCTTCATTAGGGTGGTGAGACACTGACCCAGGTTGCCCAGAGAGGTGGTGGATGCCCCATCCCTGGAGACATCCCAAGCCAGGCTGGACAGGGCTCTGAGCAACCTGATCTGCGTGAAGATGTCCCTGCTCATGGCAGGGGTTGGACCGGATGAGCTTTGAAGGTCCCTTCCAACCCAAACTATTCTGTGATTTGTGCAACCCCATAGGAAAATGGAGATTCTGCTTGAAGACCTGTAGGTGACACTGGAAAGCAAATAATAACAGAGACGCATGCTTTCATTTTGCATATCAAGAGGAATGTGTGGAAGCGACAGCTTGGTAGGGTGGCAGCATCACCTGCCTCAAGTGTGCCCTGGAAGGGAAGTGCGCTTGTAGTCAAACTAGCCACCTCAATGAGGTCTTTGTCTTCTACCAGATCATCTGCAGAAGGCAGCAGGTAAAGTTGGAGCCTATGTTCCCATTTACAGTCACAGTCAGCACCGGTTCCAGCCAACACTGCCTGAAAACTGGATCAGACACCCTGCCCATGTAGGCAGGGAAAGTTCTGGGGAGAAGTGGTCCCAGAGCAGCAAGCTGTTCTGGTGTTTTTCATGGCTTTGTCTAGATGAGGAGCAATGGCACAGGTCCCTGTACAAATAAACCAGGCAGCTACGTGATCCCAGCCCATCCCAACACCTGGATTCAGTGGTTCTACCCTCTTTCAATACTCAGAATTGAAAACTGGACTGAATATATCATGTTATGACGGTTATGGCCCACTCCCTCTCTTGCCTGCTTCACAGAATCACAGAATGGTTGGTGTTGAAAGGGACCTCTGGAGATCATCTAATCCAACCCACCTGCTAAAGCAGGGTCACCAGAGCAGATCATACAGGATCGTGTCCAGGAGGGTTTTCAATATCTCCAAAGAAGGGAACTCCACAACCTCTCTGGGCAGCCTGTTCCAGGACTCTGGCACCTCAAAGTAAAGAAGTTTCTCCTCATATTCAGATGAAACCTCCTGTGCTTCAGTCTGTGCCTGTTGCCCCTCATCCTATCATTGGGCATCACTGAAAAGAGTCTGGTCCATCATCTTGACACCCACCCTGGAGATATTTATCAGTATTGATGATATCCCCTCTCAGCTTCTTTTCTCCAGGCTGAACAGACCCAGCTCTCTCAGTTTCTCCTCATAAGAAAGATGTTCCAGACCCCTCAGCAGTCCTGCTTCACCAACCCGCCTCTCTTACCCTCAGCCAGCAACATTATCTCCCATGATGTTCTACACATACAGACCACCACTCAAGGTGAGTCCCTAAAACCAGGGCTTCGTCCCAGTTCCCTTCTACTGGGGTGCCTAGAAGAAACTCCATTGTCGGACAAGCCTTCAACTGGGTCAACTCCTACAATGGGCAAGTGTACCATCTTGTGATTACTGCCCTTTCTTCACCTAGGGCCACCAAATTAAGCTAGGAGGAGGTTCAAAACAAGAAGACAGAGATGGTTTTCCTGCAGCAAATTGTGGATCTGCAGAATTCCTTGCTGAAGGACTTGCGGGAACAAGTGTGGATGTGCTTCAGGAGAGACTGGATGATCCACTGGGTTAATAAACAACAGACTCACCACTATAGGATCAGGAAATCCTTGTCACTGGAAACAGGTCTTCTTATGATGAGTTAGACCAAGAGCCTCATACCACATATTTCTTGCCATTGCCACCAAGAGTATTTGAGTTGCAGGTTACTTTTGGCCCCAAGCAAGGGGAGCATCACTGCACATTAGGAACTTGACTGGACATCAAAAGAGTTCCCACCTCAAATGGGTGGGAAATACAGGTTGTAGGAGGGATTTTACCAGTGGGGAAGTGTCACCCAGACACCGTGTAAAGAAATGCTGCACAGAAAAGCTGTGCCCAAGGTGGGAATCAAGCCCTGATCTCCTGACCCCCCTTCCATAGAACCATAGAATTGTTTTGATTGGAAAAGACCCTCCAAGACCATCGAGTCAACCATTAACCAAACACTGCCAAGTCCACCTCTAAACCATGTCCCTAAGAACCTCATTTCCACATCTTTTAAACCCCTCCAGGGATGGTGATTTCACCACTTTCAGTTTCTAGTGAAAGCCCTGTCCTTCATGGTTGATAGACACTGGCCCTGGCTGCCTTCCCTGTAGCATGTACACTGATGTATCTCAAGAAACATCTTTTTCCACATAAAAATCTTGCCCAGGCAGCAAATGGGAAGGTTAGACATTAATGGAGGAACAGTAACTCTTTGGTATAGTCAAAAATTCCAGATGTGCTCAACTTGACAACATTTGATGTGTGTGGGACATGCTACCAAAGGGAAGCAACACTCCTGTTCGTGCACTCACAATGCTGTTTACCTTCTCGATGTCTCAAAGTCTTATGAGGAGTGGTTGAGGGAAGTGGGACTGTTTAGTCTGGAGAAAAGGAGGCTGAGGGGAGACCTTATTGCTGTCTACAACTACCTGACAGGAGGTTGTAGCATGGAGGGTGTTGGTCTCTTCTCCCAAGTAGCAAGTGATAGGACAAGAGGAAATTGCCTCAAGTTGTGTCAGGGGAGGTTTAGATTGGATATTAGGAACAATTTCTTCCCGGAAAGGGTTGTTGGGCATTGGAACAGGCTGCCCAGGGCAGTGGTGGAGTCACCATCCCTGGAGGGGTTTAAAAGGCATTTAGATGAAGTTCTTAGGGACATGGTTTAGTGCTAGAGTTAGGTTATGGATGAACTCGATGATCCTGAGGGTCTCTTCCAACTGAAATGATTCTACGATTCTATGATGAGCTTGTGATGCCACTTTTGGGTTGGGATCAATATCAACCACTCTCAGCTTTCCCTGTGGACGTGCTACCAAGTAGGTCTTCCTCCAGGAAAATCCCAGACATAAACAAGTCATCCCTAGAGACAATATGAAGAGGAAGAAGGAATGAGCCTACATTCCTCAGGACCATTTTTTTTTGGCCCAGCTGAGGCAGCAAGTTTGATGAACTCGAGTGATTAGGCACATATTCAGACATAAAATATTAATATGAGAACAAATTAGAGGTAGCTTGGCTGGCTGGGTTCCTACTTCGAATTCATTACATGCACTAAAAAAAATTTTTAAAAGTGGAAAAAAACTTTAAAAAAGGTTTTATCTTTTTAAGCATGTATGAAAATGTATAAATTCCTGACCGATGGCAGCACTTGGCCTCATGGTGCTGGTAATTGGAACCAAAGCGCTCCACTTCCCAGGCATCTCATTCATGACTGCGAGAAGGAAGCATTCAATATTTCATTAGGAAATTTCATCGTCGGAAAACAATCCACCTTCCTTGCCTCTGAAGAAAAGCCAGAGGGTGAAGTTCTCCTCTCGACCACGGTTTCAGCTTATAGCCAACCACATGGACTAAACAACTCCCAATTTTTCATGATGGTTTTCCTTAGATTTTTCATTTTCCACCCAATTCCAGACCTGTGACTTCATGGAAAGCAGATATATTCAAGGGCCATGCTGGCACAGGCTTGAACCCTCCTGTTGGACTCAGACTCTAAGCCCTAATCCAGATGTGAACACCAGAGTTTAATGCTCTCTTTGAGCACCAGGGATTGTTGGAAAGTAAGATGTGGGAAAGCAAGATGTGCGGTTCCAGCCACCTGGATGATAAAGGAAGATCAATACTAACATGACCATTTGGACGGTCAAAGACATAATACTAACATAATAATATATAAAGGGCCTTGGACAGATTACTTTGAAGTACGTTTCTCATAATTGTAAAAAGTTATAGCCCAGACTCGTGAGAATGGTATCTCGGGCCAGACAACCGCCCCCAAGTGCATGGGATGTGTGAATGTCCTTGGGCCTGGTCTGTGAATGAGTGGAAAAACAAGTGAGACAAACATCACATGAGTTTAGTGTGTTTTTAATAACGATTAGTGGAAAAACACCTTTTGTAAACATCTTAGTCCAGGCCCGTACCTGAAAATCCTATAAATTGTCAATGGTGAATAAAGAAAGCAGCCTAGGCCCACGTCAGCTCTTTGCTTGGCCAGGCTCTGCACTCCTTCCTGAACAAGATCTCTGCCTCTGCGTGAATTTCTGTCTGCGTCCTGGTATGCGTCGTTCCTAATCGCCGCAAGGGATCATGCTAAACCCCAACAAATCTCGGAGCAAATGAAATGCAAGAGTCTATTTTTGCACCTTTGTTGAGCCCCAACCAAAGATTTTCTTAGAACTCATTAACTGTGATGGCCAAAACACAATTCTACCCTGTTCTTCTCCTGCCTCTTCAAGGGCAGGATGGCAGTACTTGAGCTGCCACAGCTCTGATTGTCCTGTTGTTCCACAAAGTGGTTCCTCTCCAACAAATTGAATGCTGAGAGCTACCAGTGAGAACCCCGGACAAAGGGACCAGTGTCTGTTTCTGGGATTATTAGAGGGAAGCAGAAAGAAGCCTCTTAAAGAGTCTTGGTGGCACTTAACGTGACAGTTGGAAATAATGGATAGGACAAAACAGAGCAATTATTTAAATTAGGCAACTCTCAGAAAGTGGTGTTCACTTAGGCTTCCAAAGGAGAATTGCTGTTTCTTAGAAATGCTGACGAATCTGTGTGCACTCCCCCTCCACAGTGTATACACACATACATCCCTTTTTCGGTGCTCTATAGAGCATTTGTGCCATTTGCAAGTGGACAACTGCATCCCTTCCATCAGGAGATGGAAAAGGTGTAAATGAGCAACATCAGCTGCAGCTCATCAATCCTTAAACAAAATCAGACTTAAATTTATATTTGCTGCCAAAAATTCAGGGACCGGTAGGTAGAGATTTATGTAGACATGTTCCAGAAATCATGACATATCTTCTCCAAAGTCACTTGGAGGAAAGGGGACTCATTGCTACTCAAGGGGTTTGACCCAGACAGAGTGACAAAGAAACTTTAATGCCATTTCATGCTAGGCCCAGCTTGATGGGACCAGTATGGGGTTAATTTATTCATTATTAAAAATAATACCACCAGCACAGTTGGAGCAACACCATTGCTGAACCCAAGCAGTGAGAGCTCCGTCCCTTTGCTGTAGTTGTCCTACCAAAGCAGCATTTAAGTAGCCTTAGTGGTGAGTCCCTTATTTTTGCTGCCATCTCCATAGCTACTGCACAATGCACCCCTGTTTGCTGCCAGAACCCCAACAAGTCCACGTTGACCACAACAGCTTGATGTGCTTTGGGGCAGCCTTGAAATGGCTGGTCTTGAGCAGACACTGCCAGGTACTACCAGTTGACATGTCAGTGGTGCTGCTTCTGCTCCCCTCAAGCCAAGACCTGCCTGGGCCTGTCTCTCCTCCTCCTCATTTCATCCAGGCACTGAGAATCATAGAATCACAGAATAGTTTGGGTTGGAAGGGACCTTCAAAGCTCATCTAGTCCAACCCCCTGCCATGAGCAGGGACATCCTCACCCAGGTCAGGTTGCTCAGAGCCCTGTCCATCCTGGCCTGGGATGTCTCCAGGGATGGGGCATCCACCACCTCTCTGGGCAACCTGGGCCAGGGTCTCACCACTCTCAGTATCAAAAATTTCTTCCTCATGTCCAGCCTGAGTCTCCCCTCCTTTAGTTTAAAACCATCACCCCTTGTCCTATCGCAACAGGCCCTGCTGAAAAGTCTGTTCCCATCAGAAATCCTGCTTGGAAACATCTGCTGGACCAGGACACCTGGGAATCCTGCGGGACGTTCACCCCAGAGTCCCAAGTGACTCCTCCTGCTTGGTTTGTCTCTAGAAGCACAATTTCTTTCTCTCTCCCTCTCTTTGAGAAGGCAACAATGCTCCAGCCAATCTCAGTCTGGCCAGGGAAGCAGGAGAGGAGTGGAAAGACGCGCATGTTACACAGGGTGAATTAGCAAGCTGTCTGGTTTCGATAGATGCTTACACTGTGGCAGCAATCGGTCTTGCCAGACACAGCGCTTTGGTTTTATGACCTGAAACACCACACAAAGCAGCTCCCAAGCAGCTGAGGATGCAGCTCAGCCAGTCCTGCCCTCATCACTGTGAGGGATAAATGCCTGTTTAAAATGTTTCCACATGCACGGAGCCCTCTGCAAGCACCTTTGCAACGATGGGTGTTTCACACCTTCCTTGCACCTGTGTGTGAGTAATCCAACAGGGACAAGTTCATAGAAGGGAATGGAGCTGGGGAAGGAGCTGGAGCACAAGTGTGATGGGGAGTAGCTGAGGGACCTGGGAGGTTCAGCTTGGAGAACAGGAGGCTGAGGGGAGACCTTCCCGCTCTCTGCAACTGCCCGAAAGGAGGTTGGAGCCAGGGGGATAGGGCTCTGCTCCCAAGGAACAAGCGACGAGAGGAAACGGCCTCAAGTTGCACCAGGAGAGGTTGAGACTGGATCTTGGGAAAAATTTCTTCCCGGAAAGGGCTGTCAGATGTTGGAGCCTGCCCAGGGCAGTGGTGGAGTCACCGTCCCTGGAGGGGTTGAACAGACGTGGAGATGAGGTTCTCAGGGACATGGGTTAGTGCCAGTGTTGGGTCAACGGTTGGACTCAATGATCTTGAGGGTCTTTTCCAACCAAAATGATTCTATGTTTCCATAAGTTTGCTGTCCTGTTTGGCCACCCAAGCCCCGAGACACCATAGCAGCAGTTGGAGGGTGATGGTAGGACCAATCATGGCAACAAACACCCAGGTACTTGAAGAGAGGAACCTTCACAACAGCTCCCAGGAGTCCCCCACCACCACCCCTCCACTGAGACGTGGTGGGGGTCTCCCTTTTACAAAAGCTGCTTTTGTGGTACAAGCGGCAGATGGCTCTGGCATCAGATAAAACTCATGAATGTGGTAGTCAGAGCTGGGAACGTCACTCTGGTACACTGGGACCTCACTCAGCTGTCCCCACGTCCTGCTGCAGCACCAGTCTGCAGTCATGGCTGTGATGGAGGTGGAGGAAGGAGAAGGAAGGAGAAGGAAGGAGAAGGAAGGAGAAGGAAGGAGAAGGAAGGAGAAGGAAGGAGAAGGAAGGAGAAGGAAGGAGAAGGAAGGAGAAGGACAGAAGAGGTCTCTGAATTCATCGCTAATATATTTAATGAAAGTAGAGCAATGCCTGGATCCATTTGGCATGGAATGAGGTCAACATCCTGTTCTCTCCCCAGGCTGTCAGTAAAGCTCTTGTCCTCTGCTTGGCACGGAGAAGACCCCTGGAAAGGAGAAGCACAGATCAGATGTGTTATGGGAGAGAGATGCTGCAGAAACACCAAGCAGACACTCTCTAACAGGAATGTGCATGGAAGGTGAAAATCAATCAGTCCCCATGGACACGTCATTCTCTTTCTGCCTTTCAGTCCCACTTGTGAAAAAGGTAACTCAGGAAAACTTGAAAGGAAACCACGGGTGGTATGAAAGTAGGACAAGACAACATCTGCTCTGGAGCTCCACATCTGGAAGGCTCATAACCTGCCCTTGCTATGGTCCAGAGAGGGCTTGTAGAAGAGGAGAAAGCTGCCTCCTGGGCAGGGAATCTGATTGGATCTGTTGGTCAGTGTATTTACAACAGCACATTCCTCACCATGGTTTCTCAGTGGTATTTCAGAGCTGATGTTCATGAAGCTAAAATGGAAGGGTAAATCCTCAACTTGCTCTTTACTGGAAAGAAGGAAAGAAAAAGAAAGAAAAAAGAAAATAAGAGAAAAAGAAATTAAAAATAATTAAAAAAATAAATTATGATAAAAAGAAAAAGAGGAGAAGGATAAGGAAAAGGAAGAAAGAAAAGGGAGAAGGGAGAAGGAAAAAGGAAAAAGGGAAAAAGACAAAAAAAAAAGGAGAAAGGAGAAAAATAAAAAACTGAAAGAAAAAGAAAAAAGGATAAAGAAAAAGAAGAAAATGGAAAAACAAAGCCAAACAAAGAATAAGAAAGAAAGGAGGAAAAAAGAAGGAAAAGGGAGGGGAAAGGAAAAAGGAGGGGAAAGAAAAAGGGAGAAAAAGAGAAAATAAAAAAAAGGTGTTGTGGTTTAACCCAAGCTAGCAATACAACCACTATAGCTGCTCACTCACACCCTACCTCACTCCCCCCCAATAGGGGAGAGAATCAAAAGGGAAGGGAGAAATATGGATTGAGATAAACATAGTTTAACAAAATATCAAAATACTAACACACTACGAGTAAATATACATATAAAATCAAAATAAAAGATACTCAAGGCAATTCCTCACGAACACGCTGAGCAGCCAGTCCCAGGAAAAGGCACCTGGTCCCACAGCCAATCCCAGAGAGAGAAAAGAGGAAAAAGGCAGAAAGGCTCAGAGGCCTCTGCAAAATGGCAAAAGGCTGAACTAAATGTCCTGATGGAAACTCCCCTGGCTGCACCCCAGAGAGAGAGTGAGAAGAGCAGAAGAGGAGAGAAAATGGGAAGGCCCCGACTTCTTAAATATGAGGTGTGACACTAACAGGATGGAATACTCTTACTGATCTATCTGGATGTCAGTCAAGCTCTGCCCCATCCATGCCCCCCTTCCTCAATGCCTCACACCTGGGGGCAGAGCCCTCAGAATGTCCTTGGCTCTCAGACCAGAGCAATTAAAAACATTAACTCTATACTGGGGTGTTATATTCTTGTTCTCAAACTAAGTCCAAATAATGAGCATATTAGCCATGAAAAAGAAAGTTTTCTAACTTCACGAAGAAAATTAACCCATTTTCAGTCAAACCAGCACAAAAGGGAAATAAAAAAAGGAAAAGAGAAAGCCAGCAAAGAAGAAAATCTAGAGAACTGAGAGTTTCCAGATACTAAAGGAACAACCTCAAGTCATTTTTTAAAAAAGTCCAAGTCCTTCCTAATAAGATGCCCAACAGTCTGTCCTGAGGAGCCCCGTACCCCTGAGGCCCCAGAGGAAGGCAGGACAATGGAGGAGTTTGTCTCCATTGAAATATAACAAGGGAAAGTGTAGAGTATTGCATCTGGGTAGGAACAACCCCAGGTTCCAGTATAAGTTGGGGAATGACCTATTAGAGAGCAGCGTAAGGGAAAGGGACCTGGGGGTGCTGGTGGACAGCAGGATGACCATGAGCCAGCACTGTGCCCTTGTGGCCAAGAAGGCCAATGGCATCCTGGGGTGTTGTGAGAGCTGGTCTGAAAATGGAGCAGTATTTGCCTGAACATCGCCATCAAGAACTTAGAGAACTGAGGCCCTGACAGAAAGAATGCACGGACAATGACTTGGAGAGAGGCCCGAGGAGAAGCATTGTGTTGCACTGGTTTCTCTGATACGGGGGGACTGCTGCTTACAATGGCTGCTGTGTGGACTTCACCTGCTGCTTCAGCCAAACCAGCCCCCGCCTCCTGAAAGCTATTGTTATGAGGGTCTCTTCGACCCAGGGACAATAGCTGCTATCCAGAAGATGTGTTCTCACCTGCAGCCTCAGTCATACCTGTCCCCCACCTGCTCCCCCAAACAATGGCCAACGAAAAGGAGCATGCCCAGAAGCTTGCCAAGAGTCCTGAGGTCACCCAATGGACCAGACAAAGACCCCTGAATGCAGACCACGTAAGCGTTGGCAAAAGAAAGCGTGAATCTTTCGAGCCAGCGCAGTACAAGCCTGGGTTGCGAAATCAAGGCGGAGACTGGCCTCAAACAGTAGGAGCAAGGGTTGGGTGAAGAAGCATAAAAGATGACTCCCGAATGGACACTGTTGAAGATCTTCCCACTAGAGGATCCCGAACCACGACAGAGGACTGGCAGGACTCCACGGGACCGGAGACCAGAGGGATGCTTCTGGAACTGGACTGGTGATAAATGCAACCTCATTTCTCATCTTTACTTTTACTTTTTCCCCGTTTATTTTCTCTTTTCTTTTTCTTACTCTCTCTCCCTATCGCGTGCTACTTTACAGGCAAATTAATAAAGTAACACTGCTTGATTGAATTATAACCCCTTGGCATTTTGGTTGCCTTAATTTTGCGCTTTGAGATCAAGGTAAAAGAACCATCACGAGTCCATCACCAGACTGTGACAGGTGTATTAGAAGGGGGGTGGTTAGTAGGTCGAGAGAGGTTGTCCTCTCCTCCTCTCCTCTCCTCTCCTCTCCTCTCCTCTCCTCTCCTCTCCTCTCCTCTCCTCTCCTCTCCTCTCCTCTCCTCTCCCCTGGTGAGACCACACTGTTAGCAACCAGGACACATAACCACGGGCGTAGTTATATGCGGTGCTTTATTTCAGCGCTGGGAAACCAGGGGTTCGCACCCAAAGCTGGCTTCCCTGGTCAGTTTAAGTTACACAGTATTTATACAGTCCATTCACATACATATTCATATATTCATTAAGATATGTAACGGTTACTCAACATTGATTGCAACATCGATTGCAACATCTTGGAACTATTTTGATCATGTGCAGTGTCCTCTGGTGGTCTTTCAGGGGGTCTTCAGGATGAAGTAAGTAGTCTTCATCACTTCTGTCCCTTTCACCTTTGGGTACTGCACAGGCGTACTACTTCTATAGCTAGATAACTGCTGACTTGCTCAACCTCCGGAGATACTGCATGTACTTCTCCTCACTCTATGCATATTTAGGCTAAGATAAAGCTAGGTTGTTAAGATAAGAGTATACTCGAACACGATATGCTTGAACATCCTTTCAGGGACAGTTTACAAAACTGATTCATCCTTTCAGGAACATTTTGTAAAACTGGTTCTGTTACTAACAACACCTGGAATATTGTGCCCAGTTCTGGGCCTCTCAGTTCAAGAAGGAACTGCTGGAGAGAGTCCAGCGCAGGGTAACAAAGATAATTAAGGGAGTGGAGCATCTCCCTTATGAGGAAAGGCTTAGCGAGCTGGGTCTCTTTAGCTTGGAGAAGAGGAGACTGAGGGGTGGCCTTATTAATGTTTTCAAATATATAAAGGGTGAGTGTCACGAAGATAGAGCCAGGCTCTTCTTGGTGACGACCAATGGTAGGACAAGGGGTAATGAGTTCAAACTGGAACACAAGAGGTTCCACTTAAATTGAGAAGAAACTTCTTCTCAGTGAGGATATCAGAACACTGGAACAGGCTGCTCAGGGAGGTTGTGGAGTTTCCTACTCTGGAGGCATTCAAGACCTGCCTGGACACCTTCCTGTGTAGCCTCATCTATGTGTTCCTGCTCCAGCAGGGGGATTGGAGTAGATGATCTTTCGAGGTCCCTTCCAATCCCTAACATTCTGTGATTCTGTGAATAAATCAGGGCTCAGAAAAGAGGCGACGCTTTGGAGTTCAACGGGAATTATCCTCACTCTAACCGTATTAGTGGTTGTCTGAAAGCAGGACATTGTCATCCAGACAGACGGATGATGTTCAGAACCAATGGTAATTTGTAGGACACATAATTTGCTACTACCAAAATAGCACAGCATGTGGTGGGGTTTTTTTTGTACTGTTTCTTTGTTTTGGTTTTTGTTGTTTGTTTTGGTTTTTTTTGTTTTTGTTGTTGTTGTTGTTTTGTTTTGTTTTGTTTTGTTTTCCTTTTTAGTATGTAGTCATGCCATTTCTTTTGGCTTGTCACAAGAAATCTGCTCTGCAGAAGTGGATCAAGAGCTCAGACCTTCAGCAGCTCATACAAAATAGTTGGCCAGGCATCAGGGGAAATACAGCTTATTTTTTTTTCTACATAAGCTAATAAAATCAGGATGATTATAGAAGACGAAGTTGAAACCAGCTCCACTTTCAAAAAACACAAAGTCAGAGACTAAACTAAGTTTAGACTGAGCAATTGTTGATTGAAAACATACCCTGCCATCACCTCTTGGAGTTTTACCAACACCACAGAGTTTTCACCTCAAAAAATAATTAGGAAAAGAAGAGTCATCCATTCTGGGCTGATCGTCCCCAAGCCCGCGATGCAAAGATCAGTTGCCCCTGGTTAAATGGGCTCTTAGCTCAACAACAACCAGGCTGGGGGCTTGTGAAAGTCAGGTTAAAACAGATTTGCTGTCTTAAGCCTTCAATCCTGCCATCATCATCTCCAAGCTTGCAGCACTTATGTGAAAATTGAAATTGGGTGAAGGACCAATCCTTTAATTTCCTGTAAGGAAAACGTTAGGAGGTATCTCTCCCATGAGCTCCAAGACCACTCACTTAAACTGTTGGTTATTTCATGGTGGAGATTCACAAAAAAAAAAAAAAAAAAAACAAACAACAGAGGGGAAAAACAAAAAAAAAAGAAAATAAATAAGAAAATAAATGCATAAGTGCCTGTACTGCTAACAAAGTGGCAGGGTGGAGCCAGTACACCCTTATATTTACCTACAGGCAAAGCCTTAAAGTTGTAGTACATTTATTTTCCATGAATCATGTCAAAGCTACAAGATTAAAATCCCCAAAACTCTTGCAACAGGAAGAGCAGGATTGTTGTTTATCACTGTTTTATTTTTAGTCCCTCAGCTCAAAGGTTTGGGATAGATCAGAGACTCCAACAAGCTGAGCTGAAGTTACCTCAATCTGAAGTTACCTCAAGCTGAAGTAAGTGCAGTTTCCCACAATCCTGAATTATCTTTTTTTTTTTTTTTTTTTTTTAATGGTGGAAAAAAAGTAGTTATCAGGCTTAAATCACACCTCAGAATATTTAGAAAAAGCTTAAGGGCTGCTCTCAAAGGCTCTAAATTCCTCCTATCTCCACCTGCCCCAGCAGAGCAAGCTTGAGTGGTGGCCAAGGTCAACGCCCATTTGCAAAGGGCACCATCTCCTGGGATGTCCAACGCAGACAGACACTGAAAAAAGGGAAAGAAGAAGAAAAAGAAGAGAAACAGGAGCTCTGGAGAGGTGACGAGACCTACCTCCAACCCCTCCTGAGGCTGTGTCCAGTCCTAACCCCCCCACTGCCTCCCTCTCAGCCTCGTGACTCACTTTCACTTTCATGCAATGTCAAGTGCCCAGCACCGTGGCAGATGCCAAGCCACTGAATTGCAGCCTCCTTTGCTAAAGCGCGGGGACAGCAGAGGGCTCGGCCAAGCCCATAAAAATGAGCATCGACACTTTGCCACTTGCACAGCTGGATTGTGACAGCAGGGTCTGGAGCCAGGGTTATCTACGGGGATGCATGGGGGGAAAGGGAAATAAGCCCATTGTGCCACAGCAGAAGCTGCCACTGACCTTCCAGAGATCCTTATACAAGCTCTGGGGAAAGATATTACAGGATTAAATAGGAAATTTCATCTTTCTCAGTGTTTTCCCTTTAACTTCCCAGCAAAGCTGAATGCAACAGTGCTTGAAAACCCTCAAGAGAAGAAATCAATTGTTTGCTTGCTGAGCAAGTACCTACAGAACTTGTTTGGTTATTCACCCACTCATTTTTCTCTTTATTCCATCAAAAGGGTAATTCCCTGAGCAGTTTTAACACCTGAGAGCAGGACAACCAACAACTCCTGCCACGAGGATCCACATACTTCAACAGGTAACCACCATTGGGTCAACCCTACCTTAGACAATGAAATATGGAAGCGTCAACCAAGCCCATGCTCTCCCATGAACATCTGCCTTTGATTCCAGCAAAGAGATCTGCTCCCTTTCACTGACACTTCAGCATTTTGATCCCAAATTCTATTTTTTTTTCATACATTTTAAGGAAATATTGAAAATATATCTTCTTGTGCCATCCTTCCTGGACCTCTCACCATGGGACAGGGAGGTCCTCTGCAGAAAGGCAATGTGCTGCTGTGGCTTCCCACCTTGTCACCATAATTTCTGACATCACGTCAGTAAACTGGAGTGAAAAGCCATTGTTTCTCTCCACCCTGTGCCTTCAAGTCGACCAGCGATCTGGGATCTCCCCTTCTCCTGCACAGGACCTGATATTTACCCACTGGTAAAGAAGGAGCCTCATCATGGATTTATGAACATCAGCCTTCGGGATGGTGCCTCATTAATTCCTTCACCCCTTCCCCTGCAAACTCTCCAGAGCTGTTTGCAGTAGCTCCTGAGCACAAGCTGGAGGGTCACAGAATGGTTTGGGTTGGCCAAGAACTTAAAAATCATCTAGTCCAACCTCCCTGCCATGAGCAGAGACACCTTCCACTAGACCAGGTTGCTCAAGGCCTTGTCCAACCTGGCCTTGAACACTTCCAGGGATGGGGCATCCACAGCTTCTCTGGGCCACCTGGAATGATGAGAAGGTTTTGCTTTAGCACAAGGTTGCACCATGCCTCAATGATAGCCGAGACACAGCATGTTAGATAGCCACACCAGATGTGATTAGAAGCTGGTAAACAACTAATGACACACACAACAGAACAGCTCTTCTTGCTACCCAGGCCAGCCCTGGAGGGACACCACGAGACAAAAATGCATTGTGTCAATGTGCAGGCATTTGGAGACAACACAACAGCAGATCTCTTGACTGAAAGCGATATTTTTTGTTTGTTTTGAATGGTTGCTTGCCAGTGCAGGACCTCATGTCTGGCATTTGTCCTAGCACACAATTTGCATGCCAGATGCTCTTGCATCTTGCTAATTGTTGAAACAAAGTGGAAATTGAATGAGGTCCTTTGAGGTTGGCAGGGCCTTCAAATATGGCCAACATTGAGCTAATTCTGTTTCCAGTGAATGGAACAGCAAATGCACACTGGCAAAATGCTCTTCGCTGTTTGTTTTTTTTTTTTAATAACACAAAAAGGAAAGCGCTAGAACAATGATGAATGCCCTCTGTCAAGGGTTTAGATTGCGGGGTGACAATAAAACCCTGGCAGATGTATTGTTAACCTCCTCTTCCCCCCACTTCCCCCCGTTTGCCCCTCCCTCTCTCCACCTTCCCACTAAGGACAGGTGATCGGGAGGGAAGGAAGGACAGAGAGAGAAGAGCTGGAAAAATTAAAAATGTTTTACTAATGCTACTAATAAGAATAGAGAAAATAATACAAAAGATACAAAACCAATCTTGAACGTCTCAACAGCTGCAGAGCAGGCACCCAAAGTCCTGGATTGGACTCTGCAGCCAACCAGAGCTGGATTCAGTCTCTCACTAGGCCTCAGTTCGCAGGGAGGACTAGCAAGGTCCTCTCCTAATGTCAGCCATAAGCAGAAGGGAAAAGGGACGAGATCCTCATGATCTCCCACTTTTATATGAAATATTCATGTGAATGGAATGTTATACACAGTTGGTCAGTTTCTCAGTCACTTGTTTCTCGTTGCCCCTCTCGTGAGATGTCCATCCATGCTTATCAATAACTTCGCATTCCCTTGCTATGTTTACCAAAACATGTATCTGGTTCTCCAGGAAAATGCAGCTAATATGAAGGCTTTAGCTGACAGGCAAATTCACTGAAAGCAAAACTTGTTTTTTAACAAAACCAGGACAGCCCTCAGAAACCTCTTCCCTGTTAAGTTCAAACCTTTTGATGGTCTCCAGCTTGCAGTGTGGCAGTGTGGCACCAAATTCCAGAGTTGGGCAAACTGCCTCTCTGGGACCAGTGGTGGCTTTATTGAGGTCACATGTCAGCCAGTCCATCCTTCTCCTAGTCCATGTGTGCTGTGCTCTCCAGTAGAAATAAGCTGAGCAGCAAGCGCAGATTAATGGGGGGTTTAAAAAGCTGGGCAGAAGTGGAAATAGCTCTAAGTGATGGGCATCAGAGACTTAGCAGGTGTTTGTCAGAGCTACATGAACCTGGGGACCACAAGGAACCAGCTGAAGGACTGAGTCTGACTACAGGACACAGTGTAAAGAGAAGGGTAATCACCAGGGGCCCACAACACATCAGTTCAGGTCTGTACCATGGGAAGAAATACCTACAGAATCATAAAATCATAGAATAGTTTGGGTTGGAAGGGACCTTCAAAGCTCATCCAGGTCAACCCCTGCCATGAGCAGGGACATCTTCACTCAGATCAGGTTGCTCAGAGCCCTGTCCAGCCTGGCCTGGGATGTCTCCAGGGATGAGGCATCCACCACCTCTCTGGGCAACCTGGGCCAGGGTCTCACCACCCTCAGTGTCAAAAATTTCTTCCTCATGTTCAGCCTGAATCTCCTCTCTTTTAGTTTAAAACCATGACCCCTTGTCCTATCGAGGTGCGGAAATGACCTTACAACCCTTGAGGTTGTAAGGAAGATATGTATTTTACATATTTATTTATGACATCGGACACACGGGGAATCATTTCACCTAATACATGTGTAAAATTACAGTAGCTGTGAGCTTGGTTAGATGCAGTAAAGTGTTAAATATTCATGAAACTTTTTAGGAATGCCTATACATATTCATAACCTGTCCCCGAGAAGGCGGTTCTTATTACAATGAGTTCCGAGAGACCATTTCCATAGTCTCCACCTCTGGCTCCTCCTGGTTGCAGCTGCACAGTGATCGTGAACCCGGGTCCTCTTTCTCTGTACACTGTCACCTTTAGTCCGGTGTGATGAGTTGGTTAGGTCTCAGACTGTTGAGTTGGTTAAAACTGGCGTATCTCCTGTCCTGTGCCCAAGTTTCTGATTTTAGTTCACCCAAGGATGCACCAAGGATGCACCCAAGGATTATTATCTTTGCAAGGCATCAGTGAAGTCCTGTTTCTCGTACAATAAGCTACACAAAGCTAAGCAAGGATAGGCAACAGGGATGTAGGTTAAAGGGTTAGCTCTCTAAGTGTCTTTAAGTGTTAGTTAGTTAATTGTTAGTTAATTAATTGTTAATTCCCTGTATCAGTATTGCAACAGGTCCTGCTCAAAAGTTTGTCCTCATCTTTCTTACAGACCTCTTTTAAGTACGGAAAGGCCACAATAAGGTGTCCCCAGTGTGTCTTCTCCAGGCTGAACACCCTCAACTTTCTCAGCCTGTCCTCCCAGCGGAACTGTTCCAGCCTCAGCTCCTCTGTCCCCTCTCCAACAGGTCCATGTCTGTCCTGTGCTGAGGATCCCAGAGCTGGACCAAACACTCCAGGTGAGGCCTTGTTTTTAAGAGTGGCTGACATGAGATACCCACAGGTGTACAGAAAAGTATGAATGTATGGAGATGTTTCCTCCTCATTCAACCTGGAAGTTGCTGACCATCCATCCAACTGAAGAGGTTCCATCTGAATCCCAGAGTCCTTGCTGAGCCTTGAATTTATCTAATAGCTTTTCAAACCCTTTTATAGTTTATAGTTTTATAGCTTCCATGGACAGCGGCATCAACTTGTTATCGCAAATTAGTGGAGAGATTGGGATGGTTATTCATTACCAGTCTTAGAGCTCTTGATCGTGAAGTTGTTGCATTGCAGAGTAAAAAAATAGAACTGGAAAAGGAGGTTAGGATTTTACAGGATGCAAAGGCGATCGCGCAAGAAGTAATTGCTGTTCAAGCAGAGTGGTGCTATGAGCTTCAAGATAATGTAGACCAGTTGCTAGAGTGTATTGATAAGGAACAAAAGGATAAATATGGAAAAACTGAGTTTCTGAGTTCTCAGGTTTGTGTTCTTACCACAAAAAGATCTTGGAATCCCAAGGAACTAGACTGAAATATTTGGAGTGAATCCTCAGACTCCAATATTGAGGAGTTTGAATTTTATCCTGACTTAAATGGCAGGGAGGTGGTAGCACAACCCCCCATATAAATGATCACAGAATCACAGAATCACAGAATGTTAGGTGTGGACGGGTCTTGATAGATAAAGATCTGTTGCTGAATTAGTCAGGCTCAAAGGTATTTCAAGGCCGCTTCGAGAGCGGAGTCTGCTGTGAGAAAGAGGGGCGTTCCTCAATCACCGGGGTCCTGGCGTGGCGTGAATCATCGGACGTATCATCAGTGAGACTCCAGAGCACGGACAGTCCAGGATACTCATTTAGCGAATCCATGCTTGGAGCGTGGACGCGTGATTAGAATATAGTTACGTATATAAGGAGACTTGTTTCTGTAATAAATGGCTTAGCGTGATTCACATTGAATCGACTTGTTTTGCTTAGTCCTTATCTCGCTCTACAGTTAGGGATTGGAAGGGACCTCAAAAGATCATCTAGTCCAAGCCCTCTGCCGGAGCAGGAACACATAGATGAGGCTACACAGGAAGGTGTCCAGGCAGGTTTTGAATGTCTCCAGAGTAGGAGACTCCACAACCTCCCTGGGTAGCCTGTTTCAGTGTTCTGATACCCTCAATGAGAAGAAGATTCTTCTCAATTTAAGTGGAACCTCTTGTGTTCCAGTTTGAACCCATTATCCCTTGTCCTACCAATGGCTGTCACCGAGAAGAGCCTGGCTCCATCCTCGTGACACTCACCCTTTATATATTTGAAAACATTAATATGGTCACCCCTCAGTCTCCTCCAAAGAGACCCAGCTCACTCAGCCTTTCCTCATAAGGGAGATGCTCCACTCCCTTAATTATCTTTGTTACCCTACGCTGGACTCTCTCCAGCAGTTGCCTGTCCTTCTTGAACTGAGGGGCCCAGAACTGGACACAATATTCCAGGTGTGGTCTCACCAGGGCAGAGTAGAGGAGAGAAAAACCTCTCTTGACCTACTAACCACTCCCCTTCTGATACACCCCAGGATGCCATTGGCCTTCTTGGACACTAGTGCACAATGTTGGCTCATGGTCATCCTGCTGTTCACCAGAACTCCCAGATCCCTTTCCCCTACACTGCTCTCTAATAGGTCATTGCCCAGCTTATACTGGAAGCTGGGGTTGTTCCTACCCAGATGCAAGACTCTACACTTTCTCTTGTTATATTTCATTATTTTTTTCCCTGCCCAACTCTTCAGCCTGTCCAGGTCTCGCTGGATGGCAGCACAGCCTTCTGGCGTGTCAGCCACTCCTCCCAGCTTAGTGTCATCTGCAAACTTGCTGATAGTGCACTCTATTCCCTCATCCAAGTCACTGATGAATATATTGAATAATATCGGCCCCAGTACTGACCTTTGAGGCACTCCACTAGATACAGGCCTCCAACCAGTCTCCGCACCATTGACCACGACTCTCCGGATTCTTCCCTTCAGCCAGTTCGCAGTCCACCTCACTACTCGATCCTCCAGACCACATTCCCTCAGTTTAGCTGTAAGGATGTTGTGGAAGACTGTGTCAAATGCTTTACTGAAGACAAGGTAGACCACATCCACTGCTTTGCCATCATCCATCCACCTCGTTAAGTCCTCTTAAAAGGCTATGAGGTTGGTCAAGCATGACATCCCATTGATGAAGCCACGTTGACTGCCCCTAATGACCCTCTTCTCCTTGGTATGCCTTGAGATGGCACCATGGATAAGTTGTTCCATCACTTTCCCAGGGATGGAGGTGAGGCTGACCAGTCTATAGCTACCCAGGTCCTCCTTCTTGCCCTTTTTGAAGACTGGAGTCACATTTGCTTTCCTCCAGTCCTCAAGCACCTCTCCTGCTTCCCACAACTTGGCAAAGATGATGGAGAGTGGTCCAGCCATGACCACAGCCAGCTCCCTCAGCACCCACAGGTGCATCCCATCCAGACCCATGGATTTATGGATGTCCCTAACCCAGTCCTCATCAACTAAGGCAGACTCCTCCATTGTCCTGACTTCCTCTGGGGCCTCAGGGGTACAGGGCTCCTCAGGACAGCTTCCGGTAGAGTAGACAGAGACAAAGAAGGCATTCAGTAACTGCCTTCTCTGTATCTTCTGTCACCAGGGCACCCACCTTGTTCATCAGTGGGCCTACATTGCCTCTGGTGTTAGTTTTATCTGCCACCTATTTGAAAAAGCTCTTTCTGTTGTCCTTGACCCCTCTTGCAAGGTTTAATTCTAAGGAGGCATTAACTTTCCTAGTTGCCTTCCTACATCCTCTGACAACAGCCTTATGTTCTTCCCAAGTGGCCAGCCCCCGCTTCCATGATCTGTAAACTCTTCTCTTCTACTTGAGCTGACCCAGCAACTCTCTGTTTAACCATGCAGATCTCCTGGCTCCCTTCCTTGACTTCCTACGTGTCGGGATGCTCTGATCTTGGGCTTGGTAGAAGCAGTCCCTGAACACTAACCAACTGTCTTGGACCCATTTACCTTCAAGCACCCTTGCCCATGGGATTTCCCCTAGAATTGTTTGAAAAGGCCAATGTTTGCTCTGCTGAAGTCCGGGTTTGCAATTCTGCTTGCTATTCTGTTCCTGCCACAGGAGATCTTGAACTCCGCCATTTCATGGTTGCTGCAACCAAGGCAGCCCTCAACCTTTACTGCTTCAACCAGACCCTCCTTGTTAGCGAGGATGAGATCCAGCAGTACTTCTCTCCTAGTTGGCTCATCCACCATTTGCATCAGAAAGTTATCATCAAGGCACTGGAGGAACCCCTGGACTGTGGCTGGCTGGCTGAGTAGTCCTTCCAGCAAACATCAGGGTAGTTAAAATCCCCCACAACAACCAGAGCCTGTGACTGTAAGCCTTCTCTCAGCTGTCTGTAGAAGGCTTCATCAACTTCCTCACCCTGGTTTGTTGGCCTGTAATAGACACCCACAAATGATGCGGCAGCAGGAACAAGCAGATGAAGGGTGGCAGGTCATGTGTACTCACTCTCCGAAGGAGTTAACGGCATTTTCAGAGATCTCTCAGCAGAAGAGTGGGGAAGGATTACTGGCACAGGTTTTGCCAGCTTGGGATATTGGAGCTGCATCTATCCATTTATTAACAGATGAAAAAAATTTATTAAGCCCTATAGCCAATGATGATCAGATACAACAACAATATGCTCAGCTGCAAACTGTCAGAGGTCCGGACAGGCAAGATATTATTGCACCTACGCTATATCAATGTTTGTGTGCAGCAGTTTTAGCAGCATATGCTGAACCTGTTGAATCTGTGTTGTCCCTTGGAAATCGGTGCACAATGGAGAAGGATATTGACTTAATGTGGCAGATGGGGGTGGCATCTGAATTGATTATGACATCCAATCCGAACAGGGTAGCAGTGACAAGAAGTATTAAAATGCAACTTCTGAGAGGAGCACCTGCCTCACTGAAACCCATGATTCTGCCAGCAGTGACAAATGCTACAGGTAATGCAGGCACTCTAGCAAATGCCTTGCAGGGATTTGGGGCTGTTATTTCAGGACCCTCTTTTTGGGTGGTAAATAAAGGAAATACGGCAAAACCGAAAGGAGTTACAGCACGAGTGATGAGAACACTAATATGAAATGATTTAGTACAAGCTGGTATCTCATGATTAGAAATAGGTGGGATCATACCATCAGAAATGTTTTACCACTTGCAAAATTAATGCTTATGCATTATACAAAACCAATCTCAAGTGCTCGGTGTGGAGTTGGCGTCACTCCAGCAGCGGCAGAGCTGAGTGTGTGGAGCTGGCGTGGCTCCAGCAGGTGCAGCTCAGGCCCCCGGAAGTCATGGGCGGGACTTCACAGCAAACCGGAACCTGGTTGCAGGGATGCAGGGCCTGAGGCCTGTAGATCACAGGCAGACAGACAGGGTCCTCTCTAGATGCCGGCCATGGTCGAAGAGAGCATGACCCTCGTGATCACCCTCTTATATAGGGGGTATGACGATTATGGGATGGAATACTCAGTTCATTCTCAGTTGGTCAGTTCTAATCACCTGTTCCATCCACCCCTCCTCAAACACGCCCCTCTCACAACAGAACGTGGGGAAACTTCTCAGTCTTTCTTAGCTACCATAGTAATAAATCTAAACATGAGCTTCTTCAGCATTCCGTTGGTCTCTTATCAGCACCAAGTACAGCACCCTAGGAGAAATATGCAGGCTAAAACTCAGAAAAGTACAGCCACCTAGAAGAACTTAGCTGAAAGAAAAATCACTAAAAGAGAACCAGTCTTGTTTTTAACAAAACCAGGACAGTTGGGTACTGTTACTCTTTGCCATTATATTGACAATCTATTGATTATGGCAGTGTCACAACAAGAAAACAAAGTAGCTGCTGAATTTCTGAAAGTGCATTTACAGAACCAAGTCTGGGCAATTAATCTGACTAAAACGCAGGGCCCTAGTGCTACTGTACTATTTTTAGGAATAGTTTGGCATAGACAGCTTAGAGAAATACCAGATAATGTACAGCACACAGTCCAGCAGTGTTCTGTACCAGCTGCAGTAAGAAAATTACATGCTTTTTCAGGATTGTTAGGGCATTGGAGAACTTTTATCCCTATATATTCTGTGGAGGAGGATTCCCCTTGTGAAGGGTTAATAGCAGAGCACAATAATGTTGATTCATTTGAGTCTCACAACAGTAAGGAAGCAGATAATATGACCTCTGCCAAGCTGCATGCTCAAGCTCTAAATACGCATATAGCTTGTGGACATGGATCAGCTTATGTTGCACAGGCATGGGACATTGCTCACAATCAAACCCCTTTGTTATTACATACTTGTACAACATGCTCACATCATTGTGGTACTTGTATACATCTACATTTAAGAGCATGGGGAAAGGTAAAACAGGGTCAGTGGGCCTTGACTGTCAGGTTGATTATATAGGCCCCCTACCCAAATCTAGGGGGTGGCAATATTTGTATACTGCTGCGTATACATTGTCAGGACTAACTACAGGGGAAATTAAATTATTCACACCAATGGATTGTGAAGTGGGACTGCAGCCTACTGATCTAGATGTAAAAATTCATATCACTCCAGAGAATACTGTATGGTTTTGTACCCTGACTTTTCCTCTTATGCTACATCCTTTGCTAATATCAAGTTCTCGAGTTCTTGTATTTCGGGTATCTTCAGTGAACACCTGTGTTTTATCTAGAGAAGACAGCATTGGAACAACGTTATTGGTGTCTTAGACCCAACATCTAACTGAAGTCCAATCTGAGAAAGTGCAGGTCACGACTTTCCAATCTGTGTGTGTAATTAAGCCAAACCAGTTTTTTAAACCCAGAGTAATACTAGCTGAAGGAGCTGGAGCAACAGCATATGTATTATTGGAAGGTGACAGCACTCCTATTGATTAACTTAGATTTGTCCTGGTAAACTTAGATTCGTTCAGCCTCTACTGCATCCTAATCATTTGCCTTTTATGTTTAGGAGAAATTAACAACTGCAGATCTCTTAACAATGTGTTTCAGTAGCATGACAACCCTTGTAGCTGTATTACAGAATTGTGCTATGCTAAGGGATTTTAACATTAATGTTTCTTATTGTTTTTTTCTCTGAGTAGGTAGTGGCTACAAATGCTGCTTTGATTTTGAAGGCATGTGTTGCTTCAACATAGATGATGAACTAGCCAGCATGGAAGACGACATCTCACATATTCAGGACTAATGCAGCAAGTGAAACAATCTACTGATCATGCCTGGCTGAATGACTTGTTTTAATTCCTTGATGAGATGAATGGGACACCTGATTTAAAGCATTATTGTAGAAATTATTGTAGAAATATGTTTTTTTCCTTTTTATGTATGTGTTTATTGTTTGCCCCTGTAAATTGCTCTGTGCTACACCTCACAAGCCCAAATGAACAACTCTGGCGTTGCCGGCCCCAGCAGAAGCAGTTGCATGAGCGAGGGGGTGGAATGTACGGGTATTGCGCAAGAATGGTGAGAAGGCTAATTGTAAATACACTCAAGCGGCTGCAGCTGGGGTGTAGAAAAAGCACATACATCACACTAATTGTTTTACTGACCTTGTATGCTTGACAAGTAGAACCTCTCTGTTAGATAACATAGGCCTGTGAGAAACTCCAAGGCACCTTATCACTATGCCTGAGATTCCTGCTTTGTTGTGAGAAAGCAGAAGGCTGAGCCTGCTTGAAGCCTTGAAATATAGGCTAGTGCAGCAGGCCCAGCGATCTTCTACCAGGGCTGAACTTACCAGCACCTGTGTCCCCACTCGTGTCACCTCTGACTAGGAGCTTAGGTGCAACTTCAGAGATCCCCTGGTAGCAAGGTAACTAAAATAAAACTTGATCTTTGCAAATGCATTCGTGGCCTCTGGCTCTTCTTGCAATGTGCCTGCGTTGGTTTACACAGCCTCCAAAACACGTGGTGCCAACGAGCTTCTCAGTTTAATTGTATGCTGTGTGAAAAACTAATTCCTTTTGTTTGCTTTAAACCTGCTGCCAAATAATTTCATTTCACAGCTATTTATTTCTGGGTTATAAAGGAAACAATAATGAATAAACTGTTCCCTGCTTCCCTTCTCCACACCTATAATGGTTTGGTGTTTCTGTCTATGTGAAACCTCCAAGGACAAGTTTTTTTATAGCCCTAAGTGTCCTCATCCATTGAGACTCTCTTCTTATAGGTTCTTTCTACCTCCTTCTGCATTGGGGTGCACATTGGCCAAGATGCTCCTGGACTATGAAGTCCAGCCAAGTGTCCCATGTTCTCCTTTTATTCTCAATCTTCACCCTAACAACTCCTAGCATTCAATTTGCCTTTCTGACAGTGACTGATGATTTGAGTTGATGTTTCAAAGAAGAATTCACAGTGATGCTGAGATCTTTCCCCACCTCTCTGTGGTTTTAAATACCTGAAATAATTCACTGAATTTAGTAAATATTGTAATCTCCCTGGTCACCACTTTCCAGATCCTTTATGAACCTGTTGAACAGCTCAGGTACTAGTGCACATCCCTGTAGAATTCCCCTGGTAGCCATGGTGAAAAATTAGCATTTCCTTCTTTCCCTGGTTTTCTAGATTCTTCTTTCGTCTCCACATTTGCTCAGCCTCAACTCTTCCTTGGTCTCCCATTACCTACTGGCCTCCCACCTCCTTTTGGCCACACTTCCTATGTACATCTCAACAAGGGTCTTCACCCTCCTTGCCTTCTGCCCACACAGCCTTGGGCACACCAGTGTAGATCACCTTCTCCTCAAACCTGACTCTGAGCCTTCATGTTAACGTTCTCCAAAACCTCAATGCAAAGCTGGACCCAGAAGGTTTATTTTCCTTGGGATTGTAACCAAGCTCTGTATTTGTAATGGAATCCCAGCATAGGTCCAGGCTGGGATGGCATCTCTCACCACTTGCGTCAGGAGCACGTATCCTTCAACAAAAGTGGTCTGAAGACAACAAAAGCCCCAGGAAGCCCATGTGCTCCTCAGACATTGTTCACATTCCTGATCGGGAGCCTCAGCTTCCTGGAAGAGAAACCCCCAGGACTCAAGGTTTCCTTCAATCAGAAATTCAAGGCGGAACCTAAAACCCTCCATGCAGACATCCCTGAGATGTGGGGCTCTGGACAACTGGCTCTAAATTTTGCAGTTTGCACCCATGATCCCTACACATCAGTGAAAAAAACCAGTCATCCTTTTCCAAGTCCAAGTCACAGCAAAGCTGTAGCATCACTGCATCTGCAGCAGCTACCAAAACAGAAGGTGGGCCATGTGGATGAGAGAAGAGAACACAGAGGAATAAATAGAAGCCTGGGACATCAGAGAGAGCAAGACCTTGGCCAAACGAGGAGCAGATTTTACTCAAATGAGTTGCCCAGAGAGGTGGTAGATGCCCCATCCCTGGAGACATCCCAGGACAGGCTGGATGGGGCTCTGAGCAACCTGATCTGGGTGAAGATGTCCCTGCTTATGGAACTAGATGACTTTTAAAGGTCTCTTCCCACCCAAACCATCCCCTCATTCCATGAGCGTGTGCGCACACATGCAGATGGCTTCTCTCAAACTAGGACACCGCAGGCTGAAACTGCAATGCTTGGTGTGGCACAGGGCAGGGCAGCAGCTCCCCCTTCCTCCATCCCCCTTGATATTTATGTTACAGCCATCTGGATTCATTTTTTTGCTGACTGTGCTGCCTTGCCCTCCCCTGCAGAATTTCTTTAATGTTGCTTTGGCAGGGGGAACACAAAACAGCCTTTTATTTTTATTTTATTCCTCCCCTTGGCTTCAAAACACTTTCAAGGATCTCGTCCAGGTATCTACATGTAACATCCCTCAGCGTTACCCAGGGTGAGACAACACTCTGGGGCCAAATGCTGCTCCTAAATCTTAAGCCGCGATACTAAACCAACATCATTGGAGCATGCTGAGCACAAGGGACTTGACTGCTGAAGACCAGGAGCCCAGCCTAGGACCAAAAGGGATCTCTCCATCACCACCATGGTGCAAAACTCCTCTCCCCCACAATCTACCATCAGCAGACACAGACACCGAGGAGTTTTCCAAAACGGGTCTTGGAAAGAATAATGTGTTCAACTTTTATTTACCTGGGTGGGACTCAGCCACTTCACACCATCAACCCTCTCAAAAATTCCAGATTTACTGCTACAATGAAAAAGAAATATTTTTTACACAGGAGTTACAAGATGTTGCCGTGGTGGCATGCGGGGGCACGCACTTCGATGTTATCTAAAGGCCCGGATCTACAGAGATGCACATAAATCACTTGACTCCCATGAAAACAGCAAGAACAGCCATAAAACAACCCAAGCGCCGAGATCAGACCCATCAAGACAACATCAACATCTGCTATTTAGGTGTAAAAGAGGGAGAAAGGAAAAAAGATGACACATAAAATTTTTATTCCATCTTGTGGACAGTTTGCTTCTGCATAAAGTATGTTTTTCTGTGTCAATATAACACTTATTAAATCTACTGAACCCCTTGCTGGTGTGATGGAAGGTGCTGCACAGATGTTGCTGGGGATTCCTACGCTCGCCCTGGTGTCCCCCTCTCTTTTGGGACAACAGTAGGGACTCAAGCAGTCACCCCAGCAATCACAATGCCTTTCCCACCCCTTTCTTCCACTTTTTTGGTTAGATTTAAAAAAAAAAAAGAAATAAACAAAACAAAAAAAAACAACAAGGGGGCTGTAAGAAAGACTTTTTAGCAGGGCCTGTTGTGATAGGACAAGGGGTGATGGTTTTAAACTACACCCACCTGGACACGTTCCTGCGTAACTTGATCTAGGTGTTCCTGCTCTGTCGGGGGGGATTGGACTAGATGATCTTTCGAGGTCCCTTCCAATCCCTAACATTCTGTGATTCTGTGTAGAGGGGAGATTCAAACTGGACACGAGGAAGAAACCAGGACCACAGCTGAACCCGAAGCATCCCAGGCCAGCATCTTTCTGCAGCTGCTCCGTCACCAGAAGCTCTCAAAATAAAAGCTCTTGAGTTTTATTTTTATATTCTTCCTTCTGATGCAACATGACACTGGCACATCTACTCCCTCCAACCCTACAAGGTCAAAAGTACCACCTTACACACACCTACTCCATTTGCTCGTTATGCAGGAACAATTAAGCTCTGCTCAATTTTTCCATTAACCCAAGCAGCCTTTAGTCATGTCTAATGAACTAACAAGTTGTTTTCTTTTTATCTGATTCAAGACTTATGTCTGCCCGGCTCAGACACATGCAAAAAGTTCAATCCCTCAGTGCCTTGCAGTCAAACATCAGTCAGCCAGACAGCTTGGAATTAGGTCCAGGATTTAGCCTAGGAGTGTCTGGCTGTGCAGAGACCGCAGGCATCCCTAGGACTCTTTTATTAAAAGCATCCACCCAGAAAGCTGCTGCAGTCAGGCAGCAACCACCTTGAATGGCTCTGCCATCTCAAAATATTTATTTTCAAGAAACCAAGATGTTTCAAATTCTTGCTAGGCTTCCATCAAATTTGACCCTCAGCCACTGCATCATTCAAGAATTACTGGAGGGAGATACGTGGACAGAAAAAGCACCAGATCTCAGATTTGTTCCCTTGGAAGCCAGGCTAAAAAATGGTACATGAAATCATGGATGCAATCAATCAATTGAATATTTCATCAATAAAAACATGGAAAAGCATGATGCTAACAGGCTTTGGGAGAATTAATCCATTCCTTCTGCCACTCCAACCACTGAAATAATCATGAGGAAAGTGTTAGTCTAGACCAAACAAGGCAAAGCCACTGAGCTGAGTTCCCTAAGGCATTGGGTAAGAGGCAGGAGAGTTCACCCTTTTTTTTACTATCTGAGACTCATGAAGGTGCTGCTACAGCCCACAGAGACAATTTTGCATTCACAGTGATTAGGGATTCATTTTGAGCTTGGCTTTGTAAATAAGCAAGCTTAATAAATTATGTGCAAGTCTCTGCATCTACATTTCTCACTAGGTCACCTTCCCAGGGCATCATCTCCGCTTGAGTTTCAAAGGGCGACGTGATGATAGGAAGTTCTGAAGCTCATAAATTCTTCGTGAAAAGAGGCGATCTCATCAAGCAAGAGCCATTAGGTGACACCACTGCGGAAAAGCTGCAACGTGAGCCTGACACCCGACGTTTGAGGGGCAACGGGCACAGACTAAAGCATAGAAGGTTCCATTTGAATATGAGGAGAAACTTCTTAACTTTGAGGGTGCCAGAGCCCTGGAACAGGATGCCCAGAGAGGTTGTGGAGTCTCCTTTGGTGACATTCAAAACCCACCTGGACGCATTCCTGTGCAATCTGCTCTGGTGAACCTGCTTTAGCAGATGGATTGAACTAGATGATCTCCAGAGGTCCCTTCCAACCCCAACCATTCTGTGATTCTGTGACCACTCCCAGCAGAAAACCTTTCCTGAGCCGGCTCCATCCCATCACCCTGCCCAGTAAGGTACGAGCTACCAAGGGCAGACCAGATCTTCAAAGGATTTGCTCCTTCAGGCTTTGAACTCTATGACCGTGAGGCTGACATACAGTAGAAGTCACTGGAGGTTGACTTTGATCATCCTCCACTGGCAGAGCAGAATCCAGCTCTTCATTAACTACCTGTGGTTAGATTGCAAATATCAGGGTATAAACCAAAATAACTCAAAAAGAGATGGCCAAAAAGAGATGACCCGCAGGTGACATGCCACACAACCTGACCAAACTCAGCATCTTGAGAGAACAGCCTGAATTTCTACCCCGTACACCTATTTTACCCTGCTCTGATCCTCTCTCCATCCCTCTCCAAGCCTGCAGTGACCGTAATTACCGTCCTCCTCACTGCCGCGCAGCCACACCACCTCCAGGAACTTCTTTTAATCTCACTTCATGTTTCAGTCCCTGCAGCCCACTCCTAATGTCTGCTACTCTTCTTCCATCATCCTCCGATTCATCAATAGCCATGTCAGGCTTTGACCTCCAATTTTCTAACTGCTCAGTTAAACCACTCTGCCACCAGCCCTGTTCCTGCCTTTGTTAAAAACAAGGAGGGAGCCTCATTTGCTTTCTTATTTAATCATCGCTTCACTTTTGCAGTGTGCACTTTGCTTCCCTGTCTCAGAAACCCATCAACCAGACCCGTTCGAGACTGATGCTGGGGCTATTGTTATCTTTAATGAGAGGAAATTATGATTAATGGTTTATTTTATTCTACTCCCCCCCCCCGCCTTTAATTTATTTTTTTTAAATGGCTTTCCCAGAAAAAGCAGCTTTGGCAGAGCACTGTCACCTGAATGCTAATGAACATCGAAGGGACCTGGTGTGTCTGCCTTCCTGCCAGACATTAAATTAACTTTCAAATTGCTTTGATGACATAAGGTGGTTGCAGTTTGGACCCATGTGATTACCTGAGCGTTTATCTCAGTGGATTTTTCCGCCTGCCTGCTTTAAAACAACACATTTTGCTGGATTGGACTTTGGAGATGGAGGTTGTGGTCCCCCCGAGTTGCTGCCAGTCCACATCAGCCTGGTCTGATTTTGGATAATTTGGATACGGCTTATGGCTGAGCCCCAGTGAACAAGAGTGCAGAGGCCAGTTCACAGCTGAACCTCAGCTACATCTTCTGCTTCTGGACAAAACCAAAAAAAAATAAAAAGAGAGAGGTGGTGGATGCCCCATCCCTGGATACATCCCAGGCCAGGCTGGACGGGGCTCTGAGCAACCTGATCTGGGTGAAGATGTCCCTGCTCATGGCAGGGTGTTGGACTGGATGAGCTTTGAAGGTCCCTTCCAACCCAAACTGTTCTGTGATTCTGAAACATGGACGGTTCAGTGCTAGGAAAAGGTCTTGGGTATCTAATGAAATTACAAAATACATTTCTCTTGGGGAAATTAGGCTGCTGTGTGTGGTCCAGGACACCATCCAACCTACTGGCTTATGTTCTTTCCTTGTCCAAAAGCGTGAGGATGAAGAAGGAAGAGCACTCAGGTATCTAGAGGATGTGCCAAAGAGCCAGGAGGTCCCCACGGAGAAATATCAGAGCTCAGGCACACTCGTCCCTCCTTCCAAAACACTCATCTCCTGAGTGGATGCTGGATGGGAAGGATGTGCGATTAAAAGAAGGAAAAAGGATTTAGTGATGACTGAGACCTCCTCTCCACGAGCAAAGACCCAAAGCTAGGAGAGAGGAGAACATGGCCGGCCAAAGGGAAATCTGAGCATCGCATCAGGTCAGATGCCAATTTTAGATCCACGGGAAAGGGCAGAGAAGGAAGGTGGCAAAAAATATGACCCTGTGCCATCTGTAGGGTAGGTGAACACCCAGGATTTCATCAAGTCTCCAAGACCAGGTCAAAAACTTTGCACCAGCCAGAGGGATGCGAGATGGTCCCTGTGCCAGCTGGTATGAAGGACTCAACAAAAATAAAGACATAAACTGCTGCAGGCTGAGCTCAGCCTCCAAATCAACGTGGATCAGAGACTGGGATGAGGGAGAGTGAAGGGAAATACAAACCACTCACATTAACCTATAGGTAACATAAGCAGCGGCCCCAAAGATTGAATTTCTCTATTCCCACGCAGGGCTGCATCTCGGTATGCACAACAACTGGAATGTTAGAGGATGGAGTGTGATTTATGGAGTGCTTGGTGACCCCGAGGGATGAGGGGAACAGCGGCAGAGTATTTATTATTGCTATTTTACATTAAAAGGAGTACAGTTTGGCGGTGGTTTACATTTCTGGGGCAGCTTTCATCTCAAAAGATAACAGAAGCATCTCACCAACCAGGACGGGTGAGCTAAAGCCTCACCACTGGCTCTACTAGGGCTGGTATAGATATAGATATAGATATAGATATAGATATAGATATAGATATAGATATAGATATAGATAGATATATTAGGGACCAGAGAAATTCAAATAATCAGCAATTAGCAGTATTTCCACTAGCAACCACCTGCAAACCCCAGTCCAGCAGGTACTTGCACAAAACAGCTCGGTGCTAAGTCTATTTTGAAAGCACAAAAATCTTCCAGAGCTCAGCAGCAAAGACTGAAGCAAGTCGGGTCAAAGTAACGGGAGAAGAAAAAATATAAACTCGAGCTTTCCCCTTCTCTTCCAGCAAAACAGCAACGCCTTGCTGTCAGCAATTAAAGAAACAAAAGCCACGGGGATGCTGCCATTACCCTGCGCATGGTTATTCCCAAATCTCAGCTTTGGATGACAGCTACCAGACCCACGCTGTGCAAAATGTTCTTCCAGAGGTTTACAAGCTCCATCTTGCACGTTGAGGCGTTGACACCAGTCGGTGCTGGGATTGTCCGGCAATTCCGATGGGATTGCTCGCCCCTTCCTGCATCCCGATCTCCTCCGACTGGCGTTGGGGATGCATTTTGGAAGCTTTGACAGTTCATTAATTAAAGGAAGTCGACATGTCCACTCTTCTCAGCTCCTTCTTTCAGGGATGCTGTCCTTGCAAAAAGCACTCCAGGATTTCAGCAAGTGCAAGCTTGGCTGGAGCAACCAATAATGTGATAGAGAATTGCAACCCAGATTGCCAAAGGATGGCTTAAAGAGGGGGGAAAAAAAGGGTGCAAAGGATTTAATGCTCTGGTTTGGAAATTCAGCAGGATTTTCAGAGTCATTTCTGGATAACCCTGCCTTTTTTTTTTTTTTTTTTTTTAATTATTTCATGATACATGGAAGAAAATTGATTCCTGAATGTGAATCCCCAATGATGCTGCCAGTGAATCCTGACATGATGACTCCCTTGATAAGGGGACTTCGAGAGTCACTTAAACCTACAGGGACTAACCTTCAAAGGACAATCGCATTGATGAGCCCACTAGAAAGGCTGGAAGGTTTGATTAGAGGCCAGGGTACCAGGAGTGGGGGCCAGAGGGATGGAGCTGATAGATTCACTCTTTACCCATGCCCTGACTCCCCCCAACCAATCAAATACTAAAAGGGTGTGGACATGGGGGAAAGTAGCACAAGAATTGATAGATTATAATAGGAAATATGGCCCTGTAAACATCCCAGAAGAAAGGTCGAGAGGAATCCGTCATTCTGAAGTCAAGAATCTGCCCCTCTCTACCGGTACTGCTGCTGCTACCAGTGCTCTGAGAAAGGAGCATCTGCATATTAAAAAAGGAAAGGGAGAACAGCCTAAGATCTGACAACAAGGGCGCTTTTTGGGAATCAAAAAGGGAGTTCTCAGAGATATAATGGAGGGCTTACCCCTTGATAAACTGAGTAAACTGGTATCAAGGTGGCATAAACCCAAAGAACATTCACAGAGCATGAAAGAAGTCCTACCTGTTATATCCGCAGCTCCCTCCCCAGCCGAGAATGAAAGTCTCTCCCAGAAACAGGGAAACTTGAACCTCCATTCCCTAGTAGTGGGCAGGGGAATGGAGGATGGATTTATATCCGACAGGTCACACATACAAAAGGGGGAGATTTATTGATCACGGCTATAGTGGGTCCAAAGTGTGCACTTGTAACCTTTTTAATCGATACTGGTGCACAGATTTCTGCTCTGAGTGAGGAAGATGCTAAAAGGCATGGGGTTTCTCCCTCGAGGTGACGTTTTTGCATCCTCAGTGCCTTTGGATCGACAGAAGTTATGAGGATTGCTTGGGTAAAATTGATATTGCCAGGAGATGAGAGCACAGTCACTATCAAGACAGTGATTGGAAACATTCCGAACAATTTGCTAGATATAGATACCCTTAAGGGTAGACAGTGGGAGGATTCAAAAGGATTGTTGTGGACCTTTGGAACACCGTAGCTACATGTCAGATTACTGCAAACTGCACCCTCACTCCCATATAGCCAAGTTACAAATGTTAAACAATACCCCCTTCCCCTGGGTGCCAAGGAAGGTATCAAACCAGTTATACAAGGAATGCAAGAACAAGGAGTTGTCATAAATACCCATTCTCCTTTCAGTTCTCCAGTGTGGCCAGTTAGAAAATTAACGAGAGGTGGTACTCACAGTAGATTTTCGGGAGCTGAATGCTAACACAGATCCTTTAACCGCCGCAGTCCCCAATCTGGCCCAATTAATAACCATAACACAGGAAAAAACTCATCCCATCATGGAAACAATAGATGTTAAAGACATGTTTTTATGATACCATTGTGACCAGAAGACAGAGATCGTTTTGCTTTTACATGGGAAGGACAACAATTCATTTTCACCCAGCTTCCCCAGGAGTACAAACATTCTCCCACATTGGCTCATCATGCTTTAGCCCAAGAGCTAGAAAAAATACTCAAACCCAAAGGCATAGATGTTTATCAGTACATTGATGATATTCTTGCGGGTGGAAATGAAATAACAGAAGTAGGGGTAACCCAACAGAATATAATTTCACATTTGGAGAATCCGGGCTTGCAAATTCCCCCCGAAAAGGTCCAAAAGCCCTCACAAGAAGTAAAATTCCTGGGAATCTGGTGGAAAGGAGGGATGACTTTATCCTGCCAGACACCCTTGCTTCCTTAGATCATATCAAAATGCCTGAGTCAAAAAAATGATTTGCAGCATGTTTTTGAGTTGTTAGTCTTTTGGATGAAACACATCCTAGACTTCTCTATCATTGCTAGACCTCTTTATGACTTACTAAGAAAAGGGGTCAAATGGGAATGGACAGATTCTCAAGAAGAAGCTATGTGATTATTAATTTTTGAAGCAACAGTTCATCAAGCCCTTGGTCCAATTCACCCTACAGACCCTTTTCAGGTTGAATGGGGGTTTGCTTTATCAGGCTTGTCAGTACATATAAAGCAGAGAGGCCCTGAAGGTCCAACCCAACCTGTGGGATTTTTCTCCCGTGGTTTTAGGGATGCCGAGAAAAGATACACTGCCTGGGAGAAAGGTTAGTTTGTTGTTAGTCTGGCTCTAGTAGAAGTAGAGAAGATTGCACGACAGCAGCCAATCGTATTAAGAGGCCCATTTAAAGTCATAAAACCAGTCACTACTGGGACCCCTCCCCCTGACGGGGTGGCCCAAAAAGTCTCAGTACGAAAGTGGTATGCTCAGATTGAACACTATTGTAAGATTTTCTCAGTATCTGAAGGACCTTTAAAAAATCTAGCTATACAAGAAATGGAGAGCTTGGACGATGACCAAGATAAACTTGCCTCAGTAATCCAAGTCGCACCTCCCTTTTCCCATGATCAGTCAGTTAGTGCTTGGTTTACTGACGCTTCTGCTAAAAGAGAAGGAAAGGTGTAGAAATACAGGGCAGCAGCACTCCATACCTCTTCCGATGAACAGATTATAACAGAGGGAGAGGATAGCGCACAAGTAGGTGAATTAATTGCAGTATGGAGTGTCTTCCAACATGAAGCACAAACCGTTTCTCCTGTCCACATTTATACTGACTCTTATGCTGTGTTTAAGGGATGTACAGAGTGGCTTCCTTTCTGGGAACAAAAAGGATGGGAAGTTAATAGGATTCCAGTGTGGCAAAAGGAAAAATGGCAAGAAATCTTAAGTATTGCTAAAAAGGGGAATTTTGCTGTGGGCTGAGTAGCTTCTCATCAGGTAGATGGGGGATCCGCAGGAGAATGGAATAACTGAGCTGATGAATTAGTAAGACTGGCCTCTGTACAAAAGGACCAAATTTCAGAAGATTGGGAATGCTTGTTAGGATGGTTACACGTAAACCACAAACACACCGGAGCTAAAGACTTATATCATGAAGCTCTGGCCCGAGGCTGGCCTGTCACCAGAGAAATGTGTAAAACCTGCATATCAGCCTGTGAACAATGTTGGAGACGGCTTGAAAGGCACCCTTTAGAAGATAACCCTCTGCATTTAAGGGAAGGTAAAGGTTTGTGGGATGCCTGGCAGGTGGAATATAGTGTCCCCTTTAAGAAATCAGGAGGTAAACATTTTGTGCTGGTGGGAGTGGAAATAACATCAGGATTAGTCCAAGCTGAAGCTTTTAGCAGGGCTACAGGTGAAAACACTGTGAAAGCATTGTGAGAATGGTTTGGAACTTTTCCAAAACCACAAGAGATACAGTCTGACAACGGCTCCCATTTCACCGCCAGAGTTGTACAAGACTGGGCACAAAATGAAGGGATTAAATGGATTTTTCACACCCCATATTACCCACAAGCTAATGGAATTGTAGAAAGAACCAATGGCCTCTTGAAACGGATTCTGAAACCTCATGAGGGAAATTGGGATGTTCATCTGTGGCAAGCTGTCACAGGGGTAAATGACAGGTGGGGGGTAAATGGATGCCCCAAAATCACCACCTTTTGCCCAAAGGCCCCTTCCTTAATTCCCTCTTTAAAGGGACCAAATGATTTCAAGGATCCGGCCCATTTCCTAGGATAACCAGTTCTGGTGGAACTTCCTACTATGGGAAGCGTACCACTGGTATTGAAAACCCCTTTAAATGCAAATGCATGGGTAGCCTCTGATGCCCTGGGTAAGGAACATCAGATAAATACCTGCTGGATAATTCCATCATTTTAATTATTTTTGCTTCAAGGAGGCGAGCCCTGTTTGTTTTCCTTTTGCAGAAGAACTCCAAGGGACACAGAGAATAACACAAATCATTCAAGAATCAAATCTGAAGGCCTAAATTTTAAAAATGACCAATAGTATAATTGGGCTGCTAATACTTTTCTGCATCTTTTCACCTACCTATAACCAAAAGTATGCTAAATGGCCTTGGTCCGAAGCTACTGTTAGATACACTAGTTCTCTAGGACTGTATCCCAAAGACCGCTTTCCAAATTTGGCTACCATAGTAATACATGATGAAGTGTATCGCCTAATTGAATGGGAGTGGGATAGGAAGGACTGGATTAGAGCCCTGACTGGTACAATTGGAGAAAAAATTAAAATAGGATGCAGAAAGGTGGAAGGATCTTACCATGAGAAAACCTCTTCAGTCACAGTTTCTGGAAATCTTTTAGATCCGGATTTGACAACCAAAATTCACCCTAACATCTCAGCAAAACTCTGTCCCACTGCAGAGTGAAAATGTGATAAGCAAAATTCTCTCATCTTGTTGTTGCCAAAAGTACATCGGCAACTATACCACCTTGGACCCAAGTACCAACAATGTTGAGATTACTAAATCCTGTGAGAATGAGGAAACTGATTGTTGGTACAACTTCACTTGGACAAGGACTGCCTGGGTGGTGTGTAATTGGCAAAACAATCAAGCCAACTGCTCAGATCTACTAGGCCTAAACTTCAAATTTAAAATAAATGCTGTCACCAAACCTCCAGTGATGCTTGTTGCAATAGTCACCTATCATGACAAAGACAACGTTTTCACACTAAATGACAAAAATGAAGCTGGACCTTCTTTTACGGTGGTCCAGGGTGACAACCTCTCCGTACGCTATAGAGTAATTACTGAGTCCCTCGCTGAACCAGTAAACAGCTATGGAATCGGACTACATGGCCTTATTTTATCATGTAAAAAACAAAGCCAAAATTGTTGGCTAAATCTAACTGCAATACAAAATATTCATAAGGTCACGTGTGGCAAAAATAATACCAGACACTGGGGGGAACTCAGGATAAAGGTCATGACACCTACCACCCAACCAATAGCTGTACCCGATCCAAAAATTTTTGAAATTGGACCATATGTGATCAAAAATATAGGCCAACAACAAATGTTGTTCAACTCAGAATGGTCTCTTAAACATGTTGAGTTGTTAATGCAAAATAATGTTTCCGAGATTCAGCCAGCCTGCTCTCCTTTCCTGAGAACCTCCTTCGAGGGGTGGACAACCTGGCTGTGGAAACGAATACCTAATAGAAAACGAACACAGAGAGACCTAACTGGTGTGTTGGGGACAGGACTGGGAGTTCTAAATGGTATTGATTCAGAAATATTAATGAATAAATTGGCCACCACAACTAGTGATTCGGCAAAATTGCAACTGCCCTTGCGGTCTTCCCTATTGACTTTGGGAACTAACCAGTGGCTGCTATCAAAAGTGTTACCAAAATGGGAAAAAGTGAATGTAAAAGACCACAAATTGATAATAGACGCACTTGATGTGGTCCAAAATAACCTTTCTTTGGCTCTCAGTTGTATTCAGGCACAACTGTGAATGCAATCAGTGGCCACCTTGATCATAAGAGAAGGTGAAGAAGGCACTTTCCCCATCGAAATTTGGAAAATTGTTTGGGACAGTGCCACTGAATTTGAGAGAGAACTCCAATCCTGGTGGACTTTGGAAAACTTTACTTATGACCCCATCACAAACACGGCTACGACCTTTGTGTTAACCATACACAATGCTTCAATATACATAATTTACCCCATCATTGCATTAGCGTTGAACCACACTGGAACTATACTCTATCCTTTTGAGCATAGAGTATGGGCCCGAAAAGTGGATGAAAAATGGTAAACTGTCAATTTAGAATCTTGCATTGTGCGAGAACAGCAAGGATTCATCTGTGAAAGTAATACAATCAGTGCTTAAGATATTTGTCTGGACACTGAGCAGAATGTTTATCACTTTGAGGTTCGTCCTGACAATCAAGAAACGGTATTAGTGTATATTGGCAAAGGTTGTGTGTGCTTGAGGACTGCTTGTAACTCTATATTGGTAGATATGGTGACGGTAAATATTAGAAATCATTCAAATTTTTGTGTTTGTGATTTTGTCAAAATTACTGGATGTGATTTTTCTTATTTAGCATCAGTCATATCTCATAAACTTTTACAATCTAATTACACACTGATTCACGAATTGCTGACTACACCTATCAGGATGAATCTCACATTGGTAAAGCAATTGTTGCAACACCAAGACTTGATCAAGATCTTGGAAGAGGTTTGAGTAAGTGGACAGAAAACCTTGATAACTGTTCACCACAATGCTGAAGAAATTCACCATGTGTTGAGAAGAGTAGAAAAGGACGCAGAACATAAGTGGTGGGACACACTTTTCGGGTGGTCACCTACTGCTACAGGCATCCTGAACAAGTTATGTCACCCCATTGTTGTTCTCTTGGTATTAGTTTTGATAGATTTTGTTCTGTCCAAGGTATTGTATGTTTTGAATTGGAGAATGGTAAAGCGTTTGACACATTTAACATCTGTACTTAATGCACACAATTTGTTTAGTGTGCCCTCCAGTGTAGACATCCCTAAAACCGTTGACACAAAGTGGATCGCGTGGATATAAACCACTTTTTTTTTCCTTTCCTTTTCTTCTTCTTATACTTTCTGTCTCTCTTTGAGGATTGTGTTACTGCCACAAGGTCCTGATAACAATGTTCAGCCACGGGGTGGTGTAACAGTCGGTCCAAAGAACAGTATTTGCCTCAACATTACCATCAGGGACTTGGAGAACAGATGCCCTGAGAGAAAGAATTGTGCAGGGACTTTCTGACCTGGGACTACAGGCAACAACAGCTGCTGTCCAGAAGATGGATTTCACCTGCTGCCTCAGCCAAACTTGCCCCCACCTCCTACCCATTACTAAGGCAAACATAGAGGAGCATGTGCAGAGGCTCGCAGAGGGTCTTGAGGTCACCCAGCGGACAAGTAAGAGACCCCTGAACGCAAGGCGGCGCAAGCGCAGACAAGTTCTGGCAAGCAAAGCGGGGGCTCTTTGGGCCTGCGCAGTTAAGTTTGGATTGCGAAACAAAGACGGAGATTGGCCTCAACCCATGGGAGAGAGGAGGGGTGAAGGCCTGTTGAAGAAGCATAAAAGATGGTTCCTGACTGAACATCGTAGAAATCTCTCCACCAAAGGATCACGGATCACAACGGAGGACAGGTGGAATGCTGTTTCGGGACCTGGGACCATAGGGATGCCTTTGGACTCGTGGTGGTAGCTAATCCTCTTTCCCCCTTTTTTTCTTTCCTTTTTCTCCACTTTCTCTACCACGTGCCGCTTTATGGGCAAAATAATAAAGTTACACTGTTTGATTGAATTATAACCCCTTGGCATTTTGGTTGCCTTAATTTTGCACTTTGAGATCAAGGTAAACGAACCATCACAAGTCCATCACTGAATGGACCGTGACAGATGGTGACTCCACCACTGCCCTGGGCAGACTCTTCCAATGTCTGACAGCCCTTTCCAGGAAGAAATTGTTCCCAAGATCCAACCTCAGCCTCCCCTGGTGCAACTTGAGGCCGTTTACTCTCGTCCTGTTGTTTGTTCCTTGGGAGCAGAGCCTGACCTCCCCTGGCTCCAACCTCTTTCAGGCAGTTGCAGAGAGCGAAAAGGTCTCCCCTCAGCCTCCTGTTCTCCAGGCTGAACCCCCCAGGTCCCTCAGCTGCTCTGCATCACACTTGTGCTCTGGCCCTTTCCCCGACTCCATTCCCTTCTCTGAACTTGCTCCAGTACCTCAAGGGCTTTCTTGACACAAGGGGCCCAAAACTGACCCCAGGATTCGAGGTTTGGCCTCCCCAGTGGGACGGTCACGGCCCTGGTCCTGCTGACCACACCAGTGCTGATACAAGCCAGGATGCTGGTGGCCTCTTGGCCACTTCAGAACACACTGGCTCATCCTCACAGACATCCATGAAATCCTGTATTTAGGTTCATCAGATGTTAAGGGTCTCTTCTACATATTCCTGCCTGGGTTTTCCATCGATGTTTTTCACCATTTCCAAAACAGGACTCTTCAGGAGTTGGAAGAGGATTAATAATTAATTTTTCAAATCCAGTGACCTTTCCTATTTATGCTAAAAGTAGGAGGAAAATGGACTGGGTCAACAAGAAAGAGATTTGAGGGAAAGGGAAAAGGGGTTCAGCGACATGAAAAAAAAAAGTTTTCCACTCTTCCAGATTTTGTTTCAATCGAAACAAAATGTCTTCATTCACTTTCAAGTTTAACCTTTCCTCCTTCTAACTGCAAACCGTCATTTCCAAACAAAAAGTTGAAAAGTTTCCTTGAGAAGATGTCAAAAAAAGAAATGTTTTGGTATTTCCAAAAGGACTTCGGCAGGGTGAACTTTGGCCTTTTCAAACAATTGCTACGGGAAATCCCATGGGCAAGGGTGCTTGAAGGTAAAGGGGCCCTGTGGCAGAATGCAACCTCCCCTCTCTCCCCCTCCCTCCTTCAGTATGGAAGGAGAAGGCACATCTCCCTCTCCCTCTGCTACCTGAGGCTAACAGCTTATTTTGTTTGGCCTCAGAGCACCCTGGCCAGGGCCATTAGGAGAAGGGAGTGCCCAGGCGCCAGTGAGCTGCTGGGCGCCTGCGGCCAGTGTGGGGGATGTTTGGAGGCTTCAGGGGCACCCACAGCCAGTGTGTGGGTGCAGAGAAGCTTCTAGAATGCCTACAGTCAGATCTGATCAGACAAATAAAAATGGGATTCTCGTCGAGACTCCGCCCATTCGTGGGTCTCTCGGAGCACGAGCAAGTTGCTGCTGCTGAGAGCCCCCCTCCCCGGGATGGAGACTCCGCTTGCCTTGCCGCCACGGGTGTGAGTAAAACTTCTTGCAGAATTGCGAGTATATTTATACTTTCCGTGCACATATGCACATATAACTTTCCGTGCTCCATATGAGCACGTGTAAAATTAATCCTCGCAGAATCGCGGGTGTATTTTCCTTCCGTGCACATTTGCACATGTACTATAAATTATTTCCTCGCACAATCGCGAGTGTATTTTCCTCCCGTGCTTCCACGTAAGCACGTGTAATATTCCGTGCACATTTGCACGTGTAAGTAAATTAACCCCTGCAGGATTGCGAGTGTATTATAAATTTACTCTTGCAGAATCACGAGTGTACACTTCCCGTACTCACTACGAGTACGCGTATCTCTTTAAAAATAATCCCACACCGTGTTAGGCAAGTGTGTACTTCTCCGGGACTCAGGGCCGGCTCCGGCATTGTTTTGAGTGAAGCCACATGCATGCACACTGTGGACCGCCTGTTGTATTAGTTGCTGCCCCTTAATAATTTTCCTCAACTGATATCCAAACCTTTATTTAAGTCACTTTTGGAGTGCTAAAACCCTGTTTTTCACCGGTTTAATAAAAGTTGTTTTGGACCCTGTTGTCCCTTAAACTAACCTCGGGGTGCCTCCATGACAGGCCCAAGATAGTTGGTTAGTGTTCAGGGACTGCTTCTACCAGGCACAAGATCAGAGCATCTTGACACGTAGGAATTCAAGGAAGGGAGCCAGGAGACCTTCCTGGTTAAATAGGGAACTTCTGGGCAAGCTCAAGTGGAAGAGGAGAGTCTATAGATCATGGAAGGAGGGGCTTGTCACTTGGGAAGAATATAAGGCTGTTGTCAGAGGATGTAGGGAGGCAATGAGGAAAGCTCCTTACCTCCTTACATTATACCTGGTGAGAGGGGTCAAAGACAACAGAAAGAGCTTCTTCAAATACATGGCAGGCAAAACCAACACCAGAGGCAATGTAGGCCCACTGATGAACAAGGTGGGTGCCCTGGTGACAGAAGATACAGAGAAGGCAGTTACTGAATGCCTTCTTTGTCTCTGTCTACTCTGCCAGAAGCTGTCCTGAGGAGCCCCGTACCACTGAGGCCCCAGAGAAAGGCAGGACAATGGATAAGGACTGGTTTAGGGAGCAATTAAGCAATCTGGACATACATAAATCCATGGGTTCTGATGGGATGCACCCGCGGGTGCTGAGGAAGCTGGTTGAGGTCATTGCTAGGCCACTCTCCATCATCCTTGCCAAGTTGTGGGAAATGGGAGAGGTGCCTGAGGACTGGAGGAAAGCAAATGTCACTCCAGTCTTCAAAAAGGGCAAGAAGGAGGACCCGGGTAACTATAGACCGGTCAGCCTCACCTCCATCCCTGGGAAGGTGATGGAACAACTTATCCTTGATGCCATCTCAAGGCATATCAAGGAAAAGAGTGTCATTAGGGCAATCACCATGGCTTCACCAAGGGGAAGTCATGCTTGACCAACCTCATAGACTTTTATGAGGACATAACCAGGTGGCTAGATGATGGCAGAGCGGTGGACATGGTCTATCTTGATTTCAGTAAAGCATTTGACACAGAGTTCCACAGCATCCTTGTTGCTAAACTGAGGAAGTGTGGTCTGGACGATCAGGTAGTAAGGTGGACTGTGAACTGGATGAAGAAGCCAGAGAGTTGTGGTCAATGGGGTGGAGTCCAGTTGGAGGCCTGTATCTAGTGGAGTGCCTCAAGGGTCAGTACTGCTGTTAGCAAACGAGACACATAACCACGGACATAGTTATATGCAGTGCTTTTATTTCAGCTCTGGGAAACCAGGGGTTCGTGTAGAGCGAGATAAGGACTAAGCAAAACAAGTCGATTCAATGTGAATCACGCTAAGCCATTTATTATAGAAACAAGTCTCCTTATATACGTAACTATATTCCAATCACGCGTCCACGCTCCAAGCATGGATTCGTTAAATGAGTATCCTGGGCTGTCCATGCTCTGGAGTCTCATTGATGATACGTCTGATGATTCACGCCACGCCAGGAGCTCGGCGATTGAGGAACGCCCCTCTTTCTCACAGCAGACTCTGTTCTCGAAGCGGCCTTGAGATACCTTTGAGCCTGACTAATTCAGCAACAGATCTTTATCTATCAAGACCCTTCCACACTCCCCCTTTCTTTTCCTGAATTAGTCAGGCCCCTTAAATCGCACGATGCATCATTTTTGAAATATACTGCAACATAGAACACGTGGTTAACAACATAATTACAATTACATATAATGCAGTTAAACCTTACTTAATAAGATCAAACAACTACCTGCCTATTCTTAAAACCTTAATTCTACTATGACAACCTTATTAACACACTATTTTAATAGATTCAAAATAACCAGACAAGTTAATACAATATATTCTCTTAAATTCCTAAAAGATTTATAACTGCACAGTTTATAGGGTAACATACTTAATATCATCAGCATATACTAATAATTGAATTAATATCTTAAAAGTTATCTTAACCTATTTAAAAGATCAATAGCTTAACCTTAATATCCCTTCTAAAACTTTATCAGTTGCTGAACTTAGATTACTATGATAGAGATATCTCATAATTTTACCTTATCTATGCACTGACTATCTAATCATAATATCACCCTTTTGGATCTCCTGCTGATTGTTCAAACTGCCATTCTCCACAGAAGGTAGACCACCTGCTTGCTAATAGGCTTCTAGACCACCAGGTCTGCGAGCATCTGTAACACTGAATTGGGATCCATGGTTTACATCTGAAACAGTCCTCACAACTTATCTCCCTCCTGTCCATCTGCATCCGTTGAATCTTTGTTGAATCCACTTCAATCCTTGGCCTGTAATGACACAAACATAACCTTTTCCCCAGGTTATCAATTGATGTGGCCTTTTTAACTGACTAGTGACTTGACCATAACTAATGTAGGTTCTTTCTGATTTAGCATGGTTTTGGGTCATACTTGCAAAGTATTTCATCACATACAATGCTTTTGGTTTTGTGGTGCTTCCCCTTTTTTTTTTTTTTTTTTTTTTTTTTTTTGTAAAACAAACAAACAAACAAACAAACAAATTCAGAACCAGATATGTGCGTTGGATCTTGACTACGTACTCAGAATCACAAATCAAATTTAGAGGTTCCTCCTTAAAAGCTCTAAGTAATTTAAAGCTGTGCCAAGTTCTGCTAATTGGGTTGAACCTTCAATAATTTTTACAGAATGACGCCAATTGTTATCTCCACACCAAACCACTACAGCTTTATGAGACTTCCCAGAACCATCAACAAAAACTTTGCAAGTATGTAGGATCAGACCAAATACAAGTATGGCCTATGACCTGATGTTAAAGGCTTGCAGGTTCTGCAGCAATTTACATTTAGGCATGCCAAAAGCTGTGCTGTTAAGAAAACCAGCTAGTGCAATTTATAGAGACATAGATTACAAATTAAAAAAAAAATCAGAATTAAATTTCACAAATGGTACATATATGATAAAAGGATCATGGCCTATTAAGACTTAAATTCTTTCCCTGCATTTTCTTAATCAGAGTGACAATTGGTATATAACAGTCGGTATATCAGCTTGCTAGCAATCTCATCATACTGTCCCACAATAGCCACAGGTTGTTTCTATGTTGTAGCTATAGACAAATCTGCAAGTCCAATCAAATGCAGCCAGCCTGTAAGGTTGTCATAAATTCATTCCTCAAAGTTTCTAACTCCATTTTGGCTGTCATATTTAATGGATATTGTTTTCCCTTACCGGATCGAAGTCCTGTTTCAGATCTATCAGTGTAGTGTTTGCTTTATCGAAACATTGGCTGTTAATACTAGCAGAAATACAGCATTTGAAATTTCCTTGGAGATTTCTCACTTGCAGCAAGCAGATCTGCACCATCCAAGCAGCTTCTTGTAGGCCATGCAACTAAACAGAATTCTCAGAAAACGTTATTTGAGCTTACAATTTACTTAACAAATCTTAACCTAAGAGAGGTATAGGACTTTCTGGCAACTACAAGAATTCATGTATTAAAACTTTGTTCCAAATTTGGCATTCCATTGGTCTCAAAAAATGGCCTTTATTTCGTTCTCTCCCATGACCTCAAAAACTAGCATGGTGAATTTACTAAGAAGTCTCTTACAACTAATTACCACAGAATAAGTCTATCAACAAATTTTTGGTTTAATTTTCCAGTTTCATTAGAACTATGGGTCTGCTAAGGATGCCTTTAAACTTCACCCTCGGACTGCTCCAGTCAGTATTACAGCGCTGCAGTCGGGGGGAGAGAGAACCCCCCCTTTCACTGCTTTAAAAGCAGTCAGCCAGGTTTTTTTTGGTTTTGGTTTTGGTTCTTTTTCTCTTCTTACTGCAGTTCAGATATAACCAAGGTCACGCAGCTGGCATATCTCAGTTATAATGAGCTGCACACAGGCCTGGGATGTTTTGGTCTTTTGTTTTCCCATTTCATTCCAGCCATAATACACTTTATATGCAATTTCAAGTAGCTCAGCAATAGTTACATTCCTTAGCTCCATTTACCTTTTACAATTTAGAAATGTCAAAAAAACAGTATAAACCAGTATAATAAACATAAATCCATTATTCTATTTTCCGAAATATAAATCAGTTAATATTCTAGCAACTTTTAAATACAATCTCTTCTAAATTCACATCTATCATAGCATTTTAACAATTTGAATGCTTTTCTAACAATATAAGCAATTACTCTAATGTGTAAGGATGCATCCTAAGGGGGAGCAAAGTGGAATTTTAGCAGTGGAACCTGTTCCCATTTTGTAATTATCTCCCCAAACAAGATTCTTTTGCTACCAAATATGAATATGCAAACTAAAATATTGAGCTCAGATGTGAAAACCAAATACCCAGTTCAAATATGCAGATGGATCACAGTTACACCAATATAAGACAATATCTCAGTTTTTTGTATTGCACCTTTGGGCCACCTACTGCTCAGCCAGGTGGAGGTACCTCTGGGTCTCCCTGACAAAAAAAGTCAGTTGCGCGCTGGACCCCCAGATCGGCACCGAGCTGGACTGGACAAGGCCTTTTTTTTTGTTTTGTTTTGTTTTAGTGTCTCATCTGGTGCGCTACAGCTGTTATTCCAAAACCAGGATTCTTTACATGATGTGCATATGGAAAAACCAAATCCAGCACATCGAGATGAGACACAGCCTGTCACAGAGTTGCACAAGTCTGAATGCTGGAATAAAGCTAGCATGCTAGAGAAAAAAACAACAGCCACTATACGCAAAATTTTACGATCACATTCACGCAGTAAAGAACTAAATTACTCATGATCTTCTGAATTATCACAAAATGCACATTTTGAGTCAATGGATTCTCATGATTTAACAGACTGTGAACTTATCGTACCATATAGCACAGACCTACCAAAATTGCAACATACTGAAACAGATACCCACAAAGAAAACAGATTAATAAGGAAAGCATTTTGCAGACTTTACCAAGTTTTCTGTGACCTGTGTGTTATCAGTTAACTCTCTCTCAGCTTGTTGAAGTTCAAAGCACCCCGCCTGTAAAACTGTCTGAAATGATTTAATGATCTCTTGTAGGGATTTATTTTGTCCTGATCTTCTGGCCTCAAAAACAACATTAATTGCAACAAGATTCTATTTTCTGGACACTTTTCCCAATCATTTAAGTTATACCGCAGCCATCATTAATTACAATATTTTACAAGATCTTCCTTCCTGATAATTCCGAGTGCTTTCCTAAGTTTTAAAACACCTCCCAATACTGATTTTTTAGGAACACAACTGAAAACAATTATTCCTGACCCCATCTTGCAAGTAAAAACCTTGAGCAGCAGGGGGCGGGAGGGAGGGGGAGGAAGGCACAGGGCTGCTTGCAGAGAGAATGGGAAAAGTGGGAGAAGGTTTTACAGCGCACTTAAAAACAACTAGTAAAACAATTAACTCACATTCCTGACAAGCTGCTTGATTTTCAGAGAGGCAATACACAGGAGCACATAATATGTACTGGAAAACTTGCAAATAACACGTTGATAGCAAACATTAGCATTCTCTACTGCTAATCTCAACACTAGTGCTTCCTTAGCTTCTTAGTTTTCAGCCTACTTACTGATGGCGTCTTGAAGATGGTCAATAAATTGCATGTAATTCTCATTGGGACCCTGATTAATAGTTGCAAATGATTTGGCACCTCTCTCATAGCTTGATATGCAAGATCTGTTGACTGCCTCAGGATTTCAGAAACTTATCGTGTCTGTAGTTGCGGTGTGTCGATTAGTGTCTCTTCCAGGAGTTGTGGGACACCTGCCCCCCCTCGACGAATCCCCATTGTTCTTTCGTAAATGATCTATAGCTGTTACATTTCACACAGTTCTTTTGACAAATTATCTGACTCCAGTTCCTTGGACTGCTTGGTCTCCTTAGGGTCGTGTGATGGTATGGGAGGCCATCCACTCGGTAATTTTCCTCCCCCCGGCCCAGACCGCTGCACCAGTGCCGCCGGCACAACAGGGGATGGAGTGGGGAGGGGGTCAAAAGACACGATCCGGGTAAACTTCACAGTCATTTTTAGGTTTGTTATCAGGCTGCAACGCTGGAAAAATTCTGGCAACGGTAGCCCGCTCAGCCTTAAAGTCTTTTAAGATGGAAATTTTAAGCTTCCATTTAGTCGCTAGTGATTTAGTTTCTTTATCATCTCCATTGCTGACCCTATTCCATAATTTCTGCCCTTTATCATCCCAAAGTTAACGTTTAAAAGCCTTCTCATTTTCTTCTGGGTAGCCAATAATTCTATACCGAATTAATAGTCCACATACATTACTTTCTTCTTATTTAAGTCCTCTCATAGAGAGAATAGGCAGGAGGAGTTTAACTACGGCTTCTTCCTCAAAGGATTTATTTTGCCCCATAACTTCACTCTTCCCTCCTCCCGCTCCCAGCCGCTCACCCTTTACGGTGACTTCTTCAACAAAATGTGGAACGTCCGTACGCCTCCGCCCGGTTTTCAGTCCAGCTGATCCGCCTCCGGCTGGGTCGCTCTAGGCTTTTCCCCATCTTCCGTGGTACACCGGTCAGAGTATCACGTCGGGGTCACCAGATGTAGAGCGAGATAAGGACTAAGCAAAACAAGTCGATTCAATGTGAATCACGCTAAGCCATTTATTACAGAAACAAGTCTCCTTATATACGTAACTATATTCTAATCACGCGTCCACGCTCCAAGCATGGATTCGTTAAATGAGTATCCTGGGCTGTCCATGCTCTGGAGTCTCACTGATGATACGTCTGATGATTCACGCCATGCCAGGAGCCCAGTGATTGAGGAACGCCCCTCTTTCTCACAGCAGAGTCTGTTCTCGAAGCAGCCTTGAGATACCTTTGAGCCTGACTAATTCAGCAACAGATCTTTATCTATCAAGACCCGTCCACAGGTTCGCACCCAAAGCTGGCTTCGACCACTGATTCGAACTCCACTACATTTATACAATTTGGTTATATACATATTCATTAGGTTTACAATGTATGTGTTACATATTCATCAGATTGCACAACTATTTCACAATATCAGTTGCAACACCTTGGAACTACTCTAAGCATGTGCAGTGTCCTCTGGTGGTTGTTCAGGGGGTCTTCAGGATGAAGTAAGGAGTCTTCTTCGCCTGTGTACTTTTCACCTTTTGTCACTGTGCATGCGCGCTATTCCTATGTTCATTGTGAAATCATGTAAAATTCTTGGATTTCTTAGATGTGCATTATCAGCACATCCTATCCTTTCAAGATGAGATAAGGACTAACTGAGGACTAACTTTCAGTTCTCTTTTTGTATACAATCTGCAAAGTCTCAAGATAAGGTAAGAATCTTGGATATAGTTTACAAAACTTAGTTACAACTATAACAGACTGAGGTAAAGAAAGCATTCAGTATCTAAGTCTTTTCCATGTCCTGTGTCACCAGGCCCCCCCATCTCATTAAGTAGTGGACCCGCATTTTCCCTAGTCTTTGTTTTGTCACCTCTGTACTTAGTGAAGCTCTTTTGGCTGTATTTGACATCCTTGGCCAAATTCAATTCCATTTGGGATTTGGCTTTCCTAACCTCATCCCTGGATGCTCGGACAATGTTTCTGTATTCCTCCCAGGTTACCCACCCAGAGGTATGAGTGGGGGGAGAGGTGATTCAGGTTCATGGGTCCCCTTGGTTGGAAAACAGTATACACAATACTTAAGGTCTGTAAACAAGAAAAGCAACACCTTTTATTTTGCAGCTTGGACCAATTAGCAGATGATTTGGTGGCAGAAAGATTTACGTTACTTAAGCCTAATTGGTGAACAGTTTAACAGCAAAAGGATTTACATAAAGGAGTATGCGGCATGTGAGGGGTTGTAAGCCTTATGTTATTATACTACTCACAGAAGGAGAGGCAAAGAAATAGGGATATAGGAAAGGAAAAGAGAAGGAAAGAAAGAAGAGAGAACAAAAAAAGAAGGGAAGAAAGAAAGTGAGGGATCCCACCACCCTTATGGCTCCAAAGCGTGGATGATGGGACTTGTAGTCTGGGTGGAGTGATGTGTGGCCTCCCGTGTCCCACGACGAGGATGCTGGGGTCTGTAGTTTGGGAGTGCAGCACCCTCAGGTGTCTGGTTTGGTTCCTGTGATGAGGCTGGTGGGCAGAGTGGGTTCCTTGCCAGTGCTGGTATAGGTGAGCTTTTTTTATAGCCCTCTGGGTTGCCTGCTTGTGTAATTTTTTGATCTTTTGTGGAGGTGTTATTGTGAAAGATAGAAAAGTCTGAGGGGCGATTGTGAAAGACAGACAAGTCTTGGGCCATCTTGAAGGGTCTCAGCTTTTCCTTTTCTGCCATGCTGGGCCCATCAGAAGATGGAGCTACATGCCTTCCAGCATGTCCCCCACCTCCTACTGTCAGCCAGCTGGCCTTTGTCTGTGGCTCTTTAGCTTGTTGTTGGTATGTAAATAGCAATTCACCTTATCCTGAGTGTCCCATTTCCTGCTACAATGTTTGAGGCATGATTCTTTTCAGTCTCTGACACCATCCTTGCTTCCACCCTCTGTATACTTCATTTTTGTGTTTGAGTTTGGCCAGGAGCTCCTTGCCTGACTTACCACTCATTGGGATGGACTGCTCTTGAGCTTGTATGCAGTGATCCTTGAATGTCAACCAGCTTTCTTGGGCCCCTCTTCCTTCCAGTGCCTTATCCCAGGGATTTTGTCCCTCCCCATGACAGGGGCAGGGGGGTGTGGACTATATGATTTTCAAAAGTCCCTTCCAACTCAAACCATTCTCTAATTCCATTCTATGATTCTACTACACTTCCAAGCAGATCTTTGAAGAGGTCAAGGTCTGCTTTCCTTAAGTCCTATGTTATGAACTTACTTTTAACCATCCTCTGTGTTCTCAGGATCCTGAACTCCACCATCTCATGGTACACTGCAGCCAAGGCTGCCTTTGGTCTTCATGTCCCCAATAAGGCCCTCCTTGTTGTTGAGTAGGAGGTCCAGCAGTGCGCCTCCCCTAGTTGACTCTTCTATCACTTGGAGGAGGAAGTTATCATCAGTGCAGTCCAGGAACCTCCAGGATTGCTTATGTCCTGTGTTGTTCCTCCAAGACATCTTGGGGGTTTCTCAAGTTCCCCATGAGAATCAGGACCTGCAAATGTGAGGCTGCTCCTATTTCTCTGCAGAGGTCCTCATCCACTTGTTCTTCCTAGTCAGGTGGCCGGTAGCCGACATGCACTATTGTTATAGTTGAATTAGTTTTTACATCTTATAGTTGAATTAGTTTTTGCAAGATGTATTCTGTTTTGCAAACTGTATCCAAGATTCTTGGTTTTGTAAACTGTATCCAAGATGCTGTATCCAAGATTTTTACCTTATCTTGAAGTTTTCGGACTGTATCCAAGTAGATGTGCATTCAAGCATGATCTTATATAACCATACCCTATTCTTAAAATTGACATAGATTTATGACATATTCTCTTAAAACAGGTAACTTAGAAATAACTGATAAACATGTGAATGTTACTTAGCATCGCTTAGATAGACAGTTTGTGTTAGAATAGGTGTGGAATATGCTAATGGTTGTCAAGAATTGTAATGAATATGTATGTAACTAAATTGTATAAATGTAGTGGACTTTGAATCAGTGGTCGAAGCCAGCTTTGGGTGCGAACCCCTGGTTTCCCAGCGCTGGAATAAAAGCACCACATATAACTACGTCCGTGGTTATGTGTCCTTTTTGCTAACATTTTTGGCGACCCAGGTGGGACCTCGCGAGCACTGCTGAGGCGGATTGCGTCTTGATCCTGCTCCGGCTAGCACCGAGGTATTCTTGGGGAGCGCATCGGACGCGAACGACCCTCCGCTGCTCTCGACGGACCTCTGATTGGTAAGAAGGTGCTTTTATTTTTGGATTTGGGATACCCCATTTGGTTTGGTAGCCTGCCGGTCAGACGCGGTGAAAGCCACGCTCAGTTGGGCAGGGAGCTCCCGTTTGGTAAAGCCTATAGGCACCATCCGTCAGACAGAGGGAAACCTCTGCAGGTTCGGCATTTGGTTAGGCACCATTAGTTTGTGTAGCTGAAAGGTTCAGCATTTGGTTAGGCGCCATTTGGTTTGGTTTGTGTATTTGCTGCAGGTTCGGCATCCTGAATCTTGGTCTCTGAATTTGTTCTGGTCTGGTTCCTGTATTTGTTCCTGTATTTGGTGTGGTTCTTGTTTTTGTTTCTGTACTTGTTCTGGTTTGGTTCGGTTCCTGTATTTGTGTTTGTTTGTTTTAATATGTCTAATTCAAACGTATCGCCGTTAAATTGTGATCTGTTTGCATATTTGAACTTGGTATTTGGTTTGCGTGTCTGAGCTCAGTATTTTAGTTTGTATGTTTATATTTGGTACCAAAAGAATTTGTTTGGGGAAATAATTACAAAATAAGAACCGGTTCTGTTACTAAAGTACCACCTTGCTCCCCCTTCAGATGCATCTGTACACATGAAAGTAAATTGAGTTAGCTGTATTGCAGTTAGTGTCGTTCTGTGGATAGACTGATCTGGATCTAAAATTAATATCAGGGATTGATGCTTAATGTGCTGTTGATTGATATTTGTAAGAAGTTACAAAAGGTAGGAGCTGAGGGATGTAACTATTGTTCAGCTAATTGTAATTACATATAAATTTTATAATCGCAGGAATTAAATGAAGAGAGAAAAAGGGCAAGAGGAGCCCAAGCCTGTGCCCGGCAGCTTCTCCTTGATAAGCTGCGGAGAAAAAAAAAAAAAAAAAGAAGTAAAAAGCTGACTGTCTGCTAAAGCGGTGGAAAAGCAGGGGGGAGCGGCGGCTGCTAGAGCTGGAGCTGCAGCTCCTCTCCTCCGGGCTCGCCGCCTGCGGGGATGAAAAGGAGGGGGATCATCAAACGTAATAGCACCCCTGCGGCAGGCAGTAGGTGTAGGGGGGAACCAGTCTATGTAGAAGTTCCGTTTTCGCCAGGGGATTTAGTAACCTGGAAGCAATCGGCTGGTCCTTATCGGAAAATCCAGATAAGGTTGCAATAATTAATATGATAATTAAAATGCAGAATCCTGATTGGGATGATTTAAAAGTGATTTTGGATACATTAATGGACTCTACAGAAAATATATGGTTATACAGGTTGCGAGGGATAAAGTGAGAGAAGATATTCGGAATGGGAAAGTAGAGGGTAACACTGATGAGAACTTTCCAAAAGAAGATCCCCGATGGAATTATAATACAGGAGGCGGGTTATGCCGTCTCTGGAGATATCAGGATTGGTTATTGATTGGCATTCAAACTGCTATGCTGAAGCAAATGAATTGGTCAAAACTGTATAATGTGAGGCAGGAAAAGAATGAGTCTCCCTTGACCTTTTTAGAAAGATTAAAAGAAGCTGCCAAAACCGGGATGTAAAATTTTTAGTAGACACAGGGGCTACTTAGTCTGTACAGAATTCCTTACAAGGGGTGGTAGGTCACAGAGCTACAATTGTTGGTGCCACAGGGAAGGAGGAAGTACGGCCATTCCTACAACCCTTGGATTTGTGCTTTGGAGAAAAGGAACTAACCCACGAGTTCTTGTATGTTCCAGATTGTCCAGTTTCTCTTTTAGGACGAGATTTGCTGACTAAATTAGACGCCACAATAACATTTGAGGATGGAGATTTGGTAATGAAAATTCCAGAGTCAAAGGTAGGACAGATTTTACTATTGAAAGAAAAACCGTTTGTAAAAAATACCACAGGCAATAGAAGATGCAGTAATGCCCACAGTATGGGAAACTGACATACCTGGGAAGTCAAAAGCAGCTAAATCTGTGAAAGTGGAGCTGAATGAAGGTGCTAAATCAGTACAGTTGAGACAGTACCCATTGAAATTGGAAGCCAGATTAGGAATAGTATCTTTAATTGAGAAATTTTTGAAATATGGAATTCTAGAAGAATGCGAATCAGAATATAATACCCCAATTTTTCAGTAAAGAAACTTGATGGTAGCTATCGACTAGTCCAGGACTTACGAGCAATAAACCAGATCACTAAGGACATACATCCGGTAGTTGCAAATCCCTATACCTTGTTAACATCTGTGAAAGAGAAATATAAATGGTTTACAGTACTTGATTTAAAAGATGCCGCCTTCTGCATACCCCTTGACCAGGAAAGCAAAAAGCTATTCGCTTTCGAATGGGAAAATCCTCACAACGGAAGAAAGACCCAATTGACCTGGACGTGCCTTCCACAAGGATTTAAGAATAGTCCGACTATCTTTGGAAATCAACTAGCCAAAGAGCTTGAGGAGTGGACTACAAGAGGCCATATCACAATTTCCCGACAATGGTATTCGTTGCTGCAATATGTGGATGATATTCTGATTGCTGCTGAGACCCAAGAACTTTGCATCCAGGTAACAATCGAAATATTAAATCAATTAGGAATGAATGGATATAAAGTGTCGAAAAATAAAGCTCAGATTGCATCCACGACTGTGATCTATCTAGGATGCGAGCTTTCTCAAGGACAACGAAGACTAGGTATAAACCGCGTGCATGCTATCTGTGCTATCTCTGAACCGCGTAACTTGCATGAATTAAGATCTTTTCTAGGAATGGCAGGATGGTGCAGGCTCTAGATTATGGACTATGGACTTATTGCCAAACCTTTATACGAAGCACAGAAGAATAAGGTTTTGATGTGGGAAAAACCGCAACAAGAATCTTTCCAAAACCTGAAACAAGCTTTAATGCAAGCGCCTGCTTTGGGCCTACCTGATCTGAGTAAAGACTTTCAGTTATTCGTGCATGAGCGACAGAGACTTGCCCTAGGGGTATTAACCCAACGGTTGGGATCTTGGAAACGGCCTGTAGGTTATTTTTCTAAACAACTTGACCCGGTAAGTACTGGATGGCCGGCGTGGTTGCGGGCAGTGGCTGCTACCGTGATATTAATCCAGGAAGTTCGGAAACTGACCATGGGGAAAAGGATCGAAGTATTTGTATCCCACATGGTGACTACAGTATTGGAACAAAAGGGGGGCCATTGGCTTTCCCCAAGTAGAATGATGAAATACCAAGCGATTTTGACAGAACACGATGTTATCTTAAAAACAACTAACCTAATGAATCCAGCTGTGTTTTTAAATGCAGAAACAGAAGAAGAGGATTTGGAACATGATTGTGTGGAGGTCATCGAATACACCCACGCAAGTCGTCCTGACCTGAAGGATACCCCATTGGAAGAGACAGATTGGGAACTTTTTACTGATGGCAATAGTTTCGTGGAAAGCGGAGTGCGGTATGCAGGATATGCGATTACTACTGTCAAAACAGTGATTGAAGCCAAATCCTTACCACCAAACACATCAGCACAGAAAGCTGAGTTGATTGCCCTAACTAGGGCATTAGAGCTCAGCAAGGACAAAAGGGTCACTATTTGGACTGACTCAAAATATGTATTTGAGGTTGTTCATGTGCATGGAGCTCTTTGGAAAGAGCGTGGACTACTTTCCTCCCAAGGAACAAACATCAGGTACCAGAGGGAAATATTAAACTTGATTAATGCTGTTCAGAAGCCATTGCCAGTTGCCATCATGCACTGTAAAGCTCATCAGAGTGGAACATCGAAAATTGTTGAAGGAAATCGATTTACTGATCAAACAGCTCGATCAGTGGCACGACAAGTTTGGACAATGGTGGGTCTTGTCTCCCAGAAGGTAAGAGCAATTGATTTATTACCTACACCTTCAGAGGCACCTAAATATTCTACGGAAGACGAGAAATTGACAAAATTAGTAAAAGCTGTCAAGGATAATTCTGGATGGTATGTAACCACCAACGGACAAGTTGTGGTGCCAACCACGACTATGAGAGGAATACTTCAGGCGGAGCATCAGAAGTGTCATTGGGGTGCAGAAGCATTGGTAAAATACCTGAGAAAATGGATTATCTCAGTCCAGATGTTAACAATAGCAAAGTCTATTACGGCTAAGTGTGAAATTTGTTTGAAAAATAATCCTTTAGTAAAAAGAAAACTAGATATGGGAAAAATTAAGACAGGCATACAACCAGGAGATTATTGGCAAATAGATTATGTGGAACTCCCCAAAACTCGAGGATTCAGATATCTATTAGTTGGGGTATGCACTTTTTCAGGATGGCCAGAAGCCTTCCCTTGTCGCACCAACCAGGCACAAGAAACTGTAAAATGGCTACTGAAGGAAATAATTCCTAGATTTGGGGTACCATTGGGAATATCATCCGACAGGGGACCACACTTTGTTGCTCAAGTGGTGAAGGAAGTCAGTAGATGTTTAGGAATTAAATGGGAATTAAATACCCCATGGAGACCCCAATCTAGTGGACAGGTGGAGAAAATGAATCAGACATTAAAACGACAACTTAGCAAAATTTGCCAGGAAGCAAAAATTCAATGGCCTCAGGCCTTACCAATAGCGTTATTGCGAATTAGGATTAAACCCAGGAGCGGAATGTCAGTAAGTCCATACGAAATTCTGTATGGCAAACCATATGAAGCACCTGATCCAAATCCAAGTGTACATGTAAAAGGTAATCAGGATGTATACAATTATGTGTTGTCTCTCGGCAGGACATTGAATCGACTCAGATCCGTACTAGTGTGGAATCGCCCACTAGCACTTGAGAATCCGGTACATGATATAGAGCCTGGAGACACGGTGTATATAAAGACCTGGAGAGAGGATCCTTTAAAAGAACGTTGGGACGGACTCTATCAAGTACTTTTAACTACATTTACCGCAATCAAGGTTGCTGAAGTAGATTCCTGGATACACTACACCCAAGTCAAGAAAGTCCCAAAACGGTGGCAATCGCAATTAGTGGGTCATACCACACTTAAAATCACGACGCAGGATGTCTAGTTTTTGTTACCGTATTGTGTTTATAGTAGTAAATGTACCCAGACTGTTTGCTTTTGTGGGAACACTTCTTGAAGAAGGAACAGAGAATGCCACTCTGATTTGCAAAGTCACTGGAGAACAATTATGTAGGACACGAAGGGCTATAGGAGATAGTGATGACACTCAAATGCCACAAGTAGTGCAGAGTGTACAGAATCAGGCAGAGAACCTAATGATAGGATTGATTCGAGATTTTGCACGAACCCAGAACACCAGTAGCATCACTGCTTGCCTTCCCATTCCGAAATCGGCCGAAGACCCAATACAATGGGGAATAATATCTACAACCTTACCAGAAATAAACAAAACTGGTAGGATAGTGTGTGAATCTCGCACTAGGTTAGAGCAAGTGCCAACTGAACAGTGGAAGAAAAACAGGACCCGAACCAGTGGCATTTGGAGGAAAGATAGTTCTCAAGAAAGTTGGATCAAAAAGATAGTATATGAAAAAGTCAACCAAACCTATTGGGAATGTAAAGATAAGGATAATCAGAACATAACTGAATCATGGAATAACATGTGGACGTTGAGTATTGTACAACAATATCAACCTAGTGAAGCATTCCCATGGTGTGTACAATGGTCCAATGTAACAAGAGGGATAACAGTACCATGGTGGAATTGCTCGTGAGTAATAACCTGCCAGACGGATGTGAGAGAGATACCTCTGTCCATCATTAAAGTTGCAGTAATAGCAGGTTGCATCTGTCAGAAACAATTGGATCCAAAGGAAGCAGCCAAAATAGGCATTGACAGAGATGAATTAGATTGCAGAGGAACTATAGGTAGTGTGGGACATTTAGTTTGGGCCTTAAGCGATGGAACCTGGGCAACACATTTACCGGTAGCAGGACCTGCAAGGGAGATTACTTTGGGGTTACCAACCCTATGTCTCATTTGGAAAAAGTCACCCTTGAAGAATAGGCAGGAACTTCTACAAGTTAGGCACAAGCGAGAGATAGATGAAGATGATGTGTGGCATGAACCGTCAAGCAGTGTTAAATTCAGCTGGGCATTAGAATCCTTCTTTGCACCGATTGCAGCTTATAGAAACAGAGAAATGATTGACAAATTAATTGGGCAGATGGATCGATTGGCAAGGATAACCAAAAAGGGTTTTCGAGATTTCAATATACAATTGCAAGCTACAACCAGAATGACCTTGCAGAACAGAATGGCACTTGACATAATGTTGCTGAAAGAAAATGGTGTTTGCGGATATTTAAAAGATAGGGTTGATCATTGCTGCATTCATATCCCAAATGTAACTTCTGAAGTGGAGAAAGATATTTCCCAATTAACCCAAACGGAAAAGGAACTACAAAAGGAAAAGCAAGATGCAGAGCAGAGCTGGATTGGGGCCTTACTAGGTAAATTGAACCTGAATTTGGGAGGATGGGTACATTCATTACTGGAAAGCTTATTTTTGCTTGCAGTTATAGTTGCTCTTCTCTTTTTGCTGTATGCTTGTGTTAAGCGTCAAGTAAGTCAATCAAACGCCAGGAACGATCACATCTTTACTGTTCTTAGCAGAAATACTAACCCACCTTTTGACAACCCTCCAGCTTATAAGGAAACATAGTGTATCCAACTATAATTAAAACAATGGAGTGAAAATGCATTGTCTAGGAATAGAAAAGCATTTTCAAAGGGGGGAAATGTTATAGTTGAATTAGTTTTTACATCTTATAGTTGAATTAGTTTTTGCAAGATGTATTCTGTTTTGCAAACTGTATCCAAGATTCTTGGTTTTGTAAACTGTATCCAAGATGCTGTATCCAAGATTTTTACCTTATCTTGAAGTTTTCGGACTGTATCCAAGTAGATGTGCATTCAAGCATGATCTTATATAACCATACCCTATTCTTAAAATTGACATAGATTTATGACATATTCTCTTAAAACAGGTAACTTAGAAATAACTGATAAACATGCGAATGTTACTTAGCATCGCTTAGATAGACAGTTTGTGTTAGAATAGGTGTGGAATATGCTAATGGTTGTCAAGAATTGTAATGAATATGTATGTAACTAAATTGTATAAATGTAGTGGACTTTGAATCAGTGGTCGAAGCCAGCTTTGGGTGCGAACCCCTGGTTTCCCGGCACTGGAATAAAAGCACCACATATAACTACGTCCGTGGTTATGTGTCCTTTTTGCTAACACTATAATGTCACCTTTACCTGTCCTCTCTTCAGTTCTCACCCATAAACCCTCAGTTGACTGCTCCCCAGGCAGAACTCCATGCACTCCAGCTTCTCTCTCAAGTAAAGGGCAAGTCCCCCTTCTCGGCTTCCTTTCCGGTCCTTCCTAAAGAGCCTGTATCCCTCCATTGCAACTCTCCAGTCATGGGAGCCATCCCACTATGTCTCCATGATCCCAACAAGATTGTAGCCTTGCAACTGCACACAAGTCTCCATGTTTATTTCTCATATTGTATGCCTTAGTATACAGGTATTTTAGACAGGCACCCCAGCATGTTGATTTTCTGCAGACAGGGACGGTTAGCAGAATGAAGCCCTGATAATCCAAAGGGAAATGGTTAGCAACCTGCTACATCACTTAGACATACAAAAGTCTATAAGACCCGATGGGTTCTGAGGAAGCTGACTGAAGTGCTCACCAAGCTGCTTTAAGTCTTTTATCAGCAGTTCTTGAGGCGCAGAAATGTGTTTTGTGCTGAAGTACTTTTAGGCAGAGGTCCAGATTCCATCACTTCATGGCTAGTAGTTATAGCATAACCAGCATGCCTTTCACCGTTCAGGATATTGCTGCTTTCGTCCATAAAGCAGTTCTCAGTGTTCTCCATAGGATTGTCCTTTAGATCTGGTCGGCTGGAGTATGTTGCTTCGATGGTTTCCAGGCAATTATGATGAACTGGTTTTCCAATGTTATCACTGAGGAAAGAAGTTGGACTGACAATGTTAGTGACAATGATTTAGCCTGATATTTGAGAAATCTTTGTGGGGAAAGCCAATGTCCCCCTTTTGCTTCTAGAATTGTAGACACCATGTGGGATACTAGCACAGTCATTCTCTGATCCATGGTAAATTTCCGGGCCTCCTGTATGTTCAGTACCACTGTTGCAACTGCCCGCAGGCATCCAGGCCACCCCTTTGCAGTTGTGTCTAATTGTTTGGAGAAATAGACTGCTGCTTATCGGTATGGTCTAAGATCCTGTGACAGTATACCCAAGGCTATTCCCTGCTTCTCGTGAGAGAATAGAAAAAATGGTTTACTCACATCTGGGAGTCCTAAAGCAGGCGCTGTCATGAAAGCCTTACTAAGTTCTTCAAAGGTTTGTGTAGCTCCTTTATTCCATTGCAGGTGTTTCTGACCTGTGGCTGCTAGTACATACAATGGCTTGACAAGCAATCCATAATTATAAATCCAAAACTGGCACCACTCTGTCATGCCCAAAAGGGTCCGTAATTCTTTTACAGTTTGAGGCTTTGGAGTTTGGCATATAGCCTCCTTTCGAGCCTGTCCCAGGGTCCTCTGCCCTGCACTAATTTCATAGCCCAAATAAGTTACTCATTGCTGTATCATCGGGGCTTTCTTCTGTGATACCCAGTATCCTTGTAGCCCCCAAAAGTTCAATAAACTTACAGTTCAGCTTATGCATGTCTTCTGTGTTCTGGTAGTGACCAAAATGTCATACACACGTTGTTGCATCTGTCCTTCATCAGATGGGGCTTCCCAAGATTCAAGATCTTTAGCGACCTGATTTCCAAATATTGTCGGGCTGTTCTTAAATCCTTGTGGCAACACTGTCTATGTGAGCTTGTTAGCAAACAAGACACATAACCACAGACGTAGTTTTATGTGGTGCTTTTATTTCAGCGCTGGGAAACCAGGGGTTCGCACCCAAAGCTGGTTTCTAACAACTGATTCGGACTATACCATATTTATACACTTTGGTCACATACATATTCATTACAATTCTTGACAATCGTTAGCATATTCCACACCTATTCTAACACAAACTGTCTATCTAAGCGATGCTAAGTAACATTCGCATGTTTATCAGTTATTTCTAAGTTACCTGTTTTAAAAGAATATGTCATAAATCTATGTCAATTTTAAGAATAGAGTTTGGTTACTAAGTACAAGGATTCTATGGTTACAAGGTTGTTTGCTACCTTAATGTTCTCCTAAACTTGGTAAGAACCCTGGATACAGTGTCTTAGATACAGCATCCCAGATACAGCATCCTAGATACAGCATCCCAGATACAGCATCCAAGATACAGCTTACAAAAATTAATTCAACTATAACATTTCCCCCCTTTGAAAATGCTTTTCTATTCTTAGACAATGCATTTTCACTTCACTTTAATTAGCTTCTTCAACAACTGGCCTTGATTGTGGCCAGTTGGTGATTGTTTTTAATTGTGGCCATGTGCGTTGTGCTTCTTCATAAGCCGGTATAATTTCTGCTGAGAACACTGAAGATACGATCGTTTCTCGTATTTACTCAACTTATTAGATGCTTAATACAAGCGTACAGCAAAAAGAGAAGAGCAATCAGGACTACGAGTACAAATAAGCTTTCCAATAAAGAGTGTACCCATCCTCCCAAATTCAAGTCAAATTTACCTAGTAAAGCCCCAATCCAGCTTTGTTCTGCGTCTTGTTTTTCCTTTTGCAATTCCTCTTCCGTTTGGGTTAGTTGAGAGATGTCTTTCTCAATCTCAGAAGTTACATTTGGGATATGAACGCAACAATGATCAACCCTGTCTTTCAGATATCCACAAACGCCATTTTCTTTTAGCAACATTATGTCAAGTGCCATTCTGTTCTGCAAAGTCATTTTGGTCGTGGCTTGCAATTGTATATTGAAATCTCAAAAACCTTTCTTAGTTATCCTTGCTAATCGATCCATCTGCCCAATTAATTTGTCAATCATTTCTCTGTTTCTATAGGCTGCAATTGGTGCAAAGAAAGATTCTAGTACCCAGCCACATTTAACACTGCTTGATGGTTCATGCCACACATCATCTTCATCTGTCTCTCGTTTGTGCCTAACCTGTAGAAGTTCTTGCCTATTTTTCAAAGGTGACTTTTTCCAAATGGGACATAGGGCCAGTAGCCCCAAAGTAATTTCCCTTACTGGTCGTGCTATCGGTAAATGTGTTGTCCAGGTCCCATCACTTAAGGCCCAAACTAGATGTCCCACACTACCTATAACGCCTTTGCAATCAATTTTATCTCCATCAGTGACTATTTTGGTTGCTTCCTTTGGATCCAATTGTTTCTGACAGATGCAGCCTGCAATTACTGCAACTTTAACGATGGATAGAGGTATCTCTTTCACATCTGTCTGGCAGGTTATTACTTGTGAACAATTCCACCATGGTACTGTCATTCCTCTTGTTACATTGGACCACCGTACACACCATGGGATTGCTTCACTATATTGATATTGTTGTACAATACTCAATGTCCACATGTTATTCCATGATTCAATTATGTTCTGATTATCCTGATCTTTACATTCCCAATAGGCTCGCTCAACCTTTTTGTATACTGTTTTGGTAGTCCACCTTTCATACGTGCAATACCCAATATTATGGAATCGTCCTATCTTTAGAAATTTTGCTCCTGGCAACTTTAAGCAGTCATCTCTTTTTATCCTGGCATTCTCAACAAGCTCTTTTGTCTGTTGTTCAATTGGTACTTGCTCTATTTTAGTATGGGACTCACACACTATCTTACCAGTCTTGTTTATTTCTGGTAAGGTCGTAGATATTATTCCCCACTGTACTGGGTCTTCGTCTGATTTCGGGATGGGAAGACAAGCAGTGATGCTACTGGTATTTTGAGTCAGTTTGAAGTCTCGAATTAGTCCTATCATCAGCTTCTCTGCCTGATTCTGCACACTCTGCACTACCTGTGGTTTTTGAGTGTTTTTACTGTCTCCTATAGCCCTTCATAACCTATTTTGTAATCTTATCCGAACAATTCCATATCCTGTATCTGTTTCATTGTCATATCGACAATAATAAGTTCCTAAATCATAAGGCCTGGCTTTCCAGATTGTCAAAGTCCAATTCCTTTCTGCCTGTTGGAAAGTAAAATGTGGGAAAACAAGATGTGCGGTTCCGGCCACCTGGACAATAAAGGAAGATCAATACTAACATGACCATCCGGATGGTCAAAGACATAATACTATCATCATAATATATAAAATGCCTTGGACAGATTACTGTGAAGTATCTTTCTTATAACTGTAAAAAGTTACAGCCCAGACTCGTGAGAACGGTATCTCGGGCCGGATAACCACCCCCAAGTGTCTGGGATGCGTGAATGGCCTTGGGCCTGGTCTGTGAATGAGTGTAAAAACAAGTGAGACGAACATCACATGAGTTTAGTGTGTTTTTAATAACAATTAGTGGAAAAATACCTTGTGTAAACATCTTAGTCCATGCTTGTATCTGTAAGTCCTATCAAATGGTAAATGGTGAATAAAGAAGCTAGCCTAGGCCTAAGTCAGTTATCTGCTAGGCCAGGCTCTGCGCTCCTTCATGAACAAGACCTCTGCCTCTGCGTGAATTTCTGTCTGCGTCCCAGTATGCGTTGTCTCTAATCGCCACAAATGGTGCCCCGTGTGAGTGTGTGACCCCTGAAGGCTATTCGTTGAGCAGTGTGTTTGGCAGCAACCACGCAATCCGACGGGTGAGTAAATTTTATTTGTGACCACATTAATCCCTACGGTATAGATAGGGACAAGCAGTCCTCGTTGAACGAGAGAGCTGCAGGATTGTGTTATTATGGGGCAGGCCACTTCTCAGGAACATAAATTGTATTTGCAGGTTTTACTGCAGATATTACGTTCTTCTGGGTATTGTACTTCTGAGAAGCAGGTAGCTTGGCTCCTGGTATGGGTGAAAGAGCATTGTGCTTGGTTTCTGAGTGAGGGGACATTTGACAGTAAAATTTGGAAACAGGTTGGGGAACAGCTACATGCACAAAAGAATTCAGTTCCCAATAGTTTACGGATTACTTGGAAATTTGTGTACTTTGTATTATCCCAGTTGCAGTTGGCAGAGCACATACTACAAGGGCAAACAGGGGAGGATGACCAGACAAACACAAACGAGCAGGCTGCTAATGATTTGACTCTTGAGAGCACTGACAGCACTAATCCTTTTGAGTCAGGCTCTGTAGATCTCGAAAAAGAGTCAGTTCTATATCCATCATTAATGCCATCACAGCAGTGTAAAGATAAAGCAGAAATTTGTGAGGAGCTGGGTCAGAAGTCTAAAACTTTACCCTCAGCACCTCCTTTGCCTGATTTTAATGATGCTTATACAGCACCCAGTAACCCCTTCATAACTAAAACAGCAGAACACAAAGGGGTGATGCAAAATGCCATGAAAAGGCTATGGAGCACAGCGATTTTTCTTTCACCTCTCCAGTTATTTACAAACCACAACAAACGCGAGAACATGACGCAATATCTTATACAGTAGTTAAGGAGTTAAAAAAATCTGTGCAAGAGAATGGGTTACATAGTTCTTTTACAATGGGGATTGTTGAAGGTATTGGTGCCACGTACGTAATGACTCCATGGGATTGGAAACTGCTTGCTAAAACAGTTTTGACACCAACACAATATTCTGTGTGGCATTTAGAGTATTGTGATCTTGTGACTGAACAGGTCCTGGAAAATTTGTCATCAGGAGTAGGGATAAATCAGGATATGCTGCTAGGAACTGGACAGTATATCAATCCACAAGCTCAGGCTGGGCTTCAGAGGCAAGTTTTTGAACAGGCAACTCGCATTGCTATTACAGCATGGCGTCGGGTCCCGAAGGCTCATTTGCAACAATAAGACAGGGACCGCAGGAGTCTTATATAAGTTTTCTTGACAGATTGCAAATCAGTATAGCAAGATAGGTTGAAAATGAAGATGCGGCAAAAGTTATACTGTTGCAAGTGGCATATGATAATGCTAACTCTGACTGCCAGACTGCTTTGTTGTTGGTGAAAGGTCAAGTCACAGATATCACGCAATACGTTAAGGCTTGTCAGAATATCAGAACTGAAACATTTCGGGCTTCACTATTAGCAGCCGCGTTGTCTCAGCTCAGTGTAAATCAAGTAGGTCTTAAGTGCTTTACTTGCGGTAATGAAGGTCATGTCAGTAAAAACTGTCCTCAAAAGCGTTATAAATCATCAAGAGAAAGCTCACCGCAGTTGTGTCCTCGCTGTCAGAAGGGATATCACTGGAGTAGTTCTTGCAGATCTCAGTTTGATAGATCAGGGAAACCCCTGCAAGGAAACGGCAAGAGGGGCGCGAAACCCGGTGCCCCGCAATCCAACAGGGTTCAGAATCTAACTTCCCAGTTGCAGAACAATCTCTCCCCCGGAGCAGCAGCAGTATCGCAACCCGGCGCACAGTCTATGATCTCATCCCTGCAACCGCAGGCAGTGCCGGGTTGGATTTGGCAACCACAACAGAGTTGGTAATTACAGACTCCCAGGTATATACAGTAGGTACCTCTGTGTGGGGACCTTTACCTAATGGATTTTTTTTATTGATTGTTGGACGCTCTAGTGCTAGTGTACAGGGTATATTTGTTCTTACTGGTGTAATTGATGCAGACTATCTCGGAGAGATTAAAATCATGGTCACAGCGACTTGGATTCCCTGAAAAATTCTAGCTAATCAGCGAATTGCGCAATTGTTTCTTTTGCCGTACTGGGTCCCTCAGACAGCTACAGCTGGACGAGGTGATTCTGGTTTTGGGAGTTCTGGCCAATCGCAAGTATTGTGGTCCCAGGAGATTACTACGCAGCAACCCGTGCTTACTGTTTCAATTCAGGGCAGACCTTTTACAGGGCTAGTGGATACTGGTGCTGATGTTTCTATCATTTCTAAACAGCAATGGCCTGAAAACTGGCCCCTGGAAGTAGCTATGGCCACAATTGTTGGAATTGGAGGAAGTCAAACACCGATGAGAAGTGCTCGGGTGTTGCAGGTTGTTGGCCCAGATAAAGTTTCAGCTTGGATTCAGCCGGATGTTTTACAGACTGCTATCAACTTTTGGGGTAGGGATTTGCTACGGCAATAGCACGTTACTTTAACCACTGCAGACACAAATTTATCTTAAGGGTCGTTGATCATGCACAAGCATCTGGGAAAATGGAAAGGTACAATGGTTTGCTTAAAACTACACTAAGGGCACTGGGTGGTGGAACCTTTAAAAACTGGGATTCACACCTAGTGAGAGCCACTTGGTTGGTCAACACTAGGGGATCAACCAATCGAGCCGGGCCTGCCCAATCAGAAATTCTGCATACAGTAGAAGGAGATAAAGTCCCGGTGGTACACGTGAAAAATATGTTAGGAAAAGCAGTTTGGGTCACTCCTGCCTCAGGCAAAGGCAAGCCTATTCATGGGATTGTCTTTGCCCAGGGACCGGGCAGCACCTGGTGGGTGATGCTTAGAGATGGAGAGGTCCAGTGTGTACCACAAGGGGATTTGATTTTGGGTGAAAATAGTCAAGACTGAATTGCATGATGTTAATTTCCATGTTAACAGTGTCTAATCAGTGTCTTTCAGATGGAACCAGAGACAGTTTTTCAACTGGCACCTGACAGCTTCTTCAAAGTTGATGTATTTACGTCTGTTGTGATCAGTGAACTTAGATGGATTTTTTTTTTTCCAAAGCATGGTCCAAGGACTAAGAGAATAATAAGCTACACCTGGGGGTATATATGTATATAGTTGTAAGTAATTAGATAGTATTAATAGATTGTATTGGTTAGATTGTATTGGCCGTGAATGGTATGTAATAAGGGGTGGAATGTCCTGGTATTGTGAAACCCCCCCCACCGTTTTGGGCTGAAGTGGGGGGGAAGCAATGGAAGGAATTGGCCCGAGTCATGTGGCCACGAACTGACCAATAGGGGTATTCCATCCCATTCACGATTTCCTGCATATAAAAGCAGAGCACGTGGACTGGCTTGCTCTCTTTTTTGCATCGGCTGCTCGGCGCATCGGTTCTTTTTCATCGGACTGCTTTCCTTCATTCTGCTGTTCCTGCAAGCTGAGGTCTCGTGCTGTTTCCGGTTCAACTGTGGGATCCTGCTGGACTTCAGGACTGGTTTTACAATACTTGTTTCTGTGTTATTTTTCTCTGTGTTCATTTTCCTAGTCTTAGTAAATGTTTTCAAGTTTCCCAATTCTCTTTTCCTTTACTTTTCTCTTTTCCTGTCCTCCCCAAATCCTAGTAAGAAGGAGGGGGAAGGAGAGAGGTGGGGGGGGGGCGGAAGGGGGAAAAAGGGTGAAGGGAAACCATCTGCCATAGTTTTGATTGTCTCTCCATGATCAAACCACAACAACAGCATGGTTGCAAAAAAAAAAAAAAAAAAAAAAAGAAAGAGGAGGGAGATATATAATAATAATAATGGTAATGATAATTATAATAATGTATTGTGGCAAGTGATTGGAAGCAACTGTGCAACTGTGTTGGAATTACTTGTCCGGAAGGATGTAGAGAACAGTTTTTCCTTCTACTCCCAGCACAACACACTTCTAGTGGCTCTAACAAACTTTTGTAACTCAGGATACATATATAACTGTCCATGTGGTGTCATGATTCTGTATAATAAATGTGTTAACATTTATGTCGATAATGTACAGTTCACAAAAGGGAAGTACTGTATTGACTGAAAATGTAAGGGGAACACTATCTTCTGAGGAGGAAAAGCATGGTTTACTTTGCATGCATTTAGAATGGATTCCAGAGAAGTCACTAGCAAGTAGGGATATACTAAATGGCAGGAATATTTCTCATGCTGTTTAGTTTTTGAGTCCAAAGGACTTAGGTGGAAAAGCATAAGCTTTTCTGCAAGCTGAAATAGCTGATGGTGCATAGAGAATTACCCAGATATGTTGTGAAGTGGAAGCAATTCATAAGCATTTGTAGCAGTTCCCCTTCTACTAGCCAGTGTAGCATGATCAGATCAAGTGCTTGTTGTCAGGAGTGGAGCAAATACATGGTGGAAGAAAGGATCAGTAGTATAAGCAGGTTGGTGTATTTTGGTGTATGTTTCTAGGATTCAGTGAAACATGGTATGCTTTCTCTTTTGTTTCTTTAGTTGTTGCTTTAGGCATGCAGGATATACTGGGACAAGACCACCTTTTCTGCATAGGTTTTCTGTGAGAGTGAAGTACTTGACTGGACTGTATTGCACTGTTTGTTACAGGATGTCTCGGCTTTTAAAAACTTCATTGTTCTCCATTGGCATATAGTAGATGATCAGTCATTCCCTTACCAGAGTATTTATTTCCCTAAGTAACAAGGTGAGTAAACATCATTGGAGGAGGGTGGGAGAGCTAAAATCTGGCACGTATTACCTGAAAATAAAATGCAGAGCATATGAATGGTTGAATACATCTGCCTTGGCTGATTGCGAAACAATATCAGAGGACCAGTAACCAGCAAGTCCAAATTTAGGATGCTACCTGAATGTCTACATGGACCATGTTTGAGTCTTCCTTGGTGGATGCATGGTAAATGACCTTCCTGAATCTACTGTGCAAATTTGCTAGTGACAGTGATCCTCAGTGTTTGCAGGTCTTCAGGCAATAATGCTGTGCAAATAACCTGTTGTGGTAAACACGGCTTGGATTTCTGTTGGTTTGTTTGTTCAAGTGGTAGATTTCCTGCCACTCAAACAAATGTAAGAGCTTCCTGTCAGCTGCAGGTTTGGTAAGCACTATAGAAGTTACAAGTTGCGTGGAATTTTGCCTTTACCAGCATTTTCACAAATGTTCAGGTACTCCAAAGGATTTCTTAATGAAAACTAACCTGGCAGGAAGGAGCAGTAGTATGGTAGAAAAATATTATAGAAGATCATTAACATTTAAATCACAGAATCACAGAATAGTTGGGGTTGGAAGGGACCTCTGGACATCATCTAGTCCACCCCCCCCTTCTAAAGCAGGTACACCTAGAGCAGGTTGCACAGGAACGCATCCAGGTGATTTTTTAATATCTCCTGAGAAGGAGACTCCACAACCTCTCTGCTTTGTTTTAAAGGAAAATCAGTCCTTTCCACTGAGTTCTACCTGCCAGAAAATCTGCTCATGTTAAGTATTGCAGTACTGACTCTTGCGCACTTATATTAAAAGTCTAGCATGTATTAAGAGTTCTTTGAGTGGTTCTGGATTTTGAATATTTTGGAGTTTCTCTGTTGGAATAACTAACCTGGTTAGCTGCTGCATCTCCATCTTCTTCCTTAGTGCTGGTACTTGTGCTTGCATTGCTGTACAGAGAGCTGATCCAGATGAATGCAACCGCTTTGGTAGAGCTAGGATGAAAGACATACAATGCAGGAACAGACTAAGGACTACTCCCTGTACGTGTTGCATGCTTTTTTCCTTAAACTACTTTGGGGCATGTCCTGGTTTTGTTTGAAACAAGACCGGTTCTCTTTTAGTGAATTTTTCCCTTCAGCTAAGTTCTTCTAAGTAACTGCACTTTTCTGAATTTGACTGCATATTTTTTTCAGACACTGTTCACTCTGGAGCTGATAACGGTAGCAGTGGTACGCAGAAGAGGCCTAGGTTTAGACTTATTTGCTATGGCAGTCAAGGTTACTGATAAATTTTGCACGTCCCGTAAGTGAGAAGGCTGTATTTGCAAGGAGGGGCGGACAGAACAGGTGACTAAAATTGACCAACTAAGTATTCCGTTCCATACACATCATACACCCTATAAAAGTGGGAGACCACAAAGGTCTCGCTTTCTTCGACCATGGCCAGCATCTGAAGAGGACTCTGCCTGTTGTGCCTGTGATTCCAGGCCTAGTTCTAGACTCTGCATCCCTGAATTTAGTTCCAGTTTACTGAGAAGTCCAGCCCAGGATTTCTGGGCACCTGTCCTGCAGCCGCTGGAGCAACGTCAGCTCTGCCATGGGCCACCGCTGCGCTACACCAGGAAATTCAAGATTGGTTTTGTATATTTTGTATTATTTTCTTTATTTATTGGTAGCATTGATAAAGCATTTTTAACTTTTCCAACTTGCAAGTATCTTTCCCTTTTCCTACTATTACCTTTCCTAGTGGGGAGGGTGGGGGGTTAACAGAGAGCATCTGCCACAGTTTATTGTCGCCCTGCAGTAAACGGTGGCAGAGTGCTAAAACTGTTTTGCTAGCATATAAATTTATGGTGAACGATTCCCATTATAAACAGATTAACTTAATAAAAGGACATGACCTCCTGAAAAATTATTCCTTTGAAACAGAAAAACACTAGAGAAATCATTGCCTTTCCAACGATGCATTCTGTGGATCTGCTTTTCATGTATACAGGTCTTCTATCAGGCTATCCTGGTTTTTGCTGGGATAGAGTTAATTTTCTTCCTAGTAGCTAGTATAGCACTGTGTTTTGGATTTAGAATGAGAAGAATGTTGATAACAGTGTTCGTCATGAGAGGGGCATATTTGAGGAGGGGTGGACAGAACCGGTGACTAAAACTGACCAACTGAGTATTCTATCCCATAATCGTCATACCCCCTATATAAGAGAGTGATCACGATGGTCTGTCTCTCTTTGACCATGGCTGACATCTAGAGAGGACCTTGTCTGTCTGCCTGAGATCTGGAAGGCCTCAGGCCCTGCATCCCTGAAATCCAGTTTCCGGTTTGCTTTATTAGTAGCATTGCATTAAACCTTGACAGATTTTATTGGTGGCCCGTATGAGGAAAAGAGACCATACAGGAAAAAGAGCTGTACTGGGAGAGAGAGAATGTACGGAGATAAGAGAAACTGTGACAGGTTTTATTGGTGCCGTGAAGGCGAGCCAATTGTCACTTGACTCATTCGATGCTGGGACAGTGGGGCTAATGGTTTAGAATTAGATAGCGGTGAAGCCAGTCAATTGGGATCCCTGGCCAGAGATGGTGGCATTTATAAGGAAATTGCAAAGAAGAAACAAAATCAAAGCCTCTGGAGGAGAATTTTGTCAGCAGTAAAAATCAGGTACCCTTTAAAAGATGATATCATATGCCACCCAACCAAATGGACTACTATGGAGAGAGGTATTCGGTATCTGAGAGAACTGGCTGTGCGAGAGATAATTTACAGTGACCCACAGACAATTATAGATCCTGATGAAGTGCCATGTACCCAAGGTATAATGTGGAAGTTTGTGCAGAGCACACCACCGTCTTATGCCCGCACTTTAGGGTCACTCACCCTTTCAAAAGACAGTCGATCAACTGTGGGTGAAGTAGCAGACATGTTGCGGCAGTATGAAGACAGTCTTTCTTCTCCCCTACAAGCCTGTGTCGCAGCTGTGGAGAAACTGTGTGACAAACTGTCCAAGAGGGAGGACAGATCCTACTTGTAACCTGCATGGGCCCGAGCCACAGCTATTAGGAGAAGACGCCCTTCTGAAGCACCAGCTCGAGAGAAACACAATATGTCATGAGGTGAATTATGTTTTTTTCTGCGTGACCAGGGAGAAGATATAAGTAATTGGCATGGAAAACCCACTGCTGACCTACAGGAATGAGTGCGTGAGATGAAAAAGAAAGCTCCCAAGAGAAAAGCTGCCCCAGTTTCAAATGGGAGGCTTTCCAGACAGAGTAGGAGGGATTCTTGTATCTCCCTACCAGAAACTGTGCAAAACACCAATTAGTGGGGCCCTGCCTCCAGCCAGGTGGAGAAGAGGGACAATGACAACAGAGTTTATTGGACTGTGTGGATTCGGTGGCCTGGTACATCAGAACCACATGAGTATAAAGCCCTGGTAGACACTGGTGCACAGTGTACAATGATGCCATCGAATCATAAAGGGTCAGTATCTGTCAGTATTGAAGGAGTGACTGGGGGATCCAAGGAATTGACTGCATTAGAGGGTGAAATGAGCCTAACTGGAAATGAGTGGGAAAGGCACCCTGTTTTGACTGGTCCAGATGCTCCACGCATCCTTGGCATAGACTGTCTCGGGAGAGGGTATTTTAAAGACCCAAAAGGGTATCGATGGACCTTTGGTATAGCAGCTGTAGAGACTGAGAACGGTAAACAGCTGTCTAATTTGCCTGGTCTTTCTGATGATCCTTCTGTTGTAGGACTGCTTAAGGTCGAAGAGTAACAGGTGCTGATGGCTACCACGATGGTGCACAGATGACAATATCGCACCTATCGAGATTCCCTGATCCCCATTCATAAACTGATCCAACAACTAGAGAGTCAAGGAGTGATCAGTAAGACTTGCTCACCTTTCAGTAGTCCTATATGGCCTGTGCCAAAGCCTAATGGAGAATGTCTGTCTGCCTGAGATCTGGAAGGCCTCAGGCCCTGCATCCCTGAAATCCAGTTTCCGGTTTGCTGTGAAGTCCCACCCATGACTTCTGGGTACCTGCCCTACAGCTACTGGAGCTACGCCAGCTCCGCCCACTCAGCTCTGCTGCTGCTGGAGTGACGCCAACTCCACATCGAGCATTCATGATTGTTTTTGTATATTTTGTATATATTCTCTATTTATTAGTAGCATTGGTAAAACCCTTTAAAACCTTCCAACTTGAAGTCTCTCTTCCTTCCTCCTTATCTTCCTATCATCTTTCCGATCTAAAGGAAGGGGTGGCGGGAGGTAAGGGGGTAACAGAGAGCATCTGCCATGGTTTATTGTTGCTTTGCATTAAACCTTGACACACAATGATGTTTTGAGTGTTGCTAAGCAATGTTTATACCTAGTCAAGGACTTTTCAGTAAGGAGGCTGGAGATGCACAAGAAGGTGGGAAGGGGCACAGCCAAGACAGCTGAACCAAACTGGCCAAAGGGAGATTCCATATGATATCATGCTCTGTATATGAACTAGGGAAAAGTTAGCTGGGGGACTGGGATCACTACTCGGGGACAGGCTGGGCATTGATCAATGGGTGGTGAGCAATTGCACTGTGCATCACGTTTTGTCCCAGGAGATTACTACGCAGCAGCCCGTGCTTACTGTTTCAATTCAGGGCAGACCTTTTACAGGGCTAGTGGATACTGGTGCTGATGTTTCTATCATTTCTAAACAGCAATGGCCTGAAAACTGGCCCCTGGAAGTAGCTATGGCCACAATTGTTGGAATTGGAGGAAGTCAAACACCGATGAGAAGTGCTCGGGTGTTGCAGGTTGTTGGCCCAGATAAAGTTTCAGCTTGGATTCAGCCGGATGTTTTACAGACTGCTATCAACTTTTGGGGTAGGGATTTGCTACGGCAATAGCACGTTACTTTAACCACTGCAGACACAAATTTATCTTAAGGGTCGTTGATCTAAAACCCCTGCTCAAACTTGGTTATCAGACAAGCCGGTTTGGGTCGACCAGTGGCCCTTGAAAGGGGAAAAATTGCTCCAGGCTCATTCACTAGTTCAAGAACAGTAGCAGGCAGGACACATAGTACCTTACACGAGTCCATGGAATACTCCCATTTTTATTATCTATTAATGACATTAAGACATTGAATGATTTACAGAAATTGATGGGTACAATTAACTGGGTACAACCCATGCTTGGAATTTCTAACCATGAACTCCAGCATCTGTTTTATTTGCTAAAAGGAGATTCAGATTTAACATCTCCTCGCAGTTTAACTCTGCAGGCACAGAGAGAATTAGAGCTGCTAGCACACAAAATTACAAACTTATAGGCTGACTGCATTCAATTGGAGTTGCAGATTTGTCTATTTATAGCTACAACATAGAAACAACCTGTGGCTATTGTGGGACAGTATGATGAGAATGTAAACAGACTGATATACTTGGAATGGATTTTTTTTCCCAATTCTTTTCGTAAAACTATTACTGAGCCCCTGGAATTGGTTGTTACTCTGATCAAAAAAGGCAGAAAATGGATTCAGACTTCAGTAGGCCGTGATCCATCTGTCATATATGCACCTTTTGTGAAAGCATATTTTGATTTTTTTTATTCACAGTCTCTGTCCTTGCAAATTGCACTAGCTGATTTTCTTAACAGCATAGCTTTTGGCATGCCTAAATGTAAATTGCTTCAAAATCTACATGTTTTTGATATCAGACCACAGACCGTACTTGTATTCGGTCCTATCCCAAATGCTCGCACAGTTTTTGTTGATGGTTCTGGGAAGTCTCATAAAGCTGTAGTGGTCTGGCGTGAAGATAACGATTGGCATCATTCTGTTAAAATTGTTGAAGGTTCAACCCAATTAGTGGAACTTGGTGCAGTTTTGCACGCCTTAGAGCCTTTTAAGGTGGAACCTCTAAATTTGGTTTGTGATTCTGAGTACGTAGTCAAGGTCCTGCAGCACATCCCCTCCGCTTTTCTTAAAGAAATCTCGCAACAGCAACTTTTTGATATTTGTATCATTGCAAACTGCATTACAGCTTCACAAACACCCACTGTTTGTTACTCATATACCCTCTCATACAACTTTACCAGGTCCCATACGTAAAGGCAATGCAATCGCGGATTCTTATACTGCAGCTACAGTCCGTTTCCAGTCTGCCAGGGCTTCACATGCTTTCTTCCATCAGAATGCTGCTGCCTTAAAAAAGATCTGTGGTCTCACTCTCGAGCAAGCGAGAGACATAGTGCACTCTTGCCCGGCATGTCAAGGTCTGATTACAAGCTCACCCTCCCTTGGAGTTAACCCTCATGGACTCTCAGCTAATGACATTTGGCAGTCTGATGTCACACATTTCATCTTTTGGCCATTTGAAATATGTACATGTTTCTATAGATACTTTTTCAGGTATGCTTTGTGCATCTGCACATACAAGTGAGAAAAACAGAGATGTTCATCGTCACTGGACCTGCTGTTTTGCTATGCTGGGAGTGCCACAACAGATTAAAACTGACAACGGTCCTGGATACACTGCTAGATCCACACAATATTTTTTACAGCAATGGGGTGTTTCACATGTCACAGGTATTCCGCATTCTCCCACTGGGCACGCTATCATCAAACGAGGACATTCCACATTGAAACAGATGTTATTAAAACAAAAAAGGGGGAATATGACGCCTCAAGAACAATTAGACAATGCAACATATACTTTAATTTTTTTGAATCATACTATGCCTCCTTCCTCTATTGCAGCAGTGGAAAAACACTTCCGTGTTCCAGATTCACTGTCTCAGAGACCAAAGGTTTTATACCGGGATCCCCTGCACAACAGTCAGTGGCAAGGGCCTGTAGAACTAATCACCTGGGGGAGGGGGTATTCTTGTGTTCTTCTTCCAACAGGACCAAAGTAGCTTCCTGCCAAATATGTTAAACCTTTCTACGAGTTGGACCAACATGATGCAGGACCCAGTACCAGAGATGCAGCATCTGTCCCTGCAGCAGAGGGTAATGAAGAAACAGAAGAGACCAAAGAAGGAGGCCAGTGATGTTACCTGGGTCAGCTAAAAAATTACAGCAAAACCTATTAACAATTGTTTGTCAGAAAAGTTCTGTTTGTTTTATCAGTAATGGGGGGATGGAGGTATAGTTCAGAGTAATTTAGCTTTTGTTTCCATTTTGGGTCTTAATGCATAAAGGTATCTAAATTAACCATAGAAGATATTTTTAGATTAGAGGTATTAGTATATTAGAATTGTACATATTACTAACTGGTAAAATAAATCCTTCAATGTATTTGTTTTCCTTATTAGGATAACTTAGTAGCTCTCTCCAATAATTTTATTTGTTGTAATTTGTATTATTCTGTTCTATTTTAGGTTGATTTGCAACAAGAAAATGACACATAAGGAATGATGATCCACAGTGGACATTAAAACTCACCAACAAAATGCCCCCTTTTGACTTTGGAGGCAAGAGGTGACTGTACAACCACTCCAAAGTAGTTTGTCAGATGACTGTGGTCACAGGATGAATTGTGAGGCAGTACACAATCCCCTGAAATCTGGAGCCTTCAATGAGGAGATTGGTGGCTCTTTAGCACCTTCTGTGCCCCACTGTGCCTGTCCCCACATTTATACACCTAGAATGGTACCAAGGTGTTGTCAATAAACTTCACCTCTACCAACTGATGGGTCAGGAAGAGTGGGACCCTCGGGTAATTTACAGGGTCTTTAACAAAGGAGGTGCCCAGACTAGCTGAGAAGCTTCTGGACTATGTTGCAATGCCCACAGCTACATCTGGCCAAACAATGCAACAGGGTTCCCGCCGAAGACCCCCTTTGAGTGGTCTTCTCGGAGTTGCGGGTCTGTGAACTGGAGTCCTTTCCCTAGACAGGAACAACATCTAAGGAAACTTCTTGGGATTAATGACACCTCACTTCTTTATTTGAGTGAGTGACTATTTCTTATGAGTACCCTGAAGTAAAAGGCCTCTAGTTTTGTTTCTTGTGAGTGACTACATGCACGTTGTGGATCCTCATTATTCTTATGACATTGGATTTAAATAATCTCCTTAGCTGATACCTGAACCTGTATTTTCTGTTATCAGAGTGCTAAATATGTGTAATACCATTATATTTTTTTTTGTGGAAATTGGATATGCTTGTGTGATGTTTTTTCTTGTAGTCCTCCGAATCATCTGGAGAATAATACAGAATGCAAAGAAGAACAAAGCCAGGGTCCTTACTGTACCTGATGTTTAAAAGAAAAAGGGGGAAATGTTGGAAAGTAAAATGTGGGAAAACAAGATGTGCGGTTCCGGCCACCTGGACAATAAAGGAAGATCAATACTAACATGACCATCCGGATGGTCAAAGACATAATACTAACATAATAATATATAAAAGGCCTTGGACAGATTACTTTGAAGTATCTTTCTCATAATTGTAAAAAGTCACAGCCCAGACTCGTGAGAATGGTATCTCGGGCCGGATAACCGCCCCCAAGTGTCTGGGATGTGTGAATGGCCTTGGGCCTGGTCTGTGAATGAGTGTAAAAACAAGTGAGACGAACATCACATGAGTTTAGTGTGTTTTTGATAACAATTAGTGGAAAAACACCTTGTGTAAACATCTTAGTCCATGCTTGTATCTGTAAGTCCTATCAAATGGTAAATGGTGAACAAAGAAGGTAGCCTAGGCCTAAGTCAGTTATCTGCTAGGCCAGGCTCTGCGCTCCTTCATGAACAAGACCTCTGCCTCTGCGTGAATTTCTGTCTGCGTCCCAGTATGCATCGTCTCTAATCGCCACACTGCCTCCTTTTGGATTGTTTTCCATTTATTAGTTTCTAGACTCTTTCGCATTCTATACCATCCTACATCAATGGGTGTACTGTCCTCTAATTCACAGTAAATCTTGACTGTTGTCCTTAATTTGACTTGATAGTCTGACTGTCCAGGTTTTATACCATGATCTTGCATACCTATAAAATTTTTCCATACATGAGTTGAATTACTCCATTGTTCTTTAGTGACTTTGCAGAGCAGAGTGGCCCTTTCTCCTCCAACTTTCAGAAGCACAAGCACTCTGGCTGTAACTACAAACAAGACCTGATACTGCAGACCAGATATTATTGTGGTGTGATCCTAAGTGTAGTGGGACCTACTATTTGCGACTGCCACACCCTTGGGACTCTCTTCACTCGGGTGTAGTGTATCCAGGAGTCTATTCCAGCAACCTTAATTGGGGTAAATGCAGTTAAAAGTACTTGATAGGGTCCGTCCCAACGTTCTTTAAAGGTTCTTCTTTCCAAGTTCTTATATACACCGTGTCTCCAGGCTCTATATCATGTACCGGATTCTCAAGCGCTAGTGGGCGATTCCACACTAGTGCGGATCTGAGTCGATTCAGTGCTCTGCCAAGAGACAACACATAATTGTATAAATCCTGATTACCTTTTACTTGTACACTTGGATTTGTATCAGGTGCTTCATATGGTTTGCCATACAGAATTTCGTATGGACTTACTGACATTCCGCTCCTAGGTTTAATCCTAATTCGCAACAACGCTATTGGTAAGGCTCGAGGCCATTGAATTTTTGCTCCCTGACAAATCTTGCTTAGTCGCCTTTTCAGGGTTTGATTCATCTTCTCCACTTGTCCACTAGACTGGGGTCTCCATGGGGTATGTAACTCCCATTTAATTCCCAAACATCTGCTGACTTCTTTTACCAATTGTGCAACAAAATGTGGTCCCCTATCAGATGATATTCCCAGAGGTACCCCAAATCTAGGGATTATTTCCTTTAGTAACCATTTTACAGTTTCTTTCACCTGGTTGGTGCGACAAGGGAAAGCTTCCGGCCATCCTGAAAAGGTATCTACCCCAACTAGTAGATATCTAAATCCTCGAGTTCTGGGGAGTTCCGCATAATCTATTTGCCAATAATCTCCGGGTTGTATGGCTGTCTTAATTTTCCCCATTTCTATTTCTCTTTTTATTAAAGGATTATTTTTCAAGCAAATTTCACACTTAGCTGTGATAGACTTTGCCATTGTTAACATCTGGACCGAGATAATTCGTTTTCTCAGATATGTTACTGTTGGAACGATAAAGGACTCAGCATTCCGATTCAATGTGAATCACGCAAAGCCATTTATTACAGAAACAAGCCTCCTTATATATGCAACTACATTCTAATCACGCGTCCACGCTCCAAGCATGGATTCGCTAAATGAGTATCATGGGCTGTCCATGCACTGGAGTCTCACTGATGATACGTCCGATGATTCACGCCACGCCAGGACCCCGCTGATTGAGGAACGCCCCTCTTTCTCACAGCAGATTCTGTTCTCAGCTTCTTGAAGCAGCCTTGAGATTCCTTTGAGCCTGACTAATTCAGCAACAAATCTTTATCTATCAAAACCCCTCCACACTTCCCCCTTTCTGTTCTTGAATTAGTCAGGCCCCTTTAACCGCACGGTGAATCATTTTGAAATATACTGCAACATAGAACACGTGATTAACAACATAATTACAATTACATATAATGCAGTTAAACCTTACTTAATAAGATCAAACAACTACCTGCCTATTCTTAAAACCTTAATTCTACTATGACAACCTTATTAACACACTATTTTAATAGATTCAAAATAACCAGACAAGTTAATACAATATATTCTCTTAAATTCCTAAAAGATTTATAACTGCGCAGTTTATAGGGTAACATACTTAATACCATCAGTATATACTAATAATTGAATTAATATCTTAAAAGTTATCTTAACCTATTTAAAAGATCAATAGCTTAACCTTAATATCCCTTCTAAAACTTTATAAGTTGCTAAACTTAGATTACTATGGTAGAGATATCTCATAATTTTACCTTATCTATGCACTGACTATCTAATCATAATATCACCCTTTTGGATCTCCTGCTGATTGTTACATGTTACCAATGCCCACATGTTACCAATGCTTCTGCACCTCAGTGACACTTATGGTGTTCCGTCTGAAATATTCCTCTCATAATAGCGATTGGCACCACTACTTGTCCATTGGTGTTTACATACCACCCAGAATTATCCTTGCTGGCTCTTACTAGACTTGCCAGTCTCTTGTCTTCTATAGAATATTTAGGTGGCTCTGAAGGTAATAAATCAATTGCTCTTACCTTCTGCGAGACAAGACCCACCATTGTCCAAACTTGTCGTGCCACTGATCGAGCTGTCTGATCAGCAAGCCGATTTCCCTCAATAATTTTCGATGTTCCACTTTGATGAGCTTTACAGTGCATAATGGCAACTCACGATGGTTTTTGAACGGCATTAATCAAGTTTAGTATTTCCTTCTGGTATTTGATGTTTGTTCCTTGAGAGGAGAGCAATCCATGCTCTTTCCAGAGGGCTCCATGCACATTAACAACACCAAACACATATTTTGAGTCAGTCCAAATATTGACTTTCTTGTCTTCACTGAGCTCCAATGCCCTAGTTAGTACAATCAACTCAGCTTTCTGTGCTGATGTGTTTGGTGGTAGGGATTTGGCTTCAATTACTGTTTTGACTGTAGTAGTCGCATATCCTGCGTACTGCACTCCACTTTCCACAAAACTACTGCCATCAATAAAAAGTTCCAAATCAGTCCCTTCCAATGGGGTATCCTTCAAATCGGGACGACTTGCGTGGGTGTATTCCATGACCTCCACACAATCATGTTCCAAATCCCCTTCTTCAGTTTCTGCGCTTAAAAACACAGCTGGATTCATTAAGTTAGTTGTTTTGAAGATAACATCATCTTGTTCTGTCAGAATCGCTTGATATTTCATCATTCTACTTGGGGAAAGCCAATGGCCCCCCTTTTGTTCCAATACTGTAGTCACCATGTGGGATACAAATACTTTGATCTTTTTCCCCATGGTCAGTTTCCGAACTTCCTGGATTAATATCACAGTAGAAGCCACCACCCGCAAGCACGCCGGCCATCCAGCACTTACTGGATCAAGTTGTTTAGAGAAATAGCCTATGGGCCTTTTCCAGGATCCCAGCCGTTGGGTCAATACTCCTAAGGCAAGTCTCTGTCGTTCATGTACAAATAACTGAAAGTCTTTACTCAGATCAGGTAGGCCCAAAGCAGGCGCTTGCATTAAAGCTTGTTTCAGGTTTTGGAAAGCTGCTTGTTGTGGCTTTCCCCACACTAAGGTCTTATTCTTCTGCGCCTCATATAAAGGTTTGGCAATAAGTCCATAGTCCATGATCCAGAGCCTGCACCATCCTGTCATTCCTAGAAAAGATCTGAATTCATGTAAGTTTCGAGGTTCTGAGATAGCACAGATAGCATGCACATGGTTTATACCTAGTTTTCGTTGTCCTTGAGAAAGCTCGCATCCTAGATAGATCACAGTCATGGATGCAATCTGAGCTTTATTTTTCAACACTTTATATCCATTCATTCCTAACTGATTCAGTATTTTGATTGTTACCTGGATGTAGAGTTCTTGGGTCTCAACAGCAATCAGAATATCATCCACATACTGCAGCAACAATTACCATTGTCGGGAAATTGTGATATGGCCTCTTGTAGTCCACTCCTCGAGCTCTTTGGCTAGTTGATTCCCAAAGATAGTCAGACTATTCTTAAATCCTTGTGGAAGGCGCGTCCAGGTTAATTGGGTCTTTCTTCCATCATGTGGATTTTCCCATTCGAGTTTTACTTTCCTGGTCAAGGGGTATGCAGAAGAAGGCATCTTTTAAATCAAGTACTGTAAACCATTTATATTCCTCTTTCACAGATGTTAACAAGGTATATGGATTTGCGACTACTGGATATATATATATTAATGATTTGTTTTATTGCTCGTAAATCATGGACTAATCTATAGCTACCATCAGGTTTCTTTACTGGAAAAATTGGAGTATTATATTCTGATTCACATTCTTCTAGAATTCCATATGTCAAGAATTTCTCAATCAAAGATACTATTCCTAATTTAGCTTCTAATTTCAACGGGTACTGCTTCAACTGTACTGGTTTTGCACCTTCCTTCAGCTTCACTTTCACAGGTTTAGCTGTTTTTGACCTCCCGGGTATGTCAGTTTCCCACACTGTGAGAATCACTGCGTCTTCTACTGCCTGTGGTATTTTACAATTGGATTTTCTTTTAATAACAGAATTTGTCCTACCTTTGACTCTGGAATTTTCATTACCAAATTTCCATCTTCAAATGTTATTATGGCATCTAATTTAGTCAGCAGATCTCATCCTAAAAGAGAGACTGGACAATCTGGGACATATAAGAACTCGTGGGTTAGTTCCTTTTCTCCAAAGCACAAATCCAAGGGTTGTAAGAATCGCCGTACCTCCTCCTTCCCTGTGGCACCAACAATTGTTATAGCTTTATGACCTACCGCTCCCTGTAAGGAATTCAGTATTCAGTATTCAGTAGTAGCTCCTGTGTCTACTAAAAATTTTACATCCCCATCTCCCACTTGTATTGTCACTAAGGGTTCCTTGTTCTGGGTTTCCACTTTCGTACCTTCATATAGTCAGCTGTCATTACTGTATTCCCCCAACACCATAGTCTGTACCGCATTTCCTTCTGCATTGGACACCTGACTCACGGGATTCTTAAGGACTGGGCATTCATTCTTCCAGTGTCCTTCCTGCTTACAAGAAGCACATTGATTTAAGAGAAGTCTCACAAAGGGTCCCAGGGGAGTTCCTTGGGTATTCCATAAACCACGTCCCCAACCTCCTCCTCGACCATTTCTAGCTCCCCTACCACAGACCCCTACTCCCCTGGTGAAAATGGGACTTTTACATAGACTAGTTCTCCCCCCATACCTACTGCCTGTCGCAGGGGTGCTATTACATTTGAGGACCCACCCCCCTTTTGAGCTTCCTATTCCCTGTTTCTAGTTCGGTGAGACACTGGCGTTACCGTTATACCTTTTACACCGGTCACTACCTCCTTGTCATCACTTGAATCATTATCACTATCAGCAAAAGGCATAGGCGCAGAGGGTCTAACTGATACCGTTTCCTCAGAAGGTGCGACATCGAGACACAGTAAATCCATCTTTAAATCATTACCACTGATATTTTCCACAGCCATACATGTCATGCATTTCTTTTCCACTGTACATCCCATACATTTATTTTCATCGTTATTCTGCACTAACATTAATCCGCAACCCTTCCTCCAATCATGCTTTTGTTCAAGGTAGAAAAAGAGATCAACATATTGTACCTCATGCCGTTTTCGTTCCCGTTGACAAAACCCCATTACATCACATTGAGTCGTCTCAGCTTGTTCCTCCGCCGCTCGCAAGTGGCGCCCAAACAGGGACCCTGAACGTCTTCACTCGGAGCGGCGGATGCAGAAAGCACCGGTAGCAGCGACCAGGGGGGCCAAGATCGACTGAACGCTGATTGATGCGGCGTGTCGACCTGAAGGCCTGGACCGTCCTAAAGGGGTTCGCCGTCTGCAAGGGCTGCTGGAAAGGCTGCAATTAATATAACGAGAAAAGTTGACGTGGTGCCTTAATCAAGGAACATAGAAGTGCCGGCAACATGGATCTTGAGGTAGCCCTAGATTTATTACAGCGCTTTTTAGAAAAGCGGGATGTAGATTGTATCAAGCAATTCTCGGGGTTAGTCACATTAGGAAGGGTGAAGGGGTGTTTTCAAAACCCTGATTCACTTTTTGATGTCAGCGAATGGCGAAAGTTAGGCGATGTGTTATGGAATATGGTAATAGATGAGGATAAATCTGTGAAAAAACTTATGAAACCGTGGTGTGAAGTAGTCAATAATATTAAACTATATCAATTAGAGAAGAATTTAGCAGCGGTAGCCACTGAACGCTTAGGGGGTGATACACCCACAGCAGGCCACTTGTCTATTGGAAACGATCATATTCCTGTGCCTGCTACTGGGTGTCCTATCCCAGTGAACCGCGATATAAAGGGGCTGAATGCAGGGCACCCTCCAGTGCCCCCACAATCCAGTAACTGCCCTGTAGAACCTTCTGCCCCCCCATTCCCTGAGGCAGAGGAGAAAGAACTGGGGTGTTCCCCAAGCAAGATAAAAGAAGGTACTAATAAAGATACAGTTCCAGTTTCCATGGGTCATCTCAAAATGACCCCTATAAATTGGAAAAAGATCATGAGGCAGGCAGCAGAAGAGAAACAATTCGATGTTGCTAGTAGCATTTCTGAAAGTCTGGCATTCCCAGTAAGGTATGAGGCAGGGAACGACGGGGAGCTGTATGGCATGCATAACACATTGGACTGGAAATTGTTATCTCAATTAAGGAGTACAGTAAATGAGTCCAGATTACATGGTGAGCCCACAAAGCAATTACTGAATTATATATGGGGAGGAACTCTTTTGTGTCAGGAGGATATCAAAGGAATTGTTAGAATGATTATGACTCAGTCGCAGCTTTTATTGTGGCAGGTGAATTGGCAGCATTATTGTGAAGTATCTTCTCACCAGCCTCGACAACAAGGTGACCGCCTTTCGGGGGTTACAGTTGAGCAGTTAATGGGGATGGGCAGATTTGCTACCACAGATGCGCAAATTCAGTTGGGACCAGAAATTTGTTTAGAAGCAATGCGGACAGCGCAGCTAGCAATTGCAGCAGTTAAAACGAGCCCCCCCTCACCATCATATATGGCAATAAAGCAAGGTAGAGAGGAAACTTTTTCACAGTTTGTAGACAGAGTAACTGCAGCCATAGATCAGTCTGATGTACAAGAGTGGATGAAGCCAGCTTTGCTTAGGCAGTGTGTCTTAGAAAACACTAATCCTTCCACGAAGTCCATTATACTAACACTGCCGGGAGATGCTACAATAGAGCAGATGCTAGAACGCATGAGCAGAGTACCAGTAGGACTGCAAGCCATGTTAGTAGAAGCGGTGCGAGAGTTAGGGAAGGAACTTATACAGGCACAACATCAAGCCTTTGCAGCCTTGGCACCCTTGCAACAAACCGAAAGGCAGCCTCGACCCCCGATACAGAAGGGAAATAAATGCTTCCGCTGTGGACAAGAGGGGCACATCCGAAAACACTGCCGCGCTCAAGTCTGGTGTGACAATTGTAATATGAGCAATCACTGTACCGCGGCCTGCCGGCGAACGGGAAACGGGCAGCTGAGCGCGAAGGGCCGCCGCGCGACGACAACAGTTGCAGCCCCCGCCCAGCTGAGTGGAATGCCAGGGCCAGCGCAACAACAGCACCATGTAGCGCCGAACCCCAGCTCCAACCCATTCCTGCCCACTCCCTGCGTCCAGCCACAAGAGGGAGCCTCGGCCTGGACTTGGCAACAGCAGTAGACTGCACGCTGATAGATCAACAGCCTCAAAAGATCAACACGACCGCGTTTGGACCTATAATGATTAATGGCAAACCGCAAGGCGCATTGCTATTTGGACGATCATCAAGTGGAATAAAAGGACTCTTTGTTCTGCCTGGAGTTATCGATGTGGATTTTAAAGGGACAATATCTATAGTAGTACAGACATTTTTTCCACCTGTACATATTCCATCTGGAAGTAAAATTGCACAGCTAGTTCCTCTTCCACAACTGACAGAAGACATGGAAGCGTTATCTCTGACAGAAAGAGGGACAGCTGGATTTGGATCAACAGGAGGCCTAGTCATGTTAACAATGGCTATGAATCGCTGACCAGTGACCCTAGTTACACTGTGTGTAGGAGGTGAGCAGATCAGCTTGGAGGCACTACTGGACACAGGAGCTGACCTTACCATCGTGGCAAGAGAACAATGGCCTCATCATTGGCCATTGTTGCCCATGGCCAGAGGAGTAGAAGGAGTAGGAGGCCTCTCCTCCGTCTTGTGCAGCAGGGACCGTATTTCTGCTGTCATAGATGGAAGGACTGCATCAACTCACATTACTGTTATGACCTTGCCTCAAGGAGTTAATGGACTAATTGGTCGTGATGTCCTGGACCAACTAGGAGGTATTCTCACCACCAAAAACCCTTTTTAGTAACGGTCACTGCAACATGGACTTTCCCGATCCCACTGCACTGGTTAGCGGATGCCCCGATCTGGATCGAGCAGTGGCCATTGAAAAAGGAAAGTCTTGAAGCAGCACATCAGCTAGTCGAGGAACAACTATCGCAAGGCCATCTTAAGTTATCTGCAAGCCCATGGAATACTCCTATATTTGTAATTAAGAAGAAATCAGGGAAATTTCGCCTTCTACACAATCTGCGAGCCATGAATGCACAAATGCAAGCCATGGGAGCTTTACAATCGGGACTGCCCAATCCTGCGATGTTACCTGAGCAATGGCATTTATTAATAGTGGACTTAAAAGATTGTTTCTTTACTATACGCCTACACCCAAAAGATAGCGATTTGCATTTACTTTGCCGTCAATTAACAAGGAGTCACCCACTCAACGATTTGAATGGACAGTGCTCCCACAAGGAATGAAGAATAGCCCAACACTATGCCAACTTTTTGTAGATAACGCGCTGCGGTCAGTCCGGTCTGCCTGGCCCAAAGCAGTGATGTACCATTATATGGACGATATATTAGTAGCCCAAGAAGATCCCTTTACTGAGCAGCAACGGTCATTTCTATCACAGACCTTAGAATGGGAAGGACTGGTAATTGCTCTTGAAAAGATTCAATCAGCAGACCCATGGAAATATCTAGGTTGGCAAATATCAGAATCCCAAATTCGGCCACAGAAGTTAGAAATAAAAATTGACATCCGTACGCTACATGATGCCCAAAAGCTGATGGGTGACCTACAATGGCTAAGGCCAGTAGTGGGAATCTCTAATGATGACCTTGACACTCTACGGCCTTTGCTGCAGAGGGTTGATCCAGCTAAATCTGTACGTTTGTCCCCGCAGCAAGAAGTAGTCCTCCAACGAATCGCAGAACAAGTCACCCAACGTTGGGTTGATCGATGTGACCCAAATGTTCCTGTGGATCTGACCATTCTCAACGGGCCCTCTCAACTCATAGGTGCACTAACACAGTGCAAAAAGAAGAAGGGGGAGAAGGTCCGTGTTTTAGAATGGTTGTACACGAAACTACACCCACAGAAATCGATACAACAAAAGCTAGAAAATTTAGCTGAATTGATCAGGAAAGGAAGAATTTTACAAATTTTACATTTTGCATTTTACAAATTACAGGATCTGAACCGGGAATCATTAGGTTACCTATAAAGAGAGAAATGTTAGAATGGTGTAGTCGACAATCAGAAGAACTTCAAATCAGTCTGCTATCAACAGCAAATGACATTGTAGTAGACTCTGTTAAATCACCAACACTTCAGTGGATCAGCCAAAATAGTTGGATTATGCCATCTAAGAGAAGTGAAACGCCCCTACCGAATGCGATCACAGCATTCACAGATGCGGGAAGAAAGTCGTGACGTGCAGCTGTCACCTGGCTAAGCGGGGGGGCGTGGCACCACCACATCCTTCTAACTGTGCCGGGAGACTCACTGCAAACGTTGGAACTGGCTGCGGTGGTATGGGCCGTCCTTCGGTGGCATGATGGGAACCTTAACATTGTGACTGATTCACTCTACGTCGCTGGAGTTCTTCAAAGAATAGAAGATGCCAGACTCAAGGAAATTAAGAATCCTCACCTTTACGAACTTTTTCGTCAACTTCAGTCTGCACTTCAACAGAGACGGCAATCATATGCAGTTGTCCACATAAGGAGCCATATGTGGACGGAAGGTTTAGGTGAAGGAAATCACAGAGCTGACCAGCTAGTAGCATTCACAGTACCGCTAAATGACTTTGTTAAAGCGCGAGAAGCACACAGTACTTTTCATCAGAATGCTAAAGGACTAAAAAAGCAGTTCAATATCACAACGGAAGAAGCCAGAGGAATAGTAAGAGCATGTCCCAAGTGCAGCCACCATGGACCAGGCCTGGGCATAGGAGTTAACCCCAGAGGTTTAGGTCCATGTGGAATCCGGCAGATGGACGTTACTCATGTACCGGAGTTTGGTCGACTCAAATATTTGCATGTCACAGTAGATACATATAGTCTACATACATAGTATGGGCAACGCCCCAAGCAGGAGAAAAAGCTGAACATGTAATCTGCCATCTAACAAACTGCTTTGCAGTAATGGGAGTCCCTCAAAAGCTAAAAACAGACAATGGGCCAGCTTATATCAGTGAAAAAGTGAGAAAATTCTGCCAAATGTGGGAGATCACACACACTACAGGTATCCCTCACTCCTCGACAGGATAAGCTATTGTAGAAAGGACTAACCAAACTCTAAAAAGATATTTGAAAAAATTCCAAGATCTTAGAGATATTCAGGAAAGAGTATCAAAAACCTTGTTTGTGATGAACTATCTATGTATATTTGGAGATTCTGAGGTGCCGCCAGTGAAACGCCACTCCGGAATTCCTAATGATACGAAAAAACAGGCCATGAAAGTGTATTACAGAGACTTATCTACAGGGAAATGAGAAGGGCCTGCAGAAGTACAATTCAATGGTAAAGGTTATATGTGTGTTCTTACCCCCTCAGGACCACAATGGATCCCCGCCCGATGGATTAAAGCAGCAGTAGACAACACTTCTTCAACAGCATCTGAGCATAAAAAGAATTAACTGAGACATTTTTAGTGTGACCGTTGAAAGATAAGTCGACAATGGGTTGGCGAATTGTTATCATAGCTATATGTATTTGTGCAGCTACAGGTTTTGTACCAAAATTGCTTTTTGACCCTCGGGAAAATGTATGGGTAACCCTCGGGAGGGCTGCAAATACCACTACCTTCTGTGCAAGCTTAGCGACGCCAAGTGCGCCTTTTGTTACTTGCTTAGTTGGTGTACCATTGAATGACAGTTCCTATGGCCTTTTTAGCCAGTCACTCTCTGAGCATCAGCAGAAATACAAACGTGCCCCCCTAAATAAGAATAGGTTCCAAGACTTTCTCAACCAACCTGCAGACTGGCAGAAGCTTCCTGATGGTCCTAAGCCACAGGAAATTGAACTAGTAGACTCCTTAAACGCTTCCTACTGTACTTTCCTTAACAGCTCAAAAAACAGCTGCACAGTAACTGGAGGTTGGCACTGCAATCTTACGTTGACTCCAGTCTCCCCAATAGGTAATGAGACAATGGGAGAACCGGTGGTGTCAGAAGGTTCTGAACAATAAGAGTCACCCAGCCGGTGTCTCCCATTTCCCTAAATGTCTACCTGCGGGGTGGTTTCTTATTTGTGGCAATCGTGCCTGGAATGGTATCCCAGCCCGAGTAATAGGAGGACCCTACAGGATTGGCCAGCTTAGTCTTGCTTTACCACATCATCACCCAAACAAATCAAATCCAGTGAGGTGAAAGAGAGAATTAACCCAAACCCTTGACAACACCTGTGATGATAATGTCCAGCTTTGGAACAAATGGGAAGTGATTTATGCATCCCTCTTTACTCCAGGTGTTGCTACAGCCTGAGCCCATAGAAACATAGAGAGACTTTCTTGTTGGATTGTAAAACAGGCCAATCTCACCAGCAGGGTATTATCAGATCTAGCAGATAGCATGAGCGCGGTACAGCATGCTGTGCTGCAAAATCGCATGGCCATTGATTTTTTGCTTCTAGCCCACGGACATGGGTGTGAAGAATTTTATGGTCTCTGCTGTATGGACCTAGAAGATAAATCGAGTTCGATACATAAGGAAATTCAACAATTTATGGACCACTCCCAAAAGATTCAAAAGGATATGGGGTTTTTCGGCCTAGAAAGTTTGACAAACTGGTTGGGGCTGAAAGGGTGGTTTAAGAGCTTTTTGCAAAGTATGTTGCTTATCTTAATTATAGTAGTTTTTGGACTGTTATGTTTCAGCTGTGCTCTATCCTGCATTAGGAAAATGCTTGAACGTATGGCAGGGCAAGCTCTGCTCGTACAAAAGGAGAGAGGGGGAATTGTTGGGGAACGCCTTAAGGACAAAGGACATGGGTCTACAGAGCAGTTGTACGAGCAGAGCCTGTTCTGAAAGCCTTAGCATAAGTAGCAAGACTAGGCTGCAGTGGAGACAGAATCAAAGAATCACAGAATCGACTGGGCTGGAAAAGACCTCAGAGATCATCGAGTCCAACCCTTGGTCCAACTCTAGTCCGTTTATTAGATCATGGCAACTGGCCAAAGAGATATTCAATACCATATGATGTCATGCTCAGTATATATTTTGGGAGAAGCTGGCTGGGGGGATCGCTGCTTGGCGACAACATATTGTACCTCATCCCATTTTCGTTCCCGTTGACAAAACCCCATTAGCTCAACAATAATTTCATGATTCAGAGTGCCCTCCGGTGGCCACTGAACTTCATTAGGTAGTTTATACTAGGGCCACCAATGGGTACAATATTCGATTAAGTTCTTTTTATGCATAGACTGTCCAAACCCAGGCTCCTTCCAATGCTTCAGTAAACAATTCAACGGTGATTCATTTGAATCAGACATATTATCAACACAAATACACAAACCAAACCAAACCAAATGCCGTGCCTGCAAAGGTTTCACTTTGTCTAACGGACGGCGCCTAGGCTTTACCTCGGGAGCTCCCTGCCCAACCGAGCGTGGCTTTCGCCGCGTCTGACCGGCAGGCTACCAAACCAAATATTGGGTACCCAAGTAATAAAAGCACCTTCTTACCAATCAGAGGTCCGTCGAGAGCAGCGGAGGGTCGGTCGCGTCCGATGCGCTCCCCAAGAATACCTCGGTGCTAGCTGGCGCAGGATCAAGACGCGATCCGCCTCAGCAGTGCTCGCGAGGTGCCATCTGGGTCGCCAAAAATGTTAGCAAACAAGACACATAACCACAGACGTAGTTATATGCGGTGCTTTTATTTCAGCGCTGGGAAACCAGGGGTTTGCACCCAAAGCTGGTTTCTAACAACTGGTTCAGACTACACCATATTTATACAATTTGGTCACATACATATTCATTACAATTGTTGACAACCATTAGCATATTCCACACCTATTCTAACACAAACTATCTGTCTAAGCGATGCTAAGTAACATTCGCATGTTTATCAGTTATTTCTAAGTTACCTGTTTTAAAAGAATATGTTATAAATCTATGTCAATTTTAAGAATAGGGTATGGTTATATAAGATCATGCTGGAATGCACATCTACTTGGATACAGCCCGAAAAACTTCAAAGTAAGGTAAAACCTTGGATACAGCATCCTGGACACAATCCACAAAACCAAACACAGAAGAACCCTGGATACAGTTCACAAAAGTTAGCTCAACTATAACATCGTGGCCGGAGGTCTTTTATCTGCTCCTGCAATGAACAACGGAGATGGAAATCTTGCCGAAAAAAAAAACTTCGGGGCGTGCCTAAGACATCCTCCTCAGCTGTTCAAGCAGGAAAGCAGAACGCCCTCCTTCCTGGCTCGCCAAAATGAGGCGCGGAAATGACCTTAAAACCCTTGAGATTGTAAAGAAGGCATGTATTTTACCTATTTATTTACAACGCCGGACACATGGGGGAATCATTTCACCTAATATGTGTGTAAAATTACAGTAGCTGTGAGCTCGGTTAAATGCAGTAAAGTGTTACATATTCATGAAAGTTTTAGGAACACCTATACATATTCATAACCTGTCCCCAAGAAGGCGGTTCTTATTACAGTGAGTTCTGGGGGACCATTTCCATAGTCTCCACCTCCAGCTCCTCCTGGTTGCAGCTGCACAGTGATCGTGAACCCGGGTCCTCTTTCTCTGTACACGGTCACCTTTGGTCCAGTGTGATGAGTTGGTTAGGTCTCAGACTGCCGAGTTGGTTAAAACTGGTGTATCTCCTGTCCTGTGCCCAAGTTTCCGTAGTCTAGTTCACCCAAGGATGCACCCAAGGATTATTATCTTTGCAAGGCATCGGTGAAGTTCTGTTTCTCGTACAATAAGTTACACAAAGCTAAGCAAGGCTATGTGGGTTAAAGGGTTAGCTCTCTGTTGGCTCTTTAGTGATGTGGGGTAGGGTTAGTTCTTTAAGTGTTAATTAGTTAATTGCCAATTTCCTGTATCATCCTGGCTAAACAGGGAGGTCCCAGTTGACTGGAGGTTAGCAAATGTGACACCTATCTACAAGAAGGGCCAGAAGGAGGATCTGGGGAACTACAGGCCTCTCTGTCACGGGGGAGTAATTTAGGGTTCTGCTTGCTGCAGAACAATGTTTACATTTCTTAAAGAGAAGCACGACTTAAAAGACTTTGGTGGTGGGTTTACTCTATTATTTCCTGCATGAGGGAGATATGCCAAGCCAAATGCTGCTTACCTTGTCTCCAGGTGCCTGTCTCTGTTCATGAAGCAAACCTTTGCGTGTCTTCCCTTCCTGATAACTGTTCACTCTGGAGTCTGTGTCCTGGAGCTCCAGAGGCAAACTTTCAGGCAAGGCCTGTATCTGTCGCAGTGCAAACTTTTCTTCTCTCCTTGATAACCCTTTGCTCCGGAGTTTGTATTTAGAGCTCCAAAGGCAAACTTTCAGGGGAGACCTGTAGCCATTTGCAAAAGCAAACTTTCAGGCATTCCCTCCTTGATGGCCATTTGCTCTGAAGCCTATTTTTAAAGCTCCAGTGGCAAACTTTCAGGAGAGGCCTGTAAACGTATGCAGAGCAGACTTTCAGGAAACAAAATTCTGAGGAAAAAAAAAAATTAATTTTAATGGAGTAGAATAGCAGGAGGGCTGGCTTGAGCTGGATGCCTGCACAGAGGTCCGCCCAAGCATACAAACCCATAAACTTTTATATCTTTACAGACCACTCATACCGTGATTCAATCCAATAACAATACTTTACTTTTAGGTCTTTTTGCTCCTCATTGGACCTCTTTTCTCTGATTCCACGTGGAGCTTTGTTTTGTTCAGTTGTAGACATTGTTTTTGGTCCATCTCCTTGAAGGTGCCGTTTTGTCTGTATAAATCCTTTCTTCTCAGCGAAGTGCAAAATAGGCCCCTCTTTGCAGATGTCTAATGTCTCTGTGTTAGCCTTGGATGGTTGTTTTCCCAGTCAGTTCCATCCTTCCCAGCAAAATGCAAGCTAGACTTTATCTTGCACGCATTGAGTGTAGTCTGCAGTTGCTTTTGGTAAATACGAGCAGGACCTTACAGATTAAAATTTTAGCAAATCTAGCTTACCAAGTAACATGAATCAAAGAGTATATTAAAAGTCATACAACCTTATATCTCTAAATAATTCATTACATTTGGTGTGCATCTACTTAAGCTAAATGATTGGTATTGAAGTTGAACTGAGCTCATCCACTGACCTGTGAGTAGTAAAACCATTGCCATACAGCTCACTTATTTAGCCAGGAGAGCTCAAGGTGGGCTCATCCAGGCTGTCATATTTATAGAATGAAGTGGTTGACTCGTAGTCAAATTGCATACAGTAGGGAAAGTATGCACGAGACTCCCTGTGCCCACAAGTTACCGGTGTTCAGTGTGCCATTCTGCTTCCTTGTGGATCCTCTGGAAGGAGTTCTTGTCCTGGCTGCAGCTCAAGCCCTTACCTCCTCTGGAGCCTGGACCAAACTGCTGCTGGTTTTGCTGAGGGAGGTTGAGTGCATCTGCCACACTGTCGGTCTGACCTCGGTGCTGGGGAAGGTTAGGGAGCAGATCATCTTGGGTGCCATCACACGGCAAGTACAGGAAATACAAAGATAATCAGGCCCAGTCAGGGAGGGAGTGTTGATCTGCTTGAGGGTAGAAAAATCTCTTTTGCTGGTTTTGCCTGGGATAGAGTTTCTTTTCTTCATAGTAGCTAGTATGGGGCTATGTTTTGGATTTGTGCTGGAAACAATTTTGATAACACAAGGATATTGTAGTTACTGCTGAGCAGTGCTAACATAAAGCCTTTTCTTCTTCTAACGAGTAGTCTGGGGGTACACAAGAAGTTGGGAGAGGACACAGCTGGGACAGCTGGCCTCAAATGACCTAAGGGATATCATGCTCAGCATATAAAGCTGAGGGAAGAAGAAGGATGCAGGGCACATTCAGAGTTATTGCGTTTTTCTTCCCAAGTAATTGTTACACATTATGGAGCCCTGCTTTCCTGGAGATGGCTCAACACCTGCCTGCTAATGGGAAGTAGTAAATTAATTCCTTATTTTGCTTTGCTTGTGTGCGTGGCTTTTGCTTTACCTATTAAACTGTCTTTATCTCAATTAAATGTACAAGTATTTTATTTTTCCTTTCTGTATGAACCCAAGGGACATTACTACAGTAGCTGACAAAATGAACAGGACAGTTTTATTTTTATGTTTTTATTCTATTTTATAATATTTTTAGTAGCATGCAATGAAATATGGCAACCCATGGGTTATCTTTTAAAAAAATAGGATAAGAAAAAACATAACTTAGTGATTCAACAGTAGTGAAGGTTACATGCACAATCAGCACAAAAGGCTGCTTATGTCAGAGCTCCCTCTCTTTAGAGCTGTTTTGGCTCTTCTTCTTCCCTACCACCCCAGTATCTCCATTCTTTCTGCAAGATATCTGAGGACTCAAGCACTTGATATTCTGAAGTGGGTGCAAGCTATATAGATTAAAATAGAAGTATACACATTGCTTTTTCTTAGCTACTGTAAGTAATCTAGAACTAGTAATAACCTTAATCCATGTGTTCTTCTGCCTTTCCAGCCTCACTTCCAGTACTGCCCAAGAAGGACAGCAACAACTGGCCATATCTAGATTTTGCTGCATGAAATATTTTCAAGTAAGTTTTATATATATAATAATTTGTAGACTAATGGTAAATCATTCCAGCATCAAAACACATTAAATAGGGAGCACTGAGTGAAACATTAAAATATAATTTGAGGAATGTTTTTTTCTGGTTTGGGGGAAAGTGGGGTGTTTTATTTTGCTTAGTGGTCCAACAGTTTTCAAAGTTTTGCAGAACTCATTACAGATAGTGCAGGTGCCAAGGAGAAAGCTTCTAGCTGTTCTACCAAGCTATGATGAGTTGGAGCACTTTGGTATCTATCATCTTCCTCTTCTTGAAGAAGTCATGAGACAGGGCTTTAGTTCTTAACTCACAGCCACAAAAATCTTAAGAACTACTAATATTCCTCTACTATTTTCTCCAAAAATTTCCATATAGCTCTGCAATCAAAATGTGCATTTTTTTAAATCGTTTTGCTGATGTGATCATTATTGGAATCTGAATCTAAAACTCAGTGATGATGCTCAAGACACTGTTACAAATTAAAGACAACTGAGTTGTTGCTTCTGGTCATTTAGAGACTAAAAACATGACTGCTTTGCTGCCAGTTTTGCTTTGGGAAATGTGAATTTTCTCAACTGGGAGAAGGGACATTTGATTTACATTTCAAATCTGAAGTTTAGATACAAAGAGCTGTGAGTAATGATTCAACCATTATTTCCCATTTTAAATTAAGTGGGAGAACACTGACTTCTATGAGAGCATGGTCATGTCAATACTACATACAATGTTAAAACACACAAACCCATCCTCACCGTATTTGGAGCTACAAGTTATTCTCAAGCACATTCTGTGTGGCATCAGAACACAAATGAGATAGAGGAACAGCTTCATAATATTCAAAGACACAATTATATTCATGACCACATATCCATATGTAACTGAAATCTGGTTGAGACTTCAAATACAAAGCAAGCTTCAGTCCTTCTACATGTACAATGTATAACCCTGAATGCAAACTAAACACTTTCCATTGTATTGAACTGTGATATGAATATGCTTGCCTATAAACACTTTTCATCATTATGTCCACTCTTGCAATGACTGTACTGTTCAACAGCCTCTCTAGACAGTTTAATCTCACCGCCAGTTGAAATACTCTCCTCCTCTAATCTGCTAGCAAACAGACAAATTACTAGACACTGATAACTGTGACACAGACCCTCTACTTTCAGGGTAATTAAGGTGAGGACACACCCCCCTGGCCCCTGAGTGTTTTTTTAACCCCAGGTCAGTCACCAGTGTTACATTAGTAGGAAGCATGACATCCACCCCAAAAGTAACAAAAGCATTTGTCTTTTATAATGGAGACTTGAGCCAGTTCAGTTATAATGAGATGGTCAAAATGCATTTCTTTTACTTTGTTTTTTAGTAACAAAACAAAAAAGAGGTCTAACATTCTGGTAAAAGTCATGGGTTCTGCCAGACTGACTGCCACTTAGAGTGAAGAGATGCAGAAAGTACAAGCTCTCTGCATAACCCAGGACTGTTCTTTGAGAACTTGAAACAGAAATATCAAGCAAGCATAACATACTATTCTGCTAAAATTCTTCATAAGTTCAGAAATGTATTCTTCTGTAGAAGTTAAAAAAACTTACTGAAGATAAAGAACAGGTAACTGAAGTCAGAAGAATAGGCCAAAATACAATATATGATTACAGAAAACTCTTAAAAGCTCTCAAGCCATTTTAACATATGGAAAACAATCTGTGTACCTACACTTAGCTGTGTTTCTAGCTCATCATTCTGTCCATTTGCTTCAGATTCTGCTGCAGATTGCCAAAAATAATCTTCTGCTTGGAAACCTGCATTTTCTTTCTGAGAGGCCTCTGCTGTTAAGAAGAAGGAGGAAATAGGGAAAAGGAAAATTATAGTATCTTTATATGTGTCCTGGTTTGTTAAAAACAAGACCAGTTTCTCATTTAGTGATTTTTTCTTTCAGCTAAGTTCTTCTTAGTAACTGCACTTTCTGAAGTTAGATACATGTTTTGGTAGACATAGCAATGTATGCAAGGTCACTGATAAGAATGCACGTCCCGTAAGCAAGGAGGAGCGAACTGAACAGGGGACTAAAACTGACCAACCAAGTATTCCATCCCATCCACGTGATACTTCATATAAAGTGTGAGATCACGAGGGTCTCGTTCTCTTCGACTATGGCTGGCATACTGGGGAGGACCCTGCGAGTCGTCCCTGAAATCTGAGGCCTAGTGACAGACCCTGCATCCTTGAATCCAGTTCTGGTTTGCTGCAGAGTCCAATCCAGGACTTCTGGGTGCCTGCCCTGCAGCTGCTGGAGCAGTGCTGAGCTACTGGGAAAATTCAAGATTGGTTTTGTATATTTTGTATTATTTTCTCTATTTTATTAGTAGCATTAGTAAAACATTTTTAACTTTTTCCAACTTGCAAGTCTGTCTCTCGTTTTCCTCCTATCGCGCTCTCTTAGTGGGAAGGGGGGGCTGAGGGGAGAGGGGGTTAACAAGGCATCTGCCATGGTTTATTGTCATCCTGCAATCAAACGGTGACAATATGACAATTAGCCATTCCAAATATGATCTCGCAGATCTCCAAGCAAATAAAATCTTTCTACTAGTTTCCATGGGCAATGTTCACAGAAGACACTGTTGAGCAAACATTCTACAGTACAACTTTTACAAAGTGCCAGGAAACAACAAAACAAAGCATCGATATCTGCAATTTTGAGCTTTTCCTTTTGCAATACCATGTTAATAGGTGTTCTCCTGAACCAGTGTCCTGCTCCTTCCACTTCATACAAAACATCACGATCCCCAAGGTACTTCTCAAAATGGCGCTTACAAGCTGAACAAATATAAGAAAAACACCTTATGATATGTTATATACTTGACTAAACCTCAGTTTTTAAAGAGTTGTCTGAAAAAAATCAAATTCATTTGCAACCTTCTATCATACACATAAACCACCACAGAAAAGAACTGTTCAAGAAAAAAGTCAAGTCTGACATAAATATAATATTGGTTTACACTAGTCATCCTTCTTAATAAATCCTTTCTTGAGGTTTAAGCACTTTCCATTATTATCTTAAACTGCAAACAAAAATGGTTGGGATTTTTTTCTTCTCTAAGCCCCCACTTCTGAGTTTTACAACTTCACTGGTCACCGCTCCTGACAATCATAAGACCCAACCAGGATAGATCTTGTGATTTGGTCTGTGCTGGGTCAGCCAAGAAGGGGTTAATATTCACAGGTAACTGCAGGGATAACACAGCCAGAACAGCTGACCCAAAAATAGCCAAAGGATATTAAATATCCTATAAGGTCATGCTCTGTTTTAAAAGGGAGGCTGACCAGGGGGGAGTCTCTCTTTTCTGGCTGCCGGGGAGCACGGCAGTCCAGGATGCTCGTGGTTCTCTGGACTGTGCAGTTTCGGTGCTATTGTGTTTAGAGTGTGACCTGCTGTCTGGGACAGGGGAGGGGGGAGGTTTCGCGCAAGTTGCAGTAGGAGTTCCCGATCACTGCTTAGAGGAATAATTTGCATGGAAAAGTGACCTGCGCACCAGGATTACCACGTGGTGAGAAATTGCACTGTGTATCCCTCTCTTAGTACCATCTTTCATTATTGTTATTATTTGTTGTTTGTCATTTTTGTTTTGTTTTTTTGATCTTCTGTTAAGCTGCTCTTATCCCAACCCATGAATCTTGCCTTTTGTTTCCTGATTTTCCTCCCCATCCCACTGAGGGCGGGGAAGGATGACCGAGCAGCATGTGGTTTTGGTTGCTGGCTGGCTGGAGTGGAGATGGGGCTAAACACTGACAGGGTCCCACAGCACTCTCATGGAGAAACTGGCTGCTCCTGGCTTGGACTGGCATGCTCTTTGTTAGCACGGTCATTGGTCTGAATTTAGTTTGAGAACAAGAAGATAACATCCCAGGACAGAGTTAATGTTTTTAATTGTTGTTGTCTGGGAGCCAAGGTCTCTGAGCTCTCTGCCCACAGGTGTGAGGCAGCTAGGAAGGGGGGCATGGATGGGGAAGACCTTGACTGACATCTAGACTGATCAATGAGAATATTGTGCATACCATTAGCATCATGCTTCATATTTAAGGAGAGTCAGGATCTTTTGGCTAGGTTTGGAGTTGAGACAGAGTCCGGATGGAGACCTGTTCAGTGGAGTTCTGTTTGGGACGTTCTTTAGTTTGGCCTTTTGCCATCCTGCCATTTTGCAATAGGCCTCTGAGCCTTTTCTGCCTTTTTCTCTCTTTTCTCTCTCCGGGATCAGCTGTTAGGGACCAGGGTGCTGCTTCCTGGGACTGGTTGCTGGGTGCGGACAGAGTTCATGAGGAATTGCATTGAGTGTCTTTTATTTTATATTTTATTTCCATTTTATATATAGTAGTAGTAGTAGTATGTTAGTGTTATTTTGTTATTTTATGAAACTGTGTTTATCTCAGTCCACAAGTTTCTCCCTTACCCTAGGATTCTCTCCCCTATTGTGGGGGTGGGAGGGGGGGAGTGAATGAGCAGCTGTCATGGTTATATTGCTAACTTGGGTTAAAATACAACAGTGCCCTGGCACAAGTGGTGTTCCCTAGGGCTCAGTATTGGGGCCAGTTCTGTTTAATCTCTTTATCAATGATCTGGATGAGGGGATTGAGTGCACCCTCAGAAAGTTTGCAGATGACACCAAGGGAGGTGGGAGTGTTGATCTGCTTGATGGTAGGAAGGCTCTACAGAGGGATCTGGACAGGCTGGATCGATGGACCGAGGCCAATTTTCTAGGTCCAAGAAGGCCAAGTGCTGGGTCATGCAGTTGGGTCAAAACAACCCCAGGCAGCGCTACAGGCTCGGAAGAGTGGCTGGAAAGCTGCCCAGCAGAAAAGGACCTGGGGGGTCCAGCAGTGTGCCCAGGTGGCCAAGAAGGCCAATAGCATCCTGGCTTGTATCAGAAATAGTATGGCCAGCAGGACTAGAGAAGTGATCATGCCGCTGTACTCGGCGCTGGTGAGGCCCCACCTTGATTACTGTGTTCAGTTTTGTTCCCCTCATAATAACAAAGACATTGAGGTACTAGAGAGTGCAGAGGAGTGTGATGAAGCTGGTGAGGGGCCTGGAGCACAAGTCTTATGAGGAGTGGTTGAAGGAACTGGGGCTGTTTAGCCTGGAGAAAAGGTGGCTGAGGGTAGACCTTATTGCTGTCTACAACCACCTGAAAGGAGGTTGTAGCATGGAGGGTGTTGGTCTCTTCTCCCAAGTAGCAAGTGACAGGACAAAGGGAAATGGCCTCAAGTTGCACCAGGGGAGGGTTAGATTGGATATTAGGAAAAATTTTTTCACGGAAAGGGTTGTCAGGCATTGGAACAGTCTGCCCAGGGAAATGGTGGAGTCACCTTCCTTGGAGATGTTTAAAATGTGTATAGACAAGGTTCTTAAGGACATGGTTTACTGCTAGAGTTAGGTTATGTTTGCACTCGATTATCCTGAGGGTCTCTTCCAACCAAAATGATTCTATGATTCTATAATTATCAAATGCAAGGCAAAATAAGCTACAGAAATTTTAACCACAGGTATACTTCTTTATCTTGAACTTAATTAAGAAGACCTAATTATTGCACTGTTTATCCTTCATTTTCAGGGGATAAACCACTGCTCAAACATTGCTTTTGAAATATGTTTTTATAAACATTTACACAATTAAAGGGAGTGGGTGTGACTGTTCACATACAGCATATGCAAAGTGTTACTTTTAAAATAATGAAAAGCTTTTTTAACCAATTTCAATTTAAAATTCTTTAATTCCTGAATGACAAACTTCTAATAATTTCTCTACAAAGATCTAGTGGCTGCAAGGAATTTTATTCCAGAGTTTGAAACAAACATCCACGTCTCCTTCCCCTGATATTTCTCTAGGGACTTTCACAATCAGTGACGGGTCTGTTTCTTGTAATGTAAATGGACAAAAGGCAGAATGTAGTATTCTCATCTAATTAACTTAAGATAAATGTAACAGGAAGGAAGACTAAATGAAGAGAAAAAAAAAGTCAATTATTTTTTAAGTTGTCCAAGTAGCACTGAGTAAACCTGATGTTGCTTTAACTTCTTAGAAGAATAATCTATAAAAGGCAGCTAATTGTCCAAGCTCTCTCTCTTCTCATGCTATCCTTTGAACCATCATCATTCTTATGAAATTTAATGAGAGCAAGTGCCAGATTCTTTTCCTGGGATAGGGTAATCCTGAGTATATGTACAAATTGGAGGACTGGAGGCTGGAGAATAGCCCTGTGGAAACAGATCAGGGAGTTTGGGCTGGTGGGAAGTTGAATATGATTTAACAGTGTACCCTGGCAGCCAAAAGGGCAAACCATGTCCTGGAGTGCATCAAGCACAGTCAAGGGAGGTGATTGTCCCACTCTACACTGCACTGGTGCGGCCTCACCTTGAATACTGTGTGCAGTTTTTGGCACCTCAATATAAGAAGGACATCAAACTATTAGAGTGTATCCAGAGGAGGGCGAACAAGATGGTGAAAGGTCTTGAAGGCAAGACTTATGAGGAGCGGCTGAGGTCACTTGTTTTTTTCAGCTTGGAGAAGAGAAGGCTGAGGGGTGATCTCATTGCAGTCTACAGCTTCCTCAAGTGGGGCAGGAAAGGGACAACAGAGTTTATTGGACTGTGCATATTCGATGGCCTGGTACAACAGACTCCCAGAAGCATACAGCTTTGGTAGACACTGGTGCTCAGTGCATCATAATTCCATCAAACTATAATGGAACACAATCCACCAGCATAGTATGGCTTTATTGACACAAGTTTTGCAGGCATACCTATGTAGCTAAAACATCTTCCAGATCTTCCCAGCAACACCAGCAGGAGTTCTATCACTGACAGAGCTGTACCAGCAAAATATTCCATTTACTTTACATTCCATTACATTACTAGTGCAGGTTATTTCATTCAGGAACTGAAAATATCTTGTTTGTTTGTTTGTTTGTTTTGTTAGTATCAGCTTCATCTACACTTGCAGAGTTTGCCAGTACAGCTATCTTGGCAACCGTTTTAAATGGAAACAATCTGTATGTGCCCACAGTACAAGCTGAGATCTCATTTTTAACGCTATTAACCAGCTGTGTCTTGGGCTTTTGCCTTGTTAGATGTTTTTTTCAATCACATTATTTTGTTCAACTGCTAAATAAACAGCATGGGATTAAATGTATTAGTGTAATTTATCTTCATTCCTTCCTAATTTACACTTCAAATAAATTAATAAGAATGATCTAATTAGCACTGTACAATAGCACTACCAATGCCAGAGATCTCTCAGGGGGATGAGGCCAGGAACACCCCTCAGTGACCCACACCTGCTTTTCTCATAATTTGCCTTTGATGGCCTTCTCCAGCTCGGCCTGCAAACAAAGGTCCGGATTGATACAGCCCAGTGTGGTATAATGCTTGTTTAGTGCCAGAGATGTATTCAAATTGTTTGGTCAGAAGTCAACATTCAATAATTTTTAGCAACTATTATGCCAGCTTCTCCACTAGTTGATGGGGGAGAAATCCCTCTTTGCCCTGTTCTCATTTTCTTACTTCTATGTATGTTTATTTTTCTAAAGGATTACATTCAGTCAGGTTGGCCCTTAGATGTCATTCCTGCATGGCATGACAGCTCAGAAAATATCTGCTGCTGTTTAAAAACTAGCAGCACTAAGGGGCAAATTTTGGTGTACGTGACACGTAACTGCTCTTCTCCAAAACATTTATATTGCATCAGTGTGACAAATGGTTGTGAAGTGTGAGTCCCTTGTCAAGTATATGAACACTAGCCCATTTGAAGTCAGTGAGTTATGCCATCATATAATATGTAAGAGACAGGAAAAGTCAGGCCTTGGTTTCTATTTAAGACTGAATACATGCTGTACAAAAGATTTTCAGAAGGATCAATTTGGCTGTAAACCAATGTTATAGATGTGGATAACGTCTGGAGTGAGAAAGATTTTCACCTGAAGTTCCTTAATCCTTAGGGGAAACCCTTGGAAAAGCCTTACTGTTGCATCTAGTCCAAAATTCACAATTCTGCATTATTCCAGCAGTATGTACTTATACAGAAAAGTAGTATTGAAAGTACATCTGACTTAGACTGTGAGGAAAAGCCTGCTTTGTATATAATTCCTCTGTCCATCTTATCATTTTCCAGCTCCTCTTACTATCTAGTTGTCCCCAAAAAAGTCTCTGCTACCTGACTTAATTTTTTTCCTACTCCATATTGCCTGGTCTCCCTCTTAGCAAGAAAAAACACTCCTGGTAAACAAGGACAGCAGTGACAATGACCCACTTTTAACCAAGTTTGTTTAGCAAGGGGTTCCAATTATTACTGGTATGCGAGCTACTTCCCACAGATATGTGGACCAGCACAGGACTGGGAGTACCACTGCAAAGAGTGGTTGGTGCCACTTCTGCCATCACTCATGGTAACAACAGCAAAAGTCCTAGCATCTCATTTATCTCATTCTATTCCTGTTCATTCTCAGGAGATTTCAATTCCCTGTGCATATCTTTGCTAGCTATTCCCATCTCTGAACAGTGACTCCACACAGGGGCAGTTCCTTGCTTCTTTCAAAGAGCTATATTCAGACTCTAGGCCTTGCAGCAACTTCCCTTTGCTTCTCTCTTGCAAAATAGCAGTGTCCCACAGTGGTGACATTAGCTGGCTTCTCATTTCAAGTTATCCCACTCTGCACTGAAAAGCTGTTGCAAGGGAGTGATTTAGGGTTCTGCTTACCACAGAACGATGTTTAGATCACTCAAAGAAAAGTGCGACTTAAAGAGAGTTTGGTGACAGGTTCACTCTATTACTTCCTGCATGGAGGAAATATGCCGAGCCGAATGCTGCTTACCTTCTCCCCAGGGTCCTGATAACCATTCACGGAGTAAACTTTCAGGTGACTTGTCTCCAGGGGCCTGATAACCATTTGCTCCAGAGTCTGTATTCGAGGTAAACTTTCAGGCGAGGCCTGATAACTGCTTGCGGAGCAAACTTTCAGGCAACAGAATTTGCATTAAAAAAAAAAAAAAAAAAAAGGAGTAGAATAGCAGGAGAGCTGGCTCAAGCTGAGTACCTGCACAGAGGTCCAGCCAAGCATAAAGAACCATAGATTATTATATCTTTTAAGACCATTCATACCATGATTCAGTCTGATAGCAATATTTGAGTCTGGGGTCTTCTCACTTCTCATTAGATCTTTTTCACTGATCTCAGATGGGTCTTTTTGTTTAGCTGTAGATATTGTTCATAGTCTATAGCCTTGAAGGTGCTGTTTTGTCTGAATAAATCCTTTTCTTCTCAGCAAAGTGCAAAACAGGCCCCAGATGTCTGTAAAACAGGCAGATGTCTGTAATGTCTTCACATTAGCCTTGAAGTCATTATTTTCTACTCAGTCAATTCCATTCTTCTCAGCAAAGTGTGAACTCAACCTTATCTCGCAGACGTTCAGTGTAGTCTGTAGCCATTTTGGTAAATATGAGCAGAATTTTACAGCTTAAGATTTCAGCAAATTCAGCTAACTAAGTAACATGAAGCAGAAAGAATATTAAAAAAAAAATAAAAAATCACACAACCTTATAATTCTGGATGATTCATTATATTTACTATGCATTTACTTAAGCTAAATGATTGATATGAAATTTAAATTGAGCTCATCCACTGACCTGTGAGTAGTAAACCCATCATTTATTTAGCAGAGACTGCTCAAATTAGGCTCACTCAGGCTGTTATATTTATAGAATAAAGTGGTTGACTTGCAGTTAAATTGCATACAGTGGGAAAGCTATGCATGAGCCTCCCTGCACCCACAACTTTTTGGTGTTTAGTGTGCCATTCTGCTTCCTTGTGGATTTCCTAAAAGGAGTTCTTGGCCTGGCCACAGCTCAGGCCTTTACCTCCTTTGGAGCCTGGACCAAACTGCTGCTGGTTTGGCTGGGGGGGTGGGTTGAGTACATCCACCACAAAAGCCTCCACGCTTTAACAGAAACTTGGCCCAAACACTTGTGAGTTCTCCACATCTTCCAGTTCTTCAGGAACCATGGGCCAGGTTCTTCTGACCCCTTCAAGCCCTTACAGACTATTGTGTTAAGAAGACTAATTAGCAGAAGTTAAGCCCCTTTGCAATCTAGCTAATCACTGGGATAGCTTAGGTGCGGCTGGGCTGAACCCCTGAGTGATGCTCAATTACAACCTCAAGTTGGCACTATAAGTCCAATTGTGCTCAACGGCTGATGTGGCATACATGCTGGCACAGATTCACAAGCTGTATAGTATATACTATAAGTCTGAGTACATTCAATGACAAATTCTCACGACTAGAACCACAAATAATGAGGTTTATTAAAGCAACAGGTGCAAGTTATTTTAGATGCCATTGATAAATACCCTGTCTGCAAAAAACACACTTTAGTTGTAAAGCAAATGTTAGTTGCAAGAAATAAGTATTTGTACCATATATATATAAATTCTAAGATGACTATATAGCATCATTAATGTGATTACAAATACAAGCTTGAAGTCCAAGTGTCTGGGGTAAAACTCAGTATAACTAAATGCGCAAATCTCACCCAAGAGCATCCTCCTGAGGGTAGGGAAGAGAGGCACAGCCTGTTGACTGGGCCCAGAAGTCCTATTATGCTGTTCCCTTGACCTCTCATTGATGATGTCTTCCCCCTACTCTTCCTCTATTGTTAGGGTATTTTATACTATTTTCTACATTTAGGTGGAGCTTGAGTGACTGTAGCCATACATACCTTTGTTATTGATTGGTGTATTGATTGTTTCCAGTTCAAAAGGTTTGATTGTTGCTTTTTCCATGCGAGAGACGGAACCTGACACACCAATGTGATGTTCACAGAGTTCACTTTATTGTCGGACCGGGCTAGCTTTATACCAAAGCTGCCCTGTCCACGCACCTTGCAACAATGTGATTGGTTGTAACACGTGCTATACAATAACGTGATAGGCTGCATGTACTGTCCACGAACTCTGCACGCGCTGTGTCCAGCGATTGCTCATTCATTTTTACCTTCTAATGGGGCTCCTTTCGTTTCTTTTGTCTCTGGCTTCACCTCTCAGCCAGGCTGGCGGCAGCCCCATCCCCCCGGGGGAGGGGAGGGCTCTGCCACTACATTTGATTATAAGAATGCATGATAAATTTGGAAGCTTAACATGGTTTGTTGGGGACCACCACTTTAAGGAGACAGGGAGTACAGAATTTCCTGATTTTTATGGGTTTAGGACAGATCCAGACAAGTATTTTAAAGCAAGCTTGTTTGTGTAAGTATGGCTTTATTAATTTTCCTGCTGAGCAACTCACCGCAAACATCTGGAACATCATTATTAGTAGTTTTGAGCCCACATTAATTCTGGGTGGTCTCAAATAGCATTTTTACAGATATTTAAGAACACTTCAGAAAGGAACACTTCTGAAGTCTCTTGGCAGCACATGAGAAGCTTAAAATATAATCTCAGTTACCTAGTCTTATTCTGTGAAGCTTGATGATTGTGAGGACTAAGTAATCTGATTCCAGACACTTTAACAGAATGAAATGTGTCCTATGGAGTTGGTATTTCTATGGTTTAGATCTAACTTTTGAACATGTTGCCTACAGAAGGGGTTGTTTCCCAGGGAATCTTATATGTACAAGTAGCCTCAGTATCCTCATCAGCCTGTCTGTTTAATGAGAAGGTTTTAAAAGGATGCATTTTCTTGTTTTAAGACTTTTTAATGTACTCCTTTAAAGCATTTATTTGAGACTTTATTGTTCTTGTGTACAAAGGAAACCAGTGAATTGGATCCTGTCACAGAGCCTGTGTATTATACAAATATTTATAGGTGCTGGTTTGATTTTTTTCATCTTTTTTTGTCTCAAATAAACTTCAGGTGAAAATCTTTCTCACTCCAGACGTTATCCACATCTATAACATTGGTTTACAGCCAAATTGATCCTTCTGAAAATCTTTTGTACAGCATGTATTCAGTCTTAAATAGAAACCAAGGCCTGACTTTTCCTGTCTCTTACATATTATATGATGGCATAACTCACTGACTTCAAATGGGCTAGTGTTCATATACTTGACAAGGGACTCACACTTCACAACCATTTGTCACACTGATGCAATATAAATGTTTTGGAGAAGAGCAGTTACGTGTCACGTACACCAAAATTTGCCCCTTAGTGCTGCTAGTTTTTAAACAGCAGCAGATATTTTCTGAGCTGTCATGCCATGCAGGAATGACATCTAAGGGCCAACCTGACTGAATGTAATCCTTTAGAAAAATAAACATACATAGAAGTAAGAAAATGAGAACAGGGCAAAGAGGGATTTCTCCCCCATCAACTAGTGGAGAAGCTGGCATAATAGTTGCTAAAAATTATTGAATGTTGACTTCTGACCAAACAATTTGAATACATCTCTGGCACTAAACAAGCATTATACCACACTGGGCTGTATCAATCCGGACCTTTGTTTGCAGGCCGAGCTGGAGAAGGCCATCAAAGGCAAATTATGAGAAAAGCAGGTGTGGGTCACTGAGGGGTGTTCCTGGCCTCATCCCCCTGAGAGATCTCTGGCATTGGTAGTGCTATTGTACAGTGCTAATTAGATCATTCTTATTAATTTATTTGAAGTGTAAATTAGGAAGGAATGAAGATAAATTACACTAATACATTTAATCCCATGCTGTTTATTTAGCAGTTGAACAAAATAATGTGATTGAAAAAAACATCTAACAAGGCAAAAGCCCAAGACACAGCTGGTTAATAGCGTTAAAAATGAGATCTCAGCTT